>NW_025408557.1:0-1200000 GCF_019321695.1 Diaporthe batatas | reverse complement strand
GAGGGGCGGCAGCCTGGCAGCCAGAACTGTCAGATGCAGCACAGGTGAGCTGGCAGATCCAGATCCAAATCCAGATCCAGATCTGGCACCCAAGGGTCAGGGGCAGAGTGCAAACGCCAGATTCCAGATGGTTGCGGGAGTCTTCTCCAACCCCAAATGCTACCATGACAGGAGCCTGAGTCGTCGACTGTTTCTCATGCGCGTGCGTGCTGCCCGACTCAGCTGTGTCTTTTTCTTTACCTTGTCCTGGTCCCTCTTTATGGTTCGGCCCCAACACAGGCGCGACAGCCAGAGCCGGATAGGGCGGGTTCCGTGGGGGAGACGGATAGGGGGGGGGAGGACAGGTAGGATGAGGAACAAGAAGGAGGAGGAGGAGGAGGAGGAGGAAAGACAAGAGGATGAATGATAGTGATGGCTCTGTCGGGTGCTGACGGCAACGATTTCTCACGGACAGCCACAACCAGCAGGAGAGAGAAGGGATGGTTTTCGCTTATGTCTGGTGGCGCGGGCCAGCGACCGGGTAATACTGATGAGGCGTCGGTCCAAGTGAAACTCGAAAGTCTATGAACAGACAGGAGGCCATGTGAGTCGATATCGCGGGTGTCTGAACCGTCTCCGTGAGCCACCGAGCCGCGTCCGACCGCACACACACTCACACGTAAGCAATCAGGCTGTTTGTTGGATGTGCGTGTGATAGTCTTGTGTGTCTTGGATCTTGTGTCTGGCGTCTTCGTCCTCCCCCAGGAAATGGCCGCCAGGTCCGGTCAATGTTTGTTTAATAAATAAATAAATCAATCAATCAATCAATCAATCAATCAGGTCAGGTCAGATCAAGCCTGTTTGATCTGATCTGATCTGCCCTGCTCTCTGAAAATTCTGCCCCCTTCGCCGTGGTAATATAGCAGCGGCTGCTAGCGTCGGGGGGCCAACAGTCAGATTGCCCAGATTGCCTATTTTGTTGCTGGATGATATGCTGGGGGAGCTGGACGAGAATGACCTCGCATCCCTGAAGATAGGCACGCATCTAGTGTAAGCCCTGCACCAGCGTCATGCATGTTGGACGGCCGCCCGTGCAGGGCCTGCTGCGTAGGGCTGGCTGGGACCAGCTTGCGCGCAAGGCTCTCTCGCCAGAGCAGGCAGAGCATGCGTAGGTTTCGTTGCGGTCATCTCGTCGTCCCCGAGCCTCAATGCGCGCATCACGACGGGATGCAACCCACCGCGCAGAGCCCACAAACAACTTTAGAACCGCAGCATCGTCATCACAGCACACGAGAGCACGTGGCTTACTACACACTTATTGCTGGGATTGCCTGTTGTGGAGTGTGGACCAACTGCGAAGGCTCATCAGCCATGACGATTGCGATATGACCGGCTGGCTGGCTTGCTGGCCGGCTGAGCCCTGTTATCGTCGCGTTCCTGAAGCACACGCAGACACTTGATCTGGGAAGAGGACCCTGGCTGTGGACAAGACCTCATAGGGCACTATCGAAAGCCAAAATGGGTGCAATCTCGAAGGATTCCTTGCATGGAATCCGGATATCCCTGCCGAGGCGGCTGCCGAACCCTGGCCAGCTCCCACAGGACTAGGCTGGGGCGCACCCGAGTTGTCGGGAGCCCACAAAATAAATAGGCTGACCGCCATAGCTGAGCAGAGCTGAGCCGAGCTGTTGTTTGCCGATGCTCTGCGACTCGCGAGTCTGTGCTGTCACCGACGACGAAGCTCTCCCGCAGCACGCCCGCGATAATCTCCGGGCTCCAGCTGCAGGGCTGCCGGGGCTTGCCGGCCGTTTTTGTTGCTGCCCAGTGGTTTTGTCGAGCTCGTATCCAGAACGAGGCTGCGGATCTGCCGGGCGGGCATTTTGAGGTCACAGTCCGGGGCTCTCCACTCTTGCCTCTGCGCGAGTCTCGGTGTACCGAAGTCGGATTAATAGTCGTATCCTGCATCGCATAACAAATGTTGTTCTCTGGTGTAAACAGTCAGGTCGGTCAGTCAGTCAGTCAGTCAGTCAGTCGCAGACAATCCCAACTGGATTGGGGCGTCTCGCAGGCGTGGCATACAGGCCCAAGGAGACCCTATCACAGTACAGTAGTGACGTCGTGATTGGCGAAACCCCCAAACTTTTCTCCAACGCTGCATGCCTTTGAACTTCCTTCAGCCCGCCAGCCGCGCAGGATCGCCACTGCCTTGTCCGGTTTGGGTAACGTGGCTCACCAGACAGCTGCTCAGCTGCTGTGTGTACAACACAACGCGCTGCCCGCTGTGCTGCCCGCTGTGCTGCCCGCAAAAGTGCCCTGCTTCCCGTGCTAAGGGCGGGAGAGCCATGAATGCAGTACGGAGTACACACAATCAACCCGTCACCCCTTCGCTCAACCGGTCGCACCATCACACCGCGGCCCCGCCTTCCCTCATCCCATGTCTTGCTCCCATCCATCCGTTGTCCCCGACATGAGGCTCACGTAGTCTGTCTCCAACCACCAAGGTGTGTCCTGTCTTACGTGGCAAGTCGTCATGGACACCCTCCCGGCCCACCAGGCCCGGTCAACTCCTCCGGGTCGCCCGACCTCCCCCCGTGCGACCACCACCTCCTTCTCGCCGCCCTCCACCTTCGACTCCACGTCTGCCTCTGCGGCTGGTCCCCCAGGGCACACCTTCCGCCGTTCAATGACCATGGACGAGGTCTCGCGGCTCCGCGGCGGTGCCTCCCTGGCCTCCCCCCTCTCATCCGAGCATCTCGAGTCGCCCCCCGGCGGCCCCCAGCGACGCAGCTCGACCTTCTCCGACTTTAGCTTATCCGAAGCTCGGCGCTCCATGCGAGATGGCACCCAAGATATTCTGAACCCAAGTGGGGTGAGGCATGACATGGCCCAGGACAGCTCCGGTGCCCTGGCCAACTTGCCCATGGCCTTTGCACTGCTGCCGGCACTTGTTGGGGTGCTCTTCGAGGGTGGGAACCAGCTCATCACCGATATCATGCTGCTGGGCCTGGTCTTCATCTTTCTTCGATATACAGTCACACAGCCATGGCGGTGGTATCACACGGCCCAGGAGATACGCATCAGGCAGGAGGTTGGGCTGGAGCACGTGTCTGATGATGAGAGTGAGCTGGACATGGCCCCGAGCAAGAGGGGCTCGGTCGTGACGCTCGACCATGTCCCCGAGGAGTCTCTACAGGATGACCAACAGCCCCCCAGGCCGAGGCACCAGGACCCAGAGACGCGGAGGAAACTGGAGGGGATGTCGTCTCCGCACCAGCCCACTCGCACCAAGTCCCAGGAGGCAGCTGTCAATGAGCTTTACGTCCATGAGGTCCTTGCCCTCTTGTCCTGCTTCCTTAGCCCTGTTATTGGCGCATACCTTCTCCATGCTATCCGCAACCAGCTGAGCCGGCCCTCGGAAGGCCTCCTTACCAACTTCAACATCTCAGTGTTTCTGCTTGCAGCTGAGCTTCGCCCTCTATCCCACGCCCTCAAGCTCATCCAGGCCCGGACCCTGCATCTGCAAAGGATAGTCAGGCTCACACCCACCCCCCCCTCGACGACAGCTCTGCTCGAGGAGATGCGTGTCCGCGTCGCGCAACTCGAGCTCCGTGCCGAGGCCGCCGAGGCAGTGACCGCACAATCCCTCGAAATCTCGGCCCAGCGCCAGCAACAACAGCAGAACAGCAGCCTGAAGCAAGGCCCGGCACTCGTCAGGGAAGTCCGCAACGCGATCCAGCCCGAGTTGGACGCGTTGAACCGTGCGGTCAGGCGGTACGAGAAGAAGGCCACAGTCTTGGCCTTGCAGACAGAGTCGCGGCTAGGCGCTGTGGACACCCGACTGAGTGATGCGATAGCACTAGCAGCGGCAGCTGCAAAACAGAGCAACCAGGCGCAGTGGAGCTTTACCGCGCTTCTGAGATGGTGTGCTGAGTCCCTGGTGTCTTTTGTCTTGATACCATACCACGTGGTTCTGTACCTCGTGATGTGGCCGTTCAAGATGGTGGCAGTGTTGCTGCTCCGCAAGAGCGCGGTGAGGAACGACGGCCGGTCGTCCGGCCCAGGACGGTCGGCACGGGGCTACGGTAAGGGCTCGAAACCCGGCTCCGGATCGGAGAGGGACAGATACAGAGATCGAGTTCCATCGAGACTGTCGAGGAGGTATAGCCCTTGAGGTCACCGCCCTTCTGAGTTTCGCTTCATTTCCTTTCTTCGAAAAGAACAACAGCACTTATTTTGTTTCATGGGGACCTTGAGATATGATACCAAAGGATACAGCACCTATCGAAAGACCTAGGTAAACCTGTGTGCCCGGTGGTTGACGTGGTAAAGCACGGAGTCAACGGCATGGAGAGCAAACTTCGCCTCAATGGGGACGGGGTGCAATGGAGAAATGCAAGTTCAAAGCCAGTTTTTGTCTGCAAGGCGTCCGCTTTTCGTTCGACCCGGACTGGGTGAGCTTGAGGAAAATAGGGTTAATGCTTCGCGGCGTGCACATTTCATTCAGAGGGTGGCATGCAGCTGCCAGCCTCCCACCTCCCTCAACTTGGCCCAAGCGCATAAGTTATGTTGGGCCACATCAGTGGACGATCATCCCTCGCCCAATTTCTTGTCTTCTGGAATTAGTCGGGACACTGGCCATGCGAAGCCGGGACGTGACCGGCATCGAAGGTTAAAAGAAGACGTCGTGCGTGAGAACTGTCTCACAAATGCAGGTGCCAACTCTACCACGCATCTGAAATCGACACTCACATTCTCCAGTCCCAACCCTGTTTTAGTGGCGGTGATGGTGTTGGTCACACTCTGTCGAAAGAGGTGCCGATTTCCAAGTTTTGCTGTTGTTCGCGGGTACTTGCAGGCGGTGACGGTCCGTTTCCCATCACGATGTCGTGCAGGACTGGGCTTGGACCTGTCCTACGTCCGTAGGGACCAAGGCCAGCCTCTTCCGAGTCCACGTGTACGCGTGCCACTGCCGTCTCGATCTTTGGCGACCTTGTTCGCTGTTCTCCAGTGCCTCTTTTCGACCCAACCGGCTAGTAAACGTGCAGATGCTTTCCTATACCCTGCCTCGCAAAGGGCGTGCAGGTTGAAGCTTTGTCCGGCGAAAGCATGCCATACACCGGATGGTTCGGCCTGTCCGTGCGCTCGATCACATCCCCCCCCCCTCCCCCTCCACCGAAACTAATAAGCACCACTAACGCGAGGAGGGAAGATGAGGTCCAATATGCACAGTATCTAGTGTACTGTGTTGTATGCGGATCGTTCAGAGTCTTGCGATGAACTGCTACGCTTCCTGACATGGCCCCTTCCATCCCGTTTGTTCGTTCGTATGATAGTGTACGGTTCGTCCCAGGGCGCCGGGAGCCGAATTGGGGCATGAACGGGGCTACATAGCATCGTGCTCGCAATTTCATGCCCAAGGCTGTGCCATGCCGTTTGTTCTTGCCTTGGATTTTCCTATGTATGTGCTAGGCCGCCTTTGGCCTGCGCAGTCCGCGCCGGCCTGGAAGCAATATTGAATGCGGGCTTGCTGGCCCTGTGTCTAAGTGGGGAACTCTTCCTCGTCGCCCTCGTGTTGCCAATCGGGTGTCATGACGTCTATGTATGTACCTTGTTGGACGTCCGTGGGTGAAGTGAGTATCTACGGAGTACCTACAAGGCACAGCGCGCCGCAGAGCGGCCGGGGCCGCGCAGCCAGGTTTCATGCAGACGGCGACGAGGGCTTTTGGCAAGCTGAGATGCGAGCTCGGCGGGAGGTGGCTGGCGTCTGTGGGCGTGGCATGACGGAGGCCCAAGTACCCCCTCCCCTTTTACCTGATATCTACTAAAGTAGTTGCTGGAGTACTGCGAGGGATACTATCAGGGCCTTCTTCACGCGGGTCTTGTCTTCCCCGCCTGGGTCTTCTTGTCATTTGTTGGCGGTGCGGGAGGCTGACGAGACAGGACAGCCACATTATGCGCCGGCTGCTCGTGCAAGAGACCCGATGCGGCTATATATTGGCTCATCAGTCTTTTGTGCAACTCGCGCGGTGGCCAAAATGCCAATTTGTCGCCTATCGGTCTCCATCTCGGGAAGGAGTGGGTCCTCTACGGCTCCACAGCTGCTGAAGAGGTGGAAAAAAAAGAAAAGAAAAGAAAAGGGTCCAAGACAAGTACTTTTGTAGTGTAGTGTACAGTACAGCGGTACAGCTACTGTCAGGAGCCAAGTGGTTCCATTTCTCAAGGCCTGTGCTCCAATCCGGTTGGCCAATGCTCAAAAAATCGCCGAGGCGGAGGGGGGTGGGGCTGTGGCCTCCAGAAGCCTGTTCTGTGTTGCTATTTTCCATCCCAACCTGAAACTCTAAAGCCGGGACCAGCCCGCAAGGCAAGGTCGAGGGGCAGCGTGGCTGAAGATCTTAAGGCGGACCCAGGCATGTAGCAAGTTTATGGGGGATTCATGCGATGCGGCAAGGGAGAGGAATAGGGGTGCCAGGAGAATCATAGATGGTGTTGCCATTCTTTGATCTGAGCCTCTCCGACCCCCGGGGCTGCTGAGGTTGTCTGTCGTACGCCGTTCCAGAGGGAGGGCGACGCGTGGTGCTCTGTGTGACATGAGCGAACGAATTACTGTGGTATCTGCAGAACTGTGGGCGGCCGTTCGCAGCTAACCAGCCTCGGGCCCAAGCTGCCAGCTTTTGGCCGTTGGACAGACATTCGTACAAGTTTCCCCATCCTAGTGTGGAAGTGCTGAAGACCAGCGAGGCCCACACGAACCGTCACACAAGGGTGCCGGCCGTAAGGCGCGACCAGGCACCCCCGGTAACACGATGAGGAAAAAAACCTCCGATGGCTCGCATCAGAGCTGATTCTGTTCAGAATTTCCTCAATGGTCCTAAGCGGCCTGCGGACTGAGGTCCGTCTTTTGCCCTGGCACCTGGACTGCCCAGCTTCGCAACATTCGGCAATATCGGGTCAAGCTGGGCGCGACGCGTCCTCCTCGGTACCAGAGAGCTCTCGAGCTTGAGCTCACGCCAGAGAGATGATGGGTGGTGTCGACGCGACCAGAGGGAGAGGTCCGTTCGCGCAGGACGTCCACAGGTGTAGTAGCGGCACGTTGCCATCCCGATTGGGGCCAGCGCTGGCTGCAAGGCGCCTGCCCTCGGCCTGCCTGCGTGCAGCAATTCGCCTGCGAGATAAATTTCGTGATGCAGGGCTTGCAATACGGCCTTGTCTGTCTCTTCCTGCCAGCCCTGCTTGCATAGGACCGGTGTGTCTGTGCATGTCTTTCGCAACCGGCCCTCTGCCTGGGAGGACCTGGAGAGGGTCACAGGCGTGCACGGTAATAGTTCGCGCCAGCATGCCCACTAGCGTCCCCAGCAGCGCGGAAGCATCTCGGAGGTAGGAAGGGTAATTCGGCTATGACGACCGCAAGCTGATCGATCGACTGCACGACCTCTGTGTTTTCATACCCGAGTGAGCTGGCAGGACTGGCTCATGGCTCATGGCTCAGTCACTCTGACGGAGGGGTGATGATGCCTGGATGGAAGCGCAAATGGGGATTTCCGTCGCTGCAGCAGACTACAGCATAGGTGCGTTCCAGAGGGGCGTGATTGACTGGAAGGTGGAGATCAAGGCTGGCGCCTGTGTGGCACATCCCTGCCGTCTTTCAGGTACCACGGACTGGGGTCTGAGACTACCCAGGTAACATGTACCCTCTCGCACCTACCACAATACTGCCTCGCCTTCTGAGTGCCTTGCCAAAAAGCCAGTCTGGCTACTGCGGTAACTCAATTATAAACTAACTCCCCAAGGACGTTGCAGAATTCAAGCACTCAAACTTGTATCCGGTGCAGAGCTTGTCCTCGCTCATCAACGGCACGCAGATACCTACCTGGGTTCTTGACTTAAGTACCTAGGTACCCGCGTGCTCGCCCGGCAGCACGGGTAGATCCCAGTCGTCCGATCTAAATTAGTGCCAAATGTCAGGCGACAGGGCGAGAGGATATGGAACGACCCACAGGCCCAGGCTGACAGGCTGACTCAAGCCAGCCCAAAGCCGACCTCATCAAGAGCTGCATGCGGTCGATGACATGTGCTTCTGCTTGGTGGTACGGGCGCGCAGTGGTATTTGCTCTGGCGGAACAGCGTACCCGGTGCCCAGTGGCCGCGTACCTGCCGTTCATCGGCCAAAACCTTGTTGTTGGGTGGGCTGGGTGGGCAAGGTGGGCTACATTCTCGTCCCGATCTGCTGCGACGTCTCTTGCGTCCTGGCTGCTGCTGCAATCTCCCATCGCCCAACCGACCAGTCGGATGCATTTCTTGCTTCTTCGCAGCGCCTCAATGGTACTCAATGGGACGGACCCAATGCTGCACGGGGCAGCGCTGCAGAAGAGAGATGAGCCCGGCCTTGTGACTGCAACCACCACGCTTTATATCCCATCTGGGCATTCGCATTATTAGCAGCAGGCTCTTTTTCATGTGGGCCCCGGCCTGCCGTTGAACGCCTTGGGTCTGTCCCATTGTGGCCATGTACTTGCCTACCTGGGCAGTGGGCAGTGGGCAGTGTGCGTCGCCCATGATCAGGACCCTCCAATGAAACCTCAACCCATGACCCCCGCCTGCCCCAGAGGACCTCAGGCCCACGATGACAGAAGGGGGAATTTCTCGTGGCATCATGGGTAGGGCGGGTTGACATCCCCTGGGGTCGATCTCTGAAGAGATGCACTCCTGCCCGCCTTTCTTTTATTCCCCTCCTGCCGCTGGCTGCTATCGCACCGCGCTCTCTCTCTTGTGGTCTGTCTCCAAAGGTTTGATCGCCCAATCGATCCGTCCCTTAGCCTTGCCAGCATTCAGTCGGCCTTGTCGTTCCTTACACCGGTATCCTCTCGTCCACTCGTTTGTCCACACTTCTCCGACTCCGGCTTTTCCTTGCGTCGAGTATCGAGTACATGCCGTAACGTCGTACTCCATAGCCTAGACTTCCAGCTGCCCGCATTTCCTTCGCCGTCCTTCACTATTACATCGACATCCTCAGTCCGTCTCGTCTAGCTCAGACCCATTGCCCCTACGCCAAACTCTGTTTGCTCTGTCCAGCCCTCTTGTTTCCTCGGCCAATATTGTTTGATCTCCCACCTTCAAGCGAGTGCTCGTGCCTCTCGGCCGACTTTACCTGAGCTTCTTCCCCGTCCTGCCCGTCCTGCCCGTGCCCTCTTTTCCCACTTTTGTTGACGGATGATGAGTCCCATTCGCCTGCACACCTGCTAGACCCGGTGGATTTTCTCTTTTCCCTACAGAGTCTTCTCGTCTCCTCACCTGGGCATATAGGGAGCTGTGAGGGGCCAACCGGGAAATACCAGTAATACCAAGGTCTCCTCAGTCACACACAATGAGGGCTACTCGGATACCAGGGATATGGGGTGTGCTCTTCTGCTTCCTCCTGTGCTTTCACGTCGCCCTCGCGGGTGTTGCGCAACCCCTTCCACGGCAGGATGATATTATAACCGACGCTCCTGCCTCGGCCGCACCCTCATCTACCACTGAAGATGCTGCCTCGGCATCCTTCACAATTTCAGCAGACAACTCCGCCATTTCCGGGGTTGAGAGCTCCCCTATACCATCCTCGATATCTGCAACCGAGACGGGCACTCCAGTGCCCACAGTGACAGGCGGTACCACTGATCTTAACTCTACTCTATTTAATAGTAAGCGATGTCCTGCCAGCATACGAAGAAGACGATCGTGTTGACATGATGCTTAGTTACTATTGCTGCGGGTGAACTACCCTTGAAGCCCCGCGTCACTCCGGGGTTCTCTGTCGCCGGCGTCATCCTGATCTTGACGGGCACTGCCTACACCCTCATCGGCATCAAGACCCGGTGGCTGCACTGCTTCCTTTCTGCCGGTTTCCTGGCCGCCGTCGGTGTGACAGTTCTCATCATATATGTCATGAACCCACCCATATCCAATGGTGTGCAGGGCGCCTACGTTGTCGCAGCCACAGGCACGGGACTGTTACTCGGTGGTGCCGCCCTTGTCTTCAAGGAGGTCACGGAATGCCTTGCTTGCTTGCTGGGTGGGTTCTGCCTGGCCATGTGGCTTCTAACCTTGAAGGAAGGTGGTCTGCTCGGCTCAGGAGGAGCTCCTGTGACAATATTCATCGCCGTGTTCTCGGCTGCCTCGTTTGCGGGCTATTTCAGCAGATGGACGCGAGCCCATTTCATGATCGCTTGCATCTCCCTCAGCGGGGCAACTGCAGTTGTCATGGGGATTGACTGCTTCAGCCGTGCTGGGCTCAAGGAGTATTGGGCGTGGGTCTGGAACATTAATGATAAGCTGTTCCCCTTTGGTGCCGATACATATCCGCTCACCAGGGGGATCAAAGTCGAACAAGCTGTTACCATCATCATCGCCCTTATCGGCCTCGTCTCCCAGAACAAGCTCTGGCTCGTTGTCAAGGCACACCGGGCGAAGAAAGAGGAAGAACGCATCAGAGCGGAAGCCGAAAACCAGGAGCATGAAGCAAACGTGGGAAGGGACGTAGAGATGGCCACTGCGAGCGAAAGGAAGCAGTGGGAAGCAGTCTATGGCAGCAAGAGCGGCATGGGAGTGCACACCTCGGAAGATTCTAATGTCGGGGATATCTACCACGAAAGGAAGGCTCGGAACAGTGGTACAACCACCACCGCCACGGCAACCCGCCGCTCAACGATCGACGAGCGAGAGGAAATTGAGTTGGCCGAGATCCCAATCGTCGAGGAGCAATCTCCGGTCAGTGCCGAGGCGAAGCTCGTGGAGGAACGGCCCGAGCCGCCACCAAAGCCCAAGACGGCAGCAGAGAAGGTCCTCGACAGGAGCGCAGATGGCATGGTTACTGTCCGCGTTGCTGCTGACGACGATACACTCGGCTCGCCGGCCGCCGAAAACGAAGAAAAGTTCTGGCTCATTGGCGATGATGGAGAGGCGCGACTCGTCCCCAAAGCGTCTGCAGAATTCAGAGCAAAGTCCTCGACGCCAACGCCAAATCTCGTGTCGCTTCCCTTCCGAGTGCCCGCTGAGGCTGCCGAGA
Organism: Diaporthe batatas; assembly: GCF_019321695.1. Taxonomy (NCBI): domain Eukaryota; kingdom Fungi; phylum Ascomycota; class Sordariomycetes; order Diaporthales; family Diaporthaceae; genus Diaporthe; species Diaporthe batatas. The sequence goes on along the minus strand of NW_025408557.1, from coordinate 1,188,980 downwards.
CTGTGGCAGGAGGTGACGACGACCAATCTTCTGTGGCTGCGATCGCCGACCACGACGGTGACTTTCTGGAGACACGAAGCACCGCGAGCAGGAGGAGCTCAATTGTGAATCGACTATCAGTCGGGTCAGTCGACTTATTCCGGAGGATATCACAGCGATCATTGGGGAGGAGAATGGACACTGCGGCTCGTGGCAAGAGCGCGAGTAGAGAGGATTTGACGTCTCCCGTGAAGGAGGACAATGAGTCCATCGCCGCTACTCTGGATGGGTCAGACGAGGGCAGCATCAGGGCAGTGACACCAACTGATGAGAAACCTTTTAACAAGGAGATCAAGGCCGAGTTGGCAGGCGAGAGGACACAAGAGAAGGCCCCTGCGGAGACACCGGCCTCGGGAGCGACTGTCTCAACTGACATTCTGAAGTCATCGGCAGCCGACCAAAACACAACAAAGTCTCCAGATGCGAACGCCACACTCAAGCCAAGCCTAGAATCGATGCTCACATCAGAGAAGGCAGACGCAAAGAAAGTGGAAGATGCATCGCCTGTAAACGAGGAGAGCGTGTCTAAAGCGGGCAAGTCGATTGCATCAGAGACCTCCTCCGTCCCGGTGAGCCTCACGAAGGATCGACTTCCTCGCGGGCTGTCCAAGGTCGCACTGTCGTACCGAACCAATGAATGGGCCAAGCACCTGTCCAACGCCGAGATGCCTTCACCGGCCGAGCTCCGGATCCCACACGAGCCGGAGCCAGAGCTTATCGAGGTCAAAGAGGTTGAGGAGAAAGCAGCGCCGGTGGACGTGAATGAGCTGAAGAAGACGGCCTTGGACGCCACTCCACCTCCTGCCATGCCCAGATCTGTCTCGAGGATGTCAGTACAGCAAGCGGCCCTTGCACAAGGACACCTTTCACCGGCCCAGCGAGTGTCTTCAGACGTGAGGCGCGTTTCTGGAAGGGCCATATCTGCAATGGCAGAGGACGACGACACCAGGTCCATAATGAGTATCGACAGCAGGAACGCTGCCAGGAGTGCGGCGGCGGCTGCTTTGACAGGTGAAGCAGTCAGCGGGACACCAGCCATGACCGCGAGCGGGAACAGCAGCCCCCCCGCGGCCAAACACATTTCATCGAGACCACCTGTGCCCGGCCTGGTCTCTTATGACAGCCCACAGACCCTGATCGGACAACGCGACATGCTGATGCGGAAGAAAGCATCGGTGCTCCGACCAGACTCGGTCCAAGCGGGCAAGGTCAGCCCTCCCTCATCCAACTCGGCATCAGAATCCGGCTCCGTCCGCGGCATCGCACCGTCGCCCGCCTACGGATCCGTAGCGGCGATGGGCCCACCCCAAGCCTGGCGGAACCACAGCGGCTCAGGGAACGCGCTGCCCAGCCGCAGGAGCTTCGAGATGGGCGGCATGTCATCAGGGCCTGCCCTGATCGACGCCGACGACCTGCCGCTCAGCCAGCGCAAGGCGATGATGCGCCAGGACAGCAGGACATCGATCAACAGCGGCTCGCTGGTGGGCGGGGCCAACTTCAACTCGCACCAGCCGCAGCGCACGTCCAACCTCCCCAGCCAGGCGGCGCGCGAGTCGCAGCTCGCCAGCTTCAGGCAGTCCGTCCAGCAGGACCTGCGCAGCGCGTCCGCGGGCCAGCCAGCGGTGAACGCGAACGCGCAGCTCGGGCACGGCGGCGGGTTCAACCCGGGCGCCACCACCCAGCAGGGCGGTGGTGCAGGCGGCGGCGGCGGCGGCCCGCTGATCAACTCCATCTACGGGGTCCCGGGGACGTCGTCGGCCAACTCGCTGCCGCAGCACGTGGTGCGGCAGAGCTACGACGCCGAGGTGCAGCGGGACATTGACACGCAGCGCAGCTTCATGATGGGCCAGCGGCAGGCGGAGGCGCAGAAGCAGGCGACGCTCAAGAGCGAGCGGGAGCGCGCGGGCCGCATGTTTGAGCAGCGCATCCGGTCGGACCGCGACCTGATGGAGATGCACCGCGAGGCCATGCGCAAGATGCAGAGGCGGGCTAGCCAGGCGGACAGGCCGATGCAGTGAGGAAGCAGGGGAGACGGGGGGGAAGAGACGAGGTGCATGTGATGTGGCGGCGGGTTTGGTTGTTTTTTTCTTTCGTGGAAAACGTTGCTTCTACCCGCTTGCCGGCGTAAACGGCTAGACCTTAATGTTTTTGATGACTTGTACTTATTCTAGTGCTCACGAGTACTATGGGTGGATGGTAAAAAGGGGTGTAGGTAGAGCTAGGATTTATGTGTACATATATGATACCCATTTCTATGACAAGACGAGGTGAAGGCTATTTGTGTTGTGGTGAAGTGTGGCATTTGAGACCGTGCCTGGAATTGATCTGCCTTGCTGATGCTTTTAACCTTGGTTGAGTTGTTGTTGTGGTGTTGTGGTGTTGTGGTGTTGCTGTGTTGTTGATTATGTATGAATTGCACAACTGCGATGTTTACTAAATACAGGCCTTGGGCCTTGAATAATGATTGTGAATGGACTGTAACCATCTTGAAATGCTGCATGTGTGGGCAAGCATAATATGTGGTGTGGTCTTGAAAGAAGTGTGGAATGCAAGTCAGTCCAAGGCCGCTAAAGTCAGCGAGAGGACCAAACTCACAGTCAAAAAGATCATTAAAAAGACCACAGGCATTCAACTCACAAAAAAGGAGTGCATACATGACTTTAAATCACCACCCAAAAACCATTCTGCAAAAATGTAAAAAATGTAATCAAGTAGCTACAACTGGTTTCGATCCAGCGACCTCCGGGTTATGAGCCCGGCGCCTGAATGTTCGTTAGTACACATTGCAATTTTTTCGTGGATGCAAGTCAACTCACTCTTCCCCTGAGCTATGTAGCTATTGTTGATGTCTGCAAGATTCTGCAAATGATTATCAACAAAAGAATTAATTTCATTGTATATTCTCTAAGATTTTGAAGATAGAAATAGGAGTGGTGGGATTAGGGCCAGCCCAACTGGTTGTATTGATATGTTGGGAGGGAGAGAGTCCCCATACTAATTACTAAGAATTAACCTCCTTAAAAACACCCCCACCTAACCCAATCGTACCTTCCCAGCCCCAGGCACCACACGAGGCCCCTATTTACCCAGGGCGAAGACCCCGAGCCCAAATGAGGGCATTCCCAGCTCCTAGCTCCTAGCAGCAGCCAACTCCTCGACCCAACTTTAGAGTTCCATCCCACATTAATTCTCTAGTCCCGACTAATAGCTTTCAGGCCATAAAGGCTTACAGTCCTCCTGGTTCGGCGGAAGACGGCTTCGCAAGCTCCTAACGGCGACTCTAGTCCCAAACGACGACTTTAAGCTAAATAGGCATGCTAACTCGGCGGTCTTAAAGGGAGGGAGGAGATCTCGGAGATTCGGACAGGAAGTTATTGAAGAAGGAGGAGGGTTTACTTGTCGTTCAAGTCGACGAAGTCTCGGTTCTGGTTGGTTGGTGTGTAGTGGTTCTCGTTAGATTCTGATTCCGGGTCGGAGAGAGGGAAGAGAGGGCCGCGAGTATGTATATCGTTCAATCCGCGTACGACCTCCATGAAGATAGAAATGGGAGTGGTGGGATTGGGGCCAGCCCAACTAGTTTATTGATGTGTCGGGAGGGAGAGAGTCCCTATATTAATCGCTAAGAATTAGCCTCCTTAAAAACACCCCTACCTAACTCAATCGTACTTTCCCAGCCCTAGGCACCACAATATATAGTGATAGAAGGTATATCTAGTAGGAGGACTAGTCTTAGATAAAGAGTTCTACCTTTTTTAAAAATTAAAGAAAATTAAATTAAATATAATATATAATTATTTTTAAAGTAATTAATATATTATACTTATATTTTTTATTATAAAAGAATTATATATATTAATTTATATAAGTTTTATTTATAATTTATTTAATATAAATTAAAAAATATTATTTTTTTATATTTTTTTATTTATTTAAATAAATTTAAGTTTTATTAAATTATAATTTAAAAGGTTTTATAAAATAATTTATTAATAATATTATAATTATATTTTATATTATATATAAATTATTTATATTATTTTAATTTTATTATTAAATTAAAAGTAAATAATTAAAGTTTTAAAATAAAATATAATATATTTTTAAAGATTAACTTAATTAAGTTTATTATATAAAACTTTTTATAATAATTTTATAATTATTTATAATACTATTTATTATTAGAAAATACCTTTTTATATTAATATACTAAGCTATACTAGTTTAGGTTAGCGCTATTAGCTTTAATATAAACTAATCCGTTAAAAGTTAAAGTTATTATAAACTATAAGCTGCTTAATTTTAATACTATTAAGTATTATATATAAGGTTACTATATAACTTAAGTAAGTTAGTTAAAATAGGTGAAAATAAAGCTATTATTCCTTTAATTAAGGATATATATAGGTTCTAACTCTACTTTATAAATAAATACCTATTAAGTAAAACTACTTAAAAGTAGTTACTTAACTTACTACACTATTAAATTAAGATATAATTAGATAAAATAACTATATTCTATTACTACTTTAAGTTTATAATTCTAATAGATTTACTATAAATAAAAGAAAAATAATTATTAATAATTAAATTTATAATTATATAAAAGTAAATCTTTATATAAAAAAGTTATTATTATTTAAAATAATTAATATATTTTTAAAAGAACTAAAAGATTATAAACTTAATTTAAAGTAAATTAAAATTTATAAAAATCTTAAATTTAAACTTAAAGGTTTTAATTTAAATTTAATTTATTTAAAAGAAAATATTAAATAAACTTAAAAAAGGTTTAAATAAAGCTAGAAATTAAATTAAGTTATAATATAATAAAATAATTAAATAAAAATTAGTTAAAAATTATAATTATAAGTTTTTAACTTTATACTTAAAAGAGTTTATATATATATAAATATTTTATAAATTTAATATAAATTTATTTTATTTTATTATTATTTTTAAACTTTTATTATAATATTATTTATTTATTTAATATTATTTTAAAATATTTTATATTTTTATATATTTTTATTTATAAAATTTTATTTATTTATATTTAATTTTTATTTAATTTATATATTATTAATTTAAAATATTAAAATAATATTTTATATTTTATTTCAATTTAATAATTATAAATTATTTATAAAAATAAAGTTATAATATTATATTTTTCTAATATATATTAATATAATATATATTTTAAATAAAATATTTTAATTTAAAATTATAAATAATATTTTAAAACTAAAATTATTTTAAAATAACTTTAAATATTATTAAAATAATATATATTAAAAGATTTTAAATTTTAAAATTAATAATATATAATATATAAAATAATTTTAAATTTTATATATTATATTAATTAATATATAAAGAAATAAATATTTAAAATAATATATTTTAATAAAAATAATTTATAATAATAATTTTTAAATTTAAAATAATAATAATTAATTATTTTTATTTATTTTAAAAGTTTTTAAAAAATATTTATTAATATATAATAAATAAATCTTTATACTTTTAATTTAATTATACTATTATATATTAATATAATTTTACTTTTATTTTATATAAATTATTTATATTTTTAATTCTATTATTTAATTAAAAATAAATAATTAGGATTTTAAAAATAAAATATAATATATTTTTAAAATTAACTTAATTAAATTTATTATATAAAACTTTTATAATAACTTTATAATTATTTATAATATTATTTATTATTAGAAGATACCTTTTATATTAGTATATTAAACTATATTAATTTAAGTTAATATTATTAATTTATTAAAAGTTAAAGCTATTATAAACTATAAATTAATCTAATATTAATAAATATTATTTATAAGTATTAAATTTATTATATAACTTAAATATAAATATAAGTTAATTAAAATAAACGAAGATAAAGCTATTATTCCTTTAAAGGTTTTAACTCTACTTAAGTAAATATCTATTTATTAGCTCCACTATATTATAAATAAAACTATTTAAAAGTAGTTACTTAACTTATTATACTACTAAATTAAGAGATAATTAAGTAAGATAACTATACTTTATTATTTAAATTTATAATTCTAATAACTTATAAATAAAAGAAATAATTATTAATAATTAAGTTTATAATTATATAAAGATAGACTTTTATTTTAAAAAAATTATTAATATTTAAAATAATTAATATATTTTTAAAAAATTAAAATTATAAGTTTAATTTAAAGAAAATTAAAGTTTATAAGAATTTTAAATTTAAGTTTAAAGGTTTTAATTTAATATTTATATTTATAAAAATAAAAGTATTTATATAATTTAAAAAGTTTAAATTAAATTAGAAATTAAATTTAATTATAATAAAAAATTAGTTAAATAAAAATTAATTAAAAATTATAATTATAAATCTTTTAACCTTATATTAAAAAGAACTTTTATTTTATATATATTTAAAAATATAAATTATTTATATTTTTTAATTTTATTATTAAATTAAAATAAATAGTTAAAGTTTTAAAGAAATAAAATATAATATATCTATTAAAGATTAGTTTAATTAAGTTTATTATATAAAACTTTTATAATAACTTTATAATTATTTATAATATTATTTATTATTAAAAATACCTTTTATATTAATATATTAAGTTATATTTAATTCATTTAAATTAATATTATTAGTTTTAATATAAATTAATTTATTAAAAATTAAAGTTATTATAAATTATAAACTATTTAATTTTAATATTATTAAGTACTATATATAATATTATTATATAACTTAAACTTTTATAAGTTAGTTAAAATAAATAAAAATAAAAGCTATTATTTCTTTAAAGGTTTTAACTCTACTTAAATAAATACCTATTTAATAAACTTAAGGAATAAGTAAAACTACTTAAAAGTAATTATTTAAACTATTATATAAACTAAAAATAACTAAATAAGGTAACTATACTCTATTATTATATATAATATTTAAGTTTATAATTCTAATAACTTTATTATAAAAAAAAGAAATAATTATTAATAATTAAATTTATAATTATATAAAGGTAGATCTTTACTTTAAAAAGTTATTATTATTTAAAATAATTAATATATTTTTAAAAAGTTAAAAGATTATAAGTTTAATTTAAAATATATTAAAATTTATAAAAATTTTAAACTTAAAGTTAAAGGTTTTAAATTAAAGTTTATATTTATAAAAATAAAAACTTTTATAAAGTTTAAAAGAGGTTTAAATAAAGTTAAAAATTAAATTAAATTATAATATAATAAAATAATTAAATAAAAATTAATTAAAAATTATAATTATAGATTTTTAACTTTATACTTAAAAGAATATTTAAAAATATATATAATACTTTTATATAATAATAAATATTTAAAACTTAATATTTAAAAATAATATAATATTAATAATTATAATATAATAAATATTTATAACTTTAACTTTATAATATATAAATAAAATTAAAAGTATTATTTTAATAATAATATTAATTAAAATATTATAAAAATTATATAATAAAATTAAATTTTAAAAATAATTAATATATAAATAAATTATATTAAAAAAAATTAATTAAAAATTATTCCTTTAAATATATATATATATATATATATAAGCTAATATCTACTTACCTAATAATTATATCCACTCACCTAGTTTTTTTTAACTACTTATTTAGTATAAGAATTTATATATAAAGCCTATATAAAACTATATACCTAACTAGAATTCTCTAAATTTTTAATACTTTTAGTATAAGCCCCTTCTATACACCTTTTAACACACCTTTTAACACACCTTCTAACACACCTTCTAACACACCTTCTAATACACCTTTTAAGCTATATATATTTAAATACTAACTAAGTATTTAAATACTAACTAAACACTAAAAGGCTAGAAGCTAAAAAGGTAAAGATAAAAACTACACTCTTTCTAGCCTTTTAACACCCCTTTTAACCCTCTAATACTTTAAACTTCTAACCTTTTAACATTTAATTAATATTTAAATACTTAATTAATACCTAAATATATATAGCCTAAAAGACTTAAAAAGGGTGCTAAAAGGCATACTAAAAGGCATATTAAAAGGGGTGGGGTTATACCTAAAGTATTAAAAATTAGAGAAGGAAATTATACTATAAGGTCTTTTAATACTAACTTAAAAAGTACTTATAAATATAAAAGAGTTACTTAGAAAAATTAATATTAAATAAGTAGTTAATAGGAATTAAATAAATAAATATAATTATTAAATAAGTAAATATTAACTTTATATATATTAATAAAACTTTAATTAAATAAATTAATATTATAACTTTTATTTAAATATATAATTATTAATTTTAAAAATTTAAAATAAAAAAATTATTTTTAATATATTATTTTTAAAATTTTTATAATAAAATATTAAAACTTTTAAAAAAAATAAAAAAAAGTATAATAAATTTATTTTTCTTTAAATCTATACTTTTATTATTAATAATTATTAATTTCTTAATAATATAAAAAATATAATAAAAATAAAGGAAAAAATAAATTTAAAGTTTCTTTATAAAAAAATTATAAAAATATATATAAAGTTATTAAAAACTTTATATATAAACTTTAAATTAAGGAAGAAATTAGTAATTATATAGTATAAAGGAAAAATATAATGTGGTTAAAGCCCTATATACTAATAGATACTACTATATACTAGTGGCTACTACTATCTTATAGTGGTACCACTAGATTGTGGTGGTACCCCTAGATTGTAGTGGTTTAAGGTTCCTGACAGTCCGAATCGGGGTGTGGTCCGGATGTGGGCGGGTCATCTTAGCATCCACAAAACGCTGCGGTACGGGACTAAGGACCCGCTCCAACATGCATGCAAGTAATTCCGACCGTACTGAGAACAACAGTGCCCAATTTGACTCAACGACAGTCCTAAGTAAAATTGCTTACTTAGCAAGCAATCAATATTTCATGCTCCATTAACAAGGTACCTCATTTTCCAACACCAAGATGTCATGGGCTTTTTCCTCGATGAGCTGTCCAAGTCTGGGTGTTGTATTGGTCGCTGTCCAAATTGCCCCCGGTGGTCATGGAGTTCCCGCAGCGAGAGCTGTCTATGACTTGCACCTTCTCAGGCTTTTCGGAAGGACAATCGGAAGAGCTGGGAATACATGGCTCCTGCCTACTGGAGGAAAGCACATTCGGTAGAGGAAGGAGGTGCGGGTAGAGCGTAGAGGGACGATGCCTTCCCAAGTAGGAACTCACCGTCCCAAGCGACAAGAACCCCGGCAAAAGATTCGCAAAACGCACCCAGAAATCTTGCCTGAAAGCCTCATTTTCTCTCGTGAATTCAAGATGATGTCGAACCGAGCCGTCGAGTTGATGCGTCAGTTGATGCAAGAACCTGGTGTAGCTGGTACCCTTGTTTCTACCAAGGACGGAGGGTTTAAGGCGCAGCTCCACCTTGACGTCTCAAGTCTTCCAGAGGAAGTCCTCCAAAACGTTTTCCCCAGCATCTCAAGTCCGTCCCTCTTATAAACTATGAATCTAATATATAAGTAATACTAATAGAATTAGCCTTTTCTCCCAATACAACTAGTAAGAAGAGGATGTTACAACTTGAAGATGAGGATGGCGAGATTGCCGAGGAGGATGATGATCCGAATGAGGCAGAGCTCCTTAAAATGTTCAATGAGAAGTCCGGGCGCCAGTGTTATAAGGAGCGACCCGACATCTTCACCACGAAGGGCAAATTCAAACGAGAATTTGCGTACATCGCAGCAGCCCAGGGCTCGAAGAAGCCAAAGCTTGGCGGTCCGGGCGGGTCGAATGGCCGAATCACAAACCGTCCATGGGTCAAAGTCATTGACTTGAATGGCAACAACGTCCAGTGCGGCTTCGTCGAAACAACTGCCCACTCATATTCGCGACTTGTGTTGGTGTTTCCGCGTGCAAGTGGAGCGCCACCAACATACGGGCTTTCGGGCATGTTTGAGCGAGGAGCAGTCGCTGGGCGTGCCTTTGTCGCCCTTGAACCCTTGGTCCCGGCCCTCATCATCTCCATCCCAAGGGCCCAGGTTGCCAGCAAGTGGCCTATGAGCAATACTAGTAAGGAGAAAGGCAGCAAGCTGGCCGAGATGATCCAAACCTTGGACGCCGTCCAACCCGGAGCGAGGGTTGACCTTGTGTCAATTGGCATTGATGGGCTCACCACGGACGTCGCAAGTTTCTCGTGGCTCTTTGACAAGTGGGGGTCTCGGGTTGACATCCGCCTGGTTTTCATCGTGCCCGGCCAGTTCCCAGGCTCAGCCTCTGTGTTTCCAGTCCGGTCCAATGGTATCCGGTACGGCACGTTTGCCCTCAAGGATGTGGTTGCGGCTGCTAGCAAGTCGCCGTCCGCGACAGACGGATCCAAAGAGCTGCTGAGAATCATCGAACTGGTCCGGGAGAACAAGGAGGAGTCAGTACTTCTCTCCGTCTCAAGATGGAATGTTTATGGCTGCTAACTCTTCGCTAGCCGCGACAAAGGCTATAGCAGTCTTATGTCCTGGACGGCTGGACGAGCAAATTTCCGGGTGTGTCCTTCAACAAAATATGATTCTGGTGTGGATGAAGACGCCGTCCGCAAAACTCGTGCACTGCATCAAAGTAAGAAGGATCAGCTTGTGGAGGCCGAAGTGGATGATGATGATGAGTAACTCTCGGACTATGATGGACAGATGGATGCATTGAGTTGAGCCTAGGCTAGAAGATCCATCTTAGTATCTCGATTTATAATATTATAGCTTAAAATAGCTTAGACTAACTAATTTTATTTTTATCTTTTTTTAAAAAAACTTTAAAAAAAATACTTATTATTATATAATAAAAAGCCTTTTTTATTTTTTAAATTTTATTATATTTTTATATATTAATAAATATATTAAAAGTTTTAAATTATAATAATTTAATAATATTATTATAAAATAATAATATTTATTAATATAATTAAGTTTTAAAAAGTATAAAGATTTTTTTATTATATATTAATAAATCTCTTTTAAATATAAGGTTAAAAGATTTATAATTATAATTTTTAATTAATTTTTATTTAATTATTTTATTATATTATAATTTAATTTAATTTTTAACTTTATTTAAGTTTTTTAAATTTATTTAATATTTTCCTTTTAAGTAAATTAAATTTAAATTAAAACTTTTAAGTTTAAATTTAAAATTCTTATAAATCTTAATATATTTTAAATTAAGCTTATAATTTTAATTTCTTTAAAATATATTAATTATTTTAAATAATAATAATTTCTTTTAAAGTAAAGATTTATTTTTATATAGTTATAAATTTAATTATTAATAGCTATTTCTTTTTTATTTATAAGTTATTAAAACTATAAACTTAAATATATAGTAATAAAGTATAATTATCTTATCTAATTATCTCTTAGTTTAATAAGTTAGTTAAGTGATTATTTTTAAGTAGTTTTACTTAATAGGTATTTATTTAAGTAAAGCTAGAACCCTTAAAAGAATAATAGCTTTTATCTTTACCTATTTTAATTAATTTATATTTAGAAGGCCTAAGTTATATAATAATATTATATATAGTACTTAATAGTGTTAAGATTAAGTAGCCTATAGTTTATAATAGTTTTAACCTTTAATAGATTAAATATAGCTTAATATATTAATATAGGAAGGTATGTTTTAATAATAAATAGTATTATAAATAATTATAAAGTTATTATAAAAGTTTTATATAGTAAACTTAATTAAATTAATCTTTAAAAGATATATTATATTTTATTCTTTTAGAATTTTAACTATTTATTTTTAATTTAATAATAAAATTAAAAATATAAATAATTTATATATTAATAAATATTTTCTTTTAAATATTTTTAACAAGAATTAAATAAAATAATTTATAATTATTTCTTTATATTTTAATATTATTAATAAAGTATTATTATTTTATATTATTATTATTAAATTTTAATAAATTAAATTTATAATTTTTAATTTTTATTAATTATTTTAAATATTAATAATTTTATTTTAAAATAAAACTTTATTTTATATAATTATAAATTAATTATTAATAAATATTTCTTTATTTATAAATTATTAAAGTTATAAATTTAAAATAATATTATATATAATAATAAAGTATATTTATTTTATTTAATTATATTTTAATTTAAAATATAATAATTAAAGTAATTACTTTTAAATAAGTTTATTTATAAAATTAATAAATAAATATTTATTGAAATTAAAACTTATATATTTCTTTAAAAATATAATAAATTTAATATATTTATATAATAATATTTATTAATATTAAATTAAATAATTTATAATTTATAATAATTTTAACTTTTATAAATTAAAATATAATTTAATATATTAATATAAAAAAGTATTTTTAATAATAAATAATATTATAAATAATTATAAAATTATAATAAAAGTTTTATATAATAATATTAATAAAATTAATTTTAAAAATATATTATATTTTATTTTTAAAATTTAAATTATTTATTTTAATTTAATAATAAAATTAAAAATATATAAATAGTTTATAATTTATATAAATAAATAATTATATTATAAAATAATAAGTTTTATAAGTTATTTTATTATTATTTAATAATTTAATTTTAATTTTCTATTTATTTTTATTTTTAATATAAAATAATTTATAAGAATAATAAATAAAATTAATAGGTTTATATTTATATATAAACTATTTAATTTAATTAATAAGTTTAATTAATTTAATTAAATATTTTATTATTTAATTAAATAAATCTTTTAATTAACATATATATATATATATTAATATTAACTTTTAAAATTTATATATAAGTAAGTTTAATAATATTAATTAATTATTAATAACTTTTAATAATAAAGTATTATTTTATTTATTAAAAGGATATTTATTAAAATATTTAATAGTATTTTCTTTTAAAAGGAAGTTATTATTATTATTATAAAAGAGTTTTTAAAATATTTAAAACTTTTTTATAAATAATAATATTTATATAATAAGTAATTATAATAAAATCCTTAAAATATTTAAAACTTTATTATAAAAATTAAATTATAATTATATAATCCTTAAAATATTTAAAATTAAATAGTTATAATTATATTTATTATATTTAACTATTTATTAAACTTTTACTAAATAATTTAACTTTTAAATTAATTAAACTTTTATAATAAATAATAATTTAAATATAGATTTAATTAATAAATAGAACCTTTTATTAAATAAATCTTATAACTCTTTTATAATAACTCTTTTTTATAATATATTAAAAGAAATTTAAAACTATAAATATTTATAATAACTTTTTTGTTAAGTAATTCCTTTTATAATTAATAATTTAAACTTATTTATTAAACTTTTAAATTAATATTTAATTACTTATTAACTAATATATTTAATAATTTATTTAATAAATTACTTTACTAATTAAACTACCTTTATATTATTTAAATAATTAATTAAATAAGTAACTTTTATATTTTTAACTTTCTTTTCTTTTTTATAATTTTTAAATAAAAATATTTTAATATTATAATTATTATAATTTTAAATTTATTATAATAAAGTTATTTATAATTATTATAAATATATATTAATAGTATTTTATTATAAAAGAAGTTTAAATTAAAAATTAAATTAAAAATATATTAATAATATTTATAAAAGAAATATATAGTTATTTAATTAATTAAACTTTTATTACTTTTAATAAATAATTTTATATTTAATAATAAGTAAATTATAATTAATTATATTAATAATAACGTTTTAAAGTATATTTAATATATTAATTTATTTAATTAACTAATTAAACTTAAACTTAAACTTATTATAAAATAATAATTTTATTAATTTTATTAATAATAGTAATAATAATAATAATAGTAATAGTTTTAATAGTTTTACTTTAATTTATTAATTTAAATTTAATTAAAAGAATTATATTATTAATAAAAATAAAAATTATAAAAATAAAAGAAATATTATTTAAATAAAAATAAATTAAACTTTATTTTAAATAAAACTTTAATTTAATAATAATTATTATTTAAATAATAATTTTAATTATAATAATAATTATAATATAATTTTAATAGTTTTAATAATTATTATTTTAATTAAAGGAAGTTTATTTAATATATATTAAAATAAATTAATTAATAATTAATTATAATTAATAAATAATTAATTATAATTTAATAAATAATTAAAAATAAATAATTAATAATTTAATAATTAAATAATAAAATAATTAAAAATATTAATTTAAAATACTTTATTAATTATATAAAAGAAGAAAAAGAAATTATTAAAAAGATTAATTAATTAAATATAATTATAATTAATAACTATTTAATAATAACTTAATAAATAATTAATAATTAGTAATTTAAACTTAATTTTATTTATTAAAAGAATTTAAATTTAAGTAATTTAAATAATTTATAAAACGTTAATTTTAAGTATTTTTAAATTACTTAAATCGATTAAATTATAATTATATATTTAAAAGTAATTTTAAACGATTTAATAATTTAATTAAAAATTATTTTATTAGTAAATAAAATTCTTTAATTAATTAAAAGAAAGAAAGATTTTAAAGATTAAATAAATATTAATATAAAATAATAAACTATAATAAATTAATTATTATAAGTAAAATTAATAGATTTATATTTATATATAAATAAATTTATTAATACTTTTATTAATATAAAATATTTTATAATAATAATATTTTAAATAATATTATTTTATTATTATTATTAATTAAAAGTTAATAATAATTAATAATAATAATTAATAATAATATTTAATTATATATTTATATTATTTTAAATTATAATAACTTTTAATAATATAATAAATTATAAAGTTATTATAAAAGTATTATAAATTATTTATATTATTTTAATTTTATTATTAAATTAAAAATAATTAATTAAAGTTTTAAAAATAAAATAAAATATATCTTTTAAAAATTAACTTAATTAAATTTATTATATAAAACTTTTATAATAACTTTATAATTTATTATATTTATAATACTATTTATTATTAAAAATATTTTTATATTAATATATTAAGTTATATTAATTTAAATTAATATATTAAAATTAAATTTATTATAAACTATATATTACTTAATTTAATATTAATAAATATTATATATAAATATTAAATTTATTATATAATTTAAATAAATTAATTAAAATAAATAAAAATAAAATTATTTCTTTTAAAAGTTTTAACTTTATTTAAATATATATTTATTTATTTACTTTATAAATAAAATTATTTAAAAATAGTTATTTAATTAAATTAAAATATAATTAAATAAAGTAATTATAATTTATTATTTAAATTTATAATTTTAATAACTTTATTATATAATTAAAGAAATAATTATTAATAATTAAATATATAATTATTAATAATTAAATATATAATTATATAAAATAAACTTTTATATTAAAAGAAGTTATTAATATTTAAAATAATTAATATATTTTTAAAAGAATTAAAAGATTATAAACTTAATTTAAAATATAGTAAAATTTATAAAAATCTTAAATTTAAATTTAAAAGCTTTAATTTAATATTTATATTTATAAAAATAAAAATATTTATATAGTTTAAAATAAAGTTTAAATTAAGTTAAATTAAATTATAATAAAAGTAATTAAATAGAAATTAATTATAAAATTATAATTATAAATCTTTTAACTTTATATTTAAAAAATAAAAAGTATTATATAATAAATTTAATTGAATTAATCTTTAAAAATTATACTATATTTTATTTTATTAAAACTTTAATTATTTATTTTTAATTTAATAATAAAAATAAGAAATATATAAATAATATTAAAATATTTAAAATATATATTAAAAATAATAACTTTATAATTTTAATATAAATTAATATTTAATTTAAAAGTTTAAAAGAATAATAAATAATTAAATTATTAAATAATTAAATAATTAAATAAAATATATTATAATTAAAATTTATTATAATTATATTTATTATAGTTTAATTTTAAATTAAAATAATAAGTTTAAATATTTTATTTTTAATTTATAATTAATTAAAATAATTATTTAAACTTTATTTAATATAAATAACTATATTTAATAAAAATAACTTTATTTAATAAAAATAACTTTATTTAATAACTATAACTTTATTTAATAAAAATAACTTTATTTAATAAAAATAACTTTATTTAATAAGAATAACTTTATTTAATAAGAATAGCTTATTATTAATAGTAGTGTATATTCTCTTCCCCTGAGCTATGTAGCTGTTGTTGAAAAGACTTTTGAATGAAACATCATGAAGCTTGTTGGCGTCGTGGATGTGTGGAGTGGACCGATGGGTGGGCGGGCGGATCCCGGCCCACCCGGCTTCAACCACTTGCACACAGGCCATGGCAAGTCTACTGTGAATAAAGAAAGACTTGGTCTTCTTTTATTCAGCAAAACAAGAGAAATATCTGGAATTCCAAGCCAGGAAGCGGATGTGAAGTTGGGTGAGACCCAGGTCGGGATCTGCTTCACACCACCCGGGCACTTGTCACATACCCACACGGCCGCTGATTGACCAGCTTCCACACGTTTACACATGATATACGCCTGTCGCCTGTCACATTCTGATATCTTGTCTATTGCTCAAGTTGACGGTTGCATCCATTACTGTGGACCTGGACCACTCATTCACTTGAGGTCCTGACACGTGCGTGGCCGCATCCGGGGGACGGGAACGGGATGAGCCTAAACCTTAAACTTGTACCTGTTACCGCCCCTCTGGGAGGCATGCAGTTGCGCCTTCCCACTTGAATAGAACCTGGTTCTGAGTACATTGTGCAGGTATCCACTCATGTTGTCATAATTTCCAAGCTTGGTTGCTTTGAACGGCTGCAGCTCTGCTCTGTGAAAGCAGTCATTGACGTGGTCCAAATTCTTGTCCTCAGACACGACTGTCCACTGGTCAACCTACCACCACTGAATATAAGAGATGGTTTGAAACATTCAGAAAGTCTGTTACCTTATACGATGCAAGAGTTCATGCTTTCTCAGACACACTGTACCATTCAAGAGGTGATAATTAGACTACTCAAAGCCTCACACTACCAGCGGGCCAACCCAGATGCCCGGAGTACTCGTGGTGACCCATACAGCTTCGGCATACTCAAGGTTTCTGCCAATTTCGATTCAGGTATTTCTGAAGTCAAGATATTTGAATCGCATGCCGTATCAAATTCGAAGTGGACAAGTCAGCAAATCAAGCATTTCTGGAATTTTGCAGTGTGATGTCCTCTACCAACACACGAAGAGCAAAAGCACAATCACAGCACATATATTTATCTAGGTCTCAGTACAGTGTGTCAATGGCTCGCACCTCCTCGGGTTACAAGCATTGAACCTGCGAGCCTCGCAAGGTGTCCCTCAACTGAGTCGGTCTCGCACCAGTCCCACACGTATTGCTTGAATATTATGAGGGACTGCTCTTCGTCAATCTGGACGCTTTTCCACATCTCCTCAAGCTTGGTGGCAGTCTTCTCAAAAGCTGTGTAAATCGATTTCAGGTCTCTCAACAACATGCACTTGCCATTTATGTGGTTTCGCTTCTATTCCGTATACGTCCGAGGACATACATGGCGCCTTCATACGGTGACTTGCCATCTATGCTGACCTTTCAGGGTAGTCTCCGCAGAGGACAGGAATGGCGGAATGCGCCAGTTTTCATCCTAGTTGTACATGTTGGCAAATATCAAACCAAGCTGGCCTCCGACAGGCGCTTGATACATGCACCTGTTTCCAACTTGCAGCAGGTCGGTATTCAAATGTGCTGGGGCTCCAGTTTCGGCAGCTCGCTAAACTTGTCTCGCGAACATTACCCGAGTCCGGTGATCTTGATGGGTTGTGAGAATTGCACTTAGGTTGGTGGTCACAGTACTGATGCTTTTCATGATTTCTATTGTGTCTAGAATTCTGCTCAATGAAAAGTTGGCCTTTTATTCCGCAGGATCCTGATGCTTCTGGTGGTTATATTCATATTGAGAATAGCAATGAGCACTGTTGAAAATGTGTCAACCCATTACCACTCGAAGACTTCAAGAACTTAAGAAAGCAAAATATCCCTCAAGAAAAGCCCTATTCAAACAGTTTTTAGGATAATAGGAAAAAATTTCACAAGTGGCAGGATGAGCATAGTCAAGTTTGGATGATTCGTGTACTTAAGCATTTACACATCTGATTTACCCTGATTCTTTTCTGGGACAAGTCTGTCTGGAAGCGTCTCCTATGGACGGGCTGATACAAAACAATCTTTTAGACACACTATCTAAAATACTCACTGGGGGAAAATCGTTTTCCGCTTTGATTGACGGCTTGTTGGATTCTAGGACAGTGAAAAGACAGCCAACCAATAACACGAGATTATCCCGCGGACTCCCCTTCATCAGGAAAGTTGACCCCACCGGAGTCTCTTGTTGAGACAACAATATGGACGTCTGTAGGCTACATATGTATCTGGACACTACCGTTGCGCCCACGGCGGCGTTGAAACGACGGTCGAAGGACGCGGCGTGTCCAGGGGTGTCGCCCTCACGCTTGGTCTTGTGACGCAGGATGTGGTCGTGGGAAGGCGAGACGGTACGGATGACCTGCCGCCAGGCGGCGCGCAGCGGGGCCGAGCCGGCAAAGAAGCGTGAGTACTAACCACACTTCCTCTTGCGGCGTCGGCATTGGAGGCACGACTCCCCACGGCCGTCCTTCTCGCAGGGAGGGAGGACCCCGGTCTCGAAGAGGGTGCTGATGCATCCGTCGCAGGGGAAGGGGACCTCCTCAAGCTGGTTGTCTTCATCGTCGGAGTCGCCTATGACCAGGAACTCGGCCACGGAGCGGTGGCCCTGGCAACGGTCAGCAACCAAGGCGGGGACGTGCAGGTGCCAGGATCGTGGCTTACCTTTGGACCACCTCCACCGCCAGGGCGACGGGGCGGCTCTCCTCCACCAGCGGCAGCCACGGCCCCGGCGCTGTGGCTTTCGTCACCCCAAGGGTAGAATTGTATCTCTTCAGGGGAAGAGACGTGTAATGCAGCTGCCTAAGCTGCTTTGCGTCACCTGGGCAGCGTATGCGCCTTCATAAACGAACAGCTTCCCTCCCAAAACGTGCTGTCCTTCCGTTGTATCCTCCAATTTCATTCCAAGTTGGGGCGCCACCTCCAGCAGACAACGCTTCTTCCTGCCGGGTACTGTCGAACAGTCCCCTCTAATACAGTTCTAGGTACAACAAGGCCATTCCATATAAATTGTACTGAGGTAGCGCGAAATACGGGGATGCATGTCTTTGGACAAGCCTCGGCGCAACCTTGCTGGCCTATCTCGACCTTCTTGTCCCGTCCTGTCAAAACGATGAAGCTTCGTTGACATTCTCATGCTCCTGTACCGCAGGAGTCTTTTCATGATTGTTCGACATGTAAAAATGCTCGTCCGTAGTAGATTAGGACATACTTCCATTTCACCATCTCTACACGTGTACAGAGAGAGCCTGGAGCTGGGGGTATTCAAAGCCCGGACATATCTACCGGTCAAGTATGAGGCACAATTAAACGAATGTCAAACGCTCCCTTGTTGGAATAACAGCATATTATCCTCTTCACCCCCCAAACGCCGATCCAATGCGGTGCCACCCATGAACCCTCTCCGACTCCTGAAATAACCAAAACACACAACCCCTCCCCATGTCCCCTCCCCATGTCCCCTCAAGACAAAAACAGTTCAACTGGTACTTTTCTCTAAGCGTCTTCACAACGTCTCCGTGCTAAAGTCCCCACCAAGCTGGCTCCCCTGCCCGCCGCCCTCGCGTGGCGCCCCCTGGTCGGTGCGCTTGCTCCTCCTCACGCCAAACAGGTCCCCAACCGAGTTCGTCAGGCTCTTGGCGCGCGCCCTGACGCCCTTCTTGCCTCCTGCCCCTCCCCCTCCTTGCTGCTGCTGCCCGTCCGCCCCGGGGATCTGCGACTCGTCCGCCGTGCGGCTCCTCTCGATCGCGGACATGATGACCCTCTCCTCCTCCTCGCCGATCGGCTCCACGCTCAGCTCGTCCTGCGAGACGAACAGGCTCGAGCGCAGGCTAGGCCTCCGCCGCGAGCTCGGTCTCCGCACGGGGTGGGCGTCCTTGACCAGGTTTGACGGCACGAGGCCGCTGACGGTCGAGTGGAAGGGGGATGGTGAGAAGAGCGGGCCTGTGAAGTGGTGGTGCGTGTGGGATCTTGAGGCTGATTGTGGCCTCGGTGTTACGGGGCTGCCGTCGTGGGGGATGTTGATGGCGGGGAGGGCTGAGACCTGCCCCAACGGTGTGCCGGGGTGGGTGGGCGGTTCGGAGCTTATCGGTGTGGCGCTGGATATCGAGATGGCTGATTCTGACGACATGGCGTGTGCTATCCCCGGGTGGACTGGGGCGGGCGTGGAATGATGTCGTTCCTGCGAGCGCGTCTGCAACAGCGGCGCTGACTCGGTGGCGCCATCTGATGGTAGGAGGGACGCCTTTGTCGGTGTCGCGGGTGCCCTCGACGTCGGAACGCCCGATTCTTGGAGGACTGCCAGTGGCTTGTTGACGGCGTCCATGAAGCTCACGCGGGAGGACCGCCGTGACCTCTTTGCGTCGCTGTCCCGACGCCGGGGCTGCGCGGGGGACGGGGGCTCATCGGGGTCCTGCTCTGCGAGCCCAATGGTCTCTTCGACCTCGTCATCGTCGGACAGCATATCCTCGTCGTCATCTACCGCATCCCTACCGCTCGTAATGAGGAACACGCCGAAGAAGGTCAGAAAACAGCCACCTGTGAACTTGACGGCCTGCTCGGATGTCGTCCGCTCAAAGTCTCTGTACAGGACGGCGCTTCCTATAATCACGCACAATGTGAACGAGACGAACTGGATTGGGATGACCTGCGTCGAGTCGAATCTCTGAAGGGCCTTGTTCACATAGCGCACTTGCATGATGGCAGTGCCGAGCAAGATCAGGACGAGCACGTATGTCACTGGTGTTGTGAAGGCTCGCAATAGTGTTGAAGACAACATGGACGACACGCCCTTGGTTGAGAGCACAGTGTAGCCACCTGAGAGTCATATCAGTCACTGAGCAGGGCAGGTAGGGAGAGATTTGAGCAGGACCACCTACCGAACAAACCCACGAGACCGAGGTCGATGAGAATAGTGCGGTTGCCATATCTGGGACTCAGCCACATGAGGAGGAGAATCAAGCTGCACGTCACGCCCATGTAAATCTCAAATGCCACAGTAGTAATGGCATCCCAAACAGCATGGGGATCCAGCTTGGTCTCCTGGGTGTTGGCGCTCAGGACGACAGTCACGGCGCCAAAGACGGCAATGACGACGCCCCAAAAGTCGCGCTTGCGGAACTTCTCCTTGAAGACTATGGGGGCGAGGATGCAGTTGGAGACGAGGGCGACAACGCCCAGGGGAGACACGATGGAGGCCGGGGCGAAGCCGTAGGCCAGGAAGTTGCCCATCTCGCCGACGGTGATGAGGATCTGGCCGAGCCACCAGTAGGGCGACTTGAGGTAGTTTGTGGAGGTGGATTTTGTCGTGGAGTCGTCTGAGTTCTCGGACCAGCGTGAGTCGCCAGACTGGTAGGACTGGGTCAGAGGGTCCGACTCCTGCGCGTCTTCGGCGTCGCCATCGTCATCGCCGCCGGCGCCGGCGCCTGGCGCGTTGGCTCCTGCTCGCGACTCGCCTACGGACCCATAGCCCGTGTGCGGCGCTCCGTTGCCGTTCTTCGCATTCTTGAGTGCTTGTTTGGCGCGCTCCCGGTTCCGCACCTTTTCCCTATGTAACTGTATATGGGCGTATCTCTGGACATTGAGGGCCAGGGCGATGAGGACGTTGCCCACGATGGCGGTGACTATGCCGATCAGGCTCGACCACTCCTCCAGGCCTTTCTTGGGCCCGCCGCCGCCGCCGCCGCCGCCGCCGCCGCCTCCTCCGGCTGGGTCCCCACCAGTGCTGTTGTCGTGGCGCAGGTAGTCGGTGGCGGTGTAGGCAGGCAGGTACTGGGTGAGGGCTCTCGCGGGGATGGAGGCAGGCAGGGTGGGTATGTACATGGCGGCTCAGGGGCCGTCAGTGGCTGCCGACGGGGGGATCCAACGGCTCGAGCAAGAGTGTATCATGGGTGTGGCGACGGATTGGCGCAGGCTCGAGTAAAGCCGCAGGCTATGTACATAAAAACCCGAGATATTGCTGGTGGTGTGGGCTCGAGCCTCGAGGCTTGTCTAGAGTTTGGAAGCCGGGCTGGGGGGGGGGGGGCAGGGTCGCATGCGCATGAACCGGTGGCACGGAGTTATGGCAGCAGAAGGCAGTCGAGAGTTTGCTGGGGTGTGGTGGGCGGGAGAGCGACTCCAGCCAGGGTCGAGAGATAGCGAAGGATTCGCAAATGCAGAAACAGGCGATTGACTACAAGAATAGATACAGGGCAAGCAGAAGACAGGCAAGCAGTTGATAGATATCCTGCCAACCTGCTTGCGGAGCTGGGAGGCTGCGAGATTGGTCGCATCTCGCATTAACGGCTCGCCATGGAAAACCGCGCGAAATGCCGTCATATCCACTCCCCACCAGTAACACCGACCCCGAACGCCCACCACCCTGCCACCACAACGGCCTGCCCTGCCCGCCAGTGCCTCACCCCCAATATCAAATCAAGCACCCACCTAGTCTATCTAATACTCACCTCCCGCCAGGGATATCCATCTGTCACCAGCCTAGCCCACTTACTAACAAGTACTAAGTAGCCTTGCCCGAGAACGCATCATTTATTCATTAGCGCCAACTCTCATCTCATCTGGCCCTTTCTATGACAGCTGATATCCGTGACAGCCTCGCCTGTCTCGAGCTGTTGGAGCTATCACAACCGGGCTCATGAGCCGGTGCCAGCAGCCCCAGCAGTCGACTTCCCTTCTTGGGTACATAAACGCACAGCTCATGTGCACAAGCAACAGCGGGGTCGGTCGAGGCTCGAGCTTCAAATCTCCGTCCTCGTGCAGCCATCTCCCCATCCCCACCTCCTCTCCCATCGCCCTCCTCGCCCCATCTTCCTGCCTCCCCGAGCATCCCCTGCTGCACATCAGAGGCCCCTCCGGTCAACCCGAGAGCTAAGAACGGCAACCTAAGCCATACCCGCATCCATATCCATATCCACCCGGATTCACCACAATGTCCGACGACGACGACAGAGAGCCCCAGGGCCCCTTCAATCGCTTCATCCGCTTCAAGAACCATGTCAACTCCCATATCAGCGCCGGCGTCTCTGTCTTGACTGGCTCCAACGACGACGCCAACAAACCCCCCGTAGGTGATGCCACTGCAGGGTCGTCATCGCCAGGTCCCAAGAGACAGTCGCCCATGGCCGAGTACTGGGAACACTGGTACCATGTCGACCCTTACAGCCCGCACAACTTGCGCCATCTCCCTCAGCCCACTCCCAACGATCTGCCCCCCGGTGCTGACCCCGCCCATTTTGGCTACCCCGAGGCCTTTGAGGACCTCATGTCTGCGAGCAACTCATCCCGAGGGAACCTCATGGATCTGGACATGCGAGCAGCCCTGAAGAGGTCCGCCTCGGGAGCACAAGTCACCCCGGAGACTCCCTCCGCCTGGGTCAGGAGACTATATGGCGACGCCCTGCTGCCCCATCCCTTTATGTGGGAGCACCCCAATCTGGCTGGACGAATTCCAAAGCACTGGGAGGCTCACATACGAGACTCGTTCCAAACCCAGCGTACACCAGGACATGACCAAGACTCTTATAGCGATATTGCCAAGGACATGCTGGACACCATACGCCGACTTGAAGGCAATGTTGCCGAGTTGTTCTCCAAGATGGACGAGCCCACGGGGCAGGATGTGGCCGACACTCTGCGCAAGGTGCAGAGCCGTGTGGAGGACGTCATGAGATGGTTCTCTGAGGGGCGTTCTACGGATCAGGACCCCAGCGACAGCCACGCCGAATCGCAGGGTAATGCAGAGGCTGCGCCGGTTAGTCAAGAAGATCAGCCGGCTACCGAACAGGACCTCTTTGAATTCATCCAGTCCGCCTCAGCCTCAGTCGACAGACTCCTCAAGGACGTCCTCAAGTCCAGTCCTGGACAGGCTCCGCCACCGCCAGAGCGCCCCTCGAGGGATAACCCGTCAGTCAGCGAGACGGTCGAGCATCACCCCTCCGGCGGCAAGACAATCAGGACGTCTTCGGAGCACGTCGACATGTTCGGCTTCGTCCACTGCCGCACCGAAGTCAGGAGACTCAACGCAGAGGGCGAGACAATCGACTATGATACACGCTACTCGGTCCGCTCTGGCCCCCGGGACGACCGTCCTCCGCTACAAGAATACCGACCGCGCTCTGCCGCCTCTGTCCCATGGATGACGCCCGCGCAGTACTCGGCGTTTCTCAGCAGGTCCTCGGACGAGCAGCTCGAGGCGTTCATGATCGCGACGGCAGAGGCCGTCGAGTCGGGGCTGGACCCGATCAAGAACCATCAGATGAGGCTGATACAGCAGGAGCAGGAGCGCAGGGCCAACTCGAAGCCGCGGCCCGGCAGTCAAAGCCAGCGAATCCAGGACTACTACCAGCAGCTGATGCTCATGGAACAGCAGAACAAGGAGCGCCTCCGGGAAGCTGCCGAAGCTGAATTCCAGTCGACAAATAGTGGCAAGCCAACCCCTGACGACGAGGACTACACAGCGCCCTCCCAGGACCAGGGGGGCCAGAATGAGCCGAGGCCAGCGGGGATCAACCACGCGCGACAGGACTACATGGACCAGCTGAGGCTCATCCAGGAGTATAACATCCGAAAGGGGTGGACAACGGCCAGAGCCGAGGCAGGTTCCGACAGGCCCGAGGGACAAGAAGAGCAGTTGAGCGCCGCCCGGGGAGACCAGAACAGGCGGAGGCCCGCCGCCAGAGGGAAGGAGGAGGTGGAGGCCCGGCCGCCTCCTGAAAAGCCTGAGGGGAGCACGAACAGCGAGCGCTCCGGGTGGTTCTGGCGTTGAAGATGACGAGAGTGCCGTATCTGCCCCGTCGCCAGACAAGTTGTTGATCGCATTTGGTTTCCCCCCCCCCCCTTCTCAAGACAAGGTGTTGAGTGTATTTGCTATCCCCTCCCTCCAGACAAGGTGTTGATCGTGTCTGGTATCCACCTCCCCCTCCCCCCTCACAAACACAGAATGCTGGTAAAATGACTTGCTACCTACACGCCACTCATGAAATTTGACTCATTCTCACGGTTCATGGATAATTCCACTCTTCAGGCGTGTCTTGGGGGTAGTGCCAAGACTTGTTGTGCCATCACTACTAACTACCATCGGTGGCTTCTAGCTTGGTGTAATACACCAACGGGCAGAGCGCCATGATAATTGCTAGGGCTGTTGAATGCAACTATCCGCGATATTTGAATTGTCCTGGCTTCAGACATGGCACATGGCCTCTACGTTAGCGCGTCTGCAACCTCTTTCCTTTCAACTCCCCTTGGGACCAATGAGCAGTGCTCAGAGGTAGTTAATATTAAGCCGCAACCCAGAAATAGTATTATTAATATCTACTCCTGCAACCCATCAAGACTTCGCAGCTGTGATCTCACTTCTTTGTTGCTTGTGACATAAAGTCGCCATTCGAGGACAACATTCCAACCAACCAACCAAGCAGGTTCGTAACCAGACTCGTGACCAGTCTTGGCGGTCTGGTCGTGGGGGGCGGGGGGCGCCGTAAATTGCTCCTCAAGAGACCGCCCTAGATGTTTTTGCGGAGGTATGCGCATGCTTCTGGCAAGCTGCGCAGTGCCGGGCTAGAAGTAGTTTTGTAAGCACAATGCCACAACGTCGTCGGCGGAGGGAGTAAGGCGTGGGCAGACAGACGGTCACGAACAGGAGGCACAAGGGACGCGAGGGGCCGTCGGCGAGCAGTGCAAGTCACACGAGGAGAAGACCAACGACTTTCGCACAGCGTTACATAGGAGCGCTCAACATGCGGTACGTCCAGCCAGCCAGCCATCGAGCAGCCACAGGAGAAGAAGCGTCGTATAAATTCGTCATCATGACCAGCCAGCCGCTGTTCCGACCCACAAGGTATCTAAATCCACCCTCCTTCCTCCCAGGAACCCTAGAGTTATCGCCAGAACGCCACCAATGACCGTCGTGAAAAAAAAAAAGCCAACGCAATGCCAGCAAGAAGAAAAAGATAAAAGCTAAGAAGCAATGCCATGCCATGCGAAAGGGAGCAGATTGACACACACATGCATAAGCGCACGGGAAAATCACCGGGCCCAGCCAAAACAGCCACGGACCTACCACTGCATGCTCTTTTTCTTGGTGATCTTCTTGTCGTCCTTCCGCAGGCCCGAGAAGAACCCGCTCACGGCGGCCGCGGGGTTCGCCCCGGACAGGTAGGGGCCCTGGTTCGGCTTCGTCCGGCCTGGCCTGGACGGGCCCGACTGGCCCTGCTGCGGAGGAGGCCCCGACGGCCTGCCGGCGAACAGGTTGTTCAGGGTTGCGCTGTGGAAGGGCCCCGTGCCCGGGCCGACGCTCGTGGGGCGCTGAGGGGGAGGGGCGAAGCTGGGACGTTGTTGCTGTTGCTGCTGCTGCTGCTGCTGTGGCGGTCGACTACCGCCACCCTGCTGGAACTGCGGCCGGCCGGGAAGGGGAGGGCTCCCTTGGTGCTGCTGGACGGGCGGGCGGCCCGCGCCCAGGTCCTGGCCCTCGGTCCCGTAGAGTTTCCTCAGCCGCTCCGTCTCCTTGGCGATCTCGGCCTCGCGCCGCCGCTTCTCCCTCTCCTCGTCCTCCAGCATCTGCTTGATGCGCCTCTGCTCCTCGCGGTCCCTCCTCTCGCGCTCGCGGTCCTCCCTCTGCCTCGCGGCCTGCCGCTCCTTCTCCTCCCTCTCGACCATCGCCTTGAGCCGCTCGGTCTCGGCGTCGATGGCCGCGGCGCCCGGCCTCGCCGACGAGGAGGCCGCTGCGTTGGCGGTGGACATGAGCGGTTGCGCCTGTGGCGCGGACGGGCCTAGGGCGCCTGCCATCATGGGGCCGGCCGGGGGAGGGCTGGGCCTGGAGTTCTTGCGCTTCGAGATGAGCAGCGGTCCGGTAGCACCGACGTTGAACAAGTCGGGCCTTTTGTCTGGCGCCAGGTACAGGTCACGGATCACCTCGGCCCCGAGCACAAGCACAATGTCCAGCCCTTTCCGGTCCTCCATGTCGATACGCTGCAGGTTTGGCTCGTAGACGGTCACGGCCGTTGCGCGGCCCTGCTTGAAGAGTGCCACTGTGATGTCTGGCTCCTTGCTCTTGTGCCTGCCAACACTCTTCCCGACGTTGAAACAGCTCATGTCCTTCCGGCCCTCCTTCTTCCACCTGAACATGATCCTGGGGCGGAAGTCGGCGACGGGCGAGCCGTTCTGGGTCTGGCGGTCGAGCTGGGAGTTGGAGGGCATCTTGAAGCTCTGGGTCAGCATCTCGAACTCCCAGGTGTCTGACTTTGTGAGGGAGCCCGGGTTGTATTTGACCGAGACAGCCTGGTCTGGGTTGTACAGGTAGATGGTGAAGTTGTCGGGTATCATAGGCTGGGGCGCCGTAGATACGGCCCCATTCTGCTGCTGTGCCCTAACCTCGGCGGCTGACAGTGTTGGCTGGGACCACTCGGGCTCGACGACGACCTCGGCGTAGACGACGTCGGGAGCAAAAGGGTCGGTCAGGGCAACGGCATATTTCCTGCGGGCTGCGGGGTTTGAGGGGTCTGCCCGCTTGAAGACATATTCCGGGGCAGGCTCAGAGCCGTTCTGGGTGAAGTAGACAACACTGGAGAGTGGGTTCTCGCTGGACTGCTTGAACTGGAAAGTGGGGAGGTTTTCGTCGAGCATGGTGGGATGTGGGATGGTGCAAGACGAGACTCGAGGGTTTGCCACCAGCAGTAGCAGAGGCCACACTTCAGCTCATGTGCTGTTGGAGCTGAACAAGGGCGGACGAGGTTTGTGGTGAGTGGTTGCCTCGAACAAAGAAGTCACGGGAGAAGAAAGGGTGTTGGCCTGACGTGAGCCGGTCGAGGGATCCCGGCTTCGCGGCTGGGTTGGAAGACGATGTGCTGTGTTGTGTTGCGATACGATGCAGTGCAGTGCGATGCAATACGATGCTTTACGACCAAGAACGACTGACTAGTCCTCGCTTTGTTCTCGGCCAGCGAATGTTTTAGCGGGATGGTAGTGGCACCTGGACACAGGATCGTCAGGGGTGCAATTACTGAGTGGTGAGGCTCAGGCTCGGGGTTGGATGTGGAGTTGGGAGGGTCGAGGAAGAGAGTTGGAGGTGACGCGCAAGTGGCGACGAGGCAGCGAGGCAGCGAGGCAGCGAAGGAGGAGGAGCTTGTGTAATTCAAGCTTGGCGGAAGAGGAAGATCTACAGACTGAAAGGACTAGTGGGCTAGAGGCTAGATACTTGTTGCAAGAATAGAAACGAAACACAACCCCGGTATCATATGAAAGAGTGAGGACGGCAAGAAGGCGATGGTGTGGGACGGATGGATCAAATGCGATGCGATGCGCCTGGGTTGCGACTGGGGGCTGCCCAGTTCTGCCAGTCAGTCCCAGGCAGACAGGGCAGACACATGCCTCGAGAGCTGAAACCGGCCGCCTGGGGGACGTCATCCATGAGCCACGCGCTGACTGGGACGCTGGGGGAACTGGCCACGGCCCGTCTTGGACGTGCAATTGGCCACAGTGGACCCTGCCAACCTGACGCCCCTGAGGCAGTTGAGGCTGTGCCCCACGGGAGCTATTTGTCGTGCAGCCAGCCGCTGTGAACCACCGATTGTCATAGCAGCGCACGAGTTTCATAGGTCTGCGCGTAAACTTAGGACCTGACCACATGCTGTATAGTATATACAAATGTTCAGGAGGTGCAGTTCCCTCGATCGCAAGAGATAACAACAAAAAACAACAACAAAAGAACCAGTCAGGTGTGTGTCTCTTTCCTGTCTTCGACCACGTTGTCTCACTCACCAATTGTGGTCATCTGCAGCTTCTCCAAGATGGAGCCTGCTTGGCCTCCCTTCACATGCACGTCGGCAGATGAGCCTCCACCGCGGCCAGCCGTATCCACCAGACACTCGGACACTTTTGAACCCCGCCGACAAGAAAATGCTGACGACTCGCACAGGAACATGTCCAGCTGAAAGATCGCCAGGGAAGACAAAACCCCCCGGGCGCATTACGACTATCCCGGCTTGGCGCCGCCAGGCAGTGCCAGAAGCCGCCTGCCTAGTCCCGGGCCCGGGCAGACGGGCAGACTGTCATGTGTGTCAGACTGCCTAGTTGTCTGCCCACTCGGGCGGGAGAGGGTGCGCCGCAAAGAAGTCGAGGATCAACTCCGAGGCGTTGAACGAGGCTGGGTGCCGCCCCTCCTGCGAGTTGTCGCTATTGGGAGCCGTGCTCGGCCAGTCGTGCCCGATGTCCTGTCGTCGGAGCATCCACAGTCAGCATCGCCGCCCCCCGAGGCCTCCTCCGAGTTTCTACTCACCGTCCCGTCCATGATGTGGGTGACGAGACCCTTCTGGGCCCCCTCGCCAAACTCGTACCGGACCGCCGTGCTGCCCTCCAGCGCCCCCGGCACCGCCGACGTCTCGTTCTCCGCGCCGAGGCCGTCCCTCCCGGCCCACGTCCGCGTCCAGTACGGGATGGAAGGCAGGCAGCCCCCCTTCCTCGGCCCGCCGTAGTACGCGATGGTGTCGTCCACCAGCCCGTGGAACACCAGCACCGGCACGTCGTCCCGCCCCGGCGAGCACGGCGAGATGGGCACCGTCTCCGGCTCGCACACGTCCCCAAATTCGGAAATGTAAAACGCCCCCGAGACCGGCGCGAACGCCGCGATGCGCTGCGACATCTCCTCGTCGCACGCCAGCACCCCCACGAAGCCGCCGCCCTGGGACTTACCCGTCGCGTAGACCCGCTCCGTGTCGATGCAGTACTGTGCTTCGAGCTCGTCCAGGATCGAGTTGGTGAAGTCGACGTCGTCGGTTTCGACGTCTGGTATACCCTCCCACGTTTTCTGCATTTTGGATCATCCCCGATGTCAGCCCCAAGCACCAAGCACGGGAGGTGTGGGTGAGAAGGGCCAAGAGCCTTTCAGGGACCTTTTCCGGCACTCACATTGAAACCGTTGGGATATACCACGATATAGTCCTGGTTAAAGTACCCCGTGCTCAAGAGGTCCAACCTCTGCTGCTCCTCGGCGACGCGAGTGCCGCCGTGGTACGAGAGTATCAGCGGCGCCGGTCTGGTCGGCACATAGTTGGCCGGAAACCAGAGCAGGTAGCGACGGTCGCCTATCGAGACGTTGTACGTCTGCTCAAGCGCGACTGCATGATTCGTCTCGCAGCCATCAGAGGGCCGGGCCGCGACGTGCTGGCCAAGCAGGCTGGCGCCGACGCCGAGAAGGGCGGTGATCGGTGTAAGTCGCATGGCTTGGATGTTCGCACCTGGTCACAACAAAACACAATCTTACAAGACTTGGTGCAAGTCTCGGCCTATATCAAGAAGACTGGAAAGGTCAACCGCTTTACTCCTCTTTCTATTTACCTGACTGCCATTTGTTCCCGGATCGGAGGGATGTGATTACGAGATGGCGGGCCCACCGGCACCAAGGATGATGAGCACGGGAGTGAAGTACGACATCAGCAGGTGAGAGGCTGCATTAGCACATAATCTATTATCTCGCCGTCATCTCCACCCCCAGTCGGGAGTGCTGAGTCTTGTCTCGACGCCGTAGCGACGGTGGTTGTATCAGGGACAAGTCACAACCGGCACGGACGGTCGCGGAGGCAGGTTCCGTTGACTTTTGCTTCTATACCGCTGGCGCATCAGTGGACAGCCAGGTCACTTTAGCCCTTGCCAATGCAGCCTGGCATCGTACCAAGAAACTCATCTACCGCCCCAGCTGGAGCTTATTATGGGTCCCGAGAACGAGTTGGGCGGGCTGCGATGGCGATCATCACACAAGACCCCAGCGGGAACGGGCCCAGAGGAGCGAGCTCTGATTCCATCGGCCGGACGGGGGTGCTCATGCAAGAGCATGCGGGCACAGGTGGGATGAACCATGCGGGCAGCGGGCAGACAGCGCACGCGTCCCGCAATAGGCCTGTCCCTGGTCCGGACCCCCGGGTGAGAGAGAGGTTGTGTTCATTCAAAGGACATATCGTGCCCAATGTCGACGCAATGGCAAGCAACCAGCTGCATCAAATCGCAATATCATCGCGACCGTAGACAGAAAGGCCTGTGCCCACAGCAGTGCCGACAGACTGCTATATGCAAGTCCAGGATTGAGAAACACACCATCACACCCCACAATCCACGAACTCGCCTTCGACATACGAGAGAGAGAAAAGAGAGAGTCCGAGCACAATGTGTGGCTTGATTGTCCGTCTTCGGCAGCAGAGACTCCCGGGATTGCAGGCGTTGCATTCAATGTAGACTAATAGTCTACCTACTTAAGTAGGTAGTAAATACCCAAGCGCCAATGTGGCCGCCCGTCCACCGTTCCCCTCGTCGCCCCGAAGCTCCGGGCCCGGGCACAGGGAACTAATTATTAACTGCCTTGGTTATTTAAGGCAGCGGGACAGCACGCGAACACAACAGCCCTAGGCTACGTACATTATCGCCCGCGTCGCGCAAGCCTTATTAGGTGGGCCACTCCGATCGAGCTCGTGTCGTGCATGCGGTTCCTTCGTTCCTAGACCCTGTAGGCTCCGTACTAGCCGTGCCACTAGGGCTGGCTGGCTGGTGGCATCCTCGGGCCCGGACCATCGGCGGGAGGGGGGAAGAGGGTGGTAGTTTTCGTCGGCGGTCAAGCCTGCCTTGCCTTGTCTTGCCTCGCAGGCCATATCTAGGGAAATTCGATTGATCAATTGATTGAGGACGTATTCAGTCGTTGCCGGCGTACGCTGACGAGACCGAGATTCCCTGCGGAGGGCGCACAGAGATCAATTTCCGGTCGAATGCTACGGTGCACAGTACCACCGAGACTACTACTACCCAAAAGGGCGGGATGTCAATATATGCTTTCTTGATCCTATTGCTTGAGAGACTTGTCATTCTAATTTACTGAAGAAAACCAGCATGAGGTGCCTTATTACAGTCAATATCACTTCACCTTAGGAGTTTCGACTGTCTGTCGCATTAACGCAGGTAATTGGAAGTCATTTCCTCCATCGTGAAAGAGACTTTTCTTTGGCGACATCGCACAATGGCAAAAAAACTACCCGAGACAAGGCGCGGAAGTCGAGCGATCAATCAGCTTTTCTCATTCGTACTTTACCTTACGGCATCCATACTCTCAATATTTACAAATTCATCTCGATAACCTTCAAAAAATCCAGCCAGCGCCGCCCCTCAGCCCAGAGCACGTGCAAAATTAGTCAAGCAAAAATACCTAGGACTACGCTTTCCATGACACCCATTTGAGCCACATGTACGCCGAGAACCAATCTGGAGGAGAACAAACCCAAGCAGCCACTAAAACAAAAAAAAAGTGAGTGTAATCTAGTATTTTTGTTGAAAAGGACTTTTAGAGCGGCCCGCCACCGCCCATGGGGTAATCGTCCATGGCCATATAATCCAGCAGGTCGATGCCGCCGACATTAACGCCCTCGGCGGACATGGCGACGTTGTTCTCGCCGGGCCCGCCGACGTTCTGGAAGAAGGCCGGGCCCGCGGGCAGGAACCACATGTCGCTGTTGGCGCCGGCCCAGTCCGTACCGTCGGCGCCGAACATGTCGGGGATTTGATGGCTGCTGCCGTTGCCCGTCGGGCCCATCGTGTTCGAGTTGGTGTTGTTGGCGGCGTTGTTGCCGTTCACTGGCATGGTGGTCGATGCGGGCGTCGTGGGCCCGCCGAAGACGCATGGTATGTGGAAATCGCTGGGGATGTCAAATGGCATGGCGGAGATGTTGGCCGGCGTCACGGCGCGTTCTGTGAGCTGGGTCAGCATCCTCAGTACTACACAAGTGTGTGTGCACGTGGGGTGAGTGAGAGCAGCAGGGTCTTCGGATCCTTACCTGGCGGATTCACCCTGGGCCAGCCAATGTGGTCGTGTCCATTGATGCCCAGCCCCGTGTTCATGACCGGCCCGCCCATCATGCTTGCCTCGGGCACGGGGCTCTTGACGCCGTCCGTCGAGTTTGCCGCCGTGTTGCCGGACTGGTGCGCAACGTATATAAAGCGGTTCCTGAGCCTCATGGTGAGGTTCTCCAAGAGGTCAGCGAACCGGATGCCGAGGTGCACGTCGTCCACCACGCAGGTGCGCAGCGCCTTGACCGTGCTGTCCATCAGGCCGATGGACACCTCCACATCGTGTCTTGTCGCACCTAGTGCGAACGTCTTGAGCAGGAACATGGCCCCGCTGATGATCCTGAAGTATGTCCGCACAGGTGCGTGCTTCAGATAATCATCCGGAAGCAGACCCTCCACGACTGTGCGTAGCAGGTTCCGGCTCCCTTCGACGACTTCCCGGATGTACTCCTGATCTGCCGCGCTGACGCCGCCAATATTACCGATCGGCATCTTCCCGTAGATGTCTTGGGTCTTTGGGCTAAGCTGATGGCCGCTCGCCGTGGATCCTGCTGCGTCGGGGGCTGCGGCCGACGTGCCGGACGCGCCGGACGCGCCGGACGCAATGGTGGCACAACGCTCAACTACGGCCTGCAGCGAGAGTGAGTTTACGTATATCCGCACGTACTCGTACTCAATGGTGAGGATGTGCCGGCTGTATGGGGGCAGGCGGAAGCGGTCGAATTGTGTCCACCAGGCTTGCAACATGGGCTGGAACTCCTTCAGCAGGTCGATGTATTTGCCGCTCTGGATGATGTCCGTGGTGTGTTGTCTTGACCGGAAGAGCCTCTCGTTGCCGGCGTGCATGGCGTTGCTGATGCCGGCCCAGCATTGGATGATTTGATCGTCTAGTTCCAGGTCAGGGATGTAATTGAACGACATGGTTGAGACATTGGTTCCAGGCGTGGTACCTTCGACGGATGACGGACGATTCAGGGAGGCCTGCCGACGTAGATTCTCAGGGACCATGTTGGTCCATCCAAGTCGTCCTGCCAGCTGACTGAGGTAGATGAGGATGAGGCGTTTGATGCGGTGGGCTCGCAGCCGGTAGGACTCTTCTTCATACTCGGGGCGCGAGATGGCACCCGTCGCCAGGAGCTCCTCGATGTTGTCAAACACACCTAGCTCATAGCCGAGGCCCATGGCCGCGGTCAGTAGCATCCAGCACATGCGGTCGCTCCTCCAAGCGGGCTCGAGCCAGCTCTCAACCCTCCTGCCACCAACGCCGACAGCAGGGTTGTTGGTCTCATCATTTCCGCCGGGAGGCGGCGCGGAGTCATAGGCGGGGATCATCAACTCGTCGACGGCTTCTGACGGTGGGAAGTGCAGGGCTCTGGGGTGCCACTCGGTCAAGATCATCAACGATTCTATGGTACCAAATGTGCGCAGACTTCCCTTCCTCAGACCACGCCATGGGGCTGTGCTCGAGGTCTGGGACTCGTCGGCACCTGAGCCGCAGAAGCCACCGCCGAAAGCCTCCTGGCCCCATATCACACGCTCGATCATTCCCCGCAGATAGGTCCATAATTGCTCATGGATTGCATTCGCGCGGCTGACGCCCCCCGTACCAGGCAGTTTGCGGTACCTAGACGCGATGCATAAGAGGGTGACAGTGAGAATGGGCTCCTCAGTCAAGAGCGTCAAGTGGGTGGCAGGGTCCTGGAAGGTCGGCGGTGAGATGGGGGTCAGCGGAGAGAGATATTTGTAGTAGCTAACAACAGCCAGTCAGTCAGTAAGTCCGCTGTGATGCCGCAAATTTGCTTTGCCCCAGTATTTGAGAAAGGGTCAGCATACTAGTCAATATAGTCGATGGCCTCCTGAGAGGTGAACCAGCCAGCCCTCACGAAGCGGAACCTAGCCCAAGCCTTGAGGGCATCATCATGAGCTGGCGATGTCCCTGGCTTGGCGGCGTCGGCCTTTGTGAGCTGGGGATCGATGGGCGCATCCATGGTGCCGCGCGGGGCGCCGGACTGTTGGCCATAGAGTATGCCATCGTGTCCGCGTGGCATGCCCCCGAGGGGAGCAGCCAGCGAGGGGGTGCGCAGGTCCGAAGTCTGCGGGCTCAGGTGGGTGGGCTGTGTGGCGGCGTCGTGCTTGTTGTCGGTGGCGGCCTTGTACAGCAGGTCGAGTGCATCGTGCGGGCCGTAGAGCTCCTTGCGCATGACGGTCCGGGCCTCATAGTTTTCCAGGGGGGTGTTCGGCTCGTCGGCGGCGAACTCGCCAGCACTCGGGCCGCGGGTGGCACTGACGCTGCTCCTCGAGTCGGAACGGGTGTGCTCACCGAGGCCTGGCCGCCGGAGCGGCTGCGGGCGGCCTAAGGAGCCACCGGGGGTCAGAGGCGTCTCGGTATAGCCTCTGCGGTCCAATGGGGGCGGGGGAGACTGGCCGGGGTGCAGCCTCTTCCTGCCGTTGCGGATGATGTACTCATCCTCCCTCTCGTCCTCGTCGTCGGTCTTCCTCTTGCGGCGGGTGGCGCTGAAGTAGCAGTCCTTGGACTCGCGGCGGCAGCGGACGCACGGCGGGTCGTGGGGGTTGTCGACGCTGCCGAGGTCGCAGCGGACCTTGCGGCGGCGGCACGGGATACATGCCTGGTAGACCCGCTTATGCTGGGCGGCCTGGGCCTGCGATGCAGAAGAAGCCGTGCCGGGAGGTTGGGCGGAGGGAGAAGACCGGGTGTGGGAATTGTCTCCGCCGCCGGTGCCGGAGCCGCTGCCGTACGAGGGCTGCGACGGAGCCTCCTGAGCCATTGGCGTGCCGATGGCGTCGGGGCTGCTGTCCTTGGGGGGACGGGGTGTGTGTGTGTGTGGCCGGGATTGCGTCTATTGAAGGTTTGCGAAGGGTGCGCTCGGTCAATGCTGTGCAGCCAGTTTGGATGGGGCAGCTGTCGAGAAGGCGGTCTTCGTCGGCTTGCGGCGGTTTGGCAAGGAGAACAGGCAGAGCGGGTGGGGTGTGGTGAGAGGGCCTGGGTAGATAACAACGGGACAAAGTGCAGCAGGCAAGAAACAATAAGCTGCGGCCGCCCTGGCCCGGCCTGGCCCTCTCTCTCTATCTTTTTTTTTTCTTTTTGCGCTGCTCCTACCAATTGCTCTTTCCCTGCTGGATCCTGGTCCTGGCCTCTGCCTTGCCCTTGCCCTTGGGACCGTGTAGAGGGACTGCGGGGTCCTTGGACAGGCAGGATGGCACCAAAGGTGAACACAAGACTGGCTGGCGTGCAGGCCTTTCCCCTTCTGGAGTTTCTGTTATGTTAATCGAGCAGCGGACGCTACCTGCCTCCTCTTGCTGCAGTGCTGCCGTCAGGGTAGCCTGGTCGGTCCGAACTTTGTCTTTGTGGCCCTCGATAGACTCGACGACTCGAGACTCGAGTGACAATGCAATGGTGAGAAATGTTGGGTATGTGACGAGAGCAAGGAGTGAGCTGGTCCGTTGGACCCGAGACAGACCGCTGCTGCGGAGGGGTAAACTACCTACCCAAGGTACCCGGGAGCCTGGGTTACGTATCAAAGTGCCCGTGTGGTGGTCTTGTGGCCTGGCTACAAGGGACTCCTGCCACAGTATGCTCCTCGCAGGATGACCTATCATGAACCTGTCTACCTGGGCTGGGCTGCGCACAATCAATTCCGTCAACGATGATGGAACCCGGACCGCCCATTGTCCACCTGATCAAATACACAGTACTCCGTAGCCCCCCTGCATTGCCTCACCTTCCTTGGTGCTTCGCCGCCGCCGCCGCCGAGGTCCAACAGGTCCCCGCCTCGTGTCTTGTTCACCGCGTCTGTCAATCGGGAAGGTAGCTCGGGGTGCCCAGGTGGTCAGAACAAGCCAAGTCAACAATGCAGGACCCACAAACAAGGGACATTTATCTCCGCCATCTAAAAGATGCAAGATAATGTGGTAGTCTCCCTCTAGCTCCCCTTCTCACCTGCCATTTCTCGCACCCTAACCGTGATCGCTGCTTGCCAAGGGCCTCCCAACCTTCCCGCTTCGGGGAGAGAGAGAAGATGCCTTCCTGTTCCTTTTTGCCCTGCCCCCCTGGACCCTGCGCAGTCAGTGAGTGCATGCAAACATCGTAGCAGCAAGCAAACCATATACGCCCTACCAACAACAACAACAACAACAACACACGAACCCAACAAAAGCAACCCCATGTACATATGGAGTACAGCACACGGGTGCTACACCAGCACCCTCGGGGAACAGAGCAGACAGAGCACGTTTGGGTGAAGGCGATGCGTGATTGGTAACACAGAGGCTGAATGAAGTTGGGCCGAGCCCGTGCATCAGCCCGCCAAGTCCCCCCCCCCGGGCCACAGCCCGCATCACGCCCGAGGTCACGTTGGCTACGTCTGATACGTCTGCCATCCAATCCCTCCATGGTCTTGCCAGCCCTGCCGGGATGCACCTGAGACATAAATAAGCTGACAGCAGTCCGCTTCTTCGGCATCCTCCTTCGGGATGCCGGCCCCAGGTAGAGCGAGTCTTTTGTTGTCCAGGAGCCTGTGTGTGGTGTTGCCTGCCAGCCTGCCTGAGAGAGGCATCATGTCACCAATTGCCTGTTGGTGTGTTGGGAGGGCAGGCTGTAAGATAACAAAAAAACACCAGTAACAATGCATCACATGTAGACCGATGCCTCAATTCAGTCCCAAGATAAGAGCAACCGTTTTTCATTCCATAACGCCTAGCTGCTGGCCCTGGGTGCAGGTATGTGCATTCCATTGTCTCAGCTCTTCTGGTTTTTGAATTCCGCCATCATTCATTACTCGATCCTGCCCCGTACCTGCCTGCCTCATGCCTGGGTATCGAGCCACACTGATGGCTTCCCCCCCCTCGCCCACTCATGTCCGTCGCGTAATCGTACACAGCCAATGCGTGGATACTGGAAGGCGCCGCAGGTATTAAGTCGGCAGCTGACCTTGCCGCCGCTCCCGCATACTTCGCACGTGAGCCTCGCCTGTCACGGTGGCGCCAAATCATGCAAGCAACGCCTCTCCTCTCCGTATCAACAAACAAAAATCGAAAATGTCGGGGTTTTGGTCAAGCCCTCGCAAGGAGGCAGCGGGCGTTCGCAACGGCGATCCTTGATTTTCGGACTTGAACCATCTGGAAGCCTGCCCAGCTCTCTGCTAGGAACCATGCCGCTGTCGTTGTGCCCCCGCGGGTCGAACTTTGGACTGCCAGCCGGAGACGTAATCTTCCAATGTCGACATCTCCTGGTTAAGCCCTAGCACCGGGCTCTAGACCAGGTCATGATAGAGCCCCTACACCTCGATGACCTTCTGCTTGACCTGTGACTGGGAATCAAAACGTGAACTCCACCATGGCCGGCCAAGGATGCTTACCAGGTAGTCCCAGATCATTTTTCCGAGGTTGTCGGGGATGGTAAACAGGTCCACAGAGAACTCGCCCGCTAATAAGAGGTGACGTAGTCAGCTTCCGTATGCCTGCGGGTCTGCTTCATGAGCCAGCGCCGGTACGTACCATCGACATTGTTCTGGATGTAGGTCTCCTCCGTCTTGTGGTCGTGGATCATCTGTATCACATGCAGGAGGTCGTCCTCCTCGAGCCGGACCAGGGCGTCGGCCATCTTCTCCACGTCGAAGGACTTCTTCGCCTTCTTGGACACGCCATCCGCCTTACGTTTGCGGTCGTCGTCCGAAGGGAGAGGGCCAGTCTCGCGCAGGAGGTTCTGGAGCGCCTGGCTGGGGTTCTTGAAGGTCACATCCCTGACGTTCTCGTAGTGGTTCTTCTGGAAGTTGAGGTCGTGCGGGACAGAGATCTTGCCGCTCTTGTCGGTGTAGTAGAGGTCAATAACCATCTCGAACTCACCCCATCCCTCGTTCTCGCACTTGAACGGCGCATCGGTGAAGGTCTGCACAGGGTTCTCGAAGGACGGGTGCAGGTTGTAGACAACCTTCTGGAAACAGTCCGCCTTGTGCTGCTTCCCCTGCGGGTCGAGGAGGTAGATCTCGACACTCCACTTTCGCATGGGGAAACCCTCCTGCATGGCGGGCTTGTCGATGACATTCTGCTCAGTGACGAGCTTGATCTTGCGCTGTTCGTCACCAGGACCAGGTTTGTCAGCAACTGGGTGCTCAGCTTTCTCAGCTCTGCGCCTCGTTTGGCGAACCGCCCGAAGCGGTATCCTGAGTTTTGGCATCGCAAGTGAGGGTGTTGATGAACGTGGGGTTTGCAGTGGGATCTCGAGGGTGAGGCGGCTGGATAGAAGGGAAATGGTGAGGGAAGGAATGGGGATGAGAGGGCTGCTGCTACCCAAGGGTGCTTAAGTGGGAGGGAGGGTGTTGTTTCGAGGGGCAACCTGCTATCGCAACGAGAGCAGGTACCGGATGGCAACCTGTTGAGAGCCACTGGCAAACCAAAGACCGGTGAATTGAAAGCTTGCACCAAGGACAATTAAAGGTCGGGTGGTAGAGACGAGCTAAGGGCTGAAGGGGACAGGGCAGCAGCAGGAGGCAAAGGAGTCTCCGGGGCGAAGAACAATGCGCCCAACCCAAAGGTCTGCAGCGATTTCCTGCAGCGTCGCAACATGGGACGGACATACCTCCACAATCATCTTTACAACAGTTCACAGCTAGTTCCCAGTCGACTTCCAGCAAATGCCCAAGTATCTCCCACTGCTGCCTTGCAGCGCTCTGCCAGCCGTCCTGGGTATTATCCTCTGCCACAGCAAGCTCGATGTGTTCGGCCGTGAGAAGGGGACGTCAGGTCTGGGTATCCGACAGTCGCGGGACCGCTATCTTCGTCGCGGCAATCGCTGTTCAAACAGATGCAGTCGCTAGTATGGCCGAGGTCCGGGACATCCAGAGGCTGTCCAAGTCGTCTCCGTCTCTGTTCACCACGAGTCCTTGTGGCTCCCTCTCTCTCTCTCTCTTGCTGCAGTCGATGCAGTGATCCTTCGTCAGCGTCTGCTCTATGGAGCCCGGATATGCGCCCGTGAGGGAGGAGTGAGTCGTGGGTTCTAGGCCACAGGTAGATCTTGTTCTCGTCGATGGCGCAGTTCGGAAGGGCAAGACCGAGAGCTGTAGTCCGTCCTACTTGCCTCTTTCTGACCAGCGTGTGTTAGGCTCCGAGGGTGTCTGCCGGGATGAGGTTCTAAAAGCTATCTGTATGACAAGCTGCGGCGATCTTGTTGGGTTCAAGACACGGGGTTATGACGTTGGGGGGAAGCTGTGAATCAATACGAATCCTATGTTGTCACAGGTGGGAAGCAATTGGCCGGCCGCTCCCTTATGGCAATGCAAGCAGACGGCAGTAGCTTATCGAACTTATCGAGCTTAGCGCATAGCGCGGGATGCTAGTGATGTTCCTCCTCCTGTCCTGGAAGCTCCCAAGTGGCGGTGCACCTGTGGCGTCGAGTGGCTCCTGCTCCTGCTCCTGTCTTGGTATGCTTCACCCCCTTGACCCAATATTCAGACCACTCATGTCTGAGTAGCTTCAAATGCTTTGAGAATAGTGATATTTGGATTATTCACAGTACAGAAACATTATTTGCCTTGGTATAGATGGCAAGAAAAAAGGGACCCAAAGAAAGTTCGGCCCATCTGTGCCTGATTGGTGAAAGGAAGTATTACCACATTCATTCTATACAGACTCATCACTCCAGAAACCCAACTATATATTAATTTTTCCTATGAGCTGTGAAGTGAGTTTTGTGAAGAAGACACAGGAAAGTGCGCATATTGAATTGTCTCCAAGGGAGCCATAACTCTTAATATACCATCCCCTTATGCCACACCACAGAAATTTCAGGTACTTTTTTAGTAGCGTATGAAGCAGCACAAACAAATAAATAATAGAATAAATCCCAATGATACAGCATATGGCATGAGGCAAACCTTGGAAAGGATCAGGATATGATTTCATCTATCTACTTTCAACCCTCGCAAGCTTTCCGCCGCCCTCTCGCTAACTGAGGTGGGGCGTGCAAGCAGTCTAGTACGGGTTCAACGGACGGCTAGGTAGGTGTGTTGTATGTTGGGTGGAAATCGTCATCGTATTCATTATTGTCCTCCTGCTGCTTCTCCCTTCTTTTGTCTCCGCCGCAGATTCCTAGTTTTGGCATTTTTCCCGACAGGAGCCACCGGCCACCGTTTGGCGAGGGGACCGGGGGGGTTGTCCAAGAAAAACACGGAGACAGCCACTCGACGGTCTCCAAGGACCAGCAGCTGATACACAGGGTTTCATACGCATATCAAGCAGGACCTTTTCCGTCCGCATGAAAACGGCCGACAGGGGTGGGGTTATGGGGATTCTGGTGCTGGTGTGCTGGGGTATGATGGTGCTATGTGGGGTTGATGACGATGGGTTTGTTCGTGTTGCGTTCGTACGGTGATTCCGGGGAAGTGCCTTGGTGTGCTTCCTCGTCTCGCGGCGTCTCGCAGGGAGTCTGCTCCGGTGCAGTGATGGCGGACCGTGGTGATTTAGGCAGCCTCAGCCTCCTTTGTCTCCTTGGTCTCCTCATCCTTGGTCTGGACGGCCTCGGCGGGGGCGTCAGCGTCGAAGAGAGCCTCGTTGTCCTTTTGGGCCTTGATGAAGGCATCCTTGAAGGCGTTGGCGTCTGGGAAATGTCAGTGATCCATCATAAGCTCCCCGTTGGGGGCAGGGCTACGCACTCTCAGAGTTGGCAAAGCGGATAGCAAGAGTGACAGCCTCGGCCTCGCCCTCGCTGACATCGGCAGCGGCGTTCCACACCCAGCTTCGGTCAGATCCGACGTTGGGGGACAGCTTCATCTCGGGGACGACTGGACAGAGAGAGGGTCAGCTTCTCCACTTGTATAACACAGGACATTGTAGGTCCTCAGCAGGTGATTGTACGCACTGTAGTGGTTGGCGCAGACCTTGAGGGTCTTGTCACGTCGCATGACCAGGCGGGTCTTGCCGTTCTCCTTGTGCTTCAGCAGGCGGACGTCACCAGTGCCGCGCTCCTTCCACTCCTGGGAGTCCTTCTTGAAGACGAACAGCTTCGCGCGCATCTTGAAGAGCTGCTCCTCGGCCTCCTCGTTCGTCTTGGTCTCGACCTTCTCAGTAAGGCGGATAACGGGCTCGAAGTGGACGTCCTCGGACTCTGGGGCTTCCTCGCCCTGGAAAGAGGGGGGGGCGCTGGTCAGTATATATGTCTTGCGTTACTGGCAGACAAGCAAGGCAGTGAGGCAGTGAGGCAGCAAGGCAGCAAGGCTGCCGGGTATGTTATCACGCACCTCCTCGGCGGCGGCAGCGGCGTCGCGCTGGGCCTTGTTGCTGCCGGAGTTATCGCCGCGGTCCTCGTCGTCGTCCTTCTTCTCCTTCTTGGCGCCACCTCCGAACATGGAGAAGACGGCAGAGGAGGTGACGGGCTTCGTCTCCTGCGGTATATCCAGTCAGCATCGTAGTCTCCAGGTTCGTAGAGCCGAGTCCCCGGAAGTAAGCAGGGCCCCAGCGCCTGGCCATGCGCCACCGAGGCCAACCCATGGATGCGCGCGGCTGCCGCGATGGCCCGTGGAGTTGCCAGGCAAGGGCGCCGGAAGGACGGGGTGGTGGCAGGACGGCGGGCGTAGAGCTCGCCGAGAGGCTCATGTGTGATGACTGACCTCTGCCTTGGTCTCCTCGACAGGCACCGCGGGGTTCTCGGCCGAAGACATGGCTACAGATTTCTTGTTGATATGGTTGAGAGCTTGGATGGCCTAAATAAACAAAAGCAAAGCCCAAATCGTTAGCGGGGTTGTCCAGTGACGTTAGGGAGGGGCCCGATGTTTAGAGCTCGACCCTTTCTCGACCAAGCGGGTGTGTCGGCTTACTTTGTGACGGAAACTGGGACTCTCAAACGACAAAGGCTGCTAGTTGCCGCTGATGATTTCGGAGTCAGAAGTGGAGGTTGCAAGTTGTTGGTGGTGGTGGTGGTGGTGAAGGAAATGACTGACTGCCCATGCCTTAGATGCCCCTCACCCATCAGAACTTGCGGTGGGTCCCAGCCTAAAATCGGCGCTACGGTCGAATTTAGGGGCCTGAAGATCTGCTGAAGCTGATTGGCTCCACCTCCCAGCCCACCACCACAGGCACCTACATACCTTCATTCAGATGCTGCGGCTGTCCAGGCTGCCAGGAACTGCCAGGAACTGCCCAGGCGTTAGGACTCGGCAAGGCAAGGCAGACGGTGATACGACATCTAGAAGCAGCCACAGGCCCCACATACATGACTACATAATTTCACCAGCGCAATTCCAGAGCCAAGGGCAGTTGGTGTATTCATAGCTAGAAGAGAAAAACATAGAGAGATATCTCGAATTCCGTCCGTTTGGTATTCCTCGCCCTCACTCGCCCAATCCACTCTCTTGGTCGGTCGCCAACAGGTGCTAAAACTGACGGCACCTCTTCCAATTCGTTAACCGCACAAAAGCGACAAGTTTCCGAGGATTGCATCCCTATCGCCAGTGTAATTGTCCACCGAGACTGGCCAGGGAAATATGGGCCCGTTTGCATGAGGGGAATGATATCAACGCGATATAAAACTACAACCTGGCTGATCCCACCACAAGCCAGACCCGAAACGCCATTGTTCTTGATCTACTCCCTTTCCCATGCCCGTTTCCGTAAAACCATTAAGAGTGAGAAAAAGGAGGTCGTGGTGAAGATGCAAAGGCAGACCCAAGTGCAGGTGTTTACTAGACCTTCCACCCGCCGAGTCCCCTGCTCTTGCACCGGCATGGGCTCTCTCCGGTACGAGGGCATTTGTTCACCTCGGCACCCGAGGACTGTTGGGCCTGTAGTGCGTCCTGGCGTTTTTTGACGAACAGGCGAGCCTGGCGTTCGTACTCGTCATGTTCCTCCAATTTGCCTTGGGCCTTGAGCCACCAGAGCTTTGATGTTATCTGTGCTTTGAGGATAGCAAGGTCGGCATCGTGGCGGATCTTGGCTGCGTCCTCCAGCACGCGGGTTTGCTTCTCGGCAAGGCTCTGGCGAGCGCTTTCGAGGTGGGAGCGCAAGCCTTCGGCACGGAGAGAGTCTTTGAGACGACCCTCCAGGTGTCCAACTTGTTCTGAGGAGAAGGCATGTGCGGCCTGGCTGATGTCTTTGACCGCATCCCACCAGGACAGTGCCTCGTTCTTAACGTTCTCCCCCGTTGAAGCCAAGGCTGGGCCGTATTTATCACCGAACAGCTTGGCCGCGTCGTTCGCCTTGTCAACAAACATGTGAGTGACCTCCTCAAAGGTGCCTCTCGCTGCTTCCAAGGCTCCAGTGAAGAAGGAAGTGCCGAAGTCGATAGCAAATGTCTCGTTGATCTTGGGCTTCCGCGAAGTAACAATGGAAACGTTGACCACCCCGTGCGCGTCCCTCTGGTTGATCTCAACAAGGATGCCCTCGTCAATACTGGACAATTTGGACTTGACAGGGCTATTACCGCGGAAGACATCAACCTCGATTGCTCCTTTGGCCAACCACGATGTCTTGGTACCGGATGGGAGTTTGAGGAGGATCTCGTTACTGCTGTACATCTCGACAGTGCAGACACTGTCCCTTGGGCTAGGCTCTGAGCTCACAGTATGGGCTATATCAGAGAGAAACCCTCCGAACGATGGTGTCTCGGTAGTCGTGAGCTTGACCGTCTTCGTCGAAA
This sequence comes from Diaporthe batatas, assembly GCF_019321695.1. Classification (NCBI taxonomy): domain Eukaryota; kingdom Fungi; phylum Ascomycota; class Sordariomycetes; order Diaporthales; family Diaporthaceae; genus Diaporthe; species Diaporthe batatas. The sequence continues at coordinate 1,144,105 of NW_025408557.1, read as the reverse complement.
TGTGACTGATGGTGACGGTCGCAGTTGCTGTTGTCATTCCCACTGTTGTTTCCGGGAGGACGCTCAGACCCGGGTATGCAGCCGAATCGCTGATCGTAGTAGGAGTGATGAACTTGAAGAGTCCAGCGAACACCACTGCCAGTAGAATAACTGCCATGCTGCAGAGGAGGGGGAAATAGCGGGAGTAGTCCTCAATCAACTTTTCAGCACAACCCTTCCAGCCTTTTGACTCATGCTCCGGTAGGTTCTTTCGGCCACCGCGTAGGAAACCACGCGCGAAATCGGCACGTGGCGTCTTCTTTCTCTCCATAACCTGGGATGGCTCCTGGAGACCCGTCAGATAGGCAAGATTCTGGTTCATCTGGCGGTTGTCGATGTTTAGGAACGAGGTCAAATCGATGGGGAACCTCTGCTCTGGCCACGTTGACTCCCGGGCTTTGGACTCCCTGGACTCGAGAGAGAGGTGAACAGCGTGCTCATCCGTATAGTTTCGCCACCGCCCAAAGATAGGGCTCTTGAGAGCCGAGTGTTGTGAAATGAAGAGACACGGGATGGAGTGTCGTCTGCAGAACTCCCAAAGGAGCTCTTGGGTGCTCGCCATCTCCGCATCATCAGCCTCGCTGCAGTAGATCACAGCCATATGAGAAGGATTCCATGTGGGTAGGATCGCAGCACCCTCCGGGCCACCGGCAGGGACTGATTTGTACTTCTCGCCGCCGCTTCCTCCGTCCAATGTTACAGAGTAGATGATGTCGTCACGGAAGAAGGTCCCCTCGATTGGCAGTTTGTCAACACCCTTGCAGGTGTCTACCTTGATCTGGAAGGCCGAAGCCTCCATGAGCTCGACATCGCGGTGTTTGTCATCGCCAAAAGTGATGGGTACGATGTTGTAGACGCCCTCTGTATTCTTCCGGAGCATCTTGGTCTCGTTGTGATCGACTGATGACGAACAAGTGATAGCACGGGAGATTTTGAGTATTATCTCGCCCTTCATTGCTTCATCACCGAGATAGAGGACCCGGAAAACCTCCCGGGTGGACAGGCACTTTTGGGACATGGTTTGTCGGATGGTGGCACACAGGCGGCGAGGCACTTCCGTCAGCTCAAGGCCGTGGAGAAGATCGGTGGCCTCCCATTCATTGTACTCCCTGATCGTGTGCTTCACCGAGATCTTGTCGATGCGTACGTCAACTTCCTCTGGCTCGATAAACTCGATAGAGCCCGTAGACGCTGGCGAGAAAACCGTGGGAACAGAGGCCTGGGTGAAAGACTCGCGCAGCAACTCATCTGCATCGTGATCTGAGCGGGCAGAGCCCTCCGCCCGTACGGACAGCTGGGACTCCCCGACGGGGTTCTCGTCTTCAGGTTCAGAATCAGACTCGAAGGTGCTTCCCACGCTGTTGCTCATGGTGTCCTCCCCGCCGGGGAGAACCTGGACCTCTTCCACATTGGGATATCTGTCAAGCTCCGAAAAAGACTCGGACATGGAGCGGCTATCCACACTGCCCTCATCTGTGCTGTCGCGGGGGATGATCTCGAAAGTAGAATCGGACAGACTGCCGTCATCGTCACGGGTATGTGGCGAGGCCATTATATCAGGCGAGCTGGACGAGACCCAGTTCGCAAGTCTTTGGTTGCCCTGTGGCCTTGGGAATCGAAGTGTCGGTACCGATCTCGAGACCGGAGTGTCAGATGTGGGCTGCGTCGAAGCAGGTGCAACCGTAGATGGTGAGGCTGGAGAGCTGTCGAGTCTGGCCTGCCGTTCCATAACGGAGGATAGTCATTAGCCTCAAATAGTTCACGTCATTCCTTCACGACTCAGGCTCGTGGTGACTGAAAGAAGCGGCCTGGCAGAGGGGCGAGGCGGAAGGGAGGCTTGTGGGATTAGACCAGAGGCTATCTGGTAATCGGTCGTGCAATGACCTGTAGTTGGTGGGAGGGCGGGGATGAGGGGCTTAGGACGGTAGCGGACTAAGACGAGGCCCCAACGCAGCAGGTAACCGAGGAGACCACGGGGTGATGAAAGCTGCAGGTGGGAGAATGAGGTGGAAAGAATGCCCAGGGGACGAGGAAATCGAGAACTGACTTGAGAGCTCTTGTCTGACTCTGCAGGTTGGGTTTTGGTGGGCTGGGGATGAATCGCCCTCGTTGCCTTGCCAGTGCTGCCTGGTGTGGTCGAGGCAGGGCGAGGTGGGGAAAGCATCCAGCAGCTGGGATAAAGGGGATAATGCACACACCGGTATGTCCACGGCCTTGTCGGCTCGGTCGTCTGCCCCGATAGACGATGATGCACGTGGAATTTCCGTTCGTTACGTTAGGATCATAAGATCGCAGGATGGCAGGCGAATCCCAAGAGGATGTGGGAATGCAGCTCGGAGGGGAAGATGAAGCATAACAAAAGTCGGAGACTGGCTGACTTTCCAGTTGGGTGATGAGTGATGGATGGGTGGATGGATGGATGGATGGAAGCCGAAAAGGTACATACCTGCCTGCATTCTAGGCAGGCAGGAGGCACACAAGCTCTCTGGTTGGCCGGGAAGTGAAGAGGCAGCGAAAGTCGACTGTCATAACCCCCAGAGCTTGTCATTAGGGTGTCCCGCCGGCTCAGACAGATGCGTTTAAGTGGTTGCAGGAGCGCAGCCTACCCGTCCCGCCGAGCATGTGCAGCCGTATACCTAGGCAAAGACGGTTTGGTCTCTCTCTATCTGTCCAAGTGAATCCCAAGTCGCTTACATGCGTATTTTTCTAAACTTCCCTCGTGACCCGACTTGATCTGCCCATTCGCCCTCCCCCCCTCCTCAACCCCCAACAAAGCTCCTTAGTAGGTCTCGTCGTCGCAAGTGGTGTCGTTTAGCTCAGACGGTGGGCTTCGGACGGCGGGGTACTGCTGCACACGCGATGGCAATTACACGGGAGAAGCCCCACACTAGCAATGGCATCGCACGTCCATGCCCCACCACGTCTTATCGTCCCCATATCGGGTCCCCGTATCAGGCCCGTATCTCAGACTGACCGACAACTTGAGCATCCACCGAGGCAGGCCCAATCCCTTAATGAGCGGGAACCCCATCCCAGCGCCGGCTCGTCAGATGACATCAGCACGAACAGTCGGAGGACTCGATCTGTTCGGATGCAGTAAACACACGCCCTCAAATTATTCCTGTCATTCCTCGAGATATTCTCGGGAATACCATGTGGCCATGGGCCCTGCCTGGTATTGTGTCGTATCGTAGCATAACCTTATAATCTACGAGGCACGTGCAATACTACGTACGCTCCCTGTCCAGCCACAAGTGAACCCGCTGCGTGTTCCAAGTTGTTCTTTTCACAATCTCAAATGCTGGTAGGGAAAAGTGACAGGCAGTCAAGACATCTCTCTCTTTCTCTCTTTCTCATTTGATAGTCTGGATTTCTATCCCTAGATCAACCCGTCCATTCCCATTTTCGGACCTCGTGTCTGAGCCTCATTTGGGTCCCGCATAAAACGCCATCGCCAGGTTCCCAGCCCAAGCATATGCAAGCAAAGCATGGTAGAGAGTAAAAGCATTCACGCGCAGCACGCGTCCAACTCCTGGAATACCGACCAATGCATTCCAAATCGTAACCTCCACACGCCAAACCGGTGTAGCCCATTTGGGGGGATATCATATGCACACCCTCAGCCCGTGCCGGGCCGCCATCAAAGCAAACTGGCCGAAACCAGGCCGGGACGAGCCGTGACCCCGTGCGCATTCTCCCTCTCATCAAGAAGATTGCCATGTGCCGGGTCGGCCGCCGCGTCCTCCCGTCAGGTCATCCCATTCGTACAAGACAAATTGAACAATATACAAGTCGCTTCATTAGAGTATAGTTGAGCTGAAGGGAAGTCCTGGAGAGGGGCTGGGGGCGAGGTTGCTGCTGCTGCCTCCAGTCCTCGCCTGAGGGGCTATTGCTCCTCTCAGGGGGGATCCAGGACGTAGTGGTGATGCTGGCTTCGAGAAGCTTGCCGCTGGCGAGCTAGTCGATGCCGCTGTTTGAATAAAAGGTCCATATCCATGTGACAGCGCGCTCAGAGGATGCGATGTTGTAGGAACAACTTTTTCAAGGAGTCGGTGTCGAAGTCCTCCTCATCTGGAATCATGTCGATGAGGGCGGTCAGGTTGGCGAAGAGGTCCCCCTGGTTCTTGTATGCTAATACTGCGGGGACGCCTGCCTGGTCGAACTCGATCTCCTCGTAATGTACTTTTACAAAACGGACGGCTGGGTTTGATCGTACCAAAGGCACCATGGCAGACTCTATTGTTGAAGAAACATCCGACTGTACACACGTAGGTTAGTGGGTTGTGTGGGCTGCCAGAAGTGGGGATTTGGCCACGAACCTCGTGATCATAGACGAAGACGACGACTGTTGTCTCCCTGGACACCTTCTCGATGGAGTCTAGATATCCCATGGCGTCGACCTCCTCGAAGCGGCCGTACATGCGTGCGCTGGGGCTCGTCCTCCTGTTGCGGACCGAAGACCTGTCCTGGGACTCGAGCTCCCGCCGCCTCGACTCGCGCCACTGCTTGAGGAAGGACTCCTCGTCCTCGGCGCCGCTGAGCTCAGAGTCGCTCTTGTCGGAGCTCGACTTGACCGAGGCGAACTCTATGACGCTCCTCCTCGCGTTCCTCATCTTCTCGCTCCACTTGTTCCTCCTGGCGTTCTCATAATTCCTGGCGTCGGCGATGACGCCCTTGACGCCGGTGGCACGGCCCGAGTCGAAGCTGGCGGGTGGCAGCGTCAGGTCCGCTGTGGCGCGGGTATCATATGTTGACATGCGCATGGCGGCGTCGACCTTTGCGGCACGGTACTGTTCTTCCTCGTCGTCGCTGTTGTCCCTCTCGTGGAGTTCTCGCTCACGGGCAACGTCGGCTCTGTCCTCTGGGTGGATGTGATCGTTGGGACCGGTTGAATTCTTTGCAATGAAATCGTCAAATTCCTCTTGGGCAGCAGTCTTGGACATGATGGGCAGAAGGGGGGGGGGGGCGGGCGCGAAGATGGGAGCGGGCGGGCGGGCTAAAATATAAATAGACAAGATGGAGGGAAAGGTAAGTATGTAGGTAGGGTAGGCAGGTAGTAAGTGACCAGGCAAAGGCAAGGTGCGGTCGGGTTGCGTGTGGTGGTAGCGTTAGAGGGCAAGGCCTGACAAGGGGGCGCAGGGCTCAGTTTCCAGTCAGGATGGGTCCGGGATGCCCCAGGGACCGTAGTTTTGGGAAAGCGGAGCGGGAGTGACGAGGGCAGAGCTCAAAAAGACCAAATGACTCCCACGTTTCTAGTTTTCCTCGAGCGGTAAGCACAGGACCACCAGGGAGACGCACAATCCGACAACCCCGGCACAGAGCCCGACCAGGAGGTCAGGGAGGTGTGGCTTGGCGTGAGGTTGTTCAGAGAGGGTGTGATCTGGGGAATCCAGGGAGAGCCAAGGGAGCGTGTATCTGCGCGGGCAGGGGAGAGGATCTGGCTTGCTGGCTTGATGGACGGGCCCGGTGTCAGATCGCAGGCCTGGGACAGTGAGCAGGGCCGACAGGGCAAGACAGGGTGGTATGGGCGTGGGTGTGATGCTTCGGGTACGATGCAGCGTGGGACGAGGATGTCGCCGCAAGCGTATTCGGCCAAGCCGGTTTGTGCAGAGTGGTCTGTTGTATGGTAGGGCGCGGCAAGGTGCGACGTGTGGTTGCGATGTGCTGCGGTAGTGCGGTGCTGTTGTGTGGTGTCTGGGTGTCTCTTGTCCAGGCGACGGGGGAGCAGGGGGGCAGCTGGGGAGTCGGTTTGCCTGCTGCAATGCAGGCCAGGGGAGGACAAGGCAGGCAAGGCAGGCAAGGCAAGGCAATGCAGGCAGATGGCAAGGGATGTGGACAAGGAACTGCAGTGCGGAGAATAGAGGGCTTCGAGAAGCGGCGGCGCGCTAAACCTAAAAGATGCTCTTTCCACCCCCCTTGTCTTCGTTCGTGCGTTTCAGGATCCACCTACGCCCCTGGGGGAATGTAATGTCGTGTCGTGCTGCCCACTGCCGGGGCTACGTGGTACGTACGCACTGCCACACGCCTCTCTGTCTCTTTTTTTTTTTGTTGTTGCGGGCGTGAGCTTGCGTCGGCCGCGACGGTCAGTCGTGCTGTACGACTGTGCTTGTGGTCTGCTCTCGACATGGGGCTACTCGGTTACTCGGTTACTCGTGAGGCCGACAAATCAGCCGTCATCACGGGGGTTATGCGGCAGAATGTGCAAGATTAAATGGTAATAGAAGCGGGCATAAGCATCGTGAGGTCAGGTCAGGTCAGGTCAGGTCAGGCCGTGTTCTTGTCATGCTGGAACACTAGGACAAGTCAACAATAGATCCCACTACTGTGTACTAGTGTAGTGTAAGTATACACCAAGCGTGTAAGTGTGTATGGTGTCTATTGTATCTGGTGCGAAAAAAAAAGACAAAGAGACGGTGTGAGGTGAGGTGAGCGTGAGCACTGAGCAGAGCGGTCGCCTCGCAGATGGAGCCATGGAATGCCGGCAGGAATCCTGTGAGGCTGAAGGATGCGGATGGGAATCGAGATGCACAGTCATCGCGACCCCGAGGGTCTGGGTCGCTCGTTACCACATGTGGCTGGCACTGGCTGGCACCGGCTGCAGCACACTACTGTAAGAAACACATGCTCGAGTCCATTTTTACCACAGCAGTGACAGCACCCCCCGTTTGATTTTGCCCAACCCGCCACAGGCCAACAGCCCGCCTGCCCGCCTTGTGCCCGCCCTGCCCGCGCCAGCCCGCCACTTGTGGTCAGTCGTGGTCACTTGTGGTCACTTGACACTTCTCGAACACGTTGTTCTTGTTCCCTCGATGCCTCGACCCGACTGTCCGAATCCATCTGGCAACCACCACGCCCACCGCCCGCGTGGCTCGACATGGATAGGATGCAGGCTAATAACAAGAGACCCATCGCCCGGCCCCAGAGCAGCCAACCTGACACCTAAAAGAACATAACACAATGCCTGCCAGGGATCCACCCCGGTCCGAGCATTCTGTGGAACGATCGCCCGCCTCCTGCTGGCTCCTGCGCAGGCAAACATGGGTTAATTCTCAAAAATGGGACCGCCTCTTGTTCACTTCAACAAAAATAGAAGAACGGACGGGGCCCCATCCAGCCAGCCTAGCCGGCGCATGACCGACCGGAGACTGACTGACTGGGCTTGACATCTGTTTTCAGCGCCGCCGACGACGCGTCGACTCATTTGGAGCCATTCCTGCACTCCTTTCCACCAGCACCCCCCCCCAAACGCCCACGCCCATGCCCACGCCCGCGATCATGGCTGTCGGTCATCGTCGGGCGGTCTGCGGTCTGCGGCCTGCTGGCGGTGTCTCGTGGCAGTGGTGACCCGGGGTCGTCAGAGTTGGCCAAGATCCCGGCCCAAAACACTTGCTTGGCACCAAGTGTCAAGGTTTCCGCCCGGAACGTGAACAAAAAACATGCTCACGGACCCGGGCTGAGGAAGAAGCTCTGGCACGAGGCCACTGCGCAGCACAGTCAACGCCGGCGCTAGCGCCCTGCCATCTGAGGGCCCGAACGCGGAAAACCTGGGCGCTGGGCGCCTGGTGTGCCTGTGTCTCCTCCTCTCGGGAGCCTGCCTCGGTTTGGACTGCTTGGGCTGCTTTGACTGGTGGTTCACCACTCCGCTGGCGCGCTGGCAGGTTTGATTGCCTGGGTGCAGTTCGGTGGGCCGCACAGCCTCCCTGCCTCCCCGCAAACCTACAGTATACATAACCTAAGTATACATAGCGGGTCCAGATGTCATATCTCAGGAAACCTGTCTCTCCCAGAAACCCATTTTGCCATACCGGACCGAGTCATCCAAGGGCCAAGGGTGCTTGGTTCGGCCTCGGCGATTGACGGGCGGGGCCACTTGCGGCGAGATCTTGACATATCGGCGGTGCCCCCATTTGGATGCTATCGCGGTGGGTGGGTGTGGGTGTGTGAGATGAGACTCAATGCGCCGGTGCTTGTCTCTCTCTGAAGTCTGTCCCTGTCCCGCTCATGCAACTCGACTCCCGGCGCCAGACTCGGCGGGGCCTTCCTGCCTTCTCGAAGTCTTCGGAAACCCGCGGCGCAAGCGGATCCATGTCATATCAATGTCATGCGATACTTGATATGCTTGTTGATCCTCGGCCGGGGGTTTCGAGCCCCTTCTTGAATTAGGCACGATGCATGCAGGACGAACGGACGGTCCTTGTCATATTCCACCTCGCTTCCTTCGTCGGTCCTTTTTTTTTTTTTATCTCTGCTAAGACAATCTAGGCAGAGAGACGTGGCTGTGGCTGCCATCTGAGGGACAAATTTCTTCCTGGCTCGGAAAATAAGGACCGTCTGTCTGAGCGCACTCTTTGCAGCTGCGCACTAGTATAACAACCTGGGAACCTTTCTCAAGATGCGGCTCTCCGGAAAGCCACGACGCCTGTCAAGCGCGGAACGTGCAGCTGCCACCTCAAGTTGAGTCCGCACGCACGCGCCCCAGGTGGCAAAATCAAAAGAGAGGCGCGACGTCAGATAACACACCAAGGTGGTGCTAGTCGAAACATATCTCTGCGATTTGGGCCGATTTTGTTTCATGGAAGCTTGGTCCTGCCCAGCATGACCACCGGCCCAGCAGCCGTTTCAGCAGCTTCTCGCATAACTCTGAGCTAGGGTATCAGAGGCTGACGCCGACCCAGGTGACGCCGACGCAGGAGTCACGATGTCGCCGGCCTGCCCGCCATGGAACGACGGACCTCCTGCGCGGTGTGGTGGGGAAATTGACCTGTCTTCCCGCGGCCCGTTTCCACGGGGATTCCCTCGGCGCAGAGAGGGCGGTCAGGCACCTTCGTGTGCAATTCAGCTTAGGGCCGATCGTCATCGCCCACGGACGCTGCAAGCCACTGGCAACACTAGTTGTGTTGTGTCCAGCCCTTACTAATGAGTGCGTCTAAGGTTGTGGTTTGCAAGTCTGCCGCGATCTGGACGGGGCAATTTATTGCATGCCGCGCGGTCACTTGGTAGGTGGACTCAGATCTGGAGACTAGCAAAAGTCCCCGTGAGCTTTTCTTCGCACATGGGACGCAGCACAAGAGATATATTGCTTTTGATCCACGGACATGCTACTGATTCGGTGTTTCGAAAAATGAAGGACGTACTCAATGTCCTCCCTGACTATGAGCCTAGGCGAGGCGGCTTTAGTTGACGCAGCACATGCTTTTGCGATCTGTGTTCTGATCTGTGAAATCTTAACTGACAATATGAGACATGCAGGTGAGTCCCTCCGATTGTCTCCCAAGGGATATCCAAGCTTCTGTTGTGATGTCATCCGCAATGTGGTATGACCGGTGGAATAATAAGAACCATTTGAAGGCTTTGGGGATGATAATTTCCCTCGGACTCATTTGAGCTCTCACAAAAGCAGCGACGCTATGCTCTCATAGTCCTGGTATCCTTCTCTATCACCATTGCGGAATCATCTGAGCCAAGACAAGTGTCTTGACAGAGGACGACAGTGAGAAGTGAGGAATCACCACCAGAACTCCTCTCCTCTCCTATCCGAGCAAGTGCCGGTTGAGTCAGCATCAAATCACGGAGGATTCACCGCGCAAGACCAGACGCCACAAGAGCACAACAGTCAATGGAGACAATGGCAGGACTCATATCTCAACCAACCGTGTCTTGACGTCCTGCACATCCATCCCCCACGACGCCACAGAAAGCGGTGACGCGCGCCTCCTCACCCTCCGGTCCCGTTGGTATGTATGTGCATGCATGTATGTATGCATGTATGTACATATCGGTCTGGACCCCCCTCGGCCCCGTGACACCAACAGCCAACCAACCGGTCTGACAGCCTGGGGCAGAGAACTGGCTGGCCCGCCGCCGCCGCCGCGGTCGTCGTTACACAAGCAAGACGCACACGCACACCCGCGCGGCACACACACACACGCACACGCCCAGCCCTCTTTTATTTTCTCCGCAGTCCCTACCTCCCTCCCGCAACACACCCGCGCCACGCCTGGAAGGATTCCTGTGCGACGTCTGTGGCATGTTTCCCGGAAACCAGGCGCCCTATCCTGCCCTACCCTACCCCCCTCCTCCCAATTTCTTGAATGTGTGTGTGTGTGTGTGTCCCCTCGCCCTTTCCGCCCCCCGGGAGGAACCGCGTAGGGCAAGGCCAGCAGCGGGAGCAGCCACACACACACACACAGCTCTTGACGGCGCGTCCGTCGGGACGCGGGCGTGCCGGACAGGACAGGCCTGGGCGGGTGTCTTAGCAGGGCGGCCGGGCCCTTTGCGATGCGAAGGTGGCGTGTGGTGATAATAAGGCTCAGATCAGTCCAAGGCTTTTTTTATACAAAAAATCTTTCATCAAGAATAGGCTACAGTTGCTGTCTGATCCGCTTCATTATGCCCAGGGACGGTTTGGGGGCTCGGGGGAGAGCCTTATCGCGTCCACCATGTCAAAAAGGCAGACCGAGGCTGTCAGCAGCAGCAGCAGCAGCAAGTGATATCAGCCGTCAAATTAAGATCTCCCGCCCTTCCCCTCAGGCGCGCGGCCTGACGGGCAAGATGCATGTTCTCCTGTACACTCAGCCGGGCCTCTCTTGGGGGCCGACCAATCTTCCACGCCGCCGGCCGCATGCCGTTGTACTCCTCTCCTGTCCCCCTGTGCGTGACGTCTGCTACCGGTATCGCTGGCTGAGTGCGCCTAGGTACTTACTCATGTGTGCTCGGGTACCGTCAGCATGCAGAACGGCTGGCACGAACGATAAATATATCCACCTTATCTGGCCGGAGACGCAGGGGAACCATTCCCCTCTTCGTTTTGTTTCACAGACAAGCTTTGCCACCCAGGATATCACCATCGCAACAGGACTGCTCGACAGGTAAGCATTGAGGATGAGCCGGTCGGGGCCCGCGCCGGCCATGACACCGACATATCATACGCGCAACTCGGGCACATACTTAGCACACAGACTGAGCTGAGATTTCGCTTGGTCATTATCTTGGGGGCATCCTAGGGAGCACACTACTTTGAGTTCTTGACAGTGTCTGAAGACGCGGGGCTTGGATATCTCTGTCCAGACCCGAGCCGGCCTGGACACAATTTGCGTTTCCCGCGCGGATGGAGCAGCATGAGTTAAGCAAGCAACGAAGAGCTTTTGGACGCTGGGCACGAGATGGGAAAGAGCAGTCGTAGGCGAATATAGTACACAAAACATTGAACAGGCTATGGTTGAGGTATCTCAAGTGCCACCTCGTCGTTATCACCACACAGCTAATCACACCTCCCCCCTATCTCTTCTCTGCGCCCGCGCCGGCCCCTTTCCCCAGCCTCGAGATCCTCCGCAGCCTCGTGGTATTATCAGATCCCTACTCGCTTTCGGTTCGTGTCTACCGCCGAAAGATGTCGAAGGAGAGAAAGAAGTAAGGAACCGGTCCGAGACCGTCAGGGCCATTATGAACCCCGGAAAAGGAGACGTCCCCGTACCCCAGTCTCCTCCGCTGTTCCGTTCTTTCCAAGAACTCGCGCATCCTATAAGACACATAAAAAAATGGAAACATATCACTTTGACACCGTTCCTCTGCGTCCCAAACCAGAGTTTTTGTAATATCGACAGAGGTAGTGAGGAATTAGCCCAACTCCCACACTACCAGCTTCAAAACAGCCATCCACCACCCCCTCGAGCACGGGCTATTCCCCCCGGGCTCGCGTCCCCAGAGATAAAAAGGAAAAAAAGCGGGTCGACCTTAATGGCGTTCATTGCTGGCTGCAACTTTTTGTGCGGGAATCCGAGCAAAGACTCTGGCTAGCCTAGCTCCTTGTAACCACAAGCGCACTCGAATGTACGGTTCGGCAGGCTCAGCTCGAATCGACGTGGATACCTCTATTGTATATCCGGGAAGTACTAAGATTTCCTTGGCACCCCTGCAGTCCTCCGCGTAAAGGCAGGTCGTTGTTGGTGAAAATGGCGCTGGGTATTTCGGAGTGCGGTTCGAAGGTTGGAAGAAATGAAAGTCGCCAATCGAGTGGGGCCGTCGTAAAATAGGAGAAGCGCGTGATAGAGACGAGGGCTCCATTAAAAGCCCGGTCTTCAGCCCGCGGCGTCGAGAAAGCCAGATGACAGTTGGCACATCAGCCAGGTATCAGCATCTGCAATCCGGGGTTCTCGGCTCGGCATGTATGTTTTCGGGAAGATTCGTGACTTCGTCCTGTGTTGCGCCGGCATCGCGCTCGAATTAAAATGCGTACACATGTGAATTAAGAGCCATATAAAAGCAAGCGAGAACGCGAAGCGGCGTGAATCGGGTTGTGCCCAGACGACAGTCGTGTAGTCATCGTGTTGGCAGGTTCTAGTACGCCCAGATTTTGAGCTGCTTATATGTTAGCGGGATCCACGAACTGATGCCTCTTGACGCCAGGAGTGCCGGCTGCAATGAGCATGGAAATCTTACCAATGAGTCCCAGGAACCTGTGCACAAACTTATGCCGTCGTTGCTGACGCCCAAGCAGCTGACGCGGTTCTCGTGGCCGACGAGAGAACCGACCTTCTCGCCTCGAGTGACATCCCAGACCTGCCCGGATGTTAGCATATATCCAAAGACAACGGCCATGTGCTCAAACGTACCTTGCACTCGAAATCATCGTAGCCTGCAAACAGGAGACGACCTGAAACAGACGTGGCAACCGAGGTGATGCCACACAGAATGGACTCGGACTAGTTTTGGGCAAGGTCAGCGACTATGTTTTCCAACTTGCTACTTCATTGGCTGCACTTACGCCGTAGACGTTGAGTTCCCTGTCCGCGCGGATGTCGAACAGGCGGCAGGTTGCGTCATCGGAGCCGGTGACAAAGGAGTGGCCGTCTGGGAAGAATTGGATGGCGTTGATGTCGGACTCGTGACCTGCAAAAGTCTGCACAGCCTTTCCGGCCCGAATGTCCCAGAGCTTGGCGAAAGCGTCGCAAGCGCCCGAGATGAATGTGTTCTGGTTCGTTGGGTTGAGGCTGATGCTCATGACATCGCCAAGGTGGTCGGCGAACTCGATTTGCTTCGTGCCAGTCTCAATGTCCCATTTCATGCAGGTCATATCGCCGGAAGAGGTCAGTATGCTCCGGTCATTGATGAAGCGGCAGCAAGAGAGGTAACCGGCGTGGCCGGATAGTTCGCGTGCCACACGTGTCGGCCCGTCTCGATTTTGGTTAAGGTTGTAGATGGAGCAGATGTTGTCGAGGCCACCGCAGGCGACGTAGTTACCGCTGGGTGCGTAGGCACATGTCATGACCCATGAGGACCTTAGAGGGATGGCGTGGACCTTGTTAGTTGTGTATGCATCCCAGATAATCAATTTGCCGTCCTGCGAAGCCGAAACCAGATGTCTTCGGTCCGTCGACCAGTGCATGGCATAGATCTTGGCCAAATGGCCCTTGAGTGTCCTTTTCGTCTTCATCAACTGGTTCTTGGGGATCGCCTCGTGGGCCTGCTGCGCAACCTGGCGGACTGTCGGGGGACCGTGTCAGCAAGGGCTGGGCGTTGGAGAGGCAATTGCACCTGCCCCCCCTTATCAATTGCGAGATAGGGCGAGATGGGATGGTATCTTACGGGTGGTGTCGGCGAGCTCATCCTTCTTCCTCTTGATGCGGTCCTTGAGTGTCTCTGCCTCGCGACGCGCCTGTTGGATCCGCGCCTGCATCGCCTCGGGCGACACATCGTTCGGTCGTTGCGAGTCCATCTTTCCGTCGCTCGCTCAGCCGCGGGAATGAGTGGCGGCCAATGAATCGATCGATCTGATGGGATTTGAAGGCGATGCGAGATGCCCGAAGAGGCGAGGGAATGGATGGCCGAGAGAGCGGTCGGGGATTTCAATCGAGGCTTGTTGGCGTTGGTTGGGCTTGGGTTAATCAGGATGGAGATGGAGAAGTGGCCGATTGAATGGGCTGGGATGTTGTGGGAGAAAATGCAGAGCAGAGCAACGGCAGCAGGCAGTAGCAGCAGTGAGCAGGTGAGCGGCAGCGGGCAGAGCAGCAGTAACCAAAAGCTACCGGTCGGTCCCAGGGGTTAGACCGCTACCAAAGGGCAGCTGGGCAGGACGGACCAGTCAGATTGGGCTAGACGGGCCCCTTAGGAGGAGGTATTATTGCTGGTTGCGACGGCTGGGTGATAGGGTAGCCGGGGCTGGGTGGATGTGGAGAGGCCTCAGAGACGGTCCCAATTTGCAACGCAATTCTACCCCGGCGACGATCCGAGAACTTGGAAAGTCGACCGAAATGGGACTCCTCTCTCGCGGCTCCAGTCGCTGGTTGGCTCGTACAATCCCGTCGAATTCGGGCGGGCGTTGGTAGCTGCTGCGGCGGATTGATCGTATGGAAGGACGGACAGACAAGAAGAGCAGCGCTGTACTGACTGTACTGTGTGTACTGTGGAGGTGGTGGTAGTGGTGGTCGTGTAGAGCAGACAAAGAGCACGGGGCGATGGCTGGTGGTCTGTCTCCCAAGGATGGATGGAGATGAGAGATTGGTAATTGGGAAAACGGAGGCAATGAAGGACAGACAGACAGGTAGGCAAGGCAAGGCAGAGGAGCCGGGGGGTGGCTGTTAGACCGGGGGGGGGGAGAGTGAGAGGGAGTGAGCGAGAGGAGAGTGAGAGACAGGGACAGCCAAGGCTTTCCAAGAGGCACGACTTTCACCGGGATAGAAAGAACCCAGAGGAATGGATTACAGTACAGGATAGGACAGACCCGACCAGAACGGGAGGTAGGGCCAGCAAATTGATTCTGGGTAAGCCGTAGAGCGAAGCTGACGGAAGACGAGACGACAAGTAAACCTTGGGTGCAGGCGAGAGGAGCAGATCAGTCGACGAGCCACGGCAGACGCAGCAGACGCAACGGACGGGCGACGGACGGGTAAGGAGCAGGGCTGTGGGAGTGTGAGGAAGGGTGATTGGATTTTCAGGGCGGGAAGGGGCCGACAGGGGTCGTGAAGCCAAATTACAAAGCTGCCCTTGATTTGCGGAAAGCTGGGGGGGAGGAGCGAGGTTCCCTCTTGCAACGACTGGGGAGGGGGGGGGATGGTGCGTTCGACCAACGGAATTGGGCAGACACTTTAGATACTTGCTCCCACATACCATCCATACCTACGTTCCGTTCCTTCCTCCCCTCCCCCCCGCCCACTCCACACATTCACACACTCACGCACTCGCACAGCTGGGCATGGGAAGCTTTTCGACCGTCCCGGGTGCGGCAGCCAAGCACGACTACTGTCAACAAGCCAGCTAGCCAACAAGTAAACGGCTCCCACAAACTGGTGGTCATCCCAGACAGAGGGACAGACCGAGTACCCGGCCAAGGACTGGAACCCGTGGCTGATGACCGAGCTTCCGGTCAATTGGCTCACGTCCGACCGGACGGACCTACCTGAGTAATTACGCAGGCAGGCAGGCAGGCAGGCAGGCAGGACATGCGAGCCTCTCTGGATCATGAGCACACATACCTAGGTACTGCCGTGGTGGTTTGCTGGCTGCCGGCTGCCCTGGGGGCCCAGAGAGCAACACAGTAAAGCAAGACAGTTCAAGAGTAGCAGGCAGGCTGGGGTAGGTAGGTACCTCTGGTAAGTACCTTGGCTGCCCTGCCCGGCCTTGCAGGCTGCAAACTGCACACTGTACCTGGACCAGGTACCTGGATCAGGTTCCTGGACACCCAGACAGGCTGGGCGACGATGAGCATCTCCGAAGACCCGACCCAGATCGAGTTGTGCAAATTGCACGCAATGAATTCTACGAGACGAGGTCGTATCCACGCCTTGCCCCAGCCCATCCATTCACACTGGTCCATCCGGTCCTGCAAAAGAGGAGGCAGGCGGGTTTGATTTGGGGGCGCGCGACAATCCTGCCGTGGTCAGAGCGCACGCATACTGTGCTGCTAGCACTCCGTACCTAGGCTAGGTAGTTGCGCTGGTTTGCTTTCTGGTCACGGTCATCAGCCAAATCAGCCATCCCCGCCAGGGCCCGCCCAGCAACCCGACCTCGTCTAATCTCAAAATTGCTACCGTCCTGCTAGGCCGTTTGGCCGTTTTGGCCGTCTGGCCGTCTCCAGCTGCACCCCACTTTCTACTTTCCACTTTCCACTTTCTTCCCAGCGGGGATTCCCAGCGGGGCCAACCCCGACGACTAAGCTGCCGACCTGCAGAACTGGTCTGCAGGTCTGCAGGTCTGAAGGTCGACCTTGGGTGCCGTGGGACCCAGCTCCTAATGAAGGTTTGTCCTCATCTGGCCAGTTTCATCACCCCCCCCTCCCCGGCGGGACCAGGCGGCAGACGTCCAATCTTGCGGCCAGAAACTGCCAGAGGGGATACGGACAGGCTGGACAGGTGACGACCCAAACAGCCTACAGCCTGACAGATTCGGAAACTGCATTCGCGAGGTTGCGTCGTGCGCCGTGCTGCCGTACCCGTGCGGTGCTGCCGTCGCCTCTCTCTGCCGATATGGCCCCATTGAAACTCATGCCTTGACCGACGGGTCCGCAGACGCAGAGCGCAACGCAACATTTAGAGTTAGGATTTTGTTCCGACTTTCTCCCGCATATTCTCCCTGTCTCCCTCGTGTCCCTGGCTCTGGCTGTATGTCAGTATGTACTGTGTGTATGTATCTCTTGTGGGTGTGCCTTTCCTCTCACCTCTGTCGCATTCTTGAGACGTTTCGGAGACTTTGAAATCCTCTCGTCCGGGCCTGTCAATCACTCCACGCCAGCCGCGGGGATCCACGTCTACCTGGCCAAGCTACCCATCCGATCCCGTCCACTTTGCAACCTAGAGAGCCACTAGACAGCCGGGCCCTGGGAAGCTCATCATCCTCATTCATTAATAACGATAAGCATTGTGGGTGCTCCCGCTCTGTGGCGTAACCATGACCTGACAGGAGATGAAAAGAAACTGCCTCGCTGCCTCGGTGTTGCCTTCCCCAATGGCCGACCCTCTGGCTGCTACACTCGCGTTACATCCTGGCTGCTTCGGTCCTCTCCACTGTGCCACAAAATTGTCTGGAGTTGCTTTCCGACCCGCGACCGCCTCGCAACTCTGATATGCCACACAGTACCATAGTCCAGGCCCTTACCCTGCCCTGCCCTGCCCTGCCCCCGGGGGGAGGTTGTCGTGTGACGGAGGGCGCTTCTTGATAAGTGGCAAACCTAATAAGCAGCAGCAGGTAGATAGAAGAACTGTTACTCCCGTGTCTCCTCCCCCCTGGTATTTGCTTGCCCAGCCGGGTTAACCCAATTCTGACTGCCGCGCGTTAATAAACTGCCAAACCCAGCCAGCCTTTTACTGTATTACATTGGAAGTATTGAACGCCATCTAGGGTCCAAAATATGCATGATTACTTTGTTTGTCCAATGGCGGAGACAAAAACAAAAAACACGAAGATGGAAAGAAAAAGCAAAAAGGAAAAAAAGGAAAGAGAGGAAAAAATATCACATCACCAAAAAACCCACACGTCAAAATTTACCGCGAACGGTAATGCGCCTGTCGCTGTCGCGGACTTGTCCACCTTGTGATCGACTTCGCTTGCATCGCATCAATCTTGCCCTTGCAGATTCGCTGCGGCTTCCATGCTGTGGTCTTGTGCTGCTGCTGCGCTGCGCTGCACTGCACTGCCAGGGCCGCTGCGGTTCGCCGTTGTCCGTTCCCCACGACCCCATCCACCCACCCATCCACCCATCCTGCCTCTGCGGGTACCTTAAAAGCTGTTGCGGGTCCTCGCGAGAGATGGTGACATGGCTCCCGCTGCTTCCGCCGAAATAACCCTGGTCGTGCATCTCCGAAGTACGAGAAGCATACCTACAGTCATACACAGAGAGATACATAGA
The DNA here is from genome assembly GCF_019321695.1 of Diaporthe batatas. Classification (NCBI taxonomy): domain Eukaryota; kingdom Fungi; phylum Ascomycota; class Sordariomycetes; order Diaporthales; family Diaporthaceae; genus Diaporthe; species Diaporthe batatas. The sequence continues at coordinate 1,126,227 of NW_025408557.1, read as the reverse complement.
CCCACGCCTCTTCTCATTTTCAAGACCCGCCGAGAAAGTAAAGAGTAGCAGCGGCCCCATCATCATCCCGTGGAAAGCATCACGAATTGCCTCTTTGATTTCCTATTAAGAGCAAAAAAGACGTTCACTGCCACGGCCCGTACTTTACAACACAAGTGACCCCTCTGACTACCGTGCTTTCTGGTGCATCTAAACTCCATGGGGCCTCTCTCGGCCTGTCCAATCAAGCTCATTTCAGCCACATGATATTTGGTATTTTCATCCTGTCCTCCAACGCCATGCAATGCCAGAGTGAGATCTTCCTTTCCCTCCGATAGAATAAGCCCATGGCGAAGTAGCAATGGGCCACGAAATTCATTAAGATACGCCAGTCCTCAATGTACACGGACTGCAGGCCTGTCTTTCCTGCCTGCCATCAGGCCTAGCCTAGATACGACGAGTAGGCAGAGCCGGCCCCGTACTGCACCTTCTTTCGCGGCGGCTCCGGCGGCTCCTCGTCTTCTGATAGCGTCAAGTCGATAACTTCGTGGGTACGTTTGTTGCCTCCCGATCTCGGCATAGAAGAGCCTTCGCGAGAGGCCGCAGTGACTGGTGTCGGAGTGCTGGTGGTTGGAGCCAGGGTGTTGGGTGTGTTTGTCCCGCGGTTGCCGACGTAACTGCTCTCCGAGATGACAAAGTCGTCGTCGTCGATGGCAAAAGCTTCATGTTGTAGCTCTTGCTCTAGCTCCTCCTCAACGCTGCCATGGGCCTTCCATTTACCGTTAGGCTCGATGTCGACTTGTTCCACGGTCCGAGAAGTCCTGTCCAAGATGTCCCTCACATACCTGAGCAGGGTCAGTCGTGTCTCGATGCAGCGTTTAGACGCATCACTTACTCGTCAATTGCGAGCCTCTCATAAGGTGCGCTGTTGCTGCAAACAGGACACAGCCACTGCGGGCCCTGCTGCTGTAGCTGAAGATACGAGGTGGCATCAAAACACTGTACATGAGTGCATGTCGTCGCGCGGCACGGCGTGACAAGTCTCATATACGAAAGGGGACACTTCAGCGAGAGGACCTGGGAGGACATCTCAATCTCCGCGTCATGTGCTTTCCTCGTAACTATAGAGAGGTGTCAGCCCAAGAACCAGTGGGCGAAGTCAGGTAATCACGTCGTGCTCACGTTCTTGCAGGACCGAGGCTTTTGAGATCCTTTTGCCAGTGATGTTCCTTACGAGGCTGTCCACAGGAGTCGTCTTGCAGACGTTAACCACAAGGTAGAATCTCTAAAGATAGACAGAAGCGAATTAGCACATATTGTCGCGACCTTGACATGTGAAGACGTCAAAGCTGGGCGAAGACGGGTCCGCCTGACTTGAACGTTATTCCGAGAGGCTGTGTTACCTGCCTTCTGGGTCAACGCGTAGGTGAATTCGATATTATTGGCGTAATTGGGGATCTTGAGCCGAAGAAGATCCGTTATATCAACAGGCCTGGTAGAGCCTGGCTTGTTCTTCAAGCCTCGCAGATTGGCCTTGACGTCACCACCATTCACCTTCAGTTCAGACTGATGTGGGAATGCGATGTCTTGCGGGCCTTGGTTGCCTGCGGCACAGAATACGAACACTCTCATGTCTTTCTCAGTGACACATCGCGCAAGGAGTGGGTTGTCTTGGGCCTTGATCTGGATGTTGGTGCAATTTCTGTGATTTTGCATGACTGACACTGACCGTTAGCAGAGCAGCAAAGCATGGGTGGCGGAGCCTGGGGACTTGCCTTCACAGGTGTGAACCTGTCCTATCCTGCCCATGACTTGGTAGAAGGGGCTTGGTTTAAAATGAAATCCTTGGACGCTCAGCACGCGATCAGGACGAGGTACAGGAGGCCCAGACACAAACATACCCTGAGGAGGCATCTGATGCGACCGCTGACCATTGACGCCTCCGTAGCCAGGGTAGCCATTCTGGTAGCCGTAATTCATGTTTGGGGACAGGCTTTGAGCACTGTTGGGACCGGGCAGGGGTGATTGGAGGGCTTCATGTGGTGCAGGTAAACCGCCGGTTTTCTCGCGTTGTATGCTTGCCTCGATGTCGCGGTATGCCCGTGGGTCGCCTGACGAGTAGGCTCGTTCGAGTGCTGTACGAGGGGCCGAGTCAGCTTCGAGTTTGGACGATCGAACACCCATCTCTCCTCGCAGCCTCGTCGCCGCATGGTGCCGCATGACGTGGTGTGGATGTGATGTGCAAGTTGGCAGGTGACACCCAGCCAGGCACGGCAAACACTTGGGTGTGGGAGGAGCGTCGTCAAGGGAAAACAGGAGACACTTACCGTCAAGGATGCGCCGCTGCAGCTCAGCTTTGACCCCCGATGTTCGTAACCCGTTGACTAGACAGATGTGCTGTAGTTGTTTGTTGAGGAGGAAATTACTGCTCTGGAGACGCTTTACCAAGGTACGGTATTGCTCAGGCGTAGGCAGCGAAGTGTTTGAATCCATGGTGGCCTTGGGGGGCGTTCGTGCACTGCCTGAATGGAAAGAGCGGGCGATCAACGGAGCGCCAGGGAAAGCGCTACAAGCAGCGCGACAACAGTCAAGATGGACCGCCTACGGCCATCACCAAGCTGGAAGGCAAGGGACACACTGAGGCGTGTAGAGGGTTGCGGAGCGAAAATGGGCACATCTAGCTTAGAAACTCCTTAGCCGAGCCCCAACCCAGTAGAGGTTCATAGAGTGAGCGTGCTTTTGGCTTGCACTCGCCTGGTCGTCGTCGTCTGTCCCAGCTAAGAAGGCGGTCAAGGTGGCCAAATTGATAAGGCTGCTTATCGTAGTCTCGGACATCAGCCTCGAGAAATTTCCCGGCGTTCTGGCACGGATTTGAGAGCCTGCATAATCGTGCAAACGCCCCATGACGAGTGCAAACAACCCCAAACCACACCACTCACCACTCACGAAGCGAAAATGGCCAAGTCCCAACGATCAAGTGTCACTAAGGCCAACAACCAGCGGCTCAAGAAGAATGTCTTTGGCCCAGTAGAGGCCGCCAGGCAACAACGCCTGTCGGCACGGCTTCTCGAGATCGCATCGCAGCCCAAGCCAGTGCCTGAGAAGGCCATGAAGGATGTAGCCGAGCAGGGTATGTCTGGGTCCAGACACCAGGTATAATGCTGGGAGGCATGGCTCAAAGCTGACATTGTTTCTACCACAGCTGAAACAGAGGAGAACAAGACCGTTGACGAGACAAAGCAAGACGACAGTGAGTTGGATGGGCAGCACATGACATGTCTGCCAGAGTGACCATACTAACCTTGTTATTTGCTTTCAGCAGCCATGGAAGTCGACCAGCAGTCAAAGACAACAAAGTCAAAAACCAAGGGCAAGATCGTGAAGAGACGAGGACGAAAATCAAACATTGTCTTTCCCAAGTTCGGGGAGCGCAGGAACAAGAAGAGGTGAGGGCAATGGGTGACAGTGATATCAAGGCGTATAAGTCCCTTGCGCTCCAGTCAAGAGGCCCTCTGAAAGCCAAAACCAGACTTCTACGATTATTGTCCGCCAATTCGAACGGCTTGGTGGAGGAGCGCCGAGTACACTACACTTCTCGAGTGGACTCCATGAGGGGTGGTGCAGTGGTTCCCAAGCTGCTGTGTGGTAGTGCTTGAAGAGGTACACTACAAGAAGCCATGGACTTCTATCTGCTATGGGTCACCATCTGTGGCATAATCTAACAAGACAGAGGGAAAATTCAGGGTTGATATGGGGAATCATATCAGGCGTTTTCCTTGGAGAGAGATTCAGGCATCTACCGCTCGGGATCCTGTGTTTTTTTTTTTGCCAGTCAAAAAGATGGCGGAACAGTTTGGGGAAGCTAGGGGCGTTCGGATAGCGCCCGCTCCACTAGGGGCTTGGCCATCCCCACACCGACAGGGGTGCAGGCGGGATTTGGGGCAGCGGTTCGTATGCAAGGCTGATGAAGGATCGCCAATTCTACCAAACTGTCCACTGTCCAGCTGGCCTCGCCTAGCTGCACAGAACCACAGCTCACCATAATAACATGAGCCAGCCAATAGACAACTTTGTGCACACATCACTCTCGAACCCCTCGCGACTGCAATGGAGTGTCGTTCCAAGCCTGTTTAGCGCTACTTCTTTCTAATAACACCTTCGGCCTGCTCTGTTCCTCGCGCTGGTCGGTCCCGGTTTGCGCCTGAGATGCAGGGCCCTCGAAATGGCTCGACGGCTCTCTCGACCATCCTGCTCGTCGCAGCGAACCTCCTGATACCAGTCGCGATCATTGTATTCGCGACAGGATTCTTCCCTTACAAACCACTGCTCCCAGGCCTGGCAGCTTACGATAATACCGAGCATGGGCCCCCACCGGCTGCACCGTTCGACCGGGTCGTCTTCATGGTTGTAGATGCCCTGCGGAGTGACTTTGTCTACTCCCCCAGCTCCGGCTTTCGATATACTCAAGCCCTGATACGCGATGGCTGTGCCATTCCCTTCACCGCACACGCGACGTCGCCCACCGTCACCATGCCGCGCATCAAGGCCATAACGACAGGCTCGATTCCCTCCTTTCTCGACGTCATACTGAACATCGATGAAGGAGACGAGTCATCCTCCCTGGCTTCTCAGGATACATGGCTCGCCCAGATGAAGGCAAAGGACACTGGCAAGCTGCTCATGTATGGGGACGACACCTGGCTGAAGCTGTTTCCCAACGTCTTCGACCGTGCGGACGGGACGTCGAGCTTCTTCGTCGCTGATTTCACCGAGGTGGACAACAATGTCACAAGACACGTCCCAGGTGAGCTTCAGAATGACGATTGGAGCACCATGGTGTTGCATTACCTCGGCCTAGATCACATAGGTCACAAAGGGGGACCGCGCAGCTCGAACATGCTTCCGAAGCAGGTTGAGATGGATGGTATGGTGGAACAGATTTACGCCGCAATCGAATCTCAGCCTCACCTCCAGTCAACGCTTCTGGTGCTACTGGGAGACCATGGAATGAATGATGCTGGAAATCATGGTGGCTCGGCGCCTGGCGAGACCTCTCCGGCGTTAGTCTTCATATCCCCAAAAATGAAGACGTTGAAGACCGCCTTTGAGGTGCCAATGGACGTTCAAGAGGACTTCCAGTATTACTCTGTTGTGGAGCAATCTGATCTTGCTCCTACACTTGGGGCCTTGCTCGGCTTTCCGGTGCCCAAGAACAACCTGGGCGCATTCATTGTGGACTTCCTGCCGTTCTGGTCTAACAAGGCCGATCAGATACAGATTCTCATGCGCAACGCTGAGCAGATACTGGCTATCATAAAGACCACTTTCGGAGGGTATCTATTCGAGGTAGAGAGTGGCGGTGACACTTGCCTACAGCCGGAAGACGAGGTTGAAAAGCTGGCCTGTGGGTGGCGCCAAATCGTCGAGTCCGCTCGAGCCATGAAAAGCACGGGCGACGTAGATGATGTATGGATCTCTACCACGTCGGACTGGTTAAGAAATGCTCAAGGCCTCCTGAGCAGCATGGCCAGTAATTACGATATGACGAGGCTCACCCTTGGCCAAGCAGCTGCCATTTCAGCTACGTTAGTGGCGGTGTATGCCACGTACTTGAACGCTGGCAGGCTGTCAGTGAGAGCCCTGCCGCTGACAGTCGTCACCATCGCATACGGCGTGATGATGTTTGCCAGCAGTTACGTGGAAGAGGAGCATCACTTCTGGTACTACGCAACAACAGCCTGGCTCGCATTCGTCAGCTGCAGAGGCTTCCACGGAACCTCAAAGTCGGCAGTAGGACAAGCAGTAGCAGTCGCCACCGTGGCCGTCATGACCCGGATCATCAGAGGCTGGAACCAGACAGGCCAGAAGTTCGCCGGAGAGCCTGACATTGTCAAATCCTTCATCATCACCGAGCCAGTGCGCCTCTGGGCCCTCATCAGCATCACCTACCTCTGGATCCACCGCGCGCTCCTCCAGGGCTTCGACGGCCTCCCCGCCTCCCTCGCCATCTTCGGGAGCACAACCGTCGTCCTCGCCGGCTTCACCTTCAAGCTCGCCTTCACCAACGAGGACGCGCCCGAGCTCGTGACCGGGTTCGCCCGGTCCCTCGTGGGCGTCACAGAGGGCATCCCGCTCGTCTCGCGCGCACAGGCGGTATTCGTCGGGCTGGGCCTCGGCGCCGCGTGCGTGGTGCTCTTCGTCGCCACCGGCCGCAAGGTCTCGCGGCGCTCCTCGGCCGTCGAGACTCTGCACCACCTGTACACGCTGCTGGCCATGACGCAGTCCCGCGCGACCAACATCCCGCTGTTCCTCCTCTTTGACGTCCAGTACAAGTTCCTCGCCGCGCAGGACCTCTCCCTCGCCGAGCTTTCGACCACCTCCCTCCTGCTGCAGTACATGTCCTTCTTCGCCCTCGGCGGCACCAACGCCATCTCCAGCGTCGACCTGTCCAGCGCGTACAACGGCGTCCGGAATTTTGACGTCTTCACCGTTGGCGTGCTCACGTTCGTCAGCAACTGGGCCGGCCCTCTGTACTGGGTGTCTGCCACCAACGTGCTGCTGGTGCGGAAGAGGAAGGCTGGTCTCGAGAAGGGCGTGTATAGGCGGCATGTGACGCTATTGACTGTGTTCGCGGCTGCGAGTGTGGGGTCTGTGATGGCGGCCTGTACCGCGCTGAGGACTCATTTGTTTATCTGGACGGTCTTCTCGCCCAAATATCTTTATTGCATGGCGTGGAGCCTGGGGCAGCATATATTTGCAAATGTAGGATTAGGGGGCCTTTTGTACTGGCTAGGCTCAAGGCAATAACTAATCACATAGAGGATATGAATCTTAGCTCGGAGAACCAAGATCAGATCCACATAGATGTTTGATACCTGGCTACCCTTATCTGTGGCAGAGTGTGGAAGATGTTTCGTTTGTGCATAAAATCAATTTGCGTTTCTCATCAACACAGTGAAGAATCCGACCTCCGCCCCGAACCAAGTACAGCTGCGACCAACCCTTGATCCCAACACCCGTAGGCAGGTAGGCATAGACACGAAATAAAGAAAGTCATAAGGACCGTAATGCAAGCTCAACCCAGACTACTTCAGCCCATAATAGTGTCGCCGTCGTCGTCTAGCAGCTCGCTCACTAGCGAGTCTCCGTCCCCAGCCTCCGTGGCATCCTCGGACTTGGGCCTGACCGTATCGTTACTATCGTCGGCCTCGAGCCTGGACTCGTTGTCTTCCTCTTCGTCCTCCTCCTTGATCCGCGGCTCCTGGCCGACCATCGTCCGATCCTCGGGCCCTGCGGGCTCCGGCGCCAGAGACACGCTGCGACTAGCAGTGGATCTCCGGAAGCCCGCCTCCTTTTGCTGGTCGAGGTTGTTGACAATCTTGCCGAGGCTGACATGGATCTTGTAGAGGGCGTTGCGGCCTGTGGTATCTGATATGAGGTTTGTCTCCACGGCGTCGGAGACCTCGGCGTAAAGCTCGCGCAGCTTCTCCTCGGTGGAAGCCGGCGAGATGTACAGCTTGCCAAGGAGGGCGGCAACCACCTTCTTCTCGTCCTCTGTGATACGCTGGTATTAGCGACCACGTGAAAATGATATTGACATGAATTTGATATTGCTGGGGCACTTACTGCTGCAATTGGAGTCCAGTCTCTCCAGCACGTTCCTCGCGAACTCGAGATGGACATCACCGTTGATGTTGGTCTTCTTTTCCGCGTCGGCGCCCGCATCAGGGGAGTAGCATTTCCTTGGGTCTGTCCAATCCACCAAGCAAGCTCCAATGGTCGACAAGCTGACCATCTCGTCGTCGACGTCCGCATCATCATCCTCGAGACCCTCTCTGACGTTGTACAATGCATGCAAGGCGTCGAGTGCCACTGATCGCATGAGATCCTGATTATCAGGACGCGAGTAACAGAAGACCGGCAGGAAGTAATTGAGCGCCTGTCGGACACTTTGGTTCTGCGAGCTTGCTGGCTCAAAGTAGGCAATAACAAGTGTCTTGAGCAGTTCCGCGGAGGCGTCAATGTCTGTGACGACACGGCCAAGAAGAAGCTTCGACGCTGCAATGGTGGCGACAGCCTGTACCTCAGGTGATTTGGCGCCTGACCTCAGAGCCTTGACATAGACCTTGAGTAAGTTGGGGTTGTTCGACAGAAGTTGAGATCCATGGACATTGAGAATATCCGTCAGGATGTGCAGGGCTGTGATCTGCAGCGCAGTGTGGCCCTTGCTGAAGAAATGCATGAATAGCGTCAGGTTCTCCTCAGCAAGAGACCGGTCAAGCAAGGAGCAGAGACCCAAACAGAGCAGACCACGCTCTCGCACAGGTGCTTCGTGACTGCGGACCGCTGGCACCACCAAGTTGTTAAGCATAGATACCAAGTGGTCATTCTCCTGCAGGCTACCGTTGACGTTGGTGAGCATGCACTGCACAATATGAAGACACTTCATGTTGATGACGATCTCCTTGACTGCCTTGGCATGAGCTTCCTCTTCCGTCAGATCGTTTTCTTTGTCGTGCTTTGCGCTCTTAGCAGATTCTTCATCTTCATCGACCTCGGATTGGGCAGAGTGGAAGCTCTCGTCATCGTTGGGTTCGTCCAGAATCGTATCGTGCACGTCTGCCACCGCTTCGAGAACGACGCTGCAGAACTCCCGCTCACCCGCATTGTCGGGTGCACAGATATCTCGGAGGACATTGACGGTGAGCTTCGTGACCTCGTCGGGGAGTTCGGGAATGGACAGCGTTTGCCTGAGCAGCGAGAACATCTTCCTGCGCCCAACCTCGTCGGAATAGTCGAGAGTCAATGCGATGTGAAGGAGTTGTTCCACGATGAACTCTTGTTCCACAGTGTCCTCCTCATCTTCCTCGTCTTCAGGCTCTTCCCGTTGCTCTATCCTCTTCAATGCATCCGTGAGAACCTTGACATATCGTTCGAGATAGAACCCGAGCTTCGTAACCTCAGGCAGCTTCTCTTCGATCAACTCTTCGTATTTGCCATTTCCCTCGTTCCTGCAGAACTCGTTGAAACTCCGGGCCATGAATACAGACTCGGCGGAAAGAGTGTCCCAGAAATTGTCATCGAACGTGACAGCCTCCCGGTAATCCGGGCGACCCTCCCAGAAACCTTTCATGGCCTCCAGGCCGACCCCGTTCTCGACTCCGGAGTTGACCACGTCAATACGCTCAAGGAGCTCAAGCAGACCGTCGAAGCTTGGCGCAGGCAGCTCGGTGGGCTGCCCGTCATCATTCAACGGCGGGGCACCCGCGCAGTCCTCGATCCACCGTTCACGGAAAAGTTTACCAGCCGCCTTACGGACTGTCTCATCTCGGTCTCGGAGGCCCCAGCGCAGAAGCTTCTCTCGCATGGAAAGTGACAGATGCCTGAAGTCACCAAGTGCGGGCAGGAGACGGGAGTAAACAGCACGACGGGTCATGGCGTCTTGATCTCTTGCCCGCTCAAGCAAGAATGGCAACGTATTCGGCAAAATCGGTAGGTTGACAAGCAGTGACCGTCGGACATCTGCACTTGGGTCATTTTGAAGCACTTCAAGGAGCTTCTCCAGCAAGCCGCTCGCCTCGTCTCCGTCGCTATCGGAGTTGGCCTCGGCCTCGATCTGGTTTCCTGCCAAACGGCCGAGGCCAAGGACCGCCTGGGCGCGGATCATGGCCTCCTTGTCGCGAATCCTCTTGAGCAGACTATACCTAAGCTTCTGGAAAAGATCATCGTCGATGGCGTCGAGGGAGTTTACGATGTGGGCGACGAGCTGGGTGGATCGGTATCTGACAAACTTGTCCTTGGCCATCATCAGCGGCAAAATGGCGTCCATGAGTCTGGAGGTGAGCCTCGTGCTCGGTGTCTCGGGCATTGTGCTTGCGTCTTCGTCGACGTCCCCTGCGAGTTCGTTGTCCTTGTCGATGGAGTGTCGCATAAACACGCCGACGAACCGGATGGTCCTCTCGCCCACGGCCTCGCTCTTCCTCACGGGCATGATGCGCAGAACACACCGAATGAGTTCCGTGTTGAAGTCGTCTTCGTCGAAGTCGCCCGCCGTGGCCTTCTTGGCACTGGTCGGCTCGTAGCAGCATGCCTCCTGTAGCTTGCGCAGCGTGACGGCCGACTTTCGGTGTGTCGCGGTATTCCTCTGGGCCTCGCGAAAGACCGCGGCGACCTGCGTTCGAAGCTCATTGTCTGGGGATTCCTCGGGGACGTCGAAGGCGACGGCGGATGATGCACGCGATGCGCGTGCGGTCGTGTTGGCGGCCGAGCTCCTCGTCGAGGCGCGGCCCGACCGTGTTGATGTACGAGGGGGCATGGCTGGCGGGCTCAAATCGATGATGTGAAGCTATGCAGGAGGGGATCGCGCACTCAGGTTGCTTGCGGATCGGAGGGTCGCTAGATTGGTAAACAACTAAGTATTGGACGATAGTACATTGGAATCGGTCAGACGAGGAGGTGCGTGCAGAAAGGGCCGCCTGGGACAGAGTCGACACACCCTTCGTTTCTCCTCGGTCGTTCCGGCTCACAGTCGCGGTCGAGGTTCTGCTCGTTCTTGTTGTGTCAACACAAAGAATGCGGGCGTGGGTTACCCCGGCAAGTGTCACCCCCGATAAGCTAGCGCGGTTGCTTATCGGGAAAAGTTTCTGGACATACCCCAATCCTCGCCCAAGCTTTTTCCTCCCCTCTTACAGCTTCGGCAGAAAACACACCCAAATTCCGCGCAAACACAAAAATGGCCAAATCAACGGGGCAGAAGAGGCGCAGGGAGGCGGAAGCCGATCTCGAGCAGAAAGGCACCGCTACGAAAACCCAGGATGGCCCGCCGTCGAAGAAGAGCCGAGTCGAGGAGCGGAGGTCCCTCTTCGTGAGGTCTCTTCCGCCCTCGGCGACGGCTGAGTCCCTGACCGACTACTTTTCACAACACTATCCTGTGAAGCACGCCACTGTCGTTGTCGATCCGAAGACGAAAGAATCCCGTGGTTATGGATTCGTCACGTTTACCGATGCCGACGATGCCGTCGAAGCCAAGCAGAAGCTCAACAACGAACTGTTCGGCGGCCGCCGCATGAAGCTTGAAGTTGCCGAACCGCGACACCGTGCGGGAGGTGACAGCGCTGCGAAGTCTCACATTGCAGAGGAGAAGAAGAAGCGGGAGGAAGAGATGGCCGAGGCCAAGAAGGCTCCAAAGCTCATCATTCGAAATTTGCCCTGGAGCATCAAGAGCTCGGAACAGCTCGCCAAGACCTTCGCCAAATATGGAAAGATTAAGTTCTCTGACCTGCCAAACAACAAGGGGAAGCTCAAGGGTTTTGGCTTTGTCACCTTCCGTTCGAAGAAGCATGCGGAACGTGCAATGGAGGAGATGAACGGCAAGGATGTCGACGGGAGAACCATTGCTGTGGACTGGGCGGTCTCGAAAGATGAGTGGCAACAACAACAGGGTCTGGAGCAGGAAGATGAGGGCAAGGACGAACCAAAGCCTAAGGACGAACCAAAGCCTAAGTCCAAGAAGTCCAAGAAGGAAAAGGCCGACGCAGACGACGATGAGGACGAGGAGATGAAAGACTTGAACGAGGAGGACCGTGATCTTGCCATGTTCATGAAGAAGATGGAAGAGTTCGATTCCGAGGACAAAGAAGACGACGACGAAGAAGAGGATGAGGAAAGCGGAGCAGACCTCGACAAGGACGATGACAGCGAAGACGAAGAGGGCGAGGATGTCTCGAGCGACGCAGAAGAATCAGAAGAGGAGGTAGAGGAGAAGCCCAAACGCCTCACGGACAACTCCACAACTGTTTTCATCCGCAATCTTCCTTTTACGGCCACAGATGAATCCTTGAAAGAGCACTTCACGCAATTCGGCCCCATCAGGTACGCCAGGATCGTGAAAGACCGAGCGACGGAGCGACCCGCTGGCACTGGCTTTGTGTGTTTCATCAAGGAGGATGACTTCAAGGCTTGTTTGAGGAATGCCCCACGGCAAAAACAAACCGTCAAAACCGCTAGGCACTCGGTACTTCAAGACGAGACTGTCGACACGGACGGTCGCTACACCATCGACGGACGTGTCCTATCGGTGGCTGCTGCGGTGAGCAAAGAAGAATCGGCACGGCTTACCGAGGCAGGCCCTGCGGCCCGCAAGGGACAAGAGAAGGACAAGCGACGTCTATACCTCCTCTCCGAAGGCACAATCCCGAGTGGCTCTCCTCTCTACAAGCTACTCTCCCCGACGGAGGTCAAGCTCCGCGAGCAGAGTTTGCAGCAGCGGAAGAAGCAAGTGCAGAGCAATCCCAGCTTGCATTTGAGTATGACGCGGTTGGCAGTCCGCAACTTGCCCAGGAACATGTCCTCTAAGGAACTGAAGCAACTGGCCCGACAAGCCATTGTTGGTTTTTCTGCGGACCTCAAGGCAGGCAAACGCACACCACTTTCCAAGGAGGAACTTTCTCGAGGAGGAGCTGAGGACCGGGAGGCCGAGCACCGCCGCAAGGAGAAGGGTGTGGGTGTCGTCAAGCAGGCAAAGGTCGTCTTCGAGACCAGGGACGGCAAGAAGGTGGATGAGTCCACCGGTGCAGGTCTGAGCAGGGGCTACGGTTTCATCGAGTACTCCAGCCACAGGTGGGCGCTCATGGGCCTCCGCTGGCTCAACGGTCATGCACTCAAGAACGAGGCAGGCCGGACGGTGCGGCTGATTGTGGAGTTTGCGATCGAAAATGCGCAGGTGGTGAGCCGGAGGAAGGCGAACGAGGTGAGGGCGAGGACGAAGCGGGCCGAGGTGCAGGAAAAGGGTGAGCAGGACAAGAAGCAAGGACGCAAGGACGTCAAGGGCAAGAACGCCAAGGGCAAGAACGTCAAGGGCAAGGCTGGCAAGGCTGGCAAGGCGGAGGCTGAGGCTGAGGAGGTCGAGGATGAGCGCGACGCGTCCACGAAGAAGGACGCCAAGGAAAAGCTGGCGCAGAGGCAGAGGATTATCGGGCGGAAGAGGATGGCTCGCAAGACCAAGAAGCAGGGTCGCAAGGGCTAGCCGCATTTTTTGATCTGTGATGGGATATTTCACGTTCGAAGTTTGCTCGAGATACCACCAAAAAAGTCAAGTATCCATTCATTGAACAAACAGATCATATTCTGCTATACATCACAACTTTGAACCTATTCTTGATTTCGCACTGTCGACCCTCTTCCCTTCATCATCCTGTTCCTTGACAGTTAAATCTGGCAACTCCTTCGGCATGATCCTCCTCGGGTTGCTCCCCGGAACGACCGAATACTTGGAGAAGTCAGTCACGCCCGCATGCTCCCTGAGGAAGTCCTCGTCAAGCAAGAGCTGCCCATTCACCAGCGGCGCCGGCGCCCTGAGGATAGCCAACACGGCGTCCGAAAAGACATTCGGCTTCCGCAGGTCCTTCTCCTCGTCAGGGTTGTTCCGCGTAAACTGCGCCGTGGCAGCAGACTCGACAGACACAGCAGGCCAGATGCTCGTGACGGCCATCCCACCCTCGCCGTCCCTCACCAACCCCTGCCTCTCAAAGTCCATGGCCAGGCCCTTGGTGAGGACGCTCATGCCCACCTTGCCCATGGCGTAGGCTGTCTTGCCCCTGAAGAACCGGCTGTATATGGGCGGGCTGACGATGACGATGCGGCCCCCCAGGGTGCTCCTCTTCAGGTGCGGCAGCGAGGCCTGCACGGCGCCGTAGAGCCCTTCCGGGTTGACGCGCTGCATCAGCTGGAACCGCTTCATGGGGCTGTCTTCTACCGAGGCCCACCATATCGCGCCAGGGTTGTATACGAGCACATCGAGGCGGCCGTACCGCTGGAGGGATGCTGGTCAGCCAAGTGCTTTGGGCTCAAGGGCATCTGGGAAGGGGGCACGGTTTATGCACTTTGATGGTTTTCTCGACCAGGTCCTGTATGCTGGCGAAGTCCCGCACATCGACAGCAAAGGCAGTGGCCTCGCCCCCGGCTTCCCTTATTTCTCTCTCTACTGTGCTGACGGTAGACTGTGGGGAGTTTGGATCTGGCGGGAAGGCCGTTTTGGTAGAATAGGCGTCAGATGTGGACTTGGCAGCCACTACGACTGCGGTTGAGAATACTTTTAGCAATAGATTCATTTCAATCAATTTTCAAAGGCTTACCAGAATATTCATGTTTTGCCAAATCAATGGCAATTTGCCTCCCAATTCCCCTCGAGGCACCGAGCACAAGAGCTACTGGCTTCACTTTGGACATGGCGATGATGCTATGGATGGATGCAGTTCAGTTTGAGAAGCTAGCTTATCTCCTCGTTGAACAAGATAAAAGCCATACTTTGAGTTGAATAACGAGGCTCCGTATTTAGAGGCATGCGAATAACAGACATCAAAGAAAGTTAAAGGACCCTCGGTTTGGTGCTGGATTACTGATCATCTGGGGAAGCCATGGGGTGGGTTGCGCTTGGGGGAAGCATTGGCGGGCACCCAAACAGCCGAGGCTCAATATCCTGGAATACTTGGACTGCTCTGTGTATGCCTTCTCTCTGCGCGTACCAAACATCGATCATACAACTCAACCCTGAGTTTGGACATTCACCAGGGACGACGAATCAATAACACAGTCAAGCAACATGGGAGGCAAGATAGATTGCTATATCGACATCGGTAAGAGCCCAGTGTTCTGGCGCCGAGTCCAAGATGCGCATGCTCAGTTGCTGACATGTGCCCTGCCAGCGTCCTTCTACAGCTACATCGGCTTCGTGTACCTGGTCGAGAACCTGAAGACTCTCGAGTCTCATGGCGTCCAAGTAGAGTAGGTTGGCCAATATCCGCCCATATAGACGTGTAGCTCATTATATGTCTCGTCTAGATTCCACCCCATTTTGCTCGGTGGCATTATGGCCAACTCGGGTATGAGGACAACAACAGCAGCACACCATTCCCTGGCGCTAACTTGTTCCCCTTGAAGGCAACAACCCGCCCTGGTTCAACAAGGCAAAGGCAAAGTATGGATTCTACGAGGGCAGGAGGGCGTCAGCCGGCGCGGGCATACCAGAGACGCAGTTCCCCGATGATCTCATGTCGCAGAGCCACACCATTCTCGTGAGCCCAAGTGAACATCTCACCATTCAGGAAACAAACACCGTATCGTCTAACCAGCACACGCAGCCATTGAGGGCTCTGCACTATATCAAAGCCAACTACCCTCGCGAGGTGTACCATGCCACATGGGCACACCTGTTCAAGAAGTTCTGGACACCGCCTAACCTCAACCTCACCAAAGTCGACATCCTAGCCAAGGTCCTGTCCGAGTTCGACGCCTTCTCGCCCGAGGAATGCGAGCAGATCCTGGCCGCGGCCAAGTCGCAGGAGGCCAAGGACGCGCTCACCAAGGCCACCAAGTCCGCCCTCGACCAGGGTGCATACGGCGCACCCTGGCTGTGGGTGCGGAACGACAAGGGAGAGGCCGAGCCCTTCTTTGGAAGCGACAGGTATGCACTGCTCTGACGATACCGCTGTGTTTCTCCGCCCGGCTTCCCGCCTGACTGACACCTGCAATCTAGGTTCCATCACATTTACAAACACCTCGGCCTGCCGTACCAGGACATCGCGCTGTTGCCCCCTGGGGGCAGGTCTAAGCTGTAGCAAGGGCGGTCAGATGGGTCACGAGGCAATAATCAAGCGGTTCTTCTATTTACAAACTGGGGTATCTCTATAAGCATTTTGTGATGTCCTGCGCCGCTCATAATCCATGAAACAGTATTTCCATCCATGCACCATTTTTGTAGCCACAAAACCAGGTCACGTTAGTAGTAGTATAACACCGTACACCCTCAAACCTTGGAGGCGATCCTGACCCGTCTCGCCTCCTCGTCCCTCCTCGCCTCGCTGCGCGCGAGGAAGTCCTGCCTGTCGGCAAAGGCCCCCTTGGCCCGGCCCGCGAGCGCAAGCTCGTCCTTGATGCCCTCCTTGTCCACGAACCCGGCCCAGTCCATGCGCGACTTCTCCACCGTGTTGAGCTTCTTGGCCTTGTCCTTGTCCTGCCTCGCCTGCAGCCGCGAGGCCATCCCCAGGTTCAGGTCGGACCGCTGGTGCAGGCCCTGCTCCGCGGGGGCCACGGGCTCGAAGGCCGACCGGAAGGCCTTGCGCGGCATCCGCTTGTCCGGCTCGTCGTCTTCGGCGTCGGCGTCGGCGGCGGCGTCCTCGCCCTGGGACGCGAGGTAGAGCCGAGCCTCGGCTGAGTCGCGCTGCACCATCTTCTCCTCGGTGTGCACCTTGCCGGCGAAGTTGTACGTCCGCTTGATCTTGATCATCTCGCTTGGATCGCCATCCTTGCCGTTGGCCGCCTGTGCGTTCGAGTCCCCTGGACCTGCAGCAGCATCGCCGTTCTCGCCCTTCGAGTCCGTCTGAGGCTGTTGTTTCGTAGGAACGACGGGCGCGGCTGTCATGGAAGCCCAGAGTGCGTCGACATCGACAGTCACCGGCCCACTCGCTGCTTGGATCTTGCGCTCTGCCTTCCTGTGAGGAGCGACAGGTTAGCTCTTTGCCTCTCTGTTGACACACCCAAACACATGCTGCCCGGCAGGCACTCACTCCACGGCGCGCATGCTCCGCGTCTTGATCAAGCCGCCCTCTCCGCCCTCATCCTCGTCGCGCTGCGCCTGGCGGCTCTTCTGCTTTTTCTTGCCCCTCCCGATGATCGCCTCGTCGCCCGAGTTCTCGAAACCCGCGTCCTCTGCACCCTCGGCATCGCCAGCTTGTGTTTTCCGTTTCCGTTTCGCGGGCGCTGGGGCGCCAGCATCGCCGGCGGGTTCGTCTTCATCGTCCGAGGAGGCGTCGTCGCCGCGCTCTGGTGCTTCCTCCGGTGCGAAGTCTGAATCCTCGGAGGAGGCGTAGTCCTCGTCGTCTATTGTAGGTTCATGCGACATTTTGAATGGAGGTTGAATAACGTGTCGCAGGTCGAAGTCGGCTGTCTTGAACTTTGGGAATTTGTTGGATTAGAGGTTGTTCAATTTACGCGGACCAGCCTGCTCGAATAAGACCCGGGCTGCACCTAATTGGCTTCTTACTGCCACCCCCTGGGCTGCTTCACGCACTTATTTGTCTCATGCGTCCGAACCACCCTCACGCATCACGACTCACGTCTACGATCATATTGAAGCAAAAAAAGAAATTGATTACATGCAACAGGCAGGATTCGCTGGTCGTCACCGACCCAACTACTAATTGCCCTCTCACAAGCTTGATTACAGGAGAGCGGACGGGATCCGATATTTTCTTGTGGATATGGTCGCATGTGCTGAGCCTTGGTCCGCTGTACCATTATAATCGCAGGTCAAGACGGAGGCTGGTCGGCCATCAGCCTTGCTGACAATCCAGCAGTGCGCCCCTTGGTTGTGCGGGCCAAGAGACTCCAGCCTGGGACTTCAAGTGGCCTCTCACCGGTTTCACTCAGTGCATGTCGATCGATATTTGCCAAGCAACGGCCTTGGCCAAACCGACGGTGGCATTGGTCTACTGCAGGAAGACATCCTCGACCTGTGCAGACCGATATTTTCCCCCCACGTTTGTGAGGTCGCTTCCCGCCTAGATCTTGGTACGGGATGGGGCGTCTGTCAGATGCAGATGCGAAGGAAACTGTAACCCTACTTAGGTACAGCGGTTGTTTGCTGCCGAAAACGCCCTGCTACTGCATGCGCACTAATCGCCCTGCATTACGACCTGTCGTTGTCCAGATCTTGGCCATGGTCTGAGGAGCCGATAGGCGCGGAAAGGCCGTGGTTCGCGGGTCACTGGGAATATTCTCTGCACGATGCTTTTGCTCCTTCACTAGCACGGCACAGAAATGGTAGACCTCTTGCGGCGAGTGCAATCATTCGTTCATTTGGGCCGTTTCTTGATTTCTGTTTGGCATGATCACAAAGCTGCTTCTAAAATCGGCAGGTGGGCGACGTAAAAACTGGCAGGTGGGTGACAAACACTCAACTAGATTTCCATTGTACTACAAAATCGGCAGGTGGGCGACGTAAAAACTGGCAGGTGGGTGACAAACAATCAACTAGATTTCCATTGTACTACAAAATCGACAGGTGGGCGACGTAAAAACTGGCAGGTGGGTGACAAACACTCAACTAGATTTCCATTGTACTACAAAATCGGCAGGTGGGCGACGTAAAAACTGGCAGGTGGGTGACGTAAAAACTGGCGGGTGGGTGACGTCACCCTGCTGTCACCGCCCAGCTTTGGTCAGTGCACGGACCACCCGGGCTATTCCCAAAAGGGGAAAGGCGGTGAGAGAACGGACGAGGCGGCAGAATCCACGAACATAAATACCTCCTCTCCCCCCTCGAATTTTCCAAATTTCCTCTCCCTCTCTCTCTTCTTCCTACCACCCGTTCGATCACCCTGTCTGTCCAAAGCTGCCCAGAGATTAAGACTCGCACGACCGCACCAATCGGTGCCAAGTCGAGCGAGCAACCAACAACCCGAGGCTGACCGTAACTACCCGTAAGGAACAGCTCAAGATGCCACCTAAGAAAGCCAACAAGAGGCAGGCGCGCAAGGCAGCAGCCCAGAAGGGCGCCGCGACGAGAAGCAAGAATGCCGCCCTGAAGAAGGCCGAGGCCAGCCAGGCGGATGATGCCAGTAGTCCGGCCAGCAGCCCCGCCCCTGTGCCCCCTACCACTCCGACTGTCAAAGATATCAAACCGAACTTCCCAGACTTCCTCGATTTGGGTGGCGACCCGAACACGCTCACGCCCGTACCGAGCCTCACGGAGTTTCCGGAGATTTTGACCTCTGAAGTGAAGACGAACCTCCTGACCACACAGAAGGCGAGCACCCGGTGCATCGACTACAATCTGCCTATGAACTATGGGTACCTGCCGCTCCATGAGGTTGTGAATGAGAAAGAGGAGCCCTTTACCCAGGAGTGGTGGGACACTTCCAAGCCCGGCCTGTTGTCCATTGCCGACCTGGACACTCGCGAGCCCACGGCGCAAGAAGTGAAAGAGAACAGCAGATGGATCGGCAAGAGATACAAGCAGGTAACCTTGTACTACTCGCTTTCCGCGGATAAGATGGGAAATCAGACCCTCGGCGAGATCCTCGCCGTATCCAAAGTCAAGCATATCTACCAGCACATGACGTGCCTCGGTAAGTTTTATCAGTTGGGGAGTTGGGAGAAGCGGTTGGCACCAAGTGGTGCCAACCTGTTCGGGAAGAAGGCGCCTTGTCAATCACCTCCCTGGAAGGATACCGTGTGTTCTGAGAGCTGGTTGGCACCAAGTGGTGCCAACCGCCTTGCCCATTACCGTCCCGGAAGGATACCGTGTGGTCTGAGAGCTGGTTGGCACCAACTGGTGCCAACCCCATCACCTCGATTGTACGCCGTGGCAGCCTAAGGCCAATTAGGGCAAGAGCCGGCCTCATGGAGTTGGTCTCGTGACAGCCCGACTTCGCACCCTTTGGTGCCAACGACCACCCGGTGCCGGAGCTGAGAGAGCGTGGAGCTAACTAAGTGACAGCGATGAAGTTCTTCGGCCCCCTCTGCCGGGCCAAGGCAGCCAAGTTCTGGGAACACCCTGTCACTCAAGCCAACGCAACCCAGCAGATGGTCGATCTTGTCACGGGCTTCGCGGTGCCCAGGGAGCGTCATATCCTAGAGCTTGTGATCAACGACCCCGAACAGCCAGTATGCCTAATCCGGAATGGTGACCTCGGGAAGGAGCCCCGGAACTCGATCAACCTCAACACGACAGCCAACATGGCCGTATTGAAGTACCTTGCGCACTGCCCTACCGGAATCCACCCAGATGATGCTGGCACTAAGCGTTACAAGTGCGAGTCCCCGGGCCCGGATCGCCCGTACGGCTTTTCCTTTGATGACCTCTTTCGTGGGGTGGTGGCATACCATGCATGTGTGCGTCAGCGCGAGAAGAGCAGTCATGTCCATGCCAAGAAGGGTGTGATTGATGGCGCTAAGACTCCAAGTATGGGCGAGAGAGCTATTGGAAGCTACATCAAGGCAAGCCAAAAGCACTATGGTCAATACATTGCGGAAGATGACCCAGAGGACGCCATACCCGAGAACCTAGCACAACAAGGTGTCATGAACCTCGCAGAAAAGATCATCAGTATTCACAAGCAATATGAGGAGCGAATGGCTAAGGAAGGCCGCTCAACTGGACTCTCATCTGCTACCATTGACGACTTGGCTAGCAGGCTATGGCGCCGTACCGCCTACATGTTCCGCGTGGCTCAGTACAATAGCATCACCCAGGCCGCAGCGGGTAAGGGATCCAATTCCAGTAGCCGCCGTAAAGCACTCGACCCTATGGAGCAACTCCCCCCGATCGATCACAAAACAGTACTAGCCCTCATCTCGGAGCTTTACTCGCGCGGCTTCTTCAAGCAGCCGGTTGTTACCACCTCTAGGGGTATTGACATCATGAACAAATTCCGGGCCCTCCTACCAGACACCTGGTGTATTGAGGCGTACATGGCCCAGCTGGAGCGGGATGGCGACGTAACCAACCTGGCGATTGAAGAGGGCGCCCAACCGGTAGATGGCCAGAGCCCTGATGAGCAGCATCGGGAGAACCTCAAGCAGTGCCATGCCATGCTGGCCCTTATCCCACCGCGCCTGCCCATCGAGATGAGCTTTACCGATGCGCTCGAGAAGCTGGGCATGTTCCGGCCCGAAGCCGAGGGAGACGAGAAGTATACCGACTTGCGAATCGATCGCCGCGACACTCCCGATGGCCAGCCTCTAAACCCTGATGGGTACAGCCTCAAGCCTGGCCAGGTAGTTGGTAAGCCACCCCCCCCCCGACCACAAGTTGGCACCAACTGGTGCCAACCATACCGCAACATTCATGACCTTCCTCCATCAACAGTTGGCACCAACTGGTGCCAACTGCGGTCCTATTCCCCTTCGCACCTTTTGGTGCCAACCCTCGTATCCTATACCATACTAATATCTGACAGATGTCGTTGTGGAGCACGAGATGAAGCAGAGCCCTCTTAGGGGTGTCCTCCTTGCCAACGAGGTCGGCACAGGCAAGACAATAGTGTTTGCGATGGCGTGCAAATTTTCTCTTGACCATCGCCTGGCGATGATCGCAGATGAGGGCCTCACTGAACGCGATGAGACCGACCTGCCGCCCGTCATGCCTACACTGATCCTCGCCCCCGCCAGTGTAATCGAGCAACACTTTAACGAGATCAGCAACTACTTCCCGGATGGCACTTTCCACATACGGGTCTACCACGGTTCCGTCAACAACACCAGTCATAACCCCGCGCTACAGAAGGCGGTCATGACTACTGAGCAGCTGATTGCGGAGATGGACATTGCTGTGCGCCAGAAGAAAACCTCACAGGTAAGCACTGGACTTTGGTTTGCATGACAGGGGTTGGCACCATTTGGTGCTAACCTGAGGCGAGCAAGTCCGCACCACTTGGTGCCAACTCCCCCAGTCCAGTATTAGCTAACCCAGTCGGCCAACAGAACGCGCGAAAGCTTTGGCTATGGTCATACAGCACAGCAAGCCACCGCTTGCTCAAGAAGGAACCAGCCGTCACGTTTACAAGGCCAAAAGAGCGCCCCTACAGGTTCGGCCCCTGGGAGTTTGATGTCCATAATGGTCTCCTACCCCTCGATCCACAACGCATGGAGCTTATCCGCAAGGCTACAGCAAACAGTTACCTCTCGGCTAGCGCTGCTGGAAAGCAGGCTGTTGAGTCGGCCTTCCCTTTACCCGCCCCTGGGAATGACGATAAGGATGAGCCTGTTGATGATGATGACGACGGCCAGGTCGAGTTTATTTTCGACAGCAAGGAGTACAAGATTCACAACCAGACAGCTAGGGCCCACCACGTTTCTGGTCCGGAACAACAACAGCTAATCGAGCAGTACGTGCTCGATGGTGGTTCGACTACTTACACTAATGACAGTGGGAAGGAGGTTCAAAAAGTGGCAAAATTCCTCTCAAAGTTTAATCTCCTGGACTTCCCCAAGGGATTCTACTTTCAACACATAGTGGCAGATGAGTGCCAGTTTGTCCGGAATCCCCTTACCGGCTTCTCTCGTTTACTGCGACTCCTGATCAAGATGTCTTACCGCAACCGACCAGATAAGGAGCAAAACCCCTCATCCTTGGTCCTAGTATCCGCTACTCCAGCTATCAACCAGGTCACAGACTACCGTGGATTGAGCAGCCTGTTTTAGGAAAACATGGACCTGCCCGCAGATCTCTGTGTGGATGGCGAGATTGACAAAGAGAGTGGCCTGCTTTGCGGCCTACCCGAGGATATCTCAGAGGCTCGTAAACACGAGCTTACACAGGCCTTCACTGTGAACAAGTGGAAGTGGTGGTACATATCGCCCATCGATCAGTTAGACAACACTAAAGAGGATGAGAGCACCCGTGGCAGAGAGGTTGTCAAGGGCATGCTGAAGTGCATCTATATGCGCCGTGGTATGGATACCATCCTGCAGTTACCTGACCATAGCGATGGCTCGCCATGGTATGTTAGCCCTCGAGATGGTATCCCCCCACACCATATCGAGACGCATGCCCTAAGCTACGCCGCTTTGAAGCCTATGGTTGATAAGTTCATGAACGATCATTTCCAGGACCTTGCCGTATCCTCAGGGGCTGCTGGCCCACAATCAATGGCTGTTACTCTATCACACGGCGCTCAGGTTCAGGCTACCTTAGCGGATGAGGGTGGGGATGACGACGGTGGTAACCTGGATATCAGCCTCCTTCGGATCCTAAACATAGCCTCCGCGGATTTCCTAAGTGTGATGGCCATGATCAGGGAGGACGCGGTCGCACAGATGCCGGCCGATGTCGTCCTAGAGGAACTCGTCAACATCGGAGAAGCGAGCGGCGGTCCCCAGAGAGCCCGGAAGCACATCAGAGACGCATCTCACTCCCAGGGTGTATTGACATTCGGCTCGGCGCACACCGAGGCCATCATGCAAGGCACCGGCGACTTCGGCCTGTCGTACCTACAGCTCCTCGCGCTCGGCGATGATCCCTATGACTTCATTCCTGTTGAGCGCAAGTCTGTCCTGAGCCGCGTCCTGGCACGCTCCCCTGTCAACACCCATGTCCTGGCTCTATGTTGCCGTCGTGCCACGGAGAAGGAGAGGACGCTGGTCATGGTCAGCACCCCTTGGCAGCAGTTGTAAGTAACACAGTCGGCACCCTTTGGTGCCAACCTCCCTCGATCACCCCACTAGTTGGCGCCAACTGGTGCCAACCAAGCGCCCCCGTTCCCCTCCGCACCCATTGGTGCCAACCCCAACCCACACAGAGTCCAGCTGACTAACATGTGTCCATCTTAGGACGCTGTTTGCCATCATGAAGAAGGCGTCCCTGAACGTGTTGTCTGTCCGCGCCGGCATGACAGCAGCTGAGAAGGCTAGCGCTTTCAGTGCATTCAACGACCCAACCACCAACGTCAACGTGCTTCTGCTGAACACTATGGTGGGCGCGGCTGGTCTCAATCTCCACCACTCTTGCAACTTCGGGATCCAGGTGCAGGTACCATGGAGTTACGGCAGTTCTGGACAGTACCTAGGTCGCCTTGTCCGCCTGCGGCAGACCAAACCCGTCACCTGGGTGATCTTGACTGTCAATGATACGGCATACAACTTTCTGGAGCACCGAGCCTGCCTCAAGGAGGTCCAGGCTCTGAGCGCCACACTCAAATTCGGTGGACCGCACCTGAACACCCCATTTTCCCGCAAGCTTCTGAGTTACGAGGTCCTCCGCGTGTTTTGGAGCCAGCCATTCAACCGCATGACCTGGGAACATGCCCACCCCCAGCACATCCAGGACTTTACCTCCGAGAACTCGCGCACGTTTGGCCAATTCTACAGCCTCCTCTCCAGCCTGCTACTTGAAACCGAGAAGGCTGATTTGCCTGATGACTGGGCGGATATTCTAAGCGCGGCGTCCAGCCTCAAGATGGCGCTGCCCCTGGCCTACCTCAAGCACTGTAACGGCATGCTCCCAGAGCAGCTGACGTGGGATGAGATGCGCACCGTCTGCGATAGCGCCCAGAGCGACCCCGATGTCCAGGAGCAGACAAGCGATTTTACCCCCACGAACGAGTTTGGTACGGTATCCAAGTTCAAGCAGCACCCTCTGTTTTCGGTTCGGCCGGATGATGACACCGCGGAGGGCAGTGGCCACCAGGCAGAAGGCAGTGGCCACCAGGCAGAAGGTAGTGGCCACCAGGCAGAAGGCAGTGACGATCAGGCAGAAGGCAGTGACGACCAGGCAGAGAACAGCGCTGAGGAAACCCCTAGCCGCCGCCCGCGCAAGCGTCGGTCTACCAGCCCAGTGGCGAGTCATCGTGAGAAGCGTCCCCGGCATGGTACCGCCGACGCGCTGGCGGACTTCCTGAGCGATGGCGATGAGGTGGACGAAAGCTGAGCAGACAGTGTCGCCGGCTCTGGTGACATCAAGGGAGATCTCTCGGACGCGGATGGTGGGGAGCACGAATGATCCGCGGACATGTAGACGCGCTACCATGGCACCTTTTGGTGCCAACTGATAGAAGTAGTCTAATGAATGCCTATCCGCACCTTTTGGTGCCAATTACATAGGCCCTTTGATCCTGAACATCTTGCGATTCCCACGTTGAGGTCAGCAGCTTGACGGCCACTGACCATGTGTTTAGATTGGCAATGGGCAGCCTCACGGCGCGCTCAAGTCAACCCCCATAGTGTAATTTGATAACTAGTAGCCCCGAATTTACCGGCACTGGCAAATAGTAAACAGTATTTTAAGTAGCCTCCTCTGGCAGCCCCCGCAGAGCCCGCAAGCGGGCAGCCTCCTGGCGGAGATAGGAGTTGTGATAAGTCTAGACGCATCTTTCAAGGTTATCCTCTCCTTAGAAAATCAGAGGGGATCCCCCTAAACCCCCTCTTAACAAAAGTGTGCAAAGTGGTGATAGTATCTAAGTAGGTGGGAGATTTGTGTGTATTACTAACGTACTGTTGAGGATAAGTGGGGCTATGGGCGAAATTCTAGTGATAGCTAGTAATAGAAACAGACTAACTGCGCTTTTTATAGACTGAGCTTTAGTTATAGTAATAGAGATGCTTTATAATTATAGGAATAGTAGACTGCAGTGGATTAGCCACTACAAGTAAGGTTAGTAGTGGTCCATATATACACACGGACTAACTTAATTAATAAGGTCTAGCTAACTTAACTACTTAAGTACCTAGGTAGGTGCTTCACCACCTAGCAGTAAGGAGCAAGGGTTAAGGGTGGGTAGGCCTTGTAGGGGTCCTTGTAGGTCCCTTTATCGATAAGGCTGCCACACTATTACCCTTTTTTTTCTTTCCTTTCTCCCTCTCTTTTTTCCCCTTCTTTCTTTCTCTCCTTTTTTTATTTTCTTTTTTTTCCTATCCTTCTTCTTTTTCATTCTTCCTTTTCTTATCTTTTTATATTTTTTCCCCTTTATTTCCTACCTTTTTTATTATTTTCTCTATTTTTTTTAAAAAAATAACTATTCTTTTTATTATATTAAAAACATACTTTTATAAGTTTATTTAAAGATTTTAATAATAAAAATAATAATTTTATATATTGAAAAATTTAATTATTCTCAAGTTATTAAATTCTAGGTTAAGTAAATATAGGATATTCATAGTCTTCGATTCCTAGGTCTTAATATATTAGCTATAAATTAAGCGCTTTCAATGTATGTGGTGGGCATATTTAAGAAGGTATTACTTAGTAATCTGCACGTGTTGGTTGGGATAATTACATGAGTGCATTTCTCAAGTTGTATAAATACGACAAGGTCTGATCATCCTGATCCTGCAAGTTGCCTCCCCTTCGTTTTTTTCCTTACTGGCCGCTCGGTGTCGCCTCCGCTGTATTTGCATGTGCCCACTGAATTGCGGAGAGAACTGCAATAAGTCTAAGCTTCAAATTGTCCTACAGGATGTTGCCCCTAGCCTCTTTCACAGACTCCCACATCTCATCCGCTGCCCTTACCAAGTGTGCTGGAAGAGGTCCTTTTCTAATTGACCCTACACTTTCCTGAATGTTATGTATTTGCCGCCAGCCGTTGTTCTCGGTGTTGGAAGGCACGGTCGGGTCTGGCTGACTAAGCCGACTAACACTTATACCCGCTCCTTCTGAGCGCCGGGAGAGATCGTAGACTTCTCCCTAACATCAATCAATAAACTATCGTTTGCTCAAATAACTCATCAGGTTGTGAGCCCGGTGGAAGGCACGGTCGGGTCTGGCTGACTAAGCCGACTAATACTTATACCCGCTCCTTCTGAGCGCCGGGAGAGATCGTAGACTTCTCCCTAACATCAATCAATGAACTATCGTTTACTCAAATAACTCATCACTCGGGACTACTGAACTCTAGGTTGGGTGGACATGGGACATTCGCGGTGTCATGTATTTGCCGCCAGCCGTTGTTCTCGGGATCTGGTGAACTCTAGGTTGGGTGGACATGGGACATTCGCGGTGTTATGTATTTGCCGCCAGCCGTCGTTATTGGGATTTGGTGAACTCTAGGTTGGGTGGATATGGGACATTCGCGGTGTCATGTATTTGCCGCCAGCCGTCGTTCTCAGGATCTGGTGTAATTACGATCCTGAGAGGCGAGTGCGCCTTGCTTTTGGACTTGAAGACCCAGCCGTCGTTCTCGGGATCTGGTGTAATTACGATCCTGAGAGGCGAGTGCGCCTTGCTTTTGGACTTGAAGACCCAGCCGTCGTTCTCGGGATCTGGTGTAATTACGATCCTGAGAGGCGAGTGCGCCTTGCTTTTGGACTTGAAGACCGTTCTTGGGATCTGGTGTAATTACGATCCTAAGAAGTGAGTGCGCCTTGCTTTTGGACTTGAAGATCGTTCTTAAGATCTGGTGTAACTACGATCCCGAGAGGCGAGTACGCCTTGCTTTTGGACTTGAAGACCGTTCTTAGGATCTGGTGTAATTACAATCCTGAGAGGTGAGTGCGCCTTGCTTTTGGACTTGAAGACCCAGCCAATCGAGGAGACATCCAGTAAGGGGCAGGGGTCAAGGGTTCCCATAAGGGTCCCTGCAGGTCCCTTATCGATAAGGCTGCCACACCATTACCTCTCGCCCCAAAGCCTAGGAGGTAACCTTCCTTTCTTCTCTTTTCCTTAGGCAACCCTACTCTTTAAATCTATATACTGAGACGGTCCTCGTGACCTATAGTAAAAGAAGGCTCAAATTGTCTGTAAAGAATTATTGATTTAAAACTAGAGCTGCCTAAAGAATAGTATAGGGGAAGTAGCGAAGCTATATAGAGGCCACCTAAGCTATAAGATAAGTAGGGTGTATGGACCCATTGATTGGTCCTGTGGGCGATTAGCCCATGGCCTTAACATATACTATAAAGTAGCTACCTATAGCTTTACCTAGAGATTTTCTTAATAGAAGCTTTCTTAAATAAAGTTTAATAAATAATAAATAAACTTTTTAAAATTTTAATAATATAAGCTTAAATTAAATTTATAATTATAAGTAATTATATTTAAATAGTTAGTTTATAATATTTTAAAATAATTTAAAAATAAATAAAGTTATTATAAATTAAACTTTATTTAATTAAAAGTAAATAATAAATATATATTATAAAAATTTTAAATAATATTACTAAGTTTTAATATAAATATATTATAATAAAATAAATAATAAGAATCTACTTATTAGTATTAAGAATATTTAAGAAAATTAAAAGCTTAGAAGTAATCCTTAATACTAGATAGGATACTAAGGTAGAGCCAGCTGGCACCAATCGGTGCCAACTCCAATATTGATCTAAATTCACCCATAGATACCACCATCACTAAATCTGCTCTGCCTTAATTGGCACCAATCGGTGCCAACTCTAACTACGACTGGGTGCCCACCAAGGCCACCGTCACCAAATATGCTCTGCCAATTGGCACCAATCGGTGCCGACTTCAGCTGCGACTAGGTGCCCACACAGGTCACCGTCACTGAATCTGCTCTGCCAGTTGGCACCGATTGGTGCCGACTTCAGCTGCGACTAGGTGCCCACACAGGTCACCGTCACTGAATCTGCTCTGCCAGTTGGCACCGATTGGTGCCGACTCTAACTGCGACTAGGTGCCCACAAAGGTCACCGTCACCGAATCTGCTTTGCCAATTGGCACCAATCGGTGCCAACTCTAACTACGAATTGAATTCGCCCACAGATATAATAATCACTAAATCTGCTCCGCCATAATTGGCACCAACTGGTGCCAACTCTAATTGCGTTTGGGTGCCCATAAAGGTCGCCATCCCGAGGTCGCCGAATCTGCTCTGCCCCAATTGGCACCAATCGGTGCCAACCGAGATAAATCATCTATTACCCACGGGTCTTGGTGCAGTACATTAGGAAGGATAGGGCATATCATATCATAATAAGGACTTCAAATGTATGTGTTGTTATTGTAATTTCATTTTGGGGTTCTAGCAATATTGGTATTGTTCTGGTCCGTCGGTCCTAGCAATATTGACGCCGCGCTAACAATGTTCTTAGGGTTCTAGCAATAGCAATGTTGATATCATGATGAATGGTACTGGTGCTGTGTTCTCCTTAGGCAGAGGCCTCGAGGGCTGCCACCCTCTGCTTGTGTCGCGCACTCTTCTCCTTGTGGGTGTTCAGTTGGTGAATATTCACGAAGCTTTTGTCGCAGATCTTGCAGCGGAAGTCGTAGGTCTTGCCGGCGGCAAGGTTCGCGATGCGTTTCTTGTGTTTGGCGGAGTTGTTGTGCTTGATCATCTCGCTGCGCTTCTTGCAAGTGACATCGCAGGAATCACAGTGAAGATTCAGTGGCTCAGGATCTGGATCCAAACCGGCGGCGATGTCCGCCTCGCGTTTCTTGTGACCCGCGGACCTGTTGTGAATGATGACTTGGCTGGGTCTTTTCATGTGCAGGTCGCAGGCAGGACAGTAGAGAATCTGTGACTCGCGCTCTTCCTTGGTGCGTTTTGGATGTTTCTTGATGACTCTTGGCGGCCTAGGAGGTGGGCGAGCGTCGACTGGGGTTCTTGCAATGACAGCGGCATGTCTCGGGCCTTCCTCGTGTTTTTCCAGGTCCTGGATTTTCTTGTACTTTTTACCGCAGGGCGGGCACTCGAACTCTCGTTCGACACCGGCGGCGTTATCCGCAACACGCTTCTTGTGCATGACGCCTGCCTTGTGGGTGACGAGCTCACTTGGAGTGCTGAATGACGAGTCGTAGTCGTCACAGTGGTAGATCTTAGCGTCTCGCCGCCTCGCACGAGTTTCGCGGGCTCTCTTGTTCATATCGTTCTGGGAGGCAAGCAATTCTAATTGCTCAGCTGACAGATCGAGTCTGGCCCTCATAGGGTCGTTCAATGAGCTGTGGCTGCATAAACCTCCGTAAGTGAACGAGTCGCGAGGCCAAGGACAGCAAGACCCTATCCCATAGTCCTTGGTGATGGAGCGCATGGTCCAGAAGTAGAATGCGAACATGCACTCGAGTGCATAACTGAGGACTCGAAACCGCGGGACATCCTTTGCAGAAGGAATGCCGAAATAGGCTAAGACCCCCTTGTAGGAGATCTTATAGCCACTGTCGAGAGCCGCCTTGACACAAGTGGGGAGCATCTTTCGGTAGACACGAGGGTTCTCATAATGTCTCCAACGGCCGCGCACGCCTAGCTTGGCGTCCGAGGCTTCGCCAATGTAGACAAGGGTGGGGTGGTTTTTTTTCTCGAGGACGAGGACATAGATGCCCCAGACTCCGAGATACTTGACAGGGAGAGACTTGAAAAAGTTGACGTCTGGGGGGGTGGAGGCGGTCATAGCTTCCAGGAGGCCAGGGGCGAAAAAGATGTTGGCGTCTTGGGCGATTTCGGACAGGATCTCCTGGTCAAAGAAACATTTTGCGAAAATTGAGTTTTTGCCTTTGACTTTGACGGACAGACATTTCCATGTCTGTGAGACGACGAACTCGAGTACAGAGTCGTCTGGCATGGTGAGGACAGTGATCAGATTAGGACATGTATGTTCGAGCTTTTTGACGGAATGAGTGCTGGTGTCGGACGCCGTAAAGAATGATCGACGTAACTGATGAAGACGAAGTGGGAATGAAAGTGGGAATGAAAGTGGAAATGAAAGTGGGAATGAAATTGGAATGCAACTCTCGCAGTGTAGACAGCTACTGCAGGGAAGGCAGCCATGGGGAAGGTGGGCGGCCCAGGTCACGTGATCTAGGCAACCCCACCTTCCTGCAGTGGCTACCTACACTGCGACTGCCGTCGAAGACAAGGGCCATGCGGCCAATGAGGCGGCCATGACCCTGGAGAGGGTAAAAAATAAAGACCGTAGCTTGCCTCACGGGAGTGGACGAAGGGGAAGGATGCTGTGGCGGTGGGTCGGCACCCTGGGAGGCCCGGGTGGCTCTCAGGTGCGAGAGTATGTTCCTTCGTTACTCGGCATGAGTCCGTCAGAGACTGCAGGGCTGCTCGCCTCGGATAGTCGCGTGGCAGAGATGTGCTAGTCCCGTGTGTCTCTCCGCAAAACCAGGACCTCGCTAGAGTAGGATTCGCAGGGCTGAGTAGCGTAGCGTAGGTGCGCTACGGCGGGATCTGAGCGATGATGTATTTTGGTATGCCGCACAGCTGAAGACAAAAAATAACACTTGAAACCAACACAATGGAACCAACACAATGGAACCAACACGCAACTCTGCGCTGCGGCTATCGTTCTCCCAAGAAAAGCCTCCCGGGCTGGAGTGCAAGGGCAAGCGGCCGCTGGCAGCCCCTTGACGCTCACGTACTCATGCCGTGGACTTGTTGAAGCTTACTGCCTGGCACAAACGCTCAAATTGCAGAGCTGACACAGCGTAGGATTCGATTCCCCCAAGGCATAAATCCGGCACTGGGCCTGGGCATGATTGTCGCTCGGTCATCAGGCTGGGGGTACCTGTGGGCGATGACGGGGATTGCATGTTCTGTCCCATGCCCCATGTCCCATATCCCACAGGTAACATCAAGCCCTCAAGCCCTCCTGCCCAGTCCGGCGACTAAGACGAGGTCCGGCGTGGTGACAGGACGCACAAGGGGCGCACAGGGTACGCCTCTCCCGATGAGGTGTGTGCGGGAGGCACATGGCGGGCCATGACTTGTCGGATCGCTTTTCGACAGGTCGAATCAGAGGCCGTGCCATGCGTGGTGCTTGTGGCTCGTCAAGGCAAGCCTGCCGTGGCCGCGAGCCTTTGGAGAACCCTGCCACCCTGCCTCGGCTGCTTGGTCTTCCCTCTCGCATCGCTTGTGTGCGCAGGCAGGCTGGCAGGCTGGCAGGGCAGGGTGCGATGCGTCAGAGGGGCCCGATGCGACGCTGAGGTGCCGTGGGGGCCGCCCAGCTGACTAGACCCGTGCTCTGGTTGTCTGGCTGCCCATGTCGCTGGCGTGTTGGCGTGTTGGCGTGTTGGGTGTGTGTGTATGTAGTGTAGTGTCGTGTGTTGTCGTTGTTGTCTGTTGTTTCCGGAGTTGCATCCGATGACCTACGCCAAGATTGGCGAGCTGCAAAACTTCCGAACGGGGCTCCTGCCCAGCCTGCCTTGCCGGTACTTGGGCCGTTGTCTTGGAGAAAGGCTACTACTAGTTCTGCTAGCGTACCCAGGCTTGCCAGGTCCCCAGGTGGTCTAAGCACCCGCGGTTGGGCCCTTGCCGTCCCGTGCTGGCGCCGCGGTGCTAACAGTTACGCCACAGCCTGCTGTGCTCGTTATGTCCTGCTGTGTCCTTGGTATTCCCGGTTGTCGGCCTGCGCTCTGCATGGTGTGCATGCTCTGCAGCAAGTCCCGGCCCAACGTCGCATACAGCTCAAGACACATGTTCTCGCTTCCAGATTGTTCTGCAGAGATAGATGAATCTCTGGCCTTGACCGCTGACCCGGGAGACGGGGTGACCCCAGCTTGCACATCACCACGTCGATCACTCGGAATACACAATATCGTGGGTGATATTGTCCTACCAAGCCTACTTACCTACTTACACATACACAGCACACTTACGCACTCAGTCAGACACTTAGGATGAACCCAGACTCCCATTTAAGCTTATGCAGTCGAACTCACAACCCTTCCTTCCCCATACTCTCGTCCGGCTAACCTGGGCCGACATGTGGGGCCTTTGCTGCATCCCGGACTTGCAATATGCTTGGCCTTGACTCTTGTCTTACATTACGCATTGCGCTGCTCATCCTGCCGTCGAACACCTCCCCTACTCAGGACATTACATACACCCCACGACCTCGGGTTCAGTAAAAATCCTATCCTCGTGCCCTCCAGGCCCCATCCCCCAGCCCCTGGCTGGCTGTCGTGCCGCCTCTTGACTCTCGCCATGTCAGCGCCACTACCCCAACCTGTCAACATCTTCTTCCCCCTCTCCCCTCAATGCTGCCAATAAGGCGCCGACATATCGACCGCCGATCACTTCAAGCCACTCATGACGGGCAGGATCACCCCTCGTGACGTCCTCTTTTTGCCCGTTGGGTAGCACTCGAGAGAGACATCGCTCCATCTCCCACCTTTGACTCGAACACATCTCAATTCTGGTCACATTTGTCCTGCCACCCACGACAACGACTCGGGCCCGCGGATATGCATGTAGGCACGGTACTTTCTTGCAGCATGCTTGCTGCATGAGGTGCACACCGACCTTCCGAGCCGTGCGTGCCTCCTCAAGCCACTCGATGATATTGATTATTGTGACTAAAACCTTCCCGCCCCAGGTGCCCGGCATTCGGGGCACGCACGCCCAACCACCAAATGGTCTAGAATCCTACACAAACATTCTCTGGCTGGGCCAACGCCAGGAACACCCAACGCCAGGAACCCAACACCACCGTAGCAGCCACATTGACCGCAGGCCACTTGCGGCCAACGTGACCTTGATTCAGGGCGTCATAGCGCTGCCAGTCCGTAGGTCGTACTCCACGGCTGCCAGGTCATGAGGTTATTAACGTGACCAACGATTTCTTCCTCTCCCCAGGGACCGGTTGGATCGTGTCCCGGACTGTGGGCACCTGGGTTGGTGTTCAATATCCTTGAACCATGGGTGTCCGCCACAGACGATGCCACAGCAGCCAGATGCCACAGCGGTGTGGGGCTGACGTTGGTCTACAGGTCGCAGTGGGGAGGTCAGAAGTGCAACACCTCTATTGGAAATGGTGGCAGCTGCGGTCATCATCTCCTCCCCGTCGTCTTGGCCCACCTAGCGACGGCTCTCTCTCCCGATTACTCGATCAGATCTGCCTCGCATCCTAGCCTGCATCATAATGATAAACACCGAGACAACGCCGATGAAAATGCAGTTATTGTATTCATCAGCTTGGGTGCCCCAGGGTGCTTCAGCGACTGTGTGGGAATGCCATGACAGTCCATCGAGGTAAAAGCTCTATAGGCCGGGCTTTGGTCAACCTTGGAAGTTTCTTCCTGTGCAAGCTGTAAAAATCTCGGATCCATGTTCAGAAGCAACTTGATCTGCATGCCAATCTAGTTAGATCTGTATTGAGGCTGAGTCTCGGATTAAGTGGGTTTCCAGCGAGTTGGTAAAGCAGTTCAGGCTAAATATGGATAAGGTAATCATAGGCATGTGAAGTTACAAGTCAATTGACTTGCTACCCTAGGGTACTAACTAACAAGTTAGGCTCAGAACAAATCAATTCATAGTGCCTAGGTATTAGACAAGTCCAGGTCCATAAATTCAGGCGTGGAAAGCGAGGGTTGAGCCCGACTTATGCAGTCAAGGAGCAGTACAACTTCCAAGTTACAGATAGATTGAGCCCTGCGACGATGGCTACTTGGGTATGCCTGTGCCCGGGGGAGTCCGCTGCTTCAAATA
The DNA here is from genome assembly GCF_019321695.1 of Diaporthe batatas. Classification (NCBI taxonomy): domain Eukaryota; kingdom Fungi; phylum Ascomycota; class Sordariomycetes; order Diaporthales; family Diaporthaceae; genus Diaporthe; species Diaporthe batatas. The sequence continues at coordinate 1,092,370 of NW_025408557.1, read as the reverse complement.
AAATAGTACATGAAGAGACTTTAGAAACTCACCGTAAAAATGGTTCAATTGCAATTTTTCGAAGCAACTGAGGCAACGAAATCTCGGAAGAGCTTCGAGGTTCTTGCTATTATCTCGCAGAGAGCACTAGGTGCTGGGAACCTTGCAGTCCAATTCATCCTCACTTATTATTACTAGAGATCGGATATTCGCACCCACCATAACGGAGGGTATACCCAAGCCCCAAAGGATACCCTCTCATAGCACAACCTCCTATGTCATAACCTCCTATAGGACAACCTCCGATGGGATGAATTTATGAGATAATTACTCGTAATTTAGTACTAACCCAAGCATTTTGATCTCCGAGTTCCTAGCATAGGTGTACACTCCGTTTTGGTTGGTACGACTATCCGATCTCTATTACTAACTTACTATACTTGACCGATAGGCTACATACGTACCAAGGTAGGGAGCTCGTGGAGAAAATCAAGGCCCAAAAAAAGAAAAAGAAAAAAAAAGAAAAGAAAGAGAGATCTGCCAGAGCAACAAGCAAACCAGGGTTTTGTGGGACTCGGTCGAACATTGTGTCACTTGACATGGACAACAATAGTACTTGCTTACTATCAAGGAGCAGTCACTCTCCAGCCGAGCAGGCATATCGTCCTGCGGGACGCCTAACATACACGGGATCCCACGTAAGTCGTTAGGGTACGCAAAGGGCGGGATCCGAAAGCGACGTCGTTCAAATATAGTGTCTTGCAGATAAGGTCTGCTGTGACTCGGCCAAACACTGCATAGCATGAGGGTCTTGACTCCACCCACCATCACATTGAGTATGTACAGTTCCTTATGACACTGGTACCACAGTGTGATCGGTGGCTTACGGCTTGACTTGCAGATCCCAATGACACACATGCACAGTCAGATGTAACGAGCGATCTCTGCCGCCAACGGGGTGGCTGCATTTCGACTAGTTATAGGGTAATCGGCGTAATTCTGAGTAATACTTGTTCATACTGAGAGCAATTTTTCCGCATCGAATTCAGTGCTGAACCCTCGCAGTCTCCTTCAGGATGCTGATCCGCGGCACCACGGTCTGTACGCTTTCCTTCGATATCGGCGTCCCGGATTTGACATCGTTGATGTCCCATTCCCCAAACATCCACTCCTCGATATCCAGCGGCTTCAGGAGAGGAAACGAAGTGCTCCACTGACCTTCTATTGACATCAGACCCGCAAGGGAGGCCTGCGCTCCTTCAAGAGTCGTTCCTGTGACGCTTTCCTTGCCCTTCTTCCACTTCCAGCCCTTCCAGCCCTTCCGCTTCCTCGCCTGCTGTTGTCTGACGTATAAGCAGTCCGCGGCGAAGCTCTCGTGCTCGGCGGCCAGAAGTGGCCGGGTCCTCTCTAGGTCAAGCGACGCGAGAGTAGACGCGGGGCGGACCCAGAGCCCGTCTATCCCGCGAGGGTTCTGATAACTGGCGAGGTTATTTCGGCGTACGACCACGACGTTCGAGACGGCGGTGGAGTTGTCGATAAAATTGGCAACAGCCAGAATTCCTTCCTGCAAGAGCTTGATTGTCAGCCGCTGACTGGCCTCGTGCCATGAGAGGTGGCAAACACTTGCATAGGTCTCGTGGTGAACCTCCCAAGGCGTTACTCTTAGGGGGAGTCTGACAGACTTTGCCTCTGGACGCCTCTCCCAGTATCGTACGATGGTGCCCATGAGGCTCAAGCACTCGGGGACGGCCATTATGACTACCAGGATCCGATAGTTTGCAAGGTGGAAGTCTGACATCAGAGATATGACGTCGTCAGGAGTGCGGCATGCACTCTCGATGAGGACGTCGATTCGGCGCTGCATCAACCACCTGCTTGTTAACATGAGCCATTTGCGGGCATCCGTGCTCGTAGCAGCGCATGTTATATTAGGATGGCTCTTGATGAGGTGTATGTATTCGGGATCTATGTTTCCAATGAGCATCTTGTCATCACTACCCTCTGTTTGGGTGGGCTTCATGGGATAAGGGGGTGCCCAAGGAACTCACGATAGGCTTTGTAGACGTCCGCGATGAGATGTGCTGGTTGACGCCCTTGCATCACATCAAATAGATCGGCGGCGAGACGAGTCTTTCCGGATCCTGTTTGACCCACGACAAACACGGCAATTGGCTGGACGCCGTCCTCCAGATGACCGACATCCTTTAGATGCAATAATTGCTCTTTGACGATGCGTCGTTCGAAGATCTTCCGGTTGGCCTTGTCCTTAAGGATGTAATTGTTTGGATTGCCATCAACTTGAGCAGCAGTGATGGCTATTACGGGGATGAGCAGAGCAAGTTCCATCACTGTGGTCCACTGGTGTAGGAGGGGAAAGACGATGATGGTGAACAGTTCCTAGGTGTCAGCGATGTGTTGTGAGGTGGTAAAGACAGAGGGGTGTAACAAAGATGTTGAGCAAGGGGAGAAAACTGAAGGACCCAACTGAACGCACAGGAGCTCAGAGTTCGGTGCCTAGAGTGAAGAGGTCAGAACGATTAGCTACCTAGGTACGCTTGGGTAATTGCTCGCGGGTGTGCTTGCCGGTACTGTTGACACTGCTTCAATGGGAAGTAGCCTCCACGGATGATACCTCACACTTCCGATTCGAGTATTTCCAGCTGTTCTTCCCTTCTTAATCCGTCGTGTCGCTCGCTCCACAACTGTACGTGCAACTATGGTCCAGGAGGAAGTCTCTTGATATGGCAGGTGATAAGGCGAGTACCTCGAATCGATCTGGGCAACACTGGGCTCTGGACATCAAGAGGAGCAAGGACAGCGGTGAGCTTCCTAATAATGATATTTGGTTGAACCAATGCAGCTCGCCTCCTCAGAACGGGGTGAGCATTGCTCTTGATGGGTTCCTTGCTGCTGTCCGCAAGGACCCATCGTCAAGTCTACCGTAGCCCTCGTTTGACACATCATGGTAGCGATCTTTGAGGGTTAGCAGTGAGCTCGAATTAATCTACACTGGCCGACAATTATAGTAGCAAGACCTTAAAATCGTATTATATATATTATATATTATTTAATAGTTCTATTTTTAATCTTTATATATAATACTTTTATATAATAATAAATATTTAATATTTAATATTTAAAGAAATATTATATAAATAATATTATTTATTAAAAAGTTAATAAAATAATTATATAATATATTTAAAATAAATTAATATTTTAATATTTATACTTTTATATTAATTTTATAAATATTTATTATTTATTATATATTATTATATTTATAAATAAGTTTTTAAATATAAAATTAAAACTTTTAATTATAATTTTTAAATTAATTTTTATTTAATTTAATTTTTAAGTTTATTTAATATTTTATATTTTAAATAATTAAAAGTTTAATTTTTAACTTTAACTTTAAAAGTATTATAAATTTTAATTTATTTTAAATTAAGTTTATAATTTTTATTTTTAAATAATACTTTTTATTAAAAAATAAAGTTTTATCTTTATATAATTATTTCCTTATTTATTTATAAATTCTTAATATTATAAATTTAAATAATAAAATATAATTACTTTATTTAAATATTATATTTTAATTTAATAAATTAAAAGATTATTTTAAATAATTATATTTATAAAATTAATAGTTTTTAAATTTATTAAATAAATATTTATTTAAATAAATTTAAATTTTTAAAAGAATAATAATTTTATTTATATTTATTTTAATTAATATATATTTAGATTTAAATTATATAATAAATTTAATATTTTATATAATATTTATTAATATTAAATTAAAAACTTATAATTTATAATAATTTTAATTTCAATATATTAATTTTAAAAATATAATTTAAAATAAAGCTTTTAATATTCTATATTTTTTAAAATATATTAATATTATAATTTAATAATATTTTATAAATATATAAATAAAAATAAAAATAATAATAATTTAAAAATTTAAAAGTTTTAATATAAACTTTATTTAAAATATAAAGTTATTTAAAAACTTAATAACTTACTTTAAATTTATATTTAATATTAAATAAAAGTTAAAATAAATAATACTACTTTATAAACTCTATAAATCTTATTTAAAATAGTTAGGCACCGGCTACAAGTATTTATAGCCTGCTAAGACTAACCCGGACTAAGGTAAGGATGCAAAAAAGTCTAAAAATTATCTGATTTTGCCCGGGCTCGAACCGGAGACCTTACGCGGATTCACAAAGCATCTCCCATGATGTGAGAACTTAATGTGAGGCGTACGTGATAACCAACTACACCACAAAACCACGTTGCTTGTTGAAAGGAAATGTGTAAAGTATTATTATAACTCTCATTCAATGTACTGTAGGCGGAAATTAATGAATAAGTACTTAATAAAGAAAAAAGGAGGGGTATTAAAAAAGAAACTAAATATTTATATATTTAAATTTAAATTTTCTATATTTTTTAATATTTTATATAAAGCTTTATTTATAAAAAGTCTAAGATATTACTTAAGCTTTATAATATAAAGGCTTAAAGTTTATATTAAATAGAGTGGATTTAAAGAGTAGGATTATTTAAAGAGAAAGAGAAGAAAAGAAGGTTGCCCCTTAGGCCTCGGGGCGAGAGGTAATAGTGTGGCAGCCTTATCGATAAGGGAGCCTGCAGGGACCCCTGCAGGGCCCACCTGCCCCTTGACCCTTGCCCCTAACTAGGGCCAGCTAGGGTGAGGGGGTGAGCCTTAGAGCGTGAAGCATAGTAGAGGGCCGGTAGGCACGACCTAAGTTTTTAAAGAACTAACCTACCCTCTTTATATTCCTTAAAATTTAAAAAAAGACTTATTTTTTAAAGTTTTTATAAATTAAAAAGTTTATACTTTAAGTTATTTAAAGTTTATTTAATAAAAAAAATAATATATAATAAATAAAAGTAAATATATAAATATTTAATTTTAAAAAAAATTATATTTAATATATAATAATTATAATATTATTTTATTTTTATTTAATTATTAAGTTATTAATTTAATAATTTTTATTTATATTATATAAATATATTTTAATATATTTATATAATATTTATTAATATTAAATTAAATAATTTATAATTTATATTAAAATTAATAATATTAATTTAAATTAATTAAATATAGTTTAATATATTAATATAAAAATAAATTTTAATAATAAATAATATTATAAATATAAAATTAAAAGATTTATAATTATAATCTTTTAATTAATTTATATTATTATAATTTAATTTAACTTTATTTAAACTTTATTTAAATCTTTTATATTTTTTAAAAAAGTTAAATTTAAATTTTTATAAATTTTAATTTATTTTAAATTAAATTTATAATTTTTAACTTTTTTAAAAATATATTAATTATTTTATATATTAATAACTTTTCTTTAAAATAAAATTTATTTTTATATAATTATAAATTTAATTTATAATAATTATTTTTATTTATAAATTATTAAAATTATAAATTTAAATATTATATATAATAATAAAATATTTCTTTTAAATATAAAGTTAAAAACTTATAATTATAATTTTTAATTAATTTTTATTTAATTATTTTATTATATTATAATTTAGTTTAATTTCTAACTTTATTTAAGTTTTTTAAATTTATTTAATATTTTTCTTTTAAGTAAATTAAATTTAAATTAAAAGCTTTAAATTTAAATTTAAAATTTTTATAAATTTTAATTTATTTTAAATTAAATTTATAATCCTTAACTTTTTAAAAATATATTAATTATTTTAAATAATAATAACTTCTTTTAAAGTAAAGGTTTACCTTTATATAATTATAAACTTAATTATTAATAATTATTTTTTTATTTATAATTTATTAGAATTATAAACTTAAATAATAGAGTATAGTTACTTTATTTAAAGGTTATATTTTAGTTTAGTAGGTTATATAATAAGTTAAGTAACTACTTTTAAATAGTTTTATTTATAATATAGTAGAGTAAATAGATAGGTGTTTATTTAAATAAAGTTAGAACTTTTAAAGGAATAATAGCTTTATTTTTATTTATTTTAATTAACTTATACTTAAGTTATATAGTAACCTTATATATAATATTTAATAGTATTAAAACTACATAGCTTATAGTTTATAATAGCTTTAATTTTTAATAAATTAATAATATTAACTTAAACTAATTAAATATAATTTAATATATTAATATAAAAATATCTTTTAATAATAGATAGTATTATAAATAATTATAAAGTTATTATAAAAGTTTTATATAATAAACTTAATTAAATTAATCTTTAAAAGATATATTATATTTTATTTTTTAAAACTTTAATTATTTAATTTTAACTTAATAATAAAACTAAAAAATATAAATAGTTTATAATAATAAAATATAAATATTTTATTTAAAAATTATATTTTAATTTAATAATATAATAAATTAAATAATTACTTTTAAATAATTTTATTTAAAATATAATAAAATTAATTAATAAATATTTATTTATAAAATAAAATTAAAATTTATATATTTTATATTTAAAAATATAGACTATTTATATTTTTTTAGTTCCACTACTAAGCTGGAAGCAAATAATTAAGGTCCTAAAAGGACAAGATATAATATATCTTTCAAAGATTAGCTTAGCTAAGTTTGCTATATAAAACTTTTCATAATAACTTTATAATTATTTACAACGCCGTCTGTTGTTAAAAGACGCCTTCCTGCACTAGTGTGCTGGGCCGTGCCTGGTCGGTTTAGGCCGGCGCTGTTAGCCTTGACATGAACCGGTCCGTCGAAGGTTGAAGCCATCACGAACCACGGGCTAGTCTGACGCCGGCGAGTACTATATATAAGTGCCAAAAATTTGCCGTGTAACTTAGGCAAGTTGGCTAAAATAGGCGAAGATAAAGCTGCCATTCCCCCAAGGGACACGTACAGGTTCTGGCTCTGCTCAAGCAAACACCCATCCATCAGCTCCGCTGCGTTGCAAGCAAAACCACTTAAAAGCAATTACTTAACCTGCCACGCAAACCAAGAAACAACCAGGTAAGGCAACCACACTCCATTACTGCGCACAATATCTAGGTTTATAGTTCTAACAACTTTGCCACGAATAAAAAAAAAAATGGCCATCAACAACTAAGTTTATAACCATATAAAGGCAAACCTTTACTTTAAAAAAAAGTTGTTAATGTTTAAAATGGTTAATATATTTTTAAAGAAGCTAAAAAATTACAAGCCTAATTTAAAAGAAATTAAAATTTATAAAAATCTTAAACTTAAATTTAAGGGTTTTAATTTAATATTTATATTTATAAAAATAAAAGCGCTTATATAACTTAAAAGAAGGCTTAAACCAGGCTAAAAATTAAACCAAATTATAATAAAAAAAACTAATTAAATAAAAATTAATTAAAAAATTATAATTATAAATCTTTTAACCTTATACCAAAAAGAATATTTAAAAATATAATATTTTTATTTTTATTTATTTTTATTAATTTATATTTAAATTATATAATAATTTTATATATAATATTTAATAATATTAAAATTAATTTATATTTTATAATAACTTTAAATTTTAATAATTTAATAATATTAATTTAAATTAATATAATTTAATATATTAATATAAAAATATTTTTAATTATAAATAATATTATAAATAATTATAAAATTATTATAAAAGTTTTATATAATAAATTTAATTAAATTAATTTTAAAATATATTATATTTAATTTTTAAAACTTTAATTATTTAGTTTTAATTTAATAATAAAATTTAAAATATAAATAATTTATATATTAATATAAAAAATTTATTTTAAAATAAAAATATTATTAATATAATAAATTATAAAGTTATTATTAAAGTTATAATAAATAAAAATAATATAAAATATATTTTTAATAATTTATAACTTTATATATATTAATATTAAATATAATATAATATTATAAACTTTAAATAAAATTAAATTTAATATTTAAATAAATTTTATTTTAAAATTAAAAATAAAATATAAAATATAAAATTTAATTTTTAAAATTTAAAATATAAAAAATTATTTTTAATTTTTATAAATTAAATTATATAAATTATAAACTATTTATATTTTTAATTTTATTATTAAATTAAAATAAATAATTATAATTTTAAAAATAAAATATAATATATTTTAAAAATTAATTTAATTAAATTTATTATATAAAACTTATTATAATAACTTTATAATTTATTATATTTATAATATTATTTATTATTAAAAATATCTTTTATATTAATATATTAAACTATATTTAATTAATTTAAATTAATATTATAAACTTTAATATAAATTAATTTATTAAAAATTAAAATTATTATAAATTATAAGTTAATTTTAATACTATTAAGTATTATATATAAAGTTACTATATAACTTAAATAAATATAAGTTAATTAAAATAAATAAAAATAAAGCTATTATTCTTTAAAGGTTCTAACTTTACTTTATAAATAAATATTTATTAAATAAAATTATTTAAAAGTAATCATTTAATTAAATTAAAATATAACCTTTAAATAAGGTAATTATACTTTATTATTACTTTAAATTTATAATTTTAATAAATTATAAATAAAAAAGAAATAATTATTAATAATTAAATTTATAATTATATAAAATAAACTTTTACTTTAAAGAAAAGTTATTATTATTTAAAATAATTAATATATTTTAAAAGTTAAAAATTATAAATTTAATTTAAAGTAAATTAAGATTTATAAAAATATTAAATTTAAGTTTAAAAGTTTTAATTTAAATTTAATTTATTTAAAAGAAAATATTAAATAAATTTAAAAAATTTAAATAAAATTAAATTAAATTATAATATAATAAAATAATTAAATAAAATTAATTAAAAATTATAATTATAAATATTTTAATTTTATATTTAAAATAGAAATTAAATTATATAATATTTTAATTCTTTTAATATAAAATTAAAAGATTTATAATTATAATTTTTAATTAATTTTTATTTAATTAATTTCTTTTATTATAACTTAATTTAATTTTTAATTTAATTTAAACCTTTTAAACTATATAAATACTTTTATTTTTATAAATATAAATATTAAATTAAAACCTTTAAGTTTAAGTTTAAAATTTTTATAAATTTTAATTTCCTTTAAATTAAATTTATAATTTTTAACTTTTTAAAAATATATTAATTATTTTAAATATTAATAACTTCTTTTAAAGTAAAATTTATTTTTATATAATTATAAACTTAACTATTAATAGCTTTTTTTTTATTTATAATAAAGCTATTAAAACTATAAACTTAAAGTAGTAATAAAATATAATTACTTTACTTAAAAGTTATCTTTTAATTTAATAATATAGTAGGTTAAGTAACTACTTTTAAGTAGTTTTACTTATTTTTTAAGTTCATTAAATAGGTATTTATTTAAGTAGAGCTAGAACCCTTAAAAAAATAGTAGCTTTATTTTCACTTATTTTAACTAACTTATATTTATATCTAAGTTATATAGCAAATTTAATACTTATATATAGTGTTTATTAACATTAAACTAACCTATAGTTTATAATAGTTTTAACCTTTAATAAACTAATTTATATTAAAGTTAATAGCGTTAGCTTATATTAATATAACTTAATATATTAATATAAAAAGTATCTTTTAATAATAAATAGTATTATAAATATAAATTATAAAGTTATTATAAAAGGTTTATATAATAAACTTAATTAAACTAATTTTTAAAAGATATATTATATTTTATTTTTTAAAACTCTAACTATTTACTTTTAACTTAATAGTAAAACTAAAAAATATAAATAATCTATATAATATTTTAATTTTAATAAAAATTTAAATATTTTTAATAATATTATTTTAAATAAAATATATATTAATATTTTAATATAATAATTTTTATTTTAAAAATATTTTATATATTTTAAATTATATTTTATTTTTATAACTTTAATTATTATAAAAGTTTTATATAATAAATTTAATTAAATTAATTTTTAAAATATTATATTTTATTTTTAAAAACTTTAACTATTTATTTTTAATTTAATAATAAAATTAAAAATATAAATAATTTATATTTTATTTTTAAAATTTTAATTATTTTTTAAAATTTAATAATTAAATTAAAAATATATAAATAATTTATATATTAAAAAATAATTTAATTATTTATATTAATAATAATAAAAAAATAGTAAAATTCTTTTTAAAGTTTAATCTTTAAAACTTCCTTTAAAGATTCTACTTTTAATATATAGTAGTAGAAGTACTAGTTTGTTCGGAATCCCCTTACCGGCTTCTCTTGTTTGCTGTGACTCCTGATCAAGATGTCTTACCGAAACCGACCCGACAAGGAGCAGAACCCCTCGACCCTAGTCCTAGTATCCGCCACCCCAGCCATCAACCAGGTTACAGACTACCGCGGATTAAGCAGCCTGATTTAGGAGAACATGGACCTGCCTGCAGATCTCTGTGTGGATGGTGAGATTGATAAGGAGAGTGGCCTGCTTTGCGGCCTACCTGAGGATATTTCAGAGGCTCGCAAGCGCGAGCTTACACGGGCCTTCACCGTGAGTAAGTGGAAGTGGTGGTACGTGTCGCCCATGGATCAATTAGACAACACCAAGGAGGATGAGAGCACCCGCGGCCGGGAAGTCGTCAAGGGCATGCTAAAGTGCATTTACATGCGCCGTGGCATGGATACCATCCTACAGTCACCCAACCATAGCGATGGCTCGCCGTGGTATGTGAGCCCTCGAGATGGCATCCCCCCGCACCACATCGAGACGCATGCCCTGAGCTACGCCGCTCTGAAGCCCATGGTCGACAAGTTTATGAACGATCACTTTCAGGACCTTGCCGTGTCCTCAGGGGCTGCTGGCCCACAGTCGATGGCTGTCACTCTGTCACACGGCGCCCAGGTCCAGGCCACCTCAGCGGACGAGGGCGGGGAGGATGACGGCGGTAACCTGGACATTAGCCTCCTCCGGATCCTGAATATGGCCTCCGCGGATTTCCTGAGTGTAATGGCCATGGACTGTATGGCCTGCTTCCCAGCAGCACTAGCTGACAAGTAGCTACTTGCCGTGGCCTTGCGGATGAGTTCCATTCGTTGGGTGTCGAGGGGCATGAGGGCATCGTGGGTATCAAACCCCGATAGGCTAAACTTGTAGGGGCGCTCCTTCGGCTTTGTGAAGGTGATGGTTGTCTCCTTTTAGGAAATAGGAGGTAGGAAGAAGGAGGGTAGGAAAAAAGAGGGTAGGAAAAAGGAGGGTAGAAGAAGGAGGGTAGGAAAAAAGAGGGTAGGAAAAAGGAGGGTAGGAAAAAGGAGGATAGGAAAAAGGAGGGTAGGAAAAAGGAGGGTAGGAATAAGGAGGGTAGAAAAAAAAGAGGGTAGGAAAAAAGAAGGTAGGGATAAGAAGGGTAGGAAAAAGGAGGGGGGGAAGGAAGGGGGGTAAAAGAGGGAGAATAAAGGAGGGGGGGGAAGAAAGGAGGAAAAAAGAAAAAAATATTTTTTTAAAAAAGTTATTTTTATAATTAATATATATATATATATATATATATATATTTAATTATATTAATTTTTTATATTATATAATTATTTTTAAAAGAAATTTATATATAAAGTTTTTAATAACTTTATATATATTTTATAATTTTTTAAAAAACTTTAAATTTTTTATATTTATTATATTTTTCTTTATTATTAAAATAATAATTATTAATAATAAAATATAAAGTTTTAAAAAAATTTATTATATTTTATTTTATATTTTTATAAATTACTTTTAAATTTTTTTAAAAGTTTTAATATTTTATTAAAAGTTTTAAAAGTAATATATTATAAGTTATTTCTTTATTTTAATCTTTTAAAATTAACTATATATTTAAATTATTAATATAAGTTATTATATATATATAAATATATATAAAGTAATTTTAATTAATTAAATTAAATTATATAAAAAATAAAAATTAAGTTTAAAAGTTAATAATAAGTTTTTATTATAATTTATTAATTAAAGTTATATAATATAATTTAAAGTATTTATTAATTATAATTTCTTTTATTTTTATATAAATAAAAACTTTAATATTAATTTATTTAATAATAATTTTATATATATATATATATATTTAAAAGATATTTTTAAATTAAAATTCTTTTAATATAATTTATTTATATAATAATTATTTTAAAATTTTAGTTTTATTATATAATATTTTTATAATAATTACTTTATAAATTATTTTTATTTATAATTTTAATTAATATTATTATTAAAATAATACTTTTAATTTTATTTATATATTATAAAATTAAAATTATAAATATTTATTATTTTATAATTATTATTATTAATATTATATATTTTATAAAATATTAAATTTTAAATATTTATTATTATATAAAAATATTAAGCTAATATTTACTTACCTAATAATTATATCCACTCACCTAGTTTTTTTTAACTATTTACCTAATATAAAAATTTATATATAGAGCTTATATAAAACTATATACCTAATTAGAATTCTCTAAATTTTTAATACTTTTAGTATAAGCCCCTTTTAGCACCCCTTTTAGTACCCCTTTTAGCACCCCTTTTAGCGCCCTTTCTAGCACCCCTTTTAGCACCCTTTTACCTTCACCTTTACCTTTACCTTTACCATTTAGTCTACATACATTTAGGTACTAACTAAACATTTAAATACTAATTAAATACTAAAAAGCTAGAAGTTAAAAAAGTAAAGGTAAAAACTATACTCTTTTTAACCTTTTAATACCCCTTCTAACCCTCTAGCACTCTAAACTTCTAGCCTTTTAATATTTAGTTAATATTTAAATACTTAATTAATACTTAAATATATATAGCCTAGAAGGTATATTAGAAGGTATATTAGAAGGTATATTAAAAGGTATATTAAAAAGTGTACTAGAAGGTGTACTAGAAGGTATACTAAAAGGTGTACTAGAAGGGGTTTATATTAAAAGTATTAAAAATTAAAGAAGGAAATTATATTATAAAGTCTTTTAATACTAACTTAAAAGGTACTTATAAATATAAAAGAGTTACTTAAAAAAATTAATATTAAGTAAGTAATTAATAAAAACTAAATAAGTAAATATAATTATTAAATAAGTAAATAATAGTTTAAAAATATTATATATATTTTAAATATATATAAAATAAAAATAAAATTATATATATATTAAAATATTTTAAATTATAAATTAAATTAAAATATTTAAATTTATTTATTATATAAAAATTAAAAATTAATTTTATTTATTTAAATTATTAATTTTTAAAAATATAGTAAATATAAAAAAATTAATTAAATAAATAATTAAATAATTTAAAAATAATTATAGTTTTAAATTAAAATAATAAAATAAAATATTAATATTTAAATTATAAAATAAAATTATTAAAATTATTATTTTATTTATTTTATATACTTTATATATTTTATATATTTTATATATTTTATATATTTTATATATTTTATATATTTTATATATTTATATATTTATATATTTTATATATTTTATATATTTTATATATTTTATATATTTTATATATTTTATATATTTTATATATTTTATATATTTTATATATTTTATATATTTTATATATTATATATTTTATATATTTTATATATTTTATATATTTTATATATTTTATATATTTTATATATTATATATATTTTATATATTTATATATTTTATATATTTTATATAAATTATAAAACTTTAATTTTAAATTTTTATATTATAAGAATTATAATAATATATTTTTATATTAATATAAAATTATTTAAAGTTAAAATTTATAATAATATAAATATAAAAAAGTAATAAAATCTAATTAAACTCTAACTTTAAAATTTTCTACTTATTTTATTTAAATTTATTAAAAAATAAAGTTTATAAAACTACTTTTCTTACTTTATATTATTTTTATTTAAGTAAGTTAGACTAAGTTAAATATAGTGTTTTATTTTTCTTAAGTGTGTGGGGGTTTTAGCTGTGCGGGGGTGGTGTAGCACGGTACGGTTGGGCATAAAGCAGTGTATTGGTGGGTTGGTTCTCTAAGAGAGGAAGGTCTGCCTACGCAGGGCGTGGGCAGAAGGTCAGGTAAGCTGACCCTTCCTGCTTACGTAAGCTAACTATCAGACTGGCGCACCCCCTACGGTCTGCACCAGGGGGTTTTGGCCCCCCCTATGCCGGTAGGCGTAGGGGGCAACCGAAGGTCTGACCCCCGGGTAGTTGTTGAATCCCGAGGACCACCGTGGTGGCTAATGGAGGGGTCCACGGGAGCAGAGAGGACGGCAATAAGCCGGGCATAGGAGCAGATCTCCCGGGCTCGGCGACGGCAGTGGGTCCTGTCTTGCGGGGCGGTGGCCGCGTGCGGTCCCGAGACAACCGGTCGCGGCTCGGGAGAGGCGTCTTAGTGGATGTTCCTGAAGTCCCTCTAACGGGGCCACCCTTGCAAGAAGTGTCCAACTGGGCGATCTTGGGGCGGACTAGGTGGGAAAGCGTGCCCACCTCCATCGTCATTTTTTCTAGACGGCGCTCCGGTTTTTGAACGCCCGCCTGGCTCAGATTGCTATTAAGGCGGTTTACATGGTATGGTTAGCCGTGGCGTTCAGATAATCCCAGTCAAGGTGGGAGCGTGCTGCAAGCGATATATAAATAGACCCTTCCTCCCATGTGTTCATAACCGTGAATGAATCTAGCCTCGTCTCTATCCAAGGATATCAACAAGTCTGCGGTTGATCGTGACCTCAGAATTACGCACGAGGTTTGAGTGGATATCTTCACGCAAGGGTCCGTGTTTGCCACGTTTTTGAAGATATTTGATTGCAACAATAGCAGCACGACATTGACAGTTTACGTATTGACGGAGTCTACCTTGTTGACCTCAATAAAACGGTATTATCCTCTCCCAACCACACCGAGCCCTGCAAAAATGGTCAACAGAGCAGCCGCAAAGCTCCGAGCACAGCTCGCCGACAGGGACAACATCATCGTCTGTCCAGGAGTGCAAGATGGACTGTCCGCACGAGTGTGCCTCGATGAGGGCTTCCAGAACCTCTACATGGTAAGTCTGCTTGCTGCCCCATCCCCGCCTTTCTGCCACTCCAGTGCGTGCTCCCCTTCCATCCGTTAGGGGGCGAGGCTCCTCGGGTCCCGTCCGATCGAACGGCCGACTGACTGACACACACCAAAACACAGACCGGCGCAGGCACAGCAATGTCCGTCCTGGGCATGCCCGACCTGGGCCTGACAACAGTAGACGACATGGCCCGCAACGCAGGCATGATAGCCAGCCTCGACCGCTCGGTGCCGGTCATCGCGGACGCGGACACGGGCTTCGGCGGGCCCCTGATGGTCGCGCGGACGGTCGAGAAGTATGCCTCGGCCGGCGTGGCGGCCCTGCACATCGAGGACCAGGTGGCGGCCAAGCGGTGCGGCCACCTCCTGGGGAAGGAGCTCGCCGGCGTCCCCGAGTACGTCGCGCGCATCCGGGCCGCTGTTGCCGCGCGGGAGGCGCTGGGCGACGACATTGTCATCATCGCGCGGACGGACGCGCTGCAGTCGCTCGGGTTCGAGGGGGCCATCGCGCGGCTGAGGGCGGCCGTCGAGGCTGGGGCGGACGTTGTGTTCCTGGAGGGCATGACGAGCAGGGAGCAGATGGCCGAGTGTGTCGAGGTGATGAAGCCGACGCCGTGCTTCCTGAATATGGTTGTGGGCGGTGTGACCCCGCTGGTGGACAGCGAGGAGGCGAGGAGGATGGGGTACAGGATTGTGATATGGCCTTGCTTCTCGATGACTGCTGCGATGCTGGCGTACCGGGAGGCCGCGAGGGAGCTCAAGGAGCTGGGCATGAACAAGGAGAGGAGGAACGACAAGGGTGAGATTGTCGGTGGTGTCAGGCAGTGTTTTGAGGTTTGTGGACTGACCAGATACTCGGATTTCGACAAGGCCATGGGCGGCCAGGCGTTCTCGAAGGGTGTATAATTAAAACAGCCAGCCCCTTCGTAAGTGTGCGACCCTTCGAAAACCAGAGCGATGTACTTGGACGGTTTGTAGAGAGTGGAAGCGTTTACCCTGGAAAGAGTACGGACATTGGTGTTGTCACATTCGTGAGCCACTTTGGATCCCTTCAAGATGATGATCGTCTCAGCGACAACATAATTGATGC
Organism: Diaporthe batatas; assembly: GCF_019321695.1. NCBI lineage: Eukaryota > Fungi > Ascomycota > Sordariomycetes > Diaporthales > Diaporthaceae > Diaporthe > Diaporthe batatas. The sequence goes on along the minus strand of NW_025408557.1, from coordinate 1,076,115 downwards.
TCATATGCCGAGCTTCATACCTAACCCAATCGCTTGGGTGACAAAACTGCTGTCCAGGAGCGGCGTCCAGAATCCCTTACACCGCGCCAGCCAAATGTGATAACCCAATAGGAGACAGTCTACTTCAACACACACCTCGGGTCACCCTGCCTCAAAGATGGATCAAGGCCAAATCCTTCAGGCGCGTTATCAGGCTGGCACCCGATAGATCTCAATCTCTGATCTGCGGTCCGACAGTGAATCACACGGTTCCGTATGCCCCTGATTCCCTTGTCCAACCATATCCCACCGAGGATTTCCTTGCAACGCAATCCTGTGCCCCTGTTCCAATCTCGACAATAACCATGTAACGGAAAATGTGGTCTTGTGACCAGGAAAGAATAACCGGAAGAAGCCTCTCTACTGCTTGAAAAGTTCAGATGCCCGACCTAATCCAACCCACGCCGAGGACTCCGGAAGTACAATGTGCTGACACTGAGAAGTGGAAAACTCCGTCCAAAAGAACAAGACAAGAAAATTACAATCAAACATAAAGTCGAAGCGCGGGATAGCGTGGTTCCAATCCGAGAGGCAATTTCGAAAGAAAGTAGGCCATATAATCAGGCTAGTCGCGTGTTCCGCCATCGAACTCCGGGACCAAAGAGCAATGCGGCTGGGCGGCGACAAAGCAGGAAGAGAATCTCTCAAGGTTTGTGTTAATGCATTTTCGTCAGTCGTGGGTCCTGTAGCTGTCTCTCTTATGAGGTGTGAGAAGGGACGCTTCTAGGTGTCACATCACCACTGCGTCGTCGGACGACATCTTGCTGCTGCTGCTGAAGCTTTGTAGCACTCGCAATCATCCGCATCTTCTTCCGCACAGAACTGAGTCGGCCTGTGATCATGGTGATCACTGTATCCTGGTCAGTGGGCGACTGGCTGTAGGGCTCGGCAGTGTACTTACATTTTTGCACGGCTTGCTGGTCGTCCGTGTTGATGTCCGAGGAAGGCTCCTCCTTTGAAGACGCATGCTCCTCCTTGGTAGCTCCGAAGACCCGCCTCTTAGGCAGGTCTTCATCGTTATCTATGACGGCCTCTAGCATACGTACTGCTGTGACATAGGAGATCTCGCAACCAGCAAGGTCTTCATTTGAGATCTCGTCGATCGCTGCTTTGCGGCTCATCTCGACGGCACGGTCGTACATGAGTTTTTCGGCGCTTACACCAGGTGTGATAGCCACCCCGTCGACTGTCGATCCACTCGTTGATGCGGGATCCACTGATTGATTACTAGGGTGAGCAGGATGGTCCTCCGGCAATGATTTCTGCGCGTCGATGAGTTTCAATCGCACGATCTCGGCCTTTTCCAGGACTTCGTTGAACCGCGACCGCACCCACTGCACAGCCGAATTAATCCTGGTAATGACGACTTGAATACTGGTTGGCTCTCGCGCGGATGCTTGCCCAGTCGATGATTCCGCTCGCGTTCTCCTCGACCACCACAGGCTGGCGATATCCATGGACTTGGCAAGAAGAGATAGAGCCTTGACGTAAAGCACTAGGGCTTCCTCCGAAAGTGCCACTACAGCATCAACAGTAAGCCCCTCGTCATCGTCAGCAGAGGCCTGGTCGGCCGGCAAGCCACCAAGTCCATGATTAGTCGACGGTGTCAGAGGCACAAGCTGCTTGTATTTCACCTCGGCAAAGCCATACACAACATCACTTCGTGTGGCGTAGTCCTCGATGCACTGGGCTACTCTGGAGTCCTCGTCATACGGCGTGCTTTGCTTGCCATCGCCAATCAAGCCCACGGGAGCTGACGGGGTCGGATAGGCGGGGAATGCACTGTATAGCTGAGGAGGGGAGGCGCCTTTTCCAAGTCCTGGTGGGTATTTGATGCCCAGAAGTCGCAGGCTGGCGTCTTGGATGGCCTTGGAGATGAAAGACGTAGTGGAGCCGGGGCTCGCACTCAGAGAAGATTGACGCTCATGGGCATTTGGGCGCTGCCTTCCCTGCGCGATTTGCATTGCTCGAGATGGCGACGGTGCCACAGCGCCAGTCGTGGAGTCTGGGGCACCCTGCGTCGTCGTACGCCGCACCATCTGTCCTGCTTTGGGCGAGGATCCCTGTGCATGCACCATACGTCCATTCGCAGCCAGCTCATCGGCTAGGGCATTCACTGCGACTTGATTCTTGTCCACGAGCACATAATCACGCTCAAATGCAATTTCCTGCCGAGCCTTCTCCTGTTCGTCGGAGGGGCCTTTTCCTCGACTTCGGGGAAGTTCTCTCGCAGCTCCTCCTGGCGGTGCATCTCGAGCGAGCTTTGTGGCCGATGCGTTAGATAGGGCGCGGCGACGCGCTTCGTAGACGGCCGGCCTTGTCGGGGCGGAAGAGGACGGCACGGGCTGTGGTCGCCGTATGCCGAGACCCTCCCCGCTCTCCTGTCGCGGCGAGTAGCTGAGTCGAGGAGAGGCAGGACCGAATTTGTCATCAGTTTCAGTGGGTGTGCCAAGTGGCGAACGCCTGTAGGGCCTCTCGACGGGAGAGGAGACGGCTTCGGCTCTCCCTTGGTCTTGTTCTGCACCATACCGCCGTATTGAGAGCCGTCGCGGAGGCGCGACGGGCTCATCGGACCTGGAGGCAGATCGGGATTCCTGTGGTCTTTTCTGCTCGACTGGCTTTGGAACGTCATCCTCGACGAGCCCAGGTATTTGGTTTACGACAACTGGATGTGAGAAGAAGTTGTCGAAGGTGATGCGCTCGGAAGGACTTTTCTTGAGGAGAGCGCGGATTAGAAGCTTCATATCGGATGAAAGATTACTTTCCCTTGGGAATTTGATCGAGTCATTTGAAGCCTCTATCTTGCGTAATAGCTCGACGTGGTTGCTTGCACGGAAGGGTGGCCGGCCCGCCGCCATCTCGTACAGAACCGTCCCAACGGACCAGAGATCTGCAGTGGCATCGTAGCGTTCGTAGCGCAGGATCTCAGGAGCCATGTAGAGCGGTGAACCACAAAGCGTTTCGGCAAGAGACGTGGAAGGTAGAACGCGGGCGAACCCGAAATCGGCGAGCTTCAGCATGGGCAGAGAGCGCAGCCCGACTGCGGGAATGAGGCTGTTCTGGCTCGCACTGAGAATTTGTGGCACCTCCCTGTTGCTCTCTCGGAAATCGACGGAGGGGAGCAGGAGCAGATTCTGGGGCTTCACGTCCCTATGCACCAGGTCCAGCTTCCGCAGGAATTGGAGCGCACTCGCCAGCTGCTTGAGGAAATGACGAATAATAACCTCGTTCAGGCCAGCGTTAGGTGTGTTCGGGTATTTCCGTGCCATATCGTGTGTAGCTGGGTTCGTCGAAAGCATATCTCTTTTCTTGATGAAGAGCGAAAGATCGCCGAGAAGGCAGTATTCCATCATCAGGTTGATGTGGGTCGGCGTCTCTACGCATTCGTGGAGGGCGACAATATGAGGATGACGCAGTTTCTCAAGAATCTTAATCTCGGAATAGAGGTTATCCTTCACCTTGCCTTTGAGCTTCCCAAGTTCGACGGATTTGATAGCGACAGCTGCGCCGGAGCTCTGAGAGGAGAAGAGAAGTCAGTATTGACTCATCCGACGGCCTCGGCGGGCGGCGGGGATCGGGCGAGGCACTCGAACAGTAATTGCGAGGCCGAGTTGCCATGAAACAAGGAGCGTCGTTGCCTGCGACAAGAACAGAGAGACGCGAAAGACCATAGACAGGGCTATGCGCTGACCTTGTGGGTACCAACGTAGACAGAAGCGAAGCTGCCCTTCCCGATCTTGGAACCGACAGTCCACTGGCTCATGGCGTCGGATTGGGGCCGCGAGCGCCCAGAAGCGGAGGGTTGAGAAGCCATATCTTCCTGGGGGGTTGGCGGGACAGGAAGAAAACGGTGTTGGCGTAGCCCGTGGGCCTAAAGGGGTAGGGACTCGAGGGTAGCTGTGGTTGTCGTCATGTACACATGGAGGGTGGGATTGTGGTATGGGTGGGATGGACTGGTTCCTGTCTGGGAAGAATGCCCGAGGGCGGGTGTTAGTTCGAGAAGAAGGATGGATTAGAAAGAAGAAAAAAAGGACGAGAAAGAAGAGAAGGCGGAAGGGCGAGGCAAGGCAAGGCAAGGCGAGGCAAGCAGAGCGTTTGGATGATGCTGCCGCGAGGTCGATGGGTAGAGCGACTGCGGCAGGCAAGGATCCGATTCGATGCGATGCAATGCAATGGCTCCGACGGATAGGCGATGGGGGTGGGCACGCGCTGGGGTGGATGTGGAGCTGTCTGTTGGCGCAGGCCAGGGCAGGACGTGCGCCGCAGCAAGACAGCCAGGTCCCTATGTGGAGTTGGGAGGTGCATACTAACAGACAGGGGGCCCTGGGAGCCCTTGGGCTGAAGCGTCAGGGCCTTGCCGGATAAGGCAGGCTGGGTAGGCAGGTAGGCTGGCCCCAGGCTGGGACTATGTAGGCGCGAGGATACGGTGAGGGTGAGGGCGAATTGCCAAGGCCCGCGGTCTATCTTTTTGTGTCCTCGAGACACGGCCAGTCGGGACGAGAACGAGGGGACCAAAGTGGCGGAAGATGAGAGTCGAAAACGGGGGCGGCTCGACAAAGGGAATCCGATCGAAAGCTGTGACAGCGTCCTGTGACTTATCGGCGGTACTGCGTAGACCTGCGGAGGTGGGAAGGGGGGGTCTAGGATTAGCGACGGCGTGCAGCGGTGACGAAGGGCAAAAAGGTGCTGGAGAAGACGTCAGGATGTCGCGACATGGCGCAGAGATGGCACATCCTTACCTGCAAATCAATTGGAAAACAGAGGGTCGGTTCTAGGGCAGATAGGTCTCCGAATTCAAATGAATGAGTCAGAGGGCGAGTGCATTGGGGGACTGATGCGAGATGGATGACAATCTGGACGGCCTGCAGTGGCGGGCGCAACGGGAGTGAGGTGAGTTGATGGGAGGAGGAACCGCCGTGGTCGGTCGCGGTGTTCGCCGTGGGTGGAGGGGAAGGAGCAAGGCGGAGGAGGTCAGTCAGATGGGAGAGGCTCGATTGATCAACTGATTGATGATGGATGGGGAGGAGTGGATGGGACGGTTTGGAAAGGCGGGTTTGAGCAATGGTGTGTGTGTGTGTGTGTGTGGTCGGTTCAAGCCCGGTCGCACAAGTACAATGAAGTTGCGGTGCTATGCTGGCCTACGCCGTGTTAGACTGGCAGAACTGGAAGGGCGTGCCATGAAGAGGAGTCATACTCGGTTCACCTTTGCGCGCAGTGCACGGCACAAAACACCAGGTAGCCTCGGATCAGGGTGCCAGCTGTTTGCCCAGACCTGGGGTGAGTGAGGGCATGACAATCTCATCAAGGCATTATCAACCAGGAACTAGACCGGCACAACCGACCCTGAAGAAGCTTAGATCCCCCCAAGGGAAAAACAAACAGTGCTGGTCCCTCGCGGCGGCAGGGCGGGTGAGCGATGCAGGTGAAGGTGACCAGCAACCTCGTGATGCGAATGATGGGAAACGGTGGCCAATGCCATCCTTGCACCCACCTGCGTGGGCTGCGTGGGTGTGACTCCCTGAGATGGCACTGCCGGGGGAGGCGCAAGGGGGCGGCATGGGGTTGGAGGGCAGGGGGGAGGGGGGTCTCTGCTGCACCTCTGCGCCTCTGCACCTCTGCCCCCGTGCCCTCCCTCTGCCCTGGTTGGTGTCCTGTGGTAGGGTTCGAAGGTACCTAGGTACCAGTACTCCGTAGCAGCCAGCCAGGCAGGCAGTCTGGCTGTATGAGCAGACTGACAGACTGATAACCTGTGGTGCTGTTGCAGTCAGGCAGATGGAGATAACAGACACATGTGGTCCTGTTGGCTGATCAAACATGAGACGGGCGCTAAGCCGGCTGGTCTCAGGCGACCAGGCCTCACTTGGCCTGATCAGAGGATACAGATACTTCGTCCGGAAAGTCAGACAGTCAGACAAATCAGCCAGGCCAGGCGGACAGCCAGGACAGCCAGGACAGTCACCCAGTCTGCCAGTCCAGATCGAGGGAGAGGAGCCTCCACGGTCCACTGTCCACGGTCCACGGGCTGGTTGCAGGGGACTACGACTGGGGGGGCAGGGGGGGTCATCGGCCGGGCTGGGCAAGCTGGGGCAGATAAGCCAGCTCCCCCACCCTGCGTGTCACGATAAGCTGGCGCGTCCTGCAACCACTGTAACAGCAGCAACACACAGTGCCATTGCCGGCCAACTCTCGAGCTTGTCCATCAACATCAACCAGTCACCTTCAGCCCTCTCAGCCCGGTTTCGACTCGGCTGTTTCCTCTCAGACCATTTACCAATGTCCTCAAACCTTGACAGCCTGCCCCCAAGGGTCCGTTCCTGAGTGTTCCAGGTGCTTGGCCTGACGTTTCCTCTTCTGTTGGGAACCGTCCAGCCAGCCCGGCTCATCAATCATCGGTCCTGTCAGTCGGCACGACACATTGATGCTATGAATTACTGATCCCTGGCCCTGGCCCTGGCCATACTTGTGTATGCTCTCGGCCCACGGCCGATGCTCACCACTCTACAGATTACCACCACTCTGGAGCTTGAGCGTGCATGTCCTGAGCCGAGGACGGCTGGGCTGATTCCGTCACTTGTTGTATGATTCTGGGGTCAACCAGGCAAGCAAGAGCCCCACAAAGCAGCCCAGGACCCTTGTGTGCCCAGGAAGACAACAGTAGCAACACGGTCGCAGCGATAACGGAGCTCCTAACCCCCTTGGCGCCTTCCCGTGCAGCCTGGCAGCCCGAGGCACTTGGATGTCGTCCTCGCCCATGCGAATCCTCCGATGTCTTTCAAGTTGGTACTCCGTACTCCGTACGCTACGGGCCAGCGCACCTCGCTCTGCGTCCTCTGTGACATGGCCACCGCAGTCACTGGCAGCAGCTGGATTTGCGAGATCGCACCTGTTGTGTCCAGCTTCTCCGCCGTCGGGCGCACCGGTTCGACCAAGCTGTGCCAGAATGGGAGCCGCCGTACACCACTAAAGCAGAGCTACCTTCACCGCAACGCTGGCCCCAGCGTCCACCATTATCGAGACGACCGTCCGTGCCATCGACTGTCGGGCCTGAGCTGCTAACGGTCTTGCGCCCCTCTCGTGCAGCCAGCAGCCAGCAGCCAGCACGAGACACCGTCCCGTCGTGTCCGCAGAGGTGCCTATTTGCCTATCAAGTACTGTGTAGTAGTCTATCAAGCCAGCATCGCTTCAGTGGACGCCTAGTGTCGTGGGTCGCTTATTCAATGTCTACATGCTTGTTGGTAGCAGGCTAGGCAGGCTGCAGTACTACCTGACAACCCACCACACTGCAGATCCCTTTCGATGACACAGAGCACACTACCGCTCCGTACAGCATACAGCATAGCACACCACCTCTACGGCGATCCGGCATTGTACGCGCCGCGCAGCTCTGCAGTAGCTCTGCCAAGCGTCAACGGTCTAATCATCAATGATAACAACACACTCTTCATGAATCTCCACGGCGGACGGTGCCTTGTCCGCAAGCAAACCCCGTCAGCATCCAGCATTACATCCCAGATTGGCCTCCACGGCCCAGAGCTGTTGTTTCCTGTCGTCATACCTGCTGTGGGTCCCACCACCTGACGGGATCCCGGGTCTGCTCCCTCGCGCTATTGGTCTAAGCTGCCCTAGGTTCCTAAGACAACTGTCTCTGCTTCTTCCAAGTCGAGGCCCACCTCGCCTCACCGGCGCGGGTGTGCCCCTGGGGTCCTGCAGAAGTGGGTGTTTCAGTGTCTCAGTTGCTCTCGTGGTTCCTGCCGGTCTATGCCAGAACGGCCAGAGTATGACCAGTCCAAGGGCCAAACGTCCCCGTGTCAGCCGGCGGTGCTTCACCAACCGAATGGCGGCTCCCTGTGTCTTCATATCTAACCGAGTGCCCAAGTCCGCAATTCGAGGTGGAAACAGCTGCCCCAGGGGATTGTGGTGCGCGCGTACACTACCAGCAACGCGAACGAGGAAGGCTACCCGGCTCCTAGTCCACTCGAGCTTCGAGAACATTTCCGCAGGACTAGCCAAGTCTTGTTGTGTCTTCGAGTCAGCTTTGGATGCCGCCTGTGTATCAAGATTTTCACGTCAGCAACCTACATGATCAACCGACTTGCACAATCTGCGAGTCATTGCCCGAACTATGATGTGCTCTGAAGTTCTCGCCTCCTGAACAACAGGCCGGATTGCTGAGATGATCGACGGGGTTGACCTTGGGTGGGTCCTGGACATCAGTTGAAAGTGCTCCGCCGGTACGAGAAACCGCTGCCGCTGGCAAAGCGCGAGGTTCGCTACCTGCCCATGCCGCATATAATTATTGCACCCTATTGCACCCTGAATATGTGTTCGTTTTCCATTGCTCCAAGTCACACCCTCCACGGCCCCTCCGTGCAGGCACCTCAGGTGCCCGCCCAGGCAGTCGACCTCCCGAATGCTTCTGCGACGGACCATACAGGTACCGGCCAGCTTGGCGAACTGTCAAGCTGCCTGGTAAGACTCACGGCAACAATTCCGGCCAACCAGGAGCCACCTCGCCTGCAGGACCTGGATGTCAACGTGGTATCAGCCAGGAAGCGGCCTTTTGCGTTGCTGCTCCTGCTACCAGCTGCTGCTGGTGGGTGGATAGCGGTCTGTCTTACTGTCCCTAGTGCGAGCCATCGCACAGGCACCGTAAATACGGCACACTCAAGCACTCATAAGCGCACCACAGAAGTGCAAATGTACAGACTTCATCCCCCACAACCATGATTAGTTAAGCGCACCCCCGTTCCCCGGCCTCCTCTACTGGCCTGCATGGCACAGCGACAAGCAAGTATCTGCATGCATAAAATGCATCACAGCAATGTCAAACGCCGGTGGAGGGTCCGCAAAGGTTCAGGCGCCAGCCAGCCCAGCCCAGCCCAGCCCAGCCTGTTATCGACGATAATAGGCCGAGCGAGCAGCCTGCCGCTTGCCGCTTGCCGCATCTGCGTATGCGTGTACATGCAGTACCTGTAATATGCAGCTAGGCCGATGTGACGAGTCGTTCACACACATATACACACCACCTTGTCTGCCTATCGATATTGGAAAGGGTCCTCTCGAAAATCGGTTCTAACACAGGCTTGCAGCTTGGGGAATCGAGTTATTCCACTTCCAGAGTGGAGCTTGGGCCCGCCCTGCTGCCTGCCTGCCTGCCTGCCTGGCTTGTGAATGCGGCGGTTCCCCGGGAAATGCTCAAACCGGTATGCCCCTTGCTATTGTCCAAAGGCTTGTTGGTTGGTTGCGGTCGAACAGGTTGCACCTTGGCGGACAACTACAACTTCCGATGGTGTGCTGACTGGCTATGCTCTGGCGGGTCGTTGCTTATCGCACGGAATCCTTCCAACTCTATCTGCGCCACTCGAGCACTACGAGATGGTGTACCGTTGAACCAGCATTGCCACAGCCAGAGTGGTTACGCGCAGACTGCTGTCAGACGTTTGGCAATGCACGAGGTGATTGTATGGATCGTCAAAAAAAGAAATTCATGCTCGTTCCTGGCTATACAAAGGCAGGTGCTTCTCATGGATTCGAATGAAACCTTCTCGGCAGAGACCCGAGTCTTCAGAGGAGTTCCCTCATTTGCATCTCTCACATCTCTCGATAAGCACCACAAATGGAGGCTAGACTTCTTCCTACACAATACAACTCAACCAGCCAAACCGCCCGTTACGTGTGCATACGTGACACCCACGATAAGACTTGAAAGAAAAGCTAATACCTCTTTATTCGGGTTAAAAAAAAAGAAATGATAAAAAATGTATATTACGTATTTATCAACTTTACATACAGAGCATAACCTACTAGTAGGTAGTCCAGAGGCCGAGAAGACGACTAATAGATAAACACATAGGACACAGGTAGACAAAAATAACAAATTGTGGCCAAAGCTCAAAAAATAAACCGAAAAACAAATGCGGCCTGTGTGGAGAACACACGACTTTCAGATTTTCCTAAATACTGAAATATGCTTCAGTCTGACACTGTCCCAACTGACTTAAACCGGGTCACGGTTACGTGGAACGGGAAGCTTATTCATAAACGGTAGCTTTACCAGAAGTGGTTTGTAGTTTTGCTATGAAGTTGTAAAAACCTAATTCCCACTCAAAAGTTTTGTGTGTTGAGGTTCCCATACTCTTCACAAGGCTGATAGATCAGGGCCACCCATTGTACCAATGTGCCTCACATGATCTTAATTAAAAGTCCCAAGGTGAGGGGGGTGGCAGACCCTACTCTATGTCAAGAGATTGGTAACACTTCGGGAGCTGCTGCTAGTTCTTGGGATAGGGACATGAACCTGTGGCGTGATTTCCTCCGCAATGCAGGCATCCTTGTTGCTTAGCCATTTTCGACGAGGTCGATGGGTCTTGCGAAGTCTGATGCTTTGAGCTAGAATTTATCTTGTGTCAGTATTGGACGTGTGATTTTGAGGATTGTTTCTGTAAGTTTGAGTTTGAAATGCTGGGTTGTTCTTGACTGTTGATTGAAATCGATGGCCAGGAAACAAGAACGGGGAGATAAGCCTCGAGGCTTCGTGACTTATATATGTGGACGATCCAGCCTTGGAATACAGCACTGCCATCAGTCTGATCTGGTATTACATGCACTCGAAGTGATGAGCAGAGAGTGGCTAATCAGATGGTTCGCGAGTGACGGGATGAATACAATCCAGCACCTGCGTGCGTAACCCAAAGGACGATAGATAGCATTGCCACAGAGTAAGATGAAGGTGAGTGGCAGTCTCAAATGAATCATGAACGCGGTTATCGCGAGCGCAAATTCCTATTCCCTGGTCTATCATCTTGTAGTTAGTCACCAAAGATATCATATCACAGAACATTTACTAGCATAAGACACAACTGTCATGGCGGCATGGCCTACCAAATCCAACTAAGTGCTGCTCGGAGCCAAGTCTTTCGGCTTGGGATTCTGCTCTTTCCAGGCAAGGTGTGTCTGACCTTGTCCATGAAGGACGTGTTGGTGGTGTTGGTGGTGTTGGTGGCGGTGGTCGACTTCTTGCTGTATCGCTCGACGATTCCCTCCACAGCCCACACGGCATCGGGCAGAACCCGTTTTCACGGCGTCCAGGGAGCTCTTGAGGAAGGGGTCGTCGGGCCAAATTCCACGAAGGAACTCAACCTGAGATTTCCTTGTCTTAATGTCCTTGAGATTTCTCTGGGATTCCTTGAGGGCCTGCTCACGGTCGTGTGTGGTACTATCTCGCATTTCTTTCTCGCTAGTAATGACTTGCATACTGCGTCTTTCCTTACCCCTGAGGAGCGCCCCCCCCCCCCCCGAAGGACCCGGCCGCGCATACCTTGGCACCGCTGGATGATAGGGGAAAAGAAAAGCCATTTATAATTCTAGTATTTTAGCTGGGCCATCTATTGCGCACATGTGCAATTGGTTAATGTTCCCGTCTCGATTATATAGAATATTAAAAAGAATTACACATGCCATACCTAACCTAGGGTAGTGTTTCTATGAAGTGATGCCTATCTTGAGACACAAGCCTAATTACGTCAAGAAACACAATCATTGTGTGTCAAATCTCTCATGTTTGGAGGATTTCATGAGCATTTTCAATAACAACCTACTCGAGTCGAGCCTTATATTGGTTTCGCTTCTATTCCGTATACATCTGAGGAATTACATGACGTCTTTATGCGGTGAGGGCCTTATACATTGGGAGAAACATTTGGTAAGAGGAACGCCAAAAGTACGTGATTTCACAGTATTGGGCAGTCACCAGAGATATCACGTCAATAGGGATACTCCCAATTTGGTCTATGAAGATCCCAAAGTCTTAATCATTATACATGGACCTTGCTCTGAGGCATGACCTCCTGAACCCCTTGGACAGATAGCTCATTCCACCATGACGCCAGCCCGGACATGAGGTTGTAACCGATCCATCTCCAGACACAGTAAAACAGTCGAAAGGGCTTATGCGCGAGGAGCAGCCGGACGCCACCTGCGTGCGTCATCACAGTCAGCAAGGTTCGCGTGGTCGACAAGGCCCCAGTCCGCCTCAAATAGATACACCCGCAGAAAAAGAGGACGCCCGAGGGAAGGGACAGCTTCTCACCTTGCGTCGTCCAGTACTTATTTATTCCACTTCGGTGGCGCGGCGCATTCTTTTACGGTGTGAGGCCCACCGCAGTTCGAGCACACCGGCTGCCCGTTGCTAGACATATTCAACGGTGGCTATGAGGATATCCTTCTCGAGGCGGACTGTGTTTGTGGAATGAGAAGTTGCTTGTTGCGTTTCGGTTGTGGTTGTGCGGTGTTGCGAAGCAGAGCTGGCTCTGCCTTGGTATCTTGTCTGGTCTTGAGGATCACTTCTGAGTACTTGTTTTTCTTGGAAGTTCTTGATTGTTGATTGGTACTGATGAGCAGGATTTGTGGAATTGTACGAGCCCGGGAAGTTTGGCGACTTTTATAGGCCAGCGAGACAATGAATCACTGGCAATTTACTGGTCTCTGGAAGTTCAAAATGGCTCAACAAGAGAGTCTGCTCACTCAGTTGGCCTATGAATGAGAGGTCAGACCGATTTTAGCTCTTCCAAGGTCCAGACAGTGGTGCTATGAAACTGGGAAACGAGAGTGAGTATCGAAATGTCATGATTTGAGAACTACCTAATCTGCTTGGGGTCATATACGGTCTCAAATTTCGGCATAGGTGCTGGCTATGAACTGACATTACAACATTTCCTGCCATTCGGAGAGTGACATTGCAATAATCCATGACAAGCAACAGAAACCGAGACACAGATAATGTACGGGGCTCCTGAAGTGCCGGAGACAACTTCCCTTGATAGGGCTTCTTTTCAATTTATCACAAGCTTTAAGTTGAAAAGATATCATAGGCTAGACATAGACGCCGTAGGCAATATAGTCGAGACTATACTGGGTGATGTTTGGTTAAATATGCTTGTGCCTGGAGAGGCGCAAGCACATTATGCTTGAAGAGTGCGCGAAATCATAATCGAAAAAGCATTGACCATTACATATCTCTGCACGGTATATGACATTGGGTGCTGGTCGATAGTAGCAATTTGGCAGACGTCGATAAAGTTCTAACCGGTATTTGCGGCAACTAGACAGTTGAAGGCAGCGAGGATCCATGTGAGTGGCTTCTCAACCGACTCGGGGCCCAGCTCAGATCTACCAGAAGTATCGAGTTTTACCCGAGTTCAGAGTCGCTCGGGGCTGATTCGCTCCAAGGTTGTTCACAGCCACTGAGGCTGTCCCAAGTTCTTGTCACTTATTTCATCACAGCAGGTCTGCACTAAAATTTGGTGATATCATCTAGAATTCTTGAGAAGTCTATTTGCTAATCACCCACAACCGAACGAGGTCTGGCCCATGATACGCTCTTGCCTGTTTCCAAGCCGTCCTGGAATACCACGAACCAGCCTCCCAAATCCAGTTGCCTATAACAACGGGCCTGATCTAGGCTCGCGTCATCAAAGCTCTAGGGGGCCCGCCTGCTGCCTGTCGAGCCTTGCCCGGGGAAGTTCCCGGTGGAACCCTCACCAGGCAGAGCCGCAGGTGGCTGACGCACACACCCTAACCGCTTCCTCGACCCCCACCGCTGAGAAAGACGTTCTTTTCGCCCAAATGGTTTCCTCCTCTTTTCAAGTCCTTCCCATCAGCTAGTGGGGCGGTAAGCGGTGCCCGTAGGGATTGATGTCCTGTTGTGTTGGCTGGATGACGATGTTGCCGTCCGGCCAACTGAGCCAGGGGTCTAGTGTGAAGACACACAGACCAATGGCTCCATCGCACCCCCGGATTCCAAGCTTGTCTCCACTTAATGCTCGGCCTTCTGTGCGTTGGGGAGCTCGTTCAGGGCCTCGCCAATTATGTCAAGCGCCTTGCGCAGCTCCGCCTCGCTAATTACGAGTGGGGGAGCGAAGCGGATAATGTTACCGTGCGTCGGTTTGGCCTGGGTTCTGTTAGTATTTTGTTCATTGTGACAGTGGGCTTCGTACGTCCGTCGCAGCGGTCCATGCGGGACAGGCGGTGAGTGGGACGGGTTGTCATGTGAGGTGACAAATGGATGGACCACCAGTGGACATTGGGAGATGACTTACCAGAACACCCTTGGATTTCAGGAGAATGCAAAGATCCCAGCTGTTCACGATTAGTCGTCTCCTTTCAAAGCTGGGAGTGTGGGGAGGAAGAACTGCACGCGTACTGGGACCCTTGAGGGTCCAGTAATCGCCCGATGATCCTTTCCTGTGGGTCTAGGGGTTCGACTTACGCGGTGCGTCCGTTGGTGGCAGACTCGTCGATAACCACGGCATTGAGCAAACCCTTGCCCCGGACCTTGGCGACGAGCGGCGACTTGAAGGCGGCCACGCCGTCACGGAAGACGTTGCCCAGCCTCTCGGCCTTCCCGACCATGTCCTCCTCCTCGATGAGCTCCAGGGCGCGCACGGAGACGGCGCAGCCCAGCGGGTTTCCACCATAGGTGGAGCCGTGGGTACCGGGCTCGACCACGAGCATGACGTCCTTGTCTCCAAGGACACAGGACACGGGATACATGCCGCCGGAGATGGCCTTGCCGAGGGTGACCAGGTCGGGCTTGATGTTGGCCCACTGGTGGCAGAGCATCTTGCCGGTGCGGCCAATGCCGGTCTGGATCTCGTCGCAGATGAAGAGGACGTTGTGCTTCTTGCAGAGAGCGGAGACATTGCTCAGGTAGTCGTCGTCCGGCACAACAACGCCGGCCTCACCCTGGATGGGCTCGACAATGAAGGCCGCGCTCTCCTTTCCGTGGCGCTCGAGAACGGCCTCCAGGTCGGCGATATTGTTGTAGCGGATGGGGTTGCCGGTGGTGGGGCAGAAAGCACCGATGTTTGGCACAAATGGGCCGTAGTTGTCGCGCGACTCTGGGTCAACAGACAGCGAGATTGCCGTCATCTATACTTGGTGTGATTAGATCGCGGTGCCTCCATGTATATTTTTTGTGACAAGTTTCGAGACTGTAGCCACGCTGCTCAGCCGCAAGCAGCACTCACCGTCCTTCCGTGAAAGTTCTCGGTCGCAGAAAACACCAGGGCCTTGTTCTCGGGGACCCCCTTGACCTTGTATGACCACTTCCTCGCAATCTTGATGGCGGTCTCGACAGCCTCGGCGCCGGTGTTCATGGGCAGCACCATGTCATAGCCGAAGACGGAGCGCACCTTCTCGGCCCAGACGGGGAAGACGTCGTTGTGGAATGCGCGCGAGCTGAGTGTCAGGCGGCCGGCCTGCTCAGTCAGGGCCTTGATCAGCTCTGGGTGGCAGTGACCCTGGTTGACGGCGCTGTAGGCGGACAGGAAGTCGAGGTAGTGCTTGCCCTCGGGATCCCAGACGTTGACGCCCTGAGCCTTCGCAAAGACGACGGGCAGGGGGTGGTAGTTGTGCGCGGCGAACTGGTTCTCGGCAGCAATGGCAGCCTTGGTGGAGGTCGCATGGTAGCCCGATGCGCCGCTGGTTGCGCCATTGGTGGCAGAGACGTCCTTGTCTGCGTGGGGCGCCATGATGACTTTGGTCTGTGGTTCGAGAGTTCCTGTCGTGGGTTCGCGACGGCGGGACGAGCGACCAGGAGGTATGCAGTATGAATAAGGCTGAGGGTGTTGTATTGGTCTCGGGTAATATCGTGGCCGCTCTCGGGAAAGGAGGGACCTTAAAGTATGTGGTTATGAGAAACAGGAGAACAAAGCAGACGAGGCGTCCGAGGAAGGGGGCCGAGGGGGCGGCAGGGCTAAAATAGTCAGTCGTAAGACGTCTTGAGGCCAGGTTTCCTAGCAGGCCTGGCAGCCCCGTCTCGGATCCTCTTGACTGTGCGGTGGACTGGATTGTTGAAGAGTGGCACACTAGACCCCTAAGTGCAAGTATAACCGCGAGGTTGGTTTTGGTATTACACACGACTTGTCATTCCGCGGTCACAAGATAGGCAGCGCACTGTGGAGGAGCCGAGACAAGCCGCCGCTATGAATAATGAGATGCACTTGCATCTGCCCGCGAATCATTCAAGCGGTCAGCCGTCTGTCTCTTTTTCAATTGATCAATTGATCGTGAGCATCGTCCGGGAATGCCCTCCATCTTGTGTCAACCGATGCCATCACTTTTGGGGGCCAGCCTACGCCGTAGACCAGTACCGACAAATAATACAGTAGTCTAACTAGGACGGCGCTGCTCCTGCTGGGCCCCCGATAGCGGGATGGAGGGGTGACAATGTCCCCCACGCTGCGCTGCGGCTCCGGCTGCAGGGGCAGGTGCCAGTGGACAAGGTCGCTGCCAATCAACGACGATCAATTTGACAACAATCAACCCCCCCTCTTCCCCCCTCCTGGTCCTCAACCCTTGTATTCAGGGTTGGGAAAGGGGTGACTGACTGACTGGCTGACTGACATCCAAGCAAGACAGACAGGCAGACTGAGAGCTCCCATGAGCTACCAAGCCACTTGATCATGTCCACCCGTGAGGCCCGCCAGCCTCATTCTCAACATGGACTCGCCATACCGCCACTATACGTCGTGACCGGCTTGGTCCTATTGCGTACCCTCAATGCATTTTGCACGGGGCGCACTTTCTTCCAGCCAGACGAGTACTTCCAGGCTCTCGAACCAGCATGGAACCTCGCGTTTGGGCCCAATAGCGGTGCCTGGTTGACCTGGGTGAGTCTGCTCATAATTATGGATGAATTCAAAGCCTTTGGTGAAACCCCACGACTGATGGTGATTCTAGGAATGGCAATATCATCTGAGGTCTTCCCTCCACCCAGCCCTGTTTGCCCTCGCATATGCTGCCGCGGACAAGGTCATGAGCGTGCTGTCATGCCTGCCAGCCTTCAGAGCCTCCGTGCTGGTCGCATTGCCCAAGCTGGTCCAGGCATGTCTCGCGGCGCTGGCTGACTTGTACACTTGGAAGCTCGCCGAGAAGGTCTACGGCCAGGGCAGCAGGTCGGCCTGGTCCGCCCTGTGCGTGACCGTGCTCAACCCCTGGCAGTGGTACTGCTCCGCGAGGACCTTTTCGAATTCCCTCGAGATGACACTCACCATAGCGGCCCTGAACTACTGGCCCTGGGAGTTGCTGGGTGACGCTGCCGAGACTCATGGTGGCTCCCCCGCGAGACGGAACCGTCTTGCCAGCCTCCGGGTCTCCCTTTTCCTTGCCGCGATTGCGGTTCTTTTGAGGCCCACAAACGTTTTTATCTGGGGCACTGTAGTTCTGGTGGCTTTCACCCGCTTGACACTACGTGGGAAAAGCCCAATCAGTTTGCGGGTAGCCCTGGTCCTCTTCAGGGAGGCTGTCTTGTGTGGGAGTGCCGGTCTGGCACTGTCTGCCATCTCTGACCGTCTCTACTTTGGCGAATGGACATTCCCACCATATCATTGGCTTCACTTCAACCTGAACCAGGACCTTGCTGTCTTTTATGGGGAAATGGCATGGCATTACTACCTCTCCCAAGGCATCACCCAGCTCGCCATGACATTCCTGCCATTCGCGCTCGTTGGTATATACAGGTCCGCGTTGTCGTCGACCTCAGGTGCCACGGCGACCCAATCCAACGCCCTCAGAACACTGGCCTACACGGTCATTAGCACTATTGCGGTCTTATCTGCGGTCTCGCATAAGGAAGTCCGCTTCATCTACCCACTCCTCCCAACTCTGCATATCCTCGCGGCCCCATCTTTCGCCTCCTTTTTCTCTGCCGCTCCAGGCCGCCAGCCCTCCCAGGGCAGGACCGCTCTCCTTGCCGGTCTCATATTCGTCAATCTTATCATAGCAACGTACCTCTCCCTCTTCCACGTTGCTGCACCAATCTCCGTCATGCACTTCCTCCGACATGAATACGAGCGCATCCACCCTGACCGTCTCAATCTTCACCTCGAGCATCCCATTCTCAACCACCATCATAGCCTCACGCAGCCATCACCTGTCGATGGTAGTAACGACACCGACGAGCTCTTTGCTCTCTTCCTGACTCCATGCCACGCGACACCCTGGCGCTCACACCTCGTCTACCCCTCTCTCCGCGCGAGGGCATTGACCTGTGAGCCCCCGCTGCACACAGCGCCTGGCAGCGTGGAGCGGGCGTCGTACATGGACGAGACCAAGAGGTTCTTTGACGGGTTCGGCTCCAGCGACCAGTGGGGCGTCAGCTTCCTAGCGGAGGAAATATGGCCGCTGGCAACTGGCGGGGATCAGTCCAAGGTTGGAGGCCGAGGTGGCGAGATGCCGCGCTATATTGTTGGGTTTGAGAGCATGGAGGTGGCCCTGACTGGATTTCTTGACAGCGCAGACATGGGGTGGAAATTGAAGCGTGTTTGGAGCGGGTGGAATGGATTGTTTAGCGATGATGAGAGGAAAGAAGGGTATCTGGCTGTTTGGGATACCGGAGTATATCCAGAATAGCATGCATCTTCCGTGGGGTGGTTTCACTATAATTGAATGCTACAATCACATCAGAGACTGAAAGCTGTTCTCCCAATCCATATATGATATGGCTGAAAGCCAATCTTCACCTGGGAACGACTTCTTACCCAAGTAATATGGAACTGGTGTGCTGTTTTGATCTTTGATTCATGCTAGTATTTACTTTTCAAATGTAATATGCGCATGATGCCAGAGACATGCCTCGTGTCTTGTTATACTAAGAAGAAAGCGACATGGCGGCGAGTGGTGCATATATTTCCCCACACACACTACATCAGAGCATATACCTAAACTCGGGGTTCAAATCACCCAGCTCCGTCTTCTCGTATTCAGTCAGGTTCGCGCGCACGGTCTTGTCCCTCTTGCGGTTCTCCCACGTGATGAGCGCGGCGTAGACGCAGCAGCTCACGAGGCTGAGGCAGATGAAGCCGATGCAGATGCTGTAGCCGGGCTTGTAGAAGGGCGCGTCCTTGGCGAGGAAGGCGTAGGTGGAGATGATGCCGCCGATGTTGCCGAAGCCGATCTGCCAGGCGGACCCGATGGCGCGGCGGTGGTGGCCGCCCAGGTTCATGTTGAACCAGCACACGATGACGGGCATGGCCGAGTAGGTGCCCATGACGACCAGGAAGAGGGCGCCGTACTTGACGCTGGTGCGGTCGTGGACGGTCAGCAGGACGGCGAAGCCGCTGATGGCGATGCAGATGGGCACGACGGTGAAGAGGAAGCGGTGGCGGGCGAGGTCGGACGCGAAGGCGACCAGCATGCTAAAACCGAAGGCCACGGCCCAGGGCGGCACGCTGTGCAGCTGCGTCTCGATGGGGCTGTAGCCGTAGGCCTGGATGATGGAGGGCGCGAAGTAGGCGTAGCCGTAGGCCGGGACGATCAGCCCGAAGTACATGAAGCCCCCGACGATGACCTTTGGGTCCCGCAGCACGGTGAGGACGTCGGAGATGGTGATCTTGCGCTCGGCGGCGTTGTGGCCCAGATCCGCCCGCAGGCGCGCCTTGACGTACTCGCGCTCCGGCTCCGTGAGCCATTTGGCCTGTTCCGGGAAGGCTGGGAATGTGAAGAGGAAGGTCATGCAGACGAGCACGGTGATGGCGCCCTCAATAATAAAAATCCACCTCCAACCATGGTAGCCTCTGAGCCCATCCACTGAGGAATGAGGAAAGCGTGTCAGCCAATGTTTCTGAAAACCAAGACGAGACGATCAACACGGTTGACTCACTCTTCCCTATCGCGGACGCCAACAGCCCGCCAAACGCACCGGCAAGACTTGTCGAGGCGAAGAAGAATGTGAAGCGCTTTTGGGCCTCACTTCTCTTATACCACATTCCCAGCAGGTAAAAGCAGCCACTAAAAGGATGTAAGAGGCGTGTTCAGCAGGGACGTAGGGGCATACGGAAAGACTGACGGGAACATGCCACACTCAAAGATGCCCAAGAAGAACCTCGTGGCAAGAATGCCAGAGTAGTTCTTCGTCAAGCCCTGGAAGACAGTCACCAGGCCAAAGGCGATCCCGCACAGCGACAGCCAGACCCTGGGCGAGAGCTTCTTGAGCAGGATGTTGGAGGGGATCTCGAAGAAGACGTAGGGGACGAAGAAGATGACCAAGATGGTGTTGTACTCGGTGCCGCCCAGGCGCAGGTCCTCGACGAGGTGGAAGGACCTGGCGTTGGCGACGTTGACGCGGTCCAGGAAGGCGAGCAGGTACAGGATGCTGATGAAGGGCAGGAGGTGCAAGTCGACGCGGGTCATGAGCTTCCTCTCGGTCGTGTGTGGCGGGCAGGCGACGCCGAGCTCGTCGTAGTCTTCTGAGTAGCCCGGCTCCCTGTCCCCCGCGTACATGCCGGTTGGGGATCCGCCCTCCTTGACACCGGCCCCATCGCTGTGGACGTCTATGCCGCCGTCCCCGGCCGGCGCTGGAGCTGTGAGTTTCAGTTAGTTCATGTTCCCGCAGGTTGATCCTTTCTTACGAATGAGTCGATGGTACAACATGTACCGACAGACAGGCAGTATGAGTAATCCACAAATCCCCAAATAACGAACGCATCTTGGTGATCGCACAACGACAGCAAACGAGCGAGCTTCGGCACTTACGGGACTTCTTGGTGAACATGCTAACAGAGCCTTGGCTTCAGGTCCGACGTCGAGGTCAAGCAGGAGAAGCCGGCGCAGAGGCGGTTCACTATAACTCGCAGCCACGGATGAGGCGGGGGAGGGAGAGGTGACAGAGGGCGAGGCGCGATGCGGGATGACGAGAAGCAGATAAATAGCTTACTGAGAAAAAAAGAGGCGAGGTACCTTGCATGTGGTTGCCCTTAAATCCGCCCCGGCGGGCCTCCATCTCCCTCGGGCTGGGGAGGACGAGTCACCTCACTACACAGTACTTGTTTGGTCAGATTATTAGTTGATCCACACACGTCCTCTCTCGCTCGCCTCTCCGGGAGGCACACCCCGTCCGATCGGAGCCAACCCCCCCAGCCCGGGCGCGTGCTTACCCCAGCGTTATACCGGATCGAGTCTGGGGCTCCCCACAGCAACGATGCCTAGGTATTTCTTGAATAATATGTCACTGAGCTCAGTACACATGTATGTAATTACTTTTTTTTTTATCCAGCAAATCAAGTGTTGCTTCACATAACACCTGAATGCCTCCCAGAGGCCTCAACCAGCACCAAGGAACAATTGGACAAGATCTCGTCCACCAGGGGAAAAAGGCCCGCATCCCCTCCCCATCATCCCGTCCCGTCCTGGTCCTACGCACAGAAACGGGCAGCTGCAGCTTCCATCTCGTGGTATGTCTCCGCCTCGTGCGCCGCGGTGCGACCGTGGGCGAGGGAATACCGCTAGAAACATCGGGATTTCCGTGGCACATACACAAAACAATCTTCCAAAGTGAGACACGCAGCATAGACACAGGCATCCCCAAGTCATCATCCCGGGCCTTAACCGCCCGTGTTGGTTGCCGGCAGCTCGCTCGCCCGTGGCTGGGCCTAATTTCTCACTTGCACCACGCCATCAGTCTTGCGCAGTACACGATCCCTCTGGTTATTCCAGGTCATATCAGCGTTGCACCCAGGCGGCCGCCACAATGCGATTTGGAGTTCCAAGGTTTTGGGAGGGGGGACAGAAACAACCATTTTGATACCATTTATGGAATCTGGAAGGGGGGGGGGGAATCCAAGGTGTACATACCGGGATATAGATCCCAATCTCGAAATCTGTGAGTAACAGAGAGAGGGACAGCCAGCAAAAAAAGGGCACGGCGCGCCGAGTTCGCTCTCACATTTGCCAGGGACTCGGGGAAAAGTCCCCATAGATTCAAGCTTAAAACGGCCCTAGCCCCTGGGGAAGCGGCCGCGCTACTGCAGCTAAACCCCAGACCCTCCCGCTTTTGCCCAGGTCCTAGCAGCAGCCGAGGCGAGCCCAGTTGCCCAGCGAGGTGCCCGCGGGCAGGATCCGGCCGCCCTGAGGATCGATCATGCACATGTTTTGTGAAGTCTTCTAGATATTTGAGCCTCACCCGGTCCAGAACGAGGACTTGGCTCAGTGTGAGCTCTAGGACAGCAGTAATCCCACCAAACCCTACTGCTCGCACTCTATTAAGAACACAGTCGGACTGTAAACCCCCGGCTGTCTCACGGCCATCGGAACGACAGCCGCAGGAAAGACTATTCCTGAGACCTTTTCCTCTTGACTTTCTTCTTCCCGGCTCCTGGCTCCTACGTGACACGGGCGAGATTGCGCCCACGCTCATGTCCCGACCCGGCCACGCGGCCGCCCGTCACCGAGAAGCAAAGAAAAACCCGCGTGGCATCCCGTCAACAGCAAATGGAGCTTCAGTAGCAATGTGGCAAGCGGGGGAAGTTATCACACCCAGGGGTTATGTTCCCTAATACTCTTCTTTTCTCATTCCCAAACCGCGTATAGGCAGGTAGCTAAACCAGGGTATCCTCAAGTAGCAGCAGCAGAATCATCGACAGGTAACATCAACATATGCCGTTACCGTACAGTAGCAGCCCACCGCTTTCGCTCAAAGCTTTCCTGACAGGACGACTTTGAGAAAGCTTGGGCCCCCAAGGTTCGAACAAAAGCTGGTCCCATCTTGTCCATCCCTTCGTATTGAATCCTTCAGTATGAGAGCCAGCCACCCCTCTCCCCGTGCCTCTCTTGCCGTGTGTGGTCTTTGCTCTTTCGAAGTCGCTGTCTTGATCTCTCTCTCTCTCTCTTGCATGAATTTGCCTGCCTTGGTCTGGCGATTCCCAAAACCAAACCGCCATAAAGTTGAAGATTGAAAACATTAATAAAATCGGGTCCGATGGTTGTAATTCCGGGTGTAGTTGGGAACCAAAGAGGGGGCATTAAAATCGTACATCGTAGTTGTACATCCACAGCTGTTGCTAATATCCTGTTCATGGCCAGATCGATGGGACAATGAGCTCGCACATCAGTGCTGAGATGCGTTGGCTTCTGGTGCCTTCTGAGGGGCATCTTTCTCTGCCTCGGCCGGCCGTTTGATATCGAGGCTCTTTCCGCGCACGGGGAGTGCCGAGCTGAGGGATCCACGATCACCAGGTGGTGATTTGGTGCGCCCAGCATTCTCCTTGGCCTCTCGCATCTTGTTCTTGATCCATCCAGAAAGCCCTCTTGATTCCTCCCTGCTATGGCCATGTTCTCTGCTGCCAGAGTCGATACTGGAGTGAGCTTCCAGGGTCGGCTCGGACGAGTCTCCCGTGAAACTGTGCCGAGGTTTGTTCACGTCAGTGCCAACAGAGCTGTTGCTGGTCTCGGCCGTCCTGTTGAACCCAATCCTCCGGGGCGATGTCACGGCAGGCTCTGGACCCTCGGGGAAGTCGTCCTTTTTGCGTGACAGTCGCCATCGTCGTTTCCTGTCCTGCTGTTCGCCATGCTCAACCTGCTCGATAGACGGGATTGGCTCCTCTATGCGATCGGCATCAGAGCCTTCGTTGAAAGAACTGTGCAGGGAAGTGGGTGGTGACTGATGCGTTCTCAGCCCGTGTTCGGCATTTTCACTTGGCAAGTGGCCACTTGACGGCATCTGCGAGGCCCGTGGCGTGGGCTCAGACGGGGTATCAATCGCGTCCGGCCTCGGCAAGTCCTGCGCTGGTACCTCGGCTTCTTGTTGAGGGTATTCCGTCATCCTCTCGATCGGGTTAAAAGACTCGACAGTCGGCGAAACCGCGCTGGAGTGAGCAAGAGACGCAGCAGAACTTGCTGCACTGGGGTTCGTGCTCGGTACGCGCTTCTTCCGAAGCTTGTTGGGTTGCTTCTTCTCGCTATTTTCTGTAGGCGACCGTTGGAATAGGCTGCTCAGGTTCCGCTCCTTGGTCGGGGTTGTCGCGGCCTCTGGAGCTGTCTTGGGTTCCAGAAGGCGCTCCTGGCTCCTTTCACGTGCGTACCCAGGCGTCAGGCCTCCTTTACTGCTTGCCAGTGGATCCGATTGCTCGCTGGCTTCGGGTGTCTCCACCTCCTGGACTGTGGGAGGCGCCGGGATGTTCGCAGAAGATGCTACCACAGGTGTCAGTGGTGACACAGGCGCGCCGGCCCCTTCGTTCCTCATGTGCGCAAACCTCCCAGACTGGATTGCCGGCGACCTTTTGGACGGAACCGTATTGCTCCTGCCGAGCCCGCTGGATGGTGTTGACGCAAGGGCAGGGCTACCAGGGCTCGGGGCACCATTTGATGCGCGCGAGTGCCTCGAGCTGGTAGATTTATTTCGTCGAATGGCCCCATCTCGGGATATGCTTTCCGCCGCGGCGCTGGCATTAGATGCAGATCTGTGGACGCCGGACTTACGAGATGAACCGGGGGTTACAGGCGCATTGATGACGGGGGTGCCCTTCTGCACCTCCTGCACCGTCTTCTCGTCCGCAGCCGTGCCTTGCATTCCGATCAGGAAGTGGTCCTGGTTCTCAATCAGGAAAATGAGGACGCATTGGTTGAGGCGATACTCCTCCGGGGCCATGGCGTGCCTGGGATGCGACAGCATGCCGGGCTGGAAGATGGCTGCTAGGTTCTGCGAGTTCATGCGATTTTCATCCGCCTTAGCTGCAAAGACGGCCAACAGATCGAGGATATAGAGCAAAAGCTGTCGGTTCAGAGGAGGCAGCTGCGTGATGAGGCGCTGGTACTTTTTGATCGCGGACTCGACGTCGAACTCGTCGATGAACTGAGGCCCGTCGGCGTCGCCAACAGCCGACTTGGTCGCGCCTTTCAGCGGGCCCCTAAAATTCTCGTACAGCTCAAGGGGCACAACGGGCTCCGGAAGATCGTTTAGGTACCGCCGAAGCACGTTCGCTGCGTCGTGGACTGTGTAGCCATCCCAACTGAGGCCCTTGCCGTAGCGATCCGGGGAGTCAAACACCTGTTTGAGCTCCTTGATGCGCTTTTCGGACCCATTGAGACGGAAGATTCCCTCGACGTTCGTTGCTGTATTTCCGCATCAGCACGGAGTCCCGTTACGACGAGGGGGCGACTTCACGCGTACGTACCCTTCTCTTTCAGGTAAACCCCACACTTCGCGACCACGATGGGTACGTATCCGTATATGTAGCTCTTGCCGTTGTCGTCGACTAGCGATATGGCGACGTTCGCGTAGACGATGCTCTGTCGCAACGGCACGCCGAAGATACCGGGTGCTTTCGTTTCTGCACAAGTCAGCGGGGCGGTTTCTGGTGGAGCAATGGTGCAAAGACAAAGAGGAGGAGCCCGCAGGCTTCCGCCCAGATGCGCGCCCAGGGAGGCGCCGAGTCGCGTCCTGCGCCTCTGCTGCTGTGAGGCCCTGCCCAACCAGCCAGGGCTGGAGATGAAGCTGTGGGAGGGCCTGAGCAGCAGAGGTGTGACAGGGCCAGGCAAGTGAGGATGTTGCTGCGAGACATGTTCCAGGGACAGCAGGTCATCTGGGTTGCTGCCATGGTATGCCGCTGCAAGAGAAACCCATTGTTCTAGAAGAGCAGGGCAAGGAGTAGAGGGATCTTCACCATGTGACTCCTCATGCTTGGAGAGCTTGAAATTTTTCCACCAGGACTTGAGGTCGCGTTTGCTGGGAGGGGAGGCGTGAGAAGCAGTCGGGGTTGGTGGTTGGGTATTTGGCCCTCCGCCATGGTTTGCAGCAGCTGCAGTGGTCGGAGGGTGAATATTGGGGGGGTTCGGAGGGTTTGCGGCGGACGTCATCGTGAGGGTACGGCACGCAAGGACGACCGTGCTGGCAGTGCTGTAGATCAGCACAGGGACACAGGCAAGCCGGTCGCAGCGTTGGGAGCCAGGATTGAATCAGAGGTGGTTTGGTTTTCCGACTATGTGGTGTGTGCAGCGGGACGAGAGCGTTCGATCTGAGCTGGCAGCGGGGGTGCAAGCAGCAGGCTGGGCTGGGCTGAAAGGAGTGGATTGTGGTCACAAAAGATGAGCGACCGAGTGCAAGTCGTGTTGTGGAGGGAGATGGGCGGCAACGACGTTTAGTTCAGTTTGGATTGGACTGGGCTGGGCTGGGCTGGCTGGACTGGGAGACCACCGGGCTGGGCCTTGCTGTGCTCTCTCTCTGGCTGCGCTTTGCTGCACTTCGCTTCGCTGCTTACTTGGCTGCTTGCCTGCTGCTTGCCCTGCTGCTGCCACTGGTGCTGCTGCTGCTGCTGCTGCTGCTGCTGCTGCTGCTGCTGCTGCGGCGCTTGGGAGGACCCAGGCGGGCTGGAGGCTGGAGCAGTGATGTGTGACGTCCATGGGTGTTCTGGGGGCCTGGGGTACTTGGATACCCCTGTGTTTTGATGGGCCGCCCAAGTGCCAGGGCTGCCAGGTGGGCTAGGCTCAGACCAGACCAGACCAGACCTAGACCAGGTGCTGAAGGGGGGATGAACGGGCAGACTGGTACCTGGGTGGGAGGGGTCCTCCTAAGGTCCGAATGACCAGCCAGCCAGCACCAAGGGCAGAGGGCTGGTGGATTGGGGGCCCACAGGGGCTCCACAGGGGCTGCACCGTTGCTCCCGGGCACCCAGGTAGATGACAAGAGTACGAGCGGCAGTGGTGTACATGCTGACATGCTGCTTGGCTGCACTAGATGGCTGATCACCCTGAGTCCCCTACTGCTACACTGGATATGTTTACCCTGGCATGGCAACCAGCAAATGTACTCGGTACTGCAGGTATGAAATCACAGTCTGGTTCAAGCCTTTCCTTGCCAAGATCAGACGGCTTCAGAAAGCAAGTTTGCAAACCCAAAACATTGGCAGGAAAGGCAGGAAAGGTTATGTACCTGCAGTTGACTCGAGCAGGACAAGACAGCTAATAAGCACAGCATTGCACAGCCCTCCAGACATACGCACACTCACACGCAGGCACAAACATTTGTACAGTACAGTATGACTTGCGAGATGGGCACATCCCCTCTGTCTGGACTCTGGCCGGCCAAGGATCGCCCTGGGGGAGTTCTGTTCCCTGCTTTCTCTTTTATTAGAATGCCACCCCGGCTAATCCTCTTCAGTCTCTCTGGCACTGCATCGTGCACACACACTCGCAGCACACACACCCCACAAACACAAACGCAGGGACCACCAGAGCTGGCTTGCAGCTTGACCACCTCAGATCCTCTTCCAACCTCCCACCAGGTGATGCCGGTCCGCAGTTTCCGTTCGCAGGGTGCCAGCAGCTCCCACGTACTGGCAGACAGGATCTACAAAGCAGAGGACAATGGACAACGGACAACGGACAACGGACAGCCGACAACCTCTGCCGACGTTCCGTTCTTCCTTTGATGGTCAGGTACCTGCACTAGCGTTTTGGGATTGGCGGTGGCTGCAACTGACAGCCAAAGAGGAGTAGGGAGATGAGATCCTCGAGGTCTGCGGTCTATAGCAGACACGCAGACACAGTCTGGTACAGACTCGATCCGGTCGAGGTGGTGGACTACAGCAGGCTCCATCACTGGCTGGCGAGGCGCTGTCGCATCGGTAATTTCTCCCATCACCACTGTGCCATTCTCCGTCCAGCATGCAGTGACGGCGTTGATGCCGATCCCCAATTTTTCTACGCATGGAATCGCTGCTTAAAATTTAGGTTAATTCGACAGCGAGACCTGTCAGTTGCCGCTCGAGGACTGCTGACCATACAGCATGGTTCACAAGGATCCCGGAAAATCATAATGTTTACTTCTGTGACGACGCACTCATTTTCTTAATAAGTGATCAACTCGTGTGCCCACAACTCTGAGCATTTCTTCAGATCTGGTGGCGTCGTCCAACAGCAACACTCTTGCCTCATTCCGTTGCCAAGCGACCGCCGGCGCGTCCCTCGATACGCCAAAGGGTAGCTAGCTATATTAAACGGTGAGTCGCGAGATGAGATGAGAAAACCTTTGCTCAGCAACAGCACTCCAGCAGTAGGGAGGAGATCGACAGCCTGTGTTTCCACTTCCCTCCTAGCCCTAGAACGTTGGAAGAGGTCCAGATTCATTCCCACCCCTGGAGACATATCGATGCGGTGACACTCGAGCAGGGTGCTAAGGCCGAGCCTCGTGCGCCTCGACGTGCCCCCCGGCCAAAGTCCTCCGCATTCATTGTTCGTTGCGGCATGACGACAGCGGCCGGTGCCGTCGAAACCGGTCGAGGCGCAACTGGTTGCTTGCTGAGCGCCGCACGTCGTGCCATGGCCCAGCCCTTGACTGTTATCCGGCCAACCAGTCCTGTCTGCAAATCATACGATCGTGAGCGCTTTCCATACCCCCGGGCTGGGCTGGGTATGCTCGCTCCGATCGTGACTGCTTTTTTGCACATGTTCCAGATCCCTTTATCTACTAGCGGGCAGGGGAAATTGAGGCACCCAGGGTGGTGGTAGCGTAGGTGACGATACCTGGGCAAGCTTGCCGCAGTGCCGCGCCACCGAGCCCAATAACGTGGGATCGTCCCGGGAGCTATTCCAAAGCTTTGCCATCACTCTGTACGGAGGTATCAGTGATTGGCATTGTGGGTAAGGGAATCCATCCCACCCAGAGGCCCCAAGGAAAAGTCGAGACCGCCAATGACGCACAAATGCTGCATCCGGTAGAGGCGAGCCTTGCCAAAGCCCCAAGGGGGACAAGCCCAAACCAAGCCGTCAGCGACCCCTTTTTGCTCGAGGGCCCATCCGCCTGATGTTGTGTCGTCTGACAACAACCTATCTTTCTAGCAGAAGCGGCCAGGCTGCCGCTCTGGCGGCCCAAGCATAGGGACTGGGCTGGTTTAGTGGAGGTTGTGCGGCCCAGGGCGTTTCGCCGGCCGGGAGATGTGCGGACAGGGACTCGTGAGATCCTGCGCGAACTCTCTCTCTCTCTTTCTTCTTCTCGTGTCCCCTCCACCCTTGTCTCACCCGCAGGGCACAATTCTTTTGGTACGCCCGGTCTTCAGGTCGCCTGCAGTGCCAGTGTGAACTGGATTGATGCGTGGTCGGCCACTGGCCATGCCTGATGGCTTGGATGGATGTCCCAGGTCTCCGGTCGCCCAATGGGTGACTCCCGCAGGTGCTCCATTTTTAGCAGCTGCGAGGTCACCATCCGCGGGCCTCCAATCGGCTGTGGTGACGGTCCGCCAGGCCTAAAGCAAGTTTTCCCTCGCGAACAAAAAAAGACAGCGCCCAGGAAGATCGAACGCAGCCTCGTCATATGTCACCCACCCGACCAACCCAATTCCAGCCAACCGTCCCTATCTGTACCCCATCGTGGGGAGGGGCGAGGGTTGGACGAGACGTTGACGTACTACTGTCGCACCGGGTATCCGAACCTGACAGGCAGACAGGCTGCGAGTGCAGCTACTTCTTCATTCAGGGCCTTTGCCATGTGCGCCAGAAGTGGATACAGGCGTTGCGGGATCGTGGGGCCTGTCCCCGTGCCCTGAACCCGTCTGCCGTTGATCTCATCTCGGGCGTGGATCTTCCCCAGTTGTGTGTGCGAGAAAAAAAAGAGTACGTACTGCGGTACGCGGTATTCTCTGCATGCAATACCGTAATTGCCCCGCGCAGTTTTGTTCCTCGGACGCCGTGACAGGCAGGCGAAACCAGGGCAGAGGCTCTCACACGACCAGCCTGCCGGCACCAAGCTGGGCAGCATCAACCGCCGCACATGCTGGCCTGCTACATCCATACCCACGTACGTACATACATACATACATGCCTGAGGAGGGGAGCTCCGGCGCTCGCTTGTCTGCTGGCGTGTCTCACGACCATGCACGTTCTGGTCACTGTCGTGGTCGGGCCTGCCCATCGCCCATTGGGCTGGGAATGTTTCGGCCTCGCGGTGCCGCCACCTCTTAATCCGTGGCGATATGGGATCCGGGTCGCTTGTCGAGCTCGCGGGATTGGGGCCACGATGCGTGTGGATGGGCCTGAGGGGCAGAGGGGCTCGCACAGGATCGTCGACGATGGCGCGGCCCGTATGGGTGCCTGTAGCTGGCCAAACACCAAGGCCCGAAACGGGGTTTGACCTGCGCAAGACTTGACGATCGTCCTTTCGTATCTGCACTTGGTCCAGAGACAAATCCGGACTCACCCACCCAGCTAGCTACCTTGCTGCCTTGGAAGCCAATGCTCAGAAGCACCGCGGATGACGCTGGAGCTGGATCGTCGGCGAACCCAAGGCGTAGCACTGCAGAGGTAAGTAGGTCACGGCTCTGTCAACACTAGGCAGTCACCTAGACGCAGTTCCACAGCTTTTTAGCACTGGGCAGCGGCGGCAGCAGCAACCCGTAACGTCGTCGTCGGGACACAGATGCCGTGTGAGATCAGCCGTCGCACCCAGTCGTGCATTAATTACACTGCAGGTCGACGTTGGCTATGCAGAGTGCGGCCCCCGAGCGGGCCCCCGGGGCACACTTGGATCTCTCGGGTCAGGCCAAGATGGGGGCATGTGTGTACAGCACACCAGCCGTTGACCGCGTAGTAAACCTCTGGACCACGGAAATGCTGTGAGATCCCATGATCTGCAAGAGCTGGGCGGACAACGAGCGCGTACTGAGTTGCTCAAGTGCTGCGCATAGCAGCGCCCGCACGTGTGGAAGCAAGTCTCTTGGGTTACTGTACTCCGTACATGTCAAACGACGGTTACCGAATCTTCTGCATTGTGTCATGTGCCCCGTAAGTTTGGACTTGCCACACCTGTCTTGTGTAAAATTATTCATTGACACGGCTTCATACGTGACGGGATTCTCACTGAAGGAATGCAATAGTCATAGCCGGCTGCTGGGTTGCACTGTCTCTTCCAGGGATTGTACAACCGCCAACACTGGATGGATGTGCACCATCCGCACCAAGCACTGAGGTGTGTTAGACGCCGATAAGGTCGAGAGTCAACCACTCTAGACGAGCCTTTACGAAGCGCAGTAAATGGATTTACTCCTCTCTGACGCAATATGATGGGTAATAGAGACTCTCGCCCAAAGCTCATCGTCAAACCAGTCATGCCCGGCCCAAAAGACGGCCAGCGGTCGCATCAAGCGAGGGGCTGAGCAACTAAACTATTGCTCCGACCCAACCCACAAGCCACTCCAGAGCTCAGCTTCGACCCCAACCGTCTATGTGATGATGGCTCATCAGTGCTGCGGACCCGATTCTGCTGTTTTATGCTTCTTCTACCAACATGAGATGATATTCTGCTGGTCGTGCTGTAATAGCCGCGCTATGAAGGAAGAGGCAGCCGCGTGTGGTTGATAAAGAGCCAAAGGCTATATAGGGGTCGTCTGTTGGCGATGCTAATCATGCATCGCGCATCTCAAGCCAACAGCGAACTAGCTCCGGAACGAACAGCGATAACCAATACCTGATACTCCTCGAGTGCCGACAGCAGCACAGCAAGAATCTCGTCTACTAGGGCACAATGGTCAACACCTCTTCATCATTGGCCCCTGACGCATCCTCATCTGAAAAGAGATCCTCTGTATCCCACGAAGAGTAAGTCAGCAACCACGGCGGAGTTAGAGCTCACGCTGATGCTTCACGCAGAGGCCCACCCCCGAAACGTGTCTGCCGCGAGGCCCCGGGGAGAGGTTACCCGCGGATTTCCTGGCTCACAGAGAACTGGCTGTCGACATCAGTTCGTCACGAGCGTATCGCAACGGCGAGCCCTAGCACGGGCATTGGGCTGGTCGCGCAGGGCCTCCTGGACCACTACATCAACCTTTCCCCCGGCCTCAACGGCGTGGCGGACTTCACGCCGGTCCGTGACGAGACCGGCCAGTACCTCGGGTATAGGCCCAAGGTAGCGACGTGGCCGTTGTCGAAGCAGGATGCTTTGAAGTACAAGGGACTTGGTAGCATAACCGGCTGGAATAATTGAGGGAGTTGCGGGGAGACAGTGGGATTTTGCGAACTCGGCAGATTGAACCAGGGAATTCGCGATTGGATGTTGCCTTCGAACTCGTGAGATGCGTTCAGACAAACCGGAAATGAATCAACATTGCGGCCATCATTATGTCCATCTAAAGCGCAAGTGTGCCCCACCATTTCGGTGCCTAGTAGTACCACGCCAGTAGTAAACGCTCTCATCAAGACGAAACTACCGGTCCGATGGAAAAGGTGATATCCCGTGAAGGGTGGAACCCATGGGATGCTGCCCTCAAGAAGAATGTCCCACGGGAGTCCATGCCAAAGAGCTTTCTGCCAAGGGCATGTCAACCTTAGAGATGTCAAAACGATGAGCCTCGATGACGTTCCCGCGGTTTTGGGCAGTCAGCACTCTGAACCGCCCTGCGCAAATGTTTAGACCCTTAGACCGAACATTGCGGTCTCGTCATGATCCAAGATGGCTAATGTGTTCAGTGCTCGTTCAGGAACTTGATGCTGAGGTTGAGTCGATAGGGCAAGTGAATAATCTTTGCAGATGCAGTAAACTGTTCAAAAGCACCCTACACCTCCCAGCTTCGGGTGCTGTTAGCCACAGGGATTCCGCGGTTCGGCCAGGTGCAGGCGGATGATCCTTAGAACGATTGAAGCTAGACTTGTGTGGGAGAGGCTTCTGAGGTTGGCTTTTCAGCTGAGGGGAATCTCAGCTGCAGCTGTTCGTTGGAATCTCTGGCGAGGACGGCCAAACAAAGGAACCAGAGGAGTATCACCGGAGCTCAGCCTGCATCTCAAGCTATTTGTGTCAGTGTTGGTAGTGTTGGTAGACGTTGCCAGTGGTGTCTGGAATTGCCGAGGCAATAGTCTTCAGCTCGCCCCTGGCCAGCAAAATCGAGTCTGCTGAGAAATCGATTTTGGGGGTTTTGCCTCCAAAGCATAGAGAATTGTTGCGTAGACCACAGGCCTTGGAGATAAGATGGGTTTCTGGCGGGTGCATTTTGCCATCCGGGTACATACAGTCAGCAAGGGCCAAAAC
Organism: Diaporthe batatas; assembly: GCF_019321695.1. Lineage (NCBI taxonomy): Eukaryota > Fungi > Ascomycota > Sordariomycetes > Diaporthales > Diaporthaceae > Diaporthe > Diaporthe batatas. Next base: position 1,043,294 of record NW_025408557.1, on the reverse strand, counting down.
TAGAAGGTTCCAACCGCTCAAGCTCGTCAGGGTCTACTTGGACTCAAGCTCAAGCTCGGGCCTCTCTGCGCTCAAGTGGGTCTGGCAACCCCGGCTGGCAATTGTCGTCATGAAGCTGCCTAGTGGGTAGGGAGGCCGGGGCTTGTCCAACCTAGCTTTCGCCGCCATCGCCTTCCAACATCGAGACAACACACCTTCAACCATCTCCCAAAACCTCCGGACTGCAAAACGGCCCTCAGGTTTCCTTCCATCTCCATCTCCCTTCCTTCGTATCCCATTCCCCCAGGTCAACAAGATTCTGAATCTTTGATCTCCCACACACACCACCATTTCCATTAGGACCGTCGCTTGGCCTTGAGCTACCGACGTCTTACCGGCAAACCGCCAGCACATCTCCCGAGCTCTCAACAAACCACGCCTTCGTTTGCACATCCATATCTTCCTGCAAGCAAACAGTCAAGATGGCCCCTGAACCCAACCCAGACCACACCGAGAAGAAGAGCCATTTGATGTACGTATACGATGCCCCGCTCGCCCCGCTTCTGCGACTTCAAACTGACTGACTCTTGGCAGGGACGCTTCTGGCGCCGAGCGCAAGGAAGAGGATGACACCGCAACCGCCATCCTCAAGAAGAAGAAGAAGCCCAACCAGCTTATGTACGACCTTGAACTGGCATCTTTTCTGTCAAAACAGCATACTGACATCCCACAGGGTTACCGATGCCGTCAACGATGACAACTCCATCATCGCCCTCTCAAACAACACCATGGACGCTCTCCAGCTGTTCCGTGGCGATACCGTCCTTGTCCGAGGCAAGAAGAGGAAGGACACCGTGCTTGTTGTCCTCGGTGATGATGACCTCGATGATGGCAGCTGTCGTCTGAACCGCGTGGTCCGACACAACCTCCGTGTGAAGCACGGCGATATTATCACCATCCACGCCTGCCCCGATATCAAATATGTGAGTATACAGTCCATATTTCACGTCATCAATCAGTCACTAACACACGAGAACAGGCCAAGAGAATCGCGGTTCTGCCGATCGCCGACACAGTCGAAGGTCTCACCGGCTCTCTATTCGACGTTTTCCTTGCCCCATATTTCCGAGAGGCTTACCGGCCAGTCCGCCAAGGCGACCTTTTCATCGCCCGTGGAGGTATGAGAGCAGTCGAGTTCAAGGTCGTCGAGGTTGACCCCCCCGAGTACGGTATCGTCGCCCAGGACACAGTCATCCACTGCGAGGGCGAGCCGATCCAGCGTGACGAGGAGGAGAACAACCTGAACGAAGTGGGCTACGATGACATCGGTGGATGCCGCAAGCAGATGGCACAGATTCGTGAGATGGTTGAGCTTCCACTGCGACACCCCCAGTTGTTCAAGTCCATCGGCATCAAGCCCCCTCGTGGTGTGCTCTTGTTCGGTCCCCCGGGTACCGGTAAGACACTGATGGCTCGAGCTGTCGCCAACGAGACTGGAGCTTTCTTCTTCCTGATCAACGGCCCTGAAATCATGTCCAAGATGGCCGGTGAATCCGAGTCGAACCTGCGGAAGGCTTTCGAGGAAGCCGAGAAGAACTCGCCCGCTATCATCTTCATCGATGAGATCGATTCGATCGCCCCCAAGCGTGAGAAGACTAACGGAGAGGTCGAGCGTCGTGTTGTTTCCCAGCTCCTGACACTCATGGACGGCATGAAGGCTCGGTCCAACGTCGTCGTTATGGCCGCCACCAACCGACCCAACTCTATCGACCCAGCTCTGCGTCGTTTCGGCCGTTTCGACCGTGAGGTCGACATCGGCATTCCCGACCCAACTGGTCGTCTCGAGATCTTGCAGATCCATACCAAGAACATGAAGCTTGGTGACGACGTCGACCTGGAGCAAATTGCTGCCGAGACCCACGGTTACGTCGGTTCCGATGTTGCTGCTCTCTGCTCGGAGGCCGCCATGCAGCAGATTCGTGAGAAGATGGACCTGATCGACCTCGACGAGGACACCATCGACGCTGAGGTTCTTGACTCTCTTGGAGTTACCATGGAGAACTTCCGATTTGCTCTTGGTGTTTCTAACCCGTCCGCCCTTCGTGAGGTCGCCGTTGTCGAGGTGCCTAACGTCCGCTGGGAAGACATTGGTGGCCTTGAGGGCGTCAAGCAGGAGCTCAAGGAGCAGGTGCAGTACCCTGTGGACCACCCCGAGAAGTTCCTCAAGTTTGGCATGTCTCCTTCTCGCGGTGTTCTCTTCTATGGTCCTCCCGGTACGGGTAAGACGATGTTGGCAAAGGCTGTTGCCAACGAGTGCTCGGCCAACTTCATTTCCGTCAAGGGTCCCGAGCTACTGAGTATGTGGTTCGGTGAGTCTGAGAGTAACATCCGAGACATCTTTGACAAGGCTCGCGCCGCCGCGCCCTGCATTGTCTTCCTGGATGAGCTTGACTCCATCGCCAAGGCTCGTGGTGGTTCCGTTGGAGACGCCGGTGGTGCCTCGGACCGTGTTGTCAACCAGCTTCTGACCGAGATGGACGGCATGACTTCAAAGAAGAACGTTTTCGTCATTGGTGCCACCAACCGACCGGAGCAGCTCGACCCTGCACTGTGCCGTCCGGGCCGTCTGGACTCCCTCATCTACGTCCCTCTGCCCGACGAGGCCGGTCGTCTTGGTATCCTTCAGGCTCAGCTCCGCAAGACGCCAGTGTCATCCAACATCGACATTCCTTACATCGCGTCCAAGACTCACGGCTTCTCCGGTGCCGATCTGGGTTTCATCACCCAGCGTGCTGTCAAGCTGGCCATCAAGGAGTCCATCGCTCTCGACATCGAGCGCACCAAGGCACGCGAGGCTGCTGGCGAGGATGTCGACATGGAGGATGATGCCGAGGACCCGGTGCCCGAGCTCGAGAAGCGCCACTTTGAGGAGGCCATGCAGATGGCCCGTCGTTCCGTTACAGACGTCGAGATCCGCCGATACGAGGCCTTTGCCCAGCAGATGAAGAACGCCGGCCCTGGCGCGTACTTCAAGTTCCCCGAAGCCGACTCCGCCGCCGCCAACGCGGCCGACTCCTTCGGCGACGCTGGCAACGATGATGGTCTGTACGACTAAGTGCATGCATAGTGCATACACTGTATGGCACCTCAACCGTCTGTATTTTAGTCTCCTTGGTTGGTGCGATCGAAGTGAGGCTTTGGAGCTACTGCTTGGTTCAAGGCTTTCGAGACGAGTCGTCCATCTCGCACATCGATTCAGGCGGATAAATGGAAGAAATCATCCCCATTGCAGGATTATCTGGGTCAGGGCCAGCTCTTTGGGGTGGGACTCGCGACGTCCTTTAGTGAAAGTGCCCCACTGCCACTGAAGCCGACGGCTCCACACATAGACTGCGATCTTGGGAGTTTTCTGGCTGCCTTGGCGCAGGCGATCTGGATTACGATAGATTTCCTTAATGAGAGAGTTGCTTTTTATGAATGAAATTGAACTACACAAAACTTTGCCTTTTGGGTTCTGTGACTTGTCGTGGACCCCGTCCCTATATGCTCGTATGTCTATGTCGTCCGTCTGTATTATCTGCCTCGCCGGATCTTATGTCCTGCCACGCCTCCAGGCATTCACTCGTTCAGCCAGCTTCTCTCTCTCATCACGCTGACTGTAAATACTGTCAAGCTTATCTGGCGTGCGAGCGTACGAGCTGGCGAGGAATCCCGTCAACAACTACTGTGGAACATCTATCTATCCCCGAGGTAGTGGATGGACAATATGGATATCATCCTCGCAGCCACAGGAGATCAAGAAAGACTGGACGACTCCACGCCCGTGGAACGCCTGCTGACCTGTCTGCATGTCCTTACCTGGCTGAAGAAAAGGCATGCGCCTGCTCGCCTTGGAGGGCATGCGCCTTACTTCCTCTTATTCCCTGCCGCGCTTCCCTCCTCTCCTCTCTATGATTCAACACGTTCGTTTCTGCAACCGTCCCATGTAACCATCACCTGCCCTTGGATATAAATGAATGGTGGTGGAGTGGCCGAGGGGGGGGGGTTGGTCAGGCCTTCAGGTGCGAGGGGGCCATATATATATATATATACAATATACATTAGATATCCATGACCGTGACCACCAACCACCCCAAGACAACGGGATGTACGAGATATCAGTGAGGTCTCCGCCCCGTCTATCCTCCGCCCGCGTAATAACCCCTTGCGCTCGTTCCGTTCGTCATGCTGGAGGGCGATGGTTGGGGGCGGCAGTCGGGAAAGGGCCCACGAGAACGGTGGCTGGCTCAGATACCACCGAGGAGGCATGTAGCAGGCCCAGTGGACGAGCCTCACGTGCGGAGGGGAAAGGACTAGACGGTTTCTCTGGGGGGGGGGGGGTGGAGTCAGATCTCGAAGCTTGGACGGTCTCGTCGGGCCGACGTGAAGGAGCTCAAAAGGGGCTGTCGTGGGTTCTACGAGTGCGTGCGCACATATCCACCCACCCCCCCAAGGAATGCTCCATGGGCTCTCATGAAGCCTCCGGGTGCCCTCACAGACGATCAAGACAGGATACGAGGGGAAATCAGAAGAAAAGTGTAGTGGTGCCTGTTGAAGCCCCGAAACAGGATCAGGTGTATTAAAGGGTTTTTTTAACATCTAGCAACGACCCTCTTGCCCCGACTCTCTTTTTTCTCGTTGGATGATGACTGATGGTGATGGTAAAGGTTGGTGACGGTGGTGTTGATGATAATAATCATGTAAAGGCGCCCCCTTGCCCCCGGGCCACTGTGTCCTGACATCAGGCCATGTTATGTACGGTTGTTTTATGCAACGATGGCCCCAGTATGTACGGTACCAGAAATAACAACACCTTTCCTTCCCGTGGGCGAGGGGGAGGACGACACAATAGATAGGTGAAAAAGACTCAGGAGCGGGTGATGGAATCCTGGGTCGTCGTCGTTCCCGCCCGCCTGTCCAGGACCGCAGGACTGTCTGTTGGGCATTATTATGTGTAGCAATCAGCGATTCGGCGACTGCTTGTGTTTTGGAGAGTTGCCCAGCCTGGTCCGGGCTCGTCAAACTCGGGAGCGTGGCTGCCTTCTTTCGATAGGGCGCTCGCTGTGCGTGCGCTGAGTCTCTGTATCCATGGTAATCCCCTCGACTTATTTTCCTCGTGACCAGCCCTGCAAGGTTCCATAATTGCAGCGCTCCGGGGACGGCGGAACTCAGGCAACGAGGGCTCTTTGCGTGTCTCTCTCTGTGTGTGTGTTTGTGTTTCGTCTTCCTCTCTTCTCCCCTCTTCCGCGTTCTCCCGCTCTTCTCTATATTTCGCCGTGCTGAAAGAAGACGAAGACGCGCTTGGCCCAAGAAAAAAAAAAAGCCAGCCTCGGATCATGCGAGTCGGTCCGCTGTTCAAGTGGCACCATTGGACTCCTCCTCGAACTCGGCAACCTCCTTGAGCACGTCCCTCGTGATCTTGAGCGCCTCCTCGACGACGGTGGCCGGCACGGCCAGCGACGTCGACACCTCCCTGTTGAGGTTGGAGGCCTCTCCGGGCCCGGGCCCCGCGTGCTTCTTGGACCCGTTGACCTGCACGGTGGTGCCGGCGCCGTTGTTTGTGCTGCCGCCGGCCGAGGACGACTCAGCGTTGCCGTTTGCCGATGACGAGCCGGAAGTCGTGCCCTTGGGCTGGGGGCCCGCGGCTGTCTCTTTGCGCACCTCGTCGAGGATCTGTTTCAGGAGCACGGGGAAGGTGGTGACCTCGCCGCTGCGGAGGAGGGCGAGGGCGCGGTTTTGTACTTGGGTTGGCCAGTTGTTGGAGTGTGCGTTGAGGGTGTAGAGGAGTTGTTCTTGAAGCCTGTGTTGCGGGAGAGGAGAGACGGGCGTGGTCAGCAGGCTGCACTTGTTTGTGAGGAATTGTGGTCTGGTGCTGGTGGTGGGTGTTGTATGTAGCAGCTTGGGTGGGCAGGGGATGATATGCGCGCAACTCACTTCTTGTCATGGCCGCCATTGATCAGCAGCATGTTGAGCTGGGAGCGCAGATCGGGATCCATTGTGGCTGGTGTGTAGGTAGCTGCCGCCCTCGGTATCTTGAGTTTAGTGGGTGGTGGTCGCAGGGAGTTTTGTGACATAGTAGGCGAAGCTGGGCAGCCGTGATGGGGTGGTGCAGGGAGGGGGGGAGCACGGCGCTGGGCTGGACCTTTTTTTTAAGGTGTGTGAGCGAGGGCGGGGGGTGAGGTAGAGGCAGTGGTCCTCCTGCCTGGACGCCCGCGCGGGTGTGGTGAGAATGGGCGTTGCGACGGCGGCGGGCACAGAGCTCCAGGGTAGCTCGTGGCTAGCGCGTCCCAAGGGCAGTCAGGGCGCTCCGATATCGAGCGAGGAAAGGACAGGCACGAGCTTCTCCAACTCGTCGGTGCTGCAGTGCAGGGTGCGCGTCTCGTCGTTTGTCGGGTCTCTGCTGCTGTGCTGCTCTGCAGCAGGGGACGGGATGGGCTTGTTACGTCTGTTGTGTTCTGCCCTGGGGGTGGTATGACTTTTGCTTCAAGCTTGCTCGCTCGCTCGCTCGGTCTGCAGCCGCCAGGCAGATGCAGAGCAGTTGGGAAGGGGCGGGACGGGACAAAACACAAGCGAGAGCTGTCGCCTGCTTAATTGGGTGTGTTGGTGCAGATTGGCGTCTTGGTGTCAGGAGAGACAGTCTACAAAGAGAGTTGGCGAGTAAGTCGGCGAGCGAGTGAATGCGGAATGTCGTCATGAAAGGAAGCAGGTTCAAAAACGTGCCCGAGCAACGCAAGGCTGGCAGGCTGGATGCAATTCTGGAAATTTTGCATTGCTGGGAAGCATGCAGCTCGCGTCTCCACAGCCTCGCTCGCTGCCCCGTTCGGCTTTCCATGCACATGCTGCATGGCTCCTCAGTACGGCCAGAGGGCCTCAAGGAGCTCTGTGCCCGGCCAACAGTCACGCTAGATCAGGAGCCAGCCATGTCAGGGTCATTCAGTCATAAGTATTAAAAGCGCCAATGGGCCTTCGAATTCATGCCGCAAGGGCCTGTCATCGGCACACATGAATCGCCCAATCCCCCCCTTCTCCCCCCTGGCTCTCACTCCACCAAGGATGCGAGATTCCATCGCCAGGCTGATGTGGCAGACATCAGGTGACGAGCACACAGCGCAATGGGCGTCCTTCGTCTTCCTTCAGTCCGCCCTGCAACACGTTGGACAAATGAAATGAAAGCAGTAGAGGTATATGCCCAGTCTCCGTTGGTATTATTACATTTTTTTTCATGAAGCCGTTCCGCTCTTCTTCCGAGCCCTCCTTCACCAAGAACGCCGGGCCTCAAAATATGTAACGAGGCCATTACAAGCAGGGTATCCTGCAACATGGACCTTTTGGGAGAGTCATAGATGCATCATGGGTGTGAACAAGGGGAAATGTTGTACAAGCGATAGCGTAGGTCGTAAAGGTAGATCAGATGGCGAGGACGGTAGTGGTCCGTTAAATGCTGAAAAGAAGGGGTATATGGTGTTTCTGGCCACTACACGGTTCCTCGCAGTCGCTGCTTTCGCGCGAGCCAGTCGCCCAGCATGTGGTCGAGTTGCTGTTCGCCATTGGTTAGTGGAATGCTCTGCACGTCTTTGCATCCTTGAGTCTGGTGTACTTACAGTTGTGATCTCTGCCAACTTGGCGTTCTGTTCTTTAAACAGTGTGCCCGCGACCGGGTGTTCAGGTCCGACTGGCTCAACATCGGTCTTGTCGTAGACCACAACAAGGAGATCTCTGATGTCAGTCCCCGAGTCGAAGAACTCCCGGAGGCTCGTGTCATTCCAGTTCGAGACCGTCGTTGTCGAGGTGGAAGTGGTGATGGAATCCTGGTTTCGGTGTGTGCCGCCTGCCTCTTCCCTGTCGATCAGTTCGGGTGACGGCGACGACACAGGTGACGAGTGGTCTTCCTGGCTTGATGTGTCGCCCATCAATGCGGGAGGCTTGTCCCCACTCGGCGTGATCGGGGACACCTCGATTGGCGATTCTGACAAGCGGTCCTGGCGCTGAGTGGCCTCCGCGGCTCGTTCTGGTGTGATGGTCGAGTTGGACTGAGCAGACTGCGTGCTCAGGTAGCTGTCAGGGAATGCCCCCGGAAGCGTAGGCCGGAACGGCTTCTCCTGTTGTGGCTCGGCCTGTTGTGGCTCTCCCTGCTGTGTCTTCTCCGGCTGGTCCCTAGTCTGCACTGGTGACTCTGGCTTGGGCTTCTCCTGGGTCTTCTTGCTCGAGCCTGATAACTGCCTGATCGTCTCGTTGTAATCATCATCTTCCGAATCCGAATCCTCAATCTGCATACGTGACTTTGCAGTCGTAGCCTGAGGTGGGCTGTCCTCAACACTCTCCGACCGGGAAGCCGCTGGCCTGGACCCGGCCGGCTTGGACTCATCGTCGTCCTCCGCGTCCTGCGCATCTGGCTCAACGAGTCGCATCGAAGCGGGTGGCACGTTGGCGACATTCTTCAACTTCCCTTCGTTCAGGAACGTTGAAAGATCCATGCCGTTACCCTGCGGAGCAGTCCCAGACTTGATCGCCGCTAGCGAAGGTTCCACACGCGGCTGCTGTTTATGCAGTTTGCTCGGGTTGCGCTGTGGTGAGGCACCTGCCTTCTCCTGGTCGTCCAAGTCCTCGGATTCCCTCTCCGGGGCCTCTGCAACCACATCCATGGATCGTTTCCCAAGAGAATCGTCGTCACCACCCTTCTGCTTCTTGTCCTTGCGCGAGAACAGGCCCCGGAAACCGCCCTTCTTCTCCTTCTCCTTCTTATCTTTGCTTTTCTTGGGGTCTTCCCTTAGTTCCTTGTCGATTCTGTCCAAGCTCGGGCGCTTGTTTGGGCCCTTGTCAGAGTCAGTTGATGCCCTGACAGTCCCATCATCCCGCAACAAATTAGGCGTCAGAGTGATCTTTTTAGTCTCCACCGTGTCGTCCTTGAAGAAGGAATCTCTGACCGTGCCGTCGGCCTTCCTCTTCGGACCCTCCACGCCGTTCGTCTCAAAGATCTCCTCGCTGGTTCGATTTTTGCCCGAAGTGGGTGAATCTTCTTTTGACTCTGGATCGGCGGGGTCCACGATCTGTACAGACTTTTGGGCCCGTGGCCTGAGTGGCGCTACCTTTGCCGCCTCCTCGCTGGCCGCAGCGTCTTCGGCGGTAGTCTGCTTGGCGGCGGCTGCTCGTTGTTGGGACTGCTGCTGCGCCTGTTGTTGTTGTTGCTGCTGCTGCTGCTGCTGCTGCTGAGCATAAAATTCTGCCTCGGCCTCCTCTTCCTCCTCCGTGTCGTAGTCGAAATCAGAGTAGTCTACGTATGTCGGAGCAGCGAAGGAAACATTCTTCTTCCGCCGGCGCATCGCCGTCTTGATTGGATTTTTGGCCTTGTCGGATTGATCGCCCAGCATAGTTGCCGACAACTAAGCGCGTTAGTCTCGATTTCGGAATAACTGTGCCTCTCCAACCTACATCGATGTTCCGGTGCTTATTCAGACGTGCAAGCCTCTCAGTCGGTGTCTCGATGTGCTCAGCCGGCAGATAACCTTGGTCGAGCGCGTCAGCCAAAACAGCCCCAGGAAAGCCAGCAAATATCTTGGGGGCTCATCATACCAATACTGCTGTCCTTGACCACCCGAACCAGCCACCAATAACTGTTGCTGTCATCCAACAGAACCATGGCGTCGCCCTTGGTCGCGTTCGCTTGCCCTTCGACGGTTGCAATGAATGTGTGCAGCGCGTAGACGAGTTCGAAATCGATGTCCTCTGTATCGTGTAAGCATTCACCGCCCCAACCAGAATCGCTGAACCGGGGGTCATGAGACTCAAGGAAATAGTCGTCATCATCATCTTCATCGGTGAAATCCTCGTATGGAACTACCAGGTCGTCGGTACTGCAGACATCATCTTCCATTCCGATGGCCTCGTCGATACCCTCCTGCTCATCCTGGAGGTCTTGTTGTAATGCTTGTATTCCATCGAGCAGGTCGTTCAGGGCATAGCGATCGCCGTCGTCTGTATCTGATAGTCTGCATTCCACTTCGTGTAGTCCAATTGGGAAGCCACTGCTCCTCAGATTCTCAGGTCCGTTGCCTTGTGGTGCCGTGTACCCCTGGCTAGCATGTGCGCCAAGCCGTCCAGGGGGTGAACCACGGGGGGGAGGATGATGATGATGATGATGATGACGTCTAGAAAGCACAGCAGGCGACTTGTCTGCGGGCCCATGCGCAGTCTGTAAGGGGAAGTAGTCAGGTTGGTCGAGGTATGGGGAAGAGGACCTCGCCTCGCTGAAGCATGCTGAAGCCGGAGAACTACACGGCGAAGCGCAAGCGTGTAAAGACTGTAGCAGCGGCAGGTGACAGGATGGAGACGCACCATCATCGATAGAAGGCGAACTCGAGATCTTGTCCATCATGTCGTCGTCGTCCAGGTCGCCGTCGTCGCCGTCCAGGTCGGCGTCCTCTGTTTCCAAGCCCCCATTTTGTGCGACAGCGAGGTCATCTTGTTGGCGTGCGGCCATGTTGTCGGCGTTGAGGGAACTCGAAACTCCGGCGGCGAGGTCTTCGGCGTATTTCTGCAGGTCGCCAGTTTCGCCGCCGTTGGCCCAAGAGACTCGGGGGCTGTGAAGTTCCTCCTCTGCTTGTCCGGCAGCGACCTCTCGCAGGGTCTCGGCCTGGTGAGGGGCGGTTCCGTTGGCGGCGGACTGGGAGGTGTTGAGGGGACTGGGGCGGGCAGCGTGGTTCTTTGCGGAGGGTGCTTCGCGATCTTGGAGATCAATCGAGTCTGGATGAAGGATGGAGCGAGAGAGTCAGCATTGTTTTGATCGGGGGTGGTTGCGGCGCAGGGGGCGTGGGTTCTGGGTGCGACAGGGTGGTGGCTCCTTTGAGACGGGCAAACTCGCAAGATGGCCCAAGCAGCGGCAGTGTGGCCGAAGCGAGGCGACGTGAGGGAGCGGGAGGGCTTGGGAGGCTGAGAGAGAGTCATGCTCGTGCCGAGCACATGCCACATACCAGCACGAATAATTTCGGGTCTTGTCATGTTGAACGGGTGTGATCTGCCGCGACAGCGACAGCGACAGCATGAACAGCGCAGGCGGTATGGGGACGGCTATGCGTCTGATGATCGTATTTGTTGTGACTGCCGGGGTGGCTGAATCAACCGAGCGATTGCAACTGACTGATTGTCGGATTGGCAGGTGGGAGGGATAGATGGATAAATTAGGAAGAAGGATCGGTTGATTGCTCTGACTGAGGCAGGGAGACAAGACCAGACAGCCGGGCGTGCCAGAATCCAGCCTAGTTTGTGGGCGCTGTTCTTGCTGGTGCGGTGCTCCTTTCCTCTGAGCGTGCGCCTGGTGATGTTTGTGCTTCTGCTTCTGCTTCTGCTTCTTTCTGCTTCTGCTGGTACTGGCTTGCCGGGCACAGAACTGGGCTGAACAAGGGGCGGGAGGAGCATGGAACAAGGCTCAGGGGTTATGTTGGGCGGGTTGCGGAGCGCTGAGACTGGGCTGGAAAGACAGGCTTGCGTGACAGAGACGGGACGGAGGCCCAGGAGTGGTCGACTGGCGGGTTTGGGGCTGGAGATCCAACGCTCTCGGCACCAGGCTAGAATTCTGGCCGTCGCAGCGCCGGCCGTCGACTATAGCCTCGATCGAGACGATAGGAAAGGCAGACGGACGGGCAAAGTGTGGTCTCGACCACGGGTTACTGTCCCTCGACCCGTTCCTCAAAAGGGTCTGTTCTCGGGGCCCCCTCACAAGTTAGTCCATCGGCGCTGGTTCCATTGGTTCCAAGGTTGTTGCGCAGCTATGATGACGGCGGAGCGTTGCTGGAGCTCTGCCTGCAGCTAAGCTGATGGGGGCCGATTGTGGGTGGGTGGATGGGGGGATGGATGGGGACGCCCGTGGCCGTGGGTCAGGGCCAATTCGACCTGCAGCAAAGGCCCACTACCCATCCCGTGGGCACGCAGGTACGGCGCCCGGGACGGGCTGAAAGGCACTGGGCTGTCCTTGGCTGTCTCTGGATTGTGGCAGTCTGGCAGTCTGACTGGCACTGGGCCATCAATGGGCACGTGCGTCAGTCAGTCAAGAAACCAAACAGCCTGACAGCAATGAACAAAACAACCAGACTATCTGACGGCATCGACCATTTCGCTGAGCTGCAGCTGAAGAAATGTTTGTCAGAGCAACGAACCAGGCTCGGTCGTATTACGGGCTCGGGCCTGGGCCTGTACTGCTGTGGCACAACAGGCCTCTGCAAGGCAGACGAGTACCACAGCTTGCACAGGTCCTTGGTATACTGCCTAGGTACTCCGTACACCGTATTAGTCTATCATAATAACTTGGTCTCAGACTGCTGCAACCTGCTCTCCCCGAGTCCTTCGTCCGTGCCCACTGCCCGCACAGAGCAAGATCGCACAGCTACGGACCTTGACCCTGCAACTGTATCTCCGAACCCACCCCAGCAACCAAAGAAACCTGCACATGCAGGCTGGATTACGAGGCCGGGGACCATTCAGGTCATTGTGCCCTGATCATGCTTTCTGGTCGAGAGAAATTGACGTGCAACGGCCAAAGTGGACCTGTCCTGCTGTCCTCTGCGGAGGGAGCCGGTATGCTGAGCCGGTATGCTTTTCTCCCCTTCCGCGGCTCCTCTTTTGCCTGGGGTCTTCCCAGACTTGAAACAATCAAATGTTGTTTCTCGGTACACATGTGGCAGCAGGGTGGGGCCTCGCATGAAGCCCTTACCCACCCAATCTTTGTACCCCTGCCCTCCCTGTCCAAGGGCGATTAAAGCCCGAGACATGATCCTTCCAACTTTTTTTTGTTCTTGTACGGAGAGTCGCGCTCGCATTAACGCTGCTGACAAGAACATGCAAGCAGATAATATCCAGCACACCCACTTTGTGATCGAAATAGCAGTACTGCTGTCTATACGGCACGACACTGACAACGGCCTGCCCAAGCAAGCCAGCCAGCCAGCCAGCCAGCATCACCTTAGGTCTCGGGAAGCCACACGAGGCACGGCCCACACGCGTGCTCACTGACTCTGTCCAACTAGCAACCACTTCTATAGCCATCGACACCCGCCCCATGCCCCCCCATTCACGCCTCGCGGTCCGGGCCCGGCTTCGCGGACACCAGCACGGGCACGTGAACCTTGTGAAAAGAGTCGAACCTGCGCAAGCGCCATTCAGCCACGAGCCACGGGCAGCGAGCGACGGACATCAGATGCGGGCACGTGAGTCCAACAAAGGCTCACGGTTAGGTCCCGGACATGTGGCTGTCCCCAAGCTCCAACTTGGCACGAGGGAACCACCTCACATCACGGCTTGGGTCAGCCCAAGCACCACCGCCATCTGCCGGCAACTCGACGCAGGGACACATCTCGTCCTCCCGTCTTCCGGGTACTTGGTCGCCCAGACACTCGCCCTACACTAAATTAGGCATCGGCGCTAGGCCCGTTTCTTAAACCTTCCCAAAAACAAAACCCCATGCCGAGCCGGGCAAAGCGCAGACTGCCGGCCCCGCGGTTGTGGGACGCCAGGACGCTCCGGCCGACGGGCTGTAGATTCCCGTGACTGGGTCCCCGTTGGCTCCGTGGCTCGTCTGGGGCGCCCGCTGTGTGGTCTAGATGTGGTCTAGATCAGTCTCTTGTTGAACGGGGGCCGGGCGACGAGGTGCTCTCTTTGTGAGCCAGTCACGGGGTGACATTCTGTCCAAGGGCAGCGCGTCACTGGCATACGGTACTAGTGCTATGCACTTCGTCCTGCAACCGTGTACCACTGGCTGTGACTGGTCAGTGTTACCATTACCTGGTCATTGATCCTAAAGCAGCGTCAAGTCCTCACTGCAACTGGTGGGGAAAACACAAAAGTCTGTGCCATGGCTTAGAGTCGCCTGACTGCTACTCCATGGTCCTCGACGAGGGCCTGCAGCAACTCAGTCGCCCCCAAGAGCTGTCAGTATGACCTGAAAAGCTTCTCTCTTCCAGATAAGCTCCTAGATGATGATACACTACATTACGGAGTACAAGGTCAGTGACACAGCAACAAAAGCAGCTGACAAGTCGTTGGGGTATAAGTGTTCCTTTTCTTAACACATAAACGAGCTACGCGCTGTCTACGTGCCCAGATAAGCTTCCGGCGAGGCTTTCGTACCTCCTGGGTTCCAATGCGAACCTTACACATGCTTCAATGGCGTTTTCCAGAATGGGAACGGAAAGAAACCCGGGTATCACTACGTTCTCATGACTGCTGTGAATAAGCTTCATCATGCGCGTATGGTTCTTGTTGTTTCCTCCCTTCCCACACGTTTGATACATTGAGTCACTGTATGGCAAGAAAAGCTTTCCCGCACTCGCCTTTTGTACTCGTACAATACGTGGAGACCAACGCTCGCCGCCAAGCCTCATTTTCGTAAGCAACTCACTGAAGAATCTTTGCACCTGTAACAGAGGTGCCAGGTTGTGTCATGATGACCGTAAAAGGCGCCTGGATTCGCACCAGACAGTGCTGAAGGGACCCATTGACTCGTAACCTTATCATGAACGAGGCCTTCTGGACGCCGCATTCCAGCGCTGATGAGTAATGGATGGATGGATGGCAAATCCAGTAGCATGGGGCTACTTTCAAGTGGAACACTTCTTCCGCGACCGTGTACAAATCTCGCTGTCGGAGACTTCACAGCATATGTAGCTGTGGCTTTCCCTCATAGGTCATTTCAAATATTCACTACGTCTCTTTACATGATTAACGTCTTTGAGGCGTCTACTTGCACACGCCTTCAGATGTGTGCGGGTCGAGAATGAAACCATGAAGCTACTCAAATATGATTTATCTAAGCTGCTGGAAAGGTTGGCATGCCAGTTACAGGTTGCCTGGCAACTGGCGACTGGGCCAAATTCTTTCAATAGTGATCCGGCGACCACGGGTAGAAGCTCAGGGCACGTATCAGCCAATGACAGACAGCTGCCTGCATATGTGAAGTCGCTGATATGAATCCAGACCTATCAAGTGACCCGAAAAAGTTCCCAGAGATCAATGTGAGAGCCAAGTATCCTTGGTCAGATTTCAAGTTCCACGCCTCTATTCATGTCACACATCCAAGGTTGGTCGTCAGACCCAGCTTCGGCTCACGCGAATATCATCGTCCCGCTCTTTGCAATAGGAGCTGGTCTGGAGCCTCTGCGGAGCGGAAATCCGTTATAAATATGCATGCAAGCCTCTAGTTTGAAATCAGGTCCTGGATGTGGACCATATCTGCGGGGTTCACCATGTGTTTATTGGATATTTACTGGACAAGGCTCAGGAGGTGTATAGCACAACTCATGGGGCATACACTTGCAATGCTGCGCCGATGTTTGTACATCGAACGATGCTGTATGCGCATGCACACCTAGGCAATAAGCATCATTCTTACCAAAATGGTTCGGTTCGGAGACCCATCCGGTATAAGAGAGCCCAATTAAAGGCCAATCATCCATCCCATAATCATTCGAAACAATGTTCCCTGGTAACAGATACGAAACCCACAAGACGATATCTCGGGCACCAAACAAGCCGATATATCAACTGGAGCAGTTACTATACGCTGCGGACTTCAGAGCGAAGAGCCTAGTAAAGAAAAGGCAGACAAACCCAGAAAGGAGAGGAACGAGAAATGAGAAAGCAGAAAGGACAACAAGGATAAGAACCAAGTGAATGAGGATAATACCCCAAAGAAGTCTACAGCTAGCTACACCAATGGCAACTTGAAATGAGGTCCAGTAGCGGCAGTATGGGTGTTGTTGCTCACCTTTGAGTACCGTGATCTGGGTGAGGAACTTGACAAGGAAACAAAAGAGATGGAGAAGGCCTTCAACCTCAATCATGATAGACCATTGTGATTAATTACTCCACCCATGAGCTTCAAAGGAAAATCTAAGAATTTCTCAACCCCGAAATGCAGGAGTTAGGCAACAAGTCTTGAAGAAAAAACTCCAGTTCAGCCAACAACACTCTGAGCATTATATATTGTAATGGACATATGGAGGTGAAAAAGGACGGTCAATTCATCATAAGTAGTCCAGGGAAAATAAATCCCCTCTGCTTCCACTCCTTCACGATGCATTCCTTACATTGATCATTACCCCAAGCCACGCCTACCTCAAGTCTTCTGTTCTGAAAAGCAAGGTCCAACAGTTTTGAGATGAGATCAAAAAGATAGCTGCCAATGGCACAAGCAAGAGCAAGTTGCTGAGGAAGACTGCACTTCATCTAATTCACAAAGCTCACATACAAATACCACTTTAACTAATAAAAGTCAGCACTGAGCCCTGAGCTCCAGCCCAATACAGTGATCACCTAGCAAAGAGTTGAAAATATCATAATGAGCGCCACATGCGACATATTCATAATATTAGACTGCTGTGCTACCAGCCTAGCATCAGCAATGTCACTAGATCCAAACGAACCAGCCCCAGACAGAAACACCACAAAGAGCTCATTGCTGCATGTACATAGGGCAATAAAATTGAGTTTGAAATGTCGAATGCATTCAACGGTGTACAGCCTTAGGGGAAATCGGTGAGGCCAATGTGATTTCAACTGTAGTGTAAAAGATAAACAAAATCCTTGCTGAATTATCCCCGGATAAAACAAAGGATGAAGATAACAAATAATTAGTCCAAGTCCCTCAAGTTTCCCACTACGTACTGAGGAGCACCGAAGTAGATTGGTTTATTTTGGACAGACGACCACCAAAGGAAACCTCAGACGTGAGTTGGATTTCAAGCACAAGGCAGCGTACAATGCCCCCTTTCCTTTTCATCGGTGGCTTTCTGTCAGCGGGAGAAATTCCATCTGTTCTCTCAGAAATCCAAACCAAAAGTGAGATTATTCATTCACGTTAGGTAATTCAAGGAAACCCATCCCTTCGATATCAAGTGGTTTCGTTTTTAATCCCCATACATGTAAAAGGTACGTGCCGCCTTCATACAGTGCCCTTCGATATCAAGCCGTTGAATAAGAGCTCCACCCTATCGGGGAAACCCTGTGACAGTTTTTCGAATCTCATCGTTGTCGATCAGTCCAGTATTTACCATGTACTTTTGAAGAAGCACCTCCTTCAAGCCCAGACTATTCTGAGCCGTTTTCTCGAACGGTATCTCGCCAGTATAAAGAGCGCATATGCTTAGGCCCAGAGCGTGAATTTCATCCTCCTTCCTAGGTGGTGTATCATGGCCTAAGTTACTCCTCCCTGTGCCTCCTACGAGGCGACACGTCATGCCATGTTGCGTTTCCGTTCCAGTTACCTTCATCTTCATCCTCCAACAGCCGTTCTTCAAAAATCACATGGTCGTAAGTGGCCTGGCCTTTTAAGAAGCATGTTGTCGACTTTGATATCGCCGTGGATAATATGCTTTTCGTGTATCTCCCGCAGAACACCTACCTAGGTATCATTTCTCGTATAATTTGCTTCCTCACCTATCGTATTATAATTATTATTATCGGCATCGTATTCTTTCCAAGCGCTGGGTCTTGAGTGCTCACCACCGTATCAAGGCGCCATGTATGTCCTCGGACGTATACGGAATAGAAGCGAAACCACACATAATGTGCCGAAGCTGTGACTCGAATTAGAGAAGCTGACATTGATTTTGCTTCTCGATCTAAACTTCGGAAGGAGAGCCTTCAGATACATGGACATCACGGGAAAAGGATCAATCATCTTCATACGACCGAATATGAAGTCGAAGTGGCTAGATTCAATAACGATCATGTTTTCCCTAGCCTACCGGCATGTGTTCGAAGTATCCAACTGGTCACAGCAGTACTTCAGCAGCCCCCAAGACCTCAAGTCTGATTCATCGAGGAGAATTTCTTGTAATGAAAGCTATATACAGACCCCCCAAACGTTTCTCCGGACTATACCCTTGCACCTCGCATGCTATAGAACCAAATCGCTCCACCGGATTCGCTCCGATGTCGTGATATCAAACGAGGCCAGAACACTCTCCATGTATAACGAGGGGCATGGGACCGAGCAAGCCGAATTTATTGCATCCAAGGGTATGGAGATTCGATGCCTCTTTAAAAGCCCTGCCCAGCTAATTAGCTGCATCGGTAAAACGTTCCCAAAATAACAACACCGAAAGTGACGCCACAACTGCATACGCATAACATCCGAAACATATATATGTTCGGTAAGCAATAATAAACCTCAAAGAACAAGCGCTATATCACCTGGTAACTTAATCCGCAACACCATCGGTCTTCTTGGCTCTTGCACACTGAAGCCCGACGGGCGGGCGTGCACACACGACCCTGCTCTTCGCGGCGGGTGTTGGCAAAGCTTACACTCAGACGTGTTGCGCGTCAAGACGACGGGCGCTTGTGCTTGATTTTCCTCTTGGGCCTGCAAATCCAATCGAGATCCGCGCCAGCCAAACTCTACGTGTGCGCAGATCGATCTAAGCACCATGCTGGCAAGGCTGGGTCATGCTTGCGCACACGCCCCATCAGAGAAAAAGTCTAAATGACCCATCTATCTGGCAGGGCTGGTGAGGAGACAGACAGACACAGCGCACGGCCGAGTCGATCCTCACCAAGCTCATACCTAATAAGCTTGGTGGGCTCTCGCCGTCATGGGACCGTGGGCTCTGCATATGCTATGCAGCTGCCACCCCGGACAACTTGGAGCTTAAAAATGGCGATCGTCGTTATACCTCTCACACGGGCGTACATTTACGGTGTCTAACTATATCTATGATCCTCATTCGTTCGACGGATCAATGGGACAGAGAGAGATATAGAAGGGCCGCCATGGCTGCACGCTGGGTCTGCGTGGCTGACGTCGCAAGCTGAGTCCTGCCGAGGGCGGCTTTGTGGTCTTGGGATGGCTGTGCCCGAGGCGAAATGGGAGCGGCGGCGAAGACTCGACTTTGCGACACGAGATCCCGTGAGCGGCAGCGCCGGTCGTAAGCATTGGGGCTCAATTGCTTGCGTAAAGATGGACGGCACCGTGGGAAAGTTTTTCTTCACTCTCCCCCTTGTAGACGTGCGTGGCCATTTGGGCAGGAAGAGTAATACGTATTTCGCATGGGGCCTTGTCCCTCTTGTCCCGGGGGCGGAGCCCCGAGTCAGAGCAGCCGGGTGTTCGTCGGCGCCGACAAATAGACATTCTGCATCAAATCGTATTGTGGAAACCATGCGTTGTGTGTATTGCATGATTCGCGGGTTCCTGGGGATGGCCGGAGTTGGGTATCCGTGATGTGGTATCTCGATGACTGTGGATATATAGAGGTCGTATATGATGTGGACCACTAGCCCCCTGGAACATAGCGGAGACAACGCATTCATGGATACAGCTACTATGTATTCGTTTGACAGGTGATGCCTTCTGCAGCAGATACGACTCTGTATGGCTGGTGATCCGACTGGTTGCTTTGCTGTATCGGGGTCCTACCACGATGGCGTCGTGAAGCATGGTCACTGATAGACGTGTCGGTAGAAAATGACCAAGAGCGAGACGTGTTGTAATTTCGAGGGGTGCACATTGTTTCCATTCCATACCGTGCTGTTTCTACAGCACCCACGACGAGTCACGCGTATGCTTCTTCAAAGCTTCAATTTTAGAGGCATATCCATCTAGCGCGCCCGGCAGTGAGTCTCGGCTGCTGCCCTGCTGGTCAAATCTGGTGCCCCAACGAAAATCCAAGAGGCATAGACTATAGTCCTGTTGCACTGCCTTAACATGCTACCAATCACAGGCAGTGTAAGCCAGACAGATGATATGTTATGATTGCGTTCGAATTGTGCGGCGCTGGAGTCGCAAGGCAGGTGTGGGTGGATATTGCGGAGGCAGATCTATCCCCGGCTCCTGCACGGCAGAGACAAGCGTGACCACAGCCGCCCGTGACCACCTGCACGAATGCTGCTGGATGTGCAATGCTGCAGCAGCAGCGGAACGCGGCGTAGAGGAACTCGGAGGTTCGGTGTCGTGGAGGCTTCGAGAAACTCTGCACATTTACTGTGCCACGGACGGGTGCGCGAGGAGCCGCGACTCCCTGCAGGCAGCCTGGGTTCGCTGTGAAGTAATATGCTGGGCTTGAGCTGCGAGTCTTCGGGGAACCGTTTTCTTGTAGATCCTGCAGGCTGGGCATACGTGCGCCGTGCCCAGTAGATCTCCAAGTATGCCCAGACGTAGCTGCATGCCGCGCACAAAAGCGCAGAACCAGTATCTGTCCATGACGGCACACCCAAGGCTGCAGTGGTGGCGGGACACTCGATCTCTCTTGAGCCAGCTGGTCCATCCCCACTGGACATGTCGTGACCACTTGGGACGGCAGGCAGTGAGTTCCCATGTTACGCGTATATTCCGCACCTTCAAGTTCAATGAACAATGTTGCAACCGGCACGGCTCACTCGAAAGGGCCAACGGCATCAGGGTCTCAATCAAACCGCAATCAAACCGCATTTGTGAGGGCCACGCAGCAAAGCAGTTGGCTCCCCAGACCCAGGTGGCACTTCGATGTCTCACTTGAGGCCCGACAAAAGTCTATTACCGACGTGCCGTCTTGTCTGAGGCTTGATCGAAGCCATGACACCCTCGCCGTAGGACTATCGTTGAGCTCACAGAAGCGTCAAAGACAGAATCAGCCAGCGATTACGCGGCCCACTTCTGGAGATCCCGGTGAAGCATCTTTTAAGAAAACCAACGCTTTTCTCGCCGAGTGAAGCTTGACGAAGACACAAGACAGGCTGCCAAGAACGTTTCCCAGGGCAGCAGACGGACCGCAGGCCCCTAAGCTTTGCCAAGCGCCCAGACGCAGGGCTACCCACGAGGGACCAGAGGATGGGGACCGGTCAGCCAGTGTGTTCCAAGCCCACCAGCGGCCCATCATTGCGGGTGATGCGCCCGCTTGGGCGTGCTGGCTTGCTGCAGGGTCCTACCGGAAGGCCAGGGAAGGCGTGCTCCTGTCTGCTGGTGTGCACGAGTGCTTTTCTTCAGCGGTCGGTCTGTCGGTCTCTCGGTCTCTCGGCCGAACAAGGTGCGATGGCGGCAGCACTTGCTGGCACCTGCCCATCGATCTGTAGAGAAGAATCGAAGAATGCAAGAATCCAAGAATCGAACAATCGAAGGTACCATGCATTGTATCATGGTAACGCACGCAACCAACGCAAAAGTTAAAAAGGGGGCCACCAGACATGCCAGATCTCAGAGAGAGAGGGGCGTGTCGATGCGGTTGTGAGAAGGGAGAATAGAGTTTGTGGTGCAAAGTGCTCGTGCATGGTTGACGCTGTTGAACCACACACCCTCACACACCACAAAAAGGCACCATTTCCAGGTTTTCCCCAGCACCCGCATGCGCGCACTGTACGGTGGGCAGAGTGAAGCCTGACCAACCAATAAGTCGCCGACTGGCTGACTTGCAGGTTGGCCCGACGGAGGCGACGGAGGTGTGTGAGGCGCAGCTAGCAGTCAGCACGCTCACTGGTTCCTGAGCCGTCAACCAGTTCTGACAGTACTGCCAGATTCAGATTGGCACCACCCACCTCTCTCTCACCGAACTGCACTGTCCCAGCTCATCAGCTCGTCTGATTCCCGGTATGTACACGGATGTTGCCAGGCAAGCCAGGTCAGCAGACATCGCCAGTCCAGAGGGGAGAAGAACACGAGAGACAACGCAGAAGGCTAGTGTGGCGCATTGCCAGAGCGTTGCTTGGTTTCACATTAGATTGTCCGGTGCCGCCGCTCCAGCAGGAATTGGGAGTACGGAGTACAGTAGAGCCATTGCCCAAACGACCGACGGGGTTCTAGATTATCTCAAATGTTCAAATGCCCCTTTTCCAAGCATTTTTTCAGTATAGCTTTCCCCACCTATTTAGTATGGTGGAAGCTAGTATAGTTAAAATACTAATAAATATTAGGGAAACCTTTAGAGAAAATATATTAGTTAAGAAGTTTACTTATTAAAAAGCTATATTAAATGTTTGGAAGGATATTTAAAACTAAAATATAGAAAATCTAGATTAAAGGAATTAGTTTATATAGTAATAAAAAGTACCCTTTTTTAATATTTTTTAATTCTAATATCTTTTTAATTAGTAATCTATATAGAAATAATATATTAATAGAGAGAATTAGTAAAAGCTTTTTTTTAAAGTTTTTTTATTCCTAGAGCTTTTTATTTAATTAAATATAGTATACTTAATTAAAAAAATAATTAAGGGGACTTAAGTTACTTTTTTGATTGCTTATATTACCTTACCTAAATTCCTTTAGAAATAGAGTGTAACTTAGTGGAAGTTAGTAAGAATTATTATTTAAGGTTGGGAAGGGTACTTACTTAGAGAGAGAAGAGTTGTTAGGGGAGAAATTTGAATTTAGGGTTAGCTAGTAAAATAGGCGTCCTTTTGTTTTTATAAGGGGTACATTTTAGTTATAGACCTTTGTGCGTTAAAAGCTAACCTTTTCTTTCTAGCTATACCTTAAGTAAGTAGTAGCTATAAGTTAAGCGTAGCTTTCCCAGTATGGAGGTTTGTATGTTAGAGATAAGTTCTAGATTGCTGCATTTTATTAGGGGATTTTCGAGACTGGGCTAGCTGGCTAGCTGCCCACGCACCCACAACCCGTGTCGTAGCGTCCGTGTTGTGCTCGCTGTGGCCTTGGTGCCTGTCTCCGAGATGAAATTAATCTGTTGTTAGTCCGTATCACCGGCGGCCCCTGAGGCACGATTTGCATTGTAGAAGGGGCCGCGGCTCGCTCGAGTCAGCAGCAGCAGCATCAGCTCCCAGACAACGGCTGTGCCTGAGATTGAGATTTGAATAACTCCGTGTCCGGCTACACGACCCGTCGTTAAGGCAGACTGGTACGGGAAGGCCAGGTGCCAGGGATGACGGGGACCTTCCTGTCTCGTCATTTGTCGAGTGCGTTGCAATATCCGTCGTTCCGAGGAGGAATGTACCATAATAGGATCCGTGTGAACTGGCCAAGGGCTAACTGTGCGCCGCCGCGGTGCAGCACAAGTTGGCTGGCTGGCGCTGTTGTGTTGGAGAAGTGTACTTGTGGTGTCCCCTCGATTTCTGCTCGCTTATCGGGCACCCAGTCTGCCAGTTCTGCCAGTTCTCCCCCTCCCCCAACCCAAACCTGTTCGCCCCCGCCTTGCCCGTTGCCCGTCCAGTCCGTCCCATACAAAGCAGTCCCGGAGGCGTGGTAGTCCACAACGGACGCCGTCTTTTTGGCCTGAGCTGCGCTCGTGCCCTCGCCACCTCGGAAGGGGGCCCAGTGCTAGCCTTGCACTAAACCCAGCGTCGACAAGGTGGGTGCACTTGGTGAACCCGGCCCACGGCATTGGGTGTCCCCGTCATTTTGGCCTAGACGTTGATTGCTTCCCCCCGAGCCGGGTCAGCTGGCTGGCGTCAAAAGACCCCCGTCCTTAGCCGACAAGATGCAGTGTGCAGGACAACGATGGGGCCCAGGCCCCGTCCTGATTCGCCGGCGGCGCTGCTCTAGCCTGGCACACGATGTCTAGCCACAGAATAAGCATATGTACCACAGTCCACAGTCCACGGTATCCGTAAGCACGCGCGACATGACGGTTGAGGGGGAGGGGTCGGTTTCGGCTGACCTTCCGGAAGAGAGCAAGACGGGCGCTCTTGCATTGCGGGATGGAGGGGGTGGTGCATGGCTGAGTGGCTGAATGGCTGGGGAGACGACATTCGCACAGTCCCCCTGCGTTTCGTCAGTTGCGAGTGAGTGTGCGGCACAATAACATCACAGTGGCCTGTCAACCTGTCCAGCCTGTCATTCTGTCTCTTATCCTGTCACTTTTGGGGGTCAGGATCGCCCAAATCTTGATTCTGCCATCATAGTACTCCGTACCTCCCACCGTCTGTCTCCTTCCTGTATGTGGTGGCCTAGTACATAGTAGGTTCCTACCGTATGCAGCAGGCGCTCCTACCCCAGTCATCACGGTCCCTCATTCCCAGGACTGCTCCTGCCCCGGTCCTGGTCCTTGTCTGGATTTGGTCGCAATCCTGCAGTCCCAGTCCTCCAATCCTGGTCCATTTCGAATCCTCTCGACTGCATATCCCTCACTCCCTCCTCGTCCCATCGGTCCAACCCCCGTCTGCTGTCCCCAATGCGTCAAAGTTCAAACACTTTCGAGACAGATCCGGGCAGGAAACGCAAGACTCTCTCAGATAATCTGCCCTCGAGTCAAGTATTCTCCCGCCCGACCACCACCAAAGTGTCACCCCCCCGGGATCCGTTGCTCAACTGGCCCTGGTCTTCCTCCAATCGTGCCGCCTGCTGAAGTCCGGCTAGCGAGCGCCCAAACATCGTCCCGCCCTGGTCCTCCCGACTCGGCTTCTGTCGCCCACGCCCCCCCCAGCAACACAATTAGCCCAGTCCAGGCGCCGCTGCCACTGTGGTGGCTATCTGAGGCCCCCCGGAAACTCTTCGCCTTCCTGCGTCTTACATCTCTCGCTCATGCCCAAGCTCTCTCGGCGCCCAGACTTCGCCGTTCCTCCCCCACGTTTGACCACTTTCGACATATCGATCACTTCGACCTTATTCTGCCAACCACTTAACCCAATTGTGTGGATCATCAAGAGAAGGCGTCTGTGTTCCGTGATACGACTCACAAAAGTTGCACACTATTACAACACAAAGAACGCGCTCGCTGCGCTGCCAAAGGGAAACCGCCGAGTCCCGATTGCGACGATCCCGACGACCCTGACGACGACTTCAACCCACGAAAGCCCGTAGCACTCGGGCGCCTCAGAGAGACAGGACTGGAAACCAAGGACCGAGGCTTCTGTTCACGCGTGGCATTCGTCCTGTGTTGATCGAATGGCGTGTGGCCGGTAGGATTCAATTGAGGACGAGTTCCTACCCACATCGACAGTGCCAGCGGCTGGCCGCGACTCGACTCGGTTTCGTAGCTAGCCATCATGGAGGTGCGGCAACTCATCGTACCGAGCTCGCCGGACAAGGCGGGCTCCTTGAACTCAGGATGCACTTCCTTCAATCTGCCCGAAGGAGGTGTCATCAACATTCCCGGCATGGATCCTATAACACTCACCGCCGACGCCGCGTTCCGACCACAATGTCAACAGACGACATCGCCCATCATCATCGCCAACCCCGGCGTGACCATGGAGGAGACTACCGGGGCTTCCGACATCACTAATATCGCATACTCAGATTTCCGAGATCCCTTTTACGCTTCCACCTTTCCACAATGTTATGCTCTCGCCGCGACGACCGTCATCGCATATACGTTGGTCATCATGCTGTTCATCACGCCCAGGTCATTCGTCGACGGCGGTGTGGTCGTTCTCGGGAGGAGGAGCTTCACAGATGGTGGCACAGGTGGCACCAATATTGGGGGTCGTCCCTGGCTCCAGAAGGTGGCAGCCTTGTTTGTCGCCATCTCCCTAACCATCGCCACCGTCGACACGTTTCGCGTGGCCGAGCAACAATATTCGCAAGGGATCCAGAACGCCGAAGTCCTGCAGCAGGAGGTTTTGGGGGGCACAGAGCTCAAGGTTATCCGGATAATATCCGAGGCATTCCTGTGGCTCGCCCAGGCCCAGACACTCATCAGGCTCTTTCCTCGTCGGCGAGAAAAGATCATTATCAAGTGGACCGCCTTCGCGCTCATCGCCTTGGGCGTCATCTTCGACTCGCTCAACAGCTTCCTGTACACCAACCAGGGGTCCCTCCGGCCACGGTCTTTTACTGATGCCATCCCCGCCCTCAGCTATCTCTTCCAGCTGTCGCTTGGTGTTCTGTACGCTGCTTGGGTCATTTACTACTCCTTCATGAAGAAGCATTATGCGTATTATCACCCGCAGATGCGCAACATGTGCTTGGTAGCCCTGCTCTCGGTCTTGGCTGTCCTCGTACCCGTTGTCTTCTTTATTCTTGATATCAGGAAACCCGACTTCACTGGCTGGGGAGACTATGTCCGCTGGGTTGGCGCTGCGGCAGCCAGCGTAATTGTGTGGGAATGGGTTGAGCGGATAGAGGCCCTGGAAAGAGAAGAGAAGAAGGACGGAATTCTGGGACGTGAGGTCTTCGACGGAGACGAGATGGTCGGAACGTCGTCCTCGGAATTCGGATGGCCGCGCAAGAGGAGGAACACGAAACGCGAGGGTGACGATGATGACGCGCCCGACGGCGGCGAGAGTGGACAGGCGCAGCCACGCGAGAACCCCACAACCGCCGCCACGAGCAGTAACCCGTGGCCGATAGTAACGTCCCTTGCGAATCGATATCGACAGAAGTCCAGGGCGAAACCCGGAGAGGAAACCCCGCAAAATGGAAACAGCACACGCACTCCGAACATCCGCTTCCTGCAGCCACCTCTGTGGCCGTCTCGACCACCACCTGCTGTCACTCCAGTTTCCCGGACTGACACAGCAAGCGCAGACAGCACTGTGTATGCTGTCCGCTACCACCCCATGTCTGAGACATCTGGGACAAACACCGAACCATTTCCCGAACATTATTCAACACCTCTACCAGCAGTCGTACCCGAGATTCAGGAGCCTAGCATGCGGATAGAGGACGCAGAGGATCGTGGAGCGGATGTTGACAGGAATTTCACTGCGACGCCTGACGCCTCGGTGACACCCAGCCAGTCAGCCAGCCAAGCTGCTGGTCGTGCTAACCAGGCTTCGAAGCCTCCTACCAGCCAAACCCCCAGCACCTCGAATAACTACCGCATGCGAGCTTTCAGCCAGGCGAGCCAGCTGTTCCGAAATCCGTCCAAGTCGAACATGTCAAACGAGGGATCCAACAAGGTCAGCCAACCAAGTCCGCAAGAAGGTAGCAACAGCAGCCGCTGGGATTTCAGGTCGCGCTTCGAGGATTTTGCCGCTTCTCAGGCCGACAGGCTGCGTGACCGTATCCGACCCACCATGGACACGGAGAGCTTGCCGGTCACGGTCATTCCGGCACCGCCTCGGCGGGGTACTGGCCTTCAGCAGCTGAGGGAGGAGCAGTCACAGCAGAGTCGACCACGTCCGGCACAGCCTGCGCTGCAAATACAGACGTCGAGCAGCAATGTCACGCAGAGGACGTCGCCACCGACCTCAGGGCCGGTATCACCGCGGCTCTGGAGGAGCAACAGTGGCGCGTCTGCTGCGGTTGTGTCGCCCTTGACGGCTGAAGAGGCAAGCGGGCCACTACCGAATGAGCCACTGTCTCCGGTGGCTGCGGGCAAGAGGCCAGCCGCCGGTCCTCGCCAGCCATAATCAAGCTCACGTGATGAGGCGCGGGTTTCTTTTTGGGGGTTTCAACCTATTCTTTAGCGCATGGTGTTGGGGAAACTTGCATTTTCGCAAAGCGATCAATGGGATACCGGGCTTTTTTTTGGATTTTTCATTTTGGGATACCACCAAAACAAAATGGGTCTGGGATGGCATTATCGGGCAGACGACGCCCTCGGATGCCGGGGCGGTCGAGCCGATGTTGTTTTTTGTCTCCTCCAACAAGTCACGGAGGTGCAAACCGAGGCGCAGATGGATTTGGGAAACAGGTAAATACTTCAGTCCGGGGCGGGGGAAAAGGTCTGTTCATACTACAGGGTCCTGAGGATCAATCCGCCCAGCGATTGATCTAGCTGTGTATATAGATGAATGATTACGAAGTGATACGTTCGCGCGATCTCGTCGCTAAAAAGAATTTGGTCTTCTTGTCCTCGCTCGTGATGTCCCTCGTCACTTGGACGTAAAGTGCGGTATAATGGTACTAGCTGATCGACGCCCGCAATCCACTTCGCGATACCTTTCGTGCTACCACAATCTGGCTCTCGTGCGCCCCGACGCTATGGTACTAGCAGGCTTTTAACCTAGGAGCAATGTTTGTCTTACCTAGGTAGGTTTGGCCTCTAGCACACGGTCACGCGTGGCGTAAGTCTCGTAATTTTCTTCAGAACTCCACGTGTCCATGTTGGTCGTCTCCTCACGATGGTCTGCCGTGGTTGGGACACTCACTGCTCACTATTTTTAACCTATATCCGGCGGAAATGTCCCGATTCATTGCGGCAATATAGTGTACTGATACGGTACCCGGGTCGTCTCTCTGGGCCAACCCAACATCCAAGTGGCAGAGACCCAAATCAGTCACCGCGCATCATCTTGACATCTATCTGCAGTGCAGTGTGTATGTATCGTCCCCCCTTCGCCCCTACCCACCCCATCCCGCATACGCAACACAGTGAGAGACGAGCTGGCTCGCAGTTCATGGGTCGCTCCACAGCGTAGCCCCCCGTCGTGACTAGCAAGTACTGTCTGTAATCGAGTCCGCGCGCATTGACGGCCGCAGGCACGAGACGGCTGCCCAGCCGGGATGCGCCCGCCTGGCGGGTCCGTCTGGAACCTGACTGAGGAGGGTGTTCTTGTCATCCAGTCTCGTTTTTCTGTTTGTCCTACTATTGATAGAAATGCCTGGGCGGGAGCGAGTCCCGACGACCTTGGCCCTTCGGCCGGTTTGGGATAAAATAAGGTTGGAGCTGCCCCGGTCATGTGTTCATGACTTTGCTTGGGATGTGGATGGGGCTATTGTAAGAAGTAGGCTTGGGTTCTTTTTTTCTTTCTTTCTTTCTCGTTTTGTGTCTGTCAACTGCGTTTCGAAAGGTCTATTATTGGGAACAGTCTATGGCTTCTCATGCGTTTGGTCTTGGGTTCGTAGTCTACTGATTCGGTGTGTCGTGTAGATGATGGAGGGCGTGTGTTGCACGAGGTCGTGCGTGCGGAAAGCCACCCCTCGGGTCTTTTTTTGGGAGGCGCAAAGCAGCACCAGAACATCGTCTCACGGGACTCGAGAGCTTGACGGGTGCTTGACCTGACGTAGCTACTTGAATGTATATAGTTCACAGGGATATTCATGGTGCCTGAACCAGCATACTGGGTTGGTCTGGCGAGTAGGACCGCACGCGCATGTTACGGAACAGCCCGCGGGTAAAAGTGTCATGGGATCAACATCAAACTCATACCTGGAGACGTCTTCTCTTGCCTGGAGGCTACCAGGCACCTCATTACATCCCAGCAAGATGCAAGTAAAGTTCGCGCCATAAAGCCACCACGGTCCCTGTCGATGACATGGGATCGATGACATGGGAACGCGTAGATGTATGCCTTAGCTGCGTGGCAGTCTCGATGCCAGCATATTGAGGTGATCGTGACGGAGTTGAGTGCCGGCATGGCAGGAATAACAGCAGATGAGACTCGGGCGAGAACTGGAGCCTTCTGACCACATGGGCATCAATCATCCCATGAGCGATCCACAGGAGAATCATCTTCCTGGGAGCGAGATGGGTGCCTCCATCCCCCAGGCTCAACCCACCGCCAACCGCCACCACAACCCTTTACTCTGCAGGCTTGTGGGCGTGTAGGGGCTTGTCAACCGACCGCGACTTGCCTTTCCTGTGCGCACATGAGCGCAACAGCCCCGGTGCAGGTGATCCTCGATGGCCGGCCGTGGCCTCTCCCGGGCCACGGAACCTCTGATTGCTTCCTGGGTTGGCCTCGCTGTCTGTCCATTGGCCGAGTGGATAGACAAGACCACTTACCCAGTTGCTTCGGAAGGCCACTCAGGGTTGGATTGTGGTGTTCCACGGCTGGTCGCGGGCATCTCTCGGTCAAATCCTGTACACCCATCGTGTCATGTGGGACTGCCTCCCTTGTGCTTCGGTGGGTAACCTTCGTTGTTGGTCATATGCTGTGGGCGCAGCGAAGTCACTACGGCCGCCGGGTTCACAACCTGGTTGTCACCGGTGATCTGGCATGTCGAACAACGTCGGCGGTGTAAGCCGATATGTCGGCTTGCAAGGCCTGCTGGAGCTGTCCAGGTGCTGGGACTGACGATAGAGATGTTGTCATGTTCGGACAATATCGAGAAGGTAGGGACATCCCGTGACGAGGACGACAGCTTTGGAGCAGTGCTGGTCCCAGTCAGTCGTCGATCACGCCCTCCGAGTGCAAATGTGCGCAAAGAGAGCGGTTAGCGGTGATGAATGGCGCTGTTTCAGGTGGGCGATGGTCGGTCCTGTCTCAAGAAGTCTTTTCAAATAGCTCCCATGTGCCGTTCCGCCCCATCTTGGGATCTACCTGCGCTCAGCAGCAGGCTAGGCCGGGATCACGTCGAAACAGCAGCGTGGTTGATGCTGATCGTTGGGCAAAGCCAGCATTATAAGCTCTGGCTAGCGGGATTCATGGGCAGCTCGCATGGCAATGCGCTGCCAGCCAGGCATTATTAGCGCCGCCCCTGCTTGGACATGGTAAAATAACACCAAACAGATAGATGCGCCGTTTGGTTTGAGGTGTGCTCGTAACTCGTGACTGCTGCCGATTCGCTACCTGCCACAGTCGAGGCTACCGCGCCTGGGTGAGGCACAGAGGTGACCGGACCCGGTCACGAGAAGACGGATGATGGATGTGGTTGCACAGAGATCATCGCCGACTACCCGAGACAGGTTCGAGGAGTTGGGTTGCGGCCAAGTACTTTAGTCAGATGCCCCAAGAGTGACAGGGACAACTAGACGAAGGCGCGGCCAGCAGGGCCGGATCATCAGGGGCAATCCATTGACGGGCTCGGAGCACGAGATGCGTTGGCGGGCGCCGGGACGCCCGAGTGGGTGCCCGTCGACGTCACCGCATTGTTTACCTTTGGTCATAGAAGACGGCCTCCTTTCATGGGCTTGATCTTGTGTAATATGGATACTGCTGCTACTGATACAGCTGACAGCGCGAGGCGAGGCGGAGACGTGGTTGAGCCCAGGACTGACGATGCGTTGTGAGCAGCCTCACTTATGCATCCCGCCAATGCGCTGGGCCCGTAGCAAGTCAACAAAGAGATCCAGAAAAAAAAAACGAAGAAAAAAAAGAGGCGGACAAGTCAACAACAACAGCAAGTGGCCCCACTCACGCGAGCCGCGGAACCCATGGAATAGGTTTTGTGGACACACACCGATTCCTGAGGTGCTGATGGATATATGATAATGATACAGGATGAGGTTGCAGGATGCCGACAAGTTACAACTGAGTCGGCTGCCCCGTGGCCGTGGCGATGCGATCGATCGATAGGCATTTCATGGATGACTGGTCACTCTGGTTGGTCTCTGTCAGCAAAGCATGCACCCAGACAAAGCATGTGAAGGAGGCTTTCTATAACACGCCTTCCAAGCCCGAGACTGCCGGTACTGGCATATAGTATGAAGTAGAGAAGTGCAAGAAAAAAAAGAGACAGACTCTTTTGAAGAAAGGGGCGCATTGCCTTGGGATCCAAATCGAAATCAAAATCGAAAAGACCGATCCCGATTCCTCGATTGCTCGATTCCACGAGGCCTTGTCAGCAAGCATAAAATAGAGGAAGGAAGCAGGGCCCTGGTCACCTCTCAAATTACCACCCGCAAATTTTAATCCACCCATCCCGCAGTCCCTGTTCGACCCCTTGGCCAGACAGCGACCAGAGAGCCACCATCGCCTATCCGACCGACTCCAGTTGACACGACCCACGACCCACGACCAAAGACCCACGATCCTTCGATACTCGACCTCGGCCCTCGACCCGACTCGCGACCCCAACCAATTCGTTTTTCTCCTGCGGTGTACCTACCACTGGTCTCCCACTCGACACTCCCAACCGTCAGTCACCACTTGCCCTCGTGCCAATCACCACCACATCGCAGAAACACACAAAACCACACACACACACACACACACAACTTTGGCGCGGCCCTCCCACCTGCCCAACATGACGGGCTCCGAACCATTCCCTCTCCTCAACACCGCCAACGACCAGCACTCGTCTTCACGAGACACCAATGGAAGCGCTGTACGCCGGAGGAAGTCTAGCCAGCTCGGCGAGCTGCGCGGCGACACTGGCGCTCCCTCCTTGGGCACCTCCTTTGCTCACATGCACGCCGTCAGTGGCCAGCAGGCCAGGGTAAGAAGCAAAATACCAACCCTCCAGCCTCCACGGCATGTCGCAGGCTGCTGACTCTTGACCTCTTGCGCCCTCCAGAAATCCGACTCCAGAGACGGCATCGCCGGCTCCTCGAAACGCCAGTCCAAGCGGCGCAAGGCACGCAGCTTGGCGCAGAGGGCCACCAACTATGCCATCAAGCACACCTGTGTCCTGCCCGCCGTCCTGATCGCCATCTTCCTGAGCCTGTACGCCATCAACCCCTCAGAGTCAAACCCGATCCACCGCTTCATCTTCCTCAGCTACAAGTTGCCCCTTGCCGCCGACGCCGACGAGGGCACCCCTGCCCAGTATGGGAAGGGCCTCTGGGACATCGCCTTTGTCTCCTTCTACATCATCGTCCTGTCCTTCACCCGCGAGTTCATCATGCAGGAGATGCTCCGGCCCCTGGCCCGCTATGGCGGCATCAACAACAAGGGCAAGCAGGCCCGCTTCATGGAGCAGATGTACACCGCCGTCTACTTCGCCTTCACCGGCCCCTGGGGCATGTATGTCATGAGCCGCACCCCGGTCTGGTACTTCAACACCGCCGGCATGTACGCCAACTTCCCTCACAAGACCCACGAGGCCATCTTTAAGTTCTACTACCTGTTCCAGGCCGCATACTGGGCCCAGCAGGCCATCGTCCTCGTCCTGGGCATGGAGAAGCCGCGCAAGGACTACAAGGAGCTTGTCGGCCACCACATCGTCAGCCTGGCCCTCATTGGCCTCAGCTACCGCTTCCACTTCACCTACATGGGACTGGCCGTCTACATCACCCATGATATCAGCGACTTTTTCCTCGCCGTAAGTTGATGCCCATCCCAACACAGTCTGCTCGTGCCCGACAGACACCCTGCCGTCTCCGTTGAGAAATCGTACTGACCCGTAATCCGCTCTAGACCTCAAAGTCCCTCAACTACATCGACCACCCCCTTGTGGCGCCCTACTTCGGGCTCTTCATGTGCATGTGGATCTACCTGCGTCACTACCTTAACCTACGCATCCTCTGGTCCATCTTCACCGAGTTCCAGACCATCGGCCCATTCGAGCTCGACTGGGCTGAGGAGCAGTACAAGTGCTGGATCAGCCAGTACATCAGCTTCAGCCTGCTGGCAGCCCTCCAGGCCCTCAATCTCTTCTGGCTGTTCTTCATCATTCGCATCGCCTACCGCGTTGTCTTCCTTGATATCGTCGCCGACGACCGCAGCGAAGACGAGGAGGACGAGCCCAACACCCTGGACGAGAACGAGAAGGCTCCTCTTCTCGCCAACGGCAACGGCCACGCTCTCAATGGCATAGCCGAGGTTGCCGTCGAGGCTAACGGCACCCCCAAGAAGAGGTGATCAGGCCGATTTCAGCCTTCACACTCGCCGTCTCCCTTTCGCTTCAGCCCCGCTGAATTGTATATCCCACGCCAGCTTTTTAATACCATCCATTCGCTATATGCCCTTCTTCAGGCTCGCAGCCAAACGGAATACGTATTTGTACTTTTTCCACTCACAACTGGCGTTTGGTCGGTATCGTGGTGTCGGTTCCCAGGGGGGTATTGGGGCGACACCACGCGGATTTTTCAAAAGAAGACAGGTGACGATCGGGCGGTGGGTCGGTTGGTCATGAGCAACTGCGACGATGAGGAACAAGAGAAATCTCCGACAAATATGACGACGAAGGATATATTATGAAAGACCAAACAAACAAAAAGCATTGCGGTGGTGTAACGGCGTTGGCTTGCCCCCCCCCACCCGACTGATTGGAGGTTCAGGGAAGGGTTGGCAATGGGGCATTCATTCGTTTTAAATTGTGTGGCTTTATTCCTCTACTGTCGCTACAGCATCATTGCATGGGGGGCTTCGTGGGGTCCAGAAAGGGGCCCAAGGTGGTTTCGATACATCGACAAGAGAGAGAGAGCAAGGTGTCTTCCGCTGATATCAGACTCCATGTATGATGGAAGCAGGGACAGACACGGTTGCTTAATGACACTGGCCGGCTTAATACTGCTCAGGGGACGTTTTGGCAGCCGGCTGCGGTTTCTCAAGAATTGATGCCATGGTGCCCAGGCATGGTCCGGTACTGTCTGTACTTATCAATGACGAGTGACAGGAAAAAGAAAGGAACGGGAGGGATAGGTGAAGCGGGGGTTTTCGACGAGAATCGTCTCGCGCCTCCCCAGCCATCAGCCCTGGGGCCTTTTTTGTCCTTCTACATTTGACTTCTGCGGTGCATTCGTGGCGGGAGGAAGGGGAAGGAAGAGAGAGGAACAGAGAGAAGTGAGCGAGCGAACGAGCGCGCGCCCGCGCGAAAAGCCGTGCTCCCGGTGTGTGGTGGGTGTTATGTGTGTGTATGTATGAGCGTCCGCGTCTGTGCCGGTTTAGCAGCATATCCGAGTTTAATCACAACTTAAACCTTCTTCCCCGCGGAGGATTGATTCCTGCGACACTTCTTGTTAACTCCCACTACTTCCCCCCCCCCTATACCCCCAATCTTCCTTTCCTTCCTCCCGCCGTATCAATGGGTCGCACAGCGCGCAGTGGATGTAGGGCGTTCCGTTCCTGTTCCCATCCCATCCACGACAGCGCGCGCGCCTTTGCTCTCTCAGCCCTCTGTCGCGCGCCCTCGTGGTGGGAAGAACACAACGTCTAAATGCAAACTCAACCTCCCTTTCCCCATCAGTCACATTATGGATACTACCTACCCCCTCCCAACCGGGAAGGCAATTGATTCCCCCCAAAGCTTCCTCGGTTTCTCTACCAAGTCATGCGTACATACGCCCCAGCCACATCCACCGCCGATAGCTAATTACGTGAGAGGCCAGCTGTCGAGAGCCAGGGAACCTCCCTCGGTCGTCACTTCACATCACATCACGTACACAGACATCATCAAAACAATGCAAGTTGAAAAGTAACAGGTGTAATCTGTCCATGCTATGTATGCCCGCATGTATGCCCGCGCGCAATTCGCCTCCATAGCAGAGAGGCACACTGGCAGGTAGTAGTAGTAGGGTGGTAGGTAGGTAGTCCGCTAAGCTGAATGCTATATGCTGTGTGCTGTGCTGCGCTACGCTCCGTGCTGTGCTGTGCTCAAGTTCTGTGGTTCAGTACACACATGAAACAGGGTATTCGTGGTGGACAGTGACAAGAACCAAGGGGTGGGTGGCGTGCCAAAAGAACCGAAAAGATACATTTTTAATGTGCGTTTGTGTGTCTGCGTTGCTGTCGTGCCAAAAAAAAAAAAAGGAAGAGAGAAAAAAACCCGAGGGAAAAAGGGAATGATTCCTGCACCGCAGTGGCATTGATATCGATCGTTAAAAGCCATTCATGATCTCGTAAGGGCTGCTTGCTGCGGTCAAATCTCGTTTTCTGGGGGGCCCCTAGCAAGATAAAATCTATGAGACCCGCAGACTGGTGGGAAAGAGCAAACGGCAACAATGCCTTCTTCTCTTGTATAAAAGGTGGGGAGTTAAGAGAAGAACAAAAAAAGACAAGAGTAGTGGACGTTATGATCCTCCTTTCCAGTCCCGGTTGAGTGGTATTATGAGTGGGACGCCCAATGTCCTTCCTTCCTTCCTTCTTCCTACCTAGGTACGGCCTGTGGCCTGATTCGCGTTGTTCGTCAAAAGATAAAGCAAAAAGAAAAACTCCGTATCGCATGCTGTTTTGAGGTCCGTTCGCCTCGTAATTCCGGAAGTCCGCAAGAGCAACAATGAAAGAACACAATCAAAACATTAGCAAAGCCGTTCCTTTCCCTTCCTGTAGTCTCCTAAACTCCGCGAGCCTCTATGCTGGGACTCTTTTGATGATGATGTGTATGCCGCCAACTCCGCCGATGCATTGAAGATGACAGTCAAAAGGGAATGTTCAACCGCGTGCCGGGTAGGAGCTGTGGGCAGCGAGCGGTCTATTATGTAGTGTCGTCGTTTGTACAGGGCCTAGGTGTCGAAGGTACTGCGCGTCAATGGTTTCTGTCAGGTGTGGTGGGCGGTCATGTGCAGCCCTGCCAGCTCGACAGCCGGAGTCGTGGGCGCGGTTGGGATGTGCATCGAGGAAACCATGCTATCGCCACCGTCGTCTGAATGTTCATCGCTACTGTCTTTGCCTGCCAGGCGGGCCTCTCTCATCGCCTTCTTGGCCTGCTCCTTGGCGAGATGGGCGGCTTTGGCGGCTATCTCTGCTTTGGCTTGCTTGTTCCACATGGCAGAGTAGCGACCGTCCCTCTCGAGCAGCTCCGCATGTGTGCCACGTTCCACGATTCTGCCCCTATGAAGAACGAGGATCTGCTCGGCATGGGTGATAGTCGAGAGGCGATGTCTGCTTGAGTTAGCACGGTGTCATACCACCTTCCACCGGGGTGAGAAAATGAGGCACTTACGCGATTATGAGCAAGGTCTTGCCCTCCCCAAGCTCCTTGTTCTTGAACAATTTGTGCTGGATCTGCTGTTCGGTTTCCGAGTCCAGAGCCGATGTAGCTTCATCGAGCATGATAATCCGCGGCTTCTTGAGGATGGTGCGGGCTATGGCGACGCGTTGCTTCTCACCACCGCTTAGTCGCATCCCTCGGTCTCCGACCTTGGTTTGATACCCGTCCGAGAACGACATGATTCTGTCGTGGATGCTGGCAGCGCGACACGCCTCGTAGACCTCCTCATCAGTGCAATCCTGGTTCGCATACTTCAGGTTGTACATGACGGTGTCGTTGAACAGAATCGTGTCCTGCGGAACCACTCCTATGGATCGGCGGACAGAGTCTATTGTCACGTCCTTGACGTTGTGACCGTCGATCTCGATGCTGCCCGACTTGCAGTTGTAGTAGCGGAACATCAGACGGAAGATGGTCGACTTTCCACCACCAGATTCGCCGACGAACGCTGTCGTAGTGCCGGGCTTACACTCGAATGACAGGTCAGTCAAGGCTGGGCTGTTAGCATAGTCAAAGTCGACATGGTTCCATCGGATGTGGCCCTGGCAGTCCTTCAACGGCGGGGCGCCAGGCTTGTCGACCATGTTAGGCTGGATCTTAAACAACTCCAAGAGCCGCTCTCCAGAGATCATTGCCTGCTGAACCGTGCGATAGAAGGACCCGAAGAAGTTGAGCGGGCCCTGAAGCTGGTTCAGGTACGTCATGATCAGGACGAACTCCGAGATCTTGCGACGCCCTAGTACAACCTCGTAGGCGGCAATCGCCATGACAATGAGCATGCCGCTGATAAATACCACCGTTTGGCACATGTTCATCAGGTTCATACCGAAAGTGACCCTGGCCTCGGCGTTCTGGAAGGTTGTGATAGCACCTCTGTAACGCTGGAACTCGAAGGCTTCGGCATTGAAGTACTTGACGGTCTCGTATGCGGTAATTGAGTCGTTCTTCACAGCCTCTTCCTCCCTATCGGCATTGACCATGTCCCGTCTCTGATCAGCCCTAGTCGATGCCATCCTTATGGTCAGGACTAGGTAGGAGAAGGTGATGATCGTCGCCCATAGTGCGTACAAGGGGCCGAACTGGATCCAGAAGAAGGCGATGGCGATGAACAGATCCATCAGCATTGGCGCGACCTGGAATGTCGTCTGCTCGAGGAATTGGTTGACGGAGCCACCCTTGTTAAGTGCTGACAAGAGCTCGCCAGTACGTTTCCCGAGGTGAAAGTCCAGGGACAGAGCGTGAACATGCTCGAACGCTGCGGTCTGCAGCGAAATGTACGAGTGTTGTGTGACTGGGATCCACAGCATCGATCTCAGCGAACCCAGCACGGCTGAAGGCCCCTGCATGAACTTGAGCCCCAGGAATATGAAGAGCTCTTTCCATGGCATGTCGATGGTTCCCTCTTTTGCTGCACCCGTTAAAGCTTCGATAAGGACGCCTAGCTGGAGAGGGACCATGACGTTGATGGCTCTCTGCAGGATGACAAGTATGAAGCAGAGCAGTACTAGAAGCTGGAGCTTCACCTTCTTTGCGGGCCATAGATACGGGAAAAACACGTGGTAGCCTCGCACATACTCCCACCAGGACCGATGTGGCAACTTGTCGGGTCGGTAGAAGGCAAACTCGGTCTGCTTTTGGCGGGAGCTTTTAGCGATGCCATTAGGACGTCTAGCCTCGCTTGTCCGTCGCCTAGTCGATCGGTACGTCGTTCCATTCCCGTTAGGAAGCCCGTTGGTGGTGGGGGCATTTTCAGCTTCCAGAGCTGTTCCGTGGCCATTTAAGAGCGGAGTCGTCTCACCAATAGGGATGGTGTGGCCGTTAGCATAACCATTCGTGTGGGCATGACCGTTCTCGAGGATTGTGGCGTGACCGTTCAGGTGTGGGGCCGTATAAGTGTCGTCTTTAGCCTTGGGGGCCCAGTAATTCCAGAGGCTTGGGAGGTGGCCACGGAGAGAACTGTATAATATGACCTGCCCCAACAAGAGAGAAATGCGAACGACGAGGATTGCGAGGAATCCCGAATCGGCCGGCAATTGGGCCGCACGTAGAGCGAGCTTGGCGGGGGCCTCGGCGTATCGTAGGTCATCGAGTCTGTTGCGGTACACGGCCTGGAGGGCGGCGAGTATGACGAGGTCGAAAGACAGGCCGATGCACCATACCGAGAGGTGGATGGGGTTAGGAGTGTCCTTCTTCGCGCTGACCAGTGAAAACCCAATGTAACCCCAAAAGAAGGCACCGCCTTTGATGTACACCTGCGAAGCAAGATTAGCACGAGAAGACGCCGGGGCTCTCGGGGGAGGAGCTCACGAGTAGCTCGTCGTTGCAATACTGCTGTACGTCCTCCCACTGAGCCGCAACACACTGCAGAACGACGTGGATCGCATGTGCAAGGAATGTGAGGGTCACAGCCGCGGTTGCTGCCTTGAAACCCAGGTGCGATATTCTGGAGAATTCCTGCGAGGGTGCAGCCCGTGACCCGGACTTTTCAACCTTTATTCTCGTAAGTGGTAGTGGTTTGCCCCCTGGCCCAGTCACCGAGGGCTTCTCGACGTCCTCCTGCCTCCGCGACGCGATGACACTATGCAGGGCGAAAGCTATTCCGTAAGACAGTAGGAGAAGGAATGGGTAGGCAACTTCGGCCCTCACGAGGCTACGTTCTGCCACCGTGTAGCCCGAGTGGCCCATTGCGACCTCCCGAGCCATTTTGACTGCGAAAGGAGTGGGTTAGGACCGAGGTGCATGTCTGCGCCGGGAGGGGCGGAAGGTTTAAGGGCAGCCAGCCCAACTTACAGATTCGGGGAAACACGTCACCACATGGGAGACCGAGACATGTGGCGATGAGGAGGTCTTTGGGACCCTGATCTCGTGTCAATGGGCGGCCAGGATCCGTCCAAACGCCAGTTGCAGAGTATGGCCGAACGGTGGGGCGCGCAGACCGGCAGGTGACAAGACTAGCAACCCGGTGGCAAATACCCGGCTGCTTGGTTGACTCGGGTGACGAGGGACGGGGTGGAGGAACTGGCTGAGACCGGCTTGGGAGCTCACCGGGGACAGGCAGGAGCTTTATCCGCGGGCAATGGCAGGCGGAGGGAAAATGAAAGCCAGAGACAGACCTGCGAGGGAAGGAAAACAACAACAGAAAAAAGATGGCGAAACGAATGATGAAATGGAGGTTACCAGGGGAGAGGCTTGCCGCTTGGGTAAGGTGGACGGTCTGGACTCGAGTGGATGTCGAGCCGAATGAGGCAAAGGTTTGACGGGCTGCAGGGTTGCTCGAAGGTCAATTGTCCCAGAAGGTACAGCGCATGGAAGTCGAGGGTGGGTCGGTGGGCAACATCTGGGAACGGCTCGCGGATGTGATCTGTACACTGCCGTCAATCAGGCGATGCAGGGCCTCAAGGTACCGGATACAACGGG
This sequence comes from Diaporthe batatas, assembly GCF_019321695.1. Taxonomy (NCBI): domain Eukaryota; kingdom Fungi; phylum Ascomycota; class Sordariomycetes; order Diaporthales; family Diaporthaceae; genus Diaporthe; species Diaporthe batatas. Next base: position 1,003,528 of record NW_025408557.1, on the reverse strand, counting down.
GACGTACCCCGTACACAGCACCCTCCTCTGCCTCGGGCTGGTGGTGCGGGACTGCTGGACCAGATGCTCGGTGGACAAGCAAGGGTTGTCGATTGGCTTCAGGACTTGCAGGCGTAGTGTTTTCTGCAGGTTTGGGGTGCTGCAGTCCGGTGCGGGAGTTGAACTCAGTGTCGACGTAAAACTGTGGTGCGGTAGAAAGGTACCGTGAGAGGGCAGTGAGAGAGGGCGTGGGAAACTTTCTTTGTATGGCACCAGGCGGGCCGGGCTTGGGGTAGAGGAAGAGTTACAGGACGATTCGGATGGCGGGTCGAGACACAACTGTCATGATTCTCGCCGGGAAGTTTGCTGGGTAGTCTTGGTATCCTCAGGTATGTGCGTAGGGCGTTGCAGGGAGGTTGGGGGCAGCGGACGGACAATGGGTATTGATAGATCTGTGCAGTCCGGTCTGAAGTTGAGCGCGTCTCACGGTATGCATGCGCAAGCTGTGGGTGTCGGATGAAATGTTTGAAGCAGCCAAACGGCTCGCAGCCCTTGACCTTCACCGCCTGGGATGTGATGGGCGAACGTGCAGGAAGCTACCTGCAGACACAGGATAGGACGGAGCAGGCCTGGCTTCTTCCTGCTTGACTCTCGCGGATGCGGGCTACGTGACTCTCTCTCTCTCTCCTGCCTTGCTTGTTTCCTTCCTGCTGGCTGGATCGACGGGTTGATGGATGGACGTATCTTTATGGCAGCCAAGGCAGGCCACCTTCCGAGAAGAATGAAGGTACAGCTGGGATATGGCAAGGCGCACACACACTGTGGTCTGAAGGACCAACAACGAACGCTCCTCCTGTCTTGGACTGTTCACCAATGCTCACCAGTTCATGCACCCGCCGACAGCCAGAGCAGGGCCAGAGCAGGGCCAGACCGGCGGGAGGGACCCCGATCCACTTGCGCGTTTCTGGCCGTGCTGCCGTCCTGGGCAATCACAGGTCTGGCCGTGTGGGAGGGCTAAGGGCTACAGCTGCACGGGCAAGCCTCAGGATGGCTTGATAAAACCACCGGCGACGGCTAGTCCTTGGGTAGCCGTTGTGCCGTTGTAGTACTAAGACCTCTAGACGCGGCCCAGCGGACAGCTAGGGCAGCAGTTCCCCCCGAACCGGCACGGCGACTGACGTTGGCACCTGGCTGACCCCTTCCTGGGTGGGTTCCAAGCCTGTCATGTGTCGCCTGTCATCTCCGTCACCCGCTCGTTTGTGCTGCCTGTGGCTCGCTTGCTCGTTCGTTGATGTGTTCGTGAGCCCAAAGACCCAAAGGCCCAAAGGCCCAAAAGCCTAGGCCAGCGCCTCGCCTTGATCCGTCGCCAGTCGTTGTCGGTGGAGGTATCTGCCCTTGGGCCCGGCATGCAGCCGAGTGGAGCCGCCGAAAGGAGGGCGCAGCTGATGGTGGGGAGGTCTGGGAGGCCTAGTAGGTAGGTTTGGCCACGCAGGGGTCGGGGACTAGGGCTGCCAGACCTGCCACACTGCAGGAGGGCCTCGAGACTGGACGAGAGACGGGGAGGGGTGTGGGCAGGCTGGCAGGCTGGCAGGCTGGCAGGCTGGCATGGTGGAGGCCCTGGAGGGTGGAGGGGGGGGGCTCCCTCCCGCAGACGCAGACAGACGCAGCAGCGTGCTACTGGCAGTGTAGTAGTGTAGCAGCGTAGCATGTCCACTCATCAAGCCAGCCGCTGGGCTGGGGCCCTGGGGCCTGGGGTCCCGCCTCTCTCACACACACACACTCTCCCTCCCTCCCGAGGTCTCTTGCAGGCGTGGGCGATGATGGGCAGGGCAGGGCAGGGCAGGGCAGTCCCACAATCCTACAGTAGCCCCGGCCCCAGTCGTCCAACAGCCGCTGCGAGGGAGACAGGTGTGCAGGCAGGCAGGCCGGCCCCAGAGGCTTCTCGAATGCGGCATAGCGCCCCTCGCCTCGCCTCGCCGAATATGCAAGCCACCACCGCGGCCGAAAAGGACGACACACACTCGCTGCCATACCCAGCAATTGCTGTTAGACTTTGGACTAATGCCAGTCGGGCAGGCCCCAGCAGGCCCGGGCAGCCCGGGGAGATCGTCGTAGCCCAACTAGTCGTTGATTTAGGTTGCCCAAACCCAGTCCCCACGGCGGCCATGGCCCGGCAGCCCTGGAGCCGGCACCTTATTAGGCAGATAGACAGGCCACAGTAGCACAGATGCAGCACTGTACCCGTACCCGTACCAGACCACCAAACCGGCCCTCGGGTCTTGGCAGGGCAGTCGAGAACCACGCATAGCGCATGGCAAGCTACTGTGTACGGATAGCTCCACGCCGCGAGGTTGCTGCTGACTGACTGAGACGGTCGCCCCTCGTGACAGCTCGTTTGTGCGCGACGACAAGGCCATAGATCTGTCACATTGTCTATGCTCATGCCCATGCCCATGCCCATGCCCTTGTGTTGCTGCTGTTATGGGGTCCCCCGCGTTTCTCCTTGTGGCAGTCGAGCGAGACACACACACACAGAACTGACAGAGAGGGACCTTGTCAGATGTGGTCGTGTGCTGATCGGGTTCGATCCTAAGTAGTAGCCGTGCCGGCTGGGATGGAGGCTCGGGATTCCACACGACTGGCCCGCTACCCAGGTATGTGGCTCTCCACTTTCTTGCCAGGTGCCGCCGGTGCTGAAATGTAGACCATACAGCAGTAGTGTTGGATCAAGCTCAATAAGGGGGGCCACCCTTCCACCTGTCCTCTTGAACCGTTTCTCACAGCATCCGAGACACACATCCATCCAGCCATCACACGCATCCTGACATCGGCCTGACATCGGCTGGGCCCCTCACGTCACCGGGGTCCTTGTGACGGACTGGCATTGATCATCACCCAGTCATCTGCGATCCAGCTGAGACCATCCCCAGCCGAACGTAACAATGGCGACGGCGATGGCAGCAGAGACAACCGCAGCAGCGGGTGGCTGAGCAACCCGCGACAACGATAGCCATGCCTCGCCTATGCCGGCGACAAGCGGGCAGCGCTTGTTTTGTGTGTGTGTATGTGTGTGTATGTGTGTGTACGTGTGTGTATGTACATGCGAATGATTGCGTGAGAGAGTGAGCGTGTGAGCGTGTGAGCGTGTGAGCGTCCTAGTCAACGCCCTCTTGCTGCTCCGCCTACGTGGTGGGATTTTGGCCCTGCTTGTCTTGTTGTCGTCTGCTCGCAGATCCTGTCGGTCGCACCGAACATCAACCGAGCACAACCAAACAAAATACGACTTCGCAGAAACCTTCTGCGCGGCCCGTCCGGTCTCGTTACCCGCTCCAAGGAGCTGGACAGCCGCCGCGATCGAGGCACGACAAGTGGACGGAGCTAAAAGACCGGTGTGAAGGCGGTGGGGACTTTCCGTGAGCCAACGCCGCGGTGCATTATCCCTAGAACTACCGATGTGCTGGCCGCCGTTGCAGACGGCCTGAGCCCATTCGAGCCCATTTCGAGCCCATCGTCTCCGGATGGCCAAGAAAGACCCCACCCGTGCCTACCGATGGCCGCTTGATACCCCAAGGGAAGGTATGTAAGCCGCCATGTAAGCACGAGACTAAGTGCTCAGTAGAGCCTCTTGTATCCGCCCTTCGTCCTTCCTGCCTTGCCTTGCCCTGCCTTGCACTGCAGCTTGTTAGCTCGGCTCTTGTGTCATGCTGCGGCAGCACCTGGGAGACGCCGTCGAATGACACGCTTGTCGACGGCATTCTGCTGGATTGGCCGTTGCAAGGGCGGGCTCATGTCGACCATCGCAGTCGACGAGGACGCGCGCAGCAGCGCGCAGCAGGCAGCCCAGGCTCGTCGAGCCGCCAACGAAAGCGAGCGACCGCCTGCCACCCCGCCGGGCTGCCGGGCTGGACTGAGAGCTGCCAGCGGCAGCCTTGGGTAGCTGCAGCTCTCTTCACCGAGTCTCGATTGCCACCTCGGTATGCTGCCGCCATGTATACGACATGACCCATGATCTTATCATCACCTCTCTCCCACTCTCCCACAGGTCGGCCTTTTGCCTGCCGGCCGACAAAGGCTCTCGACTTGGGACCCAGCCCATTGGTGTCACGGCATGTCGAGATCCTGGCAAGCCTGGCCCCGTACATAGAGTTTGTGACCGGCAACAACAGCCACATGCGAGACGGGCTATTCGCCTGTCGTCGTTGCACAAAAGGCTGAGGCAGAAGACTGGTACCACAGTACGCCACCGGGAAGCTGCTGCTGGTCGTCCGGGGAAAACCTGGGGCTCCCGATCAGGCATTCTCATGTCACGCTGTCACGCTGGGACAGCCGCCGGTCTGGCCACCAAACCCCCCACGCCCTGAGCCTACGATGCGGTCCTTTTGCTCGTAGTCCACGCTTGTCGGCCTCGGGAGTATCAGCCTCTCCCGCAACCACCCCTGTGATGCCTTTTCCCAGTCGCCATGGCGTCTCCTCGGTGTCTCATTCGACGTGGCGGTGACTGCAGTGTATCGAGCCTTCCGGTCGGGCCACGACTGCTGCAGCGGATACAGCCGTTCCAAATACGGGCCTGGTCGATGCCGAAACGGGCGTTCCACCTGCACCGGTTCCCGGGTCAGCATCATCATCATCATCATCATCATACTCATCACGGGCGAGGTCGACCCCTGGCCAAGGACAAAGCTGACCTGGAGCGGACCGTCAAATCCAGCGATACGTGCGTGCATTGCTAGGCCCGGCTCGAAGCGGCGCCCGCGTGCTGGCAGGCTGGGTTGGCATGTTGATGCGGTGGCCAGATAGGAAGCAGTCATCCATGCCTGCTTGCTGGCTGGCCATGTAGCCTCACCTGCTTTTGTGGCTGCTTTTGGCTTTGCTTTGCTTTTTCTTGCCAATGATGGGGGCTCGTGGTCCTCGGATGGGATGCTGCCGGCCCTCCCAAAGGTGTCGAGAGCATGTTGTCCGCCCTCTATCCCTCTTCTGTGGCTGGCAGTCAGCCCTGCAGACAGGACTCTGGGTTCAGAAACGTGGTTGACAAGCCCATGTGCTGCAGGGCGGAGACGTGTCTGCCTCTGAGAGACTATGGCTCGCAGCAGCAGGAGCCCGAAGTTGGTAAGAGGGAAGGTGCCGAGACTAGAGAACTTGCCCATGCAATAACAGGGGAGACAGCCAGACCGTGTGGAAGGGGAGCTGAAGGTTTAAGGCTGCCCGGGTGTGGATCAAGGGCCCCTCCCAGCCAGCAGTGAGTGGTCTTGGGCAGCTCACCTGTGGCATGTCTCCTGATGTGCCTGTGCCTAATGAGCCGGCCACTGGGTGTATGGCTTCTGGTGCTGTGACGGCCAGTCAAGTGCGGGTGATCGCGGCTCGGCTTCAGTGCAGCAGCAGCAGCAGCAGGAGGGAGAGCCATCAGCATCGAGGCAGGCATGTGAAGACACAGGAGGCTCCCAAAACCATTGGCCATGTAAGGTTTGGGTGTCCCAGGAGTGGTGGTGGATGACTGGCTGCTTGCCATGTTTGCACTCGGGTGGACGAAGTCAATGGGTGGGTGTGCTCGTGTGGTTGTGTGTGTGGGTGCATGTGTTTCCACTGGTGCTGACCAAGTTCGGTGTCAAGTCATACTGTATCCGGCAAGCTATTGGTATACCATGGAAAATTGGGCAGCAAGGAGGCTTTGTTATCGTCAAGGAGGACCGGTGATGCTGCCAGGCAGCCGGCAGCCAGGCTGGTTGACTACAGAAAGGACCAAGCCCGGGGAAAGGTGGACTGCCTCCAGCTGCCTCCAGCTGCCTCCTGCTGCCTCCTGCTGGCTCCCGGATGACAAGGAGCAGACACCGCAGACACCACTACCGATGCTACCAAGGCGCCTTCTTTTGGTACCAGACCCGACTAAAGCAGGAACTCGTCATTGTCTGCTTACAGACAGGGGCATAGGGGCCTGTCTGTTTAGAGTTGGGTTCGGCACATAGGATCGTGATGCTCTGGGCCAGTCTAGAACCATGCCAGGCACTCGTCCTGCAACTCGACCCTTGACCTCAACACACGAATTTGGCAATATCAGGGATTCGATTCTATAACACCTGCTGGTGGCCATATCCAGCCAGAACTGTAGAGGAGACCCTCTCTTCGACTAGCACCCAGAAGATCCAACAGAAGCGAAGACGGGGCTCCCAAAAGCAGCAGCCAAGGCCTCAGTGCGGTGCTGGCCAGCTAGGTTCCTCTATCACCATGACCTGTCGCCTGAGATCTCGCCTCTAGCCTCCTTATCCACACTCCCGCTCTTGAAAATGACGACAGTTATCACATACATGGAAATGCCATGTATGTTCTGCATCACCTTCCACACGCAATCGGACCACGCAAGCCACAGACCCACCAGAGCAAACACAGGGACAGCTCAGAATTTACGATTGGGCCCCCCTACAGTGCATAGTCTGATCTGACATACATACGGAGGCCACAGAAGAGGGTGTCGAGACTGTGTGCTGTCACATCAAGCATCTAACGGGCCCGGCGCCCGGGTTTGGTCGCACCGCATGAGCGCGGCGCCACGATCCACTGAACCGCACCTCCACGATCGATCCCATCCCGCCTGTTCTTGCCCAGTCGCACACACACACACGCACACACGCACACACGCACACACAACAAGCCGCGGGCAAGGGAATGGGAGGGATGTAGGGTAGCGAGGGGGGAAAGTCAGAGAGTCAGGCACGGTATGGTACGGTGCTCTGAGTGACACCCACCATCAAGCATCACGACCACACCACCTGCAGTCTCTCGCGAGATGCTGCCCATGCCGGCCGTGTCTTGACCTACCCTCCAGCAAAACTCCTTGCCCTACACGTCCCTCTGGATAATGCCGTCCTGCGCCGCATCGGCTACACGTGTCTCGCCTGTCCTGCCCCGGCTATGCTTGTTGACGTAGGGCCCAGGCCCTCTGTATGGCAGATGTCTCCTCCCGTCAACCTGGTACGTGGCACTACCGGGGGATGGCGTCAAAAAAGGGTTGCTGCAGCAGGCCCAACCCTCCCGGTGGAGCTCTGCTTTTCTGGGTTGTACAGTGGTGGGACGGGACATGACAAGGCGCGCCGAAGTCGCTCGAGGTGGCATATACAACCAGATACCTCGGGCCCTTGTGCGACGTGAGAAAAAGGAGGAGGGCGGTGGTGATGGTGGGCCGGGGACATGCGGCAGCGGCATGCTGCAGACCAGTACTCTGTACAAACATGCTGCCCTGCTGCCCTGCTGCCCTGCTGCGTGGGTGGCCTGTGACGGCCAGGACATATGCGTTTACGGCGTACTGCTTTTATCCATCGCGTACGGCGTACCCTACGGATATGGGGGTCCCCCTCCCTCCCTCTCCTTGCTCCCACACGGCCATGACAGTCAACTAACTAGTGGCTGCAGGCTGCAGCTCGCCTGAAAGGGGGTCCATATCTCACCCGTGGAGGGTGTGAGGTGTAAGCTGCCCTGCAAGACAGACCGCACACAATCACCGCGGCTCAGCGGCTCGAGCAAAAAAGGTCTGGACTTTTGATTGTTTTTTTCCTTCTTCGTCTCCACCCCCTACCCTGCCGCGGCGCGGGGTGTGGGGAGGGTGAGGGCATGACGATACCCAGCTCCTATACATAGTGTAGATACGAAGTGTCAGAGTGTGTGCGCCTCCCCGCCAGGCCCGTCCACTCACCACCGTGATTTTGCTTTGTCGAGGCCCGGGGAACACCACGCGGAACACCGGTCCCTGGCCGCCCGCCCTCTTGGTGGCCCCGGGGATGCACCGGCAAGCGTGACAGGAGCATCCCTGGGTGACCAATGGAGCCCGCCGCCCAAGGCCCCGTTGGTGAACGGTCTGACGGTGTCCACACCGATTCATGGGTGCCGTCTCCACCACCCACCCGCCTTTTTGATGCGCAGCAGGCGTTTGCCGCTGCAAGTCATACCCTCTGCATTCGCGCCCGCGGCTCACCCGAATACAGTAGGCCTGGGCTGGACTTTGATGAGACAGAAGCGGCTCAATGATTTGATCGACACCAACGACGGGGCGACGTTGAACGACGATGACGGCGGGTCTTGGGACGCGCATTTCGCAAATGTGCGCACGTACCGAGTACAGACGGGCGTACAGACAGACGGGCGTACGGGGTACATGCGATGCAAGTGCGCTGCTATGCCATGTCATGCCCATGCTATCTATGTTGTGCCAGGCAGTAACGTCCTGCTTGCTGCTTGCTGCTGCTGCGCATTGCGTCTATAATCTCGTGAATTTTTTCCTTTTTCTCCCATCTCGTACGTCGTACGACAGCACAAGCTGCTGTCCGAACTATACCCGTGATCACGAGAAATTTGCCATTTCTCCACGGCACAGCACCTATCACTTGCCAGGGTTCGACCACCTCCTACCGAGACCGAGACCCAATGCACTACAGACAGACCTCTTCACCGCAAAACATCGCAGCCTATCCCGGGGGCGTCAAATGACGGCAGTGCGCATGCGGCCCTTGTCTCGGATTCCCGCCTCTTGTATCCAGATTGTCTCCCCTGGGGGGGGACTTGGCCCGGTTTCCCCGGCCGTTCACAAGTGGCCACCCCTTCTACGGGGGCACGAGGCTGTGATCCTCCGCGTGTGAGCGAACAGAGGCTGTGCGCCAATGTGGCTTGCCGGGGCTTCCATTGCTTCTCAGTCACAAGACGTTCGGCTCAAGCAAGCCCGGGGCGCACAGCGTCCCCTTCTGGCAAGTTCTCGACGCCTTCGAGAGCACACACATGGGCCACGGCATGGCTGGATCCCTGCGTCTCGACGCGACACAGGTGGCTGATCCGCGGCAGGGAGAGACACTCTTGCTTGTATGAGCCGGCTGAGCTCTAGAAAACTCCTGTCTCGAAGGCCGGAGATGTTCGATGGTAGCCGTAAACCTTGAGATAAGGGACTCTGAGGCTGGGCCTCCGGGTACGGCATGGCAAGTGTCTCGGCTTCTACCGCCGACTGCAGTTATCTTCGCCTTCCGTAACGTGAAGTCGTCGGATTAGCAAGGGCACCTGATCAGGTGGTGTCGAGCGCCAGCGGACGTCCAGGGGCCGAGCCAGAGTCCCTGGTGGTAGACAGTCCGGATATCTCAGCCCGCAGTGTCGGAAGTCTGGCTCACTATACCTCGTGATATGGTCAAATTTGCGAATGGTGGCGTTTCTGGTCCCTCGTCGCCAGCACCGAGAGCAGCACCGCCATACGAGGCGGGCCCGTCAGCCATCTTCTTCGACATCAAGTCCGTCTTTGCGGATGTCGTCAGCGGAAAGGCGCCGCCACAGCCACAAGTGCGCCAAACTCTTGACGTCTCCCCTTCTCTCACGTGTCTTGCAAGCCAGGACCCGGGGGGATTCCGCGAATCTAGACTCTACGCAGGTTCTTGTCTTCGAATGGAAGCGGAGGGGTAGAAATTTGACGTGTGCTGAGGGATAGCCGAGCACGCTGAATCAGATTTGTCACTGCCAAAATATTACCTGATTGAACTGTGGCGTTGAAAGATTGGCAGATGAGCTCCTTTGAATATTCGTCTTCTAACATTGACTGCTTCTGGCTGCGTTCAAGCCATTGTCGCATCGGTAGAGCACGATCACTGTGTTGCCCTCAGTAAATTCATGATCATAGAAGAGATATACGCTAACCACGACCATTTGTTTCAATGACAATGGGTGAAGTCCAAGGTTGCGTGGTCTGGGACCCGCCCCCCCCCCCCCAAGAGACACACAATATTACCATCCTGCACGCATCACAGCATGAATCTGGAGCGCCTTTGGTTGTTGCGTATGTGCCCCGTATACTCATTGAAACAAAAGCAGTGAGGATGTAGCGACAAGCAGGCGGCTGCTTCCCCGATGAACATACTCCTTATTGCGGCATTCAACATGCAGATGGACGAGAATTCCCAGTCGGTCTGCTTCTCGAGACGCGAAGCAAGGTGGACCTCGCCTAGACGCACGTCTAGGCCGTGCGCTGAGCCAACAGACCAACATTACTGAATTGATCGATGCTAGTGGGTGTTCTGGAAGAACACTCTAAAATAAGGGCAACTTCAAGCTCCATCACCATGCAGAACGAAACCCTAGCTTTGCCCGGCACTATCGCCGACCACGACCACCACATCCTGCGGAAGAGCCCCGGCAAAAGCAAATAGCAAAAGAAAGTTCGGGCTGTGACTGTCGTCGTCGCGGCCAAATCGAATTATTGATTCAATAGTGTTGGAAGCTTCCGTTCCGCGATGGATAGGCAATAGCTGCCACCAGCGTAAGGGCCGTGGACAGTAGACAACGTGCCCCATGGAGGGGAATATGCAGATTCACTCCATCACGGTGTATCTCCGACTCGAATCTGTCGGTTTTCTAGCGCCAGAGATGAGCGAAGCGAGTATAGGTGAAATCACGGAAAAGGGAGTGCAGGGTAGCATGGTCAGGGAGAATACCGTCGATGTCCACGGATGAGCAACGACCGTTGTTCGGCGCTTGGATCTGCAGCTTCGAGCTCGCAAAGACGTTGTCTGGTGATGCTCGCCCAGCATCCCTTCCTAGAAGGCAAGCAGGCATGTATCTCAGTGGTACTAAAAGTTCCGCGTCACAGAAAGTGAAGATCATGACACGATGTGACATCGCTCCCAGCATCCAACAGGCTTCAAGCATGCGACTCTTTGTCTTTTGGGGGCATTTTAGCCTGGACGACTACTCAAGCCACCAACAAGAAACCCAGTAGCTTGAAGTGAGTTTTCAAGGTCACGTAGGAGAGGCCTACGGCAAGACGTAACATAAGACCGTAGTGTCATGAAATGAAATGGAACGGACTTCCAGACTTGCCTTGAATGAGAGAGAGCGCTCTGGCTTGGGTGCAAACGTGATGCTTGATCTGACCGCGGCCAACCTAAATGGGCGGGATCAAAGTTCGGCACCAGCCGGCCGGCTTGAAGCTTTTTGACCCGGAGCTCAATGGGCGTCAGTATCTCCGAGTCGAGGGCAGATGGTGTTTGCTGGAGGAGGCTGTCTCAGAAGGACTAAGATTGTGTGTTTAGTCCCTGTCACACTGCGACAGCACAAAATTGGACTACATACGTATTGGTGATTTGTGGTCATGATTTGTCTCAAAAACAGTCCGTCTAGCCGATGCGCCCCCATTGATGCATGCCAAAAATTTACCGCAGCCTCATCGTCGGTTGTCTCTGTCGCGGTGTCGGTAGTGATCGCGATCCCGGTCCCGGTCGCGGTCGCGGTGTCTGTCCCTGGGACGGTCCCTGTCCCTGTCCCGGTCCCGGTCTCGGTCACGGTCTCGTTCGTTCTTGTAGCTGTCGCGGTGCCTGTCTTCCCGCCTGCTGCGCTCCTTGTCCTTCTCGCTTCGATATTCATCAAGCCGGGGTCGTTTCCCGGAGGGCTTCCCCTTGCTGTCCCAGCCGCCGAGGTCCTCTTCTACCGTCATCTTCTTGGCCCCCAGGCCGATGCCGTTGGGGCGCTTCTTGACCTCCTTTGCTTTCGGACCTCGCATTTTGCCGTCCCAGCCCTGCCCCTTTAGTAGCGCCTCACCGAAGCCCTCGACGGGGAATGCATCGTACGTAGCCTCGTCGTCCACCTCGGGTGCATCGGCTGCGGCGTCTCGATAGGCTTCATCTTCTGTGCGATGTGAAGCGCGCTTACCCCCTGCGTCCATCAGTGCTGCAATGGCCTCCTCGTCGGCATCCTTGGGCACGGCAGGCATGTCGGCGTCGTCCTTGTCGGCGTCGTCCTTTGCGGCGTCCCTGTTGGGCTTTTTCGAAAGGACGAGCCCGTACTGCAACGGCTCCTCCTCTTCAACGTGATCCTGGTTGGACCGAGGTGGATCCGGACGGCTTGCTCGCTCTACAGAGTTTCTGCTTCGACTCCTGCGGCGTCGTCCACCAGGCGAGGAGCGGTCCCGGCGATTTCGTTCTTGGTCGTCATCGTCATTCTCAGCCCCGTTGGCGCCGAAGTGAGTGATGGATTCATGTCTCTCTTCTTCGGATTCGTCGCCATCGGAATCATTGTCGAAACCACCTCGTGACCGCTTGCCTAGGGCAGTCGTTGGTGTGGGGCGCGATGCATTCTTGGGAGCGTTCTTAGGAGCGTTCTTGGGAGCGTTTGAACTTGAGGCACCAAATCGGATGGCGATACGGGATCCGTTATGATCGGCCATCTGGGTAGATGTAAGGGCTAGCTGTGGTCAAAATTCCAGCAAGTGCGCGGTTGTTGCACGGGGATGTCAGCGGTCGAACTCGAAATGAGGCGATGTTGGGAAAAGGGTTGGACGTTTTTCTGCGGCGAACTTATTAGCGCGGTCAGGATGGGCTGGGTTGACTGTGAGCACGGCTGGCCCGTGCATTCACGAAAGAAGTGGCAACGCCGCAACCTCGCATTGATTTGGTTGTACGGTTTTGACTTCTTTGTGTAGCGGGCCACACTGCCCGATTTCCCACACGTTGATCAGGGAGATAATCGGGGTTGCACGTCACATATTCGCGATCCTGCCATCCGAAGTGGTCTTCCGTCGAATTTCGCGGCTTGCCAAAGGAACCCCGTCTTCTTCTTCTGGGCGTTGCCGGGTTGCAGACAGACTGGATGATCGGATATCGCAGCGAGGTACATGCCTCGAATCGTCACTTGCGTCTGCCATGAGTCGAGGCAAGTCGCCTTCAACATATCAACTGTTACCCGGATTACGATACAGAATGGCAAACCTCAAGCTCCGTCATTGAGCGGGACAGTCGTCATCATGGACCCTCAGGCGTTTGCGATGCATGCATCCAGCAGCCATGTTCTGGTTTCGAGCGGAAAATGGCGGCCAAGACGAAGACGAAGCCCGTGGAGCGTGGGGGGCATGATATCCGGACCATTCAGTCCTGAAAGAAACTAGACGACGACTGCTTGCGCGGCTAACCTTCCACGACCATTCTGTTGGGGTCCGTCGGTTTTCACCCGGGTCTAGCTGTCGCTGGTCGAGCAACAAGTAGTCTATTGGAGCCGACTGGATGGATGGACAGTCCACAAGCTTCAGATGGGCACGTTGACGGCACATTCCCGTCTTTCCCCGTGGGGTGGACTTCTTGATTGAGATGTTGGCTTTGTGACAAAGTGTAGTGCCGCTGGCTGCTGGTCATAGGAATGATCCATTCTCGTCACAAGCGACACCATAAGGGCTGCATCTCCCGTCCCACTCACCCACTGCACCAACCAACAGGCAATTGCTGGTGCATTTACATAGTATTCCTCATTCTTGCATTTTGGACGGCCACTGACGACGAGAAGCCCGCAGGCCTGCGCTAAGCAAAGCACAAGAGAAATTGCACCACCACTAGATTAGCACAACTCTGGAAACCACCACAAATCAGACGCTCTGATAAGGCCCCGGCCTTGTCTTCATCTGGGAAGCTGGCATCTCATTTCGTGCAGTACCGCCGGGTAGTGCCCTCTTGGTGAGGAGCCCATCCTCCAGGATGCCTCCCCGTTCCAACAGATCGCCCCCAACCCATCCGTCCCCCAGGTTCCCCGGTATAGAAAAAGACAAGTGACAGCGGCGGTAATAGCAGTCCCAGCAGCCAGTGCCCAGCCAAACCACCCCAATCACCCCAACCCAACCTGGTTCTCGTCCTGAGCTTGGAGATGCGCACCCTGCAGCCACCTACCAGGCCGCCTGGCAGGCAAATTGCCCTCTTTCAAGGCAGGTCAAGTCAACCACCCCCAGGTTTGCTGCTCTTAGCGGAAAACGGCAAGTGCCTCTCTTTAGCCTTTCGCATTCCTTTCTCTCCGCCTTTCATCAATCACCCATTTTCACTTACACTAAATCCGATTGACTGCACTGCACAACCAAACTGCCCACCCCCCACGCCCCCCCCTCACTAAACTGCCTCAACCACCAAACCCACTGGGCCAGACACTCGCTGAACCTGAACCCCCCCCCAAAGGTCGCTGCACCCATCGCAGCACGCTGAAAACTCAGGCCCATCAAGGACACGACAACATCACCACATCGCGATCAATCGGAACAGCACCACCTTGCTGTTTCCATCCATTTTGAATCCTCGTGACATCTCACTGCATCCCATTAAGGTTGTTTGACCTCCGTTTTGTCTCAAAAACGGATGTCGCCGCCGCCGATGCTATGACTGAGGTCGAGCGTACCGACTTCTCCGCGCTGATCCAGTCAAAGAGAGCAAAATGCGGGTAAGTCCACATTCATCTTGTAGAGAAAACCCGTGCGATCATTTTGGTATCATTTTCGTCGTTCTGACCGCGTGCAGCTCAATTAGGACGTCGAGAAAGAGGAAGCTTCGCGAGGTCTACTGCGTCGCGACACAGCGGGACGACCTACCGCTCCTCGACCCTGCTGCCAATGATGCAGAAATCCCCACATCAGAGGAGTGGCGGTTTCTCAATGATAATGCCGTCTTAAAGTATGTTTTCTTTATCCAAATGAGTCTGCACAACACGCGTTTTCGGCCGGCAGGCTTGCATTTATACTAATCAATTGTACCAGAGGACCATATCTTAACGAGCGCAACCTGCCCCCGCGACAGATTCCACCTTTCTACCTGCCCCAGTCTCGAGGTACGAGCCCAAGGCTGGCGGGTCAGGATGCATCTTTGGAGCCCCCGCACCATGTCAAAGAGAATGGCATCGGGCTGGCGCAGCCGAGTGTGGAATCCCATGATGCGCATGCACGACCGGAACCCGATGAGTCGCGCGTCGCGACCACGAAACCTACCGCAGCTACTCCAGGAGGGACGAAGCTGCCCATCGCCGAGCCGCCACGGGTCGATTATGAGATCACTGACGCGGCTGCTCCTCCTGCTGTGCAAAACACGGGGCCTGATTTACCGAACGGAGCATCAAACCATCCCAGCATCGCCGCCACGACTACCGACTTGGCTGGGACGTCCACGCTGAATCGTGCGAGTGCAGCTGGCAGAGAGGTCGCATTCGTTGAGCCGGAGAAGGAGCGGACGGAGTCGACAGCCGCGCACCGATGGCAAAACACGGAGGGTGTCAGTCACGAACCGGGCCCTGATGGTATGGACGTGGACGAGACACCTGGTCGCCCCGAAGACCAGTCACGATTGAGTTCCCTCAGGAAACCACCACCTCTTGATGCTTCACGGCCATTAGACTCCTTGTCTTCGCCAGGGTCTACCACGCAGACTGCCACGACCCCTGCCGTGCAAGATGCATCTCCGGACACCAGTCCTGACAACGAGGGGCCACCGTATCCTGGCGATGACGATGATTCTGTACGTAGGAAGGTAGACGACGACCGTCACGACCTCCCAGGATCTGGACAGGCTCCGGAGCACAATCAAGCTGGGGGAGGGGCTGAAATGGGTGCTGCTCAGCCGGCGTCTACACCTCAGGAAGCTGAAGCGGCAGAAACAACGACGTCGGGTAGTGGTCTCCATGAGAGTACGCCGATTGTTGAAACGGGGGATGTCACTCAATCCGCCGCACCTGCAGGCTCCGCACCATCATCTGGCCAGCATCTCGACTCCAATGCTGCAGGCGCAGGCCCCGCTTCTAAAGACGCACCCACAACTCGTCCTTCGTCAAGTAGTCATGCCACCGGCTCGCCCGCCCAAGAGGAGGCTCATCAGAAGGCCCGACGACCCTCTCCACTTGAACTTGCTGGTAGCGCCACGACTCACAACGTCGCTGCGCCGGCAGATGCCGTCAGTCAGGACCCTGGTGCATCATTTTCTGCATCATTATCAACTCCTTTGACAAATGGAACTGGATTCGACCTGAAGTCCCAGGTACCTCAAGCCTCACTGGCCGACAATGTGCCGGACTCGCAAATCGAAGAGGCGGCTGAGCATGAGCATGAGCGTGAGCATGAGCATGAACAGGCCCCGGCTAGCTCTGTCCTTCGGGCGAGATCTCTGGCCGAGAAGCGTGGGCACAAGCACAGGAGGACTCCAACTGTGGTCTTCGAGAAACCGAAGAAGAAACCCGGCGAGACGATAGTTGCAAGTCGATCCCAGTCCCGGCCCGACCGTATCCCAACCGATGACTATTTCGTTCCACTGTTCTTTGATGGGTTTACGAGACAATCACAATGGATGAGGAGTCCCGAACAACTACTCGTCACTTCGCACAAGACAATCTCCACACCCGATTGCGGCATCGCGCTCCATGAGAACCAAGCTTGCAAAGTTCTGCGCAGGATTTACCACCTCCAGCAGCATGATAAATGGTCTCTGAGACAGCCGAAGCGGTGCCCAGAGCCAACACGCCCCCCCTCACACTGGGACCTGATGTTGCAGGAGATGAAATGGATGAGGACTGATTTTCGAGAGGAGCGGAAGTGGAAGAGGGCTGTCGCACGCAATCTGGCGGAGGCGTGTGCCGAGTGGGTGGCATCTAGTGAAGAGGACAGGAAGATTCTACAGGTAAACGCGAGAATTCCACCAGTTGACGGTGAGCATTCATCAAGCAAGAACGGAACAATTCTGCCGGAAGAAGAATCCTTGCCAACGCCGATGCCCGACCTTGTTCCCTCGGGAGATGCTGACTCTCAAATGGACATTGATGAAGAGCCTCGGGATTGGGACGCTCAGACAGTCGCACCTTCCGCGATTTTTGCTTTGCAGGACGACGAGGTTGTGTTCGGTCTTCAGCAGTCGTCGACATCCGAACAACTCTTGGAGGAATTACCTATGTATGGCGCGCCTCTCAAATTGCCGCAATTTGATATCGCCGGTCCTGCGTACGACCCGGACGCTCAGTGGCGCAGGCCAGCCCTTCCACTCAGCAAATATGTCGAGGGCGAGATGAGGCTCAAATCAGAGGGCATCAAAATGAGGCGGAGCCGTTATCAGTACGCAGTAGAGGACCAGGACGAGGATGATGAGGTGGTATTTGGAGACGGCAAAGCTCAGAATCCGGACCTACCCCCGGAGAATACGGACGTGGCTCTATTCCGCCCGGAAATGAAGCTTGTGCGAGACAGGCTCCACGCAGGCCATCAGTTCAGGCCGCCCACGGAGTCGCTGATGCCCTTGCAGAGCTTCTACGAGTCCAGAATCGCGTCGCAGTGGACACCAGCCGAGGATGAGGAGCTCAGAAAGCAAGTACGCGAGTACTCGTACAACTGGTCCTTGATCTCAAAGAATGTTTCGTCAAAGTCCCTTTTCATTTCGGGTGAAGAGAGACGGACCCATTGGGAATGCTTTGAGCGTTGGGTTCAGCTGGAGGGCTTCCCCAACGATGTTGCCAGGACTCAGTACTTCCAGACTTACCAGAGGCGCATTGACCAAGCGCAGAGAGCCATCGCGATGGCCAACCAGATGGCCTCGCAGCAAGCTGCTCCGAACGGTCCAGTTGTGCCGCGACGACGACAGACCACGCCCCTGCGAGTCGAGAGACGGGCTAATAGGCGGCATTTCGCCTTGATCGATGCGATGAAGAAGCAGGAAAAGAAACGCGAGGCAGCTAAGGCCAAGCAGCAACAGAGCACAAATAATCAGAGCAGGAGAACGTCGACGGAGGCCACGCAGCAGAAGCTGAATATCAAGACGCCAGAAGATTATGCCCGAGCCAGGTACGAACGCGACAGGCAGATGACTGAGAAGATTGCGAGGACACTTGCTGCGCAACAGGCAGAGGCCCAGAGAAGGGTGAGTAGACCTAGCCTGCTGCTTGAGAGCGAGAGTGGGCTGACCAGATCTCTACACAGGCTGCCATGCAAGGCAGGAATCAGCATCAAATGGCCGGGGTGGCAGGTGCTCCGGGAGCCGCGCAAGTCGCTCGAAATGCCGCAACACATGCCGCTGTCGTAGCAAATCCATTGTTGGCCCGGACGCTCGGGGTTGCACAACAAAGGCCGGGCATGCCAATGGCCCAGCCAACTGCTATTGCCGCACAGATGGCAGTAGCTGGTGGTTTAGTGCCTCAAATGCCAGTCAGCATAAACTCGGCCACGCAGCAACAGTTAGCTGCCTACCAGGCACAACAACAGATCCATAGGGCAGCTCTGGAGTCGAGAAGGATAGCAGACCAGCAGCGGCGACAGCAGTTGGCCAACCAGGCCAACAACCAGGGCCAGATGCCGCAGGTTCACGGTCACACCGCTCAGCCGCAGCAACAGCAGCAGCCGCAGCAACAGCAACAGCCGCCGCAACAGCAACAGCAACAGCAACAGCAACAGCAACAAGCTCAGCCGCAGCAACAACAGATGGCACCGCAGCACTCTCCTCCCGCAGCTCAGGCGCAGCCGGCTCAGCAGCCTCAGCAAGGCCCGCAAGCCCACCCCATGGCCAATGGCTCGGTAGCGCAACAAGGTTCTCCTATGATCCGTAATCCGATGAACGGCATCAATCAAAACAACTACATGATCAACTCCATGGCTCCATACACCCCTAATGGCATGGGAATGGCCACGTCACCTGGGGCCGTCGGAATGGGAATGCCGAATGTGCCAGCTGGGTCTCCACCGGCGCCCAATTTCAACCGGCAGCAACAGCAACTCCCGCCGCAAATCCAAGCGCAGATTATGGAAATCGAGAATCAGATCAGGGCCAAATTTCCAAATATGAGCCAACAACAGGCCCATGGGCAGGCGCTTCACATCATGCAGCAGCGCTTGATGCAGAATCAAGTGGCAAGAAACAGCGTCGCCCAGAATGCCATGGATGCCGCGGCTGGAAGCCCTCAGCAGCAACAGCAACAGCAGCAGCAGCAGCAGCAGCAGCAACAACAGCAAGGCATGGTGAATGGGATGCAAGCCGCTGCGAGCCCCCACCAGTATGCGCAGATGCTAAGGCAACACCAGCAGCAGCAGCAGGCCGCCCAGGCCCAGGCCCAGGCTCAGGCCCAGGCAGCTAATCAGGCCAGCCAGCAGCAGCAGCGTCAGCCTAGCGCTGGGGCAACCCCAATGGCAGGGCGGTAGCAGTTTTGTGCCAGCTGAGGCCATATATCGGGCACCATCCACGGCATTCTAGGCGTGGTGCCCGCTCGACATCAAGTAACTGAGAAACTTGGGCTTGGTCCCGGCCTCATGCGTTGAGCGTGATGCAAGTCAATTCTTGGCATGGAAGTTTGGGAGCAGGGCAAGAGCCCGCCAGATGCGGGCAGGACCTCCTCGGGACAAGCCCACTGCTCGCAATAAGCGAAGCAAACAGGCAATGGGGGAGGGGGAGGGAACCAGCCCGTACGATGGATGACCTTGATTCAACACATAGAAGGGCTGAACAGCCATAATCAAGGCGATGAAGAGAGTTGGTACCTCGAATGTGGCCAGGACACAAATCAACCCCCACACATATTTAGGTAGCAGGCGCCTCGCGCTCGAGTCGAGTGGCGTAGGTGCAGATACAAAAAAGAAATACAGTAAAATCAGCGTCCTGCAGCCAAGCCTTTTAGGAAGTTGGGGGCCAGTGAACGGCCAGCCACTAACCTCTCGCGGCTGTGATAAGTCATCATGAGGAGAAACCGTCAGTCCACACCCACGCCAACCCACCATGCTGTGGGAACGCTGCACCCGGACGCGAATTACCCCGGCCGGTGCTTGCCATCACCCTCTTGGCAAGTCTCGTCGGACCGACGAGAACCTGTGCAGAAACCGCAACCTGCTGTCCCTGCCGGGCGGGCTAGCTAAGAAGCTATAGGGTGTTCCGAGGTAATAAGTTTTGGCACGTTCTACCCCAGGTTGGCGGACGGAGGAGAGTTGCAGCGAGCGTTTTGGCGACTCAATCACATACTCGTTGCGATCGTCCTCCTCTTCTTCACATGGAACGTCATTAATTAGCCGGCCCGCTCTGTGCGAGCGCCCGTGATATCTGGAAAGTATTTAAGTAGGTCACGATGTCAGGACAAAACCAAGAGGAAAAAGCAATGCGTAAATAGACGACACGACCTACTTGATTACTCACTCGGGAGGTGTTACTGAACTGTCTTGGCTCTGTCTCTTCCAACACCACCTCACTGGCTTTGCAGCGTCACCGAGTTTGGCGGTGCTTATCAGGACTTGAAAAGCCCCGACCACACTGCGAGCTTGACTTCAAATTGCGGGAGCTGGAAGAGATCGGAATGGTCTCGCAAAAGATTTGAGTTCCATAATCAGCTATTGTTTTCAGCCACGCACGATAACATGAACGCAAAAATGACGGGGGAGAAGCTCTGGTGGAAAGAAGGCGTGGCATAGTGAGTTTGTCTCGAGCACCCTACACGATCATCTTGTCGCACTCCAGACTCCCCGTCCGATATTGAGTACAGGCCAGGATGCTGATCAATGGCAAATTTGTGTCGGGCAACAGCCAAATATATCCAGCCAGCTTTAAGGATAGCAACGGAGATGGTCTGGGTGATATCCCCGGTATCATCAGCAAGGTGGATTATCTGAAGGACCTAGGAATCGACATCGTCTGGGTGTCTCCGATGTTTGAGAGGTGAGCACCGCTGAGACGGATCAGTTTCATGTTGTTTTGGCACTGACATTTGTATAGTCCACAGATTGATATGGTAAGGCACCCACCCATGTGCGGCACGCGCGAAGGAAAGGAATCATGTTTTTCGAAGCACTGCTAACCATGTAACGAAGGGTTACGACATATCGAACTATGAAGCAGTTCACGCACCGTACGGGACCGTCCAGGACATGGAGGTCCTCATCGACGAGTGCCACAAGAGAGGAATGCGGCTCATCCTGGACCTGGTAGTAAACCACACGTCGGACCAGCACGCGTGGTTCAAGGAGTCCAGATCATCAAAGGACAACCCCAAGCGCGACTGGTACATCTGGCGGCCGCCCCGGTACGCCGAGGACGGGACGCGGATGCCGCCGACCAACTGGCGCAGCTACTTCAGCGGGACAGCGTGGGAGTGGGACGATCACACGCAGGAGTACTTCCTGCACCTGTTCGCCAAGGAGCAGCCGGACCTGAACTGGGAGAGCGACGAGTGCCGGCGGGCGATCCACGACAGCGCGATGCGGTTCTGGCTGGACAAGGGCGTGGACGGGTTCCGCATCGACACGGTCAACATGTGGTCCAAGGGCCCCGTGGCCGGGCTGCGCGACGCGCCCGTGGTCAACAGGGACACGTTCGACCAGCCGGCGTGGTGCCTGTACGCCAACGGGCCGCGGATGCACGAGTTCCTGCGCGAGATGAACCGCGAGGTGCTCGACAGGTACGACGCCATGACGGTCGGGGAGCTGCCGCACACGCCGGACCCGGCGCGCGTGCTCGACTACGTGGGGCTGGGCGACAGGCAGCTCAGCATGGTGTTCCAGTTCGACATGGTCGACCTCGGCCAGGGGTCGCCGTACAAGTACCAGCTCCAGCGGTGGACGCTGCCGCAGCTCAAGGCCACGGTGGCCAAGTGGCAGCAGTTCATCGAGGGCACGGACGGGTGGACGACGGCCTTCTGCGAGAACCACGACCAGGGCCGGTCCGTGTCGCGCTTCGCGTCCGACGCGCCCGAGCACAGGGAGCGGTCGGCCAAGCTGCTGGCGCTCATGATGTGCTCGATGACGGGGACGCTGTTCGTCTACCAGGGCCAGGAGATCGGCATGGTCAACATCCCGCGGTCGTGGCCCGTCGACGAGTACAAGGACATCGAGGCGCTGGGCTACTACGAGGAGGTGAGGCAGGCGACGGGCGGCGACCCGGCCGCGCTCGACGCCGTGCTCGCCAACATGTCGGTGCTGGGCCGCGACAACGCCCGCACCCCGATGCAGTGGGACGCCTCGCCGCACGGGGGGTTCACGAGCTCGCCCGGCGGCCCGTGGATGCGCGCCAACGACTCGTACGCCGAGATCAACGTCGCCGACCAGCTGGCGAGGCCCGGGTCGTCCGTGCTGGGCTTCTGGCGAGACATGATCCGCTTCCGCAAGCGCCACGCCGACCTGCTCGTCCACGGCACGTTCGAGGTCGTCGGCGCCGACGACGACAAGACGTTTGTGTTTGTCAAGAAGAGGGACGGCCGCGACGAGGAGATGGCGCTGGTGGCGCTCAACTTCTCGGGCGAGCAGCAGCGGGCTGCGTTCCCCCCGTATCAGGGTGGCCGGTGGGCGTTCCAGTTTGGTAACTATGGCGAGGACGAGAGCCCGCGGGCGGGTGACAAGGGGCCGGTGTTGAGACCTTGGGAGGCACAGCTGTATCTGTTTGAGAGGGTACGAGCATGTAACGGTCATGTGAACGGCCGCATTTGAAGCATGATGACATCTAATGAGAAGCATGATTTGATATCCTTGGACCGTTGTACTCATGTGAGGGCTGCATGAGCTTATGAGACTGCATTGTTGTCAGCATTTCTCAGGTACTCCGTTCTTCCTATCTTGTAGTATATCGGCAGACCACCTCACAAGGCCTCAAGCCGTGTCGAATTACTGCGGCCATGTCAGGAGCTGCGTGGTATCCCTACAAGGTGTACTGGCGTTCCCTGACAAGACATCACATGGAGAGTAGCGGCCCAAGAAAGCGAGACAGCAGCTGCCAACACGGGGCCATGTGCATGTGGAAGCCTCCTCGATATAAGTTTTGCCCAGGTTTGTTTGGTTGAACTACTCATCGGCGGAACCAGTCCTTCTTCTCCCTTGGCACCGGCCGGGCGGTTGAGGGAATAGGCCAGTTGTTGACACCCCACCACCACCTCCGGACCTGTGCACCTATCGAGTTCCCGCTCATCTGGGCGTTCTTGTTCCAATACTGCCAGCCACACCAAGCCAAGTTGTAGACGACACCCTGCAACATGGGCATCACGAGCTGCGGAAGAAACACATGTCGTCAGCATCTGGCACTCGTATGGAGGGCCACATGGGCCGCCCAAAACACATACATGGTCCCGTGTGGTGATCCAAGCCACCATCCCCCACGACTTGGCATCTTGTATGCTGTGCAGGTAGCTCTGCTCGAAGCGCATGTCGGGGATGGGCGGCAGGTTGGAGAAGCGCCTGGCGGGCCTCAGGACGCTGACGGGGATGTCATCGTCGTCTTCGTCTGCGGCGGCGTCCTTGTCCAGGTGGACAGGCTCTCTCGTGTCGGCGGCCGTGGACGGGTTGATGTCGTGCCGGGCCGAGGGCTCGCGCCTGATGTGCGCCGTCTGGATCGTCTCTGCCACCTGCATTGGGATTTCGGATGATGCCATGCTTAGCCAGAGGAGTCGGCCTCGCAGGCGACTGACTGGGGCTGCTTTATGGGGGTGTGGTGGGTATCCACTTTGTGGTGGGAGGGGGGCCCTTTCAGCCTTTCTGGCAGTCTGGAGCCGACTCACGGTGAGCAGGCCAGCCAGCCAACGTGACGTCAGGTGGACTATGGGCAACCCAGTGTCTGTGTAGGCTCTGCCCAGTGGCTGCCCAAGTGATGACTGTGCTAAAGGAACGATGTTTATGAGTCAGTGAATGATTTGCCCCTGACAATTGGTGTCAACAGCTTGTAGCAGTAGTCGCTTTGCAGAGGATCAAAGGGTGAGGTGTGAGAGACTTGACTGTTCTGTAGCCTCAACTGGTAATGGTAAGGGACTCGGCATAGCAGCCACTGCACCGCTTCTGCCTTAGGTGCCCTAGCTAGGCAGGAGGGAGGTAGGCCAGACTAGGCTGTCTGGGTGCAGCTTGGGTCCTGAGTAACAGCATGTGACCAATAGCATGTGCAGCCCCGGTGGGTCCTTGACTCGGGAGGTTCCAACTTGACACCAAAGAAAAGAGAAAAGGGCCATTTTCCCATCAGCCAGGTTTGATCACTCCCCCCCTCCATAAAATCTTACGAAACCCCGCCACGGAGCGACACCACACACATCTGGCGCGAGTTCTTGTTTTTCCTTTGTCTTCATAAGGGACCTGCCTCAACACCTGCATCCCTGGGACATTACTCGGCTGCCGTCTTCCACACAGATCGAGAGAATCGCTCCGGCGTCCACCCCATTCTCAACATGAGTGACGCACAGGCTAACGTACGTCGCTCCTACTGTCCTGCTGCACCCACACTTAATTCCCGCTCCCACCCAGTGCCTCGCGTCGCCTTCCGCCAGCGCCAGCGGGGGCTGCCTCAAGGCCACTACTGCTCTCTGCACATGGGTCCCTGTGGTGTTGTGATGCCTTTGCTAATGCTATTTCCATACAGGAAGCCGAGAAAAACGTGGGTCCACACCCCCTCCCACCACTAGGCATCGCACCCTGCGCTCGGCTCGCTGCTGCATGCTCGACTCGGGCGTGTGTGTCTATATGCTGCGCATCCAGGCTGACTGAGGTCTTCAGATCGAGATATGGAAGGTCAAGAAGCTCATTAAGAGGCTCGAGGCCGCTCGGGGTAACGGCACATCCATGATCTCCCTCATCATCCGTACGTGCCGCTCCTGGTCCCGCCCTTCGTCGACACGCCCTTCGTGTATCAGCACGGCTGACTGACCCCCCACCAGCCCCCAAGGATCAAGTCTCTCGTGCTGCAAAGATGTTGGCTGAAGAATACGTACGTATCACCCGCCATGGCACGCGCCTTGGCCCGGACCTGGCACGCTGACACCACCGAAACAGGGCACCGCGTCCAACATTAAGTCGCGTGTCAACAGGCAGTCTGTCCTGTCCGCCATCACCTCCACCCAGCAGCGTCTCAAGCTGTACAACAAGGTCCCTCCCAATGGCCTCGTTGTCTACTGTGGTGAGATCTTGACATCCGAGGGAAAGGAACGCAAGGTCAACATCGATTTCGAGCCCTTCAAGCCCATCAACACCTCGCTGTACCTCTGTGACAACAAGTTCCACACAGAGGCCCTCGCAGAGCTCCTCGAGTCCGACCAGAAGTTTGGCTTTATCATCATGGACGGTAACGGTGCGCTCTTCGGAACCCTCAGCGGTAACACCCGAGAGATCGTCCACAAGTTCTCGGTCGACTTGCCCAAGAAGCACGGTCGTGGTGGTCAGTCCGCCCTCCGTTTCGCCCGTCTCAGAGAGGAGAAGCGTCACAACTATGTCCGCAAGGTCGCCGAGTTGGCAGTCCAGAACTTCATTACCAACGACAAGGTCAACGTCGCCGGGATTATTCTCGCCGGTTCCGCCGATTTCAAGAACGACTTGAACGCCTCTGACATGTTCGACAACCGTCTCGCTTCCAAGGTCATCAAGGTCGTCGACGTGTCCTACGGTGGTGAGAACGGCTTCAACCAGGCCATCGAGCTGGCCTCCGAGACGCTTGGCAACGTCAAGTTCATCCAGGAGAAGAAACTCATCGGGAAGTACTTCGAGGAGATCAGCCAGGACACCGGCCGGGTCTGCTACGGTATCGAGGACACCCTCAAGGCACTGGAGCTCGGAGCTGTCGAGATCCTGATCGTCTTCGAGAACCTCGAGATCAGCCGCTGGACCCTCAAGAACAGCGAAGGGGCCGAGTACGTTGTCCACACCACCAAGCAGCAGGAGACCTCGGGCGACCGCTCCATGTTCCTGGACAAGACCGCTGCCTCTGCGGGCACGGAGATGGAAGTGGTGAACCAGGAGTCCTTCCTCGAGTGGATTGCGGAGCACTACAAGGACTTTGGCACGACGCTGGAGTTTGTGTCTGACCGATCGACCGAGGGCAACCAGTTTGTCAAGGGCTTCGGTGGAATCGGAGGCCTCCTGCGTTACAAGGTCAACTTTGAGCAGTTGCAAGATATCGACGACGACGACGATGACTACTACGACGATTGACAGTTTGAATCCCTCGTGAATAACGAGGGCTCCTCAACTCAAGCAATCCCGCCCGAGCCAACGACGGCTGCCGATCCTCAGAAGCCGACGCCCAAGACAGCGTCCGGCAAAGTCTCACATGCGCAGCGGCGCTTGATGAAGGGCTTCGATGGCACCCCCGGCCAGTCGCCTCACCAGGCTGTGCGGCCGTCACCGCTCCGCTCTGTCATGTCGACTTAAAGGGCTTCTTGAGTAAGAGAAACACGGTGGTATGTTTGACTCTCCCCTGTCCGCAAAACCAACCTGTGATGTCGCCAGTTGCTGAGACATAAAGTGTTAGAACCGTTTACCTATGGTGTCCTGTGCGCCGAGAAGTTGAAGAGTCCAGATTACGTACTAATCGCAGGGCTACCAGAGACAGGGCAGATGGGGAAGGATGGAGGCAAGGGAGACAGACTGATACTGGTATGGGCGCAGACCTGATTATTTGCTCTATCGTCGGGGAATGTCCAAAGCAGGACGAGAAGCTGTCCAATCGGAGGACACAATGTTGTAGTCCCTCTTGCTCCTTGCTTTGAGTCGCTCTTTTCAATTGGTAGTGCTACGGAAAATCCAACTTGATACGCTCTTTCAAGCATTTGTGCCACATCCTACAACAGCGTCCGCCGCAAGTCATGCGGACGCATGACTGAGGGGCTCTCTCCGATTTGATGCATCCAGTGGTTCGATAGGAACCATTCGCATGAATTGGCGAACCACGGGGCGTTTACTGCAAGCTGCAGCTCCAACAGACTCGGTACTTTGGGGGACGCCGGTTGGGGCCCGTTTAGCCGCATCCCGCATTTGCGCACCGCTGCCGTGGAGCCTAGCTCAACTTCAGAGGCAGAATAGACAGCCTGGTGTACAACAAAAGTTTTTCACACATTTCAAGAATAACAGGCCTGCCTGTCCATTTTCCTGGATCTCAGATGGAGTGATTAAAAGTTTATTCCATTTTGTGACCATGTTAATTGGCTCTCACCGACGATCCCAGCACTTCAAGAAATTTTCCACCTTGTCACGGTCGATCGAACCCGACTCACACATAAACAACAAGACTCGGTAGGCAAAACAGACATGATTCAAATCAAGCAGCAGAGCGAGGGCGAGACGCCTTCGACGAAGCCTCTGGTCGCCTTCCTCGGCCCTCCGTCCTCCTTTACACACCAGGTGAGAGTGCTCATTACATGTTGCCGTCCAGTCCATCCCCCCTGCCTACCCGCTCACATCCTCACGGGGAAGCGGTGCTCCTCAACCAACACATATGAATACACATACTATATGTATATATACACACACAAGGCAAATAAAATTCAAACTGGCTAACACAACCGGCCTTTTGTCGCCCGCGCCCCCCAAAAAAAGGCAACCAAGTCAGCCTTCTCAGAAGATGACCACACCCTCAACCCCGTGGCGACCATCAAGGACGTCTTCGACGCAGTGGCAGCAGGGGCCGCAGACTACGGCGTCGTGCCCTTTGAGAACTCGACCCACGGCGTCGTCACCTTCACCCTGGGCCACCTGGCCGACCGCGGGGCCGCCTACGGGGACCTGAGCGTGTGCGGCGAGGTGTACATCGACGTGCACCACTTCCTGCTGGGGCGGGCGAGGGGCCCAGCAGCGCCAGCGCAGGCGCAGGAGGGTGCCTCTTCTTCTTCTCCTCCTCAGCAGCAGAGGGGGAGGGGCCAGCCGCAGCACGACCTCTCGCACGTGAGGCGCGTCTACAGCCACCCGCAGGCCTTCGGGCAGACGCAGGCCTTCCTGTCGGCGCACCTGCCCCTCGCCGAGGCCATCGACGTCAGCTCGACCAGCAAGGCCGCCGAGATGGCCGGGCTGGACGCCTCGGGCGAGACGGCCGCCATCTCCAACGAGAGCGCCGCCGCCGCGTTCGGGCTCGACGTGCTGGCGCGGTGCATCGAGGACCGCGACGACAACACCACGCGGTTCTTTGTCCTGCGGCGGGGGAGGGGCGATGCCAACGACGGTGCTGGTGCTGGTGGGAGAGAGGCAGGGGCAGGGGCACAGGAACCACCGGCGCGCGCGGGCGCGCACAAGAGCCTCGTCTCGTTCACGGTGCCGCACCGGAGCCCCGGCGCGCTGGCCGCCGTGCTGGATGTGTTCAGGAAGGGCGGGCTGAACCTCACCAGCATCAACAGCCTGCCCAGCCTGATCCAGCCCTTCCAGTACCTCTTCCTGGTCGAGTTCGACGGGAGCAGGTACCACGACCCGGAGGGCAAGGTAGAGACGGCCTTGGCCGAGGTCGCCAAGGTGGCTGAGAGCTCGAGATGGCTCGGTAGTTGGGAGAACCGACGGTAGAAGGAGGGGGGGGAGGGAATATTGTCACGGCACAGGGTCGCGACGTAGTCCACAATCATGGAGCACAAGTCTCGCCTGATATTTTGTTACTTGTGATGCTCATTGGCATGCCCTGTACTGGAAGCTACCATGACTACAACCGCCCTTTTTCGGGGCCACCAAAACACGCGGACTTCCTTTTCCCGTTCCTTCTATGGATCGCTGCCCGCCTTGACACGCAGACTGCCGCTGTAACAATATCCATCTAATGTGAGATGACGCCTCGCACGGCGCGTGGAACAAATCATGTCTCTCTCTTTTGCCACCAATCGCCTAAACTCCCAAACTATGAGAACAACAACACCTTTGGCCTACTGGAGGACTGGTGACCAGGCACCTAATCCTGGTTCGCCGACGCCATAACAGCACGCGGCTTCTCAGGGCTGCCCCTGAAGGCTAGCGAGGCCGGCGCAGCGCCTGCTTGTAGCTTGAGGCTGCCGCTGGCAGCCGCGAATCCGTCAGTAGTGGGCGCCTCTGGCTTCGGAGCAACATTCTCTGAGTTCTCGGATGACTTGTCAGCGCTCGTCGGGGCTGAACTCATGGGCGCGGGAGTCGAGACGGGCTCAGAAGCCTGGGTCGGAGGGGCGCTGGCTGCCTCAGACGCGGGGGCCGAGGTCACGCCCGGCTCTGGGCGCTTAAGTGGTGCAGCCTGGATGACGTCGCCCGTATGCTCAGGCTCATGTGTGGGAATGTCACTGGGACTCTCGTCAGAGGCGGACTCGGCTGCTTCGGGCGATGACGCGATATTGGACGGCGTCGATGCCGACTCTGTGGACCCGTCGCGCTTCTTTGGCAGACGCTTTGCCTTGCCGTCTTTGTCAAAGTTGACCTTGATGTGCAGCTTCACCATGCGGCTATCGGTCGAGTCGGGGCTTTCGGGGGCGACCTCGTCATCATCTTCATCCATGGCGTCGTTCTCAAACTCTTCCTCATCTTCCGTCTCATCTTGCGGGACGTGGTCGTCGCCTTCATCACCAAAGTCCGGCTCGTCCTCGTCGTCCTCGTCATCAGACACGTATGCTCTATTCCGCTTCCGGGAGCCAGCCCAGCCGTTTGTGGTATGTTGTGCCGCAGCAGTCCTTCTGGGTCTTCCCGTTGGTCCAATCTCTGGCGCCTCGCTCATCTCTGTATCTAGGTTGCCTCCGGCTGCATCATCGCCCTGGACGCTAGGCGCAGCGCTGGCATCGCCGCTGCTCATGTTGTCAGCCGTAAGGCGGGGAGGGGGCCGCGACTGGCGACCGCTAGCTGTGATTACAGGACCAGCGTCGACAGGAGTGGGGTTTCGAGTGTTGCGCGTTGATCGGCGGTTGCTGGTCGAGTCCGTGTAGAAGTCTTCTTCGTCCGAGTACGTGTACTTGACTCGCTTTCCTCTGGTTCGGCCCTCGTAGAGGGAGAAACCCGGCTCGGGTCGGCGGAAGCGTTCCTTCTGCGTGCGTCTATACTCGCGTCGCTTGCGTTTCTATGTACACACGTTAGCTCGTCGCCTTCAAGGGTGCAGATGCGATGGGAGATGGCCCGTGAAGGGAAAGGCTGGACGCCGGCAGCGAGCCACGGGCAAGGGGTTGCGCATACCTCCTCCTTCTCCTCGAAGTTTGCAATATTGTTCAAGATGCTCCTGCTAAGCTTGCGTGCGTTCTGCCCATTATCCTTGCCCAGCTTCTCCGCGAGGGCCTTGGCTTCGTCGATGCTACCAGCAACGCTTATCCATTGCCTGTTGTATAAAGCGGCTGGATTTCCCTCCCTGTATATCCGGAATGAGCAGTTGTCGTCGCCTTCCACAAGATAGTATCGGCGCTTCTCGCTGTCATGGCCCCACGGTTGTACGGACAGGGGTTGGTTGAGGTCATCGGCGGTGCGCTTCTGGTTGTAGCTGGAGTTGATCAGGGTCTTGACAGCGTCTGAGTATCCCAAGGCCCAGAGAGCTAGGGTTTTGAGTAGAAGGAGCTGTAATTGCCCGACCATCAGTATCGTTGTCAGGTAGGAGTGGTGGGCGCCACTTACTCGTTGTTCGGGCGAGATGGACTGGAAGGTTGCGCCGCCTGCAAGAGGACTCCGATCTTGCCATTCACGGGGCCATTGGGGTTTGAAGTCCTTGCCGTTGATCGCATCCTCGTTCAATGCCTTCTGGTAGTGGCCGAGCCTAGATACAAATGTGAGCCGGGCGCGCGCTTGGTGGGGCAGGTGAGAGGACCGCGTACTTGATGTCTTGTTTGCGATTCAGAAGGAGGCCGAGAACAACGCATAGGAATTGCTCGACTCGTTCGGCAGGAGGATCCTGCTTGATATCCTGCTCCAGCTCGAGGGGGCCGAAATGTGCCAGAGACCTGGGCATGACGCTGTCGAATCGTTTGCGGAACATGACAATGAACTGCGAAATTGGTGAGCCAGGGTTGCGGCGACGCGACCGCGCACTTTCGCGTCTTTTCGCACGGGTGACGCGACAAATCAGACTTGCAACTTACTGCAATGTCCGGATGGTCGGCAAAAACATATTCATGGGGAGGGGAGGGCTCCCTCTTGCGCGGTGGAGGCGACATCTCCTTCTTCCTTGCCTCGACGACTTCGTCCTTGGAGACGCGGTGGAAGAACTTCAGAATGCCATTCTGGGGCTTCAATTCAATTTCAGATTCGTCGCCCGATGGCGCAGGGGACAAGGAAGAGATGGAGGATAGATCGGAAGAGTCGTCGGCCATTCTTGCCTTGTCTGCAGCCAGCTTCGTTGCGGTTGCCGGTTGCAGTTTGGTAGTGCTGGGTGAAGGAGTGGTGGAGGGAAAGTTCCAATGAGTAAGGTTCGGTGACGGAATGGAGGCAGGCGGTCCCGCTAAAGATCAAGGAGCCGCACGACGACCACAAGGCAATATGATTCGCCGAATCGGATTAACATAGATATACCAATGCTTTCACTACCTAGGCACGTCCATCCATCAACACCACGCCGCCTATCTGCCATTCAACTGCTTTCTGCTGCCTAGCCCACCGTCCTTGTCTCCGGTTTTCCTTCCAACACGGACCGGGGGGGGGGGGGCACCAGGTCACCAGCTAAGTCTGTCTGTCCATGCAGCTGGCATGATGACACTGCCTTGGTCGATCCTGTGCCGAGTCGCCTCCTCTCGAGCCTTTTGACCTGGAGCCATCACATGCTGCGTGACACTTTCTTCGACCATCTCACAATGGGAGCACGAGTGTTGTAGCAGCTGATCTTTTCAACGCTCCTCCGCAGTAGTTGTCCGTGATGCCGTTCTGTTCTCGTTCCGTTAAGAATTCGTGGGCGTACAGCACGAGTGTGGAGATGTCCCCTGCCCAGCCCGAGCATCGCCGTTGGCCCCGCAGAATTGTTGTTGCCCGCACTGAGAACTTGCAGCCATTCAGAAGTCTTGGCCACAACCTCCTCGCCGCCGCCACAGATAAGCATGCACTTTTCCACACTCTTTGTGTTCCCTGTGCCGCAAATTGCCAACAAGCGCCCAGCCAACTTTGACAGGCAGTCACCTTAGGCCCATGCATCCCATTCGTCAACATGGATGAGGCAGAACTCATGAGCAAGGGCCGCTTGGTCCCTTGCCACCATCAACTTACTTACCCAGCAAAGGACAGTCCAGGAGGATAGGCCACTGAGGCTATCCCAAACTGTCGCGCCATGTATAGTATTCCAAGGGGTGGATTCTCCGGGGCATCTCAGAAATCAGGGAGGTTGCAACAGGGCGATTATCCCAGAAAAAACGTATTCCCTTGCCTTCACCCGTGTTGTTTGTGGCCCATGCTTGTCTAGAGCCGTCAAGGGCCGTCAACATAGCGCTGATTCATGCGGTGGCCGTTCCTGGCGCTTCGACCGAGATCCAACATGTCCAACAAAAAAATCGCGCAACCAAACAGCATCAGCATTCCACTGGTAGAATCACGAACAAAGGCATCGTGAAAGTCATGCAACTGCTGACCCCGCCTATTATCGACTGATAATGACTTGGGGATGCTGGCATCAGGGCCCGGGATAGACATGACGCGCCTTTAATGTGCATTCTGAGCGGCACACGTCTGGAAATGCGCCCGCAAAAGCCTGCACTTGCAGATCTATCGCGCACAGGACGTGGAGGATGCTCAGGTGGTTTCGCAGCTTATCTGGCGGTGTTGCAGGGTGTTTATGGCCAGGTGGCCGGCTGCAGTGAGAGTTTCACACTATCAGCTGCGCGCTTGACCTCTGGATGCCGGCCTATTGAGCCAGGTGAAATCCACACCACGCCAATCGAAAACAACCAGGTACGAGAGCTTTCTCCCACGATTTCCGGCCATTCGGCTGGGAAATCGGCCGGAACGGCGATGCACGTTGCCAAAGGGGCCGAGACGTCAATATCGTCAACTATGACATACACGATGCGGAGTCTGCTAAAACAGTCAGCACGCGATGAATGGCATTGTTTGGGAGGATGAGAGAACACGCCTGGGAATGAAGCTGGTGGTGATGATGAGTTTGTATTGATCTTAGGCCGAGGTGTGAGGTTCCTTCGGGGAAAGGCTGACATGCTGCGGAGTGCACGGGCCCACCATCGAGATTTGGCGCCATCCCTTAAGCGGCTTAGTGCGGCCACAAAATTGAGAAGTCGTTCCTGCCCTCCTGCCTTCTAAAATTCAGCGCAGGAATTCGGCCTCATTGACAAACCATCACAACATCCCCATCAAACTGCCCGTAAGTCCACCACTCCACCATCCACCTTGGAAACTGTCGCTCGATTGAGAGGGAAGCGGTTCTCGAACGGTCAATCCTGCTCGACAGAACTGCGCCGCCTTTCGTCCTGCCCTCCGCTGCAAACCACACAGGTCCGACCAGAGAAACTTACGTCTACGTCCTGAAGCAGGTGACGCCTCCGAGCCAGCAGCCAAGATGGGAAGAGTTATCAGGAACCAGCGTAAGGGTTCGTCGACCATCTTCAAGGCGATCACCCGTCTGAACAAGGCCCCCGCCAAGTTCAGGGTCCTCGACTACTCCGAGCGACATGGATACATCCGAGGTGTCGTGAAGCAGATCGTCCACGACGCCGGCCGTGGCGCTCCCCTGGCCAAGGTCGTCTTCCGCGACCCCTACAAGTTCAAGCTGCACACCGAGACCTTCATCGCCAACGAGGGCATGTACACCGGCCAGTTCATCTACGCGGGCAAGAACGCCGCCCTGACCGTCGGCAACGTCCTGCCCCTGGGCTCCATGCCTGAGGGTACCGTCGTCTCCAACGTCGAGGAGAAGATTGGCGACCGTGGCTCCCTGGGCCGTACCTCCGGCAACTACATCACCATCATCGGCCACAACCCCGATGAGGGCAAGACCCGTATCAAGCTGCCCTCCGGAGCCAAGAAGATTGTCCACAGCACCTCCCGTGGCATGATCGGTATCGTTGCTGGTGGTGGCCGAACGGACAAGCCTCTCCTGAGTACGTCAACCCTGGGCTTTTCTACTGCTTGGACCTGGAGCGTGCGACCAGCCTGAGGCACGGGCCTGGGCGACGCCGCTGGCTTCCGCAGTGAAGAAAATTGGCCGAGACGGCAGAATGACGGAATGCTGACAACTCCAACAGAGGCTTCTCGTGCCAAGCACAAGTTCGCTGTCAAGCGCAACTCCTGGCCCAAGACTCGTGGTGTGGCCATGAACCCCGTGGACCACCCTCACGGTGGTGTAAGTAGATTTCGACTCCGTTGCCGCGACTCATATCTGACATGCCATCACAGGGTAACCACCAACATATCGGTAAAGCCTCCACCATCAACCGTTACGCTGTCTCTGGTCAAAAGGCGGGTCTCATCGCTGCCAGACGGACTGGTCTGCTGCGTGGTACCCAGAAGACGAAGGACTAAGGCGGTCGCTGATTTCATGGGTTGGGGTTTACGGATTGCTTTGATATCTTCGGTCTTGCGTGTTCTGGTACTAAGGGCGGTTCATGATGAAACCACCGCTTATGGGTAGTACCACGGCATCCACGGAATACAAAAGAAAAATGATTCCAATACCAAAATCCAGGCCTTCTGGCGTCCTGGCGTCCTGGCGGGCTCGATACCTGTCACCTGGAGACCTTAATGGAGACCAGAGAGAGAGTACAGAACCACGATGTTGGGGATGGGAATTTGGAGGAGGCCAGAGTGCATCACGCAACCCTGTCTGGGCTTCGCCGATAGCACGAGAGCATGAGCGCAGAGTGGAATCATATGCCAAGCTAGTACACGTTGATCACCCAACCCGACTCTGCCCATGCCCGCCTCGTAGTGAAGCCTCAGTAAACCCTCAGGGCCAGCGATTATAAGAGCTCATTTGACCTTTTCCTGACAAGTGTGTATCTGCTTGTTGGCTCTGAATATCCCGACTGACTCGGAGGAACCAACCATGTCTGGCTCGCCATTTGCCCACGGGCTACCCCGAGTCGCCTCCCTGCCGGGGGCCGTAGCTCGGGCTTACAGGGGGATCTTTTCACCCCGCTGTCCCTCCTCGCAGCACTTCTTCAACCCCACCTTCGCTGCCCCAAGAGTCTCTCCTTCGGCACCAAGACTGAGACTATTCCACTTGACCACCACCACCGCAGCAAGTCAATTGAACAAAATGGCCTCAAAGCAGTTCCGTCTCTTGTGTCTGGAGAACCCTCTCCTCGGTAAGAACGACCTGAGCTGTTCCTCGAGAGCTTCAAGCTCCTCCCCCCCCCTCCCTTCCCCCTCGTAGCTCGGGCATGGGCTTCGGGCTGAGAAAAACCCCCGCTGACGCAGCCAACAACAGACATCCAGGCCTATGGCAACGATGAGCTCCTGGCAAAGTACGGCCTCAAGGCCAACGACGCCATCCTGGCCGAGGACAAGCACAAGGGCATCTACGAGGACCTCCTGAACAACTTCGAGGCCAAGCTCATCGCCGGCGGTGCCGCCCAGAACACCGCCCGCGGCGCCCAGTACATCCTGCCCGAGAACAGCGTCGTCTACTTGGGCGGCGTCGGCGACGATAAGTACGCCGCCATCCTCAAGGACGCCGTCAAGCAGGCCGGCCTCCGCGTCGAGTACCGCGTCGAGCCCACCCAGCCCACCGGCCGCTGCGGTGTCGTCATTACCGGCCACAACAGGAGTCTCTGCACCGACCTGGGCGCCGCCAACCACTACGACCTGGACCACCTGAAGAAGCCCGAGATCTGGAGCCTGGTCGAGGGTGCCGAGGTCTACTATGTCGGTGGTTACCACTTCACCGGTGAGTCTGAAGCTGCGTTGGCAGGCAACCCACCCGCCCGTGCGGACTGCGTTTGATACTGACAGCCATGTTCTCTTTCCCCCCCACAGTCTGCCCCCCCGCCATCATGGAGCTCGCCAAGGAGGCCGCGACCAAGAACAAGATCTTCGTCGTCTCCCTGTCGGCCCCCTTCATTCCCCAGTTCTTCAAGGACCCCGTCGACGCCAGCGCCCCCTACTGGGACTACGTGATCGGCAACGAGACCGAGGCGGCCACCTGGGCCGAGGTCCACGGCCACGACACCAAGGACCTCAAGGAGATCGCCAAGCTGATGGCCAACCTGCCCAAGGAGAACACCCAGCGCAAGCGCGTCGCCATCATCACCCACGGCACTGAGCCTACCATCGTCGCCACCCAGGGCGAGGACGCCGTCAAGGAGTACCCCGTCCTCTCCATCGACAAGGCCCAGATCGTCGACACCAACGGTGCAGGCGACGCCTTCGCCGGTGGTCTCACCGCGGGCATCGTCGAGGGCAAGTCCCTCGAGGAGTCCATCAAGCTCGGCCAGTGGCTGGCCAAGCTCAGCATCCAGGAGCTGGGTCCATCGTAAGTCTGCACTTGCCAAAACGAATTTTCTTATTCATACTGTTTGTATCGGTTGCTTCAACTATTGCTCCTTTCAAAAGAGCGCCCTGGAGCCCGCCTCCCGCAAACGCGCTACTTGATCTCCCTCCCTCGGCCCCCTCGAATTACACGCTCTCCAAGCTCCCACATTCTGACCGCGTTCCTCGTCCACAGGTACCCCTTCCCCAAGCAGACTTACTCGGCCTAGGCCTGAACGAAAGTGGCTTGGAACTCGAGAAATTAATCTTTCCGTTCTTCCACACACCCAATTCCGGTTCTCATCTTGGCGTCTCAGGCGGGCATTTTTTTGACGGGTAGAAAAGCCTGGTTTCAACAACGGTGATTTGCATCCGTGGGCGGGAAGCGAAAAACAAGAAAAAGGATTCGCTTTGTCTCAGAATTCAACTTATGATTCCCCATCTGCCAGATCATTAGGAACAATGATCTAGAAGTAGAACGCTCCATCATCTTTTCAGATAGGAAAACAATCGGTTCGGAAGCGACAGGCTCCGGGCGATACTCTTGTAATAGAGTCCAGTATATCCAACACACATCCGTTCGCCGTGACGCTGCGAGGCCCTCGTGACGGTCTCAACTGCTTTGGTTGCTCTACCGGGTGTGTTCATGGTGATGGCACGCCTGGTGCGTGACAAGAACCCTAATCCGGGTTCAAGCGGCCTTTGTAAATCGACGCTGGCAGGGATGGCATGTTCCCAGAAGTCTGCACCTTGTCCAAGAGTTGTACGACAGAATTAGACGTCCTTGTTCATCCCTTTGGCTTCGGACGGTCGTCCGCCAGAGCGCTCTCCAAGACTGCCCGGTCAAACGCGTCAGCCTCGGCGGCAGCGACTGCCATGTGCGTCTTCTTAACCGCGTTTCTGAAGCGAGAAGGGTCGTCTTTGGCCGCCACGACACCCCGGCCGTACGCGGTAGTGGCGTTGTAGACATTTCCGTTGCAGACCGTGGTCGGGCCATTGGGCTGCGCGTAGGCAGGGAAAGAGCCCCCAAATTGCTGGTTGTACGAGTACATGTCGCTCTGGGCAAACCCGCCGTTGATCTGTCCTGTTGGCAGGCCGAATGGGCTGTTGACAGGAGGAAGACCAGATGCTGCCTGCGAGAAGTCCATGGAGAATGGGTTGCTACCCATGTTGAATCCCAAGGGGGACGACACGGCTTTCGACCGAGCATTGTTGATCTGTCCAGGGACGTGGCCCCCAGAAGCAATCTCATAAGCACCAGCATTCTCCTTGGGGGAGAAAAATGATGAGGTTCCACTGCTCCCTGTAGACCCGCCTAATCGTTGTCTGGTATGACCGAAACCACCCCGGCTTCCTTGAAGTGGTCCACCCAGGCCAGATGATGGGCGGCCGGAAGTGCCGAAGTTAGCTTGGCCAAATTGGTTACCGGGTGGTTGAGTGTTGCTTGGAGGAAATAGAGCAAAAGGGTCCGAGCCTCGTTGCATCCCCGGACCAGGTGTAAAATCCGGGACTGTCGGTTGCAACGAAGACGTGCTTGAAGCTCGTTGCGCCTGATTCGGGGAGCCGGTGCTGAAGTTTGCTCCCCCGTTGTATTGAGGGCCGACAGGTTCCCCACGCCCTGGACCTGTCTGTGGTGGAGTCACAAAAGAACCCCAAGGAGTCGGCCTTCCAAAGATAGCACTGGAGTTATGACCAGGTGTTTGAAGACCACCGAAAACTTGCTCGGCTGTTGAAGAGTGCATGCCGTATGACGATGTCTTGGGCTGGGTGGGGCCACGCCCCGGTTGGGTGCCCATCAGGTCCGAATTATCATCTTCAAGCAGGTCATCCACCATGTCATGCATCTTCGCATCAATGTTCAGATCCGATTCGGTTTCCAAAGGCTCGACGTCGATCGTCCGGGGTTCGGGGCTTCCTTCAACCGCAGCTGAGCCAGATGGCGCTCTGGTGTGCGCGCGGCCGAGGTTGCCCACCGCCTGCATCCCATTAAGCCCAGTAAGATCAGACCTGCTTACTGGACGGAGGTTGCGAAGCTGTCCTTCAAGCTGGTCAACCTGGGCATCAGCGGGAATGGGTTGGGACCTGACAGGCTCTTGCTGAGCAATCTGCGAGCCTTTCCCTCCCTCAACGTAGGATATGGTGACAGTTCCATCGGAGCCCTCTGCAGGAGGGTTCACAGCCAGTGGGAATCCATCATCGAGAGCGAGGGAGAATCCGCAGTTCATGAGATCATAGACACGAGCTCTCATCTCCGCATCAGGTTCCTTCCTGGGAAGTCCGGTGTCTTCCCAATGCGGCTTGAAATCATCTCTGCCGAACGCGAGGTGGAGTCGGCAGGCCGAAGCCATGTTAGGTCCATCGAATGGCTTCATACCTAACGCCACGACGTCCTCGGGAAGGAGGTACGGCGATGCTTCCATCTGTTGGCCGTTGAACTCCTTCAAGATGGTAGTCAGGACTTGGGCAAGGATCCTATACATGTCGAAGACGTGACCCCCCAGGTGTCCTTGAAACTTCACGATGTCTGCTCGATAGATATAAAGCCAGGCCATGTAGACACGCATCAGCGGTAGTAGGTTCTCAGTGAATGGGCTGAACTTTGCAGCATGTTTCGCCTTTGCGCCGTTCTCGGCCGTGTCTTTCGCAGGAGCTGCAGCCTTTGAGAATTCTTGGAGTTCCGCTTGGAAGAGGCGAGATATTACCACAATCCACCGGACGTTCATCCCTAACACGAATTCGCATGATTTGGAAGCACTGTCCTTCCAATCCTCTGGCTCTGGAGACCAGTTAGCATTGACAGGGGATACAGAAAGTGCTGGTGAGGAAACGAACGGTGAAAAGCCAAAGCTTGAGAGGGGAAGAAAATGTCACTAGAAGGCGGTACTTACTCTGACTCAGAGCCCTGGATAGTGTGACGTAGTAGGCTGCAATGTTGATAAGAACCATCTTCAACACAAGAGGCAGAGTGTCTGGCTTCTTCAACATTTCCTCGAGGCGATGGAGCACGGTCTGTTCCAACTCGGACTGTTGGGAAAACGTTTCACCCTTGGCAAAGTGAGCATGAAGCCTCACGAACCAGTTGGAGAAGGATTCATTGGGGTCCGGAGTGCCTGTTCGTCTGGTAGGCGTGGAGGAATTCAAAATGTGCTTGAACTCGACCTCTAGGTTGCGTGTGGAGTTGGCATGGGGAAACTCAATTGCTAGCGAGCGATAGAGATGGTAGACAACGAGTAAATGGTTGTGCTCTTCTGTGTACATCATTCCCATTTGGTGATGAGCATCTCCGGAAGTTGGCTTCAGATCGTGCGCGAGAGCATAGTAGAGCAGAGCCATCTTCGTGCCACCTGGCTTTGGCCGAGCTTTGTGTCTCCAGCGAGATATATCACCGAGACGAAGCAGGGTTGAGTGGAACGATCTCTGGGCGGCTTCGGCGGTCACGAGATGGCCCTGACGATCGTCGACAGTCGGGGGTTCCAGTTCCAGAACGCTGTTGATCCTGGGAAGCTGCGGCAGGCCATGCAGCGATTGGAGGCGCTGGAAGTAGCCCTTATAAAAGTCGTGGGCAGTCTTCAAATAGTTGTTGTAAAGTTTCTCCACCTTGCGCTTGGTCACGACGTGTGGCTGGCCTCGGAGGCGCTCGTTGAACAGATCTCGGTAGGCCTGGTTGACGTATGTATGAAGCTCCCACATCACTTTCTCTGCATCCGACTGGTAGATATACTGGGGGTCCCCGCTGAGCGTGCAGACGAATCGCAGCCGAAATCTAAGATTGTGTCAGGGATATCTTCGCAAGTCAACACAACATCGTCAACAATAGATGCCACACGCGAACACAGCCTTCCCACGGTCAAATCTGACCAGATAGCACCCGCCCGCAGTGGGTGATCCCATGGACAGGCATGAAATCTCATAGGTATGGATCTTGGCTCGATGGGCTCCATGGTCGCCTGCACTAAGTGTCTGCAGGGCCGACATGTTTTGTTGCTTTTCGCGTGTGACATCTCGTGTTGACGTGCCAGTAGTGATCTGACATACTCGGCCATGCTCCCCTCTAGCGATCTCAACTGTTCTTCTTCGGTCTTGCCATTAGACCCCTCCTTGAGCTGCCTGATGTCACGGACGATCTTGTGTCGGATCTTCTTGGCGTCCCTGGAGGTTTTCATTCTGTTAGCATAATATTCGAAGAAGCCCAGAGCGTTGCGGTTGTGGCAGAGCAATGATTGGGACGGACTCGGCATGACAGAGCAAGCACGATACGTAGTGCCCTGGAAAGCCTTCAAGAGATATAAGAGACAATATGACGTACTGCCAGTACATTTCCGCCGTCGGCAGCGAGTCCATCTTGTCGGGCATGCTGGGCAGCAAGCAGCGGGTGCTGCGGTAAGCAGGAAGGTTGTGCGGTTAAGATTCGACGCGTATGTGCAATGTAACGAAAGTTGGTTCCAGTATCAAATCAAGCCCATAGTTAGAGACCGGTCTCACACAAGGACGGGGACGGCGCAGCACAGGATTGGCGATCCATCACAGACGGGTGGCGGCCGGTGGTGGGATGGTTTGGGCGCGAAACCTGGTCGGGTTGCTTTGTGGAGGTCGCGGTCCCTGGCGTGGGCAACATCGGTCACCGTAGTGGTCTCTGGACAGGTTATTCCTGGGGGCGCAACGTGGAACTCTGCAGTGCTGTGTCGGTGGGAACGATGTTGACGATCGCAAAAACCCCTCGAGGCATCAAAGAAGTCAATTGACTCTTGGGTGTAAGCCGCGTTCAGAGTAGTCGCAGATCGGCTGCTGCTCTACTGGCTGGACCGTGCACTGCTGCGGGCAACTCGAGGAGC
The DNA here is from genome assembly GCF_019321695.1 of Diaporthe batatas. NCBI lineage: Eukaryota > Fungi > Ascomycota > Sordariomycetes > Diaporthales > Diaporthaceae > Diaporthe > Diaporthe batatas. The sequence goes on along the minus strand of NW_025408557.1, from coordinate 962,917 downwards.
TCCCCAAGGGTACCTGGGTACCACTGAATGCCAGGTACCCGCTACAAGGTTGATGCTACCTGGATGCCTCTGTCTCTACGAACGTACCACCACTCTGTGATGCACCCAGCAACATTCTGGGCTTTGATCAGTTCTACAGTTTTTGCCAACAGAATTCTGTTTGGTACGTCCTTGAACATCATATACAGTATGATAGAGCAGACATACACAGTAATGGCTGGTCCTTCACAGTTAGATGTCTCCCGAGCCAGCGCACGCTAGTGCTGTGGTGAGTCAAGACACATGAGGAAGACCCTGCAGGGTGTACCTGGCCAGGGTACAGAGCACTGTTTGTTCTACTAGTATAGTGGGTCTTTTCCACAGAGTACAGTCACGTCACTGTGAATGAAGCTCTGCAGTCCAAACAATCCGGCGTGGCGTCAAGACAATGCAAACACACCTTCGGCCAGCGCATCTCAGTGGAACCTCACTTTGGAGGCCATAGACGAGCACCGGGACTAACACAAAAGTAATCCTCCCTGTCCTCTCCACCAAGCAGAATGAAGCGCTCACGCGAGCCTGAAGAGGATTACCTTCCGTCCTCGACCACCGAGCAAGATGTTGAAATCGTCCCCGTTTCCAAGTTCCTAGGCCTCGACGTTGCCGACAACTCGCAGTCTACTCCCATCCTCGATTTCGCCTGCTCACTCCCTGGCCACGGACCGGGCCTACGCTTCCCATCATACGAAGAGTACGAGTCGCACTACCACAAGGCGCATGAAAATCGCTGCATCGATTGCAGAAAGAACTTTCCTTCTTCACATATGCTCAATCTACATATCGGAGAATTCCACGATGCCCTGACTGAGCTGCGGAAAGAGAAGGGGGAGAACATCGTAAGCAGTTGCTTTTTCTATACAGTACTACATGGGGGTACTAATGGCTACCCAGTACTCCTGCTTCGTTGAGACATGCGCCGAAAAGCGGAAGACGCCGGCTGAGAGGCGTGCACACCTGATCGAGACGCACAAGTACCCTACCAACTACTTCTTCGCAGTAACCAAGGCTGGTGTTGACCGCCGCCAGTCCATGCTCGTCAACCGTAAAGAGAGCAAGCCACGCACGCATCACCGCGACAATGCTCACCAGCAAGGGCGCAAGGGCGGCAAGAAGGAATCTGGCAAAGACGCCACGCCAGGTGTCGCAGAAGGCAATGGCATCCAGGTGAATGCAACCGCTAATGACAGAGCCGTTGAGCCAGTAGATGTTGCGATGGACGATCCGGTCTCCCAGGATCAGCCAAACAGCGACATTGGCAAGGATAACAACAGAGGCGCCACGAGCAGCAATGTTGCTGCGCTTGAGGCTAGCTCAGATATTCTGCCAAAACACCAGGCAGTCCACGATCGCAAGACGGCGGCCCAGGATACGGATATGGAGCAGTTGACAGGAGCCATGTCGTCCTTGAAGTTTGTCCCCAGAAATGTTCGACTCGCCTCCAAAAAATCCGGTTTGCCTCCGCGGTAAGGGTAGCGTAGTGGGCTCGGCGACATCTGGCCGCCTGGAATTGGCCATGTATCACTCGGCGTTGTGGGCGTAGAGATACCCAGGGGAGCGTCAAGCGTCTTTAGTAGAAATGATCTGCTTCAAAAAATGAATCTCTATTGGTATGCCAGGGAAATCTGGTCATCAGGTGGTGATGCCGTACCTTCTCAAATCAAGACCCCAACTCCTTCCTGCCTTTTCGTCGTGCTACGTGCAATTTGCCCAGTCTCGTGTTCGGCGTCGTGATCAGTCGCTCGAAGCGCATCCTCTGCATCCGCAACTGACACACTGTATGTCTTGATCCTCCTTGAGCTGTGCTCGCGGCACCCGACAAATACAGGTCGAGGCAAAGTTGGTCTCCTTCGTCTGCACACATCGCAAGCAGCACAGCTATATTGAGATTAGCTTGATGCGCCCCAAAGAGCGTTGCGTTGTAGACTGAGACGAACCTTCTCGTAACCTTGTTTCTTCCACTTTGCGATCAGCATAGCATCCGCATACCCGTTCTTCAGGAGCCAGTCGTAAAGCTTCTTGCTGATCGCCTCTTTCTCATAGTAGAGTTCGTAGATGTATCGGCTTCGCTGGTGGGAGATTTCGAATATGGGCCATTGCGCTTGGTGCTTGGGGATGTTGTCGGTCGGGGTGTTCTGCGCATCCTTCATCTTGTTGCTGAAAATGAGCAGGTCGTCCTCGATGTCACTGAAGCCATCTGGCGGCGGTTTGCGCTTCGAGGCGTGCCTAATGGCGGGCATGTCGATGCGCTTCGCTTGTGGTTCGATGAACGAGTATTGTTTTCGGCCAGCCGGGCGGTCCAACTTCAGAGCTGCAGTGATGGAGTGTTGGTATGCTTCGAGCAATCACTGGGCAAGACGCGTTGCATGAATGTTGGGGGGGGGGGCAATGTGCTACTGGAATAACTACTAGGCTGAAGGCTGAAAAGGCGGGATGTCGCCGCGGGCAGGCAGTAGCGCGTTGGCGGGCTGCTTATCTAATCGCCGCCTGTGAGTGGTCAATCTGCAACAGCTTCCCCTTGCCTCGCGCTGGAGCCGAACGTCAGAGCACTTTAGAACCGAACGAAGGTCGAAGAGAACGCAGGTCGAAGACAACGACAGCCCCCCCCCCAGAAGCAATCCTCCAGCCACCATGGCCCATATCTCGCCAACGCAATTCGCACGCAAGACGCGCCAGTGTCAGTACCGCCAAGGCCGAACTTCCGATCGCTGTGACTGACCACCGAGTAGCTATCAACTGGGCCGATGCGCAGAAGCGGGTGCTAGGGTCATACCGGCAATGGATTCGAGCTGTACGTTGATGCGATGCCTCCATCTGGTGGCCGTAAGGCTGCCGTGCCTGGGATTTGTCCACGGAGGCCGCCGGGCTGACAATTGATATCGCAGGCGCCCGAAATCCAGACCATGTTCAACGTTCCCTTCCCTGTGTCGGTCATCCGGACGCGTATCAGGGAGGAGTTTGAGCGAAACCGATTCGTCAACAAGCTGCCAGTCGTCGATGTCCTGCTCTTCAAGAGCGATGCGGAGTACCAGGTAAAGCCTGACCAACGGTGGCAGAGCGAGCGTGCGCGGAATGGGAATGCCCGGACTGACCGTCAAAAACAGGAAACCATGAACTTCTGGAAGCAGTCAAGCCACATCATGTCATATTTCAAGGAGGAGAACTTCAGGGGAGAACACAGATTACCGTCGAACTTCATGTCGGGCTTCCTGGAGGTAAGATACACGCCAAAGCTACCTTCCAGAGCATGACATGTACTGACTTATTGCCAGGGTCGCAACTGAGGACGGGATATCATAAAAAGATGCCCTGTAGATACCAAATAGAAGTTCCTGAGTCGCCATCCGAGACCATCCCTTCGAATGTGCCATTTCTACCCGCACGCCATTAACGCCGACCTATGCCTATGTTCATGAATCTCCCTCAGAGTAGGGTGCAGATGCGCCACACGAAGAGATCCAAACTAATCAAACAGCCGTGGCTCGCCATTGGGTTGCAGCTGCTTCTTGGAGGGAGCAGGGACCTGAGGAACAGACTCCCTCGCGTCCCAGAATTTCTCTGCGACAACATCGCACATGTCTTGGAGATCCCTGAGCCCCTTCTTCAGCGCATCAATGGCAGTTGTGCCCTCTGCCAGCCATGGTCAGCGGGGAGCTTGATTAATGTAGCATTGAGTTGCTCACGTACCGTAGGTCTGGATTCTCATGTTCATCCTGGCCTCGGAAGGGTGAGGGATGGCGTAGGCACAGAACTCGACGTCAGGGCTGTGGGATTGTCAGACCCAGCTGGATGAGCATGGAGGAGTGCAGCAAACTCACTTCTTCATGATGATGTACCTCAGGGCGTTGCCGAGTGTGTGGCCCTCGTCCCGGAACTCGAACGAGGCTGCTGTAGGCGTGGAGCCGGGGAGCTGCACGTACGTCATGTCAGGATTCCCGCCCTTCCCACGTGCGAGTGCAGGGCTGTTGCTCATACCAGGAATAACTTGGTCTCCTCCGCTTCAAGCTCTTCGGCGGCCTCGCCGTTTTGCGACTGCTGCACGTCGTCCATGACGGTGTCGTCTCCGATCTCGTTTGACATCTTTGCTATGGTGAATCAGAGTTGCCGTAGATGCGGTCACGGGCGTATGTCAGTGTTGCCGTACTTGTCCTGTGAACCAGTGGACTAATATGCTGGGTGCGTTTGGATCACAAGGCTACGGCAGTGAGACTCAGCAAGATTTTGCGATAAGAGGCTCAACCTTATCGCAACGCGGGAACAGCCATGCCCCCACCTACGTCCCAGCCCTGGAGACTCTAGCCTCCCATCTGCCAGCATCTAGGCCCTACTCCGTACAACGCAGTTGCCTCAATTGCTTGCCCCAGATTCCCAGGGCCCTGACTGCGTTTATGCCCCATCCCCGCCAAAACTTGGTCTCGCCCTAAGGTTTGCTAGCTCTCAACGGCAACTCACGTACCGCAGCAGATCACGCTGGCACACGCTGGCACACGCTTGGTGTGTCTTGGTTCGTGATGGCATGCATGCAGTGTGCTCGTCCTTGTCGGGCACAGCTCGCACACATGAAATGTGGTCGCGTCTTGAAAGAGAGATGTTGGACCAGCCTCGTTACTTGAGACATGCAGTTCCGACCGGATTCGGAAAACCTGCGAGTCTCTGAATTCGCCTCAAGTCCCGATTCTACAAGAGAGACAACCTGGGCTTGGCCGGGTACTTTACGCCGCATTTAAAACTCACCGCTCGGGGCGGTGCGGCGATCATCACATCCACTTGTTCGAGAACAACTTTTCTCACATCGGCATTGTCCGCCACGGTCTGGCAGTCTGGTTCATGAGTCGTTGGCCAAGCAGCTCAAGGCGTTCCTTTGATCCACGCTTCCCGCTGCCTGTTCCCATCGGTCACATGGAACGGTCTGGGTCAGGGAGGAGTTCGCTGGGGGGACTTGTATTCCACACTCACTGCATCCCCAACATCCTGCAGGAATGTCACAGTGCAGCCTTGCGGATGCGAATTGCGGCAAGGTTGGGTGAACCTTAATGCGGGCCACCTGCGATAATCATATACCACAGTACAACGGGACGGCGGAGACATGAGCGGAAACAACTATAGCATCATCGGTCTATTGATCACCAGGATCGCAATTGCGATCGCTGCTTGACCACCCTGCCACCTTGGCCGCACCTCATCGTGGGATGAGGTGAAACTCGATATGACGTCCTATGGGTCGGCAGTGCGGACACGAGGGCAGGAGGGGTGGTCGTCCCGTCCGCGACCTCGCGCGGCCGTTGGCAGCAGCCTCGAGGGTGGTACCAGGCCAACGGGGGCACATGTGATGGACCGCCGCCAGGCATGCACTGCCCAACTCTTTGACGAGCCCCAACGACCACTACCGGCTCGGCTCATCACCAGCAGTGGCGCTGCAAGATCTTCAGCAGTGCACATATAGACAAAGACACAATGCTTTCCCTGGCGCGCGGCAAGCCGCATGAGGGCGGCACCACGCCAGCCTCTTGCCTGCTTGTCACTGGAGATGCTGTATCCGTGTGTGACCAACAGATGGACTGCCGAGACCCTCGATGACAAAGCTCTTATTTTTTTATTTTTATTTTTTTTTTCATTCTTCTTCTCTTCTGTCTCCCAGACCGCATCTCTGTCACCTCGGCAGCTCGGCCGATACCAACCCAGAGCTGAAGCCGCGAAGGAGCCGGTCGGGGGCCACACCATCTCAGGGCCCACACCGCGGCTCAGTCATTTTTGCACGCGCAAGTGCTTGTCCGTCCATGTCCGGGGGCACTATATCTGCGGTCAATAACTCGAGCATGACCGCTCCTTTCCCCTCAAAGTGAAACAGTGTCAGAGGCTGTCGGCCTTCTTATCAGCGAGGTGCATTCGCAAACCTGGGGGAGATGGGGAATCTTCAGAGAGGGGTCCGTGGCCACCGTCGCCGCTTATTGTTACTCACCGTCCACCGCCTTGTCAGTGACCGAAGAGGCAGGCGAGGGTGGTCGGGCAGACGGGATGGGCAGAGTTTCTCTGCTCGGGGCCACTTGATTGGGTGCCTGTCGTTTCAGAGCGCTGTCAGTTTAATTGGTGGAGAGCCACCTGAGGCAACGGTGCCTAAGAGACGCACTGGTTCGTGCAGCGACGGGCAAGGTTGGGGCCCACCAGGGCACTTCCATGGGGGCGAAGATCGCCCAGGGGGCCCAGCTCTGTGCGCGAAAACCTCCGAACTGACAGTGACATATGGGAGAGGTCACCCACAACGCCTGGACGCACCACGGCACGTCGGCCCAGGACCTGCGCGTTCACGAGAAAGGAGATTATTGACTGGCCCGCCTCCCATCAATAGTCTGTATTAATGTGACCCCATCTGAGGCACTTGCAGCAAACAAATATATGGCGGGTCGATGTGGCGCCAATCACTATCGAACTGCCCCAGCTTGCCCAGCTCCCTGACATAGGCAATGTCCATCTCCAGATTCCAATTCGACCCTTTCGGGCATGTACCGACAGGAGGGTTCTCTCGGGTCCAGTTGTTCGATACGCGAACGCGAGGACGGGCCTCATCGTGCACCATCCGGAGTTTCCCAGTCCCTATAGTACCTCGTGCTGACAAGCTACCGGGTTGCCGGCCTATGTTCCAAGGTTGTGAGAAATAAGTACCGGGGAGCGAGGAGTGACTGAATGAACGAACCTATCGGTGCTTTCTTCTATACCGTCTGATTGTACTTGGAGAGATGCAAGCGCCGGTGCTGTTATCCATTGTGTTCCTCCAGGGCCGCAATTGATGTTGCACAAAGCATCTACTCTATCGATTGCAGCGGTGCTCTCCCAGGGGGGGCCAATTATAAAAACTCGTATTCTTCAAAGACAGCAATGCCGTGCATTGCTCGTCATACGGCAGCTGCCACAAGCAAAAAAGTCATTGGCCGTCAGGGCAACGATTTCTGACATATTGTGCCATGGAGAGACAAGGATTACGATAAGATGGAACCGGGCTCACAGGCTCGGCTGGCAGACTGGACGAAGGAAGAAGCTGACAGCCGCATCGATGCAACCCCTGGATAAGCCCCGACAACAGGGCTGCGGGCGGGACGTAGTCCTGGTAGTCTGCGCACATAGGACCATCTCGGCGACGGCAGCGCAAACAACACAGGCATGGTCAGTGCTCGCAGAGACATGCGGCACGGCCTCGCCGCCTCGTTGGCCACTCAGATCGACACGTCGAGTCTGGCATTGATTTGCAGTGCTGCAGTGCTGCAGTGCTGCAGAGTCGCGCAGAGTCGCGCATCTCAAAGGAGGTGCAGAGAACCGTGGCTGCTGCTGGGCGGCCTCAGCAGGAAGGGAGAAGTTATTAATTAAGGGGAGCAGCATGAAAGGGGTCCTATCCAAACAGCACAGCCTCGTGGTTTTGCTGGTTGTGGTGTTGCCGCCGCGTAGGCATCTGACGCTGCTAGGCCACCGACAATAAGACACCGGACAACAATGCCGGGTTACCTGGTTGATAGTTGAGCCAAGTAAAACCGAGCAAGGCTGCGCAGCCCTCCTGGCCACACCCTGAAGAAACCTCCTGGCTCCTGGCTCGGGGCAAGCCAGCCACACACCCTAGGCCGTCTTTGGAGGTTATCTCGGTCCGTGTGCAAAAATTCGATACCAAGATCGAAGGAACTTGGACGCTGCCAACTTAATGGTAACAACAAGAGGTAATAGCCAAGCACCGGAAGGGAAAGCTTGCAACTGAATCGTCCATCCGTCCGAAGGCCAAAGCACCGGGACGCCGGTGGATATTCCGAGGAGTGCAACATGTATATGGCAGCGGCAGCGGCAGCAGGTATGCCCCAGGCTGGCAGGCTGGCAGTATCTACGGAGTACTACTACTAGTCGGTCGGTCGGTCGCGTGAAGGAGAGACACAGGGACGGAGGGACAAGTCGTGCTGCTGAGTTGCGGCCCGCAGTGACTTGGCAGCAAGTCGCAATGGAAAAGGAAACGGGACGAGCAGGGGTCTAGTGCGGACGAGTGTGGGTAAGCCAGCATTAATGAAACAACGACGGAGCTTAAGGTAGCGTGAGCCCCGCCAGGCCCCGTACCCATGAATGGTCCTGAGATGTCTTGGGAACAACTCGGTGCAGACGGGCAGAGTGGCAGAGTGGCAGAGTGGGCCCCCCCGACCCCCCGTCCCCCCTCCCAGATCTTGGTGCGGCGGCGTAGTTGCGTGGTAGCCAGTCGCAGGGCCAGGACGGGGAGCCTGCGGTGACTTGGGAGGCGTGTAGGCGGGCTCCAGGAGGATTGAGAGGGACGTCGACAGCCAGACAGGCAGAGACGAGGTTTCCCGACCGACAGGGAATAGCCACAGATCTCTCACCCTCACTGTATCACCGACAGTGCAAGCCCCCCTCCCCCCTTTCATAGACCAACAGGCCTACCCTGTCGCGGCCAGTCGTGGCCGTATCATGAGTCCACGGCCCAGCAGCTGGTGTTGTTCGCTTCGTAGCAGCCGTGGAGTATCTCGAAGCCAACCTTGGAACTCGGGCACATTCTGAAGCAGCGCATCGTCTCCTAAAAAGGCCCCCCTCCCAGCCCGCGGGCTACTGCGACAGCTCCTTCTGGCTCTCTTTTCCTTTCTCCCCTTCGCGAACGCACGGTCCAGACTGTCGCTCTCATCCTCAACGCTGCTTGCTGCTACTGCGGGCGGGTATCGACTCAAGTACATATCCATCTTGTCCGAAGTTCGGGCCCAAGATCAGAGCAAAGGTCGCCCCTAGCATTTTATCCCCCCCCCACACCTGCCACACCCATACAGGATACATTACGGCTTTGATTGATCGATTTGCGAAATACGACTTTCAGCTGGGACACATTCGTCAGCAGTACCGCGCAACAAGACCTGTCGACCGAAATTATTAGGCGATCTACAGGAGATCATACACGCGACTATATCCTCTCTAGGACTTGGCTTTTGGGAAGAGAAGAATCTCGCTCGCTTCTCTGGCTCTGTTGCTCTCTCTCTCTCTCTCTCTCTGACGCTTACACGCTCACGCCCACGCCCACACTCTCGGCTGCGCAGTACTCCGTACTCCACACCTCGCGCGCCAGAAACTCGGCATCCTTCGAGAAAGGACCAAAAAAGGGGGAAGCCAAGCAAAAGCTGCAGCGCGCACACCTGCTGCCTCTTGGGGGTTGCATCGGCTGACAGCTAACTTTGCTCCTTGGGGCCCAATCCCGCCGAATCAGAGCCCTTTCAGCACGGGTCTCACCCCAACGCGGGCGGCTTGAAACCCTAAACCGAGCGGAGGGACACGAGAGGGCGAGAAAAGCTACAACCTCGAGGGACTCGACCTGTCTTGCTGTCCAGCCCGCGGACCCGCCGACGGCACTTTTCCTGCCCTGCCACCACCACCACCACCACTGCCCGTCCGGTCCAGTCCTGTCGACGATCAGCGTTGGACATTCTTTCCCACGCCTCAGCTTCTCAACCCACTCTCCCACACCACTGACCACTCACCACTCACCACCCACCATTCACCACTCGCACAACATTCACGCACCCATAATCGCATTCCCGCCCGTCGCTCATCTGGGCCCTTCTCGACCACCGGGTTTTGACGAGCCGAATCTGCTGTGGTCTGGCCCAAATCGTCCACCTTGCAGCAGCGTTCCTCACTGCGGGTTGCAGCCACCGGCCGGTCCTGCACAAGCTGCCTGGGCTTATCTTACGCCAACGAGTCGCCTCCTAGCTTGTCTCTGAGCCAGGCGACCTCGTGGTGCCGACTTCTTCGCCTTCCCGCGGAGTAGATCCAATCGCCCCTTTATCTCGTCTTTTTTTATCCTCAGCACACGCCCACCTCAACCATGAGTGCAGCCATCGCAATGGCTCCTTCGCCAGCTCCCCACGACCGAACAAGCTTCGGCGGCTCTCCGCCAGCCGCCGCGGGCCCCGCCCCTGCATCAGTTTCCCCATCTGCGCAGCGAACTGCCATTTCAGCAACCCCCAGTGCGCCAGCACCACCTGCGCCGCAACAATCATCCAACAGATCTGGCAGTCGCAGCCCCAAGGGTCAGGCTCAAGGAGCCGCAAAGTCATCTCCCCCCAGCGCGTAGGTTTATATCCTGATGCATACCCGCCCCCTGCCTGATGCAACCGGTCGCTAACTGCCCCTCGCCCAATACAGGTCTCGAACAGGTGGAGGCCCTCCCAGGATCATCGTTAAGAAGGAGCCCGGCTCCCCCGACCTCACAACGGCTCGCCACCGCCCTCGCAGGCTAGATCTGTCCCGGGGCGGCCAGGTTGGCTCCGGTGCCGCGACTGCCCGTCCTCTGGGGTCGAGAGAGAGCGGATTGGGTATCCAGGAGATGGGGCTCGCCTGCCTGTCCCCCGGCTTTGTCACACAGGATCCCATCATGAAGGAGCAAGTGCAGAGGAGTCTGTCCGTCCGCGAGCAGCAGAGACACCTGATTGAAGCACGACTCCAGCAGCAGTCAGCAAAGGGAGATGGCCCGAGTGATAAGGACAAGGAGCCACAGAGCGGTTTCGCAGCCAAGACGCCCGGGATGCAATCGCGCAGGAACAAGGCTCCCCCAGGGCTGTCCATTGTTGCACCGTCACACGAGAACTTTGCCAACGAGAGAGTCATCCAGTCAGCTCCCCTCGGACAGACATTTACTGGCATGAACAACCCGCACCCTCTGACTCGGCACATCGAGAACCGCCCCTCCAAGCTCTCAAACACATCACACATCCACCACGTGCCTGCAACGCAAACAAACAACAGGCTGCCACCCATCTCCGACGTCTTCGGCCACAACCTGCACTCGGGCCACCCCGAGTCCACCGGGCATGCCATGTACGCGCAGCACCAGAACGGCCCCCCTCAGCCAGCCCGCTCGCCCGGCCACACCCACAACCCTCACCCCCCGCCCACTGCCACCAGGCCGAGGGAATACAAGTCGGCTGAGGAAGCCCAGCATGAGCTTGCTGGAGGGCGTCCCGAACTCCTGCCAAAGTTAGTCCACTACGGCGGCCATCAGCCACCAACCCCGCCATCGCCCCTGCACGGCGCACATAGAGTTGACGCCAGCCGAAGCACCAGCACCACGAAGCGCCGCCGCGACGAGTACGAGGCCGGGGTCTCGCCCCCGCTGGGCAACGGCCGGCCATCGGTCAGGCGAGGACCCTTTGGTGAGGGGCGAGACAGCCCTGAAACACAACGTGCCAAGAGGGAAGAGTTCCTGCGGATCTGCGAAAGGGCTTGGGATCTCTTCCACTCCTGAGCGGCATCCCCGGTGGGCCTTAATCATCACGTTCAGGGTCAGGAATCCAGAAAAACTTTGCGCATTTTTGCATACCTCGATATGCGTGTGACAACAGTGGTGTGTATATTTTGCGGCATCCCGCGGCCTGTTCCGACCAAGAGAACTTCAAAAGTCCTTATAATGCGGTGGAAGCCCAGTGAGAAACAGCGGACACTCCGTCGGAACGAGGAGAAATGGGTTGGAAATGAGATACAATAATGTCTTGTGCGTGTGTATTTGTACACCTCAGGCTCGGGGGGAGGGAAGCGGTGTGCACCGGGGCCGCGGAGGGCTTCCATGAAATCGGTCGACATGGGGACGCCAGAGATACCAATATAGGACCCGTTCCCAAAACGGGGCTTTTTTCTTGCAACGACTTGGAACTTTCATTTATACAACCAAGCTTCTCTACTACTTTTCAATACTCTCCCTCGACAATTAACTTCTCCTAACGTCAACTTCGATTCTCGAAACAACGCGACCACACACACACCACCACCATCCTTGGCACAAAACACCTCGGAAATAATGGGTCACGGGACGGGTGCAATATTATATTTGGGCTCGGCTTTTTCACACTCTTGTTACTATCTCAGACGGCGTTCAACTTGTCTATGATTTATCTTTTCCCATCAGGCCGGGGGTACAGTTTGGCCGCTTTACAAAAACTGTTGTTGGCTTTTGTGTGTTGGCACTTGATCTTGGTTTATTCCCTTTGTTGTGCTGCCCCCCGACTATGCGATCCATGAGGAAGAGAGGCCGGTTCTATTTTCGGGCAGGAATTCAATGGAGGGGGGGGGGCAAAGGAGGGCTTCAGGTTCAGGTTCATTGGACGGACGAAATCTGGAAAGGGCGTTCCGGATGGGCATTCTTCTAATAGCTTGACAGCTTAGAACAAACCGACAGATTTTGACTCCCATGTCTCTTCTGATATTGACTTGCATATGCATGAAAACGTACGTGATGGGCAACGACTGAAGAGCGAGTTGTCAACCGTGACCGGACCCACCAATCTGTCTTGCACAGGTAGAGAGCTGTTCTCCGCCGATGGTCTGTATGAAGAACAATTCTCTTTGGTGGACTCCAATCAGGACGGGCTCTCATACGTCACTTTGTTTCTTAAACCGCCCACGGTCAGTGATCAACTTATTTCTTTTGTCCATGGACGGTTGAAGACGCGCCGCGTCTTCAAATTCCAACCAGACCAATTCCAGCAAGGAAGGCTGAGGAGATGAGCCAAGGGTGCGTCTCTGTCCTTACACCACTCCCTCTTTCAGCCAACACACCCTCCACTCAAAAACCGAAAAGACATCCCGCTTCCCCAGCACTGCCCTGCCCGACTCAATGCCCGCCCGGCCTTGAGAAACTACGTGTTTGCGGGCGGCGGTCTCTTCTCAGCAGGACTGAAACCCGCCTCAGCGCCACCACACCCGGCAATTGGGCGGGCACGGCGTCTTGTCTCGATTCCTCATTTGAGAAAACGGGAAGTGCCGTCTGGCCACGGACAAGAAAGAAAGAAGACCCGACAGTTGGGCCGGAGAAAGAGAGCTGAGACCTGATGTCACCGAGGCTGGCTGGCTGGCTGGCTGTATCTGCAAAGGCACACACACACACACAAGAAGAAGAAAAAAGCAAAGGAGAGGTCTCCTTCCCGCCTCGCCTGAGTCGGCAACGTAGGATTGGGAGGGGCAGCTGGGCAGGGGACAGCAGGCCGGCCCGGGACGGCCACCACGAGGGCCGCGAGATCGGGCCCCCTGTCGGTGCCTTGCTCACTCACCTGGTCACGTTGACCATACCGGTATCCCCTTCCCGGCCGTCTGTTGCGGCCCCGGCCTGCGGCCTGGTCGGGGTGGCCTAACAAGGGCATGGGCGAGGTTGACAGGTGTCAAGGTTGGGACGAGGCTGCCTAAGTATCAATGAACGGGAGGAGGAGGCAAGGTCTCTTCAGACAACGACCGGCTCGGCTATGTATGTGTGCGTCGTCGGGGGGGCCAGTAAGCCGGCCGGCCCTGTCTGAGGCAAGGATGGGGGGCCCATTTCCTGTCTCTCCCTCTTTCACCTCTTCTTGCCTTGCTCGCACTCCTTATCCCCACGCAGCGTGCGGCAACGTTGCGGCTGTGCCACCCCGAGACGCTGTGTCACCGTTCGTGGGGGGGGGGGGGGGGAGAGGGGGCCGTTTCGCTTGCCTTGCTGTTTGCCCTTGGGGGGCCTGTTGAAACGCCGAGTCGAGTGACTAGGCAGCACACGCGGTTCCTGATGGCCGCAAGGATGCCGTCTGTCTGTCTGTCTTGTCATATCCGTGGGCCGACCGGTTTGCGTGTGCCTGGGTTGTGTGTGTGTATGTATGTCCTGTGTGATAGGCATGCGTTGTGTGTCATCACCCGTCTTCTGTGACCACTGGACAAACCCATGAAAGGCGGCCGTCCCACTTACAGATGATTCCGAAGGTGGCAGGCTGCCCTGCCCTGACTTACAGACCCTCTTTAGCCTCCAGCACTGGTGGTGGCATTTAGAAAATGGCGATCTCTGTGGAATGCAACGCAAGGCAATATTATGGGACCTATGAACTGAAGGTAAGACAAAGAAACAGAAACAGCTTCCAAGCAACAACGGAAATGCTCAGACGGTGGAGGAGAGTAACCTCGAGGCGGCGAGCACCCAGGCTGAAGTTCAAGCAGCACCCAATGACGCCGAGCAGCAGTCCGGTCCGCGAAGTCTCGGGCCAGGAGGAGGACTGCCCTGATTCGACAACAGCACCAGAACATGACCATCCCCAGCGGCCGGAGGACACAGACGAGGAGCCCCGGCCGAAGGACCACCCAGCGGACACGGTCCCTAGACACAACCAGACGGCCCCCGCCGTCGCCGAGCTCGAAGGGCTCTCCCTCAAGATCGATAACTTCGGAAGAGGCGAGAGCGAGGTCGTCGAGGCAGTAAGCGACGGCGAGGAGACCAAGGACACATACACCAGCAGCCAGGCGCAGGCCACCGCATCACCCTTCGACGACCCAGAGGAAGGATCCCAGACGTCAAGCGAGGAATCGTGGGCATCGTTGCCCCCCAGCAGCAGCGGCTCCTCCTCCTCGAACGCCAGCACCGACGAGCAGCGGGAGGAAGGGGGCAAGGATGACGAGGACGCACCCGAGACGGCGGACACCCCCTCCGGCGGCGGGCCGCTGCCGAGCCCAGAGACGACCTTCAGATTCTACAAGTTCCACGAGGAGTTCAAGGAGCATGAGGCGCAAGACAACGAAGAGGACGACGACGTTGACGACGACGACGACGAAAACGACGACCCGCGCTTCTCGCCGACGGGCCCCTGGGCATCGAGCGCCGTGCCCAGGTGGGCGTTCCTGAGGTCCAGCAACTCGCTGCCCGTCCTCAACCTGGGGCCCCGGGACTTCTACCACGGCGGGTCGGCGCTGCGACACGAGGTTTCGGCGGATGAGGACGACGAGGGCGACGGATACCTTGCTGAGAACAGAGGGTCCCGGGACGTCGTGGCGATGGTTGGTGTAGCAGTACACTTGTAGCAGTAGATGTATCAGTAAATTCAAAAAATGGTCAACTTCAAGTGTGCCTCCCCCGCCTAGGTAGAGAGACAACCAAGCCTGACCGCGTCAGCTGCCGTCTAGTTCACACCTGGACACTTACTTGCGTGCCCCCGGCCCAACCTAGAAAACAAACACATGACCTGATGGCAGAGCCCTGGAGTCCCTTTGGCCTGACTGCTCCCTGCCTACCTGGGTCTGCGATCATCACTGGTAGGTATTTCCTCTATAGGATGTTTATCAACAAGAAAGTATCCTAGAAGAGTGTACCTTATAAATAGAAATACTATGGGTGTTGCACTATAGGAGGCTTTCTTATAGGAGATTATCCTATAGAAGGTTATCTTATACTAGGAGCCTATCTTTCATAATCATCTAATTTAAGTTTACCCTAGAGTAGGCTTGCGCTATGGACCATGAGCCGTTCATAATGTGTTTGACTAAGCTGCATGTTTGACGTGGCCAACGCCGAAGTGAGCGCGATTGCTTCGTATTCGCGGGTCCGAGTACACGAAGTTTGCTCCGCGCCTAATCCATGGGGCCCCGAAAGCCATTCCCCGCACCGTAGGGGGAAGAGCTCAGAGGGTTGCTCTATAGAGGCTTTCCACGGCAGACAATTCTATGAGAGGCTGCCCTGTCTCATGGGAAAGAGCACTGATACTGTATTGTTATTTTGACTAAAGGTGTAGTGGTGGTACGCTAATTCTGTGCACTCGCACCCTCAAGTTGAGAATGATTTCTTGACTCGCCTACTCGGCCGACCCGTCACTTTTACGCTCCTGACGCTCACGCTCCTTAAGCTCATGCTCCTTAGCCGACGAAGCCATTGGGGACCTCCACGAATTACCACTGCCAAAGATGAGGCCCGGATGGCCGACAAGCAAGAAGACGGCGGCGAGGATTGTGGGCACTCCCTCCAGGCCGATGAAGAGCGCCTCTTCCTGGAGCATTTCGTTTGAGGGGTTGTACCCCTTCCTGAGCTCACACAATCTGAAGACACATCGCATAAGGATGGCGACGACTGCCAGCGATTGAAAGGTATAGAAGAACCTCAGCTTCCGCCCGAATGACTGATGTCTGCCGGCACGCTCTCTGAACTGCTCGGACTTGAGGTACCGCCACAGGTGATCGCCGTAAAGGACACAGAAGATGACCAGTGTGATGACCTGAAGGGCGAGGCCGGCGAGGGCGAGGTCGACGCCTAAGTTGTTTCTGCCCGACGAGACGGACGAGACAGCACCGCCGGCGGCCTGGAGTCCCAGGGAGAAAATGTCGCAGGGAATGAACATCCAGTAGAGCATGGGGTTGAAACGCAAGAAGTTCTGGCCGTGGGCCGAGATTCTGTTATCAACGGACATGTGTTAGTTCAATCTGCGAGGGGCTCCTCCTTGGGGAAAAGGAGCAGATGGGCACTCACGTTTTTGCGACGAGAACATAAATGGCAGCACAGAAGAAGACGGGCGCAGTAGTGATGCAGACTGTGTAAATCGGGCGGTCAGTGGTGGTCTTAACACCTCCATAGGCAAGACGACAAAACAGTTGGGCTTTTCTCAACTCACCGACTTGGACCATGAAGGCATTGAAGTTCCAGAGGTCCCGAGCCATGATCACACGTCCCACGTAGCCAAAGACCTCGTCCAAGCAGCCGGCGACCATACAGCCCACGAACCACCACTGTTTGTACAACCAGCCAGCATGGATGTGTACGGCCATGGCACCGGAGAAGGCGACTAGGAAGATGAAATTGGCGGGCATTCCGGGGATGTAGGCGTAGACGCTATACTCTGGACAGCAGACATCGAGTGTGCAGTTTGCGCTTGGGCCGAAGGGATTGTATTGGCAGTAATCCGGGTACTTTGCGATATCGCAAGGCGTGGAAGGGCAGGCCATGGCTGCTGGTTGTTCGCCGTCGTCGATGTCAAACAGAATCTTGTCGGCCAGCCAGGGGTTCACTGTTGGGAGCAAGATGCCTGGCGAGTGGCGCAAGACTTGATGAGTGAGGGGACGCTGGCTTTAAGATATTGTTCAATGGAGTGGGGAGCTGTGCTGGTGGTGGTGGTGAAGCCGCCGGGCTGCTTCTTGGACGACGACGGCGCGAAGCTCGAGGGCATGGGCTAGGACCAAACCTTGGAAGCTGATATACTGGTACCAAGACGGCGCAGAGGCTTGACGTTTCGTCTCGACTTGGGAAGTCAACGACAAGGAAAGAAGTACGTGATGCTTTCAAGAAGCTGCTGAAGCAAAATGATGCTATGCTGTCGGGCGAGTCGGACCCCAGAGCATGTGTTGTATGAGCAAAATATCCCCAACAACCTCAGGTTGTGGTGCATGTTTTGACGACCCGGAGAGCACTCTCGCCCGCTGATACTCGCCCCTTCCGTGTGTCTGTCGAGGTCACGGCCGAGTTGGACCGCAGTGGCACCTACCTGCACAACTCTGTGTATGTCGAGGAAGGTCCGGACCCGAGACACACACGCGGCCCGCCCAATGATCCAACGCGCTTCACACGACATGCCTTGCATGCTAGATGATGAGTCTGCTTGTAGATGTTCGCAAGCACTGGGGCACTGTACAGACCATCACTACAGCGAGGCCTGGTGGATGACGATCTCGATGGCAGCGTTATCGACACATGCCATCGTGCCATCTTGTGTGAGCGAGTACATGACTCTTCGAAGCTATTCCCAGAGGAGGGAAAGTGTAGATGTGCCCGGCCAACAAGGTGTATCTGGCGTCAGCCGATGTGCAGACGGACCGAAGCGAACAAGGCCGCCAAGATCACAGCAACACCAAGCTTACAAGAAGAGAAGCTGTGCGTGCCACAAGACTGCACACGGGCTCACCCAAGGCGGAGGCAGTGTCATTCGATCTTGACGCATACGGTCCAGGTCTTCTCATATCCCTCCTCCCTGCCGAGCGGTCGCCTCACCGCCACAGCAGAGCAGGCAATGATAAACAGCATTGCTTCTGTGCCTGCCTGACCATGTACCCTTTCGAGCGACTGGGGAGCGGCGACCTTGTGGGAAATTGGCCTCGTCAATGCCGCACACAGGCACATGGCAGGCTCCCTCCCCCGCCCCAAGGGAAAGCACTCGCTCGCCTTGTATCCCTCAATCCGTCTGAATCGAGCGCAGTTGCTCGCAGGCATCCCCACGGCGTCAATTGCATATTGTGTGCTCGGTTGGTTGTAACTGCCAGACCCACAGCGCCCGGGCCTTTGTCGTGGGACTCGGGGGCCCGCAATCACATTGTTGCACGTCGTGTGCAACTACCCACGGACACGGACGACTGGCAGTCCAATCCTAGAAGTATGTATGCATCGTAGATGAATGGATGCGTGCCCGAGTTGGAGTGGATAGGGCTGTGCACTTGCACTTGGGCCCCATGGATGAACCTCTCTCCCTCCCTGCGGCCACGCTCGAGCAGTCATCACAGGACAACTTGCAAGGAAGACAGACAGGCAAACGCCTGAGCACCACCTGCCTGTACAGGATCCGACTCATGACAAGATAAATGTGGCCGACACTCGATTCTCGCCCATACACAGTATGATGATAGTAACAACAGCAGCATCGAAACACAATGAACATAGTCAGGACGACAATAATAATAGCAGCTATTCCGTCACCGTCCCCACAAAACAAGAGCACGCACAATAAAATAATATAGAGTGAGAAAAAAAGCCGAACGGGCTGAACGGGTCATGAAACATGCATGTCCCCGGCTCTGCTGCTTTTTTCCCACACTAAAAGTCGAGAGGGAAAAACATGAAACAGCTAACGAGGGTTCCGGGGTGTTCAGCTTGTCCCCTCCCGGCAGGGCGCCCAGGACCGTCTGAACGTCCAGCCTGCCCAGCCTGCCATCCCGCCTCTGTTAATCTCTTTTTCGCCCGGGGTGGCTTTCCCCACCGCCAACAAGGGAACCCGACTCATTGGCAGATTCCGACGTCAACTGATCCTCCGGGAAATGAGACACCACGCGCCGCCTACTGACCTTTGAGGACGATCTCTGCGGTCTACGACTCAGCCCTCACGCGCGGGGTAAAACGAAACAACGGGTACTTGTTTCCAAATGGGCTCAAGTCACACATACGTACAAACCGTTTGGACAGGCACACACACGTTCATGGCGTCGTTGAATTATATACAGACGGAAAAATTAAGGTTGGTATCAAGATAGAAGAATACGGTGTGTTTAAGTGGTTTTAAAAGATGAGAGCTCCGGGTTCCTACCCATGGGGTTTGGGTCGTCTCCAGGGTTGGCTCAGTACGTCTTCAAGAACGATAACATAGATACATCGCGGCAACACATGTCCACCAGCCCCGTCGTGACGTTGCCACCCCAGGGGGAGGGCGCGCCCGAGCCGAAATCATGAGAAGATTGCCGGTGCTGAGACACCGCCGCCGTTCAGACCCAGCATGGGTTTGACGCTTAGGCGAGGAAGGCGACGAGGCCGGCGACACCAGCCAGGGCGGCGGAGACGCCGAAGGTGCGGCCAGCGCCGGCGGTGACGACGGCGGTGGGGGTGGGGCTGGAGCCGGTGATGCTGGATGAGACTGTCAGTATTCATTTTTTTTGTTTTTCTTCCGGGGGACGGGGGGAACCATCGACTTACGTTCCGTTGCCACCAGCCGGGGGAGGAACACCGAAGCCGGTGGAGGGGGCGGGGGGAACACCGGTGACGCAGGGCACCTGGACGGTCTCGTAGATCACGGTCGGGATGACGGTGGTGGTGGAGATGGTGTTGACGGAGTAGGTCGGGGTGCAGATGCCACCAGCACCGCCGCCGGGGAGGCCGGGCTGGCCGGTGGTCACGGGGGAGCTGGAGGAGACGAAGCTGGGGACGCCAGCGGGGCCGGAGGGGTGGGGGACGGCGGCGGTGTTGGTGGAGGCGACCGGGGGGACGTCAGTGTCCTCGGGAGGGGGCGCCTCGCCGGTCTCCTCGGGGGGAGGGACGGAGACCAGGGTGCTGCTGACGATGTAGCTGGACGAGGACACGACGGTGGACTCGGCCGGGCAGTTGGTGACGGTGGGGGCACAGCTGGTGATGGTCTCGTACTCGGTGCTGTAGACGGTGCTCTGGGTGAAGGAGTGGACGCTGGAGGTCACGCCGGTGGAGCGGGCAGGGCAGTCCGTGACGGTGGGGGCACACGAGGTGATGGTGATGTGCTCGGTGGCGTAGACGGTGGACTGAACCTCAGTGGCGACGGCCGTAGCCAGGAGACCAGCGAAGACTGCGGACTTCATCTTGACGGTTTGGTTTTGAAGTAGGATTTATAAATATCTCGTTTCGAGTGAGTTGAAGGTGGACGTAAAGACCGGACTGAAGCTCTGGGCTTGTAGTATGCGTTTGTTTGGTTTGTTGTGAAAGAATGGACGACCGAAGTCAAGTTTGAGTCAAAGGCTCTGGGAGGTGAATATCGCGGAGCTGTTTGGTGGGCTGGAGGAGAGGAAAAGACGGCAAAGATGTCGAGAAAAGAGGGCAGACTTGTTAAATACCACAGTAGGCCCTCGACCGCAGGTACACACACGGTAGACCCCGCGGGTTTCCTCCGGGAGGTGTGAGGGCGTGGGATCTGTGGGAAATTGCACCGGACATGGATCGTGCAGGGGCGGTGCGCTAATCCAGGGGCCTCGGTGGAGGAGAAGTCTTCAGGAACAATCATTAACATTTCCCAGGGATATCCTCCACCAAGGTATCCACAGCGACTGGGTTGCCCGGGCCGGGGCATGTGTTCTGACAGCACCCGCTCGTTGGCAACCTCAGCGCACGAGATTCGCCATCATGTGGTGCCGCTGTCAAGACGGGATACAGTACGTCAGTACGTCTGCTCAGGTGTTGTGTTGCCTGGGCTCGCAGCCGCGGAGGACTGATCGACACGATTCGATCTCGAGGCTAGCCTGATGAGTGGACAGCGACGCCCAAAAGGACGGGTAGGGTTGCAGAGTGTGGAGTTAGCGCAGCCTCCATCTTGGACTGTCGGGTCGCTGTCCTGCGATGCTATTGCATGCTGACAAGCGCTTAAGAGCACTTGAGGAGAGCCTTTTTTGTTGCCAGCCCGTGCCGATTCGTCGACGTGAATCATGACGGCAGCAATTGAGGCTGGTGATGATGGCTGATGATCAACACATTCATCGTCTGCGATACAGCCGCGCGTTACCTGGCAAGCCTGGTCTGTTCACGCGAGCCTTGTGCTTTTCGATCATCGACGGCTGCCTCCAACAGACCCCCCAGGTGGATAATGCCCAATGCTTTTGGGGGCGGGTCGGCAGCGATGGCAAGCGAGCAGCAAGTCGGCCACGGCCACGAGATTGCGAGCCATGGGCCATGGCTGGCCTGCTGGCCTTGGTGCTGCCCCGGATTCCCAACGTCGGCGATGCCAAATTGGGATTGACCAGGGGCCACTTCCGGACCCTGCATGTTTGTGGGACTGGCAGCTGGCTGGACCCCCATCAGAGAGATAACCTTGTCGCTAGAGGTGATATTTGGGAATTGTCAGTGCCACCCAAGGAAGATCTCTAAAGCCGCGAGATCCCGGACCATGCTCGAGAGGTACGCCAGGCCACGTCCTGAAACGAAACGTAATGGCAAAGACCGAGCTCGACTCTCATTGACCGACACTTTGGGTTTTTCCAATAGCACCAAAAAGCCACACAGCCTGAAAGCGCTGTGTGTGCCGCCCTGCCGCCCCGTAAGCTTACTGTTCTGACTGACTGTGCGACTGCGTGAGATGGGCAGAGAGACTGAGAGAAGGCCGTCCAAATCTGCCAACCGACAAATGAGGATTGCGGAGGTGGGAAATTTGCTGCTGCTGAGCCTCACATTAGCAGTAGGGAGGGGGCCGTTGGCTGTCGGTGGTGGTCGGGTGCTTGGTGGTCTTTTGCTGCTACTGGCGAGCTTCTCCAGACGCTAATGCAGGTACTCCTCCCTTCGCTTCCTCTCCCGGCAATCAGGCCTGGGCCTGGCGGGGCTGGACCTTTCTGACAGAAAGGAATTGCCAACCACGACTGCAATTGCTGCTATTTAAATGACAACGATAATAGCAATGCCAATTAGAGAAATACGAATGTCAGCCTACCTCAGTAAAAATGCCTCTACTCTGTTGTCTGGTTCACTCAATCTGGATGTGTGAGTGAGCCACAAAATCTCACCGCTTGCTCATCAGCAACAACCGTGTGCAAGGATAGCGGCACGGTGCCTGGGGACTGTAGGCACCCCAGGCCTGGGTAGCAGGCTCCAGCAACTCGAAACACAGAACCACTGATATGCATCCCGCAACCTTGGAATCTCGTGGATCTGCTCCCCCGTCCTTGGTCATGCCTGTTAACCAATAACAAACTGTATGTGCCAACTTCTCCCACCTGCCATTCACGCATCTCGCCTCTACATTGACTGACTGACCGACTGACCGACTGACCGGCTGATTAACTCCATCTCACCCACGAGGTTGGACTCTCGCGAGGTAATCTCGCAAATTTGTCCCGGCCCAGATCCAACGGCTCCTCATCAAACCATTGCCTTCCCAATCCGTCCTGATCGTCGCCTTAGCCTTCTCCATCCAATGCCGCACCCACCCATCAATCATGTCGACTGTGCGCACCCGTGCCCAGAGGAGCCGAGTCCCGCGCAGGGACCACCCAGCCTGCTTCCAGAAATAGGTGGAGGATGCTGGGAGGAAGCCAAGCTGGGGCCATCTCACCTCGCCCGGTCTGTGAGCCGCCCATGAACAGACTGCCGTGTGGTACACTATTGAGTCTCTACTCTACTAGAGTGCTCTACTACTAGCACCCTACGATTCACATGCCCCGTCAGGCCGACGATCATGTCACTCCTCCCCCATTGTGAAGATCACGGCGAGTCCTGTGTCAAGCCCGTATACCGGCCGTTGCCCTCGCTATCACCGACCAGAGTGTGGTGGGCCCGGTTCTTATTTGACAAAGGCTTGGCATCATCACCCTCGAAAGAGCACCCACGCCTAGTGCAGCCCCCTTTCCCCAAGCGAGGTAGATCTCGCTGCCGGCTCAGGTGCTTGCCTCTGAGAACGGGGTCCTTCGCGAACAATGGCAGCGTGAAGGAGATGAACCATCTTGCCCAGCGAAAGCACGCAATGCTACTTGACTGTACGACTGGGCAACGGACAAGCTCTTCGGGGCTTTTTCGGACCCCTGTGACCATTTTGGCAATTTGTTGCTCCAGAGGTACGCCAAGCATCTGCCATACCTACGCACTGATGAGCTTCTTTCTCGGTTGGGCATCTCAGCCTCTCGAGGTGGCCACGCACATGGGTCCTCACTCGTGGTGTACCGCATACCCGGTCTACATCTTTATTTGAGGAACCCCTCCGGCCTCCTTCCCCGAGCTCACACTTTTATCCTGTCGGTTTTATGAGATGCCTTTTCGTGCTCAACATGATGCTACTTGTCAACATCTACTTGCGATTGTTGTACATCCCAACATCCCAGGCAATTCGAGGATCCCGGATTCTGACCCATGGCCACTTGATAAAAACCTATGGCAGGATGAGTGAGAGTCGGGGCTCTTTCACCAGGTTGCGGGTGCTCCCAGAAAACACCCAAACTAGGTAGGCCGGATATGAGAAGAAGGGAAGTCAACCACCACACTTGGAGCTTTCAGCGAGTCTCGTGCCTTGTGGGATCTCATATGATAGTGTCTCCGAGTATAGAAGGATGAACTGCTCCTCAGCAGACTGGCCGAGTAGGTTTTGAGCGTCCGCCACGTTTGTGAAGGCTCGAGGAGCCCAGTGCAGCCCAGAAACGAGTGGAGGTTTGTGAAACGCCTTTCCAAGAGCCCCAACCCAGCATCTGCTCACGTCTTCATACACGATACGCTGTCTGTTACAGAATTGAGGCGGATTTTCCTAGACCTGGGAGTCCGGTCAGCCATGCAAGTCCTAGACTATCATTTGTGAGCACCCGGTCCTTGAACCTTGGAAGTCTACATGTGCCTGAAGCTAGAGCTGCGCTCATTGTGGCAGTAACACAGGAGCACCCTCAAGCACCCCTCGGGGCTCTAGTCCTCCGATGAGGCCCTCCGGAGGCACTGGTCTCTGGAGACTCTGGGACCTCTGCATGTCCCGCTGCTGGCGCCAATCTCAGCGCGCCTGATGGGGATGTTCACGGCATTTTATACCCAGGGGAGCAGAGGTACCATCGGTGAGCCACGGCCATCACTTGGACTTGCACCTCAGACCGCCCAGGTTCAATTCGTAGCGGCCTAACTATGTGGTTTCGCTTCTATTCCGTATACGTCCGAGGACATACATGGCCCCTTCATACGGTGATAAACGCTCACCGACTGAGCATGTTGTGACATTATTAACCTGATAACTTCATACCACACACACAAAATCTGCAGCAAATATCTCATACCAATCCATGGGCAATTAAATTGCACAGAATTCTTTTGCGCCATCTCTGTACAATATCCCAAGAAGGATTTCCTACCTTACGAGATTTCTATCACACACAAACAAGCAAGACCGTGAGTTGCACGTTTCGCTGTCATCCAGAAAGGACAGTATCGAAGTCAACTATCAGGTCTCTGCTTTCTTGGAATTCGCTGCTGCTTAGCTGGAGCACGGGCACCTCTGCCTAATCCAATATTACGGAGTTGCATCCTTTTGACTCGGAGTGGTCTCGTTCTTAATCCGTATACATCCTGATGAACTTCTCAAGATCACATCCGGGAGGGAGACCCGGGATCTTACAGGCCCACGAGGAGACAGGACTACTAGTAATTATGTGACTTGAGCACGTTTCTCAAATGTTACGCGCAACGGTGCAACTCGAACGGAGGTCCCTTGATTGGTCTCGTTACGAAAGCCCACAGTGTGACTGACGGCACTGAAAATGTCAAATCGTTAGAAGAGCAAAGGCACATGGAATATTTGGAGTCGGTTAAAGGAATTTTTGGGAAGTCTGGGAGAAGAAATCAATAGATCCAGATGGCCAGCCTATCATTGCTGAAGAGCGACCATTAGAAGAAGCGCATGATCCCTGAGAAATGAGAGAGTGGCGTCTTAATTTGGTGAAGTCACCAATGTACTGGTCCATGATACACCCACCGTTGCGGGAGGGAGGAGTCTAGGAACACAATGTCTTCATGTCTAATACCTAGTTGTATATCGCCTGTAGTACCATGCATTTACTAACATCTGGTTGAAACTTGATCCTCTTTTGGTGCGCTCGCGCCAAAATACATTGCGCCGAACAGAACCAGCCTCATTCTCGGATGGAGAAATAACCCATCTTCACAAGAGAGCCCGAGCTCACATGAACCGGGGGCTTACTTCTACAGTTTCTTCACCATCTTAGACTCCTCGTTGTCCCCAGTTTGGTTCCCCTGGAGAAGCCCCTGACCACGCAACAGTGCCCGGACAGCAAGTCAGACGTAAACCTTGAGCACCCACCCCGTCCTGCAAACCCGCGCCGCGGCCAGCGCGATGGCGGCCAGCAGCATGCTGCTCGCGGCCCACATCTGCGCGGGGAGGTATTCCCCGCCGCTGGCCTGCAGGAGGGCGCCCGCGACGGGGCTCCCCGTGAGACTGGCGACGGCGACGATGGTGACGACGAGGCCCATGCGCGTGCCGAGCTTGCTGAGGTCGTCGGTCAGCGCCGTCAGCGAGACGGCGAAGAGCGACTGGATGCCGCTGGCCACGAGCCCGTAGGCGAAGGCGAAGCCGTAGAGCGAGCCCTGGGAGTGCCGCACCGCGGGCCAGCAGTACAGCACGACGGCCACGGACGCCGCGGTCGGGACGGCCGTGTTGAGGGGCCCGAGGAAGCGCGCCGCGATCCAGCCTGGGATGATGCGGCCCGGCACGCCGAGGGCGTTGAGGATGAGGAGGAGGTTCATGGAGTCCACGGAGTTGAAGGAGGCGTAGGTGGTGGCGTAGATGTCGATCTAGTGGTGATGGGCACGTCAGAGAAAGATCCGAAAAGAAACGAAGGGGTGAATAACTGAATAAGTAAGTACGTACGTAGTAAAAGGCAAAGTACACCGCCCAATAGACAAGGAAGAACCCAATGCTGAAAAAGACATAGGCTGGTTCCTTGAGAGCGTGAAAGTCGAACAGAGGGCCGGATCTACGAGCCGGGATGCGCACGCGTACGAGGAGGTTGATGAGGATAGAGACGAAAAGCGTCACGAAGGCCATGGCGCGCACTGTCCAGCCGAAGCCCACGCGAGGGAGCAATTGCTGTGCCATGGCCGGAAACACCAATCCGCCAGTCCCTGCCCCGGACGCAATGATGGAGACTGCTAAGGACTTGTTGGCCTTGAAATACGATGCTGGCACCGAGAGGCCCGGCATGGACAGGATGCCCATCCCGATCCCGCTACAGATACCCTGGGCGAGGAAGATCTGGTAATACTCTGTACACAGGCTCGTCATGAACAAGCCAAAGACGATCAAAATCGTCCCTACGAGGACAGACTCGTGGACCAGGCCCGCGTCGCTCGCGCGGCCAGACAGGGTGCCAAGCACCAGGAGGATGAAAATTTGCACCGTACCAATCCACGAGACAGTCGACGGTGAAGCATCTAGCATCTCCATATAGGTGGACTGGAAGAGGCCGAAGCTGGTGATCAGGCCCCAGCTGATGAACCACATCAGGTGGGCTGCCAGGACCTGAAGCCATGCCACGGTGCCACCATCCGGGGGCGGGGCCGGGAATAGTCCATACTTCTTCAGGGGAGGCCGAAATGGCGTGGGCGTAATGGCCGCTTCGATCGTTTTGTCTTCGTTTTCCTGAAGCGGTTGGGACTCGAGTCCTGAGGGAAATGCCGGCACTTCTGTTCCCGCGTCGTGGCGCTGTTTTTCATCGGGAGTCTGCAACCCAGACGCCACAGGCGTTTCGTCTGACGCAGAAATGCTTGTAGCTACTGCTGATTTCATATTGTCAACGTCGGACGACTGTAGTGAAGCCTCTTGATTTGCTATATTTGTGTTGAGGAGCGCGGCTCTAGGATACCTAGGTAAGTAGGGGTGGTGGCGCCCAAAATCTGATGGGTAGGGAGAAGTCTAGATTTCGAGTCACAGAAGATAGGAGGGAAACCCAAGAAAATGCCCAACTTGAGACTCAGAACAAAACAAAACAGAGGGCGTCGTTGACAAACTTACGGACCAACCAGTTGAACCATTTTGACTAGGTTGATATTGAACTACTTGCAAGGATGAAATGCGATGCGACGCTGAACCAACACACATAAGTAGTGTACGTACAAAATGTACCATGTACACTGAGTGTTCATGCCAAGCATGCAGCAATAGTACTCCTCGCCGATTTGGTTGGCTTGCTTGTCGGTCTCCGTTCGGGCCCGGGATCCTGAGCGGTTGAGGATGTTAGAATATTTGGTGGCAAAGTGTGAAATTTTTGGGGTTGCCTAGAAGAGAATGGCAGGCATTCTCGCGGTTGTTACGGCTGGAGGAACACCCTTGCCCGGCCCAGTACGGAGTAATTCGACAATATACGAGCCATGAACGGTTCACCGTTCCCAGGACTGGGCTGGTGCAGCGGTTCACATGTCCACGCGGGCACACTAGTGCAAAAGGACGTACAAGTTGGGCCCGTTGGCCGAGACATGGCTAGAGCGAGTAGATAAACAGCTCACGGCAGCTGCCTTTCTACGATCGATGAGGCATAGTTGCTGATCGGTGACAGGAGGGATCAAAAGGACCAGCTGGGCCGGGCAAATATACCCTAGCTAGCAGGTCCGTGAGTGAGCTGGTACAAAAGACAAGTAAAGTTCAGATACAGTCGTAATTGTGCAGACGCATGAGGCTAAATGCTGTACTCCGTACTGTGTAGTACAAGTAAGCTGACAGCTGCTGCCATTCTTGCCGTGCAGCAGTTTGCGCTATCGTAACACAAAGGTGACGGGGCACAGGGCATACATATGCGGCTAGACATTCTGCGGTTAGACGACAAAAACCAACATACATATGTACCTAAGCGCTTAGATACTTCAATATGCAATTTTGTACTTTGCCAGGCTTTGATATCATTCACAGATCGACGGCCGGATCAGCAGATCTGGCGTCTTTCGTTTTCTTGGAACTCGGGGCAGCAAGCTTGCAGATCAACCCGATGCCTTGCCAACCGCGCCCAATTATACGCAGACCTTTAAGTTCACGGTCCGAATTGGTTGGTTCTGTGTCTTATTCAGACGCCTCCGTGCATCATTACGTATAGCACTAGAGATGTTGATCACAGAGAACCAGCTGCTGGACCCGCACTTCCGCCTCTCGTTCCAATGCCATGATTCCACATTGATCTGACCGACCATCGTGCTGACGGAAACTTCGGCAGTTAAATAGGTACCATGTGGGTTGTGGGGACTGTCACCAGACCAGGCACTGATCTCTGCCGCATGCTTACCTACTGCGGTGCAAAATGCTGACTGCCCGCATATTGCATCCACATGCCCTCGGGTCAACCACATCTCCTCTCATTGGCTCAGTGCACTAGGAGTTGACCACAGGTGCGACTGCTCTCTTCTCAACTTGTGGGCTACGAAAGTTCACTGAAATTTGACAAAGTGGATACATACATGTGCAATATTGCTATTCAATCTATTCTAACATTCTCAGTTGACATGAATGGCAATTAGAGATGCTCATTACAAGTCTCGATTTATAAGGTCAAAGGACTCATCACGACCAAAGCACCAGTGTAGCTGGATCTTCGCCCTGACCTGGTAGATACCCAATGAAGGAGCTCACAGTATAACGGACGGGAATGTCCCGTTCTCCTTTCGGGATATCACATGCTCTGACCTCATGGAAATTCCTGCAATCAAAACATTGAATTGTCAGCAATGAGATTTGATTTAATAGCATGAAAAGCGCCAGTTTGTCACGTGTAGATGGGAAGGTTGCTTACCTGGAGTTGAAAATTGTGAGATCACCTCGGCGGGCGCTCATCACTTTGAAAGCACGGCCCTGGACGATCTGGGGATCATATGCGTATTTCGGGAACTCCTTCCTGAATGTAAGATCGTCCTGCGGTGCCCTCCACTCCCTGTCGTATATGTATGTGTCACCACCAGGGATCTTGTTGATCAGGATATTCCACGAGATCTGAGCGGCAATGCGCCCGATTTCCCA
Organism: Diaporthe batatas; assembly: GCF_019321695.1. NCBI lineage: Eukaryota > Fungi > Ascomycota > Sordariomycetes > Diaporthales > Diaporthaceae > Diaporthe > Diaporthe batatas. Next base: position 933,917 of record NW_025408557.1, on the reverse strand, counting down.
GTTTGCGCCTTCCTGGTTATTTCAAAAAGAACATGTCAGCTTTATGAATGGCTTGGTGAGAATTTTGGTGAGACTGAGAGGGTTTTGTAGGGGTCAGTCAAGAATTCCTTAATTCTTACGAAAGGTGCGTAGTCGGCGTGGATTTGTATGCCGCTGTCCAGGGCCCGGACGACGCCGGCGAAATACTCTCGATCCCCCTCAGTTGCCAACCGGACCGGCAGGCCAGTGGCCTTACGGAGGGAACCCGCGATCCGATCCATAATGTCAACTCCTGCTTCTGCTTTCCAACGATCCTGAAGGGATCTCGCCTTTTCGACGCGTCCAAAGTATGTGTCCTTGTCTAAGTACGAGTGGAGGTCAGCAGCTAGAGCAGGTCGGTCTCGGCCTCAAAGTTTGAGATGGATTGTCTCGTGTGCGCATTCGGGATACCTTTGGTGTAGTCTGTTTGGGAAATACCAACGCAGCCAACCTTGGGCCAGACGTGATCAATGTTGTAGATCCCCTGTGTTTGCTCAATTAACTCAGGTTCTAAAGTTGTCGGAGCAGCATGCAATATGGAGGCCTCACTATCTTGTGTGTCAGGAGAATCTCGTGCATGGCATTGCATTCCTCGTCGCTAAGGAAGTTCCTCTCGCGGACGAGGGGAATGTTGTTCGCAAAGAGGTCCAAAAGAGACGGTTTCGACAAGGAGTGATCATCAAGAGACTTCCAGTGAGTGTGAATGGTATGGTCTTGTCGCATGCCGAGGATGCGCTCCTCGCGCGACCCATTGGTGTCCAGTGCCACAGGAAGGTTGAAAAACGAGGAAGAGCTTTTTGCAAGCATTTTGTCGAGACAAGGGTCGTCGGAAAGGGGCTATGACTGCGCACACATGTAATGACCGCTACCGAGACCCAAAACTTCCAGCATCACTGTCGTTGTATCAACAAGCACGACCGCTTAGGTTTATATAAAACTCCACTATTCACCCGGTTGGCGAATATCTTACAGGTCGAGTCGGAGAAAAAAAAAGTCATGATATGACAGCTGAGACATTGCTTCTGTGACACCACCTGGGCATGCAATGTGCCTGCGTGAATGCCCTGGTACAGTCAGACCCAGTCTCGGCGTTTCGACAGTCGATGTGGTAGCATTGAAAGGACCTGCGGATGGTCACCATTCTGCGAGGGCGCGGCCAAGACCATTTGGCAGCTAGCCCGCGCCTATGAAGCCATTCCTACAACTTCAAGCGGTCAAGGCCCGACAGGAAGGATACCTCGTGAGGAAGGTTACCTTTCACTCGTTGCCTACCTAGGTACTCAACAAACGAACGAGATTCCGGCACACATGTCCGATTCAGCGCATATGCACTTTGCAGGTCGGCACGTACACGCGTTAAACGAGACCACTCACGACCCAATGCAACTGATGATTCCTGCAAGCCACTGCAATCCTTCGGCCTGCTTTCCATTCCAAGGCTCTTCTGCTGCCACCCGAGAGGCAATAGACAATACATCCCAGCCCTGAGGCCCCCCCTGCGTGCCGCAGTGCGCCCATTCCTCAACAGGGACACGGACACCGCGGGGGAGGTTTGTGTCACGTCGCTCGGCCCGTCAGCCACACAAAAAAATCCTTCATCTAGGTGCATACCATGTTTCCGGCAAGATTGGGCGAAGTCAGGGATGTGTGGTGTAGCCATTTGTGGCAGGTCACAGTCTGGGTTCTGAAATCTTCAGTTCAAGACTCCGGGTATTATTGTTTATATATAGTTTCACTTCTATTTTATATATATTTAAGGATATATATAGTGCCTTTATATAATAGTAAGTACTTAAAATCTAGTATTTAAAAAGAATATAATATTAATAATAATAATTATAATATAATAAATATTTATAACTTTAACTTTATAATATATAAATAAAGTTAAAAGGTATTATTTTAATAATAATATTAATTAAAATATTATAAAGAAGTTATATAATAAAATTAAAAATAGTTATTATATAAATAAATTATATTAAAAGAAGTTTAATTAAAGATTATCCTTTAAATATATATATATATATATATATATATATATATACTTTATAATAAGACCTTTATTAAATAAATTTATAAAGTTTAATATTATAACCTTTATTTAAGTATATAATTATTAATTTTAAAAGAATTTAAAATAAAGAAATAATTTATAATATATTACTTTTAAGATTTTTATAATAAAATATTAAAACTCTTAAAAAGAGTTTTAAAAGTAATTTATAAAAAGATAAAGAAAAAGTATAATAAGTTTATTCTTTTTTAAGTTTATATTTTTATTATTAATAATTATTAATTTTTTAATAATATAAAAAAGTATAATAGAAATAAAAGAAAGAGTAGATTTAAAGTTTCTCTTTAAAAGAATTATAAGGATATATATAAAGTTATTAAAGACTTTATATATAAGCTTTAGATTAAGGAAGAAATAAGTAGTTAAACTAAAAGATAGTTATATAGTGTAAAGGAAAAATATAGTGTAGCTAAAGCTATTGTTGTTTGTATTGCGGACTTTCTACGAGCCCGGACCACCATATACCGACACCTAGGCCAGGGCACGACTGATTACGATTAACTATCATGGTGCAACCTCAATGTCGAGACTCCTCAGCTCCTCCGAAAAAGTCCGTCCGAGGAACCCGGGTAAAGAGACCTACCTAGATAACTCACCACGAGGTACACAAGTGGATAGCTTTACGAGTGAAAATATGAAATCAGCAATCTCTTGCGAGGATTTTCTAGAGGGTCTACAGTGATATGTGATCATTCAATCTGGACTTCCTAAGCACGTGTCTGGGACCAGATTGATATACCAGTTGCTCTACTAGTTGCCAAGTCAGGAACACCATGTGTAAGCGAGACTTCACGTCCAAATTAAGCCTAGCGGCTTCCCAGTCTTGGGAAGTACACAGGCGCGGTCTGGAAGGATTCAACGCTTCCTACTTCTAGTTAGTCTCCATGTCTGCATGTTGAAGGCAGAGACATACATGCCATTGGCGCGCTCCTGCAACGAATGGAAGGGCCTGGGCTGGCCCTCGCGGCACTACCGGTCAGTGCTCTCTTCCCTCTCGCGGGGTCAAAAACCCACGCTGCTGGAGCCTTACATGTTCGTATCTGCAGCGGTGTGGCACAGCAGTCATGATGACGCTGTTGGCGGAAGAAAAACCTCCCTTGCAGATCGGCCCCCAAACGTCAAGGTCCAGATTGGCCCGCTTCTTTAGGTTGTGAGTTTCGCAATCGGAGTGGGCCTGCCTCCATTGCTAGGGCTGGTTGGCAGGTTGGCAGGTTGGTAGGGCTAGCCAGGCCCATGTAAGTGCCCCTCCCTTTATACACCCCACACAAGCAGGTCAGAATCCTTTGGCTTTTTCAGAGTTCTGACAGAGGTCTTCGAACCTTCCCTCCAGCACTTGTCACATGTTGTGGCGCCCCTCCACGATAGTTGACACCGATAACAGCAACATTAAGGGCCTAGAAGTCGTCGCGGCCGAAGGAAGGCAGCAGCTAGCCAGACCGACGAATCCTGTACCACTCCTTCTTGCCGTTGTGCCCTGCGTGCATGCGGATGTTCCGTACTTTGGTAGGCAGCCAATCAGCACCGTGTCTTTTGTTACATTGCATCCGGGGCTTGATTCACTTTGGGGGGCCATGTCTTCTAGGTTGATGCTCCTCGCACGCCTGCTCCCCTCAATTTGATGCTCAAAGCCGCTCCAAAACACTCTTCCATCGCCCGTATAAGAGGTGAAGGGTACCATTGTAGGGTTTATTCAATGTTGCGGACCCGCAGATTCTAGAAAGACGCATATATCGTCTCACATGGTTCTAGCACAGAGGGTCTATATCATCTCTCATAAACTATCGTCCACTTGTTTTGCCCACCTTGGCACCTTGTGAACTCTTCTGCTTCGGTATCCTTTGCTGTGAATCCCCTCTCTCATTCTTTCCCCCCTGGGTGTCCCGTCCGTCATCTACAGAAAATGGCTATCAAGCAAGTCAAGCTAGAGCCCCAGGTTAGTAGAATTCCAAGCCGGAAGCGATCACCCACCTATGCCATCGTATTGGCTTATCAACCGAGCGCCACATGAGATGACGTTGCCCCTCGTGCTAATCAGCAAGGCTCGGACCCATCTAGGCACCGTACCTGAACCTCATCAACAATGAGCTCACTTCCACGGCGCAGACACGCCACGGTGTGAACCCCTCAACAGAGGAGGCCCTCCCGGAGGTCCCCGTCTCGGGCGAGGCCGAGGTCGACCGCGCCGTCGCCGGGGCCAAGAAGGCCTTCCCCGCGTGGAGCACCCTCTCGTGGGACGAGCGCGCGGGCTACCTGCTGAAGCTCGCCGACGCCGTCGAGGCCAACCACGACTTCTTCCGCGACCTCGACATGGCCGAGACGGGCAAGCCCCTCTCGACCTCGAGCTTCGAGCTGGCCCTCACCATCGGCCACCTGCGCGACACGGCCAAGCTGCGCGTCCCGGACGAGGTCGTCGAGGACTCGGCCGAGCGCACATGCCGCGTGCGGTACAGGCCCCTGGGGCCCTCCGCCGCCATCGTGCCGTGGAACTGGCCGCTGCTCCTGGGCATCGGCAAGATCGGCCCGGCCGTGCTGGCCGGCAACACGGTGGTCGTCAAGCCGAGCCCGTATGCGCCGTATATGCTCCTGCGGGTCGGCGAGCTTGCGGCAGAGATCTTCCCGCCGGGCGTCGTCCAGGTGCTGAGCGGTGATGAGAGCCTCGGCCCGCTGCTGACGCACCACCCTGATATCGCCAAGGTCAGCTTCACGGGCAGCACGGCGACGGGCCGGAAGGTCGGGGAGGTATGTGGGCGCTTGCTGAAGCGGGTTACGCTGGAGCTTGGCGGCAACGATGCAGCTATCATTTGTGATGATGCTGATATCGCCAAGGTCGTGCCACAGGTAGGTTCAGTTTGATCACATTCCCCTGTCCTGGGCACAGCGAGTATCTGCGGGTGATATCGTTCGTCCGATATTCCTCCATACTGACAAATCATTGCTCTAGGTTGCTTTCCTCGCCTTGGTCGGCTCCGGACAGATCTGCATGAACATCAAGAGAATGTATGTTCACGACAGTATTTACGACAAATTTCTCGCTGCTCTGACTGAGTTCGTTCGCAACAACTTGCCATACGGCTCTGGTCAGGACGCGAATGTGGCGCTAGGTCCTGTGCAGAATAGCATGCAGTATGGCAAGGTGAAGAACCTATTTGAGGAGGCCGAAAAGGAAAAGTGGACTATTGCGCTTGGTGGCCTCAAGGAGCTGAGCGAGAAGCCCAACAAGGGACTGGTCCTCCCACCAACGATTATCGACAACCCGCCGGAAAGCTCTCGCATCGTGACAGAGGAGCCCTTCGGGCCTATCCTGCCTATCCTGCGCTGGACGGACGAGGCGGACGTGATCGCCCGTGCAAATGCCTTTGACCAGGCGCTGGGCGCCTCGGTCTGGAGTAGCGATGTTGCCAAGGCCACCAAGATCGCCGATCAGCTGGAGTCTGGCAGTGTCTGGGTGAACTCGCACTTCCAGGTAAGTGGCAACATGCCTTTTGGGGGGCACAAAGCAAGCGGAATCGGCATGGACTGGGGCGTTGTTGGGCTTAAAGGCTGGTGCAACCCTCAGGGGTTCTGGGTGATCAAGGGATGAGATTGCTTTTACAGAGAGGAATATCCCCCGCACGAGAAATAAATTACCTGGCTGGCTGCAGTAAGCGGGCAATAAACATGCTGTGAAACCGGGGAATGTGGGATGCTTACTGTGTACATGCCGACTGCAGTCAGAGTAGTAAGTACCCAAGTATTGATCTACCCGGGGCTGGGATTTATTAGTCTGAAAACAAATGTGACTGGGTGCTGGGATCTTTGCTGGGTTGCATACATATGTAGGATGATGACTACCTAGGTATCGACCTGCAAACCGACAACATGTGAAACTTGAGTGTGAAGCTTGAGTGTCTGCTAGTCGTGCATTTCTGCATCGTTCTCGAACCAATGATCCTCCGAGGGCATCGGCCCCGACCTGCATCAACAGGCCCGATGGTCCTTTGGGCGTATTTCTGGCAGATTTCCCCAGCTCATATTAAAGCTTGGCTTTTGATCCGGCTCGGCGGGTCGGAGAAAGGCGTCTACGACTTTGGGCTTAATCTGCTCCATTCCCGGCCAACGAGGATGTAAGCATATTTCTGAGGAAGAGGAGATTCTCTCTGGACAGGGGGTCCTTTGGATTTGAGGGATTCCAATATTCCTAGGTGCCGAGGTCATTCTGAGAGATCCCCCATTCACAGATAGTGGCCAGGGAAAGAATATGCCCACGATTGGTAACACCACCGCCGAAACACCCGCCCGCCCAGGCCGCCCAGAGACTTCCAACCGCCATACGACCACAGTAATGTCAAGAGTGGATGCCAAGACTGTGCGATGCATATGGTGGTTTAGAGACACCTCCACCGATGAACCACGCCGACATGCATGTTCGCGGGGCGGAAAGCGGAGATCTTGTCTGAATATGGACTGAGAGCTGCGGTACGCGGAGACTACAAAGCACCCCGAATTTTATTACTTACCTAGGTAGCTTGCGGAGATCTGCATGGTGTTCTTCTAGTCGGTCCTAGCTGCACGATGCGGCTCTAGTTGATGGCACCCTGCTGCCCACAGACATTCTCAAATTGCAGGCACCAACCCGGTCTGTCTTGGGGCCTGTTGCAGGCCTGCTGGCCGCCTACTTGAATACCTAGTTGCCTAGGTACCGTACAGGCTGAGAGGTTGACCATTCTGCAGGCTGAGCCAAAGCTTTGATTCCAAGCGCTGGCTGCGGCTTACACGGGCGGTACTGGATACCTTGTGCGACCCCCTTGCCCGATCTTGTCGTCTCCTCCACCTCGAAAAAGGCAACCCCAGACGCGTCTAATGCAGGAGAGATGCTCCCGGAGGCGTCCTACTGCAGGGTAAGCAATCTCGGGCGCTAATATTGGTGAAGTCCGCCGTGCGCTACCCAGGTGCCGTGGTGTGGAGGATCAATGGATTCTGCACCTTCGGGTTCCCATCCGCGTTGGCCAGTTTCCCTGCCCACTTAAGTAGTTACGATGTCCAAAAATTGTGCTTTTAGGATGATTCATGTTTCATTGTGTTGTGCTGTTGTTTCTATTCTGCATAATGCTGGACCTCCCGCGTGGCCTCCAAGTGTTGCAGCTGACAGGACAGCATTCCCCAGCGTCCCGCCTGGGTAGCACACGGGACAATTCATCAGCCGGGGATTCCGGGTTCACATATGCGGGCGTTAGGAGGAGTGGTACAGGATTAATGGTTACTGCAAGCGAGATGGATGTGTACTGTGTATGCAGCTACCTGCATGGGTCCTTTGGCTGCTCAAGTTCCAGACTGCCCAGGTGCTTGGATTTTTCTGGGGAGTAAGAGCGCCTCGGTTCTTGAAGTAGTTAGTGGGTTGAGAAGAAGCATGCTTGAGTGCATGAGTATGCCGGTGTGAAATGGGGATATCCAGATGCTCGGGGACGATCTTCCTCGGTTGGATATCATCTTTGTATATTGCAAACTAGATCGTCACACAGTGAAGGGGACTTGAATAGCGTGCATGTTTGACGTTCTGGGGTAACCAGGCAGGGTGGCTTGCATAAGTCTGGTCTTCGTCGAGGTCGCCAGGCCAAACAGACACGGCAGGAGGATGGTTTGGAGGCCCAGTGGCGTTGACTTGGGCGTGTCGGTCAGCTCACCTAGCAAGTCGGTCAAAAGATTCCAATTCTGGATAATTGGTTATAAGTTCTCACGGACCCACCTCGGCAGGGGCATCGAGGCCACCAAAATCTGACTATACGACGGTGAGGTCGCTTGCAACTGAGTCATCCAAATGTCGAGGGTGCTTTCTCCCTTTCCTGCTCGCCTGAACTGACCAGAAGGGCTGTTTTCATGACCCACTGGCTGTCACGTGTTGGACATCTCAGCCTTGCCTGTTTACTATAGTCTCTGGTCCCCTTCGCCTTACCTATCGCACAACGCCACCAACAGCCTCTCCCGTCTTCGTCTATCGACCGTTGTCGAGATGGCGTACACTTACAGCCCCATCGTCGAGACCTGGGCCCTCTATGGCGCCGGGTCACTGCTCATCTTCTCTCGGAGCCTGTGTCGTTGGAGGATGGTGGGCTTCCGCGGCTTCGATTTCGATGATTATTTCATCTGGTTTTCATGGGTAAGTTCATCTGGAAGACGAGACAACGCCTCTAGCCATTCCATGCTTCTCAGGCTGACTTGAAAATTGTGGACGAACAGGTAGTCTATACCGTCATGACATATGCGGCAGATGTCTGTGACCGCCACCCGGACTTACACGTCCTCACATTTGATCAAAGGAAGGACATGACAGCGGATGAGGCCGCACCTTACATTTGGGTCACGCAATGGTTTTGTGCCGGAGTGGCAACCTACGTCGTCTTCGTCTGGTCGCTCAAGATCAACATGCTGATCTTCTTCCGGCGAGTCGTCAAGGGCCTCTGGGTCGCAAAGCTCATTTGGCCTCTGTTGGGCCTCGTCTTGTGTACTTTCATCATGATCATGGGTATTCTGTTTGGGGCATGCCGCCCATACCCTAGGATGTGGAAATTCTACACCGACGAGGGTGGTGAGTGATCCATTTCTAGCCACCGCTGGAAGTACCGAGTGTGTTTCGAGAGAAATAAGAGATCTGGCTAACACAGGTGACCATTCAACAGATTTGTGCGAGCCCCAAGCAACGCTCTATATGCTCCCAGTTCTTGTTATGAACATCGTCACAGACCTCTGCATTATGGCCATACCTGCCCCCGTCGTCCTGCGAGCTAAGATGAGCCTATGGAAGAAGGTATCACTGGTCCTCCTCTTCAGTGGCGGATTCTTCATCATGATCGCAGCCATTCTGCGAGTGACATTTGTCATGGTGGTTAGTCAATCCTGTCCTAACATGTCTATTAAATATTTCCAGTATTCTGACACACATACCTCTTTCATAGCAAAAGGATGGATCCACGGCAGCTATTTGGTCTTGCCGAGAGGATTTTGTTGCCACGTTGGTTGGGCAAGCTCCCATGTGTACGTATTATACCACTCCCACCCGTATCCCGAAGCATATCGAGCTGTCGGCACAATCATCCGTGGCACAGCCTTCCACACCCAACTATACATCGAGTCAATATAGTGTTTACCCATCGTTACTGTTGTCGCTGATATTGTGTCATGCAGTGCGCCCCGCTTTCAGCCGGCTTTTCTGGACATCGAGGGGCAAGATGACCACAGGGCAGAGCTCATCCATGAGACCCTCCAAGCCAGGCTCTATGCCCATCAACGACAGCAACAATGATGCCTTTGAGATGCGGAAGGGGAAGCGTAAGGTGCAGGACTACAACGCCACGATCCTATCAACAAGAGGATACGGCGATGATGAGTCCACAGAGAGAATCTATAATAAAGGAATTCTGGTAAACAGAGACGTGGATATTCACTACGAGAACGGCCACAATGAAGTCCCAGGATATGGATCTGAAGCAAGAGAGGACGGGAAGTATGCTGCAAATTGACTGGTTTGATCTCTCTGTATATAGACCATAGACTATTGATCATTTTTCATTTTGATACGCTAAGCCAAAATTGTAATGACTATCCCCATGACGAGTTGATTTGTTCTTGAATCATATGGCTCAGCTAAGACTCCCCCCATTGCATGCGATGGCGGTCTCCTCGACCAGGCCTTGTGAGTGAATTGAGTCGCGAGAGACTCCCGAGGAGTAGGGGTATTGTCCTTACCTAGGAAGCCCGGGCAGCCAATTGGTGCATATTGGGTCTTGATCTTCCTCTTCAGCCTTGTATCATTCGAACCCTAGCGACGCTCTTGGCCATGCTGATTATTCTCTACTAAATATTCTTCACTGCTCCTGTTGTTTTCCACGAGTTCAAATGTTGATGAGGCGGATAATTACAGTCTTTGTGTTCACCACAACTCCTGGTATCTCATACTGGTTGACCTTACGACTCCAGCAATTAGACCATCAATAATACTTACCAGTGCAGAGACTAAATAGAAAATTTCATGGATAAAGGACACTACAGCAAGAGTTTATGGGTTTCAAATGTTGTATGCTCGTATGTACAGTTCATTGAGCTACCTAGGTGTCTAGGTATACAATTTGCCGAGCAGTCGCTTCGGCACAACACTTGAGCAGAGTGACTGAAGTCCCCAACCCCAGAAACACGTTCCTCACTATGCGTCGCCTACCCTAGGGTATTTATTCGATTTGACCACGTTATGAATATGACCAGCAGAGATTTGAAAACGGTCTGTGTGGCGACCCAGGTAGCTAGTGTAAGATTGTGTGATACAACTTTTAGGTTGGTTTCTTGAGAATAACTGTGACAAATACTTCTCAGGCCCGTTTCTAGTTTTGAAATTGTTGATGTCCACTCAGATACCTAGGCACATTTAAAATGGGGCTTTCCTAGACCACCAGACTACTAGTTAACCCCCCTCCCCCCAACAGGCATTATGGTGTTGTTTAACAAACTTCTGTAGTCCACACATGTTACAAGGCTATGTCTTGGTACTTAACGAGCGAAATGCCGTGAGGTCCTTGCCACTTTTCTCGAATACCAAGGCGTTGGGCCAAGGAAGCGTCCATGATGGCTTGGGGTTACAACATTTCTCCCAAGTCTAGTGAAAGTGCTCCAAAGTTTCAGCACAAATCCCGCTGCGGATGTATATGACCGAACACTCAGGTCTCGATTGAGAACACAAAGACTACTCGAGTGCGTCCTGTCTCATCACCTATCACCTAAGCACGCTGTGATTAGGCTCCCGTATATCTCAACAGGAGAATCCAATTCTGACAGGCTTCTTGCATCAATGATGTCACATCAGCAACATTGAAGCATATTGGCCAATGGCAAATAAGCTTATGACTGGTGGAGGCCACTGGCATGTAATCAAGTCACCAACAAGTGCAGTTCCTTCGCTGCAGCGCCGCAGGCATGCATAGGACTTGTGCGGCACAGCCCCTGACACCACTCAGATTTAGAAACAGCCCCCATATGGCCGTATGGTGTCGGTGACCCCGGAAGATCGGCGGCTGCCTGCAATAGATAAGCGTCGGAGGGGGCGCGCCGGCCGCTCCAGACCCGGGGCTTGCCATGTACCTGGCCGTGATCCGAGAACAGGGAGACAAAGGGACGTATTCCCACGGCCTGTGAGCAGCTGGTAACATCTCTGTCTGAGACAGTTACTACCCCCTTCCCTCGGGGCGGGGGCGGGATTATTGGTGTCTCAGTCCAGAGAAGCCTGAAACCATGCAAGGTCTTTTGGAAATGCCGTATCTGTGTGAAGTAATCATGATCAGCATTTCTAGGATTGTTGCCGGGAGACATAATTGCAGTGGAATCAAGCAGCCTGGGTGCAGTAACCTTGGGCCCAACTGCTATTTTCGGACTTTGGATTTAACTTTCTGGAAAGCCTGGGGTATTTTCAGTTAACACATGCCATGTACATGGACTAGCCTTCATATTTCTATTTCTCTACTTTGCCAGAACACATCCAAAGATGGGAAGCAAACTTTGGCGAAGCCGTATAATATTCATACACATCGTTCGACCTTTATCGGGAGCTGAGCCTGCCATATGGGCACTGATGACAGGAGCCCCTTGTGGTTGTTGGGTTGTGGTCGACTTGTGTTATTCGCTATGTATATGCTCAGAATGATCTCGGTATCCTTCTGCCACTTGGAGACGAGAACGCATCGTATGGATGAAATGGTCTGGAATCAGACTCTTGTTTCATGGTTAGAGGCAGTCTGGGGTGTGCCACACTCTAAACTTGACCTGTCTGCGCGCCTCGAACGGGAGACAGACAGCTTTGTTCATGTTACCAGGCTGGTTAAAGTCTTCAATCATGTTTTCATCGACGACCATGAATTTTCTTGGTCTGTTCCGTTGCTGTGATTTTGCCCGAGTCAACGTTGGATACAATGATATGCCTCGCGGTTATGAGTGAAGGGGAGAGCTTTTTGGAACAGCGATGTAAGCCTGTTTCAAAAGGCACATACTGTAGGATGCATCATTGATGCCTCTAAGATAGGTGTCACAACTGATTTTGGCATTTTGCATGAGTACTCTGTACTCAAGCTTTAGTGCCGCGATATCTGAGCCTCTAGTAGAAATGCCCAAGTGTCACGAGATGTTATGATTTCCCCTGCCAAATTATATGGTAATCCTAACTGATGAGTTCAGATTCGACGGTACATGCTATCGAACAATACCCGCCAACGTAACGGCTGTAGCGGACACACTTGAGTCTTCCTGAGGAAAATCTAGTACGAGCCGTAGGTTATACCGCACAAGACACATGAAGGTTGGTCAGAGCCAGGCCCCGTCCGAAAGCATGTGTTTTGGGACACGACACAATATCGCTCTTGAACCTACCCTAGGGTACTTTCAGACTTTTTAGTATATGTCTCCCTCAAAAACCGGACCATGTTGTTTCCGGGGTCTGTTGGCACGAGACTGCATGACAGTCCGGGACTGGGAAGAACGTCCTGGAAGCTGGGTTCGTTGGACAAGGCCCGGGACGTGCCGATCAGGATTTCTGATAGCAAGATAGCATGTCCGGTGCCTGGACTGTGAACATTGTCTGGGCCTAGAAACTTCCTGAAGAGGACAACCGGTGTGTGTCAATTATATTACGCGGCAGTCTCCCGCGGAGCACCTCAGGCCCGATGTGACAGCTCGTCGTGGGGCTCAGAGAAAGCGTACGACCGAGGCTGAGTGGTTGAGGCAGGAATGACATGGCCGTCGGTCACAGAATGGTGCGCTGGCATGCGTGGATCACAAGCCTCCGTCATGTTGTTGACATCGTCGGTGGACCGCAGTGAGGCACAGGCTACACAAGACCCTGTCGGGCAGGTAAATGCGCCAACCACATCGCAAGTTGTCAGTCAGCCCTATGGGCCGCGCGAACGGGTGATCCAAGCTTGGATCAGTCCCATTTGCGGCACGACGGGCCCACCAGGGAGATCGCCCCCAAAGAAGTTTCTGGCTCGTCTAATGAGCAATGAAAAAGAGATACGTGAAGAGCGGAGTTTCAAAACCCGCAAGAGCCCCATTGTGGACAACTCCACCCCGGCGATAGTTGCCGGTCCAGCCACTTCCAGCCACGAGGCCGGAGGTGCGACCCTTCATAGGAGTGGCGAAGTTTTTCCAGAAGCTCAAGTAGAAAAACGGTCTCTGACGGGCCTTCTGGAGCGGCCCCGCGGTCCCGGCTGGCGGACCTTTCCCCGTAGGCCATCACTGACCCTTGAAGGGCGGCAGGACCGGTGATATCAATGAATCTGGCCATGACCGCGTCCACAACCGCGGCACTGCAGTCAAGCAGTGCGGTGACTGAGGCCAAAGACGACGTGCGGTTGCATCAGGCAACCCAGGCTTCATGGCTGTTCCTTGCGGGGACCCACGCAGTCGGCCTTGGTCAATCGTCGAAACCGGGTGTGAGTCGCGCAGCTTGGGATCTCTAGCTCGGTCAGAGAAGGCATGGAGCAAAGCTTCTAGCGTCCCACTACTCCGTACTATCATGTCTGACCTGAGATCCAAGGATTGCGAGCTGGAACCTAGATACTGTGCAAGTGGCAGCCCGCTGCGGCAGGCAGGGTCCGGCAGGCGTGAATTCGCAAAGTGCCTCTCTCGCATGTCGTTCAATGAGGAAGCGTGCTGCAGAATTGGGGTTTCAGGAGACCCGGGAATTACGGGACCCGCATGGGCCAGGTTGCAGCGACGGTACGGGGAATGCATCGTGAGCCTTGTCAACAGCCTAGAAAAATATTTTGCGGCACTTGGTCGCCTTTTCTGGCCTCCGGCCAGTTTCGGCGGCCCGCCAAGGCGCCCAAGGGCCCGCTTTGGTCCGGACGGGACCCCAGCCCAACGCCCGGAGGCCGCATAGCACGCGGCTCATCAACCGCGTTGGTGATGGCATCGTTGATCATGCTATGTATGAAGCAAAAGTCCGCATGGCGCATTGTTGGGCGCCTGGGGGGGCCCGTGAGGCATCAGCCATTAGCGGGCGATGTCACATCAAGACTTGATCACTGGAGATGAGACGCAGGTGGTGGTGACGGCTCGTGCTGCACTGCTGGCATTCCCCAGGGCAGTGGAGACGGCCGAGGGTAGGACGATCTCAAGATAGACCCCACCATGGCTGTCAGTTGGCGCATCCTCTCACTGGTTTCCGCAAACCTAATTGAGCCTGCTGACGAGGGTTGCTGGCTCCCATGCTGGCTCTGATTTGTGCTGCTACCGGGTACCTCATTTTGTGTTGTCTGTGTTGGTGATCCTCTATGCAGTCAGCCCTCTAGGGCAGTCAGGACGGGACCTGCTCGACATGGACCATAGCCCGCACTTGCTCGCAGCTCGGGAGCGTCATGGCTGAGGGTGAGAGAGACAGAGGTGATGGCGCTACTGCACCCTATCCGTATTCTGCAGCAGCCGTGCATGGCCAGGTAGAAGCGGAAACGGTCTGCCAGAGATTCTGCCTCGCGATCGGGGTGGACATGCCAGATGCCTGGCACTCGTGTGCATTCGTCCTAGGGCTGGCAGCTGCAGCAACATGGTCGCAACCTGATGACACCCTGATTTGGAGATGGACTGGATTTGGATGGGTCGCGGTGCTGCAGGTGGTGTCTCCGCGCCTGCGCTTAGCGGACCATGTGAAAAGTAAGATTCTGGTACGACACAAGCAGCCCCCTGTGTGGGCATGCACGTTGGCTTTTGCGATCCTGGCTGAGTCGACAGAGGGACGCCTGCGAGTGGCCAGTCTGGAGTGCCCGGGCCCGGCACAACGGTTCCAACACACACTGGTCGCCAAAACTGGCCGCCAGTTGTGGCCGTGGTGAGGTCAAGCCCGTCAAGGGCTGCAAGGGCTGCAAGGGCTGCAAGGTGAGGGAAGACAGAGAGCGCATGCATCCATCCCACTTGCGCAAAGCCTCACCGTGCTTTGCCAGGTTGGGTGCCGCACCCCTGCACCCTTTTTGATCATTGGAGACCTCCCGCCCGCTTACCTAACACACGCAAACCCACTACTCCGTACCACCGAAGCTGCGGGTGCACGTACCACACTATTGCTTCCTCCGCTGACGACACAGGCCATGGAGTTAATGGGCGACTGACATCATATGCACACCCCCAACTCAATCCCCCACCCCCACCCCCACCTCCCACACACGCCCACTCCCGGCCGCATCGTCGCCCTTCCTGCACTCCACCCCCAAGCAAGCAACTTGACCTACGTACCATCATCCATGATACCCAGACGAGAAGACCAGAGGACTCCGCCACGCGGCTGCATCCAGCTCTACTGCGCAGCGCACTGGAAATGCCCTCGCAGCCAGCACAGCATGCACGCCGGTCTCCAAAGATGGCCTTGCCCCGTTCAGCCCCATCCGAGGCCTGGCCTGTCTGTCTCTCTCCCCTACCCGGGCATCCAGACATCTCTGCTGCGACCTACCTACCCACCTAGGTATGCAATGGATATGGCTGCCAACCCAACATGGGCCATGGGCCATGCCTCGGTAGCGGCTCATATATTAGACGATGCCGCCGGGTCAAGGCTACCACGTTGCCATATCGGCACACCTGAACCGCCCCAGACCCGACCTCACCTCGACTCACCTCATGTAGCCCGTCTGCAGCTCGCCATCATAAGCTAAATACATATCGGGGCTGTGGGAATTCTGCTGCCTGTTCTTCAGCCTCCGCGGCTTTCACTCATACTCGTGCTTCTCTATTACTCTTATCCCACACGATCCTGACCCTGACATTTTGCCCAATTTATCTACCGCAAGCCCCTCTCACCTTTCCTCGCAACTGTCCTGCCTTCTGCACCCGGGAGAGACAAGCACAAGCCCTGTTCTGATTGCTCAACTCCTGCTCAACTCCTGCTCACCCGGACGGACCCAGACGAGTACAGATCCAGTCACCCGAACGGGCAGAACCAGAGACATCTTCGTTGCCTGTCCCGCCTTTAGCCCCGAGGATCAGCTCCACCCGTCCTTGTCAGCCCCTCTGACATGAACACTCCATTCGTTCCAACACCAGAGTCTCGATGGGGACTTGTTGGTCATCGTGACGACCATGCAGCTATCCCGGCCCACAGTCTGGCAGCCTCACCCGTGCGGGACATGGAGGGAGCGGACGGGCCTCATGTCTGCCAGCATTGTGGCAGACAGTATCCTCGACTGTGCGATCTGAACAAACACCTCAAAGCGCACACCCGGCCCTTCAAGTGCCCCTTTGAGGCTTGTAAGTACCACCAGCTCGGTTGGCCAACAGAGAAGGAGCTGGACCGCCATCGCAATGACAAACATTCCATGGAACCGAGGACATACTCTTGCCCGTATCTGCCCTGCACGTGTAAGTCAATTGCCCACGGCCAGTCCTTGGGCGGCTTGGTGACAACCCGAGTCCACTAACCCCGTGTCCGAATAGACACCTCCAAGCGGGAATCAAATTGCAAGCAGCACATGGAAAAGACGCACGGCTGGGAATACGTTCGCAGTCGACATGCGCACAAGGACGAGCCTGCCTCTCCTTTCCCCCTCATGACGAGCGATGCCAGCAACCAGGTCATTCACCCAGGGGGCAGCTTGACGATCCGGACTGTGCCAGGCCTGACCGTCTCTCCAAGCCCGGTGGTGCCGCAGAACTCCCCTGCGTCAGCGACATATGATGGGCCCATTTCCTACGGGGCAGATGTTTATATTCCCTGGAACTCACCAGTGACTCGACTCAGGAACAATCAGAACTTTCTGGAGCAGTTTTCCCGGACTTATGCACCTGGGTTTCAGGGCGACGATGAGTGGCTGAAGATTCCAGTCGATCCGCAGCTGTACACAAGCGCTCCACGCAATGATAATGGCGCAGAAAAAGCGCTCACCCCGGAAGCAGCGAATGGCCATGAAAACTCACTCGAAGCCCTTCCAATCGTGCTGACTCCGCAGGCGAGTCCGACGGTGAAAACCCAGGTCTTAACTCCCCTTTCATCGCCAAGCCCGTTTTTGAAGCAGTCCCCATGGGCTGCAAGAGACGGCATCGCACCGCATGATGTTGAATCAGACCCAGGGCGCGTGCCCACAACGCGAGGCTTACGCTCTGGCAACCCTGGCCAGCCCAGCCGGCCGGGGAAGCGCCCGGTCGAATTTTCTAGGGGTTTCGATGGCAGCGACGAGAATGAAGACGATGAGCCTCCAAACAAGCGGAACAAGGCTCCTGCTGCTAAGACAGATCAAGGAGGTGATCCTAAGATGATCTGCCCTTTTCGAGTCGAGCACCCGGAAATCTATGATATGGCTCGCGATGGAAAGTACATGAGCTGTCATACCCAACACGACAACATCTCCACGGTGGTGTAAGTAGGGCCTCCTTTCGGCTTCTACGCAAGGTATCCCTGCTAACACACAGAGATAGGCGCCACCTTAGCCGACCAACCCACTGCCTCGAGGTTGTCAGCGAGCGCAGGAGTGTCTCATCCTTTGGCCTCGAGAACAACGAACACGGCCACCCTGCTGCTGGCTTGTGCAGGAGGTGCTGGCGGGCCTTCTCGGACCCCCAAGCCTTTGAAAACCATTTCGCTATCGAATGTGAAAAGGCGTCACGGTCAAAGAGGGAAAAGTATACCCTCATTCAAAAGACGTTCTGTAAAATTGACCCACGCTTGGCGACAAGTTCCGCAGGAGCAGCTGTCTCAAATGATAGCAGTGTTGATCAGGTATCCGACGCAGAAGGCGAATCAGACGAAGAGATGCCTCGAAATACCTCTCGAGCGCAGTCCAACTTCCGTGGTGACGACCTTGTAAGCCGAAGCGAACACAATGCTCTTATGGAGCGGGTCGCAGCCCTGGAGAGGATGCTCCAGCCGACTGCCTCACAAGCTACGCCCAGGACCATACCAACCCAGGGAGAGACGATGACGCGCGCGTTGATGCCGCCCTCCGCTGCACCGGGCACTCCACATACCCAGCCGGGTCACTACACTTACGCTGTCGGCCCGCAACGTCATACTGTGCAAGGAAGGCAGCCAGGAAGCTACAGAAACCTAATGGGCTTTAACATGGACACTGACAGCGTCATGGCTGACTACCACGGTAGTCACCCCGTGTCGAGAAGGTCAGACAGCTTGTCCACTGTCCACCGCACCAGCCCCGTCACCACCACCCACCAGAACTATGGGTCACTCCACGGGCAGCCCAAACCCGCGGCGTCGGACTCAGCCTATGGCACGGCATCAAATGCGGGACCAACACAGGCAAGCAGTGGGGTCAACACGGCATCCCAGCCAAGGATGCAGATGGGGGCTGGTGGCGGAGATGGCGACGATTATGGACAAGAGGGCATCTCCCAGGAGTCGTCCAACACGCGGCTAATCAACCAGTTCATGCGCGCCGAGGAGCAGCGCGAGGCGGTCATGGGGCGGGCGAATTTCTTCAACCCTGACTCGGATGACATCTCTAGCTTTTTGAACATGGATTCTCAGTAACATTTGCTTTGGCTAGATAGAGAGGGAGAGGCAGAGACAGACAGTCGGAGTCACGCTGGACCACACACATCACATAGGCACACTCACTTTGTACATAACCCGAGGTAATGGGAAATGGAAAGGGGATACTGGGTAGGCAAGTAGTCAATAAAGACAGACGGGCGGGCGCTGGACGCCCTGACCTGTCGTTGTTCAATATACACAGAAGCATATTTCCCAATATAGACAATGCATATGTCGCGGGTATTATGGCGCTTATGTCAACTACACTCACACCCCTCCCTCATTGAGTTATCCCCCCCCCCAGCTTTTTTATTTATTGCCAAGCCTGATTGAAAAGGGTATGATGATATGACCTCACGGGCATGTGATTGTGACATGATGATGTGGTGGTGGGTGGTTGGCTCATCTCGAGGGTTGAATCCCCAAGCCGATTCTCCCTTCGGCTTGGCTGCGCAGCGACTGAGCAGCATTAAGCGAGCTTTGACTCACCACCGCGCCTGCGGCACAACGGTGGGTGGAAAAGGGGTTAAGGCATCAATGAATATCTGAGTGATCTCCTGGATTCGGGCGTGGACCTGGGGCCGCAACCAACACGCATGAGAAATAGGCCACCAGCTATTTCTTTCAGCTCAGCCTCACCGGTGAGTCTTGCAACCAGATAGAGTCACGTTGAGCATACATGCAGGCAGACAGACATCAGACGATAGATGGATAGCCTGGCAAGGGTGGGGCGGTGGGGGGTGGAAGAAGGGACGAGAGCCGCATTGGGGGGGGGGGTATTTCATATTTTGAATTATGCAGGTGAATGGATTGTACCAACCAATCTTTTGCCTACATGCCGTCCAGTCTCGAGATACAAACGCCCACTACCACAGACGTTTTTCGCATGCTTTCCCAGGGGATATCAAGCCAACCCAACCAAACTTCCCAGGACAAACTTTCTTTGTCTATATCATCGCACCGTCTTCTGCATGTCCCTAACATGAACCCTAGAAGCAACGCCACATTCCAACACCATGACACCCGAGTCCAAACATGTGACACCCAGTCGTCGTGCATGATAAACAGATATACGTGAAGAAAGAGAAAAAAAAAACAAGAAAACAAAATGCTCAAAAAGGAGCCAGGCTGTCGGGAAGGAGCGGGTACTCCTCCCCGTCGATGACCTCGGTGCCGTAGCCCAGGTCGGCGCTCAGGGAGCCGCCGGCGTCCATGGAGTAGCCGCCGCCGAGGACGTCGCGCTTCCAGTAGGCGCCGCAGTTCCCGGGGACGTACTTTGCGGCGTCCATGGCGATGGTCATCTTGACCTCGGGGCAGTAGTCCCAGATGTGCTTGCGGAGGCGGGGGCTGCCCCAGATCTGGCTGTGCAGGTAGGAGCCGCCGCCGCCGGTGTGGTAGCCCATGGGCTCGTAGAAGCCCTCGCGCCAGTCGTCGATGCCCTTGACCAGCTCGCCGGCCTCGGCGGCCTCGAGGGTCGAGTTGTAGTGGGCCGTCTCCTTGTCCGAGGACAGGTGGGTGGGGCGCCCCGTGTGCATCTCGCCGCTGAAGGTGAGCGAGACGGTCGAGTTGGCCATGCGGGCGTCGGGGCGGTGGCCCAGGCGCTCGGTCAGCCAGACGTCCTCGGCCTCGGAGAAGTCTGCGCGGGCCTGGGAGCGGAGGACGTCGACGATGGCGCTCACGCGGCGGACGGACAGGCCGCCGTTGCCGCCGAAGCGGGAGCCCGGGTTCCAGGGGGCGCCGATCCAGTCGTAGTCGAGGAAGTCGTTGAGGTTGAGCTGGGAGTTGGCGCAGAGGATGGAGTCGGTCTGGAAGATGAGCAGCCACTCGGCCGGGGCCAGGACGGTCTCGTACAGCCACAGGCTGGTGAGGAAGCGGGAGATCTCCTCCTGGGACGACACGGACATGTTGGAGGGGATGTAGGTCAGGTCGAGCTTCCCGATGCTGACCTGCTCGCGGATGGCGACGGACTTGTTCAGGTGCTCGACGGACTCTAGGGACCCCATGAAGCGGAAGCGCCAGTCCGGGGGCACGACGGAGATGAAGTGCAGCATGAGGGGCGCCAGGATGGGGTTGACGCGGTTCTCGATGAGAAGGGCGACCTTGGACTCGTTGAAGGGCGTCCGCTGCTCCGAGGCATACTCGAGCGAGACCTTGGGCACGATGATGTAGTCGTCGAGGACGGCATTCTGCATGAGATGCCTCGAGATGACAGTGGTGATGACACTGCGCATCAGGGTCAGAGCCAGAGTTGCAGCACGGCCGTGTGCTGTGCGCAAGACAAGACTTACAGGAAAGAGACGAGGGCGAAGACGAAGCGGACGCGCCTCGTCGTCCTCGACCAGAGCTTGAACGCGACCCTTTTCATCTTGTCCCAGAGCTCGCCGCAGTCCACCTCGTCCGCATCATAAGCCTGCTTGAGCGACATGTTGCGTGTGAGGAGTGCCGGAAGCCAGATCGGCGAACTTAGATGCTGGCGGGCGCAATGGCGGGCGAGCGAGCGAGCGAGCGAGAGTTTCCACCCCTGGTCAGTTACATGGATCGGGCACACGACTCGCCAGCCAGAGTCGGGAGCTGGGGGCGCTGCCGCCGGCCAGATTTAAAGTTGGGAGCGTACACGGTATTCTGGGGGGATCGCTGGTGGAGCAATTTCCAATGGGCACACCGAAGCGGCGCACGTTTCAGTGCCGGTGACGCGCAAGCTGTGCTGTGTCGTCTCTGTAACCCCTGCTGGTTGACTGCTGTCTACTGTGTAAGTCTTGTCGATTGGACGGGGTCCAGAATGAAGTGGTGGACAGAGACCCGACACGCAAGGCCTCGAGGTGGAACTCTTGTGTGCAAGTTGTGCGTGTGTAAGGGGCAGTCTAGATTTGGGCTCACAGAGCGAGTGCACATGCAAGACAGAGTCCCGGAGTACAGATGCTGTGCCTGTCGAGGGGTTTCAACGGGCGAAAAAAAAGGTGGTGCTAAATTTGACTGGGAATCATCTTAGATGGCAGGTTTAGGGAGGCGACATCTGATTCATGGTTATCCCCTCCCCCTTCTCCAGGGGCTGGGCAGAGTTACAAGGTTAAGGCGTCGCAAAAATACCTACACAAGACCACCGTGGTAGAAGGAGGGAGAGCTGGGCAGGTACATGGAGTGACTTGGCGACAGCACGGCAGCAATTGACCAGTCACAGCCGGGCTGGGGCTGGCCCGTCTGCCCGTTCGGGAACGCAGCGTGGGGACGTGATGTGCAGCAGGAATACGGAATACCACGGTTCGGTACTCGAAGGGCAGGGCTGCGAACCGGCTTGGCATCGAGGAATCAGATCGACTAGTCTGCTGTTGGCAGCTATGGAGTGGGAGGGGCATATCTGTATATCCGTGTGATATGGAGACTGATTCCTGGGAGACGAATAGACTTGACTGGACTGCATGCGCACAGACGACAGCTGAGGTGAGCCTTTTGGCCTTTTCTCTGCCCGTGCTGTCATTCTCGATCCAGACTATCTATCGTGCTATCATCTTGGACCCTAGCCTTGGCGAGTCACAGTCTCACTTCTTGCATCGACCCTGCATGTGAGAAGCCTCCCTTTGCGCCACAAACCCTCTCAGTTCCTTGATTGTCCACGTCTCTCTAGCCCCATTCGAGCATGGCACCATTCAGCCGCCCCAAGCCAGCCAGCCAGCAGCTGACAGGAAGCCACTGCAGACCTTAGGTGTATTCATAGCGCTCTCAGAAGCCAACATGCCCATGCTTATTAGCTCGAAACACTCCGGCAGGACCGGGAAGCTTGTTCTGCCCGCCCCCGGCCTGGTCGTGGGGAAAAGGGGCGGCGATGGCCAACAAGAAGGACAGAACAAGCTTATCCTGTAGACAAGAAAAGAAGATAAAAAGGCATGATGCGTAGGTGTGATCAACGCAAGGGATTCCACCCGACCCGTGCACCCAACCCATGGGGAATGTGTGTGGGCGAGAGCCCAAAGGGATCGCGACCCCGAGCCGCAGCGAGCCAAGAGATCTCTCGCCCACGTTTCCAAGGGGCACGGCAGGTGTACCTACCTAAGGTATGTACCCCAATGTATCCTCTTCCCGTCATCTACCCTGCCCACCTTGCGTAATGCTACTCCGTACCTCCCCTTGATTTCAATGTTCGCCCATCCAAAATTCCCTCCCTTCACTCCTCACTAGTAGTACCTGGACTGTCTCCCATTCTTTGCCAATTCCTTTTTTGTTTTCTTGTCGCTGTCCTTACCAGCCTAGATTCAGCGCCCAAGGACTCTTCCCTTCTTGCGCGCTGTCATGGACGGCCCAGCCAGCCCCGTCTAAGTCATCATCATCCCTGCGCATCGATCGCACCGCATCGTAACTGAATCAACCCCTCGCAGCTGCACTGCGACTCGAGTGAACAATCTGGCCTGCGTGGCACCCCACGCCCCAAATCCCGTCTATGATGCCCATGTGCCGATGATGGTGACGCGCTTTCCTGACGCCTCGATACCATCTGACCGTTAAACAATCTCACACACTTGCCTCCTTCTGTCCCGTCGTCACCCCGAAGCACGAGGCTTCGTGTCTGCTCCGTCATGGCTGCCCCTTCCACCCATTCTCCCGGGGTATTCGCCATCACCAAACCTCGCCTGCTCCTGGCCATGTCCCTGGCCTTTACGTGAGTCCAACAATGCATCCATATGTCAACCCACAGCCCCTCGGGTTTCCCTCGGGCCGGTTGCGAGAGAAAGAACGTTTGGCAGTGCGGTGAACGAGCCTTGGGAACAATGGATGGTGTGCTGACTGACTTGTTCGCCTCGTCGCCAGGTGGTGGATAGCCTCGCTCCTGCCACACTACGAGCCCATAATCAAGGCCCAGCTTCACTCGCGCCTCGAGGAGGCAAGGCAGAGGATACCCTCCATCAAGGTCGACTGGACGCCCACCAACGACCCGCGGGCCGCCTACAACGCCTCCAAGCTGGCCCTCATCATCGAGCCGCGCGTCATGCCCCACCTCGTGCCCCAGCTGCTGCACATGATCGCCGTCGTCCCGCCCGACTGGCGCTTCCTGTTCATCGGCTCCGACAGGAGCGTCACCCTCCTGGGCAGGAGCACCTCGGTCAAGCACCAGCAGGTCGTCGGCAAGCTGGACCTCATGGTGCTGCCCGAGCCCTGGGACATCTCCTCCAAGGAGATGGTCTTCCGCACCCTGACCGACATGCGCTTCTACGACGAGTTCCTCCCCGGCGTCGAGTGGATCCTGAAGTTCGAGTACGACAGCATCCTGTGTGCCAATTCCGAGGTCAGCCTCAACGACTGGCTCCACTGGCACTGGGCTGGTGCTCCGAGGTAAGGGAGGGACCGCGAGACTTTTTCTGCTGCCCCTCTGTTGTGCTCTGCTGACAGTGCTACAGAGGCGAGACTGATCGATTCGCTGGTAACGGGGGCCTGTCCTTGCGTCGGGTGAGCGCTATTCGACAGGTCCTCAGCTTCCAGGCGCGATACAACGACACCGCTCCGGAGGATGAGTGGTTCGGCCAGCGACTATACATCATGCCCGGCCTGAAGGTCGCATCGGGCCTTGAGGGCGCCTTGGCTGTCGAGAACGTGTACATGGAGAAGCCGATGGGCTTCCACGTCCAAGAGATGGGGGACAACCTGCACCCTGACGTGTGGGAGGACCACGAGAGGAGGAAGAAGATCCTGGAGTACTGCCCTGAGCTGCATACCGTCCTGAAGGCAAAGTTGGACCGGGAGAGGTGCGCTGGAGACACCAAGGATGGGGGTGAGTTTTTCATCACACACGGGCGGCTTGCTGTCTCCCACACCCCTGAAACAGCCAGCACTGACTGACACAATCAACAGTTATCCACCCCACGCCAGAAGAGCGGGAGGAGGAGAGGCTCAGGCAGATGAAGGAACAGGAGGCGAGGAGGGCCCAGCAGGAAGCAGCCCTCAAGAAGCTGCAGGAGGAGCGCAAGAAGCAGGAGGCGGAGGAGGCCAAGAAGGCGAAGGAAGACGAGGAGGCCAAGAAGAAGGACGAAGAAAACAGGGAGAAGATGGAGGCAATGGAGGCGGAGCAGGCACGACAGAAGGACGAGGAGGCCAAGAAAGCACATGACATGGAGGCGGCGAAGAAGGTTCTCGACGAACAAGCAGCAAAGACCGCCGCCGGTGCCGAGACACCGCCCGGGGCGGCAAACAAAGAAGCCTCCCAACCGAGTGGAGCAGACGCAGACGCAGACGCAGACGCGGGCGACGAGGCAGACGCAGAAGACATACTCCCAAAGCCGCCAGCGCCGGATCCAGAAGCCCCGAAGCCAGAAGAAGAAGAAGAAGAAAAAGAAAAAGAAGGAGCAGCTGATGCCGCCGAGAACCCCGACACGAAACCAGAAGACCCCAAGAAGCCGGCCGGCGACGCGGCGTCCGGGGCAGAAACGGCAGATAAACCCGGCGACACACCCGACGAGGTTTCCCACCCGGTCGAGCTGTCTGACGAGGCCGAGTCACTGAAACTTTAATGCATATAGATAATGATCGGCGTCCTTCTTCTTCCTGGCTGGGACGGAGAGGGCGGGGGCGGTTGGGACGGGGGCGGGCACATAAGCAGGGATCTCATATTCATGATACCACAGGGGGAGCGTCGGCAATGATTTACATAAGCAGATAGACAAGACAGACTGACACAGTTTTTGGGTATCTACGGGGTGCGATGGAAGATGGGGCCAAAAAAAGTGGCATAAAGCTTGTTCTATCTACATGGTTGGCTGGGCTACATTTACTTGTAATGTTGCGTGTGTGCACAAGGACCCAGATTGAGATGGGACTCGCTTATTCGATCGTACTGTACTCGTGGGGATTCCAGGGCTGCAGTAGAATATAAACATACAGCATCCAGAGCTACTCCTGACTTTTGTGCATACCTGTCTCATCTCATCATCACCTGTCCATGACTGGCCGAGCACACAATAGACCCAAGTCAGGCAGGCATGCGAGATGTATTCTTTGCAGAATGCTTACCCCCAATTGAGGGCATGAGAAGGGTATGCATAACATACACAAAGCTTTTGTTTTGTACAAGGGCCTTCTGGTGTCTAGCTATACAATGGCCAAGAAACGAAATGTCGCTGTTCCGAGTTTTTGTGGAATGAGGCTGAATCTGCTCCATACACTGTGAAAACTTCATCGAAGAAACCTATCTTCTCCCAAGTAAAAGATACGCTCCCAACCCCAAAGTAACGCCCAAGGCGATGTGATACGCGACCTCAGGCAGCAACCGGTTCAGCCACCAGCCCCCGCGGCTCCAGGTAGCTAGCCAGCCACGATACCGCCCACGACGCCGGCAAGCTCGCCAAAGAGGACGCCCTTGAAGATCGTCTCGCCGTGCTCTTCAGCCCAGTGTCCCGCGCGCTTGAGCCTGTCCTTCCACGCCGCCTTCTGTTCGGGCGCAAGATCCTCCCAGCTTGTAGCCGCTGGCTCGCCGCTGGCGGTCGCGGCCGCCAGAGTGGTGGTCGTGAGGACCTCGACCTCCTTTCCATCAACGTCCAGAACGACGACCTGCTGCTTCTCGCCGCCATTATCTGACGACTTCCCGGCCAGCAACTTGGTCAGGAAGCCGCCGTGCGGAGGCACAACTCGGGGAGGCGCCGAATGAATGGATGAAGGCAGCCACTTGTGACCCCCGACTGTTGGCGGCGCGAGGCCCTTCACTTCCAGAATGCCTTGTAGGAGGATGGCCAACAGAAGGACGAAGCAGGTGATTCCCGTTAGCAGGCCCCAGATCGTGGGCCTGCGGCTTTTCATCGCGACGACGTAGCGGGGCTGGCGCGGGGGTCCGCCACGGCGCACCGGCGCGGAGGGGTCAATAAACTTGCGCAGCGGGATGCTCTGGACGGCGACCGCGTTGCCGACTGACGTGGACGCCAGCTTCAAGTGCTGGGTGCGGCTCGTCCCCCTCTCTGGCGGCGCAAAGTGACTGAAGCTAAGGCCGGTAACCATTGCCGTGTGGACATTCCGCAAGGTCGTCAGGGGTAGCAGGTTGGCGAGCATGTCGATATCCCCAATTCTTTGGTGATCGAGGGTGTACAAGTGGATGCTGAGGTCTGTGCCTGTCACGGCGAGCACGAACTGCGCGTCGCCCTGCTTTGCGCCCGGAGACGTCACCGGGCTGAGGTTGGCGACCGCCAGCCCAGTCGCCTTGAGCCCTTGCCGCTTAGGCAGCTTGGCGTTGACCGAGATGCGTGCCCGCGTGTCCTCCTTGCCGGGCTTGGGAAGGCGAAAACCGTACAGCACCACGCCGCCAGCCTTGGGCAGGTTCGCGACGCCCACGGCAAAGCCGGGCGTCAGGTAGCGCAGGCAGCGGAGGGCGGGCCGCAGGCCAGAGCTGTCGTCGTGCGGGATAGAGTAGATCCTTGCTGGCTCGGCGGTGACATCGCCCGTCTTGGGCACTTTGACGGAGTAGATGTCATAGTCGTCGCAGTAGAGCACTTGGAACTGGTCGTCGGCGGTCTGTATCACGTCCATGTCTATCGCTTCTTTTGTGATGTCAAGGACGCCCCTGGGCTTGGGGGCGACATTGCTGCCAGCTGCGACGTCGTAGATGGCGATCTGGTGAGACGAGTTCGCGAAACCTGTTGCGACGGCGCCGAGCTGCGGGGAGCCTGCGAAGGGCTGCGACAGCCTCAACAGGCGCTGGTATGTGTCGGAATCGGCGGTCGTGAACAGCTGCGTCCTGGAGAGCTCGGTGATCCTAGCCCCAAGCACGGCCTTGGCCTTGGGCGGGTCGACGCTGAAGACACGGAAGTGCTCGTTCTTTCCCTTCTTCAAGTCGTCCGGGCTCGAGTTGATGCCGGCGTATAGCAGGGTGGACTTGCCCTTGCGCTGGCCTGCGATGAGGTTCGCGACATTGTCCTCGTTGCCGCTCAGCTCGACCTGCCCGGCGGGCTCGAGTTTCTCCAGGGATGATGTGTCCACCAGGGTGATCTTGTTGCCAACGCCGCTTTTCGTTGCTCCTCCACCACCACCCACAAACAGACGATTGGAGTCTTGAGGGTCGAAGTCGCATCCGTATAGGGGATAACCGACGTCTATTATCGACTCGGGGAAAGGCGCCATCCTGGCAACCAATGTGTTGATGACAGCAGTCTGTTGAATTAAACTGTGAAATTATGTTGCGTCTTGTTGGAATATCTGTGCTCGAATTGTTGGTAAACGAATCGGGCAGGGGGCAGGGGGCCTGCTGTCGTCTGCGTTCGATGCCGTATGTTGCAGAGGTCGGAGGCGACGGAGAACTTTCGCAATGAGAAGTGACAGTTGGGACAACCTTGGAAGTGGTCAAGGTGGGATGAACTGCAGGCACGGGGTTTGAGTGATGCAATTAGGAGAGGAGGAAGGAGCGGCTATAAAGAGAGGGCAGCATGTTGGGAAGGGTCGAAGCCCGACGTCGTGTGTGTGCGGAAAGGACAGATGACGATGTGAGCCTCGGGCGAGGCTACTGCTCTCAGCTTGCTCGGGCTAGGCCATCCTGTCTAGGCCGTCCATGGTTCTGAACCCCTGTGCTGTTGCCCGCAGATCGGCAGGGTTCAGGTACCAGCTTTCCGGAAACGGTCTCGCCCTAGAATACCACTGCTCTCCACAAGTCACACAGCTAAGAACTGTGTCATCCAAGTGACTCTACTGTGGTCTATGATGTGTTCTCGCACGCGACAAGCGTACCGTAGTCTTTGATCCGGTACTGAAAGGCACTGAAAATTGATAAGGTAACGAGAAAAGCCAGGTGGCCTCAGTGTCTCGAGTGTGAGTTTACATACCTAGGTAGGTACATGCGAGTATGCAAATGAGGCCTAGGTAACCCTACCCAGGTACTCCGTGAGGGCCTGTTACTGTACCCCTGCCTGTGCATGTTAAGCTCCTTGCTTGTCATTCGAGAGGCAATCTTCAAGTCAAGGTAAAATCACAACCCGCGAACGATCTTCTCTGGGATAGAACGACTTCATAAAATCACCTCATATGGCACATCAGACAAACATTGAGCAGATCAGCAGGCGTTTGAATTAGTATCTTGTGTACAAGTTTAGCTCGCCCACGGCGGGTATTCCATCATGTCCCAGCCAGTTCGTCATGTCATAACCCAAATACTACACTTTTCGTTCAGCACACCTCCCTGCTACGGTCTCCCCCAGGCAGTCCCTATGAGTCCATGTTCAAATGTACGCTCTTGATGTTGTAGTAGCTGGACAAGCCTGCCTCGCCCAACTCCCGGCCGATTCCGGACTGCTTGACACCACCGAATGGCACTCTCACGTCTGAGTCGTTGCTGCTGTTGATCCATACCATACCCGCCTCGATCTCCGCGGCGACACGATGAGCCTTGGTCAGGTTGCGGGTGAATAGTGCCGCACCGAGGCCATACGTGGTGTCGTTCGCAAGCTCGATGGCCTCGGCCTCGTCCTTGAAGCGGATGACAGACACACAGGGGCCGAAGATCTCCTCCTTGAATATCCTCATGTCCCGCTTGACGTCCGTGAACATGGTGGGGTTGATGAAGAAGCCCTTACCCTTCTGCGGCGCTGGGTCACCGCCCAGAGCGATGGTTGCGCCCTCGTCTTTTGCGGCCTGAATGTAGCTCATGACCTGGTCGTACTGCGCCTTGGTCACCTGGGGTCCCTGGAATGTGGTCTCCTCAAAGGGGTCGCCCACGACCGAAACCTTCTGCACCGTGGACTTGAACTTTGCGATAAACTCGTCGTAGATCTTCTCGTGGACGAGGACACGGGATGTGGCGGTGCAGATTTGTCCCTGGTTGGACATGATTCCAATGTGTGACCAGGTGGCAGCGAGGTCCAGGTCGGCGTCTTCGAAAACGATCAGTGGTGACTTGCCACCTGTCTCCAATGTGATGTTCTTGAGGGTCTCACTCGCCATCTTCATGATGACCTTGCCCGTGGCTGTGCTGCCAGTGAATGCGATCTTGTCAACACCCAGGTGCTTGACGAGTGCCGCACCAGCTTCCTGTGTCCAAGTCAGCACCAGTTTCGCGCAACAAAACCGGGGATTTGGGATGACCTTACCCGTCCATGACCATTGATGACGTTGACAACTCCTGGAGGGAAACCGGCCTCCTTGATCAGCTTTCCCATGACCAACATGGACAAAGGTGTCTGCTCGGCCAGCTTGAGCACCACCGTGTTACCACAGCACAGCGCAGGGCCCAGCTTCCAACCAGCCATCGCGAGGGGGAAGTTCCATGGGATGATCTGGCCGCAGACACCAAGGGGCTGCTTCAGGGTATAGGCGAACTTGGAGGGCCCAACGTCGATGACCTGGCCGAAGTTCTTGTCCGCATAGCCGGCGTAGTACTTGAGGACATTGACGACCTCTGGGATATCCTCGTTGAGCGCCGTGTTGTAGGGCTTGCCATTGTCAAGTGCCTCGACCGTGGCCAGGATCTCTGCGTTCTTCTCGACCAGCCCGGCCAGCTTGATCATAAGCTCCCCGCGCTGTGTGCCGCTGAGGCCCTTCCATGAGGGGTCCTTGAAGGCCTTGCGAGCAGCCTCCACAGCGAGGTCAACATCATCAGCAGTGGCGGCAAAGACGGAGCAGATCTCCTCCTCAGTACTGTGTGGGATGTCAGTCACGGGGGCCAACACTGAGATGGTCTAGACCTATGCCTATGCAGGCCTCGGGGAGTTTGCTCTTACGAAGGATTTATGGAGGTGATCTTCTGCTCATTGCTCGACTTGACAAACTCTCCGTTGATGAGAAGGCCCAAGGGCTGGGACCACTTCTTCCCATTGGGGGCAGTGAGCTCGACCTCCATAGCTGTGACTGGTCTGGTGTTAGAGGAGAGTGCTGCTCTACGCGAGCAGGAGAAGGGTGATAAGGTGGGAGGGAATAAGGAGCGAGGTCTGATATGTTGTGTGCAGAGTCCAGAAGCACCCGATCTGTGGAACGTGGAAGCAGCGGACCTGAGTCGAAGTGAGGATAAAGTTGAGAGAGAGAATGCAGGCGAGAAGAGGGACCTCGAGGGCATCTTGTAGGCCATTGACGAGCCTTTATGTAGGACCGATACGATGACCCCTCACTGGATGCAAGATAGACTATCTGGGGGACGCCGCATCCCCCGGCTGCGGCTGCCCGTCTCGGGTGTGGGGAACGCGATGCTAGCACCAGCTACAGCCCTACTACTCTGCTACTGTGTGCACATGTGGGTTGCAGCACCGCTGACAGCCAGCCAGAACGGAGTATTGTGGTTCATCATAATAAAAGTTTGCGGGGTGACTCTGGAGTCGCATGTTGCATGATGCTGCATTGCTGCAGCTGCGACAGTTACCCGGCTGTTTCCCGAAAACCATCCACACTTCACGGCCGACCGGAATGCGGCGAAAGAAGAAAGTTTCCAAGCCTGTCAAGCATCTGCTTGCCAGGCTGCCTTATCGTTATCGCCGCGGACTTTAAGGCGCTTCGGCAGCCCTGGCTTTGCCGCTGATAGGCGAGAACTTGGCGAAAACGGCCCTGCAGGTCATGGCCGCTGCAGGGGTCCCACCGTGTAAATGACTTGTGACATGCGACAGCTTTCCTTTGATGCGAAGGAAACACCATGAGCGGATACATTTGACTAATCCACCATGTCTTTGGGCCTTTGGGTCCGACCATTTCCCCGCCGACTTTTCATAGACTAATTAATGCCCAGGCTGCGCAGCTTTGTGTTGAGCCTGAGGGCTGCCTGAGGTCGCGAATTCCAATGTCTAACTAATATGGCATTATTATTATAAGGGGTGTTGGGCCAGTCGGTCGGTCCCTAGGCTCACCGGGACGGCAGTCATCTTTCTAAAAATGGCCTGTCGGCCCCAGCGCCAGCCCGCCAGCCCGCCAGCCCGGGCGCTCTCCCGCTGCGCTGCGTGACATAATCTCGCTCGAAACAGTTGACAGACACCCCCAACGTCATCGCAAATCTAACATCTCCATCCTCAATTTGCGACAACGACGGCTGGCCCTGAGCATCAACAACACCCCTAACCCCCCAATACCAAGAGTTTGAATATCTTTCCCACCAACCTCCCATGGACCCTTCCAAACCCCTCGGCCCTGCATCCTCATGATGATAGCCAGCTCAGCCTCCCCGGTCGGGTCCGAGATCTTCTCTCTGATTGCCCTGTTAATCTTCTCCGCCATCACCCTCCTAGTCCTCCGCCACTATCTACCCCTCCGAACAACGCCTGCATTCGTCCTTGTCACCGTATTCTTCGCATTATGGCTCCCGGCATGTATCGTCCTCCTTGTGCCCATAGATCTGGCCTCCAACGCCAGGACCGATGATGAGGCCACACGGGGCATATGGCTTCCACAGAGGGTCATCCAGACTTGCTGGCGCATCGCCTACTGGCTCACCTTCACCCTCACATGGTATTGCGACGACTTCTAATCTGATATGCCATACACTACTGACTAGCAGTCCAGGTTCATTCTTCCCGTGCTTGCCGAATACTCCGACGCTGGATACCGAGACCCGAAGGGAAAGCTGATGTACTCGCTACGGTCGAACGCCCAATATTATGCCATGGTTTTTGGATTTGGCATAATAGCCTTGATATATGTCTTTACTTCCTACGGCATACACCTCGACTCCCTCAAGAGCCCCGTCATGGCTCTCGCGTACTGCTGGGGTTTAGTCCTGGCAATCTACCTGATGGGTCACGGACTCGTCAGCATCCCCCGCCGCCTGATACGTAGCTTCAGCATCAGCGGGCGGTTGCGCCAGTTGCAGTCTGCGGCTCCTAGGTTATACGAGCAGCTGGAGGAGGCCGAGATGAACCTGGCAGATCTCGAGATACAGGTGGCCGAGTTGTGCCAACGCAAGACCGGGTCAGCCGTCGAGTTTCAGGACTGGATCGAGGAGCTGATGGATTCTACAAATCTCCCCGAGGAACAGCCCCGGACGACATCTGCTCTGGGCTCTGGCGAGGCAAGGCGGGTCCCCACGGTCATCACGGAGAAGTACATGGCAGAGCTCACGCGAGAGCTCACCCGCGCGCGACACGCCCGCTCTCGATATGCCAACGAGTGGAACCGTCTGCTTCGGAGAGCCGCAGAGACACGGGCCATCCTGGACTCTGGTGGCTCCAAGAAGCTCGAATTCGGGGGCACGGCACCGCACGCTTCGTGGTGGGAGCGGGTCTCGGTGCTCACTCCGTACACGAGACACGTCCTCCACTTCCATATTATGCCACATGTCAGGCTCGTCTTTGGTGGGTTCCTGGCTCTAGCCTCGATTTTCATCGTCTGGTCCGAAGTCATCAAGGCCGGACCTGCCGCCCTCGCCGATCTGTCCATCATTCGCCTGACCGTGGTGCATCACTGGACTGGTGACAAGGGGCAGGTTGGGTTCGCTGGCCAAATGATTGCCGTATTTTGGATATCCTACATGTGCGCTGCTGCCTTGATCTCCATCACTGAGGTCAAAGTATGGCGTGGTCGCGCGCTGGTCTATCGAAACACCTCCCATGAATCGGCGCTGTGGTATTCGTCTTACGTGGCCCGTCTCAGCGTCCCACTGTCTTACAACTTCATCTCCTTCTTGTCCAAGGATGTCTACCAGAAGACACGATTCTATGACTTCCTCGGCCGGCTCATCGATCTGACAGCCCTGGGAGGCTGGTTCAACCGCTTGTTTCCACTATTTATCCTTCTGCCAATAAGCGCCACCCTGTTTGGCCTCTACGGCAAAGTGAAGCGAACAATCGGTCTCGCCGACTACATCGATGATGACGAAGACGAGAATCAAATTGGTTACGGCACTGGATCATGGCGGGAAGGCCGTGACCTCATCGAGCGCGAGCTCAACGGGACCTCGATCGGCAGATCAAGGGATGTTGCGGGGCCGGGTGGAGTTGCCAACGGCGGCGCAGCCACGAGGGCCACGCCTGTGCGCTCCATACCTGGCCCATCGAGCCGGCCGGGCGCCCCAACAACACCGCTGGGGACGTCACCTAATATTGGCAGGGTGGAGTCGCCTGCCACAGCCGCCAGCTCGAGGCGGGTTGGACAGAGGCAGCACAGAAGACTCGGAGACGACGAGGATGAGGACGACAACTTCTTCTCACAGCTCGGAACGCGCATCAAGAACACGGTCGACACGATCGACACGCCCAACTGGCTCCAAGAGATCGTCAAGAAGCCCAAGTGGATGGGTGGCGACGACGACGAGGGCGGTCCGGCGTCTGGGTCGGGCAGCAATAACACGGATATACGGCGTTGGTTCGGAGGTGTTAGCGATGGGCGTATCAGGCTGTAATTATGGGTGTCATGGACTCACAGGCGTTCCTTACCAGGCAGACCTAAGCGCTTGATCTGGTCCTTCTTTCCTGTTGAGCCTGTTGCCTGGTGTGCCTTGTTTCGCGACTTGGCCCGCTTCCTCAAAACAGGCCGACCTTGATCATGGCTTCGATTGGAGCGCTTTGGAATCACGCAGAGTGGACAAGGCAAATGAAACGGAGAAGAAACCATGCTCAAAGGGAGGACCGGACATGCGTCAAGCTCTTCTTTAACGGGGAAAATATAAGCCTGGGGCCTGACTTGTATTTTGCTTTTACCATTTTGCTTTTTGGGATAATAGATTAATACTGAATATAAACATTGAAAATAAATCAACCGCAGCCCAGTAAGAATAGTCCATTGGCATGGCCCTTGTTGGGGTTCGACGATGGCTTCGTCTATGTCAGTGACTGATTGACCTGATTGACTGACTGCTTTCAGTGGCCGATAGTGGCGGTCACAGTCGCGTGCGTGCGTGCCTGCTTTGTCTGCTCGTGTTGCTTGTGCGGAAGTCGCGCTGCGGGGACGGTTTCCGTCACTGCCTGCCTGCCCACGCAGGCAGTTAAAATGTGCGTCTGGCAGCCTGGCTTAACAAGATTGTACATTCCTTGGGTGACAGGCGCAACTAGCAAACCTTGACACACAAAAAGATCGACGCAAGAGGCGGACGGCTTGCTGCGTGCATCACAAAACTCGCGCAAAGTGCACAAAGTGCATCGTCGACTAAGTTCGCGCCGGCATTAGCGATTCTCATCCCAAGTCCCGGATACTACATCAAAGAGGGCCACCCGCTCCCTCCGGGCTGCGACAACTCTGATCTCCACCGTCTGTGTGCAAACCAGGTTTTGGCAATCATCGCAGGGGACAACGCCCAAGCCAATCGAGGCCCGAAGCCCCTCGCCTGCCATCGTGGAACATCTGAGGCTTCTCCAACTTGGACACCCGCCCGTGCCTGACGGACGGGTAGAGGCTGTGCGCGCGACCTTTCAAAAGATCCATCACACCCTCCCTCACCATCCCGGGCGCCTGTGCACACGGGCTCGCCACACCACACCACACTCGGAGCTCGCTCCCGTACCAGTCCACAGTACCCGTCTGCGCCCAACTTTTTGTCACCCGATTCTCGCCATGTCTGATCCTGGCCAGCCAGACGCCTCACAGGCGCCAGATTCCAAGATCAACGCCGAGGACGGGAGGAAATACTGGCAAGGTAAGGTTTGAACCACCCTCACGTCCTTGCTGATTCCTTGGTTTTCTTGTCTCGACAACACCCCAACCCCTTTGCGCCACACCCTCCACGCCCTCCACCCCAGACCCCCCTCCCCATGACAAGTGCACTGCATCGCCTGCATGCCATTGAACCATATTGGCTGACCCTGGTGGGTGTTCGCGACTGTGTAGGCGTCGATGCCGATGTCAATGGCATGCTAGGAGGCTTTCCCTATGTGTCGCGGGTGGACCTACAAGGGTCTCGAAACTTTCTCGCCAAGTTTGGCATCGGGACCAAGGACGGGCAGCGCACTGTCGCCACGGCTCTGGAGGGCGGAGCTGGGTGAGTGATTGGCTTTCTAGCCCCCCTCGTCATGCCCCGAGACCTCAATGCGCCGAGACCCCTTCACGGGCTCCTGGCGCGTTGACTTCTTCCCCACACCCCCGAGCACAATCTGCCTGGATACCAGCAAACAAGGCTGATGTTTCTGTCTCCCGGCTTGCAGCATAGGCAGGATCACAGAGGGACTCTTGCTCAGCGTGTCACAAGAAGTCGATATTGTCGAGCCCATAGCGAAATTCACTGAGGCTCTGAAGCAGAAGAGTGGCGTCCGTCACGTCTTCAACGTCGGCCTGGAGGAATGGCAACCAGATGCGGGCGCCCAATACGACCTCGTATGGAATCAATGGTGTGTGGGTCATCTCAAAGATGAACAGCTGGTCCAGTACCTGGAAAGGTGCAAGGCAGTCTTGACCCCTGGAAATGGGCTCATTGTCGTCAAGGAAAACATCAGCACCAGTGGTGTCGACCTGTTCGACGACCAGGACAGTAGCGTGACAAGGTAAGTGTGGCACTTTTCGGCTGCATCCGGTCCAAACACAACCAGACACCGGGCACATTTCTAACACCCCTATCACGCCTAGGACCGATGAGAAGTTTCAAGTCATCTTCAAGGATGCCGGACTTAGGCTTGTCAGGGCCGAGACCCAACGCGGATTTCCGAAGGAGCTCTTCCCTGTTCGGATCTATGCTCTGAAGCCGCAGGAATAGGACTATGCAAATACTTGCCCAGGACTGCACCAGGACTGCACCTAATCACCATGTAGCAGTCCATATGATCGGAGCCTCCATGTCAATACATGGGACCAGACAAGCGCGTCCCAGCTCGGCCCCCGTGTCAGATTTCAGCAAACACCCCGACAAGCTTTCCCTCTCTGAGTGGTCACCCAGGCGTGTGGTACTCCGGAAACTACGCCGGAAGTTCCATTGAGTTCCCTGTCAAGAGCCTTCAAGGTGTCATCCAGGTACCTTCCCCTCGTGATCCTCCCTCAACCGATTGTCCTTACTGTTATGTGGCATTCGGCAGAAACTTTCGGCCACTCAAGCAAGTACCGAGTACTCCTAGAACTTTAATTTTACTTCTTCGTTGCTCTGGTAAAACCCTTCTCCACGACGGTGAGGACATGAATTTCGCTGCCAAAGCAGCACATGATTGACAAAATGTGCATAAGTGACAGCCATACAGACGCGTAGCCACGCCTCTTCGGATCTGACCCAACACAGTTCCGTGCAAACCAACATGCCTGCCATCCTGTCGTGCGCAGGCGCGACGTCGCCCCAGAACCGCAACTTCATCCCCGCTTTGTTCCCAAAAACCAGGACCAGAACTGCTCTCGGACCGAATCTGGAGCATCCTGGAAAACAAGCCCAGCTCTATACGAACTATACGGGGACTCTGCACCTGTGCGCTCGTTGGCTCAACAGAAATAGATACAGCATGACATGGCGGATCGCCCCCCTGAGATCGGAAGCCCGGTCCGAGAGGGCAAGCTTTCACTCCCGCGTGCGAGACGTCTCTGGCACATGGTGCGGCCGTTGAGAGTAGCAGATAGATTGGCAGACAGACATATGGAACTGATGGTGGAGTGCATCCTCCGCTGCGGACAATTATTGATGCGCGCGCGTTGGGTTTGCGGGGTGGGTGAGGGGTGCAGGCAGGTAAGATGTGCGCCGGGGTGCAGGAGCGTTTCGAAAGTTTGCGATGCTAATCGCCCGAGTCCAGGCCCGCCGCCCTCATAGAATCCCCCCGAGGAACCCTCTGATCTAAGTGAGACGCGCCACGCTGGGGCAAGAGGTGACGTTGGGGTAGCCTTGGCTGGCAGGATGCCTCCCGGGTCTACACGTGGTTTGTGCCTGGCGCCCTTCATCTCGGCCTCGCCCACACAGTCGCGCATAACTGTACACTCGAAACTGCGCAGATTTGTACAGCCCTCTACCTTTCGGCCTCTTAAGTGTACCTTTTGCGGCAACATGTACATAGTCATGGCCAGACGCGACTGTGTCTAGCCCTCTTACTGTGTCCTCCATGGCACCGTTGGTGCTCGACGGCAAAGCCCGAGGCATCTCGCCGCGAGTCACCCGCTACGGTCTATACGAACCTCCCTGGTCACCTTCATGAATATCGGGAGCTTTCCGGGATGCCTCGCCAGGCTGGGTCACCTTCGGCAGAGACTGAATATATCGCTTCGGCGTCCCCGTAAGGCCTACATGGCAAGGGAAAGGGGGGATGGGCAGCAATAGCCCTGACGCACCGCGTCGGCCACATCAGACGAGTCATCTGCCGATTTTGAGGGCGGCGGATGCCGTAGGGCTGAACCTCTGGGCAGTAATATCTTCCTCGGCCCGGGGTATTAGTGACCGTTTCAGGTGAGGATGACTCGCGGTAAGGCAGGTGAGGAAGTGCGCATAAGCCTCCGCT
The DNA here is from genome assembly GCF_019321695.1 of Diaporthe batatas. Taxonomy (NCBI): domain Eukaryota; kingdom Fungi; phylum Ascomycota; class Sordariomycetes; order Diaporthales; family Diaporthaceae; genus Diaporthe; species Diaporthe batatas. The sequence continues at coordinate 896,089 of NW_025408557.1, read as the reverse complement.
GCCATCAGATCGGAGGGAGGGGGCGGGGGGCCAGTAATAATAATGGTTGAGGCCGTGATGGCATGGTTTACGTTTTTTTCCGGGGCTCTTTGAGACCGCGGGTGACTGACTGGGGTCGCTGCAGGGCCGGTACGGAAAATTGTCACGCTCTGTACTGTGGTAGTAGCTGACACCCTTCTAATGGCAAGCAGAGCAAGGGTGCATTCCCTGATCAGATGTATATTGCATCGTATGAAGCAACGGCGGACTCGTCCGCTTGGGTGGGTCGATGCGAACGAAACATTACAGCTTGGGACGCCCGCTCGTTGTTGCTTGAGCGCCGGTAGTGTTGGGACAGCGTGACAGTCTTCGGCATAAAATATGGGTGGGAAGGTTGTGATGCGATCTTGTTGGTGGTATTGTGGCTGTCACCCAGGCCTTCTACCCTGATTCGACAACGTCGGATTCTCGTTGCTGCCGCTCTACATGCGGCTCAGCGGCCTCTCGTCCCTTATTAGCGGCGGCCTCTTGATCCCTGGACTCGGAACGGAAAGGATTGAATCGCCGACTAGCTGCTTGAAATCACGGCCCTTCGCTGCGACGGCTCCCTGGCTGGCTTATACGCCCTGTGAGATAAAAAAGCCGGGATATCCCTTCGTCGAAACGGGTTCGGAGCCGTCGATATGTCGCTGTTCGAAGTGTCGTGAACTCTGTTGGGCACTAATGATCGTCCTTGCAGTAGTGTCGATCATGCCCGGGTCTCGCTCAGGGATCCGACCTCTACTGTTCGCTATGGAGGAAGCCAAGAAGTCTTCCCTCAGAGCCGGGCCAGATCCTGCTCTTCGCTTTGATCCATTTCTCTTGAGCTTATATGCCGGCCACTTGGAACGAAGGGGGAAAGGATCTAGAACTCGCGGTGTCGTTTGAATCCGGCAGACCAAGTCCTGATCTCTGTCTGGCTCTTCAGCGTTGGGGCTGACCTTGCCTCTTACCCAGTTCCCAATAAGACCCCCCTAGCAGGGGAAGTGGCTCTTTATAGTTCCCGCATTCGTTTTATAGCTTGAGTTGGACGCCAACCTCGCCGCCCAAAGAAGCAGTCGTATGCGCCATACGCGCAATCCGGGAGAGAGCTCTGCCGCCGCATAGCATAAGTCGGTCCGCCAACAGACATAGACACCATTGTCCGCCGGTCCCCATGGGACTGACTGCATGCAGAGCGCCTCATCAGCGCGGAGTTTCGAGGTTGGTGGTCGTATTCATTCGCTAGCCGTAACGGAGTCAGATGCCATCTCTCTCTTCCTCTCTCTCTCTTTCTGTCTGGCCCTTTCTCTCTGTCTCTCTCCCGGGCCTTGTCCGATGTGCGCCACATCGCCAATGGCCTCGCCATTGAAAGCCGGGGGCTCCCTGGGGGCGGCCAGGGTCACTTGACCGTGCCTCGCCCTCCGAAGGGTCCAGGCCACCCGTTCATCCAGCCCCGTCGTCAGTCAATCTGGTCCTCAGGGCCTCCTCGCGTCGGCGATGATGGGGTGAGCCTCTGCCCGTTTGAGGCAGGAGGCCGCTACCACGTTAGCAGCTGCGCACAGTCGTCAGTCTCGACGACGAGGCGCGCGCGGCCGCGTCTGCGTCTGCGCGCCACGGGCCGGAATGCGAGTCCCGGAGGCGCCGGAGGCGCTGGTGGCGTGCCCTTTTAATGTCCCCCGTTGGTTCCCCCTTCTGGAAGCCATGGTAGACCGGCCCCCATCTCGTCTCGTCTCGTAGCAACGGGCCCCGGCTTGCGCATGAATTAGCCTCTCTGGATATCACCCCAGATCTCTCGGCGACAGGCAGGAGTGTAGTGTTCTTCCTGCAGGTAGGTAAATCGCGACGGGGGGCCGGGGGGGGAGGGGGGCGTGGGCAACGGCTTGCAACGTGCAGCAGCATCGTACTTCGTACTTCGTCGTACTTCATGCCAACTATGTAGCAGTCTCATCAATTGGCAATTCCCGCCGTTTGGTGACTGCATGAACTCGCATCGCAAACGGGGAAACGGGGAAACAGGCAGCAGCGGGCTGGTGATATCGTCGAGTGGTAGGTAGTGTTGGTGGCGGGAAAAAGAAAAAACAAGACAAGGTAGAGCAACCGCTGGTTGTTGGCTGCGAAGGTGGCCTGACGCTTTGGTCCTGAGCATCACGGTGGCACCCTTCTTTTCACATACTGCACGAGAAGGCCCCGTCGACGTCGTCATGGATCTCTCGTGTCATTTACATTTCAGCCCTCGGCCCACGGAGCCGAGGCTTCTTCAGGGTGCACGGAATCGGATCAAGATCCGGGGGTTGGTTCATCATTCAGGCCTCAACCCTAACTCCTCCACCCCCGTCTGCAGGTGACAGGACTACCCCCGCAGGAGACGTTGACCGGTCGCAAAAGAACATTCATCGCCAATGCTTTTTTCCCATGGGTGATCCTCGGGCCTACTGTCTTGTGGTTCTTCTTGAACCTGATCTACAAGTGCCGAGCAGGGTAACCAAACTGCATGAGTGCTTGATTTTCAGCCCGCTTGGTAGGCACATCATATAGCCATGGGTTTCTCGCCGGCATAAGAAAAGGGAGGATTGGAATTCCAATATCAATCTTGGCTAACGAACCAGCAACCCAGTCGTTGCGCGAGTAGCGCATGCCCAGAATACTTGTCGCTACCAGACAAGACAGGCAGGCATACGCCTCCTATCCCGGGCTGCCTCTCATTTCAGGCTGGTTAGGCACCAAGCTTGAACTTGAATGGCGCGAGTCCTGTGGTGCCAACGTCCACCCTGAAGAGCGCGCCTCCAAGTTCCTTGCTCTTGCCCTCGCCCTCGTCGTCATTCGCCGTGGTGATGTAGAGGGTCGAGCCCACGAACTCGCAGCACGTGATGTTTCTGGTCGGCAGGTTGATCTGGCCAATGAGCTTGCCCTCGGGTGAGATCTTCACAACGCGGCTCTCACCATAGATCGTGTGCCATATGTTCCCGTCCTTGTCCACACGGTGGCCGTCGGGCCCGCCTGTTCCATCATGATCATAGAAGACGCGATGGTTTGAGACACTGCCATCAGTAATGTCATAGTCGTAAGCATAGACTTTACCAGCATTGGACACTGTGTAATACATCGTCTTATTGTCGGGAGACCAGCTGATGCTGTTCGGAATCATGAGATCCGGGACAATCTTCTTGGCCTGCGATGGCTTCTGCCTCGCGTCAAAGACGTAAAGGCCGCCTGTTAAGGGTCAGTCCAACGGGTTCTCAGTGGCGAACTGGTTACGACTATCGCGTCTGGGCATGCACGGCGTCGTGGTTTGTTGTGGGTGCCGGACCGTCTGTGCACGCGTCTCTTGGGCTCGAGGCATAAACTAAGTTCAAGGAAAATAAAAGGTCGGCATAATGATGACTTGCCTTCGTTCTGAAATTCGCCCGCGTCGAAATCAGTCATGTTGCCCATCCAGAAGCGCCCATGGGGATCGACTGCGCCGTCGTTGCTCCGCAAGCGCTTATTGTCCTGACCATCGGCCGAGGCGAATCTAGAGATGTACTCGTACTTGCCCGTCTTGCGATCCAGCAAGGCGAGACCGTACTTGAGGCCGGCAAGTAGCTGGTCCTGGGGGTCGGAACCTTCCACATCCGCTGTGACACCCACGGGTGTGTCCAGTTGAAGGGTCTTGACCGACTCTGGTCCTTCGGTAAGGGAGACGGTGTGCACTCGGTGGGCCATGATATCCACCCAGCGCAAGGTATTGGTAGCCTCCTCATAGTACGGTCCCTCCCCGAGCCTGCAGTGGATGTTGAGGTACGGTTCCTCAACCGTCCACTCTTGAAAGTTTCCGCCTGCCATCTTGTCTCACAGAGTGGAATCGTTACACTGGTCAGGGGCGCTCGACCGTTGAAGTCTGGGCGAGTCCTGTCACGAGACGACAGTTCCAGTGTCTGGCTGCGTCGGTGTCGCCGCAGCTCTCCAGGCCGTGAGAGGGTCCACGACAGATGTCAGTCTGACGCCGTGTCACAACCAATCGGTTGCTTGGTGAGAGGTCTTGGAACTGCGACCTGGCCCCTTCGTACCGCGATCCTGTGCTCTGTCGTAGATCGGACAAGTCGGCTAAGCACCCGACTTGCACAGCTGAACCTGACCCCCAACGATAGAGTGAAACTTGGGCTGTGTGATCCCGGCGACAGTGCAACTCCAGGATGCTTGCTGGAAACTGGGCCAATGTCTTTTCGGTACGTCGGTGCCCCTGAAAATTGTTCAGACTAACACTTGTCGGGTGAGCACACTTGGGTGTTCACACTTGAGTGTTCTGCGTTGCGAAGGCTGGAGTTTATATGCGGCCCAGCAGTCCTGTTCATCACACCTTTGGAGACGCGGGGCGGAATTTCGGGGCTCGAAGCTTCTGCCACGTTGCCGCAGCCGGCGGCTGATTGTGTTAACGCGGGGAGGCGGGCCTCGCTTCCGTATCCTCACGGGGGCCCGCCGTCCGAGGATATCTGCTCCGTAGCTGCTGCAGACAACACGCGGAATCAGAACCCATTAATCCCGCCGCGTCCCTCAGGGGGCCAATCGAACGACACTCTGCCAAAAATCACATGGGAACCCGCCTTTTCTCCAACTCAGTAAAGGACTGGTATTAGGGGTAGGGTTAGATAATTGATCAGACAGGCCGCAACCGTCAGAGAGTATACAACTCGGAGAGGAAGTGGAGCCGTGGTGGTCTTGGAAAACTGTTGTTGGACTGGCCCCTCGAGGGATGAACGATTCGACACATATCGGCCGCCGAACTTCCCAAGCGAGAGCTCGAGGCTCAGGACAAACCTGGCCGATGGTGAGTGGTCAGATACAGCGAGCGTGCCCTGAAGCGAACGTTGGGGCCCCTTGTGTCAAGCCGACTGCCCTAGTGCAGAACCAGCATGCAGCTCATCTTAGTCAACCCACCCTTTGTGAACGTAGCCGCCGCGGTGACCCAAACAGAATGACGATCAACTTGTGATGGACCTCGTGCCTTACCTACGTGCCTGGGCATCCACGGAGGTCGCCTCGGGCGCGGTAGACCTCCCGGGGAATAATATACGATTGCATCGGAGACACTCTCGAAATAGAAATCGATCAAATATTTGCCCATTTCAGTTTGATGAGATGACTTCAAGTTACGTACTAGACCCTGCATCATGTTCGTGGCAGAAATGCCGTCGGTGACTAGCGGCACAGTGCCGGGGCGTTGTGGTGTCGTATCGAATTCGGTCTGACGGGGGAAACCGAGGAGCTGAGAGACAAAGTAATGTGAGGCGCCGAGCTGACTGAGACCATGCCCAAGGACGCTTCGCGTTGAAGAAATGGCCGGCACATGGCTTGTTGTTGCGTCTCCAGACATTTATTGCCCTGTTCCCAGCCCGTGTTGTGGATGGAGACAACATACAGTCAAGCAACACGGCCCGGGGGAGAGAACCGTCTGACGAGGCCCAGATCCCTCCGCTTGTGTAAATCCTGGCCCCGCCGAGTTCGGGCTCGCGTGAGAAAGTATCGTATTGTACAGTGCTCCCAACCACCCGCGACGACTGTGAGGGTTCCTATTATGGGCGATATTAGCACCCAGCCGCCATTCCTCGACGGTGCGACTGGAAGAAGCATCGGCGTGATGCTTGAAACCGCCGGGCACCATGCGGGTTGCCGATCAACATCAGGCTCTTCCCTTCGCCTTGCTGGTAGTTTAATTCCCTTCCCGTCATGAAATCCTGGGGTTATCTGCTGGATGCGGCCGAGGCAGACCGGATGCAAGCAGGCAGGTCCCGAGTCCAGAGATGAACAGGTGGTACGAGCACATCCGAGTAAGGCACGGGGCGTATTCTGATCAATTGCTCATCTGCATCTCGGTAAGGTGGGCGTACACGCTCCTTGATTGGTGCATGAGCTCGCACGGCCGTGTAACTCGTTAATGTTTGGTGAAGGCTGGCTATTAAAACGGCCAATATAGCCCAGTTTTCCGTTGGGCACACGGTTCACCTTTTGAGCAACGAAAACGGGTCCCGTCATCTCGCTCTTCTCCAATCTGGAGGTAGTGCTGTGCTCCAATGGCATGCATCAACCCATGCTTTGCGTGCTGCAAGCCATACCTGCACCTCATCGTCCCGCACACCCACATTTGACGCCCACGTTGGGCTTTCAATCCTGCTGGCACAGGGCTGTTATTGCCTCGACAAGTGCCGAACGGTCGACGACCGTGGCGCGCTTGACCAACGGCTATTGCGATATTTGCTAATAAATCGTAATCACAACGAAGAACCAAACCCTGCGTTCTGGATGTCATGTCACACCTCGTCGGCTGTGAAGGCCTAGTGGAGCACTGTCCATTCGTTTCCCAAGGATGTTGCTGTCCTTACTAGAAACCGGCTAGCGATTAAAGCTGGACGGGGACGGCCCGCGCGCGCGGTTTGATCAACTGTTGTTCGGCGACAGGGTAATAGCCTGCACGGAGTGCTGCACTCGCCGGCTCCGTGCTGGCCAACTGTTCATGCCGAAGGCCGCCTTGGCGATCCTTATATTGACCGAGCGGTCGCAATGTTGCAGTCGAGGCCGAGTTTGAGCAACCCATCCGAAGGCCGGTTTTTGTGTCGTTTTATCATGAGAGAATGCGGCCTTCACAGCCAAAAAAAAAAAAAAAAAGAATTTGAGTTTCGCGATGTTGGCCTGACCCGGGATTATCGACTCTGCCACCATCTCTGGTTCAAGTAATCTCCGGGGATAGACTATCGCCCTAGCCGATATGAGATGGTTGTTGGGAGATTAGCGAAGTGTGGAGGCACGGTCACGGTCCAGTCCCGGCCACGCGATGGACAGCCGGCCTTTGACTCCGCTGAGGTATGTATCAGGGCCGGCGTCAAGAGGCGAGACAGTCTGTCAGAAGAAGTTCAGTGCTCGGCAAGAGATGCCAGTCGCTGGTGGTAGGCCCTGCTAGGGCCAAGAGCAGGGGTGGTACCTTGAGTTCGAGAAGGATTTGCGGGCTTCGAAGGACCCAGTGTGCCTGCAAAGCAGACCCTCCCAGCCGGGCCAGGTACCGTACGTGCACAGTGTCCCCGGGTGGGTGTCGTGGCCGCGTGTCTGGCCGCAGTGGACTTTAGAGAGGTGTGGGCTTTGGTCCTTGCATAAGCCAAAACATAGTATGGCAACCGCGGGTGGGCGTGCAGAGCGCAGCAGCTCTCCGCACAGAGTTCTATCAGCCGGCATGCGACATGCAACATGCAAAATGCAACATGGCGAATGACGGATGGGGTCGCATCCACTACCGGCTTTGACCTGCAGATTGGCAGTCAGGAAAGAAATCAGGACCTCGTCCTTGCCGGCGCTAGACGGCCCCAGGAACCCAAGACCCCAGGAACCACAGGAACCACAGGAACCAGAGGAACCAGAGGAACCACATGAACCACAGGAGAATGACAGCCGGAGGACATCCGGTTCGAGCGGAGAATTGGGGGCATGGCAGACTTGTGGTTCCTGGACTCGTCGCTGGAGACCAGAGTGGTGCTTGAGTCATCAGCGGCAGGCCGGGCTGGTCGGGCTGGTCGGGTGGTTGCAAGGAGTACCCGGCGAGGCTTGGGCAGCTGTGACGTGAGGAATTGTTTCTCTGCGCCGGCGGGCTTGTTTTCGGATCCAAGCCCCTGGGATGTGAAAGTGGGCAATGGCAACCGGTGACGGTGAGTGGTCGAAAGGCAGCACCGATCGATCTGGAGTTGACTGGCAGAGGCTAGAGTTGCGCCGAACAGCCGCGGGCGTCTCGTCTGGCATGGGTCCACACTCGGTCGATGGATTGCCGACAGACAGACAGGACTTGACGGGGTATGGGTCTACAGTACACGAGATGGGCTGTAGCATGTGCATGAGGTGGCCGTCCGGATGTAGGACTAGTATAGTGTCTATGATGGTTATAGGCCAGGTCAGGACGAGAATGAGGTGAGACTGCATGTGGTTGTACGCACATGACCCCTTTTGAGAACCAATGTTCCATCGCCGGGCGAGAGAGAGATGGCTGCTTTGACGGTTTGGGATGCGATGGTCGATTGGGTGCCCGAGGATCCTACGCTATGGTAGCAGCAGAGTGGTGCACGGGGTACACAGTACCTAGGTACTGTAAGTGTGTGGCCAGACACATGTGAGTGGGTGAGAAAACGGGCGACCGATGAAGGAGCTCGCGAAGCCCTCACAGCCCTGGCAGCCCTGGGGCGTGGGCGTGGTCATGGTCATGGTCGTGAGCGGGAAGGAAAAAAAAAACGAGACGTGATCTTGGCGGGCCCAGTTGGGAACGAGGCCAGCCGAACGCGTGTAATGTGCAGGTGGGTGTGGGAGCACGAGTGGACGGGATGCTTGGCTGGACCTCCGACCGGACAGGAGCAGTCAGGCACGAAGAGATTGAGGCGTCTTGACTGGGCATAGTGGTTGCAGCTAGAGGAAGGGGGCCATCCTGAGGTGTGAGGTGTAGTAAGTGCAGGTGCTTAGTGTGAAGCTGGAATGTACGGAGGAGATGGGTGTGTGGTGGCCTGGCCTGGGGCACGGCCTGACGCGGCATGGCATAGCATGGCATGGCATGGCAGAAGGCAGAAGACTGCAGAAGTGCAGACTGCAGAATGCAGAATGCAGAATGCAGCATGCAGCGCACGGCGGGATGTTCCAGGGCGCCTGCCAGGGCCGAGACAGGAAGAAGGAAGCCTTTCCGCCATCCGCGAGCACTAGCATTTGCCATTCCCGGACGGAGAAGCAGGAGCGAGCGACAGATGAGGACCTGGGAAATATGCAATGATCCAGACGAGAGTGGACGGGGACGGGGTCGGGGAGGCAGGCAGTGCAGACTGCAAAGAGATGTGAAATAACACACCACACACACACACACACTCGCCCACTCGCCCACTCGCGTATGTACGTACACACACTCTCTCAGCTCTGGTGCCTTGTGGTCTTGGGCAGCTGGGGTAGTTAGACGCGACGTGCGATGAAGCAGAACGGGCGGGCAGACCCAGGTGCAACTGCAGGTGCAGCTTGCAGGGGGGGGGCTTGCAAGCTGCAGATGTGCAGGCGGATGTGCAAGGAAGTGCACATGCATACCACAGTACGTACCTAGGTACTGACAGTGCTCAGTTCTCCGTACCTAGGTATCTAGGTACCCAGGTACTCCAGCAGGCTCGAGGTGGGGCCGTGGTGTGGATTAGCTAAGCAAGACAACCAAGATGGCAACAACGTGGAACGACTCGTCGGATTCCCATAGCTGAGGTCACATCGAGAAAGCCACGCCCACCACCTACCCACCCCTCCATCCACCCCCTCCGCCCCTCGGTCACTCGGTCACTCACCCATCCAAGCCATCCTCGTCCCACCCGTCCGTCTGGCTGCAACGCGCAGTGCAGACAGCGATGCTGGACCATGCTGCCTCACCTCACATCTCTGAGGTCCCGCTGGTGCCGTCGTCACCAAGGAGGAGGCGTGCAACTCTGGCGGTCGGTGTCAGGTCCCATGGAAGCCCCGAAGTCTAATCATCAGACAGGTTATTTCGAGCATCCGCGGCTGCCCAGGTCCATGTCCACGCCCCATGTTCGTGTCCTGGCCCTGGCGCTGCGTCTGTCTCCAGCATGTCTCCAGCATGCTGCTGCTGCCTCAGCCAGGCCTGACGCGGCGATGCTGCTGCCCCTCTGCACGGTGTGTGCACGACTTGCGCAGACGGACAGGCAGGCAGCAGGCAGGCAGACAGGCAGGCAGACAGGCAGGCGGCTGCTTGTTCGTCCAATGTTTTAGACGCATGGGCAGCTTCATCAATCTCGAACTGCATCCCTCCAACCTTGCAGCCACCCAGCCTGGAATCAGAAGAGTCAAGACCAAACAATCTACCCCATACTATGACCCTGGCCTGCAACACTGCGACGGTAAGAGAAGATGCTGTGTGGGATAGCTCCAGGCCCCATCCGGAGCTCCCACCTATGCGACCCAGCCTGGGCTCTGGGGGCCGCACGCTCCTTGCACCGGCCATGCTGAGCTCCATGCTGAGAGCTCCATGCCCAGCCCACTGGGTGGGTGACCAGGGCCAGTGCGGGTGCCCAGCGGCTCTTTACAGTCAATCAGACAGTCAGACAGTACAGTACGGAGTACACACTCACCACTCCCGTACCTGCTCGCCCTCACCGCAACCAGTCGCATGCCGCAGATCTGGGAGACGGCCCTGTACCGAGACATTGTCGTCGACGTCGTTGCGCATGTGTGTTTCTGTGCATGGCGACCCCAACCTGGCTGGCAGCGCTCCACTCCGCTCCCACCCCCACCCCCTGGTCACCGAGAGACGCTTCTCCAAGACAAGCCCTTGGACCCTGTTGGAACGATGGGCAGCACTGCAGCACTGCAGCACTGCACCCTATGCACCTCTGCACCTCTGCACCTCTCTGCGCCTCTGCGCCTCTGCGGCACCCAGATGGAATCTGTGTGTTCGACACTCTGATCGCCTCACCACCTCGTCGACGCGTCCTGTCAGGTCCAAGAACACCCACCCACAAGACCTACAGATTTTACCTTTTCCTGGGCCCCACTCTTCTGCAGTACTTGGGCCAAGGCCCCGTCGATGCTGCAGCCAGAGGGCAAGCCTCACCTCACCGTCTTCATGCACGTCTGCCACGACCGCCATGCCACCTTGCTCTGCCCTGCACTGTCTTGCCCTACCTTGCGCCCTGGCTCCGCCCGGCTCTTCCAAGCGCGCCTGGGCTCAACTGGAACTTGTCTGTTCTGGGTCGGCCTGGCCTGGTTGACGTGTCGTTTCTTCCGGCTTGCCGCGGCCTCGCTGCTCTTTTGTCTGCCGGCTCTGCAGTAGACTCATCAGAACACACTTCACCGTCTCTTCACGTCGACCCGGCCATCGTGATCCGCTCTCTGGTCACCGGTGTCCTCTTAGTGCAAATCCGATTTCGTCAATGGTTACGTTCTACAATCACCGCCGGATTGTGTTACATCGAACCCAAAGTACCAATACCGGCCGCCCCCCGGCCCCCCGGCCTGCACCAGACACTGTCCGCAGTATGGATACACAGTGATTACAGTATATGCATGCCCGTGTTGGATCTCTCCGACAGTCCCTCCCCCCCCCCCCCCCATTGGAAGCTCGCCATCCATGTGCCTTGGCATCAGGACGGACCCTGTCAGCTAATCCGGACCCCTGCTTTCTGTGTCTTCCAGACCCACGCCCCAATTGTGAAGTTGCAAAGCTGCTAATTTCCTTGCCCGGCTGCCGCTCCATGGCAACAGACACTCGCCAGTATCAGTAACGATATCGCTCGGCAACTGGCAGCTCATGGCATCTGATGGTTTCTGCCACCATGCACAGTTAGATTGACTATAGTATCATGCATGGCACCGCCCCCCAATCTGAGGGAGCGGTCGATCTTCACCCTCTCATGACACCGCCGGCCTCACATCGCCACTGTCGTGTTGGCTGATTCGGTGGCACGAGTTTTCTCACACTTCCTCGTCCGCAGGGCCCTCAAGCCATCCGCCGTGACGCGGACGTTAGCAGTCGACGTTTTCGCGGATTCTTACCCTGTTCCTGGACGTGGCTCGCTTAGACACGCCCGGGGAGTTGCTGAATTGGCGCAGCTGGCTCTGTCACCTATGAAAGCACAACCCAACCCCATCAAGACTGCGACCTTGCCCCGGGTACGTGAGGTCGATGAATTCACTGGCCCGAGATTGGCCTCGAATCCCACCGTCTCCGCGATGTCTCTCATGACGCTAGCTCCTCCCACACCGTCCCCATTCTTTCCATCACTCTTCCATGGGCTCTTCTTGGGCAGAGGGATCGGGAGACATCATTTGGCTTTCGTATCATCCACTCTTTCTAATTGTGGGCGTTGCGAATGTACCGTGAAATTTTGATCGTTCGGACCTTGCGGCCTAGGGCAGAATCCCTACAAGTTAATCACTCGCCTATGCCCGTCATCTCGGGAAGGGGGACTAAGATGATGCGATGTTGTCACTGGACAAGCTCGTTATTTTTGACGTGCGCGACGCCTCTATCGCTTGGATCCCTGAGCGGCTGACAGGGTCGAAGGCTGACCATCTGTCTCCCTGGTGCTTGGGTCAAAGCCCTCCACGCCATGGGGGTCTTCGCCCCGGCCTGCGATCCCGAATATGCTGTGCACGGGATGTGCAAATACACCGTATAGCTGCATGTTACCAGGCTCTGCAACCCATGTTCGACATGCTGGACTGGTAGCCGTCGGTCATCGAAATCTAGCTGCTAATGGTATGACTGACTAGCTTTTGGAGAAGGAAGGGGGTTGGGTGGGTGGACATTGCCTATTACCTCTCTCCTCGTCGAATCCAGAGCACGTTATGTCGATGTCTTTCTTACCCTGTCCACAGTGCCAGGTATGGCGCACTACTGCGCGGGTGTGAAGGTGTTGGAGGGTCCGCACTCACCGGACTTGGAAATCATTAAGCAACGGCGGCGTTGCGACAGTCACTCTCGACAGCCATAGAGGCCCATCCAGGCTGTATCCGTAAGCCCTGTCGTGGTCTTCGCATCCACCCAGCATCCACCCAGCATCCACACAAAGCGTGGCATGGGCCACCCCTGCCCTGCAGCTGCACCCCGGCAGACACCACAACCCAACACCTCTTCCTCTGGCTCCACCCCATGCTCCATCCCAGTCAGTACCTCTCCCAGATAAGAATGGCGTGGGAGCAGCAAGACGAGCCGGACGAGGATAGAAAGAACGAACACCCAAAAAGAATATCCGGACGTCAGAACCTCCCTCTTGTATCAACTTCCTCCTTACAAAACAAAGCTTCAACAGTCCGGTTGGTTACGCGAAGTGGAGCCTGACCGACACCTGCATCTACGAAGGATCCTGCGGTCATCGGTACGAAAGACTCCCTCGCGCCCTTTGGTTTTTCCTGGTGCCCAGAAAAGGCGACTTAGCACACCGTGAGTCTCTCTCGCCGCCCGTACTCGCCAACTTGACATCTTCACCCGTCTCCGTGTCCGATCGTTCCACATAAAACACCCCAGCCTGGATAAACATCTCTTCATGTCAAGGCGGTTCTCTGTTTCTCAACGCGACTGCAAAGGATTCAGGGACGAAAGAAGTCCCGTAAGGAGAGGCTCGCGGGGACACTTTGGCAGAAACCTGCCAGTCACGCTTCGACCGATTCTAGCGCAGGAGTGTTGAGATAGCCACTCAAGTCACAGAGTTTGGTATGAGAATCATGGTTGGTGGGCTGCACTGCACCTATCCTTACCAGTCACCTCCGCTGTCCTGCTCCCAATATCTATCCCACATGCATATTACATCCGTCATCCCGCTCGAATCCAGCTAAGACCATTTCATCGCCTGCCACAGATCGTAGCCCATCCTTTGCGAAGCAGAATTTCAACGAGTATTACTGTCCAACCTTTCAGCACCGGGCCGTGTCAATTTGAACCTTCTTCCCTCAGACACTCTCTTGTGAGAGCAGACCAGTGAATTTGCTCCCGGCTTCACTCAGGTTTGCGACAATATTCCGGAGATCCTTTGCCCGCTTGCCACCATCTTTGCAGTCCTTGACCCGGACGGAATAGCAAGATTATTAGCTTCCACGGCGCCTTAGAATCTGACACTACCTCTTGTATGACCGGAAAGACGGAGACCGGTCCTGCAATCCCGGAGACTGCTACATCTGCGCTTCACGAGACAATTCTTGGATAACGTTCTCGCGCTGGCTATCCAATCTTTTTCTTGGTGTCCCACCAGCCCCCTTCTAGGCCGCCTTGACAGAGACGGCCAGAGGCGTCCTGCTGAGCCGCACCGACAATCCCTAGTTGACAGAGCAAAAAGACCCAGCAGCTGGGCTCAATCGACTGGAATCGGCCTCGGGCCGGAAACTTCTTCTTCGTATGAGGGCGGTCGCGGTGATCAATGTCCGGAACCACAATATCCTCAACGCGAGGGCGAACAGGTCTCGATGTCGCAGAGAGGCGCTGCCTCTCGCCCTCCTTCTCGACGTCGCTCCCAGTCTCTTTCGACCGGTGCGAACACCTCGCCTTCATCCCTGCAACCGGTACACATATACGGCAATGACGGTGGGGTGGATCCAACTCGAGATCCTAGCAGGGTGTTAGTCGCTCCGGACGACTTGCCTCCACGGCAGACCACTCCGCGAACCTTGGGAGTACACAACATCCTCAACCCATCCGAACCGAGGGACACGCAGAGCCGAACGTCTCCGTCTCTTCAACGTGCAGGTGTTGGCGGCGACAGCTCTCCTTCAAGTGCTGGGGCGAGGCAGTACGGTGTGTCTGGCTCGCCGTATCAGCCATATGGGGCGGCGGCGCCAGCCTACGGTGCACCGCCAGGGCCTACAGCTCCCCTTGGCCTGTTGACCTCGATCCAACCTCCTGGCCAACGAGAATCTCCGAGTCAAGCTCGACCATTTCCTCCTGCCTTGGGGGCAGCAAGAAGGATTCTGACGCCGAGGTCGCCTCGATCACTCAGCTTGGGTCGCGTGACAACGCCAGCAGCTTCAGGTGATAATCAGCCACCCTTTGATTTCTCGACGCCGCCGGTTGGCCGATTCGGCGCGCAGCAGGAAATGGCACCATTTTCCGGACCTCATGGGCCGACCTCGAGTATGCCTAGCCAGTCTCCCAGAGCGATTCCGCCTACTCCCGCTGCTTCGACGGCTACTATGGACCCTCGTGCCTTCGCTCAGGCGCCATTCGCCAATCCACCTAGCCATCATTTCTCACAGGGTCCTATACAACATGGAACTGCGGGAAGTCCACAGAGAATGGCACCGGTGTACATGCAAGGGCAATTTGAATCAATGCAGGGGAGCGGCAGGGGCTATGCGCACCAAGGCAGCCCCCCAGCGGAGGCAAACCTGTCGTCAGCGATCATGAATGCTTTGCAAATTGGTGGCGGCGGAGGAACGAGAGGCCCCGATTCGCAGCCTCACCTTACCTTGCAAACCAACACGGGGGAGCACATCACCGTTCCGTTGGATGTTCACCAAGGCTCGCGTCAGGCTGATGAAAAGCGACATCGCAACGCAGGAGCTTCTGCGCGGTTTCGTGCCCGGAAGAAGGAGAGGGACAAGGATTTGCGGGAGAACATGCAGCGGCTGGAGAACGAGAACCGAGATCTTGGCAGACAGATCCACGAGTTGCAAGCCGAGCGCGACTTTTATCGCAGTGAACGAAATCGGCTACGCGACGTGGTCCTGCGAACCCCGAGCATCAGAGAGCACGCTGAGCAGGGCCCTCCCAGCCCCCAACCATCGCGCGCGGCCGCCTCCGGTGGAGCCACGGAAGACTCCTTTACAGGTTCTTACGCGGCAGGTGGCAGCTCCTCTACAACATCTCCATCGTTGGCTCATCAGCAACGTTCGCCCCCGTACGCAGAAGAGCAACTCGAGAGGCCGAGCAGGCGGCGCCGAACAGACCCAACTGCCGCCGACTTCTCGGCCGCACCCTACGCGATGCGCCCAGCCCAACCTCCCGGCTCCTTGCCCCCTATCGTTACTCAGGGGTATACCGGGCCGATCTCTTCGGCTCCCCCAAGCGCAAGACTCCCTCCTCTGCGCTTCGACCAGCCAGCCTCCTCCCCGACGACGACTGCGCATCCGACAGGGTTCGAATCACAAACTCCGCCACTCCCCCATCAGACACAGTACTACGGGAGGCCGCCGCCTCACGAGATGGGATGGGCAACCAGAGAACCTCAAGATCCCTCCCGAAGGTGATATCCCTGAAAGCCCTGACAGTCCTGCCGGGTGAATGAATGCGTCGAATCACACCATTCGAGCCTATTTCGCACACCAGCTGCCGCGCTCCGACCACGCGTACCACGCTTGTTCTACCAAATCATCACATACAAATCCAAATAGACCCCAGGACCGACTCTCGAGATACCCTCTTCGCAACTTGGACATACACCACCCCCTTTCCATCATGGGGGTGACTTTTCCTTATTGCTTTTTCTTTCTCTTGACTACACTTAGAAGACGCGTTTCAGTTCGGGCAACCGAAAAAAAAAGGGATCCTTTATAAAAAGCCACGGCGTTTGTTTCTCCTGTTGGGGCTGGGCTTTCAAGGCTGGATGTTTTTTTCCCATCGATTCCGTCGGACTTTTGTTTTCCGACAACGGCAGGTCTCTCTCTGCCAGCGATTCTGATTCGGGAAATCTCTCCATGTCCGCCGGGCTGCACGTTGAACATTTTAACAACTACCCGCCACCGGATTATTAGATCCTTCGCGCGCGACAAATTGGAGACGGAAAGGGGGCGAGGGAGAAGGGGAGGAAAGGCTGACCTGCGAGCTACTCACTAGTAAGGCGAGGCGTCTTAAAACTTTTCGGGGCGTTCTGGAACTTGGAGATGCCGGTTGGGAAGGGAGGGTTTTTAGAAAGCGCATCACTCACACACACAACAACATCATCATCATCATCGATCTCGTCACATCACAAGCATTTTCATCTGTATACTTTGCTTTTAATCCTTTTTTCTACCAGGCACTGCATCGTTTCGCGGGGATACCCCTCAGTTCGCCAGGGAAAAACAAATATACCAGGAGCGGGAAGAAGGGAACAACGGGGGAGAATGGTCCGGGGACAAAAGATCCGGTGGGTGGGAAAGAGCCTCGGGGGGAAGGGGAGGGAAAGAAGAGGGCGGTCCCATGACCAACAACTACAAGCATCATCATAATTACTTGGGAAAGCGGCGTCTTTCTAACAAGTACACACCCTACAATACCATCTTGTAATACTATACTAATTGTACTAGTTCTTCTACAACAAAGCTTGCATACTCGTCCTCCTCACCGAATTCGAAGGTTGTTTAGACATTTTCTCGTCTTGGTCGCTCCTCGGCTACCTACCGCGTTGATAGTATTCGGTCCGCATCTTCTGCGCCTCGCCAGAAAACCTCCTGCCTCGCGATTGTAACTACCAGGCCGAATACTTGACCATATCACACAAAGAAGCCACGCGAAGAGAATGTGGGAGGCTGCTCACAGGCCACATCCCAAAGGAAGCTTTCCTAAAGAGGCTGCCCCTTTGGGGAGTATTCCAGAGGGAAATATCACATATGAGATTATGACTTAGGATGTCACGTAGTTCAAGGTCGAATTGCACTAGTCATTCATTCGTTCATTCATTCGTGAGAGTACCGACTAGTCTACCAACCGCCCCCCTTTCCCCACTTCCTCCTACCCCAGCAGACCAAGCCTCGCCCACACCGGGTTCACACCGCCGTTGGGCGCGGTCGAGAAACGAGGGCGAGGAGGCGCAGGATTGGGAGCACGAGCACGAGCAGGAGTACGAGTACGAGCAGAAGGGGGAGGGGGAGGGGGACGAGCGACGGCCCGCGGCGACTGGTACGTCGTGGCGGCGACGTTCTGGGCCGCCTGGTGCTGGACGACGGCGTTGGCCTCCCTCATCTCCTGTGTCTTTGCCCTGCCCTTCTTCCGCTTCTCTTCAAGTTTCATAGCCTTGTAGAGGAGGGAAGTGAACTCGAGGAAGACCCTGTGAGGACTTTTGTTAGCGGGCTGATGATAGTTCTGGAGGGGAGCAGAGACTGGTCATAAAAGAAAATAGAGTGGAGGACAGAGTGGCCGTGGGAGGAAGAGGGGGGCGGTTAACTTACTCGGTGGAGTTGGTCTCGAACGGGATGAACTTGACCGCGGACGACAGGGAGGGCATTTTGAAGTGTTCCATGCCCCAGCCCTCGTTGACCAGGAGCCTGTGGGCGATCCTGGCCATGGTCCTTTTGGCGTCGTTCGGCTGCACGTTTGTGAGGTTGACCGAGTTGCCGGGGACGCGCAGGTATGCCTTCAGGCGTTCGTAGATTGCCTTGCCGCGGAGGGAGTCGAGGCCCAGCGCCTTGTAACAGGTGTTGAGGTCAACTCGGGTGGCTAGGATACTTTTCGTCAGCAAGTGCTGCACATGGAGAGAGACTGGGGGGTTGAGGGGGAAGATATAGGGATGGAAGCCGTTGGCAGTACGTACTCAGGTTGATTGCCTTTCGCAGTGGTGTCCAGTCGATTGGGTTTTGCCGGTGGTAGACCTTTGGCAGCGCATCATTCGTGCGCATCGGGGGAGGCTGGTGGCGTCCGAGGCGTTGTCGGAGGGGCCCATGGTTGTTGGTGGCTCGCCTTTCGGCAAGCTTCACCTCCCTGATCTCGAGCGCGGCACTTGCTTTGGGTTGCTGGAATTGGGAACGGTCTGTCCACGCTTCCCAAGATGCGACTTTGGGAGCGTTGCTGGCCCTGTCGACAGATGCACCGTCGGCTGCGCTTGTGTCCCCCGCCAGCTCAGCGTTGAGCTGGGCCTCGAGGTCCTCGGTGGTCAGGTCGTTCAGATCAGCTCCGGCGGGCTCAGCATCGAGCTCGGCTTCAAGCTCCTCTGTGGTCAGGTCGATTAGATTGTCACCGGCGAGCTCGGCGTCGAGCGCGGCTTCAAGATCCTCGGTGGTAGGGGCGGTCAGATTGTCTGGCTGGTCGAGTTGGACCTCTGGCGCCCGATGCTTGCGGCCGACCCATGACTTGAAACCACCGCGCCTGCCACCTTTTCCTGGGGCACGCCTCTTCCTGTACCTGTCCTTGCGCGCTTTGCGCCTGCGGCGTACTGCGCGTTGCTTTGCGGCGACAGCGGCATGGTCAACCACGGGCTCCGCTCCGATCTCAGCATCTAGCCGCGCCTCACGAGCCTCGTCCTCCTCGTCCTCGTCGGCGGCTGGCACGGCCGCGGCTCTGGCGCCGCACTGGGCTTCGAACGCCTCTGCGCTCAGCTCCATGATTTCGTCGTCATCGTAACCGTTGTCGGGTACTGCTGTGATCTCAGCGCTGAGCTGTGCCTCAATGTCGTTGTCGCCTAGCTCTATGAGGTCATCACCGCAGCCGGCGCCGTGATCTTGTGGCGCGGCGCCGAGGGGTTGCTTTGCCCAGTCTGGCACTTCTTCACCGAACTGGGCGAAGAACTCCTCTTCGGTCATGTCCTCATCTTGGCTCTCGGCGGACGCAGAATTGCCCTGGCTGAAACTGGAGTCAGGAGAAATGGAGTTACTAACTGCATCGCCTTGCTTGTCTCGCAACAGGCGCTGTTCCTTCATGAACTCGTGGATTTCTTCCGCCGTCCTGTGTATGATGAGGGAGAAACGGCTGTCATTATCGTCGTCCGACTCGTAAGACGGGGTGCGGACGAGGCGGTAGGGGGAGGAGGATCTGTCAGAACCACGACTGCCAGAGTCGGTGGTCGAGCTGACTGAGGGGGACGGATGGTCTGGATGGGTTGGACGGTCAACGCCCGCGATTGTGGCCATGGTGAAGAAGGGATGCTGTTTGACAGTATTTGGTGAGAACTTCAAGTGGAGTAGTAGTTGTGGTGAGGATTGTAGATTGGAAAAAACAAAACAAGAGTGAAGAAGTGAGGTGTCTGCCTGGCTCCAGATTGGGAAGCTGCTTGTGGCCAAGAAGAGGTCGACTGCTGGCAGTATTGCGTCGACCCAAAATTAATCGACTGAAGCCTTTTACGTCGAGGCCCAAGCTTCCACCTCGTCCATTCTGCCATGGGAAAACAATCAGATCAATTGTTCAGTCACTTGGTTGGTGGGTTGAGCGAATCGATCAATCCCAAGGCAGAATGAACAATGGCGGAAGAACCCGTCCAATCACAGGACGCCGGGATCTGAGAGCTGATTGGGCCGTCAGTAATTGTTCCAATAGCAGAGGTGGGGCAGAGTCCATCACAATTGACCGCTGAGAACGAGAGGTGCTTGTGAGGTAGACCCTCATACTGCACTTCTGCCCATGCCTGGCAACTGGCCATGCTCTACTGCATGTGTCGTGTGTAAGAGAGCTGGTTGTTGCAGGGTTGCTGCCTGCATGAGCAGTCGATTCCCTCGATTGACAGTCGCAGCGGATCGGAAGTCCCGGGGACCCCGGCAGGACGTCATCCTCAAAACTGCCCGCCGCACCAGCATCTTCTCTCCCGTGTTGACTTACAAAATCTCCACCATCGCGATACCGCAACCAGACTTTCCATGATGCGGCCTCGAGGTAGCATCGTCCCCAGGCGCATAGCCGTCCCACCGCCAGCGGCCCCGAGCTTCATCTGCTCGACCTGCAGGTTCGCAGCAGCAGCAGCAGCAGCGCCGCGGCGAGCTCGACCATTCTCATCAACATCACCAGCGCGGTCGTCGCCGATCCCACCACCGCCACCGCCGTCAGGACTTGTCGCACTCTCATCAAGACGTCTCATCTCTGTCTCCGGGCCGGACTGCCCCAAGTTCCTGCAGGGCGCCATCACCCAGAACATCCTCCCACTCGCCAGCAGCAGCAGCAGCGACAGTGCCGTCGCCGCAGGCTCATACGGCGCCTTCCTGAACGCCACGGGCCGTGTGCTGCACGATGTCTTCATCTACCGGGACCCCCGCGGCGCCACCCCCGGCGAGAGCTTCCTGATCGAGGTCGACGCGGCCGAGGCGCCCAGGCTGGAGCGCCACATCAAGCGCTACAAGCTGCGCGCCAACTTCGCCGTGCGCCTGCTCGCCCCGGGCGAGGTCACCGTCTGGCACGGCTGGGACGACAAGGCCGGCGCCGCCGCCGCCCTGGCCGTCGGAGAAGCCCCGCACCAGCTCCTGCACCTCAGGGACCCCAGGGCGCCGGGCTTGGGGCACCGGATCCTGACCGAGGCCGGGCGGGACCCGGCGGTGGAGCTGGAGAGGGCGACGGCCGGCGAGGACGCCTACCGCGTGAGGAGGTACCTCATGGGGGTCCCCGAGGGCCAGTCCGAGCTCGCCCGCGAGGGGGCGCTCCCTCTCGAGGCCAACATGGACGTCATGGGCGGCATCGACTTCCGCAAGGGCTGCTACGTCGGCCAGGAGCTCACCATCCGCACCAGGCACCGCGGCGTCGTGCGGAAGCGCGTGCTGCCGGTGATGATCTACGGCGCGGACGGGGGCGAGGAGCAGCCCTCGCAGCTGGAGTACCTCCCCGCCGCGGACGGTGGCTCTGCTGTGGCTGTGGCCGTGGCCTCCGCCATCCCCACGGACACGCGCATCGGGAGGCTGGGCAAGAGGGGCCGCAGCGCAGGGAAGTGGTTGCGCGGCGTGGGTAATGTCGGCCTGGCGTTGTGCCGGCTTGAGGTCATGACCGACGTCGTCCTGCCTGGGGAGCCGGCGGCGAGCTCTTACACGCCCGCTGACGAGTTTGTGATGGAGGGTCAGGCGGGCGAGGACGGGCAGGAGGACCCTTTTAAGGTCAGGGTCAAGGCTTTTGTGCCCGAGTGGCTGAGGCAGGGTTTGGATGAACAGCAGAAGCATTGATAATGGGCAGATCTGATTGGCGGGTGCTCGTAATGCGGTCTCGAGAAGTGTACAATAGGCATTGAATCGGGATCGACAATGAGGTAGCAGGGATGCGCCAGTGCTGGAGGTTTCCACCACATTGTTGAACAGGAGGAAATGGATGCACAATGCTTCCTGCAGTATGGCCCGTAGATACTACCCAAGTAGCGTTTTTGGATCCCCTTCAAAATGGGGGACCCATCAGTTATGACAGTAGCAGAAGCAGGGCTTGCGCTCAGAAACGCTCCCACGAGTGTGCCTACAACTACAATCGTCTTACCTGAGCAATGAATCAGAGATCACAGACAAATCTCACATACGGCACGGCTACGCCTCACCTGTGCAGCTGTCTCTTTGACGGCTTGACTGGCGCTCAAACGGCAGGAACGGTACCAAGGGGCTGGTCTTAAAGAGAGCATTCGTGTTAGCTCAATCTTCACTGTTGGGTATCATGACAAAAAGTAATACGGACCCCGGAGAAACCGCCCCTCATCTCAAGCCGCCATGCCCGCCTCCTTCATCCTCTGCTCCTTCACGGCCTGCGCCGCTTTTAATCTCGCCCTCGTCTTGGGCCACTGCGTCTCCCAGAACTTGACCGGGTCGGCCGACTTCGGTACGTCCCTCCGGGGTATCGGCGCGCTCTTGTCCTCGGCGGCGTGTTTCGGCTCAGCATCGTGACGGGGCTCAGGCACAGTCTCGGGCCTCGCCTCCTCGGCGGCGGCGGCGGCGGCGGCGGCACCGCTCTTCCTCCCTTCCTTCCTGGCCCTCTTCTCCTCCCTCCGCCTCCTCTTCTCGGCAAGCTTCTCCTCCAGCTCCCGCTCCCGGTCGCCCATGGCCTCGTCGTCGCGCTGCCGCCGCGCCCTCTCGCGCTCCTCGGCCTCCCGCACGAGCCGCTGCCTCTCCTCCACGATCCTGCGGCCCTCGGCCGTCTTGGCCGCCCGCTCCCGCTCCTCCTCCTCCCGCCGCGCGGCGCCCTCCGCGGCGGCCCTCCGGCCCCGGCCCTCGGCCTCCTCGAGCTCCTCCGCGAACCGCCGCTGCCTCGCGCTCATCCTCTCCTTGTCGAGCGCCTTCTGCCGCGCGGCGCTCCGCGCCCCGTCGTACGCCGCCCGCGCCTCCTCCGACGCCAGCACGTCCCGCGCCTGCCCGAACTCCTCCCACTTGTCCTTGTCGAACCTGTCGCCCGCCTGGTCCGGGTGGTACTTGATGGACCGCTTGCGCCAGGCGCGCTGCACCGTCTCGCGCGTGATCGGGGTGTCGTCTGAGGGGTCGATCCCCAGCAGGGCGTAGTAGTCGAGGCCGCGCGCCGCGGCGTCTTTGGCTGCCGCCAGCAGCTCGGCGCTGGCGTTGTCGCTCATCTTGGGCTTGTTTGGGTGACTTTGCGAGGACGACGGGGAGATGGTATGCAAGAACGTCTGTTGGATTTGGTATCAGGAGCGTGCGTCGTTGGTTGGTGGTCGACGTGGTGGTAGAGTGGAAGTTGTGAGAGAAGATAACCGGATACCAGGTTCCAAGGTTGGCTTATCGAAGATTACGGCCGGACTGATAAGATACGCTCACGGTGGAAATTTACGGTCGAAAGATACGGTCTAAATTACATAACTCTCAGCCAGTCAAACAAACGGTCTTTTCGGCAAACAACTTTCTCGATTCGTTCCATTTCATACATTCATTTCCATTTTCCATTTAATAAGTCGCAGTGAGTCTTTGCACCAGATACTGCCCGCTAGTGATACCGGCATACTTCTTGTCCGTTTCTGCCGCGAACGTGCCAGGGATGGCCTCGATGTAGCTTTTGAAATTGGGGTTGCAAAAGTAACTGTGCCGGCAGGTCAGCAACACGGTTCTCGAGGGGATCGTGCCCAGTGGTAAAACTAACGCGATGCTGTAACGGGCGGGGTGCTCATCGGACTTCCTGGGCGGCTCGACCACGCGGTGGATGGTGCTCTTGATGGTGTCGTTGCTCCACCTCGCGAGGAGGTCACCGGCATTCACGACACAAGTGTCCTCGATGGGCGTCGCATCCACGAACTGGCCGTTGGGGCTCTGGACCTGCAGGCCGCCGGCGCCGTCCTGGAAGAGCAGCGTGATGCTGCCGTAGTCCGAGTGCGCGCCGGCCCGGACCTGGCCCGGGTTGACCTTGAACACCTCGCTCTTGACGGCCGGGTAGTGCAGCAGGCGCAGGGTGTTGTCGCCGACGTCGACAAAGCCGTCAAAGTGGTCCTCGCCGAGGCCCATGCCCACGGCGATGGCGCGCATGACCTCGACGTGGATGCGCTTGCACTGCTCGTGGAAGTCCAGCATCGTCGACTTGAACCCGTCCACCGCCGTGCCGGGCTTCTCTTCTGGCCACCGGTTTGGGTAGTCCGGGTCGCCCTCGCGGCCAATCTCGAAGCTCTCCTTGATGTCGGCCGTGCTGGCCTTCAACTTGGCCACATCCTTCTCCTCCTCGACGAGGGTCAGCTTCTCGCGGCCCGGGGCCGAGTAGCCCCTGTTCGCCTCTGGAGTCGTCCACCCGAGTGCCAGCTTCTCCTCTAGACTGAGCCCGTTGAAGAACTTGGCGCTGGTGCCGAAGACATGCTTGCGCGTCTCGGGCGAGATGGGGAGGTTCTTGAGGTAGATGAAGCCCGCATTCTGGAAGCCACTCAGGATCGCGTTGGCCGTCTCCTTGCGCTGGGTGGCGTCTCCGTGCAGGAACTTGGACAGGTCGATCAACTGATGAGATGGATGTTCAGCACAGCACTCCAGGTCACACGGCCAACCAACGCTCCGTCCAGCACTCACGCACCGGGATCATGAGCCCCTGCTCGTCAACGGCGGCCTTCTCCATGATGTCTGTGTTACTCGAGACTCCAACGGGCCTATCGGTGATGAGGATGGAGTTGAAGTGTGCACAAAAAATAGGCAGCACGTTCTAGACTGTCAAGCAGACTCGTGTTAGTTTCAACAGTGTCACGCGGTCACATCCGGCGCGGGCCTCCAACTTTAAAGCGGACGGGCGACTGACGGAGTGAGAGCGGCGGTCTCCGGCTCAGGCTCACGGGGCGGCTCTAAATGGCAGGCGAATAAGAATGACATTCGACTGTTATAGGGCCGAGACTCGACATGGCCCAATTAGTGTCAAATTCTCTTGACAGTGGCTACCCGTTGATAAGAAGTCGGCCGGTTTGACCAGGCGCCCCTGTGGAAGTCGAGATAAGATGCTGCCCGTGGGAAAGGGGACGATAGTGTATCCGTACCCTGTACCCAGGTGGAAGGAGGGGCCCGCGGGGTAGCTTTCCCCTTCCTGTCGATCCTTCCGGCAGCACATGCTGGGGTCGCGAGCTTCTTTTTATTCCATACTAATAGACTTGTCTGCCCTGTCTTCACTCATTGGTTCCTGATTATTGTTGCTGTTGTTGCTGGCCAGCCCAATCAGTCAGTCAGGCAGTCGTTCATTCACTCACGCCACCACAGACCACACCATGGCCGATCCTTCGAGCGCCTCACCGTCAAAGGTGGTGGACATCCACACCCACATGTACCCTCCTTCCTACGTCCAGATCCTGGAATCACGGTCCACAATCCCTCTGGTCCGCAAGTTTGCCAGCTCGCCGGATCCGCGACTGATCCTGCTCGAGGCAGAGGTGCCGTCCCTCTCGGGCGCCGACGATGCATCGGCCAAACCACCAGGGCGGCCTCTGACCAAGCACTACTCGTCGCTGGCGCAGAAGATACATTTTATGGACACCCACAAGATCGACATATCCGTCATATCGCTCGCGAACCCATGGCTGGACTTTCTTGACCCATCCGAGGCCGGGCCGTTTGCAGCCTCGGTCAACAAGGAGTTCAGCGACATGTGCGCCGCCCACCCCGGACGGCTCTTCTTCTTCGGCACCCTCCCGCTCACCGCGACGCTGGCCACGATACAGGAGTCCATCGCACAGCTCAAAGGGCTGGACTACTGCCGCGGCGTGATCCTGGGGACCTCGGGGCTGGGCAAGGGCCTGGACGACGCGGCCCTGCTCCCCATCTTCCAGGCCCTCGCCGACGCGGGGCTGACCATCTTCCTGCACCCGCACTACGGCCTGCCCAACGAGGTGTGGGGCCCGCGGGCGTCGGGCGAGTACGGCCACGTGCTGCCGCTGGCGCTGGGGTTCCCCATGGAGACGACCATCGCGGTGGCGCGCATGTACCTGGCGGGCGTGTTCGACGCCGTGCCCGCGCTGCAGATGATCCTGGCGCACAGCGGCGGCACGCTGCCCTTCCTGGCCGGCAGGATCGAGAGCTGCGTGCTGCACGACGGGCACCTGGTGCGCGAGGGCAAGGTCGGCGCGGGCAGGCGGACCGTGTGGGACGTGCTCCGGAGCCAGGTCTACCTGGACGCCGTCATCTACAGCGAGGTGGGCCTCAACGCGGCCATCGAGGCCAGCGGCGGCGCGGACAGGCTCATGTTCGGGACCGACCACCCCTTCTTCCCGCCGCTGGGCACCGACGAGGACGGCGAGTGGGAGAGCGTGGGCATGAACGCCGAGGCCGTCAACAAGGCGCTCGGTGAGGGGTCGGACAAGGCGAGGGGGGTCATGGGCGGGAATGCTGTGAGGGTCTTGAGGCTGCATGGGTCATGATAGACATGCTGTTTTGGGCGATGAGAAAGTGCTATACGAGCATGCATGAGTCTAGATCTGATCGTCCAATAAATAAATAAATATTGGCTCTGTGGTCCACTCAATAGCAGGTTGCCGGCCAACTGGCTTTTATTAAAATTCAGGTAGGTATATTCCAGATCTCTGGGTCGACTTACTGAATTCTATATCCAGCCCGAGAAATGCCCACCAAATATGGGCCAAGACATGCTGATCAGCCGCCCAAACCTTGGTCTGGGGTCCTATGTAGATTTGACAGCCAGATCCCAATTTCCCTCCAAAACCCCCGCTGACATCACACGCCAGGTCTGGTGGGGTCCTGCAGGTGCGACCCCCCTCCACACCTCAGGTCATTGCTATGCAAGCCAGGGCACCGTAGCGCTGTGCAGGCGGCTCACATGCGCCTCGCCACCTCGAGTCCAAGGGTCCGGTAGTTTTTGGGCTTATCAACCCCAAACCTCCCTTCAACATCCCGCAACCACTCGCCAGACCCGAGCCCTTCACCCTCCATCGCCTGGGTTCACCTCAGATGGGTCCGCAAGATGAAGAAGACACTGCTTCTGTGCTTCATCCACGGCTTCAAGGCAAGTATTCCTTCCTCGTTGCGATACGTCACCTGTCACCTCTTGATTAAGCACATAAGAATCCCAACACTGCTAACACGCGCACTCTTTCCCACCGTCCAGGGGGGTGAGGAGACCTTCGGCCACAAATATGCCTTCACCCAGCACCTGCGGGACCTCGTCGCCCAGCAGCTCCCCAAGCTCGACGTGCGGGTGCTGGTCTACCCCAAGTACGAGACCCGCGGCGACCTGGCCGACTGCGTCTCGCGGTTCCGCGACTGGCTCCAGGAGAAGGTCATCGACATCGAGGTCGGCAAGGGGACCCCCTCGCCCACCGTCGACCCCTCCGTGCGCGTCGTGCTGTGCGGCCACTCCATGGGCGGCATCGTCGCCGCCGAGACCCTCATCGCCCTGACCAGCGAGCGCGTCATCCCGCCCTCGACGGCCTCCGGCGGCTCCGGCGACGGGAACCACACCGCCGCGCCCGCCGAGGGCGACAGGTCCTTCGAGCTCAACGGCCTCATGTTCCCCTACGTCCAGGCCGTGCTCAGCTTCGACACCCCGTACCTGGGCATCAGCCCCGGCGTCGTCGCCCACGGCGCCGAGACCCACTACAGCACCGCCAGCGCCGCGCTCACGCAGCTGAGCACGCTGACGGGCCTGTGGGGCGCCAAGGGGGCCGCCGACGCGGGCAAGGGCGCACAGCAGGAGAAGAAGCCCGCCGCCGCGCTGCCGCCGGCAGCAGGAGGGAACAACGGCAGCAACAACAGCAACAAGGCAAACGAATCCTCCTCGGCGTGGGGCAGCTGGGGCAAGATGGCGCTGTACGCGGGGGCGGGCGCGGCGCTCGCCGGGTCCGCGGCGGCGGCGTACCTGAAGCGCGACCAGCTGACCGAGGGCTGGACGTGGGTGTCGTCGCACCTCGAGTTCGTGGGGTGCCTCGCGCGGGGCGAGGAGCTGCGGCGGCGCGTCGCGTACATGGCGCGCGCGCAGAACGAGCTCGGGGTCGGGTTCGGCGTGCTGTACACGCGCCTGGGAAAGGGCGCCACCGCGCTGCAGCAGCAGGTCGCCGGGATGGGCGGCACCAACATGGTCGGCTCCGTGCTGGGCGGCCAGAGGACGTTCTGCAACCTGCCCAGCCGGCGCAACGGCCCGGAGAAGCTGGGCCACTGGGAGGAGGCTGTCAATGACCAGGCGGGGGACGAGACCTCGGCGCACATGGGTAAGTCCTCTTCTGCTCCCTCTTTTTCTGATGTGGGCGGGATGGGGTCCGTGGCTCGAGGGATTTGTGCTGACTCCGCTTCTTGTTGAACTGCAGCCATGTTCGAGCCCAAAGAGAACCCCGGGTACGACAGGCTCTCCAACACGGCGGCGCAACTCATCGCGAAGTGGACCAGGAACGACTGGTACGAGAGCAGTACCGAGGGGGAGATCACGCGGGACAAAGAAACAGCCCCAGAAGGCGACATGGCCCTGGACAGTGACGAGGACGTTGGTATGAAGGGAGAGGGCTTGGGGACTGCGCCACCGTCTTGATTGGGTCTTGTGGCGTCACGGTCTTTTGTTTTCCTATAGTTTGGAGTTGACTTGGTTTCCTTCCCCGTTGCTTTTGATACCTCTATTGCTTGGTATAATACAGGATACAATGATTAAAGAGCAAAGGCGCTTCTTCTAATATGCTCTGAATGCTCTGTTTGGCCATATGCCCCATGCCCCCTCTAGCGGCCGAGTAGTGGCTCCAAGAAAACACCAAACAAGTGGTTTCGTTTTCAATCCCCATACATATAAAATGCACATGGCGCCTTCATACAGTGGTAAACGCTCAAGACCCAGCGTTTTAAAAAATAAATAAAAAAATGCAGTGCCAATAACAGTGCAGAGAGGAATACAGTACGTGAGCACAAAACAGACAGCTCTTCTCCCAACGCCCAACAAAATGCCACGTGTTGTGACCGGCCTTTCTCTGCCCGTCTCCAGAGCTCACTGCCTCTTCTTGCCACCCGCCCTGTCGGCAGCACCGGCGCCCCCGCCCAGGACCTTCCTCCGCTGCTTGATCATGTGGGTGTACAGCATCGGCGCGCCGGGCAGGTACGTGAGCATGGTGGCGGCTGCGGCGGCGGCCCTGGCGGCGGAGCCCTCGGCGCGCGCGGCCTGGGCGGCGAGGAGGAGCTCGCACAGCTCGCTGAGGATGCCGACGGGGTAGAGGGCGAAGAAGCCGCTGTAGCGCATCCAGCGCAGGGGGTAGGGCTCGGCGCCGACCGACAGCGACAGGGCGAAGAAGAGGTACCGCACGACCTCGGTCACGGACCAGGCCAGCAGCATGCTGCTGTAGGAGGGGCTCGCGGCGATCAGCGGGTAGGTGTGGACGGCGCCCCAGACGAGGGCGAAGCGGGACGAGACCTGCATCAGGGTCGTGAAGAGGGGGGCGCGGACGACTCCTGTTTGATTGGTGGCGGTGGTTGTTAGCTTAGGTTCCAATTGATCTTCTCCCCCCCCCCCCGTCTGTCCTCCTCCTGCTCTGTTTCCTGCTTGTTGGGGGCTGGTGCAGGTGGGTTAGGCAGGGTTCTCGCATACCGAGCAGTGAGTGCACGACCTCGAGCGCGGCGAGGGTCTGCGTCCACTTCGTCCACTCGCCGACGGCGGGGTACACGAGGACGGGCCCCTTGTCGAGCCCGTTCTCGAGGAGCACAGTCACCGTCCGGACGAGGACGACGGACCAGAGGAGGGCCGAGACGCCGTTGTACGCGACGAGGTAGGCGCGCTTCGGGGCCGACATGCGCCGCGGCGACACGTTCGTCTTGATGACATCTTCTTTTGGCTGTGGGGATGCCATTGTTCAGTGATGGCCGGCCGGCTGGCTGTGTCTGTGCGTCCAAATGCTGCTGCTGTGCCTGGCGGGTGGGCTTCTTCGAACCGGACGTTGTCTCGTTCGGCTTAACGGGCAGATAAACTCGGTGGGTTGAGTTGGTGACGGCTGGGTTTTGGTTTGTTGAGCCGTTGTAGCAGTGTAGAATTTCGAGCCGAGGAGTACCCGCTTTTTGTTTTGGCTAGGCCCCTCGCAGGCGTGGGCCCTTCGTTCCCTGTCCCGGGGGAACTGCTGCAGGGATCAGGGCCAAAGGTGCAAAAGATGGGGGTGGCAGTGCTCATGTCAGTTGCAGTTGCAGTGCCGACAGTCTGGTTCCTGCATGTTGGATTCATTGTAGTGTATTGTTCCTCAGCCCTGTAAGGTGCGATGGGACGAGCTCTGTTCAATGCTAATATGCATTTCTAGGGTCTGCTTGGGCCTCCGAGTTAAAGGTTAGCGGGTTCCTCGGCAAGATCGCAGTTGGCCCAAGTAAGAGCCAGCCACATGAAAGTGAACGCGTGTCCCCTACTCGGCGACCTCTATCTGGAAGTTGCTCCGTGGAATGAGTGACTTCTTCTAGAATAATAGATGGGAGGTATTGAAGCCATAGGGGCCTCCGCCTTGAACGTGTTGCAGTAACAACATATGAGACGTGTTTCAATCATAGACACAAATGGGTGTGCAAGATCTTGTAATTATCATTTTGCTTTTGGCATATAGAATCCGACTTTAACCCCGACAGCCCAGTAATTCATTTCGTCATTATCATACTCTGCTTCCTGGGAATCGACTTGCAGTCTGATCCGGGCCTCGCGCCCTGCACCACAGGAAAACAAGACATCAAGATCATGAATATTGTACAATATAATCCCGGATCCATCATCATATCCCGATTATTAAAGGCAAGACAGAAAAAGGCCATGACTGCGTGGATGCCAATGGTGAAATCAACAGTCACGGCGGT
This sequence comes from Diaporthe batatas, assembly GCF_019321695.1. NCBI lineage: Eukaryota > Fungi > Ascomycota > Sordariomycetes > Diaporthales > Diaporthaceae > Diaporthe > Diaporthe batatas. The sequence goes on along the minus strand of NW_025408557.1, from coordinate 865,774 downwards.
GCAAGCACTCAGTGCTTAGTGCTGAATATCTTGGACCAGCCACTGAATAGGTACTGGTCCGTGTGTCTGCCGCAATGCGTGTACGTGTTGACGTTGCTAGTCGACGACGCCTTCTTCCTCCTGGGGACAGAGGCTGCCGATGCCGAGGACATGGTTGAGGTGACCGAGTTTGACGAGTCTTTCCTGCTCATGGCGGCGCGGGTTGGCCAACGGCTTGTGAAGGCTGACTGTGGTGACTGTTTTGATGAGTTAGTCTTGTCGGCGCCCGAGCAGTGAAGTGGCGCGGGGAGAATGTTTGGGAGATTTGCACTCACGCCTTGAGAAGATGTGGGAGACGTCGGGGATGTTGGTGTGTTGGGGCTGGAGCCCGTGGTGTACGACCGCGTCGGGGCTGGTGTGCGAGATGAAGCACTCATAGCTGCAAGGATTTGTCGAAATATTCGACTTGGAAGTTCAAGGGTTGCTCGAGTCTCCAAAAGGGCTGTCTCGGGCTCGCTTCGGGGTGCTTGTTGGTGGGCCGACGTGTTGGTTATGAAGCTGAATATTCTTTGTTCTCTTGGCTGTTCGACGATGGCCAGCGTGGGGCAGCTTCACACGGGACTGTTATTATGATGACAGCAACAGCCCGTTGGGGTCACGAGTAGGGTCAGATGCAAGGTCTGGTGCGACGAGAGCAGTGATGCCACAGACGCTCGTCGAGGAACAAAGAAAGGCTGAAGACCACGAGACGGCTCGGGAGTTGCGCTTGGGAACGTGAAAGAGAGAGGAGGACTGAGAGTCTCGCTAGCTTGTGCCAGCCCAGTAGCTTTCCCATCTCGGCGGGACAAGCTGCTCTTATCAAGGGGGGCCAGAACTGGCAAGGGCGGAAGCCATGCACAGAGGCCATTCCCGCCGCTCGGTCATCCGTTGTGAGTGGCACCTCAGAGCGGCAGCTAAGGTACGACTGCCTGGGTAGGTGGGTAGGGTGGATTGGAGACGGCACAGGGAGGAGCCGGATCCCTGTCACCAGCTGGCAGTCCTACCGTACTACGTCGACTAACAGGGTGGTCCCCATGTCCCAGGCCTACCAGGCTCGAGCCCAGGTAGAAACATTTGGTAGGGCTGAAGGGTGAGCCCGGGCCCAACTGACCCAGCAAGATCGAGCAGGAAGGGTGGGTGGGACCAGCCTGCTGTAGGCCACCGGGACAAGCCAACCATGTGGTGGCTGCTTCCTGCCGTGAGTTTGCCTTGATTGGGGGTTTCCTGCTGACCCGCATGCAGGACGGACCTCTTCCTGCCCGGTGGGAAGACACCCCAATTTCAGAAGCCTGATGCGCAGGGTCGCCGCCGTTCAATGTCGGAGCCACAGCTTTTGGTTCAGCCTCGACCACGCCTTACCACGCCGGCATCCCAGGACAGAGGGTCACTTCCGCTAGTCAAGACATGCACATGTCTTTCTGCACATGTCTCTCTGTCCGTCGGCGACAACCGCTCGGACGGACGCCATGAGGCCAAAGCCAAGGAAGAAGAAACAGAGAAAACCCGCTCGGCGCTTTTCGCGTGGCCCTACCTGCAGGCCTCGCTCGGGGGACCCATCCTGATTGCCTACTTGGTGTCATCGGCCAATGTCTGAGACCACTTTGGGGGGGCCAAACATGCCGGCCCCAACAGACGAGCCAGCCACTCACGGCGAGTCGTGGTGTCAGAACGCCCTGCAGGGTGCCGGATGAGCAAGAAAACAGGGTGAAATAAGGCAACCAGGAAAAAAAAAGGTGGGTTGCCCGCCAGCTGGGACGCCAGGCAGCCAGCTTTCTGAGGCCAAACCAGGTGTGCATTCTGACCCATAGCTACGTGGCAGCACTGCAGAAATCAAGTTGATCCTGAAGACCGACAATGTAGGTCAATGAGTTGTTGATTCCTCCAAACTCGCAGTTGCGTGGCCTCCCACGTGACGCGTTTTGAGGCCGGCCTGAAGCGTTGCCTGAGTGGCTGACTAAGTAAATCTAGCGGATCTACACAAGCAGCTGAAGGGTATCGGTGATAGCCCGTGCGGTCTTAGAGGCCTTAAAGGAGTAACTCTAACAATAACTTAGACCTAGTAAACTAAGATAAAAATAATACTTAAATCATTAATTTTTCATTGGGTTTTATTTTTTATTTAATTCTTGTTAAATATATAATATAAATAAATAAATATGTAAATCAGTTAGACTAACTATTTTATTAGTATAAATCTTAAAGATAACCTTAGCTGATCTTTCCCCTCTTACCTCAAGCTTCTAGGCTGACATGGTCTACTATTTTCCCACATGTGCACCCACTCGCTTCGCCTCCTATGCGTTCTTCCCGAAACATATAGCAAGGCTTTTTTGTCGTCATTAAACCATACCTTCATTTCTTGACCCTCATTCATGTGTGGTCTGTCTGACCTCCTCAGAGCCGCCATCATGCGACGTACGGTCCAGAGACAAGGCCCTCACCCGGAGCCTACCGAAATCGTCAGCAGTACCGACGCCCAGGAGGGTCCGATCAAAGGGTTGACCAAGGATCCGCCAGAGATGTTGGAAGTGATGATGAGGTTTCTGGACCAGTGGATCGAAGAAGAAACATCGAATCCTACGCGCCGCAAGAACATCCAGATATGCAAGGACTACGTCAGAGAACATGGCTACCCAGAAGATGACTACTACATACGGGTAGTACAAGGAGTGGTGACGGTCCTCAATCAAGAGCAACGCTTTGCACTGCCTCCCACGCCAAATAGGGCAGACAATTTTTTACTAGTGAGAAGCAATGAAGCCGGCTCTGTTTCTTCTGCTGAGATCACTAACTAATTTTTCGTTTTGTAGTGCGCACCTGAGTAGGATCATGATCAATGAGTTTGAGTTGCATTCAGCTCGAAGCCGCGCCTTGGAGGTCTGGAAATGCCCCGTCCCACCATTCTTACAGCGCAACTTTTAGCTTAGTAATTTATAACTATAACTTAATAATAAACTTATATAAGTAAGACTAAGAATACTCTAGATAAGTAAACTTTGATAATTATAGTACCTAAAATCTCGAATTTTCTCTTAGGATTCGTGACTTGAGTTTCAGTACCCACATGTAGGTAGCCTTACCTTTTTTTGGAGCCGCTAATCACTCCACTGGCACACTTCGTTGCGTCTGTGTCATCCTTTCCTGGCCTGTAATGCGCACTCATGCTTCGTCTAATTCCTGACCTACTGATTAGATGAAGAGCAGACTAGGCGTAGGGCCGAATCTGTACGCCTTGTGCTCCCTGGTTGTTCTCACGCTTTGCACGACATGTCTCGCCGTGGATGGTCTCGGCGAGCCACTCGTGCTCACCGTGATTGATCGGCGACCTCTCTAGCACTCAGGCCCTGTCCCACAGAAATAACTGGGGTCATGTCGCACGCTTACTTTCCTTCCTTTGGCCTCTTTGTACATGGGTCAATTTCCAGACCACGATTCTCGCGGCTGGAAGCCTTACAATACTATGAGACATGTTTTTGAGCCTTTACAGTAGACATCATTGATTATAGTACTTTGGAGGAGAAAGTACGTTCAAAGAGAGTCCTAACTGTCATAATGAGAGGGCTCGGTACTCCACGTGGAAATTTGTCATCACATGTTAAAAGCCGATACCATCCTTGTAATTGAGTGGCATGCCTTTCGATTAAGTCTTTGGGTTTGTGAAGAAACGTGCTTGTGCTCTTTCTGAGCTGTAAGTATAGATCGAAGAGTATCTGACTGAGTCAAACTCTGAAAGGAAAGCGGCTTTACATGCCAGAAGCAAGTCCAGATGGGTCATCTTGAAGATGCCATATCCGAGAGGTATTGGGCCAATTCTGGACCAACAACGTCTTAGTAGAATATGTGGGCAGTCCGTCCAATTTTGTGAGAATATCACTAACACACGTCTCTTTCTGTCCCCGCTTCAATCATTAGCTGTTCTGAAACGGCCCACCTTTCTGGCCCCGGAGCAGCCATGACTATATGTATGAGGGTCGCTGGCCTCCCAAGGTCACGTACCGAGTCCATAACATCTGACTTCATTATGCACACATAGTTCAGTTCAAAATTGCATGCATTCGATTGAACAGCTTCCTGTCGTTCTTGTTCTCATCATCTGCGGCCTTGATCGTCCATCGTTCGTCAGAGGCTGCCCCCGGGTTGTCCTGGAAGAAGATGACCCTGTTCTTGCGCAGCCCCTTCATTATTTGGTTGAAAGACTCGGCATTGTCCCGGTAGAAGTCAGGAACCCTCATTTCGCAGCAGGTTCTCCATTGTTCGAAGTCGATATCCCATATTGCACCCTTTGACACAAAATAGGAGGCCAACTCAAGCGCAGTTTTCATACGCTGAATCCGGCGGGCGCTGGGGTATCCGCGCTGGCCTAATGGTGATATAATTGCACAGAGGGGCAAATCGAGTGCAAGTCTACTACTATACCCTGCGTTGAAGTTTTTAACGGGTTCTGGAAAGTAGACGTTAACGTTGGCGCCATGTTCCAGAAGCATGCGAACGATATGCAGTGCCCGGGGATGCTCTGATGCTACAGCTGCAGCGAGTGCGGTGATATATTTGTGCTTGCAAATGGCATTTGGGTCTGCGCCGCGGTCCAGGAAGTTCTGCACCATCTCTTCGAAACCAGAATGCGCGGCACCTGCGAGCGGTGTGTTAAGGCGGTCGCCGTACCGACCCTTGAAGCTGGCGCCTCCTTCGAGCAGCGCCTCGATCATTCGGTCGAAGGGGTACTCCTTGCATTCCATAAGGGCTAGGAAAGCGGTGTTCAAGGCGTCATCATATTTCCCTTTCACACGCAGTTTCACATCGGCGCCATGCTTGATTAGCAACCGCACGTTTTTCACGTGGCCACACTTGACTTGTTCAATCAAAGCACTCATGGCGTTGTCGTCGCAAGTGCCACCTGCATGTTCGAGCCAAGTGTCGTTGAGGTGCGGCTTATTGTCGAGGAGTAGCTGGGGAAGCCCCTGGCGGCTCGAGATTCCTCGCAGCCAGTTGTAGGAAAGCGCGGATGAGACAACCCGGCCGTCAACGCGCGCCTTGTGCTCAATAAGAAGGCAAGGAATGGACAGAGTTTTGGCTTCGTGAGGCGATACGCAGCTTTGAAGAGCATTGCAAGCGCCCGGGCCCGGGAACTGCTTGTTCACATCCGCGCCATCTTCCAAAAGCCGGCGGGATAATTCCTCCCACCCATTATATGCGGCCTCCATCAGCAGAGTTGAATCTTTGAGGGACGTATTCACGTCTACACCATGTTCAAGAAGCATTTCAATCGCGTCTGGCGACTTGAAAGACCTGTGATGGGCCGAAGCTAGGATTTCTTCCACCTCTCGTGCTTCAGTAAGGATGTCGTGCAACAGCAGTCGCATCATGTTCAACGAGTCGTACCAAATCGCGAACATCAAGACATGCCCGTGCTTCCTTGTAAATGCTGAGTCCAGGTCAATGGAACGGTTGAGTAGCATTTTCGCAGCCGGTTCCGAATCCGCAATTGCTGCAGCAACAATTGGCGGCACCGCATCATCGTCAGCAGTGTTGATTTGGGATCCTCGCCCCAGAACGAGGTCGAGGATATCTGCCTCCCCATGGGTACATGCCAGCGACTCGATTGACCATTTCAGCGACCAACGAATGGGCGTACTTTGACCGACTATCGGTAGCCAGTTCGCTGATTCATAGCAAGAGTTCTGCTCAGAACCAGAAGATTGCAACCACTCTCTAAGGACGGTCTTAAAGCCCAAGTGACATGCCAAATTAATCGGCCTCATGCATGTGTGTCTGCCTAGCCAGAGCGTGGGTAACGATCGTGTCGCGAAAACAGACCAGGTTGGAACCGGAACCCAATCATCCGTATACAACACTGAATTGAAAAACGTATGCGCCAGCCATCTCTCGTAGGCTAGCCCGATATCTTCGTTTCCGCACAGAAATCGCTTTAGTGGCCGCGAAAGTCCATCGGCGCGGGGGGACTCGCAACGTTCGTGCGCGCGCACATGAGTCGGCCAAGCCATGATCGCGTATTCCACCAGGGGCCTTTTCAGTCTCACATGTACCCAATTTTCATCTCTGTAATCTTCGAAAAGATCTTCCAAGTCCTCGCTGCGTCTTGGTCCACCATACGAGCCATTTGCGGCCGAAGAGGGACTGCGGCCGAAGAGATCGACCAATACCATCAGGCAAATCTTTCCGGCCTCGTAATGGGAAAACTCGGGACTGAAGTCGGTGTCATCTCCGAAGAGTTTGGAATCCTTGCTAACGCTTTCGGCACTGTTTTCAATGAAATCGGCCACCGCTTGATGCGCCAGTCGCCACACGGGACGTGGATCATCACCACGATGGTAGATTGAGACTTCGCCATCGTCGCTGTAGCCCCTAGGATCCAGGGTCAAGAGATTGCGACACCGCGCTGAAATCCAGTCTTCGGTCAATCGCGAGTGTTGGGGTTTCACGATATCGGACTCCGGGTCCTGGGAGATCGCCAACAACAACTCATCGGTGGTCAAGGGCCTTGCCGAGCATAAGACCCACCGAAGCGCCCTGTCTAGGAATTTCTTTGTGCCACTCATCCTTCTCCCTTCACGATCCGTTGTGACTTTAATGTAGATGTCCTTGTAAGCCTCATTCAGAGACCGTGGGAGATCCCTGAGTCGATCCTCCACATCTTCCTCGAATTCGCATTCCAGTAGACGATCGATTTGCAGCGACGCAAATAGAAACATATCTCGACTTCTTTCCACAAGAGCACGAGAGATCTTTTCCTTGTAATCATGCTTGAGCCAGGAGAGATTCTGCTCGAGCTTGTTTCGTACAAACATCCCCATATCTTTCTGATTTTGATCGCCGTTCGTTGAAATGACAGGATATTTGTTCAGCAGCTGTGACAAGTCTAGCTCGGGTCTAGTCGAGCAGAATATTTTCACAAAACCCATGTCCCCAGAAGATAAGGTAGTGAGGAGGTCGACCAAACTACCCCGTTTGTCTTCATCGCACTCAACGCACTCGTCGAGTGCATCGAGTACGATAGTGGTTCTGGGATACTTTTTGACAAGCTTGAAGAGACAGTCTCTCCACTCACTGAAAGTGTTGCAAAACTGTAGCTGGTCATTTGAGTGCTTCTTCCAGATGTCGGTGACGGCTTCATCCAGGGCAACATTCTCTCCGCGACGATTCCATGGTCCGCTTGCAATTTGTTTCACAATGCTGCGCAGAATCGCTTTAGGGTTGTTCCGCTCGTTATCTTGCTTCATGCAGTAGAGATAAGCGAAAGATTCGTCATAGTCGCTTCCCTCGAGGGATTTTCCAATCCAATCGATCACTCTTGACGTGGCATACGTCTTCCCTGTCCCCACTACTCTAACAGTCAATTACTCACGTTGTCTGTATTGAAACTCGGTGTTTGGACTTACTGCTGCCGGAGAGTAAGAGGATCTCAGACTTATCAGAGGTGTGCCAATCGCGAAACCTTTGGTCATGAATGACCCAGTCGCAAGTGCCGTTGACGCGCTTTTTGTTCCCGTCACCGTATACCCCATGAGAATCTGAGATGTGTGTCCCCGACACCCATTGAAGTATTTTCTGTCGTTCGTCTGCCTTGGTCGCCTCCAAGATTTGAAAGGTGTGCTCTCCAATCTTACCAGCATATGTCACGTATTTGCCATTGTGTACGACTGTCGAAAATACGTTCCAATAACTGTGGTACATGTTGGTAATATTTTGGCCCAAGCAGTTGCGAAAGGTTTCCTTGGACAACGGTTCCCCATTCTCAAGGTTGAGCTCCTGGGCCACTTTGTCGTAGCATTTTTTGCATTCCTTGACGAGATCTTTGTGCTCCACGAAAAGCTGCTCGAGCATCTTGAAGAAAAGCTTGTGTAGGGCGGCGGCCCCGGGGGTTGATGTGGAAGATTCCAGTTTCAGGGTGAGATCCGTGCTTCCAAAGAATGACAGATAAGGTAGTCTGTGATCCCCGTTCAATGCAACGGGAACCATGCCGTGATCTCCAGAGAGGCGAGATTTCCTGACTTCTAGCAAGGCGAGTTCGGTGAGCACGTGATGAAAGTCTGGTGTTTCGATCTCGCTGTCGACTTCTCCTCGAATCACGGTCTCTATGTATTCCATCGACTTTCCGTGGTTGACATTGCATAAATCTCTGATTCTTGTGATGTAGTCGAGGGCGACATCATCCTCACAGTATCGCTTGAGGACATCAGAGGCACAAACGATAACCTTGTCTATAGCATTATTGTTTGCTTTGGAGTCGGCACTGTTGCCAATGGGAAGGAGACGAATCTGGTTGGAAAGGATATTCCGATGGGCTGAGGCATTTTCCTTGTTGGAAACCAGTGGATGAAGGGCCGCCTTGTCTGATATGATTCTGGCCTTGATTTTCTGAAGCCATTCGATAATTCGATGAACAATACCTGCATGCGCAACTCCCGCGGATTCGTTGTCGTGGGCGTAGACGGGGAAGATGGTCGGAGCGCGCACGGGATCGCTGAAGAGGTTGCATAGAGCCAACTGCTGGAGGATATCATCGAACAGCATATCGCGGGCTGTTTTCTTAGAAAATTCCTTATTGAAGAGCAGTATGGGAGAGATTTGGGATCATTGATTGATGCGGGTCCGCATTTCGGGGGCTGTCAAGTGCTCATGCTTACCGCGGGTTGCTTCCAACAGGTTCCCTCCTGCCGCGTCCGGTGTCTCAGGGGGATTCGGACTCAGTTCAATCGGATCCATGATTTTGTCGCAGTTTACTATTGCGCGGTGAAATCAGTGAGGCTTAAAGTCATCGGAAGAATCGGTGCGTGAATTGTAGCGATGCAAAGCGGCAGCTGCTTGTGAGTGGGAGCCTGCCTGCAGATGAGGAGACCAGTTTTGTTTGGTAATCGCGGGCGGTCCAAGTAGAAAAAAAGAAAGGAGGCTCAGCAAGGCATAAATGCCTTCATGTGCTCGAGTCGATGCACAGCTTCAACTGAAGGCACTGCCCATTCGGGGCGTCCTCCTGCTGTGCGACCCAATCAGCGTGTGATCCCCACCTTTTCGCTGCTTTACACTCGAGGACCATCGCTTCGCTTGTCAACACTACTGCAAGGTAGACCAGGTGAGCGGCTGGAGTTGAGTGTAATTGGCCATGACTGAAGGATCAGTGGTGAGGAAAGACGCCACTCTTCGTATTTCACATTCCCCATTTCACCTTCTCCGCCGAGCCCCAAGGCACCTCTTGGACTCCATTTTTCACATATCAATTCAATTCCAGCCAACCAGATTCATCTACGGGCAGACCTCCAAGGTTGTCAAATAATGGGTATGAAACACCTATCTATCTTATTTTAAATATAGTCATAGACACAGTATTTGTGTCAAACGCTGGGTCTTGAGTGTTTACCACCGTATGAAGGCGCCATGTATAGCCCGGACGTATGCGGAAAAGAAGCGAAACCAGACCAGACAAAACGTCTATGTATAGGGTACTTCAGCTGAATATATGTGCATGAAATTTGACCCACTTCCATCGATTACATGACCTTCGGGCCCTTGCGTTTATTAGCCAAGGGTGACATCTCCGACCACACATCGGTGATCGCTCATGACGCCGGGTCCCCAGGTGTTGTCCTCGACCGAGTATCCCTTGATGGTGATCGGGCCACCGGCGGGACCAGACTAGAGTGTTACATGTTAGCCAAAACAAACATATCGAGGGCGCAGGAGGCCATTTTCCTTGAAGTGGTGCACGTACCGAAGGTCCAAACCAGATGTAGTCAATCCGGGACGCATACTCGCCCGCGAAACCGGTGTACGTGTAGAACCGCTGACTGCGCTGCGCAGGGGAGGCCGTGGCGTACAAGTCCTGGAGGTACTTCTCGCCCACCAGGGTCCTGTACGCAGGGTCCGTGTCGCCCGAGTTGAAGTCACCAGTCAGGAAGGTAGGCAGGTTAGGTCCGTAGGCCGCATCGACCGCCTTGATGATGTCGACGGCAACACCGATCTGGTTGGTGCGGGCCTCGGCGACGGCGTTGTCCAGGTGAGTGTTGGCCATGAGAATGAGCCTGCCCGTCGCGATGTGCTTGAACACGCCCACGGTCACGATGCGGTTGCTGCCCGAGTTCCAGCTCTTGGACGGCTTGTCGGGCGTCTGGGACAGCCACTTTGTCTCCTCGTGCAAGAGCTCGAACACGTCCGTCCTGTAGATGATCGGATTGTACTCGCCGCCGCTCTTGCCGTCGTCGCGCGCCACGCCGATGTGCTCCCAGGGGCCGAGCTGCTTCATGGCGCCCATGATGTCGTTCAGCTGGTTGTCCAGCACCTCCTGCATGCCCACGAAGGAGTCGCCCGCGGCGGTCACTTTGGCTGTTGGGTTTGTGAGTCAGCATTCTTTTTTCGTGGGCTCCATGGGCCTCGAGCCCGGGAGTCTCAATGCAATCCTGAAGAGAGAAAAACATACCGAGCTCGCCGATCACACCAAACATGCGGCACTGGTAGGGGTCGTTCGCACAGGTCAGACCTCCCCACCACAGCTCCCTATCCGCGATGCTGATATCTGAGTTGTCGTATCTGATGTTGAAGCTCGCAACCCGGATCGGGGTCTGGGCGAGTGCGCTGCCCGCGCAGAGCGCCACCAGAGTCGTCGCTTTGAGTCCCAGCATCCTGTACGTCGATGAATGCGGATTTGAAGAGAGTGAGTGCTTCAACGCCAGAATGGAAATCGAGCGCATACAAAGAGCCCCTGGGGTTGAAGAGCCCAGGTGCCTCGGATCTGTTCCGACGAGCCCCGGTTAAAGAATTAGCAGCCATCGCGACCATTACTATTACTGCCTAGTGCTCTTAGATTTGAATTGAGTATTTGCGGTTCCCCACTTTGAATGCGAGATTCACGATGCTGATATCAAAATTCAGTAGGCAGGGCCCATCTAGCGACTTGGCATCTAGATTCTTGACTCGGCTGTTGACGATAGGGCAGTGACTTGCCTTAAACATGGACAGGGTTCACTGCTGACAGCTCCTATACTTAGGTTTGCCACGCTGTGTCTCAATCAAAAGCCTTGTGTTTGTGGAACCGAGCATATTAATCCCAATTATGCAACTGCTGAACACTAATCGAATGCCTAGGTATCTAGGTAACTAGTCAGAAAAGATACATATGTAGCAATTCCATTTCGATAGGAAGGAGTGTTACTATCATTGATGTCGTCGGACGCCACCATCGATCTAGTATAGTTGGTTTCCCCACAGAAAGTGCTTGAGTTGTAGTAGGGGGATTATTTGGGCGGTCTTGCGTTGCGAGTACTATCATTGGCGTGTGCCAAGGGACGCTCTCCAGGAGCGAGTCACATAGTTACCTAGGTAAATATCTAAATTGCTCGAGACAATGCTGAAGCTTGCATCAGAAATCTCTCCATTTCAACCGAGGAACTCAACGTGCCTCGGCATATTTCCTCCAAACAGGATCAGCCATCAGCCTCGGAAGGTCCTCCTCATTAATGCCACACAGCATCTCCCGGCCACCGTCCGGAAGCTCAGGCATCATGATCTGCATCCCATTCAGGATTCCATTGCTCGGAGACCTGATCGCCCTGATGCGATCGCCGAGCGCGGGCCCCCACCGCAGGCCGTACAGCTCGAACTTGGCCCAGCTGGTCTGGGAGCAGCACAAGCCAGGGCAGTCCAGGAACGCGGACGGCGAGAGGAACCTCACGTCGCCCAGGCCGTTGATCAGCTGGATGACGTCGTTGGTGAAGGCCCCCTGGAAGTCGTCGTTCATGCTGGTGATTGCTTTTCGGAGAGCGGATGCGATCTCGGCGACACTGTTTCCGCTGGTGTCCAAGATTTTGCGGAGGGGCATCTTCACCTCGATGAACTCGACGAAGCTTCCTAGCGTGTTTTCGTCGATTGGAGGCTGGATGCGTAGTCGCCCGTCAACCGCCATGTTGAACACCGAGACCTCGTCGCCCTTGACCTTGTCTGGTGGGTATTGTGCCGCCATGACAGAGCGCCACGCGAGGGCAGTGAGCGCGTCGTTGGTGCTGATGTACGGGGGCTCGCCTGGCGCAGGGTTCTTGGGAGATGCATCTCTCTTGAGCTGCTCCAACGACTCCTTGGAGAAGTAGAAGATCTGCCCGACGTGCCCGTCCGCCTTGAGCACTTTCGCCAGCTGGTTCGCCGGATCGGTCAGCAGCACATACTGTGGGTGGTCCTCCAGCCTGCCTGCCTTCCCGCTCGGTGGCGCCCTGGGGCTGATAGCATGCCGCCTGTCGCTGACGATGCTCTGGCGCAGCTCAAACGGCTCGCTGATCTCTAGCCCCTGAGCCCGCCGGCATTCCTCCGCCCAGATCGCCGTCCAAGTGAAGAAGGTCTTGCCGTCGCCAATCATGTGGAACGGGTTCCAGTTCAGGATCAGGCCGCCCCGGATGAAGTTGAGCTGCATGAGCATGATGGGGAGGCGGTCCTCCGGGGACGGCCACGTGTAGCGGCGCGTGAAGACCTCCGGGTCGAACGCGGACACGGGGAAGTGCTTCTCCTTCAGCTCGGCGAACGTCAAGGGGTACGCTCCGGGTGACCGAAGGTCCTTGACCGTGATGGGCTGAATCCGCTCGAGACGTTCCTTGTCATCGAGCAGCTGGATCTTCACCATCCCGCCCTGCTTCCCGTCAGGGTCGGCGAGAACTTCGCCCTTCAGGACGGGGATGCGCCGGCAGGTGGCTTCCCAGCCATCCTTCAGGATCCGCGTCACCTCATCAAGGTCATAGTTCTCAGCCAACTCAAAAGGAAAGATCTAAGAGTAGAGAAATTGGTCAGCGTTGTCCGAGCGAGTCCTTGGGCTGGACTGGCGGTGAAATCTCACATATCTCGGCCAGCCTCGAGGACTGATTTGCTCGATTGGGGTTACTTGGAATAGCAAATCCTGGTCGATGAGATCCATTTTATCTTTTGCAACGCTGCGATAGCCAAGAGGTCGCTTATGCACACTGGGCAGTATGAGGATGTTGAGTGGACCGTTCTGAGCAGAGCTATGACCGTGATGCGACCTCGGTGAGAAGGTCAGAGTTGCGTCAGAAACTCTGCTTCTCGCCTCCCCAGGCTCCCTCGCGATGAGACGAACCCCCTTGTTTCGCAACCGATCAGCCCTCTGCGGGAGGAATGCACTTTGTCATGAACCTTATCCATCCTTTGTTGACCATGGGCCGGTCTCACCAATAGCAGTCCTCACAACACACGGGGCTTGATGCCCAGGTGGACCCTACCAGCCGGAGAGGAGCCTGCCAAGAGGCGTCTGACTCGGTGCACTCGATCTGCATCGAACTACCGGCATTGACCGTCGATACAATGGGATTTGCCATAGGTGTTGCCGAATCCGACACTACCGGCCAACCGGCTCCGGGGCCGGGCTTCGTAGCCTCACAGGGGCAATAGATGACTTTCCCCTGTCATGACTCTTCTCATTGGTCTCTTCGGATCCCCAAGGCCACCGTTCGCCTCCGTCTACCAAGTCAAGTTAGTCAAAATAACGATTTTGGGCATACAAGGCGCGAAATAGACTTTCTAGCCCCTGTGTAGGTGTCCAGGACGTGAAGGAGGTAAATTTGCTCCGGAATGACTGTGCTCCACTAGGCGATATGACCCAGTCGCCGGAGCCACAGGCAGAAAATCGAAACTGTCTGTCCAGAAATGTTGAGCGGCAGTGAAGATCGTGGGGGCAATTGGGTATTATTGCACAGGCCCCTGGGATTTTCCCAGACACGGAGAAGAGCCGATCTTTCACAAATCACAAGATATGATTAATAACTTGCGATCGTGAGGATCCGTCCGTCGAAGTCCCCAACTCTCGTGGCAATTGCAACACTCTGCACAATTTCCTCGCCTTCCGACGACGTGCAATGGCCGACGTTGATCCTACGATATTGGCCCTCTTCGGACCGGTGCCGCCAGGAACCGACCTGAGCGAAGACCCAACTGCCGGCAATGATGTCGCCGTGGCCATCTTGCTGGTGATAGCCACAGTGGCCGTGGTACTGAGACTATGGTGTCGACGATACACGAGCAGCCCCTTGAAGGCCGATGACACCGTGATAGTAGCGGCATTGATCTTCACGTATGCGACGGGAGCCATGTCTTTCGCCGTCGGTCATTTTGGTGCTGGGCGTCATGTCTGGACGGTCAAGGCAGTCGACCTAGCTATGGCAGCACAGGTGAGGCGATTCTAGTCATGTGCCTGTCGTCCGGCTCACCACTAACCCCTGACGACCCGTAGCTTTTGTTCGCCTACAGCTTCGTCTTTGCTGCCACGATAACCCTCACCAAGGCCTCCATCCTGCTATTATATACACGCATTTTCGAAGTATCCGATACAAAATTCCGTTTCCTACTCTGGGCGGCAGCATTCCTCGTCATCGGATATCCTCTCACCTTTATCATCGCCATGGCTAATGCTTGCCAGCCGGTCTCATTCTACTGGACACAATTCGCTGGCGACACGGAGGGGAGCTGTCCATTGAACACGGGACTACTCTTCGTGGCGATGGCCATCATTAACCTTTTTATCGACTTTTTCATTTTAATTATTCCAATCCCGTCAATCCTCGGGCTGCAAATGTCTACCCGCAAGAAGGCCGGTGTGTGCGGCATCATGCTTCTCGGAGGATTGTGAGTCGGATCTCCCACTCGATGCGCTGATCATCACCTGTCCCACCTTGTCGGTGTCCAGTTCTCCTAATGTGTACTAACAATATTGTAGTGTCTGCTGTGCTAGCGTTGTACGGATCTATTATTTGAACGTCTTCTCGACGGCAGTAGACGTGACGTGGTTTATGGGGCCCGTATGTGTCTGGTCCGCCGTCGAACCTTCCATCGGTATTCTCTCAGCCTGTCTGCCAAACATGCGCCCGCTTTTCATGTTTGTTCGCACCAAAGTATCATCGTCGGCTCGCAGTGCAGGCCAGTCACGAACAACATCGACACCGGGTCTGGTGACTTGGGGAGGGAGTGGAGGCCCGGTGCCCAAGGGCGCCAAAGGGATACAACGACTGGAGGAAGAGGATGAACTTCGCCTGACTAAAAACAATTACAGCCTGACGAATATTGTTACGACGGCTGGGCGCAGTGAGAGCGAAACTCACCAGAGCGAAGGGATTTATGTCCGTTCTGAGGTGAGGCTTCAGAGCAGCCACGTGGGCAGCGACAAGTCATGAAGGAGATCTTCCAAATTTTATGAGAAATTAATACAATTGTCTTTGAGCGTTGACCACTGTGTGAAGGGGCCATACGCCCACGGGATGCACACGCATTAAGAAGAAACCACTTAATACAACTATATCTTGAACGAACATACAATACCACTTGATATGATTGTTTGTCACTGTCAAACTCAAATTCCTGTGCGGTTTCTTTGTACAGACTTGAGTTTGAATGCTGACACTGTAAAGAAGATACGGAATAAGAACGAAGCGGCTTGAGAAAAAAGCTATAAGACACTGGTGTTTCCAAAGCCCTGGGCGGCCACCTACCCCCTTCATCCAGCCAGCTGCTATCTCAAATTCTCAGCAACCTGCATATTGACACCATGACTTTAGAAAGCACCGTGCTAGTACTTTCATGACAGTTGAAGAATATATGAGAACATACCTGCCCCGATAACATCACAGCATTTTGTGATATCTGCGGAAACACGACTGTTGGGTGTTGACAAAAGAATCGCCTACTTGTGCTCTCCAAGTCCCTCTACTAACTGCAAAAGGAGCACAGATAATGTATTGATTTCTCAGATAAAGACATGAAGTTTCCCTATGCAAGGTTTTTGACAGTGAATTTTGAATCTATTTCTACAAAGCAGTCTTCTCTTATAGCACTGAGGCAGGCCATCAGCACCATTTTGTATCATACTAGTGAAAATTGGTGGGATCATTTAGCTCAAGTGTCTCCTCCATCTTGCTCATTCACACTCTTTCACTTACAACCAAACCACTTTTCCACATCCCAATATGTAAGCCAATTATACTCCTGGCATGCAATTCTAATATCACACCCGAGGGTCCAAGGTGTGCATGCCGAGACAAGCACCAGAGAGCAGGGAGGGGCTGAAGATTTGCCCTCTGCAAAAACAGCCTTAGATAGCGCAACTAATTATTTCTCAAATGCTCATTACATTGCTTGTAGCTATACACATTGTTTGCCATCCATGTATCATTAAGCAGTTTCGTTTTTAACCTGTGTAAATTCCGGAAGTGTAACTACGGTCCCTTCATGCAAGATGTATTATTAACACATCAGAGATTCCCCTTCTCTAATAAAGGCACTGGCAAGTTCTTCCTGAACCAGAGATTCTCGCCCTCACTTCCAAAAGCCGGAGGAAACATTCCATTTATCTTCCACAGCCTCCTCTCCGTCTCGTCAATATGAAATTCCCAATCGTATCCCTTGTCCGCAACATGCGGTCTGAGACAAATATCCACCGCGTTGGCAACCCTTTTGTACTCTTCGTCTTGGTTGGGAAGGGTCACAGCAATATGCTCAATCGCGAGTCGGATGAACGGCTTTTCCTTCTTGATCACCCTGCCGCCCACCAACATGGTGCTTTCAGGCATCTTGATGAAGTTTGTGACCACGTAGAACGCCGGAAGACCAACGCTTGTGTAGATTTTGGTGATGTCGGCTGCGAGGGCTTCTTTGGACGCAACGTCTTCGAAGGTACCCTCGGGGTGGAAGATCAGCCAGAGAGGCATCGTGGTGGCGTCTTGGAGCGCTGGGGTAGAATGTATAGAAAGATATGATGGCTTTTCAGGGAAGCTCGAAGGTGTGATTCAAAAGAGGCTTAAAAGGCTAGTTTGGAGGTTAGAATGAGGTTTCGAGGTTTAAATTGAAGCCTGGATCCGTCCATACTGCCTACCTACTTAAGTAGGTACTTAAGTACCTAGGTGTTAATGCGCCCAGGGCTCGATGCACCGAGCTGCGGAGGTCGACTACAGCAGCCCTCTCCAATGATTAGTAGTCCGGAAATTCAAATGCCTCGGGTTAAGAATAATGATTACTTTTCATATGGCCAAATACAGGCCCTAAAATGGCGGACTCTTGTTTGACTTGTATTTCGAATCAGGTCTAGTGGGCCTAGTATCAGTAATCTTTTGAATCCCCTCATCTGGGCAAACACCGGCCCAAAAGCTTACCAAGCTACACAAGTAATCATGTTACCTACTTTCGTAGGCGCTTCGTATAAGAATGTGTATGCAGTTGCATCAAGTTGGGGATATTATGATACCGAATGTTTTTCGCGAATCGTTCCTCACAGACTCGCATCCACAATGTCCCAGCCTCTAATCTTCATCACCGGCGCAACGGGCTTCATTGGCTCTCACGTCGTTAGTCAAAGTCTTGCCACTGGTTACAAAGTACGTCTGAGCGTACGCAAAGAGGAACAGATTATTGCCCTGCGCAAGGTGTTCTCTCAGCATGCAGCCAACTTAGATTTCGCCGTCATACCAGACTTCACAAGCCAAAGTCGTTTTGGCAAGGCGCTTGAAGGTGTCACATACGTCTTTCACCTCGCCTCTCCCATGCCGGGAAAAGGCTCCGACTTCAAGTCAGACTACCTAAAGCCAGCAGTGCAGGGCACCATTGCACTGTTGGACGCTGCAAAGAAATTTGAGTCGATCAAACGCGTTGTCGTCGTTTCTTCTCTGTTTGCACTTATCCCTGTGGAATCTCTATCCACTGGAAAATTTTCTGCCAAAGGTACCCAACTGATCCTTGCTGATATATAACGTCCAAATCTAAGTTTTCTTATAGAGGGGCTGAACCACACTATACCCGCTGACCCTGAGATGTCCTTCCCGGAGGACCCGAGGGCCAGTGGAGGCCAGAAGTACCACGTCTCCAAGATCCTCGCCCATCGCGCTACCTTGGAGTGGGTGCAGACGAACAAGCCCGCGTTTGGCCTCGTTACTCTACACCCATCATTCGTCTTCGGCCGCAATATTACTCAGACATCAGCCGAGGGGCTAGATGGCACAAACGCTATGCTTTGGGGTTGCTTACACTCGGCCAAGCCATTCATCTTCTTAAGCGCCGTGGATGTGCGTGACATCGCACTCGCCCATATTAAAGCTCTGGAGGTCGGGATTGGAGCCGGGGTTGAGGAATTCATCCTCAGTGCTGGGCCAAAGGACCACTGGACGTGGGGACAAGTCACAGAGTTTGTACGATCGAAGTACCCAGCGTTGGATGTTAAACTTGAGGGTCCATTCGAGGAGCCGCCGGAGGTAAGTACTAACAAGGCGGAGACTGTGTTGGGGATGAAGTGGAAGCCAATGGAGGATACGGTGGGGAGCTTTTTGGACCAGCAGTTGGAGCTTAGAGCACAGCTTTGAGAGTTCCAAGTGCTACAGTCACACGACGACCATCTAGCTACGTAATAGAAGGCAGTGTACAATGGAAAGAGGCAATGTTGTGCTTGGGAGAACGCGAAACTATTATCTTCTAGATCAAATATGCCATGCAATGCAATTGGGTTTATATGTCAAGAGAAGTATAATTTCACAGCCCAAACGACGTATTTACTTGGCTATAATGCGGAGGCCTTATCGACACCGTGTTCTTTTCAAGCACTGGGTCTTGAGTGCTTACCACCGTATGAAGGCGCCATGTATGTCCTCGGACGTATACGGAATAGAAGCGAAACCATATAATGCGGAGGGACTCGAATATAGATGATCCCTCAGAATACATCCGGTTTGAAGCCCTCATTGTTCCCGGGGAGTGGGGATGGAGTGGCCATTTTCTAATATCTCGCAGCCTGTTCTACCCTGGTTTCCTGGTTGGGGCAACTGTACTGGTCGTTGTTCTTCAGCGGCGGCATACTCACGGCGTGTAGGCATCCTGACTACGAGGGCATTTCCGATGGCATGTACAAGCGGAACGGTACTTATGGGGGCACCATACCGTGCGTTAGTGGGTACTAGAGATGGTTACTATGACTACCCATACTCCTCTTACTACCTCTTAACTGCCACACTACTTCTCTGCCTTTAAAACTATTATTATGATGTTCCCCTTGATATGGCGATTAAGATGGTATAATTTATTATATTTGAAAGAAATCCTGGTAATTCTAAGGGTATTTTAAAGCCTAGAAATGGTTATGGAGAAAAGGTGGTTATGGGAGTGGAAATGGACTTGCTAGGGAGGCTCCTTCCTTTTGAGTAACTCTCTCCTTATTCGCTAAGGGTAGGTCTCCTGCTTTGGTATGTTGGCTGGCCGAGAGAGATTCCCTTCCTTCCCCTTTCTACTAAGTCTTTTTTTAGTTCTTGGCTTCTGTTGGCTTTGTTGGGTCTGCTTTTAATGGCTCTGCTTCTAAATCTCTAGATGTGGGATTCTGACTGACTTGAAGGAGGAAGGTGGAGGAGTTGGTGTTGAAAGGAAGGAAGGAAGGAAGGAAGGGAGAAGTACTCTTCCCTCTCTTTATATAGGGGAGGTACCTTTGTGACCCTTTTCCCTTTTGCGAGTCCTTCTACGAGTCCATCTCTTCTCTTTATGGCTACCTTTCCTTCCTAAGTCTCTTATTATTAGAAGTATATTAAGACACTAATTGACTGTTTAGAAGTCAATATTCTCTCCTCTCTGAGTATACCTAAAGTCGGTCTTATAAAAAAGGGATTTCCTACTTAGAGGATAGTCACAGTGACCATCTCTAGTACCCATCAACGCATGGTATGGCACTTTTGGGCTGGAGACAATGAATCAGATGGTGGGGGCACCCGCCAGCATGGAGACCTGGTTGGAAATGATATTTCTCTTCACCATATTCTTGGTCATCAGCGGCATTCTTGGCTCGGAGGCCAGCCAGCGCGGTCTCTTGGCCAGCCCGGCTTCGACAGACCGGCTAACAGGTGCTCCAGGATGCTCTGTCTTATCTCATCGTGCCTCTGATATCTCTTTCGGTCTATTAGTTGATCCAAGCGTCATTAATACCGCTTTAAAACTCGGTTCTGGCTGCGTTGCTGATCGCCATGGCGACCCGGTCACTGACCTGGCTCTTCCGATCTCTCCCCTCGCGCAGTCTCTGGGTTGTTCTGCTTTTCAACCGAGACAAATACTTTGCACGTATGGCAGAAAGGGGGGGACAAAGCGCGTATCCTCTTTGTGAGATGGCTATCTCTACTTAACTTTATTCGTGGAACTGCCGTAGGCGGTCTCCAATTTTCAGGACTCGCCCAGACCGTTGTTCTGGCAGTTCGCGAGGTCATCATGATACCTAGGTAATCTGCATCGCTGCTCTGCAGTATATACCACCATTTCACTGGGTACCATCACTGCTGTCGCCGGGCTCGCTGTCTTGTTAGCCATGATTGCGTTCGTACCAGGAGTAGCATCCGACAGGATTCGGCATGTGTTTGGATACTCCATTCGCTGTGTGCATGCTTGCGTACTTGGCCTCGGCTTACTTCTACGAGGTGTATGGGATTTCGTGCAAATCATGAAGGGTTGGATTAATGAGGAGCGCCCTGATGTGATTACTACTGAAGCTGATCAAGTGCTTACTTGCTCCCTAGACCTATGGTCTGCACCAGCTCGAGCGCCGGCAGCCATCCAGCAGTGACATGCGGG
The DNA here is from genome assembly GCF_019321695.1 of Diaporthe batatas. Classification (NCBI taxonomy): domain Eukaryota; kingdom Fungi; phylum Ascomycota; class Sordariomycetes; order Diaporthales; family Diaporthaceae; genus Diaporthe; species Diaporthe batatas. Next base: position 845,179 of record NW_025408557.1, on the reverse strand, counting down.
CAGTTCACGAATGATAACACCCAGTTACCGAGGAAGGTGTCCGGAAAGACAATCATGCAATATTTTGAGAGGGAGCATAGCGTAGGCTTTGAAATAATAAGACGGCCTCCACCGCCAGATAGCCAATGAAGCATCAATGATGCACCAGAGCCCAACTCCAAAACAGAATCCAGCATGTAATAATGTTTGTAATGTTTGTGAAAACAAAACGCTTCCAATATTTGTCTGCAAATGATTCCGACACAATACCCGTGTCAAGTCCCATCGTCTCTCCATCGTCACCAACGGAACTTGGCTCGCTCATTTGTGATGCATGACCCGTGTTCTGAGCTGATTTCTATTTCCGAGAACAATGAAATAAGCCAATTACCATTTCTGTGCAAATGAAGCCACCATTCAATGTCCCTCAGTCGAGTCCTTCAAGTGGCATCATCCGGTCTCCCCGTCTTGGACACGGCGAAGAGTCATCGGTCAAGCGGGTCCAAAGCGGACCTCGGGAGATGTGCGTGCATCGCTCCAAGCCGAGCGTCACGCCACACATTGCCCCTGGTTCGGTCAAAACAAATTTACATAATTAGGGTAGAAAAAGGCTGGGCCATACTAGTAGCGCAAATCATGCTCCAGGGCTGTTAGAAACGCTGTGTCCGAGTCGTCAGTCAAATTAATGCGATCCAATTGCAACCAACTCATCAAGTTCATAGGTATCAAGTACGGAAGACCCATTGCCGCCATGACGCTCCCCTTCCCTGTCCCGCCGGGCCTCTTGGCCCCGGAGTTCAAAATGCTACCCATCACGGACCCGAATGATGCCGAGCAGGTCGCCGAGGTCTACTACGCCGCCTTCCAGACCGACCCAGGTAACACGTACTGGTGGTCCGCCGACACGTCCGCCATGATGGAATGGATGATTCGCCGCATCCGCCGCAAGATTGCCGACCCGTCTGTGCGCCACTTCAAGATCGTCGACACCCAGTCGGGTGGTAATGAGATGGTCGCTTTTGCACGGTGGGACGTGCCAAAGGGGTCGGTTGCATTCGGGGAATGGGCGGGCGCTGCTGCTGGTGGGGTGGAGGTTAACGGCATGAAGGAGGTGGATGCAACGGAGCCGGTGGGGGGCCTGGAGGAGGCGGTTGCTAAACAGAAACCCGTGACAGGTGCTACCGAGGCACCGCCGCCGCCTGACGCTTCTCCCGCTACGCTCGACGTCCCTCGTGGCGCCGACCTGGAGCTCTGCCGTGGGTTCTTCGACGGGCTGAGCCGGATGTCTGATAAGTGGATGGCCGACGACATGTTGGGTAAGCAGCGACTCATCTCTCATATCCCGTAGGCAGAGCTTCTGATATGAGAGCCATGGTACTGACTGTCACCAGGCCTATCACTTATCGCGACGTCGACAAAGTATTTCAAGAAGGGCGCAGCCAAAGCGCTGATACTTACCATGCTGAACATGGCCGACACACAAGGCCACCGGACCTATCTCGAAGCTACGCCTGCTGGCAAGCCGATTTATGAAAAATACGGCTTCCGGGAGGTCGACAGGCTCGAGTTCAACCTGGATGAACTGACCAAGGACCGCCATGGCGTCTACAAACTATGTATCATGATTCGGGAGCCGGTGAAACGATAACTACCTGACCAACTCACAGCCAAAGGAATTGAATTCGGGGACGCCAGGAGCTCCACCCCGAGTTTGCCTGTTCGATCTTGCGACATCGAAATTTAGGCAAATGCGGCTGTCGACGCCGTGAGGGCTGGGCAGATCAGATGGTGCGCAGAAGCAAGGTCTTCTCATAAAGCACCCTAGTCCGCCGCAGATAGGTTTTCCATGAAACCCACAGCCTTTAATACCTATCAACCTGACTTAGAAACCCTCTTCCAGTACTTTTACAAAACAGGCTCGACTGTATATCGAGATTCATGTATTCTATAAGATTGGTACATTCCCTGATGAAATTTGATCAGAACTCAATTTGAAGCATGTGAATTATCACAAGTGTTATTCTATGTTGCTCATCAATTGTAGGATGTAGACGGACTATCGTTCCCATTGTTTACTGGTTTCACTTCTATTCCGCATATGTCCTGAAGTCCGAGGACATACATGGCGCCTTCATACAGTAGTAAAAATTCAAGTGCTCAAGACCCAGCGCTTAAAAACATACAATATCGATAACAGTAGTTAAAATACGATAGGTGCTTTGTGATATCAATCTAAATAAACCTGAATGGTTGCTTGCGCCAATTCCCATCCCCACATGCATATGACTTGGACCCCACGGATGACGCCTTAGTTACACAATGTCCTGTTCGCCATAACGCTCCTTGAAGAGCCTCTCGACCTTCCTGATCAAGGCATCTACATCAGGCACAGGAGAGCCATCCTCCATCTCGAGGCTGTTGCGCCATCCCTTGTAGGTCTGACCCCTGCCGGCCTGGGTGCGGTTCCTGGGATCCCCCCACAGCAGCCTCACGACGAGGTTCCCGCTGGCGCGCTTCGTCTTCTCGTCAACGTCGGGGTGTGCCAGCCGGCCGAGTTCAAATCTCAGCGCGCGGGATCTCGACATGAGGTAGACCTTCAGGTGTGCCCATTTCGCGATGTTATCTAGCACATGGCTCTCTTTGTCGATGATACATCCGAGCGCCTTGGCTCTGGCTTGCTCAGTCGGGCCGAAAAACGAGTTCCGGGGCGGCGCCACGGCGTGCGGTTCCCTCGGCGGCTCGGGGGGCTGGTCGAATTCCCTGAAGAGCTTGATGATGTTACTATGCCTCATGCATTCGCGGAGCTTGTCCCCGGCTGGGAGATCGAGAATCACGTCGATGTGATATGCCTGCTCTCTATCTTCGAGCTGCATGATCTCGGTGGCGGATTTGCCGATCAGGATGACCCTGGTAGGCCTTGAAGGTTTGAAGTTTCCAAGGGAAGAATTGAGCCTTTCGAATCCTTGGTTTATACATCTCGTCAGCTTCATCCACTCAAGTGCCAGGTTGTCTTCGAGGATTGTGCTCACCCGCTAGTATTTGATCTAATTGAATTTCCTCTGCGACTGGTGCGGCGGCTGTAGTCTCTTGACCCACGGCTGAACGTCGTTGTGGCACACCAACAGCTCCATGTTGTCCCTTCGGTTGGGGTCCCACATGAGGAGGTCCTGCAACTGCTTGTCTTCCAGACGTCACAGTACTAGGAGGCTTACTCGGAGCTTGATCGTGGTGGTTTGGCGGCTGAGAGTTGCCGTGGTTCTGTGGTCTTTTCACAGTCGAACTTTCCCTACTTCCAGTGGGATTGCTATCATGACGGGTCGGCGCAGGTGAATTTGCAACAAGAGCAGGCGGGTTTGCCTTTTGTCGAGAGCCCTGATCACGGGCAAAACGCGAACCAATAGCCTTGAGGCGAGTCCAACTGGAGTTGTTGTTTTCTGGCTGAGTCTTTTGTTGATGGGCTTGTCCTTGGGCCCGGGCTGCTGTAACGTTAGGAGGAGCAGAGTTCCTGTTTGCGCCCTGAGGAGGCCGTGGGGGCGCCAGACCATCGGCAGGCCTCGTTGTACGAACTGAATCAGTCTCCGATTTGTGAACATCCTGAGTTGGACGTGTTTGGCCTTGGGCACATTGAGAGCTACCAGAGCTACCAGGCCTTCCCACGGCGCCATCGTGACTCTTCGGATAAGCTGTTGGCGCTGGATTTACCTTCGAGGATAATGTGTTCACGTCAAAAGGCCTGTCCTCGAGACTTCGGCTCGGCGGCGGAGCCTGCTGCCGACTCTGGTCAAGTCTGCCTTGGGAGCCCTCGTGGTTTCCGCGCTTAGGAGGCTCTTGTGGTGGGACATTGAAGTTGTTGATTGTGATATTCTGCTGTATGTTGATGTTCACAGACTGATGAGATAGTGGCACCACGTGGAACTGTGCAGCTTGCTCTGGCGTGACCAGGATTCCGACCAGGGCCGCGTTCCCCAGAGTGACTGGCTTCATGGGAGTCTTGCCAGCTAGCTCGATGGCCTTGTTCAAATCGACGGGCGGGCCCTGCGGCCCGGTGACGGCGTGACCACTCATGATAATATGTGTAAAAGGGACAGCAAGTCTGGGAATTTTCTGGTCGAGGATTGTCCTAGACTGGAATATTTGGGCGAGGGCTACCTGCTTTTACATTTGTTCAATACCTTGGCTGTGATATCCCCATGTTGACACTCCCTGGACAACTGGCCTGGAGATACTCCTGTTTGTCCTGGCCGCCCTCCCATCGCTTAAGCAACAAAGTCTTGAGGTCGACCTGTTTGTGAAACATCATCGACCACTGTAGCTGTCTAGTCACCTGTCGTGACCTGTTGACAGACCGTATCTACCCCGGTCTGGAACACAAGCCGGGGTGTCCTGGAGAGGTGACCAGCGGGGACAATGATGATCTCGAGGGTATTGGCCATTCACCGTCCACGTACCGGGCGCCGTTGAGGTTTGGGGCCTGGGCCGGAGCCAGGCCAAGCGGCCGTTGACAGGCTGGGGGTGAGCAACGACCCCTTTGACGGCCTGGCCTCCTGGCTGACGTCCTTCAGGGCTTCTCGCTTGAATGACATGAGACAGACAGACCACGTGGGGCTTTCCTCATGCGGAGCAGTTTTCTTGCCAGAAGAAGCATCGTTAGTGATGTGCGGCGGCTCTGCCGCACAGGTCGGTGCCGCCGCGACCTCGGGATGCACGCGATCGTTGCCGCGGGTGAAAGAGAAGAAAAAAGAAAGCAGCACATTTAAATTCCAGAAACTCAGATTTTGCTAGATTCGGAGCAGATATTCGAAGCAATATGGACTGACTGCGTGGTATGCCAGGGTCTCGATTGGCAGGGCTGCTCAAAAATAGTTCGCGCGCTCCGATTGACCAGATCGATCTGTCCAGGATGGCCCAACTCATTGATCTCGGAATAATGACACGCGCAGGTTCCTGTTTACGCTGCGGTCCATGGGACCCCAGCAAAGAGGGAGATCTGTGCAACGGGGACCTTGGCAGGTCCACAGTTGCTTGTGACTTTGTCCTCTTCTAGCAAAGTGAAGGAGACCCGTACCCGTGTCCTCTCTCTATCTGCATGTTTCCCGAGCATAAGAGATGGCAGGGCTAGTTGCCACCTAGGCACCCCAGGTGCAGGGACCGCAGGACGGACGCAGAAGTATTTGCGGGAAAACGTGGAGTTTTTCTTGCTGGGAAAGGGAAGTAGAATCTTCAAATCTTGGATCCATCTCTTACTCATTCAGACCCATGCCGAGCTGAAAATGGGGCGTACCCGGACGGCCAAGCCACTCGTCTCTGCCTCAACGCTTATTAGCCGGCACGTCCACCGCTGGCAAGGGTGGAGGGTCTGGAAATGAGAGGAAGCGGAAATCGATACCACAGCAATCGGGGTGGGTGGGTGTCCTGATCCTTCTGAAGATTATTCCCAAGAATCTCCAGGATTCCTCAGGAACGGGCGTACATGTACCGGCCTGCATGCATGCAGGTCTGCGGCAGTGGCCTCAAGTCTGCCTGCACGGCATGAAACACCCGCCTTGGAACAATAATAGGACGAGGCCGCTCGAACTGGCGCACAGCGGCCCATTGGTCGAGCCCACCAGCCCACCAGCCCGCCCACCGAACACCGAGCTTCTCATCTTCCACCGTCCTCGGGCGTGGACGCGGGACTAACACAAAGTAGTTCGACGGCGTCGAACTCTGACGCGCAATTGGCTGCGCCGTGTTGGCGGCAAGTCGCAGAGCAGTCAAGCAGTGTAGGGATTCGCTAGCTCCCGCGCACCCAGAAGGGGCGGAGAGGATCCGTGGGCAGACGCAGAGTGGGTAGCCAGTGGCATAGACCCATTCTGCGGTTAGTCTTCCGTCCCGCTTGGGCGCTTGAGCCCTCGAGGGACCGCCCTCTTGAGCGTGCGCTGGCCGGCTGGATGACGAAGCTCGGATATCCGGACGGGGATATCACGGGAAGTTGGTGATACTATGGCATATGGTCAACTGGTTCTATCCAGGCTTGCCAGGCCAGCTCACTGCGGCGGCATTGATCAATAAAACCAGCCAGGTTGTGCTGAGTGAGTGATCTGCAGGACCTGGCAAAGCATGTCCTCGGTGGGTCCGCGGCATCCGCTCCCTCATCCTCATTCCACGTCAGGGACCGCCAACGAGCGGGTATCGCATGCCGATTGTCAACGTCGAGAGTACCACGTACCTGACGAGGTGCAGGCACAGCCCAGCTTAGATTACCGTCGGATCCCGGCTCGAACCTTCGTTGGCTAACACAGCCCTCACAGCCCTCACAGCCCAGCACCACATGCTACTCACAATAACCCGGCTGACTGACTTGCGCAGCCAACTCACCCACTATCTCTAGTTGGACCCCCTTTTCCGTAACCATCCTCCGTATCAGCATACAGTACACACTCTCCTTCCTCCAAACCCCCTGCCCCGACCCAGCTGAAACCTTGCATGGACCCTGAGCGCATCAACCTTGGAACCTTGTGCCGAGAGCCATTTAAGGGTCCCCAGTCCCCAGTCCCTCGTCTTCCTCTCATCCTCGACGTGTCTGTCCCATTCGTGAAATATTTGACAGTCTAACCATCACTCTACTACTCAAGCCATCACATCCCACATCTTCTCCCTCACAAATTCAAACCACCAAACACCTTCAAAATGCCTGCCGAGACCATGGAGATGCCCCAGACCAACCAGATGGTGGCCCAGCCCCAGACTGAGCAGCCCGTACGTATCACAACTGCAACCGCGAGAGCCAAGCTTTGTCCGTCCCTTGGCCTCTGGCCATCCTCCCGCCTTGGCAGTCAGCCCTGACAGGTCTTGGCGTTCTGCCAATGCGCTGATCACTCAACCGCCATCCATCATCACCTGCACACTTGGCATCAACGACATTCAATCAATCAGATTTGCTGACTGGATCTGTGTATATAGAAGGCTGAGGAGCCAATGTCAATGTCCCTCCGTGGTGGTGGTCTCTGCGAGGACGTAAGTCTCTACAACAACCCCTTCTCTTGCATCGAACACAAGCGAGACACTCAAGCTAACCAACCATGTTCCCCTTTTACAGTGCTGCTGCTGTTGCGCCGGCTGCTGTGCCCTCGAGACCATCTGCTGCTGTCTGGCCGCCGAGGAGGTCGCCGAACACGTCTAAGCGGTCTCTGTTGGATGGACGACGCACGAGTAAGATACATAGACTGCCCAAGAAATAAATGACCGGCTGTGCCGCCCCCGGCGGTGGCGCAGTCGACGGCGGTGCGACGCGAGATGAAGGATACCCCGGATGAAGAGAGAACCCCCCGACATGCCACGAGATGTACATCATCAACGTCGAGTTGATTATTTGGATGGGGGGGAAATGTTTGATTAGATATGGCGCATAGGTCTTTGGATGGCTCAAATGACATCTTTGGTTTAATTTCCATCCCACTGTACATGGGCGTCGCTCGTTTTGCATGCTTCTGTTGGATTCCTTTGCTCGTGCTTCCGGCAGTCAGAACCACCGCTGTCTTGAGCATGGCTTCTACTCTTACGCAGTCGGATAACATGACGGCCATCAGTGCTTTGGCCAGGGGTCTCAACTGGTCAGAGACCCGATTTGAGAGGGCCTTCCTCTGGGTTCACCCACTACCACGGCAACGGAATCATCTCATTCCCAAAAGTCCACGATCAGATTGCGTCTACGACCGATTGCGACGGCGACCGACCGACCCCCTTGATCAAACAAGCCTACGGTACCGATATGTCGAGATAAGGCAAGCTTGATACCAAAGCCTGGCTGTTCTCAACACCAAGGCCCCAGTGGAATAAAACGTCAAGATAATCTCAGCCTGCGGATCTGGTACGAGGAGCAGCATATACATATATCATAGCTACCCAAGTACCCATGGGCGCTCAGGTCAGCCAGCTCACGTTCCACTTTTCAGGTCCTCATTTGTTTGGAGTCTTGCATACCGGTCCTGCTTGCACATCGTCATATCCCACTGCGATTGTCACCGCAGCATTGGCCAACTCCATTGCTCTCGAAACAACCAGCTAATTTGTTTCCCCAAGCACGCCATATCAGAAATGCGCGCCCGTCCCCTGGCCATAGCATAGCCACCGTAGGTACTTTCTGGGGGGATCATTGCCTAAACGCACTCCAGACCAAAAAAAAAGGCCGCGTCTCTCACAACTTCGACTTGGTCGCGCCGGTGCTGTCCACCGAGCTGCTCTTCTTAACCTAGCAGGAAACACGGAACGTTAGTCAACCCGCACCGAACAAAACAGCCCCCAAGTTGAGGGCCTGGGCTTGAGGCTTCACGGCTCACCTCCTTCTCAGTCTCCTCGCGGATCCTCCTCCCAAGCTCGGCGTTAACCCTCGCAAACATGCCGTACGTCCTCTCCCGCGTGTCCTGGCGCGCGCCGCACAGGTGCACGGCGACATTGTGCACGTAGTTCTCCTGCTGGCCGGGCGTCCGCCCCAGGACCTTCCACAGGCCCTCGGCCTGGGCGTAGTCGTCGGGCGTGAGCCCGCCGAACACGGCCGTGACGGCCCTGCCCTGCCACTCCTCGTGCGCGGCGGTGGGGTTGACGGCGCGGTAGGCGAGGGGCTGGTAGGTGGAAGGGTAGTTTGGGTTGGCGCCGTAGTTGCCGTCGACGGCCATGGCGCCGTCGCGTTGGTAGGGGTTGAAGGCGCGGAGGGGCCGGTTGACCGGGATCTGCTGGTAGTTGACGCCGAGCCTGTGGCGGTGGGTGTCCGGGTAGGAGAAGAGGCGGGACTGCAGGACCGGGTCGGCCGAGGGCTCGACGCCGGGGACGAGGTGCGAGGGCGCAAAGGCCGCCTGCTCGATCTCGGCGAAGTAGTTCTGCGGGTTGCGGTTGAGGGTGAACCTGCCGAAGGGCCGCAGGGGCACCTCGGCCTGGGGCCAGACCTTTGTCAGGTCGAGGATGTTCCACCTGAACTTCTGCGCCTGCTCGGGCGTCAGGACCTGCGCGTAGCACGTCCAGCTGGGGTGCTCGCCGCGCTCGATGGCCTCGAAGAGGTCCTGCGTGTGCCAGTCCGGGTTGTCGGCGGCCATCTGGCCCGCCTCCTCGTTGGTGAAGGTCTTGTTGCCCTGGTCTGTCTTGCAGTGGATCTGCACGTAGACGAAGGAGCCGTCCGGCTTGGTCCACTTCATCGTGTGGCCCGAGTAGGCGTTCATGTGCCGGTACGAGTACGGCGTGCCCCGGTCCGAGAAGAGGTGCATCAGCTGGTGGACGGCCTCCTGGTGCGTGCTCAGGTAGTCCCAGAACATGGTCGCGTCCTTCAGGTTGGTCTGGGGGTTGCGCTTCTGGGTGTGGATGAAGAGGGGGAAGTTGGTGGGATCACGGAGGAAGAAGACTGGCGTGTTGTTGAACACCCAGTCCCAGTTGCCCTCCTGGGTGTAGAATTTGATGGAGAAGCCTTGTCAATGTTAGCAATATGTCACAGCTGAGGTTCATCTCGAAGGGCCATATTCAATGTTGTTACCTCTGGGGTCACGAGCAGAGTCGGGCGAGCCCTTCTCGCCTCCGACAGTCGAGAAGCGTGTAACCAGCGGCGTCTTCTTGCCAACGCCATTCAGCATGTCAATCGAGCAGATGTCGCTGATGTCGTGCGTGACCTCGAACTCGCCATAGGCACCGGCGCCCTTGGCGTGGACAACGCGCTCTGGGATACGCTCACGGTCAAAGTGTGCCAGCAGGTCGATGAGGTGGAAATCCTGCAGCAGGAGAGGGCCTGGCTTCTGGCCGACCCGCTGCCAGCTGGATGGGTTCTCAACAGGGCAGCCATTGGAGGTTGTGTAGACCGGCTTCTCGCCGTAGCGGTATGTTGGCTTGTCGTCGGCGACCATGTTGTCTGGTGAGATGAGTTTGTCTGTTTCAAAACCCTTCAAAGGTGGTCTACAGGTAAGAGTGATTCAGATATTGTGTTCCGGCTGTGTGATACCAGACAAGTATTTCCTTCCCAGAGAGAGAGGGAGACCCGGCTACGCTTGACAGAAAAACGGCAAAATTGGGAGACAAACCGGCTAGCAAATCGGCCAAGGGAATCATCCACATAGACGGATATATATCTATTCACCCCCGCTACTGAATCATCTACATCGGGCCGGTGCATATGGGGTACCCATCTTGCAGCTTTTCCGTCCTGTACGTTTCGACCGGGCAGCAGGTCGCGCCCGTTCTGGCTCTCCGTGAGAATACCGAGAATCTGTGGGACCCAGACCAATGATTGGGCAGATATTGGAATCTGATTACAGATCTGGGAATGGGAAGTTCTTGGGGCTTGCATGCCGTGTGGATCCGCTTCAGGAAAAAACCCACTCGGTCGCCACTTTTCTCAACGCAATTGCTGGCTTTCTTGGCTGGATCCCGGCCATGACGAGTCTCGAGCAACTCCGAGAGGGGGCCGGACGTATGGTTCACCTTCGAATCACTGGCTGTGGTAACGAACTCTTTCGTACTCATGTCTGCATCAAGCAATAAAAGGCCCGGCCAGTAGCATATATGTATGTGTCTCGACACTGCAAGCCCCTTGCATACCCGAGGCTCTGCCAGAGGGAAATGGAGGGCAATGTAACCACACATTGTAAATTGAGACTAAGTGTCTTTTGTATCTTTGGAGTCCAGTCTCTTTCTTGCCAAACGGGCATCGCACACGTGCCGCAAGCCCCCCGGGTGGAGTCGGCCGCAGCAAGCCGTGAATCCATCAATGCTGCGGCTATAAATGGGTATGGCTGGTCTGATGCAGATGCTGAAGCTACAAAAAAGACAACGAATGGTCTCTCGGAACCATGTCCGATGATTCGGGTAGCTTTACCGAATTCTTTAGATCAGCAACCCCCCCGAGCCCAGAATCCTACGGGATCCAATGCTGAGCATTTAAGAGGCAGAGACTGACCCCATGGGTTGGCTTAAACATCCGTGTTAGAAGTGTCGACTGAAAATTAAAGGTGAATCAGCTTGGTCAGTGATGCAGAGTCTAGTTGGCGATTGAAACACATATATACATGATTGAACGCCGGCTCATCACCTTCTGCTCATCAGCTGATGACAGTTGACCGGCGAATTTATCACGACTGCAGGCCTATACTCTGCAGGTGAGGCGTTTCCCGAATCGGTGCAGTACATACGTGGTTGGGGGCTGTTGATCCCGAGCTCGGTGTTCGGCGTGTCCTCCCCTGCAACTGCAGCAGTGACCATTGCCTCTTGGCTGTCCTGTCAGCCTCCCTCAGCCCCTGCGCGGTCGATATTATGGACTCCGTCCGTGGCCTAAAGGAACGATCTCGCGTCTGTATTCATTAAACCGTATTATCGCATAAAGCTTTATATGTACACGCTGCTCCAACCTACAGTGCACTCTCGCCCGCCCGATGAACGCCGCTGCTGAGGTCAGATCGCCAGTTTGTCTGCCTATTAGTGTGAGCCGCCTGTGAGGAGGCATTCAAGCAAGGGAAATTGATGGAGAGCGGGCCCTGGGCACTGCTACGCGCTCCTGCGCGCTCCTGCGGCCGTTTACTCCTGGGACACGGTTTGCTGTTTTGGTCAGCGCAAGTTCTCTGAAATGCAGCAAGGCCGTCGGACTTACCACCAACCAGTCCATTCCCTCCGTCACACCGCTGCCGTCCACCGCCGAACATGCCATGATGCTCCAATTCCTGTCCCTCAACTCGCCCAGCCGCAGCGCCTGTGAGATGTCGCCTGCCCCTTTTGCCCCTGGCTGATCTTGCTTGTTCGCAAACACCAGCAGCGCGGCGTCTTTCAGTTCCTCCTCGTTCAGCATGGCTGCCAGCTCGTCCGCCGCTGTCTGTAGACGCTCGATGTCCGTGGAATCGACGACGAAGATGACGGCTGCCGTGTTGGCGTAGTAGCACCTCCAATAGGGCCTAATGCTCGTTTGACCGCCGAGATCCTATTGCAAAACGTCAGCCTCTCGTTTCGAAGGCTGTTTCCGCTGGGGGAGCTGCTTACCCAAACGTTGAAGTTTAGATTCTTGTATGTGACGGACTCAACATTGAAACCGATTGTTGGGATCGTTGTGACCACCTCGCCTATCTGCACTGCGTGTCAGCAAGTGTAACTCCGGCCCCGAAGAGAAAGTCGAGCAGGTCTCATACTTTGAGTCTGTAGAGAAGGGTTGTCTTGCCGGCGTTATCCTGGACCGGAGGCATCAGCAGAGAGAACTTGACCCCTGGCACATGTGATCCCGTACCAAGCCCAAGATCAATATCCGTATTTCCTTCTTTGCCCACAAGAGGCCGGAAAGCCATGACATGCTCTGACCCATCTTCGCTTATGCTCCGCCGAGAACGCCGTTGGGAAACCAAAAGTACTATTGTGCCGCGGTGTGTGTTGTACAGTTCGGGGCGTCGGTTCGGGCCTGTGGTCCTCGCGACAGGTTGATGTTTCACCGTTTGCGGAAGTGAAAGGCGACGGATCCGGTGGTGGGGGAGGGGAGCGTTGGAAGGAAAGGTTCGCCGGCGATGTTGATATGGTCGTGTGTGAGGGTAGTGTTGTCAGGAGAGGGAAAGCTGCCAGATCGTTGATTTCCAATCGAAAAGTTTCGAGATAATGCGCTGGTACTCGCCTCCGAGCTTGGCACAATGGTTGCATCAGAAGCACGGGCTGTAGCTTCGATGCCGCCGCTGACGAGGGCCGGCTCCTCCATCCAGCTGGCCTGGCTGGCTCCAACTCCAAACCCGGGTGGCCCAGGGGGGAGGGGCCAAGGGGCAAGGGTTGCCAAGTTTGGCTGATCCAGCCATCGGCTGGCCCGGTCTGGCTTTCTGCATGTGTTTGCCCGCCAGACTGCTAGCCTGCCAGCCTGCGAGCGTGCCTGCCGGCCTGTCCCCGAAGCCAGTCCCAGCCAGTCCAGCCAGTCAGCCCAGTCCAACAGCCTAAACGTGTCCAGCTCCAATGACGGGCTGGTTCCCCGACAGCGCCCCCACAATTCCACGTGACTACACCAAAAATCAAAAATTACTCTCACAGGCGTAACTCGACTGTCTCTTGCTGGACCCTCCCCCATCGACCAACGAAGACGAACAACCCACCCACTCGACATCGACGACAATCAGTCAAAATGCCGGTACGTACGGAATGGATGTCAAGGATGGAATACTGCGAGTTCGATACACATCGATCTTGTGCGCATTCGCAAGAGCTGGGGGACGGCCCCGCCCGCCGGGCTGCGATGATGGGAATCTGGAACTCGGATCATCGTGAAAGACCACCACGCTGACAGGTCATGACCTTCCACAGAGCCACAAGTCTTTCCGCACGAAGCAGAAGCTCGCCAAGGCGAAGAAGCAGAACCGCCCTATCCCCCAGTGGATTCGCCTCCGAACGGACAACACCATCCGGTACGATTGATCCCACGAGATGCGCTCCCATCGTCAAGCACAAGGCGTACCATGCAGAGCCACGGCAGCAGTTGTGGCGCTCGAGACGCAGGCCTGCACCGGCCGCCTCGTGTGAAAATGGAAGCACGGAGATCTCTTTGGCTAACAGGACTGTCTGTACAGCTACAACGCGAAGCGGAGGCACTGGCGCAAGACCCGTCTCGGCATCTAAGCGCATCACCCCACGACGCGACTGCCTCTTGCTGCTTTTCTTCTCCCATCAATCAAATCTTCTTCACGATACCGACTACCAGCTGTCACAACTCAGATGATGGACGGATGAAAGTAAAACGGCGACTTGGCGTGAGGGCAGGGAGAGGAATGATCATCATGGACTAAATGATTGACGGAACAACCAAAATGGGTTCTTTTCAACTTGGTCCCGGACAAGGTGTCTCGCTGGGTTTTGCTGGCTCGTTTGAGCCGCATGATTGCATTTAGGGACTCGGGGAATGCAAAAAGAAATGCCAACTGATTGACGTACCATACTTGCGCAGCCTGAGCGGGTGCTCCTCTGGGTGCCGCTCCTCTTGCTGCCACTCCCTGTGATGCGCTGTGGACGCCTATCCACTAAAATTGACATGTCTATGAGTGACTGCGAATGCCTGCAAGTTTATGAGATCCACACATCTCGCTATCACAGGATCGTGGAATAGAGACAGGTGGGGCCAGGTATTAGGCGTAAGCAACGAAATGAGCAATGAAGCAACATATGTCCGGATCATTAAGGCTCAAAAACCTGTAATGTATTATTCTCCCGGTCCAAGCCGGAAATCTGTGTTGGTACTGAGAGTATCTGAGAGCATCTACGTTTCTGGAACGGCTGTCACCTCTTGCTATACTGCTGGGAACAGAATCAATAGTGAGCATGACTCAAAGCCCCACGCAAATTGAAGTGCCAGTCACCAACTACGCCTGGTGGGTATGAAGACCACCGTCAGCTGTGGAGTATGCTCAGCAGAAACGGGAGGATCACAGCAAGCAGGTTCACATTATCACAAGCATAATTAAATAGTAGGAGATTCCGAATTCTATTCTCCGTGTAACTAAAGCCCAGAACAACTAACTGTTGGAGCAGTGTGCTCCGAAGGGGGGCTCTTGTGCAATGTCGCCGAGGTTTCTGAGGTAGGGATGCTGTTGTGAAAGAGCATATGGGCTCAAAGGCTGCACTACTGGGCTTGCTAAACCTAACCAAAGCCGGCATCTCCCCTTGCACAACCTCCTTCCCGCAGCCGAATCCCTTCCAGAAAAGCAACCATTTAGTACCTCAAACGCCGAACGAGATGCCGAGATGGTTGGAGCCGGGCCATCGGCTAAGGACAAGGGAGAAGAATCACAAATCGTGTGCCGGTGAGAGGAAGTTGGTGACAGGTAGCTGCCAGGTGTTTACCGGTCCTCAGCCCACTCGTTCTCCCTGCGGATCTGCTCTTCCTCCTCAGGAGTAAAGTCGTTGGTGATGTTGAATGTCTTGCGAATCTCCTCGGGAGACTTGCCCTTGATCATGTTGGCCACAGTCTTGCAGCCAACATCAAGCAGGGCCTTGATGTCCATGTAGTTTGCAGCCAGGATGATCTCAAAGAGCATCTCTTGGTCCACCTGCATGTACTTCTGGTCCCACTCATCGATCTCGGTGGTCTTCTTACGCGACTCGTTGTCGTCATCCTGGGTGGGTAGAGGGTCGTTGCGGTGGTGCTTGCACCAGTCCAGAATCTTCTCGAGGACGGGCTGGGTGACGTTGGGCAGAGGGATAGCCTGAGTGGTGGCGGTCTCCATACCAAGGTCCTCGATGAGGTTCTTCAGGAGGATGGAACGCTCCGCAACGGGCAGCTCGACGCGGACGACGCCACCGTCGTTGCACCTCAGCGAAAGCTCCTGCTTGTCTCTGGGAGTCTCGGCAGACATCTTGGATGGTGTTCTGATGTGGTTAATGTGAGGATGAGTTGATGTGTGTGTCTGTTAAATAGAAGCTCTATGGTCAGATGCTGTGATGTCTTTGGACGTTCCTGGAGCAGAGTGGAAGCAGCGGGTGGGGTGTGATGGAAGAGAGGAAGTCTGAGAGGCAATGTCCAAGGGACCAAGGGAAGAACCACGAGTATGGGGGTTTTACCTGCTTAGTGCGATGGAATGGGACGGAAGGAAGTAGGCAATGGGTGGTGGGCGGCTGACGATGATGAAAGTCGGAAGAGGAAGCGGGTTGTTGGTGGTTTGGGATCAGGTTAAGTCAAGCGGCGTGGGGTTGGCAGTTGGTGGAGGCAGTCGCCGCTAACAAGTGGGGCCAATCACCACACTGCCTGGCTTCTAGGCAGGCGGGCGGGTAGGCAGGCAGGCAGGCAAGGGTTCTCGACGGCAACCTGAGATTGTGTGCAGAACATGCAGCGATGCTTTAGGCAGATGGGAAACTACCACTTGGCAGTGCCAGGAAGTGGCTCCTCCCCACAAGATGAGCAAGGGCAGACAAAAGGGAGACAGGCGACTTACTGGACGGGTTGAGGCGTGCCTGCTTCAGTGTAGGCAACGAAAGAGATCAATGTTTGGTTGTGTGTTGGTGAGTGTGCCAGGTTAGATGATCTCGTTTGTGGTTGGTTGGTTGAAGAGCAAATTCTCAGTGGGAATGGGAAGAGGTGATATTACTTATGTACCCTGATCTGCTGGTGATTTGGCGCAAATACTTTGTGGGCCGGACGGGGAAAAGAAATGGTCACAAAAGACTGGCTCAAGTGCGTTTGCTAGGTAGTTCAAGTTCATTCAAAGCACTAGATAAATAGAATGACCTAGTGCCATTGTATCGTCCTCCTAGTTGGCCGCCAGGCGAGTTAGTAGCAAGAACTGGCCTGATAATGGACTTGAAGTGATGGAAGGAAGCCAGCGGCATGGACGGTGGCCTGCTAAGAGGCCCTTTGGCCCGCACATTGTGTTGTAGGCATCCTAAAATTGGCATGAAAGGATTGAACCGCTGGTGGCACAGTAATCGTCCCAAAATTTGGGGGCTCTTGGGATGAAGAAAGAAAAACAAAAGTCAATTGTCTATTGTATTGTCTATTTCCTCTGCTTTTGTGCAAGCTACCAGGCCCCATCTGCAATGGCCTTGAGACCAGAGGGACATGGATGTGCTGCCGTTGGTACACTTGGTGATGGCAGGTGATCAGGGTCCTGGCTAAGTACCTAGGTAGGTAAGTAGGTACCTAGGTATTTATGGAGTACCTAGTATCACAAAGTATGGTGCTGGCATGACTGGCCAGACAGTGCTGTCGCTACAGTTTGCAGTCAGGTATGTAGTAGAATGCACCGTCCGCAAACAAGAGATTGGTACCAAGAGACAAGAGGAGGCTGGAGAAAGCCGTGTGGATGCCCTCAAAATGTTCCGCATCAGGAACGTTGAAGGGCAGATCCACCTTTCAAGGCTTCTGCATCCGACCCGCTAACCTTCTGGGCTGCGGGAATCTCCTATTCAGGGCAGGCTGGCCCTACTGCGCCTGCCTGGCCTGCTGGGTGGGCTGCCAGCGATCATCTCCCAGGACCCCTGCCCCCAGCTGACGGCATGCTAGCGTTTGATTGTCCAGCTACCACCCCTGTCGGGACAGCTGAGTCCAACCAACTCGACCCTATCTCCCAAACATGTGGCCTCGTCGCTTGACAGGTTCCTGACGTTTTCATAAACAAACCAACCGGTCAGACGATCCCGAGGCTGCTCATTTCGAAGAGTGCTGTTGCAAATTCCCCTGAACTCTTCCGTCCCTCCCCTTCTCCTCCCCTCCCAAACATGCCGTATGCAGCCCGCTTGCCCACGGTCGAGAACGCCCCCTTGAAAGCCGCGATAAGGCCTCGCAGATGCTTGCGCTGGAATTTCTAGGAAGAAATCGAGGCCAACATGTGGCGCCGCACATACCTTTTCCTCATAGTCGTTCGACTGTGGTTCGCTCTGTCGCCCAGCTATTTGCACCCCGACGAGAACTTCCAAGGCCCAGAGGTCATCGCAGGTAAGACGGCTGGCTCTTCCTCCCTCTGCGTCCACGTAGCCCCCTGGGCGCGTGTCGCAACAGCGTCAGGGCGCGACTCAGTTCGCACACAACCCTGTCGCAGACGCGGATTGACTGGAAACGACGTGCTTGCCTCGGATTATGCTAACTAAGACGCTCATACAGGCGAGATTTTCAAGTATCCTGTCCGGCTTACATGGGAATTTACTAGCGACCACCCGATCCGAAGCGTGTTCCCGTTATGGCCGATATACGGGCTCCCGATGCTCCTCCTCCGATGGCTGTGGATAGGCAATGGCCAAGACGGCGAGGTTCCTCCGATAGCAGTATTCTGGACTCTCCGCGCACTCATGTTCGTGCTTAGCTTCGTCCTCGAGGACTGGGCTATTCACGAGCTGGTCCAGTCACCCCGGCACCGCCGCGTCGCCGTTTTGCTTGTCGCCTCGTCATATGTGACGTGGACCTACCAGACGCATACCTTCTCCAATGCCATCGAAACGTTGGTTGTCGCTTGGAGTCTGGTCCTGATCGAGCGGACCATCGCGATGCCTGTGAATACGGTACGTATGAAAAAAAAAAAAAAAATGTTGAGGACGATTGTCGCACGAGTCTGACATGATTGTCTCTAGCAGCAAACTCCTCTTCTGGCACCGGCTCTACTTGGTTCGATGGTTGTTTTCGGATTTTTCAACAGGATAACCTTTCCTGCTTTCCTCCTCATCCCTGGCCTTCGCTTAATCCCTTACTACTGGAGGAAGCCACTTGCGCTTATTGCAACGATATTATCCGCGCTCTTCACTGCATTCATTGCAATCTCCCTGGACACGGCATTCTACAGCAGTCAGCAAATCTCGTGGACCGATTTGATTTGGCATCCGATAGTTACGCCCTACAATAATCTCATGTATAACATAGATCCCTCGAACTTGGCGCAGCACGGTGTTCATCCATGGTATCAACACATTCTGTTCAACATCCCGCAGCTGATTGGACCGGCAGCCATCTTGTTGTTTACGCGACCACACCTTTCTCTGCGACTTTATTCTGCGATTTCGGGGATATCAGTGCTTTCAGTTTTCCAGCATCAGGAGGCTCGATTCTTGCTTCCCACCATCCCGCTGATCCTCTCGTCAGTCCGACTTCCACACCAGCAGAAGGTTTTGCGGATCTGGACTGCGATGTGGATTGGATTCAACCTTATATTCGGTACATTGATGGGCATTTACCATCAAGGAGGCATTGTTCCTGCACAGGTGTTTATGAGCAAGCAATCGGATGCAACGAAAGCAATATGGTGGAAGACATACATGCCGCCCATTTGGCTTTTGGATGGCAAGGCCGAGACGCTGGAGACCCGCGATATTATGGGGATGCCAGGCGAGGACCTTTACGCGGACCTCACAAAGATCGCCACTTGCGACGTTCCGGCGGACCGGAGGAACCAAGAATACAAAAAGGAACCAAACGGGACTTACCTCATCGCCCCTACATCAGCCGCTTGGTTGGACCCATATCTGGGAAATAAGGGGCTAGAGGGTCTGAGATTTCGGCAAGTATGGAGAAACAGCCACCATATAAATCTGGACGACCTAGACTTCGCAGAAGATGGTATTTGGAGTACACTCAAAAGGGTCATTGGGAGGCGAGGCCTAGCGATCTGGCGGGTGACAAAATCATGCAAGCGATGACCACAGGAAAATGTTTGGGAAAGGAAAATGACTGGATTAGACACGCAAAGATACCCCCACCCCTTGTCACGAATGAACGAAAAACCGATTGATTGTATTCCCTGATAGGGCCAAAGCACTCTGGTCTCGATATGCAGTCCTCATGCAAGTCATATGTGGCGGGTGGACCCCTTTCGAGGACCAAAACCAGCTTATGTAATTGTGCTCGTAATTGGTTCTTCAAATATTGGTTGCACAAGCTCCCCCCACCTGGAGCGCAGAGCTCATCCAGCATCATGATATTTTAGTAGACTGCCCAAGCAGATCTACGATATTCGAGCCCTGGTCTGAAGTGCATTTCCCAACCGTCGAAGCAGTCCGAACAACGTCAACATGGCCGGCTTCAGACTCGAGCTTTTCAAGGTAACTAACCACTCCACATTTGTTTCCCCGCTGCAATGGCATTCCCGTCACTGACTGACCGGCATCTGCTTAGTTCGGCATGTACCTCTTCTTCCCCATTGCATTCATGGGATACTTCGGCGTCAACCTCGACGAGCGCTTCGCCGTCCCCGACTTCTGGCCCAAGCCTGAAGAAGCGAACAAGGTGCCGACGGAACGCGATGAGATCAAGGCCGAGCTGGAGAGGTTAAGAGCCAGGAGGCTCTACTTGCGCGACAGGAGGCTGGCGGAGGAGGCGAGGGAGCAGGCTGCGAACCCACTGCCGGCGCCGGAGCAGATTCACAACCAGGAGCCACAGGCGCAGCCACAGCAGGAGAAGAAGGGCTGGTTCTGGTAGAAGAGCGGAGGAAGTCCGGCACCGACTGGTCGAGGACCATCCACCACGACATGGATTCAGGAACAGAAAGAGGAAAACACCACTCAATTATTCAAAATATCGGCGCATGGACAAATGGCAAAAGCGCAGATCATGTCAAAGCTGTGCTGTGCACGAATCGACGATATTTGGCTGGGTGAAGATGCATCTTTATATACAATTGTTGTTACAAGGTCATCTACGAGTCCAGGTTGTCCTCGAAGGCCTCCCACTCCTCCTCAGGCACGCTCGGGCCCTTGGCAGCGTTGGAGTATATAGCCTGGACCTCGGGTAGCTCGGACAAGGCCTCGACGAAAGCTGCCAGGCTCTTGACGTCGTCGACCGAGTCGACCGTCGGCCGCGTGTCCTCGTTGGGCGACCAGATGATCTCGGAGCTCAGGACCTTGAGGTCGAAGCTCTTGGCGACGCCCTGTGCGATCTGCATGGTCGAGGTCGGCTGCGACCACACGATCATGTTGCCCTCGTCGTCGGCCTCGAGGTCCTCGGCGCCAAGCTCGATGGCCTCGTCCATGATCTCGTCCAGTCCGACCTTGTCGTGCTTCTCGAAGACGACCCGCCCCAGCCTGCTGAAGAAGAACTCGGTCGCGCCGGTGCGGCCCTTGTGCTTGCGGATCACGACGTTGACGTCCTGCAGCGCGCGCAGCTTGTTGTCCGTCTCCACGTCCAGGATGAAGGCGTTTGGGCCGATCATGACCTCGAACTTCATCGTCTCGAGCGTTGCGCCGGACAGTGAGCGGCCCTGGCCTCGTGCGACGGCCTGGTCTATGACATTTTTTGGTGTGCTGGCCTTCTTGGCGATTGAGATTGCGTTGGCCAGGGAGGTGTTTAGGTTGGGGTCGGGACCGTACACTGCGTTGCGAAAATGTGAGCATAGGATACAGTCAAGGTTATGTATCTATAGCAAAACCGGTGCGGAAGCATTGCGAACATTTTGAGTATAATGTTATGGCTTGTACAAATATTGTGCGCTCGGAGGTCTTCTTTTGGTCCGCCCTCCCTTTCGTGTGCTTGATCTTGGACCATTTATTGTGCCCTGACTGTGATATGGGCGTTGTCGAGAATGCGCGGCAACATTGCGGGCATATTCGTGATGGCCGGGCGGCCTGGGCGAGCTGCGGAAGCAGCCTAAAAGTGGGTAGTCGAAGAGCCATTGGGGGTGATCAACATGGGTCTTGGTATCCTGACAATTATATGTACATGGCAGCCAGTTTATATGCACCCAAGAACTTCTGGTGACGTCGTGGAAGCTTTTCCATCCTTCGGGCAGTGCAGAACGGCAAGAACATGCAACAATTCTGGCGATCAGCGCTGGTGGAGCCGCTGCCAACCGATTGGAGCGACAGCGGCGCTAGAAACAGGGGTCATGCACTTCGAGTCGCCTTTCAGGGTGGGATGCTGCCAGCTGGAATGTCCATTCCCGGCACCCATCTCCTCCCAAGTCCTCCATCTCAAATGCCTTGTTTGGGCGAGTACGCAGCTCTGACACCCGATACACAACCCGCAACGCCCACCCAGTCCCAATCATGTCCTCAGAGCCCCCGCCAGAAGCTCCCGCACCAGCCGTTTCCGAGAGCGCCCCTCGACCCTCAGTGACAGCAGCCATCTCGACGCCCGAGCTCGAGCTGTCCAAGCTCCAGGCACTGCCCGCAGAGCAACAAGACCTGTTCCTCCTGACGTTCGTGTCGACCCTGACCAAGCATGTCCTCTCCCTCGACGCCGACGACTGCACCGCGCAGCAGTTCTACCTCAAAAAGGAGATATTCCAGATCATAAACCTCACCACCCCGCCGCCTACCCGTGTTATAAGGAACAGCATCGGCAAATGTCTCGCCCACATATTCGAGAAGGGAGACCGGAAGCTCCTGGTCGAGACCGTCAACGACCTCGTGGCCATAATAACGAGCGGGAAATCGAAGGGTGAGGGCGAGGTCCGCGCGAAACATGCTGCCGTCTCCTGCCTCGGCGACGTCTACGCCGCAGCAGGTGACAGCGTCGGCCATTACCACCAGATCGCCTGCATGGCGCTTCTGAAGCTCCTGAAGGGCTCGGCGAACCATGCAGGCCTCCGCGCGGCGTGCTTCACGGCGCTTGGCAAGATCGCGAAGATGGTGGCCGGCATGATGGACGAGTCCATCGCACGAGACATATGGAAGCAGGGCCGGAACCATGCCTCGACAGACAGGGGCGCGCTGGTAGGTGCGGCCGCCTGTCGGTGTCTTCGGTCTTTGATGCGGAACACGAACTACTTCAAGAACTCCAACGACTTCGACAAGGTCCAGACGGCCATGTTCAAGACCTTTGAGCATACATCCTCGACTACGAGACGGGCAGCAGCTGAGTGTCTGGCCGAGGCTTTCGTCAGGGGCTACTCGGAATCTTCTGCAGGGGAGACATTTCAGGAAGTTGCAGTTAAAAAGCCAAAATCCAAGGCGTCGAAGCGCCAGTCGATGGGGCCTGGCGCGCTGCAAGATGAGGATGATATTCCGTCAAGGCCTGGGAGTCCAGCGCCTACCAAAAGGAACCCCAACCTTGCCCTAACTCCAGGAGACATGCTGAAATCGCTGTCTACCCAATACGGTCGCATGGCTACGTCTAATAAGGCCAGGACCGCTATTGGCATATGCTACGCGACGCTCCTGCAGCGACTTGGAGAGAAGGCCGTCGAGATCAACTACCTCAATATTGTTGAAAACCTGACCATGGACTTGCTCGGCAACCCCAACATTGTAAACAACCGTTACCGTCTCCTTATCTCCCGGCGCATCGTCGACCACCTACTACAGGATGTCGTAGGCAAGAAGATTCTCGGCGAGACTGGGCAGTCACATGCCGCAAAAGTCTTGATCAACGACATCCTCAAAAATTATCCGCAAGCACTGAAAGAGCGGCCCGAGCCGACCAAAAACATGCTGATCGCCGCGATGGGAGCACTGGGCTCGTTAATGATCTCACTTGGCTCAGCCTCAAACTCCTTTGCCGAGGCCGCCAGAGACGCCTTGTTGCAGGTCCTTCAGCACCCCAGTTACACAGTCCAGGTCTACACCTCGGCGTGTCTCAAGACCTTCGTCCTTGCATGTCCACAGCAGTTGCTCCCCTGTCTCTCGGTATGCATGAACAGCCTGAGCAGGGAGCTTGGTGTGCTTGGCACAGGTCGCAACTCTCAGCGAAAGTGCACTGGCTTCTCTCATGGTCTGGCCGCCACGCTCAGTGCAAGTCCAGCCAGGCCGCTGTATGGATCTGTTGATATCAACAGTCGTGTGCTCACTATGGCGACAAATTTGCTCAAGACCAGTGGAAAACAAGAACTTCGTGTTGCTAGTACGCAGATCCAGGTTGCTTGGACACTGATCGGTGGTCTCATGTCCTTGGGGCCTAACTTTGTCAAAATCCACCTGTCCCAGCTCCTGCTTCTCTGGAAGAATGCACTACCAAAACCCCTCGCGAAGGATAATACTTCCGCACGAAATTATCTCGAGGCGTCTTTCCTCGCACATGTTCGAGAATGTGCCCTGGGCTCCATATTGGCGTTTCTGGAGTATAATAGCCGACTGTTGACCGTCGATGTGTCGAAAAGAATTGCGACCATGCTGCAGAGCACGACAGCCTTCCTGAAGACACTACCTAAGAAGAAGACTTCAGATGACATCTCGGAGAGACTGGCCCCAGCTTTGCAGCTTCATGACATCGAGATGATGGTCCAGCGGCGCGTGATGCAATGCTATATTAAACTGGTGAACACAAGCCCAGCTGGCGGTAGCGAGGCGCTGTTGCAGTCAAACCTGCTCACCCTGGCAATTTCACTTTTCGCAGACCCGGAAACCTATTCTCCTAGTTCATTGAGTGCAGCGATCGCGAGCTCTGCCGGCACATTCGAGACGATCTGGGATGTCGGTGACAACTCGGGATACGGTGTGACCGGTCTCGTCACTGGGTTCACCGTCAAGAGGTTACCAGGGCAGCATGAAAGCTCCGTGGAGCCGTCTCTTACAAGAGACGACAGCCCAGAAGACGCGATGGAGAATCTCCTATTGTCTCCTGTGTGCAGCGCACTGGAGCACGACGCATCTACTCTCTATATTGGCGGACAGGAAGCCTTCGACTGTATGACGAATCCTCCAGCTACAGAGGTCGTAAACATGGCTATCCAGTTGTTCGCATTCGCATTCCCGCTCACTCCAGCCAAGGTCCAGGAGAGCATTCTGGAACAAATCGCCTCGTTCATGGCAGCTGGCTCAGGCGAGCGCGACGCTGCGCGGAAAGCGGCCGTCAAGGTCAATGTGGCGACGGCGTTTCTGTCAACACTCAAGGTCGCCGTCAAGGAGACAAAGTCCCCGCATGGAGACGTCACCAACCTGCAAGTCGAGAAGCTGCTTCAGGACACGATCAGAGGTTTCGTGCTCGACCCAGACCAGTACGTGAGAAACCTGGGTTATGCAGCTATTGCTCGCCTTTGCAATGCTTGCGGCAATGCGTTCACGAACTCCGAGATCAAGTTCCTCGTAGATACGATCGTGGTCAACAGAGAACCTAGTGCTCGAGCAGGTTGTGCAATGGCACTGGGTTGCATCCAGGCCAAAGTCGGTGGCATGGCTGCCGGATATCATCTCAAGACAATTCTTGGCATACTCATGTCGCTTTGTAACGACCCGCACCCGACTGTGCATTTCTGGGCCCTGGAGGCCCTGGCGCGTGCTGCCGATGCCGCTGGCTTGGGCTTCTCTCCATACGTCTCGAGCGCCCTTGGCATGCTTGCACAGCTCTACGTGTCTGATACGCACAATCCGGAGGTTGCGTCTGCGATCTCCATGAACCTAGAGCTGGAGTTGTCCACAACGGCGTCCATTACACGATGTGTTGACTCTCTGATCAACGTCCTTGGCCCCGATTTGCAAGACATTAGCAAGTCCAGGGAGCTCATACTGACACTGGTCGGGTATCTTCAGGATGAAGAAGATACTCAAGTACAGGCGGCGAGCCTTGCATGTCTAGAGCATCTCTCTCTGTACGCGCCCGGGTATATGTATTTCGCCGACTATGTCAAGTTGCTTCAGAAGTACCTGCAGTCGGGCCATTCTACACTCCGAGACGTCGCGATCGATGGTATCTACAACATTATGAAGCGCGATCCGTATGATGTTATCCGAACCGCGGAGCCTGGCCTGGAAGATCACCTGTGGCTTGCACTTGACGCAAACCCAGAACACGACGGCATACGAAATATCATCCAGAACTGGATGCGCCAGACGTGCCTGACAGACACGGCAGATTGGCTCCAGAGATTCCAAGGCGTCTTGAAGCTGACAAGGCCCAAGGCTGTTGCCGACATCCAGGTGTTGAATAGGAAGGCTACTGCGGCCGTTGACATTCAGGACGAAGAAGTGGCCGGTTTCGCGGCGGCCGGCGGTGTGGCCAAGGACGAAAAAGAGGGCGGTTCGGGCTCTGACGTGGAGCCGCTGAGATGGCAAGTCATCGCCTTCGCGATGACACTCCTCAACGACGTATTCATCTACATCAACAAGGATGTCATGACGAATGGAGAGTCGGCTGCTCAGGTGGCACTACAGAGCAGAATCGCGGATGTCGTCCGTATGGCTTTCTCTGCTTCTACCTCTGGTGTCTTGGAGCAACGCATCTGGGGCTTGAAGATTATTGGTGCAGTGTTGAAGATGTTCGGAAAGACGCCCGATCCAGATTTTGACGAGGCAATGCTTTTGGAGCAGTATCAGGCGCAGATCAGCTCTGCACTAACGCCTGCCTTCGCTGCTGATTCGTCTCCTGAGCTTGCATCCGAGGCAGTCAATGTGTGCGCAGCATTCATTGCCACCGGTATTGTCAAGGACGTCGATCGTATGGGTAGGATCTTAAAGACCCTCGTCAGCGCCCTCGAGAACTTCGCCACCGAAACCGACAATGCTGGTATTGGCGAGCTCAAGGGATTGAGCTCCAACGCCCAGGTCATGGTGAAGATGGCGGTCTTCTCAGCCTGGGCCGAGTTGCAAGTTGCAAGCACCGAACAAGCCTACCTTCTCGAGGTTCTCAAAACACACATCGGCATGCTGACCCCACTGTGGCTGGAGTCACTTAGAGAGTTTGCCCGACTCAGGTTCGAGCCAGACATTTCCATGACACTGGGCCCACCATCGTTGTCCGGTAGTCTGGACACCATCTACGCAGCTCTGAACAGAGAGACGCTGCTCAAATTCTACCAGGACTCGTGGTTGAAGCTTGTGGATGCCATTGCGAGCCTGATCGGACAAGACAGTGAATTTGTGTTCGATGCCCTCGATGGTAAGACCACCGCAGACGCCTCAACCAATGGCCACACCAAAGGGTCAGACATCAACTATCGCGACGAGCCCCTCGCGTTCTTCTTTGTCCTCTTCGGTATCGCGTTCGAGGCTCTTGCCGCGAAACCAGGCCAGGCAGACTCCCTTGCTCGCCAGGAGCAAACACTCGAGATTCTCCAAGCACTCAAGAAGATCTTGCATCCGAGCGT
Organism: Diaporthe batatas; assembly: GCF_019321695.1. NCBI lineage: Eukaryota > Fungi > Ascomycota > Sordariomycetes > Diaporthales > Diaporthaceae > Diaporthe > Diaporthe batatas. The sequence goes on along the minus strand of NW_025408557.1, from coordinate 818,813 downwards.
TTCAGGTCACGCGATCTATAGGGAGGCCATCTTCTCGGAGACCATGGATCTTCTGGATCGGCTTGTCCTGACTGAGGGCTTGGATGTTCAAGGCGTCATTGTTGAGATCGCCCGGGCGCTCTGCGTCGCGCACCCTGCAGCCAGGAGATCGACCGAGCCAGACAACGGAGAACTCTCCGAGGACATTGAGCAGCTCTTCGAGCTGACACGCATCATTGTCCTGGTTCTGGCTGGGCTTTTACCGAACCTCACTGAAGCAAACCAGCCCGTCCGCCACGTCCTGACCGAAGAGGCTGTGTTACTCATTCGCACATCCCTCAATGCCTTGGTTGACGCTGCTGAAGTCTTCCCAGCTGTCATCAAGACAGACCTGCATGCTTGTCTCATCCACATTTTTGCCACAATTCTATCAACACCATTGTGTCAGGAAATTGTCGTCCCGCAATCTCTGCCAACGCTGAAGCGATTCATCGCGACTATGGCCGGCCCACGAGAGGGGAACAGTGGGCCCACGGATGTCCAGCTCCAAGGCTGCTTGCGACGCTTCTTGTCCATCTACCTCCACTCGCAGAAACGAGAAAAGCCCACGGACCTGACCAATGTCAAGAATAGCCTGTTGGCTATCACCATCCTGTTCACAGGCGGGCAGAATCACCTGTCGGCTAACGACCCCATCGTGGCCAAGTTCTTGGAGGAGTTGGTGGATTGTCTCACGGACCGCATGGTATGTGTCGCCGGTCCAACCAAGCCATTGACAATTACTTGCTAACACTGAAGCCAGACTGCCAAGATCGCAGCCAACTGCGTCCGGTCGCTCCTCCTTCGAGGCAAGCCCACCGTGGCCGACGAGACCATCACCCGGTTCCTCCTACCGCGCCTGATCTCCTTCGTGACGACGACAGACCGCGAGGACCCGGAGCACGCGCGCTCCGTCGTCGCGCACACGCTGTCGCAGTACGTGGGCGTCGTGTCCAAGGACCACACGGCCATCGCCATGTCGCTGGTCCTGCCGACGCTGCTGTCGCGCGCCGCGAGCGAGGGCCCCGGGGAGCAGGGCATCTACCGCGAGACGAGCGCGCGCCTGCTGGAGCTGGCGTCGGTCGAGCAGGGGAGCTTCCGGGGCATCGTGGCGGGCATGAGCGAGGGCCAGAAGGCGTTCATGGAGGAGGTCATCAAGAGCGGGCGGTCGAACGACCACGCTGAGAAGGATGCGGACTCGGGGTCCGGGCAGCCTTCCATCGCGCTCAAGATGAATTTCGGGGGTGGCAACTGATTTGGGCACTCCCGCGGCCGCCCACCCCAGACAAACAAACGCACAGCCTGCTTGATGCGGTTGCTTTTGTTATGTTACTATGTGATACCATGGATTAGATAAACATTTCCAGCAACCCATAACTTAAAGACGTAAATTGCATGATATTCATCCACTTCAGGGGGTTTGCTTGGCTGAGTCTTGGAGGACCATAATGCACACCTTTAGGACAAGCTTTTAACAGGAGTAACTATATTGCACCACAGTCAGTCCAGTTGGGCCAGCGCACTTCATCCATCCCTCACAGCTCGAAGCTTGTGTTTGCACCCCATCAAAACGCCTTGACAGCAGAGATGGTCGTTGAAGACAGGTATTCTATTTTTTAGCAGGGGTATCTCTATATGCATTGCGCAGTGTGTCTATGTGTGTGCGTGTATATATATGTGTGTGTGTGTGTATAGACAGACGCCTGCCCTAGTTCGCGGCCAGGATCTCGGCGGCGTCGGGCGAGGGCGCCACGTCCCTGCTGCCGTCGTTCATCTTGATGGCGGCGGCCTCCTCCTTGACCAGCTCCTCCTCCTGCTTCTGCTTCTTCGAGACGGCGTTACTGACCCGGAGCGCGAGGAACGAGAGCGCGACCATGAAGAAGAGGCCGGTGACGGCGCGCCTGGCCAGGACCCAGCGCACGGCCTCGATCTCGGACTTTGACTCGCTGTTGAGCGTGACGCTGATCTTGTAGGCTATCTGTTGGGTCTGCGTGTTTTTGGTTTAAATGTCAGCTGTGGCTTCCTTTCCAGACATCGATGATGTCTGGGGCAAGAAGAAGGAACGAATGATTAGAGAAGAACTCACAGCGCTCTCCGCGGCCTTCTGCTCCTCCCTGACGGCCATCTTGCGGTCGTTGAACATGCCCTTGACGTTGTCATTGAGCGTGGCCAGCTCCTGGGTCAGGGCTTGGGAGGTATTGTCGACCTCGTGCTGCAGGAAGGTGCGCTGCTGGCGCAGCTGCTCGTCGGCGACGCGCCTGTTGTTCTTGACCTCGGTGCTGAGCTCGGCGCAGGCGGCGCGGAACAGGTAGGTCTCGTTCTCGACGTCGGCCTTGCTGATGAGCCCGCCCTGGGCCGTGTCCAGGTGCTGCGCCAGCAGGGCGCGCACCGCCTTCATGGCCGTGATGGCCTGCGTCTGCGTGTAGCCGCCCACCTCGAGCTGCTTGACCAGCGAGTAGCTGTCGAAGTGGTGCACGTAGGGCGACGGCGCCAGGTGCGGCGGCTTGTCCTCGGGCTTCTTGTTCTCGGGCGGCTCCATGTGCAGCACGGCGTCCATGGGCCCGCTGGCGCGCTTGCCGCCCTTGTGCGCGCCGTCCGCCTCCTGGGCCCCGTCTGCGCCGCCGCCGCCACCGCTCTTCTTGGCCTTTTCTGAGGAGGACACGCCCGGCGAGCTGAGGGTCTCCTTGGGCGCGTCCGCGGATGGGTCCAGCTCCCTCGCGGCATCCTTCTTCTGCTCTGGCGTGCTCTCCCTGGCGGCTGGTTGCGCGCTGGGTTCCTGTTTCGATGGAGAGGAGGAGGGTGTTGCTGCTGATGATGACCCTTTCACTTCCGACTCGAGGCTAGGCGCGGCCTGGACTTTGCCCAAGGGGCGCTTGAAGGGCTGCTTGGGACCCTTCATCTGCGACTCGAGGGCGGGAGCATCCTGCACGGTGCCCAGGGGTTTGGGCTCTATGCCCTTGCCCACGCGGGGGGCGAAGCTCGCCTTCTTGGAGGTGGTCGAGGTCCCGAATGGCGCTGCAGCATGCCGAGGGTGGCTGGAGGGGCTGTTGCGAGTGGTTGTGGCTCGTCTCCGACAGCGGCCGCTTGTGGTTCCGGCCGCAGATTCGCCCCATCTAGCAGTGCGAAACAGGTGCGGGTAGAGGAAGCTCAGCCTCTGGGTCGACATGGCGGGGGTTTTGGGGGGTCCAAGATCGGGGTTTGGGCGGCCTGGTGCTATGCCATGGAGGAGGAGGAATAGTAGTGCTGTTCCTGGATTCGGTGAGGATGAGAGAAGACGTAAGTTGGCCTAGTCAGGACAGCTGGCAGGCAATGAGGATCAAGGGAAACGCCGAGCGCTCTGGTTGTGGATCTCGTGGATCTGCCAGTCCATCATGCAGATTGAAAGTAGCACCAAGGTTGGGTTCCACCTATCCTTCTACCATGCCCGGTGCACGTGGCGGCCCGTGCAGGTGATCTGGCAGCAAGCAGGGTCTTGGGGCCTGGACCCTCCGGAACCCCCCAAAGCTTGACGGGCGGCAATTGGGGGTTACATCCCTGTATGGGATTGATTAGGGGCTGAATGGGGTAAAGGCAGCCGCTGGCCTGCAGAAATGACGACTAGGCTTGCACTTTCCTGGACGTTTGACCATCGTTGGTCCGGGTCCAGAACAGGCTTTTGATTTCGCCCGCCAGCCAACTTCCAAAGTCTGCTTGATGACAGGCTGGAGGGAGAAAAAAGTCAAACGACCGACGTGTTTATGTTGACTTGTTCAGGCAACCCGAGGCTGTCCGTTCTCCGACAACAGCACGCTCCGTCGCCACGACTATGGATTGGCAAACCCGACGATGCGACTCCCATTCTTGAGCCCTTCCCCCCAAAGGGCCCTCCTCCTCCTCCTCCTTGGCCCCCCGGGTCTTTCTGCCGCCCATGGCCCCACCGAAACTTCCGTAGGGGCTTCTACCGGTCTATGTGAGGCCAGGACAATCAATTACATCACCCATACTCTCCCACAGCTGTGTCTGCCGACAGCATGGTCTGCGTCGCAACAGATGGTCGGCAATGCCACCAACCCCACCGCTACAGGGGCCTCCCCAACGGGCTCGACGACTGAGACGGCAACGGCGACACAGGGTACGCGTCAGGAAGAAGCCCCAGTGGAGAGCAACACCAAGCCAGACCCATCGACCGGCCAGATCGCCCAGGATGGAACGCAGGGCACGCAGGAAGAAGACACAAAAGCAAAGCGCGCCGAGGAAGACTCAGAGGATCTGGCCACCGAGTCGTTCATGTCATTCGACGAGTGGAAGGCTATGATGCTGAAGAAGTCGGGCCAAGACCTGGCCGACCTCAAGGACAGAAAGCGCCGCGAGGCACGAGATGCAGACCCCGGCGTGGGCAGTGGTCTTGACGGCTGGGGCGAGGACGGCGAGATCTCCCTGGACTTTGACGTACTCTCAGACAAGATCTCCGAGATGACAGCCACCGATAGTGTCGGTGCTGGAGCCGTCTCCACCAACGCGCCGAACACAGAAGTGCAGGACACCACTATGTATGACAACGGAGTTGCTCATTATCGCCGTCCAAAGGATGCCGGAAAGACTTGCAAGGAGAGGTTTTCCTACTCGTCTTTCGACGGCGGCGCAACAGTGCTCAAGACTACCCCGGGCGCGCAAAATCCAAAGGCCATTCTTGTCGAAAACAAGGATTCCTACATGCTGTTCACATGTTCTCAGGAGAATAAGTTTGTTATTGTCGAGCTCAGCGAGGACATCCTTGTCGACACCGTTGTTTTGGCAAACTTTGAGTTCTTCTCCAGCATGATACGTAGTTTCCGTGTCAGCGTGAGCGATAAGTATCCAGTCAAGATGGAGAAGTGGAAGGACCTGGGGACATTCCAGGCCAGGAACTCCAGAGATATACAGTCATTTCTTATCGAGAATCCCAAGATATGGGCAAAGTACATCCGGATCGAGCTACTGTCGCACTACGGGAACGAATATTACTGCCCTGTGTCTCTTCTCCGGGTTCACGGTACTCGGATGTTGGATTCCTGGAAGGACGGTGAAGCAGGCCTCGAGGACGACGAACCAGCCGAAACGATTGATGGCCCCGAGGCGGTTCCCGAGGAAGAGCCGATGCATCAGAGCCTCCCAGAGACAGAGGCCGAGCCCACCCATGCAGCAGAAGTAAAAACTACTGTTGCATTCAGCGAAGTGTCTTTCGAACACGGACTCTCCCCATGGTATCCGCCTCTCTTCAACGACCCTTCGTATGATACTTGTGGCATCGGCACACCCACAATGACAGAGACGATCGACGTTTCTCCGTCAGCTTTACCAAACAAAAGCATTCCGTCCTCGTCTCAGTCTGCTGTCAGTACCGATGATGGCGGCGTTTCTGCGACGGCTGGAAACTCAACCGTAGAATCTACAGTTGCCTCTTCACCTTCACCAAGCATCTCAATATTCACCAATCCGCCCTCCAATACATCCACGCCATCCGCTTCCCATACTGCCACGTCCAACAGGGTCGCCGATACCGTGGCAGATACAACGCAAACCATCCAGAAGACCGTCGAAGCTGACATCCCGAAGTCGTCTATGACGCCTCCGAAGGCGTCGGCCTCAGCCAAGACGCAAAACTCGCCGCCTTCAAAACCTGCAGCAAAGAACTCGGTGGCCGGGCACTCTCCCCATCAGCCGTCCAAGACCAACTCCCAAAACAGGAGCACAACCAACACTTCGTCTTCAGCAGCAGCATCGCCAACGGTCCAAGAGTCATTCTTCAAGTCCGTGTCTAAGCGACTGCAGTTCCTCGAGTCCAACACCACTCTATCGCTCCAATACATCGAGGAACAGTCCAAGTTCCTGCAAGAAGCTCTCAAGAAAATGGAGCGCAAGCAAATCTCGCGCGTCGACTCTTTTCTTGACAACCTTAACAGCACAGTCTTCTCTGAACTGCGCAGGGTCCGTCAGGATTATGATCAGATCTGGCAATCAACTGTAATTGCCTTGGAGACGCAGCGCGAGCAGTCACAGCGTGACATTATCGCGCTCAGAGATGAGGTCATCTTCCAAAAGCGAATGGCGATATTCCAGTCCGTCCTGCTCCTCTGCTGTCTTGTTCTGGTCGTGTTTAGCCGGGGCGTATTCGGTGGCAGCGGCGTGAGCGCGGACCAGTGGCCTATCTCGTCCACGTCGCAATTTATCAACTCTTATCTCGGCTCACCGCGATGGCCACCGGGGTCACCGCAGTCCATTAGTCGATCAAATACGCCGGATCGCAACGGCAACGTCGGCACGCCGCAGCCAGCTGGTACACAAGCCCCGGTGCCTCGGCATGGAGTGGCACGTCGTAGAGTCTCATACACGGACAAGGTGTTGCCGCTGACACCCACGTCCGAAGAGTTCGACAGCAATGATAACGGAACACCGCCACCGCTCCCTCGTTCACATACCCAGAAGGCTCCCAAAATTCGAATCAACGAAATTACGCCAGACGAAGAGTATTTCGACAGAGACAGACTTGACCAGGGGTCCGACGGCAACAGCACTGCAACCCCCCAGGCATTTGAGCCCGTACGAGAGGATCCAATGTCCACAGTAGCTATGCACGTCAGTGAAGACGAGGAGGGGGATGATGAGGATGAGTTCTCAGACAGTGCGTCCGCGCCATATCTCGACTCGAGAGATTCGACCGTGGAGGTGGAAAGCGTGCAACGACTAGATGACCTTGACGAAGATACGATGGAACCAAGCAAACCACCACTTACACGATCGCCGCTGTCGGAGTTAGGGGCAGAATCATCGCGAAAACCTCTGCCAGCCCTGCCAGAGCAAGACCCAACATGACAGCATAGTTCATAGCGTTTCTTATTTGGTCCTTTCAGCGGAATATCAACTTGTTTTTCAGCCACGTCCCAGGATTCTGCATCGTGCGGTTAGAAAAGTGTACTGACTGTCCATTTGTGCAGCGTTTATCGTATCTGTAGATTTCTGATCATGTCCTGCCCCAGAGTCTTGCCCGGGGCCCCTCGTCGCCTTTTCTCCAGATTTTGACCAAGGTTTCGGATCGCCTATCTGAGATATATCGCGGAGTTTCTTTGGGCGTGCAAGTGATAAAAATCTTTCTCTTTGAAGTCTGCGGTCGGCACAGAAGAGTTTGATATCCAATCTGAAGCATCTGTAAGTGTAACGTGTTTGTCTGAAGCGTTTCTTGACAGGGATATCCTTCTCAATCTCGGCGCCTCCCGCAATTATCACTAGCGCACTAATTGGACTAACACTATATGCCCAGGTGGATAAACGCTCGCACAATACCTATACGAGAGGGAGCTCTCGAGATTTGCAAACAAGTTCGCCGCTGCATTACTGAGTAACGCATAGGCCCGTGAGGCGACGATGATACGCTTGGCAAAACACGAGCTCCCAGGGCAAGCCCTCGGGGATTTCAGTCGATCTCGTGCAACTGACTGGCCGATCTGAAACTGACAGACATTTTTGACACTCAGACAGGCATTAATGGAGTTCTTTATAAGCCTTTTTCGGCCCCCCTCTGCTGATCATAGGGCTGTGGAACATTGGTTATGGTAGACGTCTGATATATAGTATTCACCCAATAATTCCTTGAGCTACGACCCAGCTTTGAGCTGATCAGCGCGATCATAATGTCGGACGTCAACAAATTATCGGCGGCTGAGAAGTCGGAGGAATTGGGTTTGCAGAGCAATCCCTCCTCGTCGACGCTGACACCAAGTATCGACGAGAATGTTCAGAAGAAACTCGTCCGGAAGATCGACTTGCTCGTTCTCCCAGCCCTAGGTATGCGTCATAAGCAAATACACCACGCTTACTCCTCTAGTCGATCACGATGTCTTCATCGCCAACCTTCGATGAGTCAATAACTAACACATATCCCAGCCTGCGGCCTCCTCACACACGCGATAGACCGCTCGAACATCGGCAACGCAAAGTCAGACACCCTCGAGCGCGACCTCCACCTCGTGGGGAACCAGTTCCAGCTCCTCCTGATCCTCTTCTACATCCCGCTCACCCTGTCCTCGGTCCCCTTCTCCCTCCTGGCCAAGCGCTTCAGCCCGTCGCGCGTCCTCCCCATCGCCATGTTCGGCTTCGGCACGGTCGCCATGGCGGGGGCGGCGACGACAAACTTCGGCGGGATGCTGGCGTGCCGCATGGTCCTGGGCGTCCTCGAGGCGGCCTTCCTGCCGCTGCCGAGCTACTACGGCAGCCTGTTCTACACGCGGCGCGAGCTCAGCCTCCGCATCGCGTGCTTCTTCTCCGCCGTCAACGTCGCCGGCGCCGTGTCGGGGCTCATCTCCTTCTCCGTGTTCCAGTGGCGCGACAAGCCGCTCAGCGGGTGGCGGTACCTGTTCCTCATCGAGGGCGCCATCACCGTGGGCATGTCGGCCGTGCTGTTCGTCGTGCTCCCCCGGAGCGTCGAGTCGAGCCGCTTCTTCTCGCCCGAGGAGAAGAAGCTGGCGCGGGCGCGCCTCGGGCAGGGGACCCTCGACGCCGGCAGGGAGCAGGAGCAGCTCGAGAGGTTCCGGTGGGCGGACGCGCGCGCGACGCTGCTGCAGTTCGAGAGCTGGGCCTTCATGCTCATGGCGCTCAGCTTCGGCGTCGCGCTGACGGGGGCGGCCAACTTCCTGCCCTCCATGATCCGGCGCCTGACCAAGGACACGGCGCGCGCGAACCTGTTCACGATCGGCCCGCACCTGACCGCCATGGCGAGCCAGCTCGGCGCGACCTTCCTCAACAACCGCATCCAGCAGCGCGGCGTGCTCATCTGCTGCTTCGCGGCCGTCGCGGGCGTGGCGTGGATCCTCCTGGCGACGCTGGACCTCTCCTCTGGCGGCCGGCGCGGCGTCGACGTCGGCTACTTCCTCACCTATCTGATCATGGCGGGCACGTTCACGCCGCCGCCGCTGGTCGCCGAGTGGATCGCGAGCAGCAGCCCCACGTCCACGGGGAGGGCGCTGCGGCTGGGCATGTTCGCCACCGCGATCCCGATCGGCGGCATCATCAGCTCTGTTGCGTTTCGGGCCCAGGACGCGCCGGTCTACCAGAGGGGCCTGCTTACTTGTGCGTCATTCATCGTGCTTTTGGCATTACTGGCGGGTGGGATGAGGGTGCACTTTTCGAGGCTCAACGCGAGGATGGATCGTGGGGAGGAAGTTGCTGTAGCCCCTGGCTTTGAGAGGTCTGAGTGGAGGCATGCTCTGTAGATATAGCTTGGAATGATGAAGGAGGATCTGAACACCTTTGTATACTATGGTTCTACAATTCAATTCGCTGTCTTGTGACATGATGACTTGTCTGGTGGCGTTCGGTGCTTCCTCGGCGTGCCATGTGCGTGTGTTCCAGTCGCGCTTCAACTACGTCGCCCAAGCAAACACTACATTCTGACGTGGCCAAAGCCTCGAGCGGAGAGAGAGAAAGTGTTGGGAGAGAAACGGCACGCCGAGTTTTAGGACAGTGGGGTGCTCCGAGATGAAATGCTGCCCTCCCGCCGCAACAGAATCCGACTGTGATGACGAAGGTGTTTATGAAAGAAGAGAATTAATCAGCTCCCGGTCTAAGATAGATTATGTCTTGACTGGAAGAGCGGAAGTAATTCTCAAGGGAGAAACGTTTGTTTTCTACGGCCGGAAGATAAACATGGGCAGGCACAGGTCGACCTAGACATCTGGGCACACACATCTAGAGAATGAAAGGAAATGCTAAATTGGTAGTTAGAGACTTGGCTCCTGGAGCTCACTTCTCTCTCAACTCCCTCGCGCAGGCGAAAATCTCTTATTCACCCGGATATCTCGCCCATTCTTTGCCATGAACTCTTCCAAGTAAGTTTCCGCTCAACATAGGCTCCAAAGGTAGCACGTCTCCAGAAAGTGAATCAGGAACATAACCGTTGCCCTCAATATTGGGCGGCCAGTAAGCGGGTGTGAGGGAAGGCCGACTGAGAACAAGTCGGTTTCAGCTTGAGTATGCTTGATAAACAGGAATGTTAAAGAGGATAGGAAGGTCACACCATTATACCTGTCACATATGTGCTGTGCTTCCCAAGAGCGCCGACAGTCCGTTGGGCTTGCCGTCCCAAGAGAACCCTTGCAAATAAGACTGATACAACCTCCAGTGGATTGCAGCAAGTCTGGGAAGACAACTTGACTCCCATCACAGCCTCCCATCATCGTCAGTATAAGGGTCACCACATTCGTGTCACTCATTCTAGACCTAAAATACATTTGCCAAACCAACCGCCAGGAGTGGACAAGCCCCGCACCACAAATCTCGCTTTCAGGGTTGGACCGCTTCTACTTGTTGGGAGAGGGCCCTGCGCCCTATGCATCTAACATGTCGTGGGCGGAGTCCCTGGGATTGAGCAACACAGCTGTCAGCACTAGAATCAGTTCCTTAAATATGGTCAATATATGTCCAAATTTCTATATGAACGTGCATCTGGAAGGAATTAAGTCAAAAGCAAAGCCCAAAGAGCCTTGGTTCAACCATGCGCTTGGGAACAGAAAGCCCTGAAAGGCAGACATTGTTCAAACACACAGAATGGAACAAATCTCTATGCTAATAAGAAGAAAGGGGAATTCCAGCTACCTTGTGGGAGTAGAAACTTTGTCTTCGAATTGACAGAGTGTTCTTTATGCCATAACTGTTGTGTTCAGATAGCTTCAAATCCCTCAGATTCAATCTCCTCGTGATGCTGATGGATGTGAGGAGAGAAATTCAAGATCTTTGTCATGTTCTGTATCTGTGGTTCTTTGGTACCTACTACTTTGTGTTCTGATGCCCCGGTAATGTACGTTGGTCAAAGGGTGTGAATTGCCAATGTATTACATGTCAAGAAGCAGCGAGGCAGGCGTGAAATGACATACGTGTTTCAAAGACGGGACACAGCAATATATGTATGATCATGGGCAAAATGGATTTTTGACTCGAGCTAGGCTACATACCAGCGGTGACTACCCTCCAAGTTCTATGAAACAGATGCCATCGACATAGAACGACGCACGTGGGTTGATGTCTTTCCTGCTTCGCCAGACGTATTGCCAACCCCAACTGGCTCCTAGGCCAAGACACTCAATTCTGTAGGTGAGACCATGTGGGACACCGGCTGCAGGTTGCAAGATGTCAGGCGTACGAGCAAGCGCCTCATTAAAGACTATGAAGATTTGGCAAAAGAGAAAGAAAGAGAAGAGAAAAATAACTCTCGGTGCTGAAAACATTGCCGAACCTGTCAAAACCTGTACCGCAGCTGAGGTTCAACTCATAGATAGCAAGGGAGTTCTGGTGGTGCTTTTCAAGACCAATCGGGTGGGTTCTTCTGAAGATGCCACGACCAGAGTGGCCTCTCATGAGGCAGTCGAGCTAGTGGATGACATCTTGAGGGTACACGTCGAAAGTGTCACATTCTTCAAGTGCTGCGAGTCGAGTACCTCGATCATATCTGTGCTTGTCAGCCCAGCTGAATGTGTATAGTTATTCAGCAGAGGAGACTTACTGAGACCGACGGTGACGCTGCTCGTCACGGAACTGTTGGCCAGCATTGGGCGTGAAGAGACCTTCAAGTTGAGATAGTTCAGTCACTGGGCTGCAAGCATCTAAGGTAACAAACACCCTGTACTCACCAACATGCTCGGCATTCTCACAGCTTCGCTTCATCTTGGACTGATTGTCTGGTACTGGAAAGACCTCTTCAATACCAGCTAGCTCTGGCATTGGGCCATTGGTGGTGTAGTAGAGCTATCAAAGTCAGCCATGCGGTCTTAGTCCCCCCTGGAGGGCTTGACTTGCCTTGGGCCGGTAGTGGTGTGCCTCCAGCATCACAGAGCTGTTGCGAAATTTCTGGACAAGGCAGTCTTTGCCCTGGATTGCTGAATGATGTCAGACCCAGGTCAAGCATTTTGTGCAATATCGAAACTTACTGGCATACGAAATCTCGGCAATCTTGTCGCTCCGGAAGCAGTTCCAGCGCTTGTTGGCCCGCTTGTTGACAAAATCGATGATGTCGAGAGGATCGACAAAATTGATGAAAGCGTAGCCGACATTGCAGTCGTTGGCAAAGTCAATTCTCAGGTACATAAAGTCGTACTTGCCCCAGCTGGACTCGTCGACGATGCGCTTGAGCATTTTCTGGTCCACCTTGTTGGGGATATTGCGGAGCATGATCTGTGGTCGTTAGAAGTGCGAAGGAGTTTCAGAAACGATCGGTGCATACCGTGGTGCGGACATCAGTGCCTGCCTTGATCCTGTTGATGTCGACGTGATTATGGTGAGGGCTTGGAGGACTGAACTGAGTGCGGTTGATACGCATGGCAGTATTCCGACGTCCCTCGGGTCGCAGACCAATCGGCATCGGACGACCGAACATGGCCGTGTTTGGCGACGCCACACCTGGTGACTGGTGCGAAGAGACTGGGGACATCTGGAATGCAGAAGGGACAGTATAACCAGGGGACATGTAGCCCGGATAAGTGCTCGGTGAATGCAAAGCGTGGGCCCACTGGTACATTGGCCAGGGGGTCATGGGCATCGGAGTACCGGAGGACAGAGGTGAGGGCAACACAGCTCCGGCCATCGAGTGCATAGAAAATGGCGAGCCCACCATTGACACATTGTCCAGGCCTTTCGTGACATCGAAACTTCCGACAGTGGAAATAGCAGGCGAGTGCAATTGGGCATAGCAGTTCACTCCTGGTGGAGTCATGCCACCCAGACCGAACGGCGACATCATCATGTAGAACGCATCTGCGACCTGCAAAAGGGGGTCAGCAGCAGGGATCCATGTCATCACAGATGGAAAGCTTACCAGGATCCATCCCTTGTCCACGACCTCGCTTGCCCAGGCGGCATCAGCGTCGTCGAACTCGACAATCCAATGAAGGGTGTCGGTAATGCTGGATGGCTGGCGCTCCAATGCGTAAATACCGCGATCTTTGAAGTAGGCAAGGATGTTGGCCTCGATTTGAGACTCGGTAAGATCGACAGAGGGTAGAATGGTAATAGTAAACTGGGATTCATGCTTGCTGGCCAGCTCACGCCCGTATGACTGGTCTCAAGTCAGCATGTGCTTCTGATAGTGAAAAGAAGAGGGAGCAACAGACCTTGTTGAGCTCTTCCGCTTCAACACACTCGATCTTCCATCCCTCTGGCTTGAAGCCGGTCTCACCGAGGATCCGCGAAGCATCTCTGATGTTGGTAGCGCGAATGTAGACCTCTGATCCGTGTTCGAAGAGTGCACTGGGACGCCCCTGGAAGGAAGGACCACACTCCTCGATCGTCTGCCACTCGAGGTTAGAAGGCCTGTGAAAAAACACCCGGAAAGGCCGAACTTACCTGGAGGTACTTCGCAACTGCTTCCAAAGCCACACCATCCAACGAAGAGACGCGCAGGGAACGAGTTAAGCCAATGCTGTGGCTCAGACCCGGTGCCAGCGGCAGTCCAGTCTTTGGGCATACAGATGCCGCGGGGACAGCTTGTCCGAAAGGCTTGGGAGTGACACCCGCGGAACCGTAGGCAACGACTGGGGTGGAAACGACCGGAGTGGAGAGAGGCCTGAAAGTCGAGGCAGTAGCTGACAGTTTCGTTTGACGCTTCTCGGGAGGAGAGCTGACAAAGGGGTCCTTGTCCCGGGCGACGGGTCCAAACGAGGTGGGAGAGGTGACATGGTGAAGACCAGTGGGACTCTGGAACTCGACGGACTGACCTCTGTCGTTTCCGTTTCCATCACTCAAGCTGAGGGCACTGAAGAGGCGGGAGGACTTGGACGAGTCCTCCAGAGGGGAGAAGGCAGTCAGACGCGTGTCTGGTGTGCCCTCGTGGTTGTAGGACTCGGCTCCACCCTCGCTGGGAGGCGAAGATGGATGGAAAGTCTCGTGTGGCTGAGCCATTGTGCCACGGGTGACGGTGGACTTCGGGTTCGGCTGCCCAAGGGTTATAGAGCTTGCTGAATGCTGATGATACTTGGAGAGAGGATGCCTCGAAGGAGACTGCGGGTGCTTGACAAAGGTGGAAGAAGTAATGAATGAACGTTGAAGGCCGCAGGTCAACCCGAAGGACAGACCCGAGAGGAAACGGGGCGGGGATGTGCTGGTAATAGTAGAGGTCGAGGTCCAAAAGTCCAAAAACAGAGATCAATAAGAGACCAGAAGGAGGACACGAAACAAGTGGCAGAGTGCCCAATTTTCGGTCGCTCAGGTAAGGCAGTTGCAATGGTGGTCAAATCCAAAAGTCAGGGAAAGTGTAGGAGGAAGGCGGGGGATGGGGAGACTGGAAGGTTGCCAGATGGGAAGGAGGAGAGAGGGAGTAAGGCACCTCGAATTTGGCACGGACCAGGAGGGCAGGAGTGATTCACGGAGACTTAGCTGACCGAGGCAAGGTCAAGTTGGCATCGGGATCGTTGTCCAGAATCAAACGATTTCCAGATTACTGCTGGCCTTGGGTGCCCGTTTGCCTCGAGAGTTGTTGGTGGCCACAGCAAGTTGCACGTCAAAGGCACCTTCCCTCCAGACACCTTCACCCAACAACACCATGGATGATAGCCAACGTCTTCCGATAAGCCCAGTCAGATCAAAGCACCTGTTTCCAGGCCTAGAAGACAGGAATTTACACACATGCTGGATGTGCCTTCCTCTTCTTGCAACCTCAGGTTTCTGGACTGGGTTCTACAACCTGCAGCTTGCTTTTGAGCCGTACTTACCCCAAGAAAACTCTTGTGGAGTATGAAGTTGCTGCCTTATCAACATCGGTGCCAGGCATCATTGATGTGACTGTAAAGGAAATGCACTTGTATTCCATTGCCCTTGTCAGAGTATCAGAGCCTGTCCACTGTTGCAAGATGAACAGGAACATTGCCTAGTTTGGATGCCACTTGAGTCCATCTGCCCCATATTACCTGGTGCCATGTTATCTTATGTCAAACAAGAATTTATTCAAGAAAGCTACTCAACAGCAGTCCTGACAAACAGACTCAGTCCAACTGCAGAGTTCCCCTAGCATTACCAGCAAGTGTCTACAGAGATAGATAGCAGGCAATTTCTTGTACAGTGTGGCAAGCCAACATGACATTGCCAACAATGAGCACCAACATCTCCGAGAAAGTCGATATATGAAAAGGTGAATTATGATTCCATAATGTAGAAAGATGGTAGATGAGGCTGTCCGGGAGAGTTTGATGGAAAAGCGTGCAATCAAGCCGTGTAGTCGGACACGGGCGGTAACAGCTGGGTGGTGAGGCTCAACACCCCTGTCCCGTCACTGCAGCTGCATGACCTATCCCTGCTGCCTGGGGTCCGCCCCGTTCCCATGAATGCACTTGTACCCAGCTGGCCAGTCCACCTGGGCCTGCCTCGGACGCCGTCATCCTAAGTGCATGCCGGACTCGAAGCCAACATCAGGAGACACTACTGTTGTGCATGGCTGAGGGGATGCGACATAATACCTTTCAATCCAGTCAACAGTGTCTTGTTCGCAGCCAGTACCTCTGATGCTCTAACTGCGCCCCATCCCCTGTTGAACAGGAGAGACGGCCCTCACCCCCCGCGACTTGCGCCAGTTCCACAATTCAGGTCCCCTAGCTGTATGCGCAACCGGATCAGTTATTCAGGATGACACGAAGGACCCAAACGTTTGATGATTACGGCTCTGCCGTTGGCGAGGTCAGCGATCCCTCTCGTCCATTGGGAGCGCGGGTGCCCAGGGTTGTCCACTGACAGCGTTCCATAGATCATCTTGGCCTCTTCCGACATAGACTTCCTCGACCAACTCATCCCGCTTCTCAAAGATGCCAGCACCAGCAATCGAACCAGCTCCCTGGCCCAGAGTCTCAACCGCTACGCCGAGGACCGCGAGGCCGAGATCGAGAACATTGGTTTGACGAAGCATGAGGAGTTCCTGGGCTCCGTCACCCAGCTCCAAAAGGTCCGCGAGGGTACCATCAACCTGACGGCGGAGATTCTCGAGTTGAACCAGTCCATACAGTCGAGCACTCAGGAGCTGGCCGAGCAGAAGCAGAAACTGGTTGACAAAAGGGCCATCCGACAAAACGTGGCCGATGCCTCTGATGCGCTGAACGGCTCTCTCAAGATACTGCACGCAGTCAACAACGCGCACGAGCTGATACGGAAGAAGAGATACTATGCAGCACTGAAATCGCTCGAGGACCTGCAGAACGAGCATCTGATCCCAATAATACAGAACAAGTATGCCACGCAGCAGCAGCTAGCAGACATGATCCAGAAGTCCATTCCAACCTCCCAGAAATCAATAGGCGATGCTGTCATGAACGACTTGAATACGTGGCTCTTTCGCATCCGTGAGACCTCACAGTTCCTAGGTGAGGTGACGTTCTATCACACAGAGATGAGGCGATCGAAGCACAAGGAGCGATCGGACAACAACGAGACCCTCAGCAGCTTCAAGCTGAATTCCGCAATCGAACTTGTCTATGACGAAGCCGAAGAGTTTGACGTTCTCGACAACGAGGAGCTTCAGGTGGACTTCCAGCCCTTGTTTGAGTGCTTGCACATCCACCAAGCTCTCGGTCGGAGTGACAAACTTCGTGCAGACTATGCCGCAACAAGGCGGCAGCAAAAGGATCTTTTGATACCGACCGCGATCCACGTGGACGGCGACGAAGAACCTTCTCTCAACAGCTTACTGGAAGGCATTGCGGGTTTCGCCGTCATCGAGAAGGCAACGATGCGGCGTGTGCCCCAGTTGCGGTCTGCTGTGGACGTGGAAGAGCTTTGGGACTCCATGTGCACTTCCGCAATCACCCTCACATCCCGTTGCCTGAGCAGCATTACCAATGCGGAGGTGTTGCTTAAGATCAAATCCGTCTACGCGCTTTTCATCCAATCCATGGAAGGCTGGGGTTATACTGTCACCATGCTGGATAACTTCCTGCTCACGCTGTTCGACACCTACGCCGACTTGCTGAAACGCCGGTTCAGTGAGGACTTCCAAGAGATAGTTTCAACGGATGACTACATGCCGATGGCGATCAATAGCGCCGAGGAATACGAAAAAGTCGTCAACGTTAGCTGGTTCACCCAGGACACGCCGGTCGAGGAGCTGACCTTCCCATGCGTCCTACCATTCTCGCAAATGTACCCGTTGTGCTGCATCGATATAAGGAACTTCCTGAATCAATTCTATTTCTTTGCCGATGACCACTTCCAACACCCCAACGTTATTGACGACACATTGAGAAGGGTGAGCATTGATACTGCTTCACACGATTGTTTGTATCATTTTCTGACTTGATTTTGCAGTCCCTGGATGAGCTCTTGACGCAGAAGGTGTGCCAGTCTTTAGTTGAACGGCTGAGCTCCCAATACCTGGGTCAAATAGTTCAGATTCTCATCAACTTGGAGCACTTCGAGATCGCCTGTCAGGAATTGGAGCAGCTACTAATCAGGGCTCGATCTTCCACGTCAGCCGGTGGGCCTGTGACTCTGAGCGCCACCGAGCAGTTTAGGAACAACAAGAAGACAGCCGAGAAGCGAATCTTCGAGCTGGTCAACTCAAAGATCGACGACCTCGTGGACACGGCGGAATATGACTGGTGAGTCGCGATCAGCTTTGTGGGACTTGTTTCACCACATCTCCATTGATACTGACCGGGGAATGCAGGATGTCAACAACTGCTGCAACGGAGCCGAGCAACTACATTCAGACACTGACTAGGTACTTGTCTAATATCATGAACTCGACCCTGCTCGGCCTCCCTCGGGAAATCAAGGAGCTCATCTACTACGACGCCCTCAACCATGCCGCCGAGAGGATCCTGGTAAGTCATGACAGCTTCCGCTTCGCATTTGCAATGACAAAAGTTGCTAACAACCCCCCTCCACTGCAGGCCTTGCCCCTCCAGCCCGAGGTCAAGACCATCAACCCCAACGGCGTGGCCGCCATGGCGATGGACGTGCAGTGCCTGGTCGAGTTCGTCCAGGGGCTCGAGAACTCGTTCATGCTCATGCAGATCCTGCAGGAGCTCGAGCAGACGGTCAAGCTGATGCAGGCCGAGAACGCCGACGACTTCTACGACATCTCGGTGCGGAACAGGAACTACGGCTCCGTCAACGCCATGAATGGGCCGGTGCTCCTCGAGAAGCTCACCCACACGGTCGAGGCGCCGAACCGTGCCGCAGCCACGATGGCAAATTTCTCGTCGCGGTTCGGTTTCAAGAGCTGAGCACATACATGTGCAAGTCTGCCGATTGGTCCTCTTCTCGTGCACGTACGTCATGCATGGTATCTGGCGTGCCTGCACAGGGCAAAGCGCCCAGCTTACACGCAAAGCAAAGGAGATGGTCAATTTGTCTCTACTTAATAAACGCCATGTTTCAGTAGCGACTCGATGGGGCATATCGCCCTTGGACTTTGGATATCGATGTTCAGAAGACCTCGATCCTATCTGCCGTGTACACCAGACCAATCGACCCGCTTCAAGGCTGCTGGTGGGGGGTAACGTCCTGTTGTCTCAAGCATCAAGAAAAATAACAAAATAAAGCAAGGCGCGAGGGTATCCGTCTATTCTTCCTTTGTCTCGTGTCGGGGCGGGCTTTTCAGGCGCTCTGGTCGAGATGAAGCATGTTAAGAATTGTATTCCTCAGGTGGTGGCATTTGTGGTGCATGCAGAAAGACAACGATTAGGCGAACGAACGACAAACAACGAGGGGAAGGCGAGAAAGGGAGAGGCTTACTTGTTGTGGCTGCATGGCCTCGTAGCCATACATGGGCGGCATCTCGCCGTACATAGGGGCCTGTGCCTGGCCGTATGCAGCCTGAGGGTTGGCGGGGACCTGGCCGGGATACATGTTTGGCGGCTGGCGGTAGTCGGCCTCGGTGCCGAGGGGGTGGCCGGGCATGCCGTAGTCGGGCATGGGGTGCTGGGCGTGGTTTGCCTGGACGTGCTGGCCGGGGATGGCCTGGGCTGCTTGCGGCACGCCCTGGCCGGCCTGCTGCTGGCCGGCCTGCCTCTTGGAGTGCGACGCGGCCTCCTCGCGCGGGACAATGTCGATGAGGAAGTCGAACATGTCCGACTTTGCGAGGGCGGAGGCGATGTCGGAGCGCTGCAGGGTCCGCCTCTTGTTCTCCTCGGCGTGGATCCAGGCGCGCATAGTGAGCTCCGTAATGAAGATGTCACAACCCTTCGCGAACAGGATCGGGGCCTCGGCGCTGATCATCTTGACCTCGGGGTCCGCCTTCATGACCTTCTTTATGCGGGCGAGGGGCAGCTGGTGGAGCTTGTAGTCGTGCGAGTCGCTCTCGAGGTGGTTGATGGTCTGCTGCCAGTATGTCGTGAGAATGTCCTTGTACTGCCCATTGAGGCCCTGGTGGACGTTTGCCCACGGGCCCGTGTACAGCTCTGCCGGCGCGTACCCTTGGGCGGACAGCTAAGTGGATTGCGGATGAGGTTAGTGGATCAGGTCGAGCAAGAAGGGCCAGTCGTGTGTGTCGCTAGGCTCCTTCGGAAGGGGCAAACAAACCGCTGCGCTCGCGCCTGGGTTTTGTGTCGCACCGGTCAGCGTTCTCGTCGTGGCTGGTCGCATGAGGCGGAGGCCTGGTCATGTAGCTTACCATAGTGTCCACCGTGGCTGGTGTCGTATACGGGCCTGGCCTGCTGCTGCTGTGCCTGCTGCTGGTTCTGGGAGGGATCCATGATGGGACGGAAACACTACTAGATTCGACACACACGATGATGATAAACAGGTTCGTGGGGAGGTGATTGGGTGGTGGGTGGTGTTGATGGGTTGGTTGGTCGGCTGATTGGTCGGGGCCGGGCTGGTTGATTGAGCGACGCCGACTTATAAGAGGATCGGACCGTTGCGCGACGATGGTTGGATCCGGTGGGCGGTTTACGATGCACAAGAAGGGCGGGTGACTCGAATATTGGGCGACGCTGTCGGCTTCGAGTCCTGTGCTGCGCGAAAAAAAAAGACAAGGACGGCAAAATCAGTAATGGTTCATTCACTTGGGAAACCCGGCGCGTTTGGCGCGTCAGACGCAGAGCTTCGAGGCTGGGTCTCGTGTGAGCCGGTGCCCCGGCCTTCCCTCCCCCGTGGGCTCACTCCCGGAGGAGGCCTGCACCGTGTGCGCGCGCCGGCGACAGAGCTTGATGTTTTCTTTGCTGCACCCTGTTGTTGACATGGAGTTGCGAGGCGCAACCAGCGCGCGCTACCGGGACCTGCGCCGCGGGCGCTCGTTGGTTCGCAGCGGGATTGGGCGGGCGTCCCTTGATTGGGAAGGAAGGTCTTGTGGATGGGCCGGACTGACGAACTCACCTTACTCTATAGCTACGATGCGATGCGGTCAATTGATTGGCTGGGGTGGCTTTTGAGTTGAAGTACGGAGTAGCGAATGGGTGACCAAGGTGGAGTTTGCCCTGAGAAGCTCGTCTGTTTTAGAGGACGAACTCGGGCCAGTCAGCTAGCGCGGGGGGTAGGGCAGAGGGCAAGCTAGGGGAGGAGAGGGGAGGGGCGGCAGTCGCTGGTCAGTGGCAGGAGGTAGCAAGCTTGCTTGGGGGTGGTGGAATTGGGGAGTGGGAGTGGGAGTGGGAGGTGGAGTGGGAGGGGAGGGGGAGGGGCTGTTCCGGCTCGTCCACCCAGAGAGTGGGAGACGGAAGTATTCCCCACGCGAGTAAGAGTGAGTGCACATACACGGCTTTTATATGCTTTTCGCCCCTCAAGATTCAACGTCTTCGAGATCTTTGCTGGACACGGAGATCGCGACGGGATCGGCAGGGCTGAAGACAAGACTGCCTGGGAGACCCAGCTGCTCCCCATCGACTCCTCCAGGAGGGAAAGATGACGATTGAAGTATGAGGGGCGGTCAGGGCCAGCAGCAGGGTTGGGCATCAAGCCGGGACGGGGAGTGCAACTGGGACTCAACCCGTCCGCCTCCCCCAAGCCCAGCTGCCAGCCCAAGCCCAGCGGTGTCCGACATCTAGTGTGCTTGCTGTACTTGCTGTAGGTACTGTATTCCATCAACCCGATGCCCCCCAGTACCCCAGTCCTTCCTCCTGTGTCTCAGTCTCAGTGTCAACC
This sequence comes from Diaporthe batatas, assembly GCF_019321695.1. Taxonomy (NCBI): domain Eukaryota; kingdom Fungi; phylum Ascomycota; class Sordariomycetes; order Diaporthales; family Diaporthaceae; genus Diaporthe; species Diaporthe batatas. The sequence goes on along the minus strand of NW_025408557.1, from coordinate 797,735 downwards.
ACACACACACACACGCACCTTGTCCACCTCACCACACCACCCTCTCACCAACATGACATGCCAGCGCTTGCGACGTAGACACCGGCGGCCCGTGTTCCCCATCAGGACCGTCTCAAGCAGCCTCACAATCCACGCCTGCAGCTCCTGCAGCTACATCCATGGCTATATGACAGCTGGCAGGGTGTGGCAGACCAGCTCGGGGGGGGTTGGGTTCCGTCCATGTCTTAGAGAGAGAGAGAGAGTTCTTGAGTGCCACACGGGTTCCCATTCTGTGACCTCACCGTCGGCATTGTCAAGTCCGTCCGGGCTTGTCGTACCCGACTGCCAGAGAGCTGTATCGCCCAGGTACGTACCCCCTAGGACGGAGCACAGACTTCAGGACCGAGCCAGCTAACCGCTTTGGTCTAGCTTCCTCCCTCCCAGTCGCTGACCTAGCGTATGGCCCGTGCCACCCTGGCATCTTTTTTTCGCGACTCCGTCTTCAAAATTCGAAATTTCTTAGCATCACACCCTTTGTTGCCTCTCTTCTCCCTCACCGTCGAACGGCCAATCTCACAGCGCTCATCATGACGGCGGTCGACTTGTCTGAGAATGAGATCGACCAGCTCCTGAGCTCTGCCGAGCTCGCACTGGCCAGCAAGGCAGCCGACCAGTCTGTTGCGTCACGGCAACAGCCACAACAGCCACCGACTGGCCCCCAAAGCCTCGTCGCCCTCAACGGCGTTGGCGAGAACCAAGGCAAGAAGTCGACTGGAGTGTCTGAACTGTCGCTCCGTGTGCCTCAGCTCAAGTCCAAGGATAAAAAGGTACGCGCAGAACTTCCAAATTTCACACCGTCTTCTCCTATGAGGAAATCTTATCCCAAACTCGAATGACGCGGCGACGAGCCCCCGTTATGGGGGCGGATCCTGCACCAAACGTGATTTTTCTTTGTTCATAGTTACTCTGAGGTTAATTCATCATTCTCGATGTGTCTTGTTCCTTGTCTTTCGATCAGCTCGCTGACTGGATGCATAGGCCCTTCCTGACAATGCTGGCGCTGCTTGGAACTACATGCCGCGCACAGATATCGATGACCCTCAGGTGAAGAAGGACCTGCAACTGCTGAGGATGAGGGGTGTTGTCGACAGAAAAAAGTTCTGGAAGCGAGACAACCGCAAGGACCCCTACCCTCAGTTCTCGCAGGTCGGGACCTTGGTCGAAGGATCACTGGACCACCACAATGGACGACTGACCAAGAAGGAGAGGAAGCGCACTCTCGTCGAGGAGGTCCTGGCCACCGGCGAGTCGGATGGCAAGTTCAAGGACAGATACATGAAGATCCAGGAGAAGAAGATGAGTGGCAAGAAGGGCCACTACAAGAGACTTATGGCAGCCAGGAGGAACAGGGGTTGAGAGTCGGAGCCTTGACCGTGAGTGTTCCCAGCAGGGCACTTGACGGAGGCTACAACATACCTATGCCGCCCTCTCAACCACCCAAGAGGTCGCGCGGACCACCCCACCACCCCAACCCACGTGTCCACTGCATGCTCTATGCTTGGTTGTTATGCTGCCGAAGGCTGGCGGCGCGCCAGCGAGCAGCTCGTGTGGGAGGCAGAGGCAGGTCTTCTGAACCAGAAAGCCACGTCACCTGTCGCGACGCAACGAAAGGAAGCGAAGCACGGAAGGTCGACTTCTCGCTCTGCGGTAATAGCGGGAGAAGTCAGTACATAACCGTGCGCCAAGGGGAGACGAACTCATGTCATCCATGAAGCTCTACCGTCATCACCATCCTGAGTATTCACCAAGGCCATGGCTAACACCTGGCCTTGCCCCTGCAAACAGAAGCAGGGAAGAAAAGAAAAGAAAAGAGATGCACTAGCACATTAAATTGAAAATCATAAACTCATTAAATTAATGTCATCAGCATGTGAATCCGTTTCTGCCCGGTCGTAAATGTCTCATGTGCTCTGCAGCAAGTTTTACCAGTGAGGTTGTCGACAGGGTTGGGGTTGTAATCGATATGATCCACCCGGCCAAAGCACAAACTTTCCTGGAGCTTGATGATCCTCACCTGCGTTTCCCCGTCCAAGCATGCCGAGATGAATGCGCCACCTGTATTACGGCCGCTGAGGGCCATATTGCAGAGGCGGCTGGTAGGTCATGCTATATAAACCCAATTGGAGCTGGCGACGGCTGCTGACCTGGTTGAACCAGCAACTTGTGCCCTCTCGTCCGATCCGAACACCCTACTGCGCCCGGGCCTCACAGCTCCGACCCCAGCTCCGGTGCAACTCGTCGACGTACGTCAAGGATATAATGGCCAGGCTTTGTGTGGAGGGAACATGTCACTGATGTGTGCTGTCGTGCAGAACCAAGGACCCAGCAGGAAAGTCGGACAGCCCTGCCGAGGAGGCTGCGAAGGAGTCATCCCCAGATACCCCAGCAGCGGCACCGACGAACGCGGCGCAAGAGGCACAGGATGTCAACCCAGAGGAGCACCTGGAACCTCCAGAGCGCCCACAACAGACGACGGGCGAGATAGAAGTGCAGCAGGCCGAGCCGAGCGAATTCGCAACTGTGCAGCCTGGGGAGCCCGTCACGGACGCCGAGGTCGCGGTGCCCGCGCAGCCGAGCTCGAATGAAGCCGCCCTGCCGAAGCTTGACGCCGCCTTGGTCAAGTCCGCGTTCCAAAAAGTCAGGCTCGCGGGTGCTGAGATCGAGGCTGGCATCTCAGAAGTGGTCGCGCGACAGATCGAGGCGGCCGAGGCTGCTACTGCCCCGGAGCCAGAGGCAATCGTGATCCCCCGACCGGACGGCGCATTCATAAGGTCTACGATGAAGGAGGTGCATGATCTGTCCTATGAAGTCTTTGCAGGTATCGCGGCGTTCGAGAAAGCGCGCCTCGAATCGGAACAGCTCGAAACGACCATCGCGGACTCGGCGGACAACGCGCCGCATAATGCGAGCCCTGCTGTCGAGGCTGAAGAGGCGCTCGGAGAGCCCCAGTCTCGAGGCCAGGAGGCCGTCGAGGCCGCATCTGTGGCATCGCAAAGCCACGCCCCAGAGGCAGTGACGGAGCAGGACACCCCCGAGCCCGCGGTCGAGGCCCAATCTGAGCCGGTGGGGACTGCAGAGACACCAGCCGCGCTCCCTGACGAGGTCGTCAAGGCCGCGGAAGAAGTGCGTGAGACCGAGGAGGTGGGAGGTGGCGAGACGGAGATGTCCGAGCCCGTGGTCTTGACGAACACAGAGGCCCAGGACATTGTCAACGAGCAGATCGCAGCGACGGAGCTCGACCAGACACCGCCACAGGAGCCAGCCAGCCCTGTCGCAGCCGTGGACAAGGAGGCGACGGTGTCAAGGCACGACAGCCTCAGTGCCGCGGCGGAGAAGGAAATCGGTGACAAGGCAGAGGAGAAGGCGGCCGAGCTGGTCGAGACCTTGGAAGGGGACGAGGAGGACCCAGAGGACGGGCCCCGCCTGCCGCGCAACGTGCAGGCCTTCTACATGCAGCCCCTCCGCCGGGAGGCAAAGTACAACATCCCCTCGTGCAACCTGCAGCTGCGATCCTACAGCGTCCGGCCGCTCGAGTCGTTCTGCGACTTTGCCCTGCGCGCGGCGTACTACCTGGGCCTGCCGGCGTACGGCCCCACGCCGCTGCCCAAGATCATCCAGAGGTGGACGGTGCCCAAGTCCAGCTTCATCTTCAAGAAGTCGCAGGAGAACTTTGAGCGGATCACGCGCCGCAGGCTCATCCAGATCCGCGACGGACACCCGCACACGGTGCAGGTCTGGCTCGCGTTCTTGCAGAAGCACCAGCAGGCGGGTGTGGGTATGAAGGCCAACATATGGGAGTTCAGCAGCATCGGTACGTCTCTCTTGTCTCTAATTCGATCATAAGTCTTTTTTATTTGGTATGTGTACTAATTTGGACGCGCAGATGTTGCCAAGGAACTGGACCAGGCATATGAGGAGGCCAAGCCCTTGATCGACCAGAAGTTCAAGCTCTTGGGACAGGACAAGGAGATTGGGACAATCGAGAAGGTGGATGAGCTACTCACAAGCGAGAGGTACAAGTTGGCTGGAGGCCGGTAGATATACTGTGAATGAAGATGTATTATATTTGTGGTACACGTATTTGTGCATCGTCGAAGCGAAGCGGAAGCGGCCTTCTAGATGGCTCAGCATACCGTTATACCGCCGGCGCCAGCAGAAATCAAAGACAATTCACCCAGAAAGGCATGGTCCTGTTCTTCTTTCGTGATCATTGCATCCGTGAAAAAATTAAAAGTTAATAACTTGTTTTGCGTCCGTTGTTGTAGCCCAACCTGTGTCGAGTTGGCGGGTTGGGATCTCTGGTGAAATCTCGGCTCTCTGCACTCTGAACCGCCGAGCTCACTCGGCGCAACGACGTCGACTTCCACACATCACACCACCACACCACCACCCGGGGGAGTGCTCGTATGAGCAGTTCAACGTCACAATGCTGTGTAGGCGGTCACGGAGGATACTGGGCTCGAGGCCCATAGCAATAGGACAGGCCGCCCAAGCTGCGCCACCCAGCAATTCACACCCAGCCGCGCACCCGTCGATATCCTCACAGATATCTCACCAGCGCCGTTTGGCCTCAACCACCACCACCACCACCACCACCACCACCACCACCACCACACCCACAAACCCCAGCGATGCCGCCCCAAAGGTGATCTTCTCCGGCATCCAGCCCACGGGCGTGCCACACCTGGGCAACTACCTCGGCGCGCTGTCACAGTGGGTGGCGCTGCAGGAGGAGGCAACATCCACCAGCCCGACGACGCGGCTCCTCTTCTCGGTGGTCGACCTCCACGCCATCACGCTGCCGCAGGACGCGGGGCAGCTGCGCCGGTGGCGCCGCGAGATGCTGGCCGCCCTGCTGGCCGTGGGCCTGGACCCGGCGCGCAGCACCATCTTCCACCAGAGCTCCGTGCCCGCGCACGCCGAGCTCATGTGGGTGCTGTCGTGCACCGCGTCCATGGGGTACCTGTCGCGCATGACGCAGTGGAAGAGCAAGCTGTCGCTGCCGGAGGACGCGTCGGCGCTGGGGGACTACGACGGCGGCGAGGGGGCAGGGGGAGGTGGAAGCGGTGATGGCAAGTCTTCCTCGGCGGCCGCCCTCAAGCTCGGCCTCTTCTCCTACCCCGTCCTCCAGGCCGCCGACATCCTCGTGCACCGCGCGACGCACGTCCCCGTGGGTGAGGACCAGCGGCAGCACCTCGAGTTCGCGCGGGAGTGCGCCGCCGGGTTCAACCACACCTACGGCCCTGGCGGCGGCGGCGGCGGGGACAAGGACAAGAAGAGAGGAAACATCCTCGTCCCGCCCGAGACGATCGTCAGCCCCGCGCGCCGCGTCATGAGCCTCGCGGACCCGACGAGGAAGATGAGCAAGTCCGACGCCAACGCCGCGAGCAGGGTGCTCATCACCGACGCCGAGGCGGACGTGCGGCGCAAGATCATGCGCGCCGTGACGGACTCGCAGAGCGGGTTCGTCAGCTACGACCCCGCCGCGCGGCCTGGGGTGTCGAACCTGCTGGAGATGCTGGCGGTCCTCGAGGGCGGCGGCGTGAGGGGGGGCAAGGGCAAGGGCAAGGGCAAGGGGAGCAGGACGCCGGAGGAGGTGGCGCGGGGGTTCGAGGGGGCCCAGCACCCGCTCAAGGCGCTCAAGGAGCGGACGGCGGATGCGGTCGTCGCTGAGCTGAGGGATGTGCGGGAGAGGTACCTGGAGCTGATGGGCAACAACGGCGGGAGGGGCCTGGATGATCTCGAGGCCGTTGGTGCCGAGAAGGCCAGGGCGAGTGCGGATGCGACCATGAAGCTTGTCAAGGATGCCGTAGGGTTTTAGGATCGTGCGTCTCCAGGTGTAAGATGTGTACAAAGACATATAGATGGGCGTCCCCGGGGCATAAGATTCATTGTCCCCACTCAAGTACGGGACAGGAGGCGTGCATACGTTGTGTGTATTTCTCGTAGTGCTGGTCCTGGTACGACACCCGCAACCTAGCAATCCAAACATGTCTGTCGGCCTTCCAATCGTCTGCACATGCTAGTGTGTGAGGTATCTATGATTTGCATCGCATTCTTCCATCTCTATCTTCCCGGCCCACTCGTACTAAAAGTCCAGCCTCTCACATGGCAACGGCAACATATGAGCATCAAGATGCATATGCAAAGTTGGAACCCCTTGACGCCAGCCAGAAGTCCCTGACAACAGTGTTGGTCTGCCTCGCCCCTCTCAGGCTGAAGATTGGGTTAGCAAAATACCGCCCTCAAGAGAGATAGACACCGTTCAGGGGGAGGGTCAACCTACTTTATGACCTTCTTCGCAAACATCGACTTGTCCTCAGCGGTCACCTTGGTGCTGGGGAAAGACGGGTCCAGCAGGGCAGCTTCGAGCCACTGCTTGGCCTTGGGATGCTGGACGACAAGTTTCTTCAGGGGGTCACTCAGCTTGTCCAGCTCGCTGCGCGACGCGTTGCCGCCAATGTTCTGCACGAGTGACTGCGTCAGGAGCGGCCCGAGGTATTCGAGGGCATTACCGAAACCAGCTTGGACCGAAGCGTCGTCGCTCTTGATGGCGACGAATGCGGACTTGTTGCTGGTCAGCCACCGAGTCTCCAATATGCTTCGAGTGCGAGGTGTTGTAATCTCAGCTGTATGGTGGTACTCACCCAGAAGTCACAGGCACTTCCCTTCGGCAGGGGTTCCTTTCCGTCCAAGACCCTCAGGGCGAACATGAAGAAGAATTCAAGGTCACTGGTCGGTTGAAGCTGTAGGAGAGCCTCGGGATACCGCGACATGACGCGATTCATGAAGTCGATACCGCTTTGCGTCAGATCAGGGTCGCTGTCGGGTTCTTGGAGACGGTCAGAGCTTTGTCGCTGTAGTATGGTTGTGGGATGGTGCTTACCCGATATCACCTTGAGTAGACCGAGCACCCATGGCAGGAGAGCAGCGAGACACTCCAGGACCTGTGCCCTGGGTCGGTTGCTCAAGGAACTCACGAAAGAGCACATGGTGCTGATCATGCTGCCTATCCGGGGGCTGTTGGGCCCATTTTGTGTGAAGAACTGAATCACAAGTGCTGGTGGGAACACAAACGGGCCCGGTTCTGTTTCGGAGAAGCCAGCTCGGAATATGTTGCAGATTGTTTCTGTGACCTCACCGCTCTGGCCGAAGGCCTGGTGTATCTGGCTCACCATAGTCACGATGTGGTTCTGGATGCCCAAGAGCCGCTCGCTGCTGTTTTGGGGCCTTCTGTCCTCCTCAACGTCTAGCTCGATAGGCGCCTCAGACAGGCTCTGCATGCCCTTGCCCATGCTTGCTATACTCCTCAAGACCCTCTCTGCTACGAGAAGAGCCGCTTCGTCCACAGATGTCGGCGCATGTTTCTGTGACAGGATATCAGCTCGAAGTCTCGTCTCGATCCATGACTTCATGTCTTGCTCGTCTGCCAGATGCGGGTGTTCTTTCAGGCGGAGGCAGTGCTGTGTGTCATTGTTGAGTAAAGCGATCAGGTCCTCAAGGTAGCCCAGCCGTCGATCTTCTTCAGGAATTGCTTGCACTATCGAAGCGATACCGGTCATGATCCTCTCTTCAGCGACAGAGTCAATTCCTATGCCGTGAATACGATGGTAATGCTGAAGAAAGCCCTCAACGTGGTCCTTGAGCAAAGATCGACAGGAAGAGCATAGTGTCATTATTGATTTGGAGGAAGAGCCCCCAAGTGCTCCGTCCTCGCCAACAACGGTGAAGAGTAATTCGAGGGCCGAAGGCAGATATTGCTGGTGACGCTCAAAGAAATCAGAAAAGCGCTCGATTGTCGACAAGCTTGTCTGCAACAAACGAGGCGGTATTGTCGCCCTGGCGGGCCCGGGCCCAACCAGTTGAAACAGTTCAGAGGAGAAGACCTTGTGCAGGTCTTGGTCACAGTCCCCGCTATCCCCAACGCAGTCGCTGATCGCTCCAAGACAGTAGAGAGAGGCCTCAATCTGGGCCCAGTCTCGAGTGGGGAGGGCCTGGAGCAGCAGATCAACAAAGTTGGTCACTAGGGACTTCCCCTTGAGAGTCCAAACCGCCAGCAAAAAGTCGGCAACATCCTTCCGGGCCTCAACCCATCCGGCTCTATCATTAGAGTCCATCTCGCTCCACGTGGAGTGATCGACGAGTTGGATCTTGCCATAACAGTGGGAGATAGCATCCATGACTTGGCTCATGGCAAAGGGCAGCCAGCTGTAAGCGGTCGCTTCCTCCATGTAAACTGTGTCCGTCAGAGTCTCGACATACGTGGCCCAGAATTCAAGGGCGGGGACAAAGATTTTGTCCTCTCCAACAAGGACGCCCCTGCAGTTCAGTAGGCCACAGAGCCTTTGAAGCATCCTATGCGATCGCTCGTCCACGCCCTCCATAAGGGTTTGCACCTTTGCGTCGCCGAATGCAATCATCAGAACTCCATATTGCGTAAACGCAAAGTCAAAGTCACCGGACGAAAGCTGCATGTAGCGATCCCGCGACCAGTCGCTCTCAAACAGGGCGAAGAGGGCTTCGTAGTGCTCATCTTTCAGGAAACCAGAATAGTTCTGAAGAATGTCGATGAACAGCTCCATTGTCGTCTCGGTCAGCTCTTCAGTCTGGATGCATTCCAGTGCTGGGATTATGAGATCCCGCAGAGGTTTCGTGAGCGTGTCATCGGATGACGGAAGACGTTGTTCATAGAGGATCCAAGACTAGATGCCTGTTAGCCATCTCACCCAGAGTCTGGACGAAGTCATAGGGCATGCAATTTAGCAGCGCCCCGTCAACAACCTCAATACATGTCTCAAAACCTACCTGTAAACACTTAATAGTCTCTTCTCGAATCCTGATGCCACTGGGAGACCTGTTGGACAGCCCACAAGCCAAGAGTGCCGTCACATCCTCCGAGTTCTGGGCGAGGCTCTCATGCACTGCTAAGCTGTATCAAGTCAGCATATGAAATCCGGCACGCGTGTAAGATGCCACACGTACTACTTCTGTGATTTCATCTCGGTCTTTGCAATTTCCTCAACAAAGACAGTAATGAACCAGATGGCAGCCATCAACCTTGTCTCATCAAGAGCGGCGAGCAGGGCCGAGGTGGGGGCATTCTTAGCCTCATCCCTGGGCACGGCACGGCCAACGTCGAAGCAGTAGAGCAGGTGATGCACACATGCAGGCCAGAGGTGGGGGAACTGGATGAAGAAGGTGACGAGGGCGGAGGCGAGCTTGCGGATGACCAGGGCGCCGCTGCCGTCGGCGAGGGAGCGGACGAACCAGCCGATGAGGCTCTGGAGCAGCTGCCTCGCATCGTCCTCGGCCAGGGCAGAGCTCTCGGTGTTGAGCTTGATGATGATGGTGAGGGCGCCGAAGAACTTGACCTGGTCGTCGGGGCGCTCGAGCATGCCGTGGGCGAACTGCCATCCCAGATGTGAGCGCTGGAGGCGCTGCAGGGCGTCCTGGGTCCTGGAGATGACCTCAGGCGGCGCCGGCCGGTACAGCGCCAATATCAACTGCGAGGGGAGTAAGCATCTTGACTGTGTCTTTTTTTTTTGCGGGCGGAGGACGGCAATACTCACCGACTCGGCCTCGTCCAGGTTTGATGGCAGTGGTAGGGGCTCCATCTTGCTGTGCAGTCAACATGGCGACCGGCAAACAGCCCCGGCCAAAAGATTGTCTCAGCCTACGCGCCGCAGCGTTCGGGGCCGGCCAGTGCAACGGGAGGTACTACACAGCACTGTGCTGTCGCTGCTGTGTTTCTAAACAGGGCGGCGGTGGGGATGGTGGGGTGGGTCTGTGAGACGGCGAGGGTGGGGACTGGCTTTGGGGGTTCCCTGCTCAGTGGAACATTATGTGCAGGTCAGTTAACTGCTAGTAGCTAGGGATGTCGAGGCTTCAGCTGAGGTCCCCCGGTATAGTAAACCGGCCTGGTCTGCTCGATGAGAGATGGTACTTATAAGCACCAGGCTGGCAGCATACCGACGCGCCGCTTGTGCTCGTGGTGGGGCGATGTTTTTTTGGGAGGACGACCGCCGTATCGATAAGAATACGGAGTACGGAGTACGGGACATACAGCTTGCTTTCCATGGCAACAGGCTGTCCAGCTCCATGAGAGCAGTATATATCATTGCTGCCTCTTTGTTCACGCGGAACATTGATCGTCGTGCAGCTCGAGAGCATGAATTAGTGGAGCCCTGATGGCATTCGTCCACAAACTGTCTCAGGAGTGGATCATGACCAAACTATGTATGGAGTACCAACACAACAATGGACCAGAGTCTCAAGAATAGAGTCTCAATGACAGAGACAACAAATTGCTGCAGCCAAGCACGTACAGACACCGAAACTTTATCTGCAGCCCCATAACTCAAAACGTGGACAGCAGTGTGCCAGCAACTCGATCGTATGTAAACAATGACACCCTCAATGCCGCCGCCGAAGCTGCTGGTGCCGGCATCATGGCATCCAATGTGGCTTCGTCCATGTGTGACCGTGTCTGGCTCGAGCTATATGGCGTCAGTGTGATAGGCCAGGGCCTCGGCATGGCAGCCCCTAGGCGCAAATAGGCGCAGAGACCGCCCCTGGCGATGCTCAGAGGCTTGCCAAATGCAGCAGGAGAGCTTGTGTGGGCCTCACTCGATTGGCGACTCGAGGAAGGTGGGGTGTGCGCATCCCGCTCAATGCTGCGTAGCATACAACCAACCGCCCCTCCATCTCCCCTTCCACCGACGCCATTTCACTCCTCTCCTCTACTTCCTCCCAATTCTACCCGCCCATGTTGTTGTCCTCGCCCAGGCTGTTCTCTGCCGCTTGCAAGGTAAAACCAGCTGCCCCCCAGTTACAGCCAGCCTTCAACAGAGTCAGGGGCGTACTCTTCCTCTCCAGATTCCCATCCGCGTCGCCATCCCCCTCCTGGAAGGTCCGCTTCAGTTCCACCTCTGTCCACCCCGACATGGAGACGGTCGACACCAGCTACCAGCTCTCCCAGCTGCGCAGGCTCATGAGGGAGCGCAAGGTGGACATATATAGTCAGTCCACACCCCCCCCCCCGGGAACCGCCCAATGAATACAAGTTCTAAAGACCCCCCCTTCCTAGTCATTCCGTCCGAAGACAGCCACTCATCCGAGTATATCGCACCCTGCGATGAGAGGAGGAAGTTCATTAGCGGATTCAGCGGTTCCGCGGGTTGCGCCGTAATCACACACGACAAGGCTGCCCTGGCCACCGACGGCCGATACTTCAACCAGGCAACGAAACAGTTGGACAACAACTGGACCCTTCTCAAGCAGGGCCTACAGGACGTTCCCACGTGGCAAGAATGGTCTGCAGACCAGTCTGCCGGCGGCAAGGTCGTTGGTGTGGACCCAACATTGCTTACCAGCTCGACCGCTGAGAAGCTGGCCGAGAGCATCAAGCGGAAGGGAGGACAGGACCTGACCGCTGTCACCGAGAACCTGGTCGATATCATCTGGGCCGATGGCAAGCCCCCGCGTCCGAATGAGCCTGTGAAGCTGCTGCATCAGAAGTATGCCGGTAAAGACACCAAGACGAAGCTCGAGGAGCTGCGTAAAGAGCTGGCCAAGAAGCACCTGGACTGTTTTGTCGTGTCAATGCTGGACGAGATCGCTTGGTTGTTCAACTTACGCGGAAACGACATTCCGTACAACCCCGTATTCTTTTCTTACGCCGTGATTACAGCTGACCAGGCCACATTATACATCGACTCGGTGAAGCTCGACGACGAGAGCCGCAACTATCTTGCCGAATCTGGTGTTACAGTCAAGCCCTACGATAGCCTCTTCGACGACGCTAGGGCGCTGAGCAATACCGATTCCATAGGCACTGACGCTAATGGCTATGAGATAGTGACAAACAACAAATTTGCCATCTCCACAAAAGGCTCATGGGCGTTGAAGCTGGCACTGGGTGGCGATGAGGCCGTCGAGGAAATCAGGAGCCCCGTCGGCGATGCCAAGGCCGTGAAGAACGAGACGGAGCTGGAGGGCATGAGGCAATGTCACATCCGAGACGGCGCGGCACTGACTGCCTATTTCGCATGGCTGGAGGACCAGCTGGTCAACAAGAAGGCCACGATAGACGAGGTGACGGCGGCTGACAAGCTGGAGGAGCTTCGGTCCAAGCAGAAGGACTTCGTCGGGCTGTCGTTCCCCACGATATCCTCAACAGGGGCCAAGTAAGTCTGCCTGCCACAATCCGAGTTTGGCGAGCCTGTGTTTATTGATCTGACGATCCACCAGTGCGGCCGTCATCCATTACCAACCAGAGCGGGGCAATTGCTCAATCATAGACCCGAACGCCATATACCTGTGTGACTCCGGTGCACAGTTCCTTGATGGCACAACGGATACAACTCGAACACTACATTTCGGCACGCCTACGGACAAGGAGCGCCAGGCAAACACCCTAGTTCTGAAAGGAAACATCGCCTTGGACAGAGCCATCTTTCCCAAGGGCGTGACTGGATTCGCCATCGATAGCTTGGCGCGCCAATTCCTCTGGGTAAGAATCTCCAGGCGTTGCACGCACCAGGGCATGCATGAGACTAACACGCTGTGTACAGCGAGAGGGTCTGGATTATCGTCATGGCACCGGCCATGGTGTAGGCTCTTATCTGAATGTCCACGAGGGCCCAATTGGGATAGGAACTAGGAAGCAGTACTCTGAAGTCTACATGGCAGCCGGAAATGTGACTTCTATCGAGCCGGGCTATTACGAAGATGGCAAGTTCGGCATCCGCATCGAGAACATCGCCATCGTAAAGGAGGTCAAGACGGCCAACCAGTTCGGTGACAGACCGTTCCTTGGTTTTGAGCATGTGACGATGACACCCTACTGCCGGAACCTTATCGACGTGAAGCTTCTGACTGAAGAAGAGTTGGGGTGGCTAAATGACCACAACAGAGAGATCTACGAGAAGACGAAAGACTTGCTCAAAGGGGATGAAGTCGCGCTGGCTTGGTTGCAGAGAGAGACAGCACCATTCTAGGAAAAACTATTTCTAAGCAAGCTGTCGAAGGTTCAACAGCGGGTTATTGGCAAGCTCCGACGGCAGCCAGATCATATTCGGCGTCGGCCCGGCAAGTAGCTCGCTGTACCCACAGGGAGGTGAAGTCTTGTCACCTACGGGCTACCCTCAAGTCGTTGTGAAGCCTCTCGGAAGCACTCATGTGGCCTTTGCTTGATCAGTTGAATTATGAACAGATGTACCTGGGTAGGAAGCACCCTTCCAGTGTTATAACAGCGGTCCGGGGCGGGTTGCTTGTCAAGAGATGGAAGCCAGGATATGAGAAAAGCACAGAGCGGGTTTCAGAATGATGAGACGACGAGGTTTGTATATTATGAAGGTATCTGCATAGACAGCGCTTTTAAAAATGCATGAACGCAGCGAGGGCAAAGGTGGTGCCAAAGGCCAGCTTGAAGGTTGGGTTCTTCTCGAGGGCCGAGAGGACGCGCGAGGACTCTATGCGCTGCCGGATCTTGAGGGCGGAGAGCAGGTCGACGCCCCACCGCGAGGCAACCTGTGATATGATGATTCTGTTACGAAGGGGGCCCCAGACTACCGATGAGAGGACACGAATGCAAACACGTATTCCCGCCGAGAAAGGGGGTGGGGGTTCGCCAAAAACTCACCTGCACTGTGACGATGGCCAGCCCCGTGAGCAGGACCAAGGTCTTGGAGAAGACGCTTACGAGCAGGCCTGAGAGGAATCCTGCAGGAGATTTAGTACATGTTAGACCTTGAGCCAGGGGGGAACTAAACAAATGCGACTGCAACTGAATTCATTGCATGCAACAACAACACACATACCTGCCAGGCTCCCGCCGGACAACTGCCTGATCAGCTCCGGGTCCAGCCAGTCCTCGGACCCTGTGACGGGGGAGGTTGGCCTCGAGGAGGAGGAGGAGGCGGGCAGGGCATCGAGGCGGATGGGATGGCGGTGGTGCTGGCGGTGGGCGAGGAGCAGGCCTGTTGAGAGGCCCAGGGTGATGGGTGCTGCGGTGCGGCGGAGGGCGGTGCGGCAGAGGGTTGCTGTTGCCATTTTTTTGGGGGGGGGGGTTGGTATTTTGGAGGGTACGTACGGATCGAGTCGAGGTGGATTGATGGACGGTGAGGTAGATTTGAGGATTTGGATTTGATCCAGTGGTTTGGTGCTCCTAGTGAGGTTGGTTGCTAGGAGGTAGGTCGAGTGGCTGCTGTGAGTGACGTAGTTGAGAGCTCACTCACCGTGAGCGAGCGGGTGGGTGGGTGGATGCTCTGAGAGCTATGGCGCTCAGGGGTTCAGTGGAGGCGGCTTATGTAAGGGGCCCAACTTCCAACTTACTGACTCCTAAGTACCTAAGTACTTAATTACACGGTCACTCTGCGATTCCATCTACGGTCTAAGAAAGTACCTTTGAAGCAATTGGATATATCTGTGTGGTAATAGAATTTGTCTCTAATAATGCGACCTAATTGCTTGAGTGCTGTAGTGACCTTTGAATTGTCAAGTGCTCCCCAGGCTTGACCACTGGAGAGGAGACTACAAAGTGAACAACAGGCACCTACATATTGATTCGTTGCCGCTGAAGTAGGTGCTATCGCGATGCTTGCTTCCGATCATCTGGGCAGTCAGGGGCAAAATCATTATTGTATCTGAGACTGTGTCGAATTAAATATGTCGCAGGGCTATGGTGAAAACTGGCAAAGCTCCTTCAGTTGCCTGCCATCTCAGTATCATGGCAGTCGTGATGGTCCCTTGAAGTAACCAACTCTTCGAGTGTGTCCCTGAGTAAATGATCTTGCTGACTGAGAATCAACCATTGAATTTGCTCCGATGACTTCCCATCGATGGACACATTCACTCAAAGCAGAACCAATTCCTCTCGTATCGATCAGGAGCCAGCAATTTGACGATACTCATACCCTACCAAGCAGGCTCGTAGCGCAAGTCGCAGCTGCTTCCTACAAGACTCATTCATCGGCCCTCGCCCACACCAATGAGCCCTCGTTGCAGATTTGACAGTGGAAAATCGATGGCTGGGAAGCAATTGCCCATTAGTTGATTTGTCTGCAATAAAATCCAACCAATCCGCTTGAGTCTTCAATCTCTGAAGTTGGGATGATTCCTATTGTCTATTGTCTTCTTCCAATCCTGGCAAGTGCCAGGCTGAAGCTCCTCCGCCTGCCTCAACTCCTGGTTGGCTGGTTCTTGCAGCCACCACAAGGAAAATGCTCTGCACAATGGCCTCCATCCCATTGTTCTCACTTGTTGCGTGCGTCCTGAATCTCCACGGCCTCTCCGTCGCAGCTCTGCCTGTATTATTTAAGACCTCATCTCACCCCTGTCTGACTTCCCCTTGAATGTCTCTTTCCACCCCAGCCCCAACTTTACTTCGACCCATCCTCAGCACCAGATCTCCCGACTTCTGCCCCAAATTGGCCACCAATCTTGACTACCATCTCACTGCTGTTTGCAAACCGACTTTGCGATCCTCTGCTGGACAGAGCTTTTGACCAGATCAGCTACACGTACACACCATAACACAATCTCAAGCCTTCGGTATCAAGAGCATCACTCTAGAAATGGCACCCAACGATACCCCACCATCCAGCCCGGCCGGCGCGGTCGCTCAGATCAAGCTCGAAATCAAGCTCCCGGATGGGGAGATCAAGAAGGGTGAGTCAATTAGCGACTGGCATTTTCAAGGCCTCGCGGTCTAACCTCCTCCACAGACACCCTGTATCTGCACACCAACGACAACTTGCGCGTCGGCCGTGATCACTCTCACAAGTAGGTCAAGACTAGTCAGCTGTTTTGGAGCTGCTGGCTTACTTGTGCCAGTGACCTCGCCATCGACGACCCCGTTGTGTCTCGCTTGCAGCTAGAGTTTTATACCGTCATCTTCGACGAGGAGCACTACCCCATGGTCTACGTCAGAGACCGCGGCTCTACCTCCGGCACCTATGTCAACGGCAAGCTCATCGGCGGCCGCGAACAAGACGGCGAGAAGACAAAGGTCTACCCTGGAAGAATACTCCTCCATGAGGACGTGGTCAGCGTTGGAGAGAACGTGAAGTTCGAGATCATCCATCCTTTCGTCGGAAAGCTCAGGCTCAATCCAACCCAGAGAATGGAAGCCCTAGTAAGTCAATTCTTCCTCCCAAACTTCGGTCCGATCCTCATTAACAACTATCAAGCAATTCCACGACAAGTACGCCGTCACAAACTTTGCGATCGGAAGCGGGGCCTCCGCCCAAGTCTATCTCGCCATTGAGGAGGAGACGGGCGACTTTGTCGTCTGCAAGATCTACAATATTGGGGACATGCGAGAGAGAGGCCAGACAGGTTACATCCAGCGGCTGGTGCAGGAGACACACGTGAGGAGCCAGATTGAGCATGTAAGTTGTCTCCTCTCTTGTCTCTTAACTCTCGTCAATCGAGGCCTTCTCTGACAGCGCTCAGCCGAACCTGGCCTCCTTCCGAGCCGCCTACAAGAGCCGTTCGAACTTGTATGTGTTCGAGGATCTCGCCGCCGGTGGAGACTTGTTCACGCTTACTGAGCGCTGCCGCTCCCCTATGAGCGAGATCGAGGTGCGTTGGCTGATCCGGCAAGTCGTGACCGGTGCGGGCTATATGCACGCAAAGGGCCTCGTCCACCGGGACCTGAAGCTCGAGAACATCCTCTGCGCGACAACTCCCTCGGCTCACCACCGCGTCGTCATCACGGACTTTGGCCACACCTGCATGGTCGGCGACAGGAGCATGACTGGCATCTGCGGCACCTATGGCTGGCAGGCACCGTACGTCCTCTACTATACAAAGCCAACGCACTTCATAAAACTGACCCAACGCACTAGGGAGATCATCAACCCAAGGAGCCACGCTGGCCCGCCAGCCGACATGTGGAGCATCGGAGTCCTCGCGATCTACCTCCTCTGCGGCAGCGACAGGTGCAAATCTATCGACCTCCTCGAAAAGTTCGCAATGAACTACGCGCTCACCCCCCAGCGCAAGGTGAACGAGCCGACCAAGGAGCTCGGCCGTGTCTTCGAGGAGGTCGCCTCCATCCGCTCTGGCGTCGTCTCCAAGGCCGGCAAGGACTTCATCCGCCGCTGCTTCCAGACCAAGCCGGAGAGGAGGATTACCGCGATCGCCGCCCTGAAGCACCCGTGGCTGTGCGAGCCCGAGGAGGACCTCGAGATGTTCAAGTGCCTGGAGCAGACCACCGTGGACAACTGGAAGCCTCGCACTGTTACCCCCAGGGCCTGTGAGAACCTGGACGAGGTTGAGATGCCTGCTGTGGACGGAGTCTCGGAGACCTTGATTTCGCCTTTCTTTCCCTGCAAGCTTGTGGCCTAAATTGGTCCGGAGTCTGAGTTTGTTTTGACTGTTGAGTTGGTTCAGAAGTACGGAATTGATCTGAATGCTGCGGGTCGCTGGGTACCTACTTAGTCCATTGCAATTTGCTGTGCCCCGGGAGGCAGGTTCTTCTTTTAGCACTTTGGCTTCTTCAATAGGTTGGAACTAGTTTAAGGTCCAAATCCAGACGTATTTGCCAGTAAACTAGAATCGTTCCGCTCTGTGCCATCCAAGTATAAGTTGACATGCCGTAGAGTATATTCACTGAGCCATTGATCACTTTACTCTTTGACTCGCAGGTCACAAATGCGGAATATTCTCAGTCAAGGTCAGGTATCATGATGAACGTCTTTTTATTACAAAACACTAACTCCGTTCTCCCATCCCTAACTCCAAAATGCAAGTGACTCCCCGTTCATCTATGTGTCGCGCAAGACTTGACTCTACTACGAATATGAAAATATGAAACAACTCTCAGTCTATGAATTAACCTCCGCAAACCAAGTCCGCAACAACCCGGCCAGGGCACCAGGCAGCTCCTCGAGGTTGTGCACAATCAGGTAGTACTGGAAGGGGAAGGTGTCAAGGTACCGCTCGACCACGACGTCGCTGGACCCGTCGGCCCGGCGCACGAACTTGGCCTTGCCGAGCTGCAGCACGCTGTCGCCCTTGCGCGACGAGCTGTCGTCCATGATGATGAAGACGACCATGACGCGCTCCTCGAGCGCCTCGCGCAGCATCCGGCGGATGCGCTCGTGCGAGTCCGAGGGCGTCAGCCCGTCCGACAGGATCAGCGCCAGCTGCCACAGGTCCTCGCCGCCGCGGCCGCCGCCTCCGCCCGAGGCCGCCGTCGCCCGCGCCGCGCGCAGCTGGTCCAGCGTCCGCCGGATGAGGAGGGCGACGTCGGTGCGGTCCTGGGCGAAGGTGAAGTTCTGCAGGACGCGGGCGCCGGCGTCGTGCGACGACAGCAGCGGGGCGGCGAGCTCGTGCGCCGTGAAGACGTCGGCGCCGAAGCCCGTCACGCCGACCTGGCCGGCCTCGAGCATCGCCAGGGACCGCGAGACCATGACGAGCGACTCGAGGGCCATGGCGCCGGCGGTCGTCTGCCCCATGGACTGGGAGTCGTCGACGCACAGGAGGATCTGGTAGGTGCGCTTCGTGGGCACGGCGCGGCGCATCCAGATCTTGTCGCGCTTGTAGCTCGACGCGATGTACGGGATGATCTTCTTGATGTTGAGGCGCTTGCCCGTCCGGTAGGACCCCGAGAGCTTGGTGCTCTGCGACGGCGTGAGGATCAGCCGGAGCTGGGAGGTCAGCGCCAGCGAGAGCGGGTGCGTCTTGGTCTGGAGGGCGGTCCATGTCTCGAGGGCTTGCTGGTAGTCGCGCAGCGGGCGCTCCGGGTCGGCGAGGTGGGTGTGGTCTAGCTGCGTTGATGTCTCGTCCACGGTCTCGTCCTCTGGCTCCTCCGTCTGGTTTGTCCTCGAGGGCGACATGGACCGCTCGCGGTTGAAGGCGCCGCGTCGGGTGGCCACGCCGCTTCGAGACTCGTCACGTTCTGGCACGTCCTTGTCTTTGGACTCGTCCTGGTCCGCGCCGTCGGCCTCCTCGTCGATGTCCATGTTGTCGTTCTCGTTGTCGCCGTCTTGTGGAGGCATGACGCGGTTCTGGTCGTCCTTTTTCTCCTCGTCGATCGCCATGGATTCGTCGATGGGCTGGACCTCGTCCTCGGCGGCCGTGCCAAGGGCTTGGGCGTCGGGGGCGTCGTCGTCGTTCTGGAGGTGTTGGAGTTCCTTCTGGGCCATGTCCGAGTCGTCCTGTTGCCGCGCCTCCTGGTTCTCGTCCATGGCATCTTTGATGTCTTGGTTCTGCCTGTACCACCTCTCGAGGGCGTCGCCAAGCTTCTTGAACGGCTGCGACTGCGCTGAGTCGTCGGGCTGTTTGGCTTCGTCCGAGCGGTCTTGGTCATCGTTTTGCCTCGACATTGCACCCTCGTTACCCGCGGCGGTCTGTTGGTCGTCTGCGTTTTGGCCCATATCGCCGCTCTCGCGTTGCGCCGCCTTGGCTTGTGAGTTATCATCATCTTGCCCGTTCTCCATGTTGTTTTGGTCTTGGCCGGCGCCGCTCTTGACGTCACTCGGCGCAGCGTTGTCTGGGTCGGCGTGGGCGTCATCATTGGGGTCCAGCGGCGGCTTCGACTCGTCCTTCTCGCCAGAGTCGTCTGCGCCTTGCTCCTCCGCTTCCGGCTCCTTGTCTTCCATCTCGGCGTTGTCACCCGTCATGTCTTCGTCCAGGTTGTCCTCGTCGACCTCCTGGTTCATGTCGTCCTGGTTCATGTCGCCCTGGTCGCCGTCGTTCTCATCGACGCTCTCTGCGTCTCCCTCCTGCTTGGCTTCCTCCTCCGTGTCCTGCTGGATATCCGAGAGCTTATCCAAATCGTCGTCTGAAATGGCCGACTCGTCGTCGCTGCCGTCGATGTCCATGTTGTCAGGCAGATCCAACGCCTCATTTTCATCGACGTTCTGGTCTTGCCTATTCATCTCTTCCTGTGCGCCGGCCTCGTCTTCCTCTGGGCCGGCCTCTTCTTCATCGATTTCTTGCTCAGGCTTGCCTTGCTCCGGCTCTTCCTGCTTAGAATCCTTCTTTTCGGGCGCGTCATTATCGGCAGCCTTCTCGTCTTCGTTCTTCTGGCCCTTGGAATCATCGCCTTGCTGGTCCTTGTCTGCATCGTCGCCGTCTCCATCCCACATCTTCTCGTCGACAGCGGTGGGGTCGAGGTCGTCCACGTCTCCAGTCTCCTCGTCCATTTCGTCCTTTTCCTCGTCGTCTTCGCCATCCTTGCCGTCTTTATCGTCCTCGTCATCACCGGCTGCGCTGCCCATTTCGCCCTCCATATCATCTTGGCCCATGTCCACGGCGTCTTCCTGGTCCTCGATATCGCCGTCCTTCTCTTTGTTTGGCTCTTGAGCCAACTCGGAGAGATCTTCATCGGGCTGGATGTCCTTGCTGATATCTTCGGCGCCCTCACCATCGCCGAGGCCGGTGCCGCCCTCAAGCTTGCCCGAGTCTGCAGATGTCTCGTCCGACTTCTCCTGCGGGGTGCAGAATCCCCGGGACGCGATCTCCACGAACGCCTTGGCGAGGTTGAGCGCCATCTTGGAGCTGGCGCAGTGCACATTGGTCAGATCCGTGACGGAGGTGTGGCATATGATGGCGTATTGTTGTAGCAAGGGCAGGGTGACGGCAAGTAGAGAAAATGCCGCATTCTTGACGGCTTGATCTTGCAACTTCAGACCCTTCAGGCGGGAAACGGAGTCGCTGATGCCCTCTATGATCGTCTTCATGTGCAGAGACTTGAGCATGCTTGTCAGGGTGTCGTTGTACTGCAAAAGCCACGATGCATCCTCCGTGGATGCTGGCATGGAGGCTGCTGCCTTTTGGAATTTTTGCACAGCATCAAGGACCTTCTTCGAGAGGTTCAGAGTCTCCTGGACAAATACAGTAGCGTCATCGGTGCCTGTTCCGGCTTGGTGGTCGTCGACGGTGACAGTGGTCCAAATCTGAAGCTGCTGGAAAATGAAGCCGAGGTCAGGCCGTTCGGATTCAAGCAACTGCAATGTTGCCTCGAAGTCGTCAAGCTTCTCCTGAAGTTGTTCTCGTAGTTGCAACTGGGTCTTGGAATCCAACCCGTCTGGCAACTTTTGACATGCGTCAAAGCGGGATTGAAGCTTGCTGAAACTTGTCAGCCATTCCTGCAGGGCGGACTGCACAGGACCGTTCGCGACCTTGCCGCGAGTGCCGTGTACTTCGATCAGGTGGAGACCCAAGTTCAGCACGGGGATAAGCCACTGAAGGAGTTGAGCGTGATTTGAGGTGTTCCGTTTTGTAACCAGGTTCTCGGAATCGTTGGACGCAATGAGAGACTGTACGCTCTGTATCGAAGCATCCACGGAGGCCAGCATGTTTGCATTCTCGGCTAAGCAGCCACGTTGTTGAATCAGTACATGGAGGATGCCTTCCATGTAGCCAGTGCTTCGTCGGACAGTCTCATTCGTGAGATCGCCATTGTGGTCATGCAAAGCATTTCTCACTTGTGGTGCCAGATCCAAAACCTTGTGGAAGTAGTACTCGGTCTCAGCCAGGGCTGAATCGCCTCCAGAAGGTAGGTGTTCCAACTTGGCCAGCACGGCTGCTAGCTGCTTCTGGTTGCGTAGGTGGGCTTCGTTGAGGTTGCGCGTGAAGCCCATAGTCCGGATCGCCTTGACCGTCTCTTCAAACAAGCGGACCTTCCTGGTCTTGAGATGCTTGACTTGTTCCTTGTTCTCGTCGTTCAAGAAAGCAGGAGTCTCCTGCTTCAACGAAGACATGGCAGACATCGTGTCGGAGACGAAGGTGTTGACCACATCCGCTGCATTGATCGTCGACTCAGGCAGCTGAGACGCCTTGGACATGATGCTGATGATCTTGCCAGCATTTGAGAGTCGCTTGGCATGAGCGTCATCGAGCCACCCAGGAATGAGCTGTTGACATACGTCGGCCGCAGAGTCATTCGGCTTTGGTGGTGCTGGAGCGAGGGGCTTTGATGCTGTGCTGTTTGAGTGGCTCTCATCGGGGAGTCCTTGGTCGATGACGGTTCTCATGGGCTGACCAAGGACGGCTCGGAATTTCCTGACGAGTTTGAACAGCTTCTGGTGGGATTTGCGAGCACTATCCCGCAGAGCCACGATGTTGGTATCCTTCCAGCTGGCGAGCAAGAGGACATCCTTCATGGCCTTCTCGACCGTTGCCCTTCCTTTTTGAATGGCCTCTACCACCTTGCTCTGGTAGCGGCTGTACATCGAAATGAAGTTCAGCACTGCGTTGTGGATGGGGCTGAGTGGTGCATAGTCAACGACGAGGAGCTCCAGCTCCTTGCTCAACTGGCGCAGTAACCGGAGGCGGGTGTCGAATTCGCCCAACACGGCCTCGGAGAAGAACATCTCGAGATCAGACACCAGTTGAATCGAATAATCCCTCAAGTCGTGGCCCAGGTCAACCTTGGTCATGGGGATGGCGATGACAGCATGGTAGGCGACGAACCACCAGGACTTGGCATCGGTCTGGCACTTCTCAACCTCCATGTCGAACAGCTTGGCCCAAGTTGCGAGTTCCAAGCGACGCCAGCTGACGACCGTGTCTGTCAACTTGTTGTACATTTCCGGGGCGCCGTAGATGTGGCTAGCCCAACCACCATGCTGCCATTCGTAGAAAAATGCCACCAGCTTCTCGACGCGGGTTATAATCTTGGCAAGAGGATCCGAGTGACTGAGCTCGAGGACGTGATCGCAGGCGGTGAGAACATCAGTGATAGGCTCCAAGTGCGCGATCTCATCGACTCTCTGGAGTTCCCTGAACCGCATGCGGATGCCATGCACCAGGTTCACAAGCTTGCGGGATTCGAACAAGTTGGCACTGGTGTAGAAATTGTAGCCAGCAGAAGTCGTGCTAGATGTGAAGTTTTCCATCTTCTCATCGAGAACCAGCAATGCGCCAGGAAGAAGCGACCGATCCGTATGGGCGTCTAGGGAAGACTGCGCGGCTTCACTGGAGACCTTGCGGGCGACGCCCTTGCAGAAGTTGATCATACTCTGCTGAGTACCCTGGGGCGTCAGGAAAATCCTCTCGTGCCGTTCGGCCAACCTCAGTGCTAAATTTCGAGACGCCTGACCCGGCTTCTTTGTGGCAGCTTGGTCTTCAACATTCTCCGTTTCATAATCCGGGAACAGCTCGTTGAAATCTTCTTGGTCGGCCTCTTCCTCGTCATCGAGGCTACCCTTGTACCGATACATGCTATTTTTGGCTGCCTCCTCCCTCTTGTCAGAATCGAGCTTCTTGCTCCACTCCTCATAGAAATAGTGGACAGATTCGAATGTCAGCTGTCGGAGAGTAGTGTCGAGGCTTTCGATTCCGTTTACACTGACCCAAAGACCAATGTAAGACAGGAACTCCAAGCTCTGGGGAGGCAGTTGGCTTGTGCCACTCCAAACAGATCCACCTAACATCGGCGTGACGCTGAGCAACGAAGCAGCATCTGATCGATGTCCGGCCCCAGAGTCGGTGCTCAAGGAGAGTCCAAGTTGCAAGGAGCGTAAGATTGTCACCAAGGGTACTGTTAAATCCTCATAGACTTGGAAGCGGCTTGACAGACGTTCGATGAGGTGAAGCACGTTGTCCTTGACAAGCTGGACTTGTTCGGCCTTGTCTTCGGTACCGGTGGCCAGATAATCAAAGACGGCAGACGCGACATCGCTCTTCACAACGGCGTTCAGCACGTTGTTGAATTCTCCCTGCAGTCTGCCCAAGTCAACGCTGGTCGGGCGGTATATAGTAACAGCGGCAGCCGGAGGCTCGCCCAGTTGCTCGATCTCCTGGCGCACCAGCTCAGCACGTAAATTGGATGTTTGGCCGGTGAATCGCTCTTCGAAGGCGCACAAGGCGTGCCACTTGTGCCTCAGGTTGGCCAGAAGCTCTTCATGGGAATCACGTTCTGTTTCGGCCCGCAGGTAGGGGTCGAATATCTTGTCCGGAACGTAGAGCTTGACGCACCCGATGGCGAAATGGACCCACGCGACGGCAGCAAAAGCGCTCTTCTGAGTCAATGATTTCTCGGAAGCCACCAGAGCAACGATGGAGGGAATGAAGTGCTGTTTGAAGATGGCCGCACTGTGCTCAGGGCACTTAGACTGCTGGGTCGGCCCACCGCTCGGGAGTTCAAAGATCAGACCGTTTGGCTCAATCTTCACCGAGGCTGGCTTCAACTTTCTTGACAGGAGCTCAAAGAGGGACACGAAGTCCTGAAGCAAGAGCGCATCATGAGAACCAGCTACTTCCCGCAGTAGGTGCCACAAGATCTGATTGAGACACCCGACAGAGTCTGCCGACACGGCTTCCGAGGATCCTGCCAGGAGCTTGCCCATTGCTGGCAGCTCTATCTCGAGGGACTGCAGGGCGGCGAGATTGGCAGCAGCTGTCGACTCATACTGCTGGATAAGTCTCGACATTAGCTTGCCATTCCAAGGGTGTGAATCCGAGGCTTGGGCAAGAACATAGTCCAAGGAATGAAGAAGCCGTTGAGCACTGTTCCAGCTCTGCAGCCGCATCTGCGAGAGCGTGGGGATATTTGACAACACGACGACGTCCTGGAAGTCCACAAAGACAGACGACTGGCGCGACGCCCGGTGGACGGTTAATGCTTGCCTCAGGGTCTCGAATTCCTGCTCGAAGAATGGCGTGACCTCACGAGCATCATCTGCATTATCCTCAAGAAGCTGGATTTCTCCTTGCAGTGCTTTTATCAGGTCGGCAGCAGCGGTGGCATTCATGCGCACAATACTGTAAGCCTCGGCCAGAGATGAAATGGCCTTGCTGAGGTCGGCAACACTAGCATTCGACTTCCACCTGATGGCATCGAAGCGACTCGCGAGCTTCTCCATCTCACCAATAGCCGAGAACGCGGCCTCGTCAGTGATGGCAGCAGGCCGTAGAAGAGTCCAGAGCGTCTCCATACTCAGTCCTGTGGTGAGCTTGAAGCCAACAGTGAAGGCATCTTGAATGTTGCCAAGGATGCTGGTAATCACTTGGAGCCCTCGTTCGCTGTCAGAGCTGCCCGCGGTGGACTGTAGTGCATCGATGCCTTGCTTGAGATGGGCCTGGAACCTCGCCTCCTCAAATGAAGCACCAGTGACGAAGGTCAAGGTTCTCCACCAGTAGTGAAGAACGGCCCGCAAAATCGGCTTGACCTCGGTGCTGCATTCTGAACGCCTCAGGCTGTCGCCTATGAGTGCTTCTACCACCTGAACAATGGAGCTCAGGAACCCTGCCACGTTGACTGTCGAGTCTTTCGCCACACTGGCGACCTGATCTGAAACCAGAGATCGCTGCAGTCGGTTGAGCGTGGAAGGCTTGGTCCTGTCAAGAGTGCGGATCTGTGACTGCACGGCTTGCTGCGCGTACTGGAGTTCCACGAAGACCTCGTAGCAGAACGCGAGCCACTCCGCAGCGTTTTTTGACTGATTCTCCATGAGTTTGACCATTGGAGCATTGTGTAGAGTGTGAAGAGGCTGCGCAGCAGTCAACACGTCGTTCCCTGAAACGTCCGTGGCTGTAGCCGTATACAGGTTAAGAATAGCCTGTCTTATCGGCGCGGCCTTTGGAGACTGCACATATGACACAAGTGCAGATAGACCGGAATCAGTGTCAGGATATGCTGCATCTAGTAAAGAACCCAAGCCGTTCGTAGAAGCCTTCTCATATCTTGCCAGGAGGGGCACATCTGAAAGGTCGAGATTGTCAAGTGCTAGACGGGCGACCTCAACACCACCGTTCACAAACGCTTCGGAGCTCACGTGAGTGGCGTGACTGTATCTCCGCATCGAAGATTCAATTTCCGTGATCTTTGAGAGATATCGCTCGCTCCTCAGCTGTGACTCCTCAAGGTAAATCTCAACGGATCGATTCCGCATCGCACGGGAAAGTTCGCCGTAGCGCGGGTCCATGGTCAGGAAGATGCGGAACTCAGGGTGAGGCTTGATGATCCTAGGCTCGCCATCCGGACCAGTGTGCTCATTGATGCTCAGGAACCCATTGGGACGCTCAAGCAGCGAGTTGAGCCTGTCGAGGACCGATGCGCTGCACAGGTTGGCGTTGTCGAGGACGAGCCACTTGCCTGCCTCCAAGGCGCGGACGATGACTCCGTCGAGCCACTCGAACCGCGGATTCGCGAGTGTTCTGGGCGAATTCAGCATTTGGTGTGCATGTGAAAGTCGCTGGCCCAGCAGTGAGTCGGCTGCTACCTCTGAGGCCAGTGCCTCTATGCGCGTAATGATCTCAGAGAGGTCGTCTTCTCCTCGGCGCCTGTCAAGGATGCTTATCAGGTTGACTGCATTTTGTGACGAATTCTGAGGCAGCAGAGACAAGGCAAACTCTAAGAGTGCGTCATGAAGCTCGTCAAGACTTGCGTGGAGCTCTCTCAAGGGGTCGGCCTGCTCGAATCCACCGACTAGATCCATAGCATCCACGTCGGCGTTCAGAGGGAACA
This sequence comes from Diaporthe batatas, assembly GCF_019321695.1. Classification (NCBI taxonomy): domain Eukaryota; kingdom Fungi; phylum Ascomycota; class Sordariomycetes; order Diaporthales; family Diaporthaceae; genus Diaporthe; species Diaporthe batatas. Next base: position 771,271 of record NW_025408557.1, on the reverse strand, counting down.
CGACCATTTCCTTCCCGACGGACGCAGCTACTTGATTTAGCAGCGATGACTTCCCGCTCCCTGAAGGGCCGACAAGGATGCAAGGCAGATTTTTTTTGACGCAGATCAGCAGTGACTCGATTTCTGCAAGACGAGGCACGATGTCCATGTTGGGGAATCTGCTCGGCTGGAGCAGAGGGTTGCGATCCAGCATGGCAAGTCCGACCTGACATACGGCTGATGTGAGGTTATGATACAGACTGTGCGGCTGAGGCAGCGTTCCGAAGGCGTCTCTGAACAGCTGTGCGATGCATTCTTTGTCAACCTTGGAGCGGAAACGCTGGGTGATGATTATGTCCAAGAAATCTGACGCCTGAGCTGAGGCGAGTAAGTTGTCCTTGGAAGCTAAGAGTTCCAGCCATCGAAGCGAGTCTCGCAAGTTGAACTCCCAAGGAGAGCCGTGGGCACCGAAAGACTTGCGAATAGAAGTCTCGTAATCCAGCGCTGACACGAATCTGATCATGTTTTGGATGGTGTCCTGAGGTACGTCGGAATACCTCTTGCCGGCAATCAGCATAAGATCTTGCTCCGTGAATACATCGGCATAGACCACGATGAAACGATTGACGAACGAGCTGGGCAGACCCTTTCGGCCGCCGCCCTGCGAGTGCGGATTCTGGGCAGCGAAGAGCTTGAAGTCTGGGTGGCATTTGAAGACCTGGTCCAGTTCCGAAACGTATACCTCTCCACGGTGATCAAGACAGGCGTTCAAGCCCTCGAGGACAGATTGGGAGGCAAGGTTCATCTCATCCAGCAGCACCCACTCGCCCTTTTGCATTGCTTGGAGGAAAGGTGCGTCCCTCCATGCGAAGTTGCCAGCCTCGGCACCCTCGACGGGAACATCGGTACCAAAGAGGTCCATCAAGTCCGTCTGATCTGAAAGGTTGATCCGGGCGAGCGGCCTTCCGCATGCCAGAGCCAGGGCGCTGACGAGTGTCGTCTTGCCTACGCCCGGGTTACCCTCAAGCAGAACAGGCTTGTTGACCGCGAGAGCACGGATGACTCGCATGAGGTTCATCTTGGTTGTTGGGGCGTCGAAAGCGAACGCAGAGTCATCTTTGCCGTGAGGCATCCGAGCAACAGAGAATTCCCCGATCTGGACAAAATCCTGGCCGATTGCCAATTGTGGCTCGTTTCGGTAGGTGGCAGTGACGTCGATCCCGTCTCCAAGAAGCTCATTCAGCTTGTCCAAGCATTTCTGCCTCTGTTCATCCATGGTCTTGGGATCGAGTGACAGTAGAGCTGAGGGGTTGGCACCAAGGGTATCGATGAACACTGTGGCTGCTCCGTGCAACACGGCCATAGCTGGCTGCATGCTCTCAGCATGGTTGACAAAGTTCACCCAGACCAGAATGTCACGGATCGAAAAGGCAGTAGCCGATGAGGAGCGGCACGTCTTGCCGAACCAGTACGAAAAGTCCACGATGACATGTGCAAGAGGTCTGAACTGGGGCTTCAGTTTGTCAACCACAATGTCCAGAATGTCTTGTCTGTTTGACAATGGCGGCACCCAGATCTCCGTGAAACGGTTCCTCAGCGCGGGAGAGAGCTCCTTCTTGCCGAAGTCACCTCCAGGATTCATGGTAGCGAAGAACTGGAAGCCATCCGCCGCGCGCACGAATGAGTCGTCGGTGCCCTTCTCAGCTAGCAGCAGGCTTCGCCCGGGTTCAAGCACAGAGTTGAGTCTTTCCAAGACAGAATCGTCAGCTAAGGAGATCTCGTCGAGCAGGAAGAAGTGTGCTTCCTTCATGGCGTGCACAAGGCTGCCGTCGGACCATTCGAAGAGAGCCTTGCTCCTGATCTCGTTGGCGACGACCTTCTCTTGCACAGAATCAGGGATGCGACTCTTCTCATCCACAGAGAGAGCGTGGTAGCGTGCCAGAAGGTCGTCGATGCTGCCCTGAGGAGGTTGTCCTATAGCCTCAAAAGCCTCCACGAGACATTGCTTCAAGGCTTCAGAAATGGCCCCGCGGTTCCGGACTGGTCTCTGCGAGCCGATCAAATCACCCGTCTCGGTGTTCTGGTGGGCATTGACGATGTGGAGTTCTCTGCCCAGGGATTCGGCAAGCAATTGAACAATTGTCGTCTTTCCACATCCGGTCTCACCGACCAGTAGAATTGGTTCATTATTCCGTAGAGCCTGCGAGACCAGGGTATACAGTCGGCGCATGGCATTTGTCCAAACAACGCCCTGCTTGTTGTCTTTGAGGCCAGCTCGTCGCATCGCTCGGTTGAACCGCTCGTTATAAAGCTCGTCCGGGTCAATCTTCACTTTGAAGACGGTCTCGATGACTTGCCGCACCGCGTCGCGTTCCTCATCATCCCGGACACGCTCTGCCAGGAGCATGAAACCATTGTTCGCAATGTCCTCGCGTGTTTCCGCATCCCGAAGAGCCCACCTGAAGAGATCTCTCAGCGTCGCAAAGCTGTCTTTCTGCTCAAAGACCCTGCTGGTCTGCCGTAAGCGGGAAAGCTCCTTGTACACAGAGACAATCCGCTTGCAGTCGGATGGGGCAGTGTTGATGCTGCGCTTCTGCAGGATGTGCTCCAACTCGTATTCGGGAATGTCGTCGTAGTGGAGTTCGAGGAAACGGTTGCGGAAAGCTCTTGAGAGGACTTTACGGCCGCCGTAGAGTCCTGGCGGGTTTTGGGTTGCGAAGAGCATGAAGTTCTCGTGAGGGCGGACGATCTCTTGAGTCTCTGGGATCAACAGTTCGCGGTTATCGTCGAGAAGACGGTTGAGAGCTTCGAGGATATCGGTGGGTGCCAAGTTCAGTTCGTCGAGGACGATCCAGTGTCCTTGACGCATGGCCTGTACCAGCAGACCCTCCTGGAACTTCAGCTTCCCGTCGGAGCCGGATATGTAGGTGCCCAAGTACTCTTGCAGATCAGTATGTTCGTGGTTGTTGATTCGCACGAATTTGTTACCGCTGTACTCGGCAAGGTACTCGATCATACTCGTCTTTCCTGCTGACGTTGGACCCTGGATGAGAATAGGGAACCGCCTCGTCGAGGTGGCTCGCACCAAGTTCAGTAAGTTCCGCTCGACGTACGGCGTCCTGATATAGTCTGCCCGTTCCTGCGGGATCTCGGCTCCCTTGAGTAGCCAGTAGACTCGGTTGTTGTCCGTATCCGTGAACTTGACGTACTCACGCCCGTCGGCCGGGTACTTGGGCGGCCTTGATAGAAGACGGTGGGGGTCCTTGCCAAGCAAGTGCTGCACAATAAGAGGCATGACCTGCATCTCGGACGCTCGACTCAGCAGGGTGAGGAATCCCATGCAGAAGCCCTCGTATAAGGATCTCTCCAGTCCATAATATGGAGCCACGTCATTGACATATGTCAATACTCGGGTCAAGGTACGCAAGCTGAAGTGGGGAACCTCGTTCGCGCCGTCAACGAGTGCTTTGGCCTCAGCAAGCTCTTTGATACGCATGTAGAGGTTGGCGACCTTGTCCGCAGCCTGGTCAACCTGGGAGTTTTGACCGTTGAGGTATGACTTGATGATCGTAACAAGATCCTTGAAATCCTTGTCTGGGCTAGAGACATATAACTCTGTGAATCTTGACCTGAGGCCCTGAGGCAGGTCCCGCTTGCCGACATCGGTTGCTGGGTTCATCGCACCAAATATCCTGAAGTTGGGGTGAGCTTGGATCCTCTCGATCTCGCCTGTCTCTGACAAGAGTATCGATGGCGTCGTGTCCGGCCCTGCCTGGAGCAGATCTGCTATGCTTTCCAACGTGTCCGGTGATGCCAGATTTATCTCATCCAGGAGCACCCAGTCTCCATTCCTGACGGCTTTGACGATATTGCCCTCGATGAAGGCAAACGCGAACCCCCCTGCCCCACCGGACAGCTGAATGGCGAACTGCTCGAGGTTCTTGGAGAACTTGTCCCAACGAGGCTTGAGCTCCAGCAGCGTCTCCAATCTTGTCGAGCCAGTCTTCCGCCTCTTCGCAGGCTGCCCATCAACATCCCGGGTCTGGTCCTTGTTCTTTTCTTCCTTGACCTTCATCTTGAGAATTTCTTCGAAAATCTTGGGCGCCTGAGCCCACAGTTTTGCAACTTCGGGCCATTTGCCCTTCGCAATGCCCCTGTTGATGGACTTCAAGTATTTCTGGTTTTTCTCCTCTGAGATACCAGTTGCCGCAAACAGGTCCTCAAATTCCTCTTTCAGGGGGACAGCCAGGTTGCGCACGTTGATGGGCTTAAAGCCACCTAACAGATCGCCAACCTCGCTCTGCTGGGAAAGGTTCACAGCAACAAGCCTCTGACCCAGGCTTTCAGCCAGCTGCTGCACCACGGTAGTCTTGCCTATACCGGTCTCTCCCACCAGCAGAACTGGTTCCTTCAAGCCCACTGCCACAGAGATCTGCTCCAACAACCGCCGCGCGTGTGTCGTCGGCGCAAAGGGCCTCCTGGATTTCGTGATGCGATCCGGTCGCTTTGTTTTCCGCAGCGTTGAGCGTCCGACTGTGAGGTGTGTCTCGGTCTCAGAGAGGCGGGGAATGTGCGAACTCAAATGATGCTCCACGCGCTGGCTCGACCTTCCCATCAACTCGCCAATGTGAATTATTAGCTTGTCTCGCACCCGGTGGTCCTTGATTCCACTTGCAAAACAGTCGATCGCCTCCATGAACATGCCGTCGTACGCCGTCTCGCTCATCGGTTCGTCGCCTGTCTTCGCTCCTGTTGAGGCGATAATCCTCTCCAACCGCCTGCACCACTTGAAGAGATCTCTCGAGCTGATTGGACGTTCTGACGCCGCTGAGACGCCCGGGATAAGCCCCGAGTTGCTCAGCAGGAGACAGACTCGTTCATAGACCTTGAGAATCGGGTCTGCCACGAATTTGCTGAGAAGCGGATACTTCTCGTGCATTACTGTTTGGAGCTCGTCTTGAAGCATATTTTGCACTGGTAACAAGGTCCAAAACCGTAGCCCGAGCAACGAGGGGATATTCTCCTGGCCGTCCATCCCCTTGTGTGTCCTTACTGTAGCCAAAATACGGAAGCTGCTGGGGGCTTTTATCGTTTCACCGCGGTTGGGAATCAGGAGTTCGCCCCGTTCAATGAGAGGAAGCAGAGTGCTCATGACCTCGGTTGGCGCGCGATCGAGATCTTCTATCAGAACCCATCTTCCTTCCCTGACAGCCGTGGTCAGGATGCCCGGCCTCCACTCGAAAGAGCCGGGCTTTGTCCCGGTAGTGTACAGGCCGATGAGCATTTTCGCATCAGTCTGCTCGTTTAGGTGCAGTGTGACGAGGCTCTCGTCCATTCCGAGCTCCCGTGCCAGCTCCAGAGCAGATGCTGTTTTACCAGCACCAGATGGTCCATGGAGAAGGATGGGTCCTGGCTGCTGGAGAAGCCTTGCCAGACTCTCGAGGTTTCGCAGGGTCGTGGGAGTGGCAACGAGAGAAGAGCCCTGCTTGGGCGGGCCACGTGGCCGGGGAAGTACGGTATCCCCATAATGCACGACCAGGCTGGTGAGATTCTGGGGTGGAATGTGTGATGAGGCAAGTTCTTGCACTTGTTCTTTCACGATGGCGATGTGCTTCTGTATCGACTCGGCACGCGCGTGCTCAAATAATGACAAGAACGCATAGTCTATAGGCTTCCCGTCAAAATCACCAGTCAGGGACTCATTCTCAGGGATGTGGTGCCGTATGAGTGCTTCGAGTCTGTTATCCGAGGCCCTTAGAAGGAGACAGAAAATTCGTATTGATAGATATCTGACAGGGGCGTGTGAGTGTGAGAAGAGGGTTTGCACATCAGACGGCAGCACCAAAGAGGCGAAGGCCTTGCGATCAAAGTTGATCAAGCGCCATACTGCCAGAAGCCTCGTTAAGAATGCATCTGCGCCCAACGATCTTGAAGACTCGGCAAGGTCGAGGGGTGCAGTGCGTGACCCTGGTGATGGTCGGGTCCGGGATGAGATGGTCTTCAGATAATCTTGTAGGAAGACAGAAAGCTGAGGGGCAAAGGGTAACACTCTAGCAAAGGATGCGAGTATGGCATCGTCGCAGGTCCCGTGCGGAGCGTTGAGGACCCAGCGTGCGCTGAGGTCTGCAAAGACGGACTCGAAATGGGCGAATATGCGACCTGTAAGTCGAGGTATGAGCGCCGCCTGCGAGAGAGCGTCCAGAAGGTTTGTCGGGTTCTGGTCGCGAATGACGAGCAGCAACTCGGGCGGTAAATACGCCAATGTGGTCGCGTCGCTGAGCAGAGAGGCCCTCTGCGAGCTCACGTCGAACTTCGCCATGGCTGGCGAGATATTCCTGGGGTTTGTCGTTTGGGGCGACAATGTAGATGATCTTTTTTTTCGTCGGTCCTGACTGCGTCTACCCGCAGGAACTTTTTTACAGGGATCATTCCTACCCTTGGAGAAGGCGGGTCCACCCACGCGCGGGACCCACACAGAGGACACCACTTGCTTACCTAAGTAACGCAGCTTCAAGCCTTCTGCGAAATCTTTGGAGCATCATCGGTGCAGCGCGCATCGAAGCCACAGGACTCGACCGACTGATCCCTCCCTCGCCATCCAGAGGCTCTCTCCCACCCACAATCTGCCCGCCATGTCTCTCTCCTGCAGGTACGCAGCTCAGTGCTGCGCTCGTCAGCTCCGCTCCACCTCCACCATCCGAAGTACCGGCGCCCTCGCCCAGCAGAGGATATCGCGGCGCTACCAGTCCACCGACGCCGCGGCCGCACCCACAAACCCCAAGATCGCCGGTATTGTGGACCAGATCAGTCAATTGACTCTCCTGGAGACCGCAGACCTGGTCTCAAGCCTCAAGGTAAGAGGGACACCACCAGACTATTACAGCGCCACCGCACATGGGCAAGAACGGACCTGACCTGACCATCCAACCTCTGCAGTCGCGACTCAACATCCCAGACCTGCCCGTCGGTGGCTTCGCCGCCGCGCCCGCCGCCGCCGCGCCAGCAGCAGCAGCCGCCGAACCCGAGGAGGAGGCCCCCGCGGCCCAGGAGAAGACCCTGTTCAGCGTGAAGCTGGTCAAGTTCGAGGCGGCCGCCAAGCCCAAGGTCATCAAGGAGATCAAGAACCTGCTGGGCCTGAGTCTGGTGGACTCCAAGAAGTTCGTGGAGAGCGCGCCCAAGCTCATGAAGGACTCCGTACCGAAGGACGAGGCCGAGAAGATCGTGGCGACGCTGAAGGAGCTCGGCGCCACCGTCGAGATGGACTAGAGGGGCTGGCACGGGCACGAAGAGAGCACGAGGCAGGCAGGCTGGATGGATATATGTGGCCAACACGGCCCACTATGGATATTGGATCATACATTCACATGTAAAAATGCACGTGTAACACTATGGACAGCTAGATGGACTCATTATGGCATTCCTCTTCTGTCTCCTCTGTGTGAGGTGGAATTACTTTTACCAGGTCGGATTTGGCAGGCCAGGGGTGACTGGTGGAAGGCACTTGGGTCAGGTCTCTCCAAATTCCCCAGGCTGCTTGCGAATTCCCTACGTGGAGCCGCAATGGAAGCATGAGTATATGCAGTGCGAGATGTTTCCACTCTGGCTGACTGATAGCGTAAAGCTTTGGGGTCGAGTTGCTGCGGCTGGGCTGTCAGGGACTTGAAGAAGATCAGGGACACTGGTACAGCTGTCAGGTGAATGCGCGAGGTACAGACTATTGTAAAACCACCATAAAACCACCAAGAGATACATTTGGAACTATCGCAAGGGAAAACGCGAGAGAGAATACAGCGTATATCTCACGCTATGACAAGGCGTATGTATAGCCGGTTTGAAACCGTTTGAGCAAGAGCCCAAAGGAAGGTGAACACAGCATATGTTGATATCCAGATGCGGATATCGAATGCTGAGCCATGGCCCTTCGAGTATGCCCGCTCATAATCAACGCACAAAAGCCATCACGAGTGCCTGCCATTAGTCTGCCCGTTTCTCTCCCTGGCAGCCTCCTCCCTCCGATGTGGACAGCTGTCCATGATGCACCGCTGGCGCTCCTCTTCCTCCTCCTTGGCCATGAGCAAGTCGTCCTCGCCGAGGTCGCTCGTCTCCTCCCACATCTTCAACATCTCGGCGTCCTCGGGCTCGGTGGGGACCGCCCAGATGCTCTCGCGCAGACGCTTATGCCGCTCGCGGTCCTCCTCGATGCGCTGCTCGATCTGCTTCTTGTCGGGCCTGGGAGGGCGCGGGGTGCTGCCCGGCTTCGGGATCGTCTGTGATGGCGGCATGTCGCCTAGTCCCGGGTTCGTGCTGTTAACAGGGCTGGACATGACGACGTCCATGTTGGAGGTCTCCCGCTCCTTGAGCACCTCGTTGATCTCTGTGACGGTCTGTGGCTGGAGGAAATCCTTGGACTGGAGGCCTTGGAGGACCTGGGGGTCTTGTTTAGTACGGGGAATCATGGGGAAGGCGTATCGTCTGCGGCGAGCATGGCTGGCAGGGCAGTGAGGGAATGCATACCCTTCTGACGACTTTAACATTGGCTGCACCAGAGCCGTCGTCTGGAGCGACAGCGTCGACAACCCTTATGATATCTCTCTGTATCATGCGGATGTAGTCGACATGGCCATCCTTCTGGGCCTCCTCGAGGAAGTGCTCGATGAAGTACATGATATTGGCCCGAGTGTTCATGTTAGTCTGCGTGGAGTGTCAGTGATGTGCGCCTTGCTCGCAATTCTGGGGCAGGAAAGACAAACACGCTCTATCTGCTCCAAGATGCATGAGTGCAGATCCTCGTCCATGTCCCTGTGCCTAAGAGCATACTGGGCGGCCTTCTGCGCTGATGTGACTGAAGCGTTGAGATGTTGCAACTGATGTGAGAATTTCATGCGAACCTCAAATGGGTCCGCCATCTTCAAAGTTCAGCCTCCTTCCTGGAGTGCTTGCGATATTGTTCGTGGTTCTGATGTTGTTGTGGTGGAAGACATTTGATCCCGGGGTGCGTCTCTCTCTGCTTGTTATTGCAGGTAGCTGGTGGGCACGACGGACTTGCTCGAGCAATGAAGCTGCTTGAGCACCGGTGGCCCCTACCTACCGGTGTAGTAGAGTGGCAGTCGCAGCGCTAATAAGACAGGCGGCAGCTGCGCGGCTCTCAGCCCGGTAGACTACTCCGTACTGTTAAATTTGGCAAGGCAAAAAGTCGGATCTACCTCAGCACACAGACCACCTTTTTTTCATTATACCCGGATAACATCCATGGATGCTACAAAATATCTGGCATAGGAATACATAATGTCGTGCCCGCAGACTGCCGTTCGAAACCTTCTTTTGGGTGTTGAAGACTGTCTGAGACAAAGCATGCATCTTGACTTTCCCGACATTGGACGCTTTAAACCTCCGTGCTGCCCCATCTATCGGAATGGTCCCTCTAAAACTTCGTCACAGCAATGGCGTAGCAGCCGCGGATCACTCGTCGCCTGTCCTCTCGGGCGCTCCACAGGGGCCCAGGCTCCTCGGGCCAGGCGGTGTGGGCACTGGGCGCACCCGTCGGGCCCCTGGCCCAGCTCGCCCAAGGTCCCGCAGTCGGGAGTTCCAGCGTCGCCCAAAGGCCATGTTCACCCGAGTTAATATCTTTAGGAAGCGCATAAAAGGGGATGGCAATGAAAGTCGTAATGAGCACTGGCCGGGTTTACAGCAGAGCAGGAAAGGAGAGTTCGCCGGGCCTCGGATCCGACGAGGGTATACGAGTTTCAGTCCAGATAAATAATTCCCAGTTGCCATTCGGTCGGCCAGAGTCAGTTAGGCACGTCGACTCGTCAGTCATTTGATCTTCGTTGCCGGACCGGACCCATCCATCCATCGTCGCCTGCCAGGTTTGACCCTCAATTCAAGTACAAGTACACAGTAACCATTTCTCAACACATCAGAACCCTCTTTCCCTTCCGCTCTGTCAAGTGGCCTTGTCAAATATTGCCCATCATGAGCCTGCTCACGTTAGCTTCTCGTAACTCTTCGTACACGTCGGTGAGGACCCTTGGGCATCACGATGATCTTACTCTCTGTGTCCTCGGCTGTGGTAAGTCTACAGTACCTACTTAAGTACCTGCCTGGCTGTCTCAAGCTGCACTCATTCATCATGCTCACGCTTCACCAGGAAACATGGGAATTGCCATCCTGTCAGGCGTCCTCAACTCCCTCGTAGAGCTGGAGGCCCCCAAGCCCCTCCAGACGCCCTCGGGCCACTCAACACCATCAGAGCCGCTGCCCCAGCGCCTCCCGAGCCGCTTCATCGCCTGCGTCAGCCGCCCAGAGACGGCAAAGAAGGTCAAGGCCGCGCTCTGGGAGCACACGGCCGCCGTCAAGGTGGTCTGGGGCCACAACGTGGCCAGCGCGCAGCAGTCCGAGGTGGTGCTGCTGGCCTGCAAGCCCTCCAAGGTCAAGGGCATCCTGACGGAGCCCGGCATGGCCAAGGCCCTGCACGGCAAGCTCCTCATCAGCATCTGCGCGGGGGTCACGGTCGAGCAGATCGAGAAGCACCTGCACGGCGCCGTGCCCGACCGCGACCCGGACGAGGACGGCCGCTGCCGCATCGTCCGCGCCCTGCCCAACGCCGCCAGCCAGATCCGCGAGTCCATGACCGTCGTCGCCAACGACGAGGACGCCCCCATCCCGCCCGCCACCATGCAGCTCGTCACCTGGATCTTCCGCCGCATCGGCGAGGTCGTCTACCTCCCGTCCGCCAACATGGACGCCTCCACCGCCCTGTGCGGCTCCGGCCCCGCCTTCTTCGCGCTGATGCTCGAGGCGGCTATCGATGGCGCCGTGGCAATGGGCCTGCCGCGGGCGGAGGCCCAGCGCATGGCTGCCCAGTCGATGAAGGGCGCCGCCGGGCTGGTGCTCAACGGGGAGCACCCTGCCCTGCTGCGAGACAAGGTCGGCACGCCCGGTGGGTGTTCTATCGGCGGGCTTCTGGTGCTGGAAGAAGGTGGTGTCCGGGGCACGGTGTCGAGGGCCGTGAGGGAGGCTGCCACTGTTGCGAGTAGGCTGGGCAACGGGGCGCAGGGCGTCAATGGCACCAGGTTGAATGGGTACGAGCATTGAGCATTTGAGCGTGGGCGTTGTCGGTCAAAATTCACATCGTATAAAGTCACTGCTGTCGAACAATAGAATGACCCGTGCGCGGTTTATAGAGTATAAAACGGGCAGGGCGTATTGAAATCATGATTGGTATTATTTCCATGGCTCATCCATCCCAAGGAGTGCGAAATCTCCAACCTGGAGAACCAAAGGCATGTGAGAATGTCGCGGACGACGATCTGCACCCTGTTCTAGGCCACACTATCTGTACAGTACTACCCAAGCTTGTGCCTAGGGAAGAGGCTTGAGATCATTGAATGTGCTGATCTCATGGGAAAATCCCGCCCCGGCTCATCAGCGCCAGCCACTTAGGCATTCTCCATCTTAGGCTTCTTGCCACTCGGCGACTCATCCGTTTCGTCCAACTTTCTCTTCGTTCCGCCCGTCTGCTCCTCGGCCTGCAGCGCCTGTCTCGTCTTGTAGCGAGCCAACAACAGGGCATACTCGAGCTCGACGGCGAACACGGTCTCGTCCAGCTTGGCTATGCGCTCGTCTGGCTCCAGCTGGCTGAGGATCTCCCGGTTCTGCGTGTAGATCCGAGACTTGGTCAGCAGCTTCCACAGGCTGTACTCATGATCCTCTGCCCTTGTTGACTTCTTGTTCTTGGAGCCAGCTGCCTCTATGTCCAGAGTCGGGCGGACAGAGTCTGGCAGCTTGAAGAAGCAGGTCAGCTCGACGAGTCGGTTGAATTGTCGAGTGGCGATCTTGTACTTGGTTCGCAACGCCTCAAGAGCCTTCTGATCAACAATGTCTTTTGGCATAGCTCCTTTCTTTGGAATAGCGACTTTGGTGTTGATCTGGACCGCCTGCTTGAAGTCGGCCTGTTCGCGGAGGAACAAAAGATCGGCCATGTCTCTGACAACGTCGAAATCCTCGTTGGGGTCTTCAACAGTGATCTCGAACGTCTTGGGGTCGTCCAGCAGTGTCTTGTAGATTTGCCTGTAGAGCCGCATGCCGTTGCCCTTCTTGGCGAAGGGCGGCAGGATGATGAACTGAGATATCCTTGACCGACAAGGGAAGTCTGTGAAGGCATTCTGGGCTGGGAGCTCAAATTCGCCCGTGCTCAGTGCGGTGGCGATGTCTTGTGGCTGCAACGCGTAGAGTCGGTAGACGGTCGAGTAGCCGGCGAACACATACGAGGACCGGCCCGGCTGGCTCTGGATCGGTCGCTTCTGGTACAAGAAAAAGACTGTCCAGCGCTCAAGAGGATCCTGCTCGTACTCGTCGGTGCTCTCGGTGTGTATCGGCGTTCCTCCCTCGATGAACAAGGACACCAGTATCTGGATCCTCTTCACCAGTTGCAAGACGGCCGGGTCGGCGAGGCTGCCCTTCCAGATCTCGTAAGTCTCTTGTTTGCCCTCAACTGACGAGATGAGAGTTCCTGGTGGTTTCCAGTCATCTGGTGTGCTCTGGACGTATTCCTCAAAGTCTGCCTTCTTCGCAAAGGCAACTGTTCATCATTAGTACCTCAATGACCTCCCCGCCCCCCAGGACAGCGGCTAGCTTACCATTTGGCAGAAACTGCTCGATTGACTCCTTGATCTCAGTTGGCTCCTTGTCGGCCAAGCCTAGTGGGACCTCCTTGCCCTTTGTGTACGAGAAATGCGGGCGCATGTCGGATGCATTGAATCGAAGGTTGATCTTCACTCCCTTGTATCCATAGATCTCCTCTTCCTCGTAGATCGGGTAGGTCCATTTCGGCTGGAAGCTGTCGAGGGTCTTTGGGGGACCTTGTTCTGACTTGGTGACGAGAGAGATGTTGAAGACGTCGTTCGCCTTGGTGGTCCCTGCAGTTGGAAAGTCAGCGGAGAGCTTGGGTAGGCGTGAAGCGCTGGCACGGCGCAATGTGCAATGGGACCGCGACGCGACTCACACTCGTCGTCCTCTGCCATCTTGTCGGTAGAAGATGTGATTGAGGATAAGAGACCGAGGTTAACGTATGAATGATGTCTCAGTTCTGGGCGAAAGGCGACTGAAAGCGAGCTGAAATTGGCCGATAGATCTCTTGAAGACTCAAAGCTCCTTCTCCGCTACAAGGTGCGCGTGGAAATGTGAGGTCGCGTTTGCGCCCGAGTTGAGACGCGCACAGCTTAAAGTGGTGGGGCCTGGCCGTCAAGTCTAGCAGCCGCAGGCGAAAGGTAAGGCGCTAAACTGAGGCGGGCAGGGGTCCCGACAGGGGGAGCTTGGATCGCCTGGTTTTCGAAGCAAGTGTCTTGGAGGGATCATTCCAAGTGCATTGAAGGCCCCAGTAATATTGCGCGTCTTTCAAGGAATGCTCACCGTTTTCTTTTTTTTTATTTAAGAAACATAATCATCGTCACCTTCATACGGAGAGCTGGTATCTGTCCGCCATACAGTCAGTGAGCTCAATTCGCCCGACCAAACTCGACATCTGGAACGACCAACTCTGAGGCAAGGGAGCCACGAGTCCAGAGAGAGGGGGACCGGGTAAAGACTGGGGGCGACCGGTGTGAAACCACCTCAACAACTTTTGCCCCGGTGGAAGGCAGCCTTTCCATGATCCTCGCCGAGAGAACCCTCAATCGAATCTCCCACCGATGAGTTGTGCAATTGGATAGCCACAGAAAGCAAAGATGGGCGGGCTATTCCTCCTCCTTGTCCTGAGTGTGAGCCGGCGCAACCCCTGACGTGCAGTGCCTTGGAACATGACAGCTGATAGCTAGCCCTCGCCCAGGTGGTGATGGCACTCGCCTCCTTCCTCGCCGGCGCACTCCCACTCTCGATGGCACTAAGCCAGTCACAACTACGCCTGATATCAAGCATAGGAGTCGGGATACTTGTTGGGACCTCCCTCATAGTCATAATACCGGAGGGCGTCGAGGCTGTCGCGTCCACCACCAAACCCGCCGCTGCGCCGCACGGCACCCGGTCGACGATTCTCAGCCAACGACATGTGCTCGAGCTCGCGATACCACGAGACATACCTGCTCTAGATGTGAGGGAGGCCGCACCGCTCGAGCTCGCGCCGCTGCTGCGCAGGGCCATGGAACAGCGGGACGATGCGCCTCCCCCAGAAGGCGAACCGGCCGCACCCCCGCCGAAAGAAGACGCGCCCCCAGAGCACGAGGAGTTCCCTACGTTCTACATCGGCCTCTCCCTGATGCTGGGCTTCATCCTCATGTTCCTCATCGACAGGATACCGCAGCACGCGACGGACGGGATGAGCTCGGCGCCGGCGACGAGGCACATCAGCCTGGACAACCTGGGCTCGGCGAGCGTCAACGGCGACGCCGAGGACGAGACGGAGGGGTTCCTGGGGTCGTTCGTGCCGACGCCCCGGCAGTCCAAGAGCCTGGCGACCACGACGGGCCTGGTGATACACGCGGCGGCGGACGGGATTGCGATGGGGGCGTCGGCGACGACGAGCGACATGAAGCTGGGCCTCATCATCTTCATCGCCATCATGATCCACAAGGCGCCCGCGGCGTTCGGCCTCACGTCCATCCTGCTCAAGCAGGGGCTGTCGAAGCGGGCCGCCCGGGGCCACCTCGTCGCCTTCAGCCTGGCGGCGCCTGTCGGCGCCCTGGGCACATATATCCTGGTGTCGCTGCTCGGCGGCGGCAACATGGACGGCCCGGCCGGGCAGTGGTGGACGGGCATGCTACTTTTATTTTCTGCCGGCACTTTCTTGTAAGTTTTCCCGTGATGAAACACTTCTCAAGACGCGACTAATGAGCCTCTGGCAGGTATGTCGCTATGCACGCGATGCAAGAAGATCCCTCGGCTCAAGTGCACGATCACCACTCAGCGATGAACGGTTATGCGGACAGCAGCACGCAGAGGAAGCCGAGCCGGCCACAGATGCGGGACACATTGGCGACCGTCGGCGGGATGCTATTGCCCCTACTGACCCAGTTCGGCCACCACCATTGAAGGAGTGGTCAAATATCGGTGTTTGAACTGTACTGTGTAGCTGGCGTATTGAATCTGTTTTCGAGTTCTAGACAATGTGATGGGATGGAACCGGGGCATGGCATAGCATTACAAGGAGTCTGGGGGCAATATCCTGCACCCGTCCAGTATCTTGACCATTTCAACACCAACAAGACCGTGATATGTGAGGGTGGCGACGGCCAACAAAAGAGTGAGTGACAAGGTCGCCCACCTCCAAGTGACTAGCCACCGCAACGACCGGATTGACAACACGCCGTCAGACCACATCATTGTAGGCGACCTGAGTCGTACGTACAGACGTGGTCTGCGCACTCACGTTTCGGTGTTATTCAACAGCAGTCACGCGTCTAGTCTAGACTTCTCGGCCAATTCCAAGGAGGCGTCCAATGTTTCGATCCCGCAGTCGTGCGACTTGGGCTTTTTTTTTTCTCGACTAGATTTGGGGGAGGGGGGTTGGGGGGTAGGTGGGGGGGTTTCTCCGTGGAGAAGGGACAGGAAGAGAAACCAAGTCGTGCAATTAACTCTCTCTTCTTTTCCCGTTTCAGCTAGAGGGGTTAAAAGATCGTCGACGCCACAACGAGGCGACGCAACGTCGGTGCGCGGACCGAGGCGGTCGGTCTGTTTGTAGTTTACTCGTTTTGTCCTCCTGACCGCCTGCAAGCTCTAGCCTCTGGAGCCGCAAGAGGCGACTTGGCTTCCCGACCTTTGTAAGGATAAATCTACGGAGTACTACATAGTAGGAATTGTCGGCTGTGTTGATGCCTACGTGCGTATTTTGGCCAACAAATGCTTGGTAATTGCTTTTGGGCCGGTGCGTGCGTGTGCTGGTTGAACGGATGTCGACTCTGCAAATTCGTCAGCCGCATGTGTCTAAGTGCTGACGGGCGAGGCCGCGGCCCATTCCCTAGGTACCCTTCGTTTCGGGTCGGTCCTCTCGAGACCCCACGGTTTGCAGCAGTTTGGTGTTGGTCGGCGCTCAAGGTCTTGGCTGTTTCCCTTGGGTAGCATGGCTCACGACTTGTCCTTCTCCCTTGGGCGGTATTTTCCTTTTGTGTTGTCATTCCCCCTCATTTGTACTCGCATGCGAAAATGTTGTGCCTATAGTTCCTGGTCCGTGCTGCTTATGGTGAGATGAGCATTTTTCCTTCAGATGTGCGGTGGTTGGCCAGCTGCGGCAGGTTTGATGCAATAACCTGACCGCTGCACGGCACAGAGGCGTGTGAGGGTCCACAGGGTGTGTCGCGCTGAATGAGGCTGAACTCTTTTTTCTCTTGTTGCCGCAAGCCAGCCAGCCAGCCTTCCGTCGCTCCCTTGGCCATCCCTGCGCCCATTCCTTCCCGCTGCTAATAAAGGGTGGGGGCGACCATTGGCAGCGTCTCGTCTGACAAGGGCGATTATTTCAAAATGACGAGATGCGATGGAAGTTCATGCATTGCGTCCCAGGTATTCTCGGCATAGCCTAACTTTTCAGGCGGTTGAACAAGCTTTTGCCTCGTCCGGAGCGTTGGAAGCATTGACAGTGATCTGATCGAGACCAGATTTTTGGTTGCCTCAGGATTGCGCATCATATAGTGCTGGGCTGAGCGTAGACCATAGAACTGCTGCACACGAGTTCTTCGGCGCACTTGGGCAGGCTCGTGTATCGTGGCCCCATCCGGCCATGTTGCTGACTGCATGCATGTAGGTCTAATAAGTGAGACGACACCCCTGTAGCCCCAGATGGTCCGGCACTTCAGCTTGTACGTCCCCGTCCACCGGACAAAGATAGGACTAAATGTGCGTGGCCCGGGTGCGTCCGTCTCTTCCACACTATCCCAAACAACGGCTCCTCGGGGGTATTGGTCGAGGCACGGGAAACACAGTGAAAAGGAAAAGGGGGGCGTTGTTATTTCATCCGACGTCTGAAAATTCTAATGGTGCCGCCCAGGCGCAAAATATGTCATAAATCCTGCGGGGTTACTCGAGGAAACATCGGACGTGAAGTTCGGGACGTTACATGTAGAGTGAGGTGGCCCTCGATTCGCAGCCAGGGTGACAAGTGTAAAGCAAAGTCGGCGACGGCATATAATGTAGGGAGCATGTAGGTGTGCGAGGGTTCGCGGACGTGTTCGACTGGCCCTGGCCAACGGTTCATGCCATGTCAGACGTTCACCAGAGCTACTGCTGGCCCGAGAGGTTGGACCACCAGCAGCCGTGGCACCAGTTAAAACGGCGATGTTGGCAGCTGAGCAGATGAGCAGCTGAGGTCTGAGATGGGCGCCATGTGCTGTGCGTGCATGGACAAATTCCCCGGTGCAGAGGTGCAGAGGTGCAGGTGGATCAGCAAATGATGATCCTGGAGCCATCCATCGGTCTCGCAAATCTGATGGGTCTGCCTGTGAATGCACAGGTTGACAGGGTGAGGCGGCCTTGCAGAAAACTGGCTCACACCGTCAGGGCAGGCGGGCAGGCGGGCAGGCGGGCAGGGCCCGTTTGAAGTTGCCCCTGACCGCCACGGGCTAAGAGGCACCTGGGCAGTTGGGAGGGTCCGTGGGCTGATGACAACCGCGTGCATCCAGACTGCCAGAGTCAATTTTGCTTCCCTGCACGCGGGCTGGCGGGCTGGCGGGATGCAGATCAGCAGTGGAAACAGAGGCGGGTGATGTTGGTGTGCTGATGTGGTGCCCGGGAACCAGAAGTGCTTGTGGGTGGCATCGAGAACGGAGAAGCGCCCCCAGCCTGCCCTGTCAGCCTGCCAGCCTGCCCAGCAGGCCAAGGTTTGGTACCGCACTCCATCTCCCATCGCTCTTGCCTCGATTAAGTCTAGAAGTACGGCATTTGGGCTGGAAACGGGAGGTGGTCTCGTCAGTGCCCAGGTGCTGCCGTCCTGGCAATGTTGACATAACCCTAAGCCTTGGGGACCAGAAACCAGAAGCGGGAGGGCCGTGGAAGAACAACCTTGAAAGTTGCATCGGATGGGCACCTCGAGATGGAGCAGCGTCATCGTGGCAGGGTGGACACCGGGGTTAGAAATGACTGGATTGACTGACGATGGGCCAACGAGCAGCGGGCTAGTAGTGTACGTACTACATACCTAGGTACCTGGGTAGACATTGAGAACGGCCGCCAGTCAACCTCGTCACCTCACTTGTTCAACGTGCCCTTGCGGCCCAGTTGTCTGTCAACTTACCTTACTCAACGTCCCACGCCATCTGAGGTCTTGCCCGTTTGAATAAGGCCCACGTTTCGCCTCGCCCTGTGGTATCCATACCCAAGAAAGCCTGACGTTGTGCTCGGGTGGTGCCGAGTCCTGTCGAGTGCAGCCGTACCGTCAGCCAACTGCTGGCCGGCACAAGTACTGTGGTGTAAATTTGGAACGCGCCTGAGCTCGGGTCCTGGAGGAACAAGGGCTTGGCCGTGGCCGCTGGCTCCTTCCTCGCTCTTCTCAGTCCTGCCTGCACCTGGCGCTGGCAGCCAAACACGGCACATTGTTACTGTGCTGTGTGGTAGTAGTAGCAGCAGCAGTAGCAGCAGTAGTAGTCCAAGTCTGTGTAGGGTACTTATCCCAGGTACCCCTACAGCCAGCCTTCCTTGGAAACAGGAAACGAGGAGTCGCCGGAAGGGACCCACCACTACATCTCTCTCGCTCTCTTCTCAGTTCCTGCAAGTCCCAGTCTCCCAGGTCCAGGTCCAGGTCCAGGTCTAGGTCCAGGGCCATCCATCGCCTTGACATCTTCGCCGTCCCCTTCAATCTGCGCAACCTCATGACAGCAGCAGTTTTGAACAACAACAGGGCGAGGAACCTGGGCCACATCAACACCTTTCTCTCCCACCAGAGAACTTCCGTCTCACCCTCACCCTCACCCTCACCCTCACTACTACTCACCTTCACGCCTCACTCCTCACTCGGCCATCAGATACCACCTGCATCCCGGTATTGACTCGGTCCCTTCCATTCATACGTCGCCACACCGCGGTCATCCAGTCTTTTCTCTCCTGCAGAGCCCTCGCCTCCTGGTGTGGTTCTGCACGTCTGATGTGCTGTGTACGACTCGTTCCCCTCCGACACATTACTTATTACTCCGCAGCGCTTCCGACAACTCTGCCTCGCCGCCGGCCTGGCCCTCACGCTTTAAGCCTCGCGCCTCCTCACCTCTCCTCCGCACCAGCAGCCGCCCGCTCAAACCCACCCACCCCTTGATTTGGACTCGCTCTCCCTCCTCCGCCCCCCGGGTTCAAAGCGTCAGCACCATCTTTCTGCCTCCTACTCCAGCCTCCCGCCTGGGTTTCGGCTCCCGTGTCAAAAGTATCTTTGCGCACTCAGACCCTCTTCTGCCGTCATTCTTTGCGGCTCCAAATCGACAGCACACGCCGGGCCTGCCTGCACTGTCGCTTGCTGGTTCCACTTGCGACGGAGCAGCACCGCCCATCATCCTGGCTAGCGCTGCCGCCATTCCCCTTGTTCCACATCATTAAAGCGTCCTGGCCTCCCAATTCCCGTCCCTTTTCCAACTGTACGTTCCAACCGCCTCCAAGGACCCGCCATTCCGATCGAGACCCGAGTCAACTTCGACCCCGTCCCGCCTGTCTGAATCTCGAGTCCCGAGACCGTGGTCTGCACCTGACAACGACGAGGCCACTCCTCGTCCCGCGCTTCTCTGATTGTTCCTCGGCCGCCGAGTCCTAGAGATAGGGTCCCGACAATATTATTGCGTTCAGGGACTCTTGTCACAATGGATGGCTATGGCCACCGCCCGCTCAGCTTTTCGGACAGAAGGGCGAGTCTGTACTCGAGTGAGGATGTCGTCATGGGTAACGGAAACCACACAATCAAGATCCCCCAGCCTAGACCGCCCAGGGGACCACCGACTCCCAGCATGAGCACGCCTGCCGCCGACTTCGACCAGACCCTGACCGGATCGCCGCCGCCGCCCCCTACACCTGCGGCATCGCCCGGCCCGACCAACGCTCAACCCGACTGGAGTGACGCCGCGGACGATGAGGATATCTTCCTGGCCCAGTGTCGACAACACTTTCAGACCTGCAGCGGCCCTCAACGAACACGCATCTTGGCGGACCTGTTGAACTTGTGTACAAGCCAGCAGCTGTCATTTGTCCACCAATTCGTCAGCCCATTGCTCAAGAAGGATCCTTTTACCAGTCTTCCTGATGAGTTATGTCTTAGGGTAGGTTCCGATCGCTGCTTTGCCCGATTTCTCTGCGTCTGATGTCAGCTGACCCAATGCAGATCCTGTCATTCATCGACGACCCCAAAGTCCTAGCGAGAGCTTCTCAGGTATCAAGGAGATGGCGAGACCTACTCAGCGATGACATGACTTGGAAGAATCTCTGTGTCAAACACGATTACGGCCGCCGTCTTTCCGAGGTTGGCACTACGGTACCCCTCTACGCATCTCGACCTGGAGCACAGCCTCTTGTCACGCTGGACACGCCCTTCTCAAATCACATGCACAGTTTCCCTGGAGCCCTGCCAACTGCGACTGGCATGTCGGCTTCCAGGAGCCTTGACGGCTCTGAGACGAGCTCCCGTCCCAAGCTGAGGACGTACAAGTCGCATTTCAAGCAGAGGTACTTGGTGGATGCGGCGTGGCGGACTGGTGGCAAGGCTACCACACGAGCTATCACCCAGGACGGTGGCGTCGTGACCAGCCTGCACCTGACGCCGCGATACATCATCGTGGCTCTGGATAATGCCAAGATCCACGTCTTCGACACTGAGGGCAATTCGCTGCGAGTGCTGCAGGGCCATGTGATGGGCGTCTGGGCTATGGTCCCATGGGAAGACATCCTGGTCAGCGGTGGCTGTGATCGAGATGTCCGGGTTTGGGACTTGAGCACTGGGTAAGAATAGCATGCATGCCTCTGCAAACTTTGGACGATTCGGCCTGCTGACTGCCTCAGAAACTGCGTGCACACCCTGAGGGGTCACACGTCCACTGTGCGTTGTCTTAAGATGTCTGACGCCAAAACCGCAATTTCCGGCTCGAGAGATACCACCCTTCGCGTCTGGAATATCGAGACTGGCGTCTGCCGCAACGTCCTTGTAGGTCATCAAGCTAGTGTTCGATGCTTGGAGATCAAGGGAGATATAGTGGTTTCAGGCAGTTACGATACTACCGCGAAGGTCTGGAGCATATCGGAGGGCAGATGTCTACACACGCTTCAAGGCCACTACAGCCAGATTTATGCTATTGCCTTTGACGGCGCAAGGGTGGCAACGGGCAGCCTGGACACGAGCGTGCGGATCTGGAACGCAAACACAGGGTGAGTCGATGCAAATTTACCGTCTTCGTCACATGTACACTGACACGAGAATACAGCGAGTGCCAGGCAGTCCTGCAAGGGCACACGTCCCTGGTGGGCCAGCTCCAGATGCGGGGAGATACCCTTGTCACCGGCGGCTCTGACGGCTCCGTCAGAGTCTGGTCCCTCTCGAAGTTCGTCCCAATTCACCGGCTGGCTGCGCACGATAACAGCGTGACAAGCTTGCAATTCGACGATACTCGTGTGGTTAGCGGTGGCAGTGATGGCCGTGTTAAGGTCTGGGACCTGAAAACGGGCCACCTCGTTCGCGAGCTGATTGCGCAAGGCGAGGCTGTGTGGCGCGTGGCTTTCGAGGATGAGAAATGCGTGGCCATGGCTCTCCGGAACAATCGAACCATCATGGAGGTCAGTGAAGAACCCAGAGCACCCCTGGTTGGAGTACACACTAATTCATATCGAATAGGTCTGGTCCTTTTCTCCTCCACCGGAAGATGATAGGCCGTTCGCGGTGAGGTCGCTCGAGGAACCGGACCGGCCCAAGAGCGCCTTGCCTTTGGACTACCGTCCGCCACAGTCCGCACTCCTTCACAGCCTGGGTCCGCGTGACAGTGGAGTCGAAGACATTGACATGAGAGACGCTGGCCCCTCAACCGCCCCCCTCCGGCAAGGCGGCACTTTCTTCCACGACTGAATCTGACCTTGGACCCGATGACCACTCTTCAACGCTGATACAACCCTTATCAGCGAGCCGAATGCATTTCCCTCTGTCGTTGGGTGGCACGCATTCTGATGCCTTATACTGGCCGAGCAGAGACCGTTAGAACCATCATTTATTACGGCATACATCGCATGGCCAGGTGGTCTGAACCTTATCCGCTGACACCATTGTTTGCATATGGGGTAGACATCGCATTTTTCTGGCTACAAAACTTTTATTGCTTCTAGTCCTGGCGCAACGCCGGGTGTTCATAGTCGATTTTTATCCGCATGGCTGGGGCGTTAACACTTGAGGCTGGCTGGGCGTTCGTTGCCTTGGTTGGTTTCAACATAATGGGAAATATGGAAACGGTTGGCAACCAGAGATGCGAGGTATTGTTTGAGTTTTGTCATGGAGTCACTGGAGGAATAGATGAGTTCATTTGCAGTAGCTTTTGTACGAAAAACAAATAGCACTTAGCTCAGAAGGCCCCTTGAAAATGCTCAAAGTGAGATGCGGCCTAGGATGATAGATCACTAAAGCAATGAATGAGTGGGCTGACTCTATGTACTCCGTGCCTAGACTGCAGTCCTGCCGGACTCTCAGCTCCCCAACGTTGAGCGCCAAGCTAGCGGGTTTGGAGGTCCGGTACAGGAGCTCTGACCAACGGCCCAATCTTCGGCGTCCGCAGGAGGCGCTAACCCCAAAAGGAGTGAGCTGTTTCCCGACAATGTTGAGAGAGAATAATTCTCGGACTTGGCCCATCTCGCGACAGCTCATCCCGCGACCACATCCACTCCCTTCCTCCCCCCTCCAAACCTGTCCCGACTGCCCATCGTCGTCGACAAGATGTTCTCCAGAGCTGCCAGGATACCACGAGCGGTGCCTCTGCGCACCGCCCGGCCTTCGATGCCCATCGTCGCAGCTCGCCGGTCCGTCACCACCAACGCTGCATCCGCCAGCGTTGACAAGACCGCAGTCCCCAAGGCAAGTCAATCCACAAGCCCGGCCCGGCCGGCATAATTCAGATCACCTCGACAGATGCGAGAGATTCCCTTACATCGGAACCCGGGTAATTGAAGCTAACAGGCATCCCTTATCAGTCCGACGACGAGCCATTCTCAGTAAACCTCAGCGATGAGAGCTTCGAGACATACGAGCTGGACCCACCTCCATACACCATCGATGTGACGAAGAAGGAGCTGAAGCAGATGTACTACGACATGGTTGTCACCCGGTATGCCGCCCCTTCCCGAGAAACACATTCGACGCAACGTCTCCGGACCAAGAAGCGCCGTGTAGCAGGGACTGACGGACTTGATCCTACAGACAGATGGAGATGGCCGCCGACCGATTGTACAAGGAGAAGAAGATTCGAGGTTTCTGCCACTTGTCGACAGGTCAAGAGGCCGTGGCCACCGGCATCGAGCACGCTATCACCAAGGAGGACGATGTCATCACCGCGTACCGTTGCCACGGCTATGCCCTGATGCGAGGCGCCTCCGTGCGATCCATCATTGGTGAGCTCTTGGGCAGACGCCAGGGTATCGCTTACGGAAAGGGTGGTTCCATGCACATGTTCGCCAAGAACTTCTACGGTGGAAACGGAATCGTCGGTGCCCAGGTCCCTGTTGGTGCCGGTCTCGCCTTTGCCCACAAGTACACTGGTCGCAAGAAGTCCTCCATCATCCTGTACGGTGATGGTGCCAGCAACCAGGGTCAGGTGTTTGAGGCTTTCAACATGGCCAAGCTGTGGAACCTGCCGGCGCTGTTCGGCTGCGAGAGTAAGCCTGTCTCGGAGAGAATGTTGACGAACAAACGCTAACAAGGATTCGACAGACAACAAGTACGGTATGGGTACGGCGGCAGCTCGCTCCTCCGCTCTGACGGACTACTACAAGCGTGGACAGTACATCCCTGGTCTTAAGGTCAATGGCATGGACGTCCTTGCCGTCAAGGCTGCCGTCAAGTACGGCAAGCAGTGGACCGACGCTGACAACGGCCCTCTGGTCCTCGAGTACGTCACCTACCGATACGGAGGTCACTCCATGTCCGACCCCGGCACCACCTACCGAACCCGTGAGGAGATCCAGCGCATGCGCAGCACCAACGACCCCATCTCCGGCCTGAAGAAGCACATCCTCGAGTGGAACGTCGCCTCCGAGGACGAGCTCAAGTCCATCGACAAGGACGCCCGCAACCACGTCAACGAGGAGGTCGCTATCGCCGAGGCTATGCCCGTCCCAGAGGCTACCCCTCAGATCCTGTACGAGGACATCTACGTCAGGGGCTCCGAGCCCCCATTCATCAGGGGTCGGGTTCCGGAGGAGAACTACTACTTCAACTAAGCCTAGAAGATAGGCTGAGCGGAAGTTGGGGGAGGCTGGTTCTGAGAGTATCATGATCACTGAAGGCGGTGCACCAGCCTATGTAGGGGTCGCGCATGTACAATATCCACACAACAACTTAGAGCACGGCGTGGCCTTTGATAGGAACCCTGGGAAAGCTTGCGTTATTGATGAGTTTGGTTGAAAATCCTAAGAGAATTTTAAAGGAGGTCACAGACTGGTCTTAATCGCCTTACATACTCATGCACACCGGTGTCAATGACTTGTGGGATGCGTTTCGTGCCGTTGACATGCTCCTAAGGGCGATCAGATGCAACATCTCCTGTTCGCCGTAGCGGACTACTTGCCTGAAATCCTGATGATTGGGGCGAACCCATTGGAATAGCATGAACAATTCGACCAGGTAATTGAGTCTAGAACATGTAGTGTACTTTCATACGACAATCAAGTCAAATGAGCGTCGTCGTGAAGTAGAGTGTTTGGTTTGATGAGACGGAGACAAAAAGACGGACGGTCGGCACGTGAGGGTCGCGTTCGCATTAGGATCTCGGCGCGTTACTCGAGCCAAAAAGGCGCGTCATTCTCACTAACACCCAAAGAGCTGCCGCCTTGTCCCTCCCCTCCCCCTTCTGCCTAGAATCGCCCCTTCCTCCCTGCAGATGCACTGCCTTCGCGACCCTGGGTCTCTTTTTAATCCTGCTGGAAAACTGAGATTCTTGATCAACTTCTCACAGACACGAAACTTGTCCTCTCTGCGTTCTTCCAAGCAACTCCTCTACCTCCCAACGCGATCTGCGCTACGCCGCCCGCTTCTCACAATGGCGCCCAAGCAAGCGACCCTGGGGTACGTCAAGCCGTCGCAAACGACCTTGGGGTGTGTGCACCATAGCCTCTAGGTTGCGACGCGGTTCATTATACATCATATGGGGTATCCCTCCAGGTCCAATGGCTGACCGTGTGCCTCCCGCACTTTAGCAAGTTCTTCGGCAAGTCCGACGGCTCCAAGCCAGCTCCTACACAGCAGACCAAGCTCTCGTTCGCGACGAAGGCGTCAGAAAAGCCAAAGAAGGCTGCTGCTGCCAAGAAAGAGGACGGCGGTGCTGATGAGGGCACGGAAGTCAAGACAGAGGCGGCGAGCCAGAGCAGCCCCACCAGTAGCAGCGCAAAGGAGAATTCAGAGCCAGCGCGAGGTCAGTGTCGCATGCGACAACAGCTTGATCTTAGCTGATGAAATGTGCATAGATTCAAAAAAGCGCGGCCGACCTGCGAAATCCTCGAAACCAGCAGCGAAGTTGCCCAATGAGAAGATCAAAGACGAAGATGAAGCACAAGATCTTGAGGAGGAGGATGATGCTCCTGCCGTAAAGCGGTCACGCAAGGGGCGGAAAGTGGTTGAAGATGACGAAGAGGACGAGGTCATGGAGGATGCGCCCTCGCCAAAGCCCAAGGCGAAAAAGGAGACGAAACCGGCCAAGGCAGCACCTCCAGCAGCTCGAAAGAAGAAAGAGCCAAGCCCCAAGCCTGAGCCGGCTGAGGAAGATGACGATGCAGCAACTGCCAGCGAGCCCGTGTCGGAAGCAGAACAGGAAGCAGAAGAAAGCGGAGAGGAGGAGAAGCCTGAGGTCGTCGAGAAAGCCCGCAAGAAGGTGCAAACCAAACTGGCGGCCAAGGCCAAGGATCCATATCCTGATTGGAAGCCGGGCGAGCCAGTACCCTATGCTGCGCTATGCCAGACCTTCTCCCTCGTTGAGCTCACCACCAAAAGGTTAGAGATCATGGCGCACTGCGCGCTGTTCCTGCGTCAAGTATTACGGCTTACCCCGGATGACTTGCTACCGACGGTGCTTTTGATGATCAACAAGCTGGCACCTGATTACGCAGGCATAGAGTTGGGAATTGGCGAGTCTCTGATCATGAAAGCTATCGGAGAGTCCACGGGGCGCAGTCTGCAGGTGATCAAGAACGACCAAAAGGAGATTGGTGACCTGGGACTGGTCGCGGTCAAGTCGAGGTCCACCCAGCCGACCATGTTCAAGCCCAAGCCTCTGACTATTCGTGGTGTCCACAAGGGCCTGATGGGCATTGCGACTGTGACAGGAAATGGTGCACAGGGCAGAAAGGTCGATGGAATCAAGAAGCTCCTCTCTGCGGCCGATTCCCAAGGCAAGGGCAAGGTTGACATAACCAAGGACAAGGGCGGTCCAAGTGAGGCGAAGTACATTATTCGCTTCTTGGAAGGCAAGCTACGGCTTGGTCTCGCCGAGAAGACCGTGCTGGTCTCACTTGCCCAGGCGATGATATGCCACGAGGCCGAGCAGAAGGGCAAGGTCCCCAGCACAACGGAGATGGAGAACGCGGAGTCCACGCTCAAGACCGTCTACAGTGAGCTGCCGAGCTACGACGTTATCATCCCAGCGATGCTGGAGCATGGCATCCTGAAGCTCCGCGAAAACTGCAAGCTGCGGCCTGGCGTCCCACTCAAGCCTATGTTGGCGAAGCCGACCAAGGCCATCACCGAAGTTCTGGATCGCTTCGAGGGACAGAACTTCACCTGCGAGTACAAGTACGATGGTGAACGCGCTCAGATACACTATGTAGCGAAGGACGCAAACCAGGAGCTAAGCGAGGCGACGTCTGGCTCGGTGCAGGCGGTCGGCGATGGCGTGGCGTCCATCTTCTCGAGGAACTCAGAAGACCTGTCCAAGAAGTACCCCGACATTCTCTCCAAGCTGCACACATGGGTCAAGGAGGACACCAAGAGCTTCGTGCTCGACTGCGAGACCGTGGCCTGGGACACCGTGGAGAAGAAGGTCCTCCCATTCCAGCAGCTGATGACGCGCAAGAAGAAGGACGTCAAGGTCGAGGACGTCAAGGTCAAGGTCTGCGTCTTCGCCTTCGACCTGCTGTACCTCAACGGCGAGGCCATCGTGGAGAAGTCGCTGCGAGAGCGCCGGGAGCTGCTGAGCACGGCGTTCAACCCCGTCGAGGGCGAGTTTGCCTTCGCGGTGCACATGAACGGAAAGGAGCTCGACGAGATCCAGCAGTTCCTGGACGAGAGTGTCAAGGCGTCATGCGAAGGCCTGATGGTCAAGATGCTCGACGGCGAGGAGAGTGGGTACGAGCCCAGCAAGCGCAGTCGCAACTGGCTCAAGGTAAGCCACTTCAATCTCCCATCTTGCTCCCCTGCCGCCGGCCCACATGCTAACGTGACACTTGAATCCAGATCAAGAAAGACTACCTCTCCGGCGTGGGCGACTCGCTCGATCTCGTCGTCCTGGGCGCATACTACGGCAAGGGCAAGCGCACATCCGTATACGGGGCCTTCCTCCTGGCATGCTACAGCCCGGCCTCAGACACCTACGAGACAGTGTGCAACATCGGCACCGGGTTCAGCGAGGCCGTCCTCGAGGAGCTGCACAAGTCCCTCTCCGACACGGTCATCGACCGGCCCAAGCCCTTTTACTCACACTCCTCGGGCGGCCAGCACCAGCCGGACGTGTGGCTCGAGCCCCGCCACGTGTGGGAGGTGCGCACCGCCGACCTGACGCTCAGCCCGCGCTACAAGGCCGGCATCAAGGAGGGCGTCGACCCCGCGGGCGAGAAGGGAATCTCCCTGCGGTTCCCGCGGTTCATCAAGGTCCGCGACGACAAGAAGCCTGACGAGGCGACCACGTCGCGCCAGGTTGCGGAGATGTACCGCAAGCAGGAGAGTGTCACCAAGAATAAGGGGCCGGCTGTGGATGATGACTTTGAGTATTAGGGTGGGGGGAAAGGGAGGGGAATGTCAGAGAAACGCCCTCGAGAACCGGAATGTCCGAAGTCAAGTGGTGGTTGAAGAGCTGGCTGGCTGTCTCGATTTGCTTTGCTACCTGCAAGATAAAGCCCAGCATGTTCTCTATTTACCCGGGGTTAATATTCCGACATTGACTCCATAGCATCCTCAACCAGGCGCTCATGCGCTGCTGTCGAACCGAACTCCAGACCGTATCAGCTGGGACCCACCCTCTGTGAACCAGAACGTGCATGTGTGTCTAGGTACATTCATCGCATCCGACGGAGTCTATATGAACAATCGCTAAAAGCCCATCTAAGTCCCTATGTGCGCCCGCCTCTCCCATACCGGTAATCCTACAATATAGAGCCAGTGTCGATCCCGGGGCTCGGCGCCTCGTCGACGGGGACGCTGCCCCTCTCCAGGAGGCCCCTGTGCTCGCCCTCGCCCTCCTCCCGCGTGATCCCCGTCTCGACGCCAACATTCCCCGAGAGCCCGCCGCGCCCACCACCACCGCCGCCGCCGCCGACGCCGCCGCCGGTCCGCCGCGTCTCCTCGGCGCCGTTGAGGACCTGCCAGACGTCCTTCTTGGTCAGCAGGCCCTGCAGCACGCCCCTGTCGCTGAAGAGCACGTAGCGCAGGCCGATCTTCTGGAAGTAGCTGACGGCGAGGTGGAGGCTGGCGCGCGAGGGCAGCGTGATGGGCGTCTGGTCGACCCAGGGCCGCAGGTCGAGCGTGGTGCGCGGGTCGGCGAGGGGCTGGTGGCTGAAGAAGGCCTCGGCGCCGGGGGGCAGGGACCTGGGCGGGCGGGACGCGCCGGCCAGGTTGTAGGCGAGCTCGGCGCGGGAGATGTAGCCCAGCAGGACGGCGTCGCGGGGGTCCGAGACGACGGGGAAGCCGCGGTAGGGCTGGGTCTCGAGGATGCTGCGCAGGGAGGCGATGGTGTGGCCCGTGGCGGTCAGGACGACCAGGTCCTCGATGCGGGTCATGACCTGGCCCGCGGGTATGTCCGGGATGGAGGCGACGTTCTCGTCGCTGTTGTCCAGGAAGGGGTACTCGTTGAAGTGGATCCACGACTCGTAGATGCCCCTGCGGCCGAAGGCGTCGCCGACCCACTTGGAGATCATGACGGCGATCATGATGGGCAACACGTACGTCAGGGCGCCCGTGAGCTCGAACATGATGACGACGATGGAGACGGTCATGCGCGTGACGCCGGCGAGGGTGGAGGCGGCGCCGATGATGGCGTAGGTGCCCGGGTTGATGCAGGGGATGTCGGGCTCGCACTGCTGGAAGGCGATGAAGCCCGGGTGGTTGTGCACCCAGATGTCCATGATGATGCCGATGGCGCGGCCCGACAGCGCGCCGATGGCCATGGACGGGAGGATGATGCCCGCAGGGATCTGCAGGCCGAAGGTGATGGCCGCGAGGAAGAAGCCGAGGACGGCGGCGAAGAGGAGCAGCACGATGGTGCCTGCCGTTGCTGCCCCCGTCTTGCAGAGGCCGAACTGGTCGTCCAGCAGCTTGGAGCACTCGGAGAAGAGGTTCGCGACGAGCTCTGATGACTGCGCGCGCATGTAGAGGTTGGGGTAGTTGATCACGGCCGTGAGCAGCGAGACGATGGCCACCTGGGTGACCGGCCCTGGGAGCCATTCCTTTGAGATGGCTCGTGCCTTTTTCCAGGAGGCGACCTTCATGTTAAGCTTGATGAACAGACCACCATAAATCCCCTGTCTGGTCGTCAGTGCGGTGAAACACGCAAGAACATCAAGGGAAGGAGGCTCACCCCTATAACGCCAAGGACAATGAAGGGGCCGACGGCTTCAAAGTTGTGCCACTCGGTGCTGTACTTGACATGATACAGGGCAGTTTCCCCCGTACGGAAAGGGTCCAGAGCTTTCAAGACAACAGCGGCAGTCATGGCGCAGACGAAGCTTTTCCACATCGTCTTGTCGGGGAAGTAATACGAGATTTGCTACAACAAGTCAACAGCTTCTTCTTTTAATCATATGGGACATTCGTTGAGTTGGTCATACCTCGAGACTGAAGAGCACACCGCCAATGGGGGCGCCAAAGGCCACAGAAATGCCCGATGCCGCCGCGGCAGAGAGCACCTCTCTTTTCCGAGCTGAAAAAAGTCAGATAATTGTCAGTTGGGCGCAGAAGGAACACACAGTACCTTCATTCTCATTGATGGCGGGGGAAAGCTTGATGAATAGATTCGAGCAGCAGCAGGCAACGTGGACCAGGGGGCCCTCCTTACCCAACCACATGCCGGAAGCCACAGCTAAACACTAAGCACATTGTCAGTTGCAGAACCAGCACACGGTGGGAAATGCAGCATACCAGCCCGAGGGACTTCGTAACCAAGGTCCATGTACCAAGAAAGCGCCGAATGACAAAACCTCCCAACACAGTCTTGATCTCGGGTATACCGCTGTGTCTTGCATAGACCGAGTACTCCTTTACCAAAATGCTGGCGCAAAGAGCAAAGAACACCTATAGATCGTCAGAAATACCTTCTTGGAGGGGCAGGAATGGGGCGCCGAACATACGGACAAGGAGACGAAAAAGAAATATTCTATGATCCATTTTCCCGCAGCTGATGATATGTGCAACGCAGCGGCCCACGGACGCCAGCCCATGCACTGCGCGCCCTCGTCGTAGCCCATGCAGCAAAAGTTCTTGTTCAGGTAGAAGGCACCGCCGTCCGTCGTGGAGCAGTAGCCGGCCTTGAGGTCGCCCAGCCAGTCCGAGACGACGTCGATGCCGGCGGCGAGGGACCCGACTAGCAGCCCCGTCAGGACGAGGATGATCCACTCCTGGCTCGCATCGAGAAGGCGCTGGGCGTACCCGACGAGGCCCACGGCGCTCGAGTTCAGCACCCTCAGCCGGGCCCTCTCCTTTGTGTACTCGAAGATCCAGTCGATGGCCGTCAGGTTCTCGTACCCCACGCGCTGGCCTGGGCCCTCGACGTGCCAGTCGAGAGGGGCGCCGTCCTTCGGGGTCGAGCCGGTCGTGGTGGTGCCGCCGCCTCTCCTCCTGGGCGAGGAGTGATATGTCTCTGGGTATGGGTCATCCTCAGCCTCGTCGTCCTGCAGCCTTGCCGTTCCCATATGTGAGCTGCCGTTTCCGCCCCTCTGGTCCCGCAGCGACCCCGCCAGGCTCGTGAGGATGCCCAGGCCGACCCCGGGGCGCTTCTGCTTGCGCTTGAAGGACATGGGCTCGGCGAGGTGGTCCTGGGTGAGGGGGTCATCGCCGAGGAGGTCGCTGTCGGCCGTGTCGGGCCGGCGGGCGTCGTTGTCCTCGTCTCGTGGTAGCGCATGGGTGCCGTGCCGGGGCGACTGGGAGGAGGACGACGACGAGGCCTCCCCGTTGGCGAGGCCGTCGTTCATGGTCGGGGGCGGCGTCTGCTTGTTTCGCGGTGAGGCGCGGGTGGGAATGCACTCATCTTCCGGTGCGACGACTCGTCGAGCTCGGGTCGCATTGGCTTTTTCGAGATTCCCTGGCCGCGCAAGCTCAAGGCAGTCGGGCGGCGGAGCGAGCGAGGACTTAGTGTGAGGTTGGACGGGCGGCTGAGTCGCTCGCTGCCGGCTGGCACATGCGACCCCGGCCCTGGCTTGTTTGGCCGTTGCCAAGACCTCTCTGTCAGGGGACCCGCATGCGTCTAGACACAGCCGGTACGTACCCTCCCCCCTGCCATAAGGAGCATCCTACTCACTGCAGAACAGTGCTACCGCTCGGTGGCGTTTTTATTCCTATCTTCTTTAAAATAGCCATTCCTGGACCCTCTTTTTCTTGCGAGGCCCTCCCCTCAGACTAGACTTTCCTTGCCCCCGGAAGACCATACTCCCTCTCACAAGATCCACTTTCCCTACTGAGGTAGTTGAAATCTATAGACACACATTTACAGCTTCCTGCGGAAAAGGGGAGTTGATCTGGTAGCTGAGCAATTAAATATATTTGCTGTGAACTTCAACTTAATCACAATGTTACTTACTACGACACGAGAGGAAACGATCTTATTTAAATTGGGCTCAGAATCTGGCTATGAGCTCTGCAATCTAAGATTCTGTTCAAACTCGAGAACCGGGATACATACAATAAAAAAGCTATCAAGATCTACATGCGTCGCTGAACGGTGTTCAGGTGGCTACGGTAGGTAAAGGACTAAGTTAATCGCGATACCTCTGTCCGAGTCCTACCCACTTGCTAAGCCGTAGCACATTGTATACATGCCCAAACCCCATTTCAGTCAGAGGTGAAACCAGAAATCCTGTCCAGATCGGTGCCTCCAGATCTGAACGAAGAAAATCCGCCACTCTCCATAAGCCCTGGTTTTCTTCAAAGGGCATGGGCGTTTTCAGCTGCTCCCTCTGAAGGGCCCCGCGCATAAGGTATTGCCGCACAAGATAAGTTAATCGTCCTCCCCGAGGTCGTTCTCTGTGCCACGGGTAATGAGTCGCAATGAATTCAACGATCTTGTCTATGGGCATTTCCTGATTAGGGGTGCTCAAAATTGCCTCAGCGATCAGCTCTTTCATCGTTTGCGGTGGCTTTCGGTTCTGGTATGCTTCATTGACGAGAGCCGTATCTGGAGGGCCCCATATTTCAGGGGAATCATCCTCGGTCGGTGTTTGGCCGGGGATTGGGTTTGGAAGACACGTACCCTTTCCCATAATTACCTCCCAAAAATCTCTGTTGTCCCTCGACCGGTGCGCAGCTTCGTCGTTGGAGGACGTCTCGACTCGGGTGGTTGTAGCGTGCAGGTAAGAGGTGATCGAGTCATTGAGCGAATCGGCCTTGCCTTTCACATAGAAGATGGCGCTTGGCTCACTAGACCCGTGCACAGATCTCATGTGCTTCGTCAGATTCTTGTGCACAAAATAAGTCACCCCACATACCATACCATCCCGCGTCTCCCCACAGCGGTACCTCCGGAGTTGTTGACCGTCCATAGGTATTTTTCCGCTGGCTGAACTCTGGGCTACGAGGTATCAGATCTGTGTTGTTCTCTTGGTTTGTTAGGCAGGCGAGGCTATCCGATTGCTGCCAAACAGGTTTAGACAAGCAGCGGTTTCGAAAAAGACCGGAGGACCGTCAGTCAAGTTAAAGCAAATTTTCGGGTACTCTTCCTCCTTATCTTGAACAATTATTTGTATCCTGTACAATGTGCTTATGACCTCGGCTGAAAGACGATTCTAGACGCTTGTCTCCCTCGGCCCATTCCGACAAGGGTCCTTTGTGTTGAGCAACACAACGGGCAACCGCTGGCAAAGATACACTATAATGCCATTGTTGGGACCCTCGATGAGGTCTATCTGTAGTGGGCGGGCTGCTCTGGCATCACTTCAGGGTGGCAATCCAGTTGCGTCGCAACTTGGAAGCGAGCACGGGGCTCATCTAGAGTCGTAGATCAGAAAAGAGTTCTTCAGGGTGATGGGGATGACTCGTCGATTTGCGAATTCCAGATTTCATTGGAATTTGCTTCATAATCATGAAGCTTGTTTTTAAGGCTTGCTAGATAGTCAAAGAATGACTCGCCAGTACCAACAATATCGCACGGACAAACGCATCTTGTTCCGCCTGGACAGACAGCATGCGGGCTAAATATTCCATTTAGAAGGTGTGAGAGACGGCGTGGTAAAGAGAGTCTTGCATTCGATGTAGACGGCGACCAACAGTTGGTGGCAGTTCCGAAGGGGATATGGTCTCACTTTCCCATGATGCTTAATATATCTCATACCTAGGTGCTTCTCGACGATATTGGTCGGACTGCGAGGAGGGTAGGTTTTCATGAATCAGATTGATCTTATAGAATACATTATTGGAAAGCCAAATCAACACTTGAGGTACAACAATTTGAATGAATCTCTATGTGCGGACAGAAATGTGTAATGACTGAGATCCTGTCTTAGTAAATTATTCTGGGAGGGAGTTTTATTAGATGAAACATGATTGCAGCAAAATAAGAAAACAAACCTGAAACAAAAGTAACTGTAAACAGCTGACCGAAACGACCGGGATTGTGTGCTCAAAGAGCACGTAAACTGAAAATGACAGAATATCAAGCTACTAGTATTTCGCTGATGCTGAGAAGAAAGGTAAGGCCTCAATTTGTCTGAGCTCGTCCCGATAACTAGCTTTCAACCGCCATCGGCCCGCCATTCCTGGGACTTGCTCAAATACCTTCGATCCCCGAGGTTTGATCGACCGAAAGAGCTGGCGCTTAAGATTGACATGCGACGCGATCGGCTTCTCATACCATGTACAATTCTCCATAATGTAGCGTTTGATTTCCACAAAGGATAAATGCTGATGTGGAGCGCTCAGGATTGCCTCTACGATTACTGGCCTGAGCTTCGCTACGGTCCCGTTATTCTCTACTTTATGTTCGGCTGGACTCGAACGTTTATTCTTTCGGTGTGAGTTGATGTGCCACATCATGTTTTGGCGAACCGCGTACGGTTTCCCGCATACCCGACCGGTGCTGGCAGATATCTCTCCACAGCGGAATCTGTAGGCATTTCCCTTTGCGTCACAAAGTTTCGGCGTGAAAGGTGGAGATTTGTTATGAGTGGTCTCCCGGTCGTGGTCCTCTTGATTGTTGGTGGTAGCTCGGGTGTCGGCTGCAGGCCGGGAATCCATTTCTTGACGCCCCTCGCTGTCCAGGGACAAGGAGGCTTGCGAAGGCATCTCGGTGAACTTACCTTGACTTCCCTGTGTGTTCATAGTGGTTTACTTACCTGATCCTCTGTCGGGAGACTTCAGTGTACTGTTCAAGTTTATCGCAGAGTTACACCGGGTTGTAAGTGCTCAGGTGATGATTGCTTGCTGTTGTAAGATGGATGATATCAATCAGGGGGTCCAATGTTCAGCTCAAGTTGACATCATGCATCTTTTTATATCATCTCCAAATGATTCATGTGCTTTCGAGACAAACTCTCTTAGTACATAATCCCGTACTCCGTTTGAACAAGCCCTTTGTGAATCTCACAATTGACCCTCTGCCGTTCGCGGAAAGGATTCCATGGACGTGTCTGCTCACCTGGCCCAACTCTATACGCGGCTTTGTGCTTCAGACGTCTGACAAGCACATGTGGCATGAAACTACAATAATATTGTAATTAACGCAAAACAATTTCCTGGACGCTTCAACGCCACTTAGCAGATCAATTGAATGAGGAAGTGGAGGCTTGATACCGTCCGCATGCATGGCAATTCGTGAATGATGAAGAGCTAATCCGGCGTGATGCTCAAGCATTTCAACGTAGACTATTGTTGGAACGCCTGGCAGAGCGAGGCAGGCAGTGACAAATATGTATCGTCACCTGCGATTTGCGATTGATCAGGGTATTTCCCGAAAGATGAAATTGGAGTCGGCAACTCAAAGTCGTATAGACGCGAATCAATTCTCTTGAGTGTCTAGTTTACGGTCAGGACACCTCCCGCCGCGATGGTCTCGCACATCCCTTTGAGCACCTTTGCCCCCCACACAAAGTCACTCTCATCCAAGTATACCTGACCCGAAAACCTAGCCCAAAATGTTCCTTTGTACCACACAATGGCCACAAAGGTATTGTGTTGCTTCACCAGGGTCTCGCAAATCCAGGCCTGCACTCCTGCGGCTTCCTCCGCATTGCTTATCCGGACAGGCAACCTGACCATCACCATACAACACTGCCTCGTCAGCGTCCCATCCTCATTGTCCATGACCTCGGTGCCAAGGATCTCGGCGGCCGCGAGGCCGCCCTTTTTCGCCAGCTCCCAGCAGTAACTCATGATGGCGGCCTCGCCGCCGCAGACCGTCCGGCGGAACTCCAGAGCCGCGGGGGCACAGAGCAGAGACGCGTTGTCCACGCTGCCCACGAACTCGAACTGCTCCACAAAGTAGCTCTTGTCAGAAGGGGGCAGCGGGTTCAGCGCGCGCACGGCACCCGGCCGCGGCCGCGGCTGGAAGGCGTGCGACGTCGGCAGGGACGAGCGGATGAGGTGCTGGTTGCGCAAGGGCACGTAGAGGACGGCGCTTCCCCGAGGCGTGTACAGCCACTTGTGGCAGTTCGACGTGAGGAAGTCCGGGTCCAGGGCCTTGATGTCCAGTGGTAGGTGGCCTATGCCGTGGGCGGCGTCGATGAGGGTCATGACGCCGAGGTCCCGCGCGATGGAGGTCATCTCTTCGAAAGGGAGGCGCACGGCCGGGAGGCTGGTGATGGTGTCGAGTATGGCGAGCTTGGCGCGCCCGTTCTGGGCGAGGATGGTGTTGCGGAAGGCAGTGAGGATCTCGGCGTCTGAGCAAGGGAGGGTGAAGTCGACCTTGGCTGACTCCGCTCCCGTTGTCTCCATGATGTATTCGATCGTGTTCACATTGGAGCGATAGCTTATGTCCAGGTAGACGATCACGTCTCCCTGTTCGAATCTCAGGTTGCGCAAGATGGTGTTGACGGCTGTCGAGACGTTGGGAACTATGACGAGCTCATCGACAGGTACATCCAGATAGGATGCGACAGCTGCACGGGACTCGTCAAGCAGATCCGGGTACTCATATCGTTTGTAGCGATCTGGTGCTGCCTCTGAGGCGTCCTGGAAGCGGCGCAGAGCCTCTCGGACGGGCTTGGGTGCGCACCCAAACGAGCCTGGAGAATTGTGAGAATTCATTACTTCCCAACTCACTAGACCAACTTTCGATCAACTCACCGTGGTTGAGGTTGACTTGTTTCTCTTCCAAGAGAAAGTGCTGAAGCATCTCATGCCCGAATGGTGTACGGGTTGCTTCGGCCATCTTGTGTAAACTTCAATAGATTGTGCGGAATTTTGTCACGCCACGGCAGGTTCTCGGTGATCTATCATCTACTTAGTTACATCGAATGTCACGAGCTTTGCCTGCATAGAGCCCTCAAGTACTTTTTAGTTGCCAAGGCCCCCTCGTGAGTCACTTAGGAACAGTCACCCCTTGCAATGGTTTTGTGCTCATATGCGCACTGACACTATGTAGTCGAATTTGGCCTAAAGCTCATATGACTCTTCAGCAGAATCTGCCGAGGTCGACCCTAAGAAGCTAATCCCCCTTTTTTTAATCCTCAATCATGAACAGCCAATACACAACTGCCTTAGACGATTGCTCACCCTCTTGCCGGGCTCGAGACCGCCTCTATTCCAGCATCGTGATGGGAATTTGTACCAACCAAGTCTCTGACTTCAAGCATTGCAACAATTTGATTGTAACTCAAACAGCGCCTCCTCCTTAATATCAGGTGCATATTATGGGTAATCTGAGTAGGACCAGCACTGACTGGACCCACAATATCTATTACACCTGCCACAAAATACTAGTAAACACCACACTTGTGGAGAAGCTTAAATCTGGGAAGCTCCAATTGTGGTGACGGTATATGAGCACGAGGAATGGCTGCAATCGAGTGATAGATGCAAGGGTGCATGCTGGCAGCAGTGATGTTCAATGTACCACTCACTTGTAGAACAAAGCGACTGTTCGACTGTTCAGGTGGAATCTGCTACCCCAGGACGCCTTTTGTTCCTTAGTATATAGCAACCAAGACTCCCGGCAATTTAAGCCATGCCCTTTATCGGAACTCGTCCCCGAAGAGTTTTTCGATGGCTGGATATGGTTCTTAAGTATTGAGGCGACTGGCTGTGTATCAGAAGGAGGCTCAAATGCGAGTAAATTATTGCCGTTGCAGATGGAACATTCAAAAATGAGACCACCACAGCCATGGGAGCAGCTGAACATGCGCGCTTGTCTTGTGAAACAAGCACATGTCACTTCAGATCTGAGTTGCCAAGTTCCTACCTAGGCATCTTCACCGAAGACGGGGCCAATAGCATACCTGGGTACCTAAGTAGCTTGATAGCCCACAGCCCCCACGAAGGATTCACATCATCCCTAGTGGCTGCATGCTGCAGCCTGCCTCAGGGAAAAACGACTCCCATTGCACATGAAAGGATGATTGTGCGGTTGATCATGCACAATGCAACCACCACAAATGCCATTCTTTAGTGACCGGTCAGCCAAAACGCCTCCTTTGATGGTGGGTTGCCTCGGTCAAATGGGCGCGGAAAGCTCCGGAGCCTTGTCGTTCTTCCACACCAACGCCACTAAACATATCAGGCTCCGGCTTTGAGGGACTTCAGATATAACTGTCGGGACGTAGAGAAACCCCGCTTCTCTTGTATCACTCCTTCCAAACATGCTGTTTCGATAAGGCTTCGGCACTGACCAGAGCGCAAGGACGACTGCTGTATGCTACAGAGGGTGCAGGGAACTCGGGGCAAAAAAAACTCAGGACGACGAGATCATCTACTTCAAATGTGAGTAAGACTTGCTTTTTTTTCTCAATCTCAGAAAACTCCGATTCGCATAGACCCTATACAGCCTTTCCGTATTTGCTAGTATATCTATGCTAATGAGTTTCACTTGAAGCCCACAACCACCTTCACCAGGAAATGATAATAAGCATAAGACAAGCATACGATCTATGACTTTGATGGCCGCTACGAGTGATTTATACGGCGCGCTACACAATTCTCGCCTCTGGGACGGCCTTAGCGGTCGGAGATACATCCCGAATAGCGCGCTGCGTGAGATCCTACCGAGAGACAATGTCATCGCTGAACTTAACAAGCACCGGAAACGACGACTGCTTCCATTGCCTCGACAAAGTGAAAGCTCGAAGAAGCTCGCAGACAGCATTCTGGGACGTGGAAGAAAACTGTTCGCGATCTTGATAATGCTGAATTTGTCCTGGGAGATCAAGGATCTGCTCGACGCTGGACTCACGGATGAGGACCTGCCACTGTTGAAGAGCGGTAACTGCTTGACTTCATCGGCTAAGAAGACGAAAACGTTCGAGTGGCCTGTCAATTGGGGCCCGGAAAAGGCAGATTACTTCGTCGACACGGCGCAGTGGTTACTTTTGGCTCCTGTCTTTTGCACAAGAGGGGCGCACAAGGACCTTGCTCAAGAATGCCCACTGCCTTTTGTAAAGGTAAAGGAGATCTCGGGGGGACAGATCAGCGTTGTGTATAAGGTTTCGATCGATCCGAGTCATCAAAAAGGATTCGAGGTGAGCACAGTCAACTTGTAACCCCCCCCGCCCTTCTATCTGCCTAGGCAGCAGGGGACATAACTAACGAAAGCCAAGATCGAAGCACCTAGTCTCGAGGTTGCACTAAAGGAATTCCGATACCCGAACGACTTCAAAACGGAGCGGGAAAATCTCAACGCGATTCGTGGCTCATGTTCGAGCAATCATATCACCCAGAGCCTTGAGACATTCTCCCAGGGTAACAAAAGGTACATCATCTTTCCTTGGGCTGAAGGGGGAGACCTTGACAACTTCTGGAAGGAGAAGAATCGCGAACATCGATCCCCTCAGCTAGCCGATTGGTGTCTGCGGCAGATGCTTGGTCTTGCGGAGGCACTTGATTTTCTCCATAACCAAATTGGAAATCAGGCTAATTTCCGCCACGGCGACTTGAAACCTGGCAATATCCTGCATTTTCCTGCCAAAGAAGACCCGTACGGTGTCCTGAAGATTGCCGACTTTGGGATTTCTCGCGTCCACAATGTTGCAACCTTGCAGAGGAAGGGAGTAGAGACAACGACCCGAGCAACAACTCCTTCCTATGAGGCCCCGGAGGCCTTATCAAGAGGCATACCACGCTCACGCAAGTACGATATTTGGTCTCTGGGGTGCATATACCTAGAGTTCACTATTTGGTTCATGCGCGATTGGCGTGCTGTTGAGAATTTTAGTCTTGCACGGAAGTCTACAGCAGTAGGCGACGACGAGTTGGCTCTCTTTTACTACAAAAAGGACAGCACGGCCGAGGACAGCATCGAAGTCCACCCTGCAGTGGCCGATAATATCACGAGTCTCAGACAGGTGGCCGAGGGCGCGGAGGGTACAACATTTGGGGATTTGCTCGATACCATTGAGTTCAAGTTGCTCAGAGTCAAGGTAGAGGACCGAATTGACGCAAAGAAGCTATGTGAACTACTGTCAGCGGTTCTACAGCGAGCACACGGAGACCAGGGCTGACTCACTGAGGGACCCGAGACATGATACTGCCTTTCTCTTACCTGAAATTTCTTATATCTCGCAATTCGCACTGAATTGATATTCAAATCACCCCATTCACACTTCCTCGCGATTTAGTTTCCCTACATCGGTTCTTGGAGCAGGGCTTGATGCTGCTGAGGTTCATGGTCTTGTGTTTGCCACACCCTTTCAGTATTTAAATGTAACTATCATGACTGTATGACCCCCTGATTAATTCAACCTATTGTTTGACTATAAGTAAGGCAACTCAAAATCGTGTTGGATTATGATTAGAAAAAATGACAATCATGGAAGTAGCTAGGTATGCTCAGACACAAGTGACATTCGCCTAAGTACCCCCTCAAGTAGCAAGAATGTACAGAAAAATGTCAGCAAGCATGCGCAGTCAATATGACGCCTGGCCGGCCCAGATTAAACACATCACCTCATTTACCAATTCTTTAACCAGCAGTAGACTTGGAAATCTGATGCTTCCATGATGTGAATTGATCAAAGTACCTCCAAGAAACGGTCCAAAACAAACAGTATAATCACTACAGCCACAGTAATTCCATCCGAAACGGGGCGCAGAGATCCGATACAATTAAATTCAGCGTCTCGCGACCCCGGATCCGTATTCCTTCGACAAATCAACTCTAACGCACTCGGATGATCTTGCGCGATCCGTCTTTTATGACCTCTCGACCCGGTAGAGTACCCGCCCCTATTCGCCTATAGAGGACACCCGTGCTGTCTCCCTTCAACGGCGACACAAGAATCACATAGATCTTCCGGGATACCTTGATGCGACCAGGCACATACTTCTCCTCGCCCAACACAACGACCAACCAACCTGATCCATCATTATCCCTGCCACAGTCGAGCACAACTTGGGTCATATCCAACGACTCATAGCCAATGTCCAGTTCTTGCCCCACAACAACGAGTTCCAGCTCATGGATCAACAAGCCATCCGAATCTACCCTCATATCCTTGAAAGGACTGGGCATTTCTTGCGAGTTCCAGATCACTTGACCGTACGGTACTTTCATATATGAGATGCCCCCATCATATGCCATCCAAGACCATGATGGCACCTTTCGGAGAAGCCTCTCAGAAAGCAATCTCATTGACGCTTGGCTCTTGTTTCGTTGCCAGAGAAGGGTGCGGTGCAGGTATTCTTCAAAGACACCGTATTTTCCTCTCGTTCCCAGAGACTTTAATAGACGCCGCTCAATTCCGAGGATTGCAACTTGTCGGTCGTCCGGATACGTGAAGGATCGTGTGGAGTATTGTTCGTAAAGACTAATGAAGTAATTGATTTTGTCGTCCTTGGCCAGGTCCTCAATGTATTGTGGAAAATGAGCATCTCCAAGCAAAGCTGATTTGCGACTAAAGTAAATAAAATTTTAGCATCCCAGAATACAACTTTCAGAGCGCAATGAAGGTGCTAGGTGCACTGGCACAACAGAAGCCTAGCGATCGGAAAGCTGTTGAAACAAACTTACTTTTGCAACTTTGTCAACGTCTCGCAGTAAACTCCTTTCCCGCATTCCCAATAAATTTGGCGCTTAGCGAAGTAAATTGTTCTGCGTGACAGCGCCCGCTCTTGTAACACCCAGCCGCGCTGGTTCAGTTCGCTATTCTCGACATCTTCTCGAAAGTCGTCGATCCGGTCACAGATATAATACGGCGGACCCTTCAAAGGCCGCACCGCCTTGCATAATCGCTCCACTCGCTGTTGAGATAGGAAGCCGTCTTCAGATGACCGAGATCTGGTAGCAGCGATGGTACAATAGGCATTGGCGAAAACATCCTCCATTTTCACGGACTCGTAGAGCCAGTCTTGATCAGAGTCTTGTATAATGCAGAGACAATCAATCCACAGATAGCGTAGCCCTAGCTCCTTCGTGACATAGACTGCATCTTGGAAAGTCTGCGGAAGTGATGTTGTCTTGAATCCTCGCTCCAGATACGTGATCTTGTCGCTGGTAGCCTGCATAGAAGGCCCGATTGTCCCCCAGCGGTGAGAGAGTGCAACATATTTGGGATTGCATTTTAAAGAAGACGATTTGACAAGTTGGATCGTAGAATCATCTCCGTGTCCAGGGCAGTTGACGTCCAAGAGTCGTGTGGGTAAGATGCGTTTGTCTTCAGACCAACAGCGATGTGAAGTATCGCAAACCCGAATCCACTCGCGCAGCAGCGCGGTTTGAATTACACTCATCATGGATGGAAGTTGAGGAAATCCCAATTGTAGAGATACGGCTGCCGGGGCAGCAAAGTCTGTACCGCGTGTCCTTCAGCACTTTCTGGCTTTCCGGGAAGATGTTGGGGTTTGCATGTCATACCTGGGTGCCCAATAATTGATAGAACAGGCTCTTGGTACCGACTGAAAGAGAATGTCGACCCAATGCGAAAGAATTCCACATGGGTCTCATTAATTTTTCCGTTTCGTTTTACACATTCAAAGAGCATCAGACATAAGTCGCAATTTTCCTGCTCTGTTTGCAGCTTCGCAACGGTGGTTTTAATTGAAAACCCGCCTTCCCATATGTCAAGACCGGCACAGCCATTTCTCAGATTGGGCTTCCGAGGAATTGATGGGAACACTAGCCAGGGCTTGGTTTTACGAAACAGATCTCGAGCGAAGATGCCATCTCCAGAGAAGGTCCAGACATCGTCGAGCTAATCATGCCATTAGAAGGGTAGGCTAGATTAAAGCATTCGGTTGATCCAACTCACCGGCTGGTTGATCAAATTAGTAAAAGCTATTGGAAGTCATCAAAACAGCGGGACTGGATATTATTCAGAAACTTACTGTCTTCACTGTAAGTCAGCACCGGGACATAACTGCAACTAGAGGCATGACTTACAACCTGAGGCCCAAAATTCAATCGAGTTGTTAGCATATGACGTTGGCTCAAGCTATCGATGATCTAACGACCTGCAATTTGAATGGTGCACTTACGCCACGCTGATGCGTGGTGGTTAGCTCTGGTGAAAGTACTGTGAAGTTCGGCTAGGCGGATATACGCACATACTATCATGGCACAAATTGTGTTAGCAATAGCCATATGGGTGGGCTGTTGAGGAGACTTACTCCCTAAACAATGTTCCTGTTAGTAAATCCCTTCCGGCGTCCTACTCATCCTCATTTCTTTGCTCAGACAAAGCAATCCTTACTTTCTGTGTGGACACCCAAGTTGCGGTCAATGATCATGTCCCGGCAAGATTCGCAAGTGCAAGAAGTGACGTACCGGTACTCCCTCTCTGGTGACTATGTCATCCGTTGGTGCATTCCTAACCCCCTGAGGGGCAGAAACACGGTCGTGTACCGCGTGGTGGACCAAGTCGTCTCCGAGTGAGGCTCCATGCCTGGGTGGAGCTTGTGGCTTCGGGGTTATCTGGGGCATGGGGTAACTTTTCAGGCAATTATCCAGATACTTCTTATCCTTCACTGCGCGAACGTGTATAGCCTCTATCGCTCCAAACATTTCCTTGGCATCCGCACGGCACTCTTGCCGCTTTAGTGGATTGTCCACACGGTTGATTCTGATCATCAACAGCCTGCTGTCCACCAGTTCAAGTAAAGCCTTGATGGGAGAGTCGCTAAAGCACCGTGGGTCCGTTCTCCTCATCTCTTCCAGAAGCACCCGAATGTTCTGATTTATTGTGCAAGACGCAAGAGCTCGCCTTTTGAGGTTGTCCAATTCACCAGGCTCCATACGCGAGGTGTCGCTGCTCGTTTCGCTCTGTAAAGCCTCCAGAGTTCGTTCTGCATCCGGTGAGAACCAGAATTTGTGTTGACCTAGAATTTGACGGTGAAGAGTGTGCAAGCCGGATTTTCCATAGAGGATCCAAACGATGGCCTCAAGGCAGATGCAGCCGAAAGACCATATATCGTAGGCTCGAGATCTAGCCCCACCATGGAGGATGTCTGGCGGCTCATATCTCTCCGTACCCGCGATGGAGCGAGTGGCATCCTTGCGAAATCTCGTGGGTTCGCCGTGTACCTTGGTCAGGCCAACATCTGCAATGACCAGTCTTCCCTTGCCAGGGCCCATGAGCAGAATATTGTCTGGTTTCAAGTCGCCATGCCGGCAATTTGTCTCTTTATTTTCTGCGACCTTCGGAGATAGATAATGACTGTCCTTGAGGAAGTGAAGGCTGCGAATAGCACCTGACAAACCTGCAAGTTGCTCCAACATCCATTTTACATTAGCAGCAGCAGGGGCCCCACTATCGGAATCTCCAGGATGATTGTCTTCCCAGTACTCTCGCAGATTGGCAGTGGCCCACGGGAACATGATGTAGTAACCATTGTCGCCATGCTGGAAGGTGCACAAAGCCTTGATTAGATGTGCATTTGAGACGTTCTGGAAAATTTTCAGGGATTCGATCTCATTGTCGTATGCAGTCGTCACGTTGTAGTTGTCCACAACACTGACGTTGACACTGAGCATCTTCACTGCCACTGGACCTCCCAACTTTTTTTCTGGGAATACCTAGAGCGATTTGTTAGAGTTTTCTGTTCAATCCACAATGCGGCATGTTAAACACATACGGGGTCCTTGAAATTGTGGTTGGATGGGTGCACCCAAGCCTGGTAGACGGTGCTGAAGGTGCTCGCTTTTGAAACAGGATCCACTCCGGGT
This sequence comes from Diaporthe batatas, assembly GCF_019321695.1. Lineage (NCBI taxonomy): Eukaryota > Fungi > Ascomycota > Sordariomycetes > Diaporthales > Diaporthaceae > Diaporthe > Diaporthe batatas. The sequence continues at coordinate 726,449 of NW_025408557.1, read as the reverse complement.
GGAAGGTAGAAAGGCAGAACTCTCCTTGGAGAGAACCTGCAACGTTGTGACGTTTCGGAAAACACGGGGGCCATGAACTTCCATTGCGAGTCACAGAAAGTCTCAATGGCCCAAATTGTCATGGACCATTCATTCTTGCATGTGGCGTCAAGGAGTTGTGCCAGTGCGTCTTCACACTCTGAGCTATTCACATCGCGTTTGGACACGAGGTAGAATATGTGAGGTCTTTTTGCATCAGGCTCCAGAACAATGGGCAGATAATTGTCGCAAACACCAAATTCCTCGAAGTCTTTGATAGCTTTTGCCTTGTCGATGAACACCAGAGTGGCAAACACCTTGCAGGCCTTGCGGCGGATGAAGTCATACGTTCTCTTGGAGTAGTGCGTGCCTAGTGCCTTCTTGACAGCATCGGTGGTGAACAGCTGTTCGAGCTTGCCTTCAGGCATGAAGGTAGTGTCTGGATGCCTGCGGTCGAATGTCGGGTATGCTGACTGCACGAAGTTCTGCTTGATTTGTCCGCCCAAATCGGGGACCATTTCCCGCCCCGTGGAATGCCTCTTGATGAGTGTTCCCGGGCCGGGAGGGTTCGCCATATCGATCTTGGGCTCCGTCCTCGGCTTCTGGCGGAACTCGAGAAGCTTGTTTCTCACACCTGCAAGACCGCACATGTGGAGGAAATAGACAGTGTACGTTTGATATTGATGTCATGAAACGGACATAATCCTCCTATTGTCAGCTGGCCCCCGTCGTTGACCAAGGCGAAGTATCAATCACTGTCATGGAACAGTGTGAGAGGTAACTTATCTGTGAGGGCTTCACGCTTGTGTCATTCTATATTTATACTTGTCATACCGGCGTTGCTGTGTGCAAGGCTCTGAGCTATAGGGTACTGTTCGAGATAGCAGATACGCGTGAAGTGCTCATTCGAAGTCCGAATAGGAAGCTGGAAGTCATCAGCAGGCTGTGAGATGAGGGGTTTTGTTGCTCGTGGCGTCACGCAAGGAGCCGAGAGTGGTCAGCAGGCTGTGAATTGGGGGGGTGGTTACTTGCTCATATCGTCGCGCTGCAGTATGTTCATTCCGAGATCATGTCGATCGAAAAGCACTTAGGCAATTCCTGGGTTGAGTTGCATGCTTGACTGTGAGTTGGCACATAGTGTCATGCAGGCCGGCTGGGAATGTGCTTCTCTTATCACTGATTTAGGCGCTGACACAGGACCCAATCCAAATTCTCCTAAGCTTGCATGTGATGTTGGAAATAAGACAAATCAAAACCGCCCCTGGCAGCGTTGCGGCACACTCGCATACACACAGCCAAGACTGCCTGCTGCTCATGTTCCACAGCATGGCACTATCCCAGTAATGACTGTAGGCTTGTCTAGCTTGTCTAGGAAGCATCGGTAGGCGGGTTGTTAGAATCACTGATTCAATGTTCTTACCCAGCAGCCCAGGTGTAGCGGTAATGGGTTTCGGCAATGGTGACCCATGTGGCGTGTCACCGCCCATGGCAGCCATATAGGAGTACCAGTCCGAAAATTGTTATTAGAATGATAAAATAACTAGGTAGGATAATGTGGTTTCATTCTTAATCTGTGGGTACCTGACAGTGACTGCTAAACGCTTAAACATAACTCTTATTGTTGATACCCATCCCCTCCCGATCATGCCCTACAGTACCTAGGTAGTAAAGACAAATGATTTAATTTCTGATTAACAAACATAGGAAAGACACAAGCCCAGTTGGGGGCCGACAGGACAAGACTTGCCAGCATGTTATCCTGAAGTCTCAATGCCGCGGCTCATTACGGATTGGATTAATACACTTCCCCGTCACGACGGTGCGCCCCTTAGCCTTCTCTGTACGCCGTAAGGCTGAGTCCACATGCACCTATCGTATTATAATTATAGTTATAGGTACATTATCTTTTTAAACTCTGGGTCTCAAGCGTTCACCACCTTATGAAGGCGCCATATATGTCCCTGGATGTATGCTTATAGAAGTGAAACCAGGTAATACACTTCCAGGATTGAAAGGGTTGTAGTGAGGCTACGGTAAGAGATGAGCATGAGAAACGAGAGAACAGACCGTATGAGGGGAAATATGCAGGAAAAGCTGCAGATATATAATAAGACTTATGGTGCCCAGGTCCCGATGGCACCGGTCATTCGGCAAACCGCTGAACCCAGTCCATACCACACCTCCAAATATTTTCATCGCCGTGGAAATCGATCAATAAAATTTCTTGCATATGGCCACATCAAATGCACGATTTATCAACTGGCGGGGGAGTGTCCAAGAAGAAATAAATCTCAGAGAAGCGAGAGACGAGGAGCTATGCCAACTCAAAGCCTTGCCGTACCACGATCGACTCACCGAGTTCGTTCGTGGATCCGTGTGGGGGACAACATTAATGTTCTCGACTTCAGGCCTTTGCATGCCATGAATGTTCGCCATCTTCAGCGGAGGCTGGCGAAAGGAACACAATATCTACTAAATCCGACCGCGTGTCACGCTCAGCTAGAGCGCATCAGGCAAACACCGAGACAACTTGAACATATTAGGTAGCAACATGGCAAGCATCAAGTGATAATTATCCTAACTTTTATGCAGGCAGTGCTCTTTGCGATCTTGAATTTGTTCATACAGCCGGATGGGGGACAGCTTTTGTCAAGGATATAGCAGCATCTACAATTGACAATGGACCAGGTTCCAAGTTGTCAGGGTCTATATTGTCAGAGTTCAACCTACAGCTATCAGGAGACTCTGGGACAATTATAAGCGCTACTCAGACGCCGATCTTTTGGGATTATTTGATCCGTTCCTCGAGCGGCAAGAATGGCCCGTCAACACGGGGCAGGACCAGGGGAAAGCAGAGGATATCAAGAAACGTGCTAAAGAGTTCCACATGGCTCTAAATTGATTCTTATTTGCAATTCTCGGTGATTCTTTCTACAATGGCGACGAGCTTTTGCAGGACCTGGCTTAGCCTGCCCTTGCAAGTACCTGGGAGAAAGCCCACCCTTGGCAGTCGTGTCAGGGAGTCCTCTACCTCGCGCTGGCGTCAAGTAGACCGATCTGACAGCATCCCGCAAAAGTCTGTGTTAATGCTAATGCTAATGCTAATGCTATCGGCATTGTGATTTTGATTTTGATTTTTTTTGGTCTCTCAGATGTTGTTATTTGATGAAGGAGTCGCAGGTACTTCATGTGGACGGATTGTGAGCGGCAGGTATGGTGCACTGAACCCTGAAGCAACGGTCCCTTTTGACGTCACTAAAATTTTTACAGACCCTGCCAACGATTGTAAAAGCTCCGTGATTACACTGAAGTTGGGTGCGCCATCTCCTTATTTGACGCAAAAGCGTTCAAAAGACTGGACCTCTTGAGCTTGGGATAGAGACTCGGTTTGTCTATCGCAATGGCCGCGGAAGGCTCGTCCCAAGCAGGTCTGGCGCAGGACGTGGACACGGGCGACAGCACCAACAACAACCCCGACGCAGCCGTGACGATACAGAGGATCCAGGAGCTCCTCAAGACCAAGAACGACACTTCAAGGTTTGTCGGCCTCGCACTTCTAAAGTCTGTCCTCGACAACTCACCACAACTCCGAGAAGATGAGGAAGCCGTCACGACACTGTGGCACAGCGTGTCGCCCAAGTTCCTGGACCGCCTCCTGAGGAGCGGTGCCAAGGCGGGCCCATCGCCCAAGGACGCCAGGGACATGATCGATATCGCTGTCGGTGTCGTCCACATCTTCTCGGTTCTCCTCCCAGACGAGTCAAAGAAGGAACCGAGCCTTGTCGGTCGGGTACCAGCGCTGGTGTCGGTGATACTGCACAGGCAAGTCATCTCTTCCCCCACATCTCGAGCCTCCGCTGACGCGCCGACGCAGCTCCAAAGAGACGACGCAGCTTGTGCTGCAGACTCTACTGACTCTCGTCAGCCGGCCAGAAGGGGCCAAGGAGTTTGTTTCCGTGGACGATGTCAGCGCTCTCATCGAGATTGCCCCCTCGCAACCTCTGGCGTTGAACATCTTTCTCTATGCTTACGCTCAGTCCGCCGCCTTCGTCGAAGATGCGGCTTCTATGCAGTCCAAGCTTGACAACATCATCCAAAGCCTGGTCGCATCTTTCAAGGGCACAGATGCTGTCACCCTTCTGGCCTTCCTCGCCGAGCTCCTGCGGAGACTCAGCCCCGAAGTGAGCTGCCCGGGTGGACCTGCTCTGAGTGCTTGTGACTGACCATTCCACAGTGCCTAACCCAAAATCCAGCCTGGTTGAAGACCATCACGGGCTTCATCCGCAACCTCGTGACTAGCAAGCCAACAGCAGCTGGCCGTGCGGCTTACACAAACCTCGCCGCTACCCTACTTCAGATCTATCCCGCTGCGGCATCAAAACTGCTTTTCACCGACGAGGGCAAGTCAGAGAAGCCGTTCCCATACCTCCTGGTCAACCTGGTACTCGTCGACCTCCGCTCATCCTTCCCAAATCTGCTGGCTAAACTCAACGATCCCAACTACGAAAGTATATCCAAGCGTATCGCATCAGCCTTTGACGTCGTGTCGGCCTTCATCGGCTTCCTCGTCCGCTTCCTAGAGGACGAAAGCCCCGAGAACTCCATATCGCTCATGATGGCACCAAACTTCCTATTCAAACTACGACAGTCAATTGCCGAGACCCTGTCCCTCGCGATCGAGTACCTGCGCGACCGGTGGGACGGCGCAGAAGCAGGCGCCATGGGCCTCCACCCAGACGCAAGGCCAGGCGCGGCCAACACATCGCGGGGCTCCCACTTCACCCTGTCCTGGGACTCCAAGATTGACCGCGCCAACCAGGACCCCCTCATCCTCGCCGCCATCAGGACGCTGGCCCTCTGGCTGCGGGAGGACGAGAACGACATGCTGAGGAGGGAGGCCACGGGGCTCACTGACATGTTCATGGACCTCTACAGGTCCAGCGCGGAGCGAGGGGCGCGCCTCGACTTCAGGCGGCCGGTCCTCGTCGCGCTGGAGGGCACGACCGCGCTCGAGGACGGCGCCGCGGCGCTGCTGGAGCACGACGGCTGGGACGTCCTCACGCGGGACCTGCTCGCCATCCTGCGGTCGACCTCGTCCGCGAGCGACGAGGCCGAGGCGGCCAGGGGCGTCGAGATCGTGCGCGTGCTGATCCCGGCGGTGGAGGGGGAGAGCCCCGGCAGCCGCGAGGCGTGGATGGCGGTCGTCACGGCCGTCGCGGGGTGGGACGTGCCGGACGCCGAGCAGCCACCTGCCGTGTACGAGTTCCAGGTCGCTGTGCTGCAGCTCGTCGCGGCGCTGATGGAGAACACGCGCCCTGGGGTGCAGAGGCGATATGTCCATTCGACCAGTGCCGTGCTTGGCATCGTGGAGCAGCTCATGGGGAAGATTGTCAAGGTGCATGACGAGGCGCTGGAGGATAGCCTGAGGGATGTGGAGACTACCCTCAGCGGGCTGAGGTAGAATAGAGGCCTGTCTTTGTGGCTTCAGTCGGCAGTGATGCTGTGCCTGTGAGGGACCTTTTCCTTCGTTAAGATCGAGGAATCAGTCCAGCACACAGGCTGAAAGGGTCAAGCTAGAGAACGGGTTCATATCACCAGAGTGTGAAGTGTGGCACATATTGTTGTGGATGTATTAAGGAGCAGAATACATATGCACGGTTACAGTACCTTGCTATAATCTCCTGGTGTGCTAACTGTCGGCAATTGGGTTCGCCTTATGGGTATTGTGCTTGGGGAGCCCTGGTTTATGCTTTTTTACTATGTTTTTGCTGACGATGAGAATTGGAAAGCAAGGATCATATATTCCTATCCGGAAACCATACAAGTTTTATCGTCCCAATCTCTGAGCACATAGAATTTCCATAAGCAGGGCAAAATGGACAAGACAAACACACGGGTCAAGAAATGCATACAAGCCATTCCAGGCCTACCTGCAGGGGTCGAGCCGCCTGGACCCGTCTGGGGTCAGCCCTGCCAGTGATGTCACATGCTAAGACAAGCCTACGGTCTAAACCCATGCTACACTGAGCAGCTACGATACAGCGCCCATTTTACTGCGAAGAAGCCATTCAACTTTTTTCAGTCTTCACCACAACATCCCCGTCCATTTACGCAGACAACGCGACGACGCGCGCCACACAACGCATCGCCCTTCGACTCGACGATCACTGCCTCGAAGCCACATTGCGCAAAGATTCGCAGTGCCCCACGATGATCCAATAGACAAGTAGAGGCCCAAACTTTTATCCGGTTCTGTTCGAATCCCGGCAGCCTGTGATGGGCGCACGACAAACACGATGGCAACGGACCCCGAAGACCAGCCCTCACCCGTCCCGGAACCCTTGACCGACGGAGACAGCCATGCCACAAGCAGCGACTCCGACAGCGACTCGGGCGAGTCGCCCGCACCCCAGGTAGAATGGCTAGCCACGGCACGCGCGAAGCGGTCCACCGCCGGCAACCGCATGAAGTCGATGCTCGCCAACGAGGAGCCCGCCGACGAGGACTCGGACCTGGAGCTGCTGTTCCAGGAGGACGAGGACGACGCCGGGTTCAGCGACAGGGGCCAGGACGACGGCTCCGACGCGCAGATGGACTCGTCCGACGACGAGGACGAGAACGAGGCCGAGGCCGAGGACGAGGGCGAGAAGGAGCTGCAGCGCAAGGAGCGCGACAAGAAGCTCGCGGCCCGCAAGCGCAAGGCCCAGCAGGCCATCCCCGCGCGGTTCAGGAAGAAGGTCCGCATCAGCCAGCCCCCGACGCCGACCAGCACCACCGCCGAGCCGCCCAAGCCCCGGCCCAAGAAGAAGTCGGAGCGCGCCAGCTGGCTGCCCTCGGCCGCCGACATGCCCACGCGCTCGTCCGACCGCAAGACCACCAGGCTCAGCAAGGAGCAGCTGCACAACCAGATGGTCGAGCGCGAGGAGCGGCGCAAGAGGCAGGTGGAGCTCATGGAGAAGAAGGCCAAGAAGCTCGAGGCCATGAAGAAGCCGCCCATGACGCAGGCCGAGAGGCTCGCCGAGGCCGCCCTGGTCGAGGAGACGAACTCAAAGAGCCTCAACAGGTGGGAGGAGGCCGAGAAGGTGCGCGAGGAGGAGCGCCGGGCCAAGCTGGCGGCGCTGAACAACCGCCGGCTCGAGGGCCCCGTCGTCACCATGTGGAGTGGCATCGTCGACCTCAGCGAGACCCAGCTGAAGAACGTGGGCAAGCTGGTGTCCATCGAGGAGAAACCCAAGCGGAAGAGGCCGTCCACTGCCGCTTCTACTGCCGCAAATACGGGCGCGAATACGGGTGCGAATACCGCCGCGCCGAGCCCCAAGCCAGACCAACCATCCACAGCCGTCTCGAATGCAGGCACTGCGGCTACGGCCAGTCCCAAGGCGGAGACAGCAGCTTCAGAGACAGTCCCCCCTACGCCGATTGCACAAGAAGGCTCCACCCTACAGACTGTGCCAGAAACACAAGGAGAGCCAAAAGGCCCCAAGAAAGAGGCGGCTGAGCAATCCGAGAGTACTGTTACACAGGTGCCTACTGAGAAATCCACGACTGAGTCTTCAGCTACTGGAAACCCAACAACTCAGCCTCTGGCGAGTGAGCAATCTACGTCAGAACAGCCTGCTGCTGTACAACCTACAACAGCACAGCCTACGACTGAACAAAACTCAACTGGGACATCCACGGCTGGGCAACCTGTGACTGGGCAGAACACCGCTGAGCCGACGACGAGTGGGCAACTCACGACGGGGCAGCCTGCGACTAGCCAACCTTCAACGGAGCAAATTACGACCCAAAAAGCTACAAACGAGCAGATCAGCACTCAGCAGACGCCGCCTTCATTACCAACGGCCACCGCACCCGCAGCTGCACCCCTTTCTGCACCCGCGCCCACGACAGTGCCGGTATCAACGCCAGTGCCGGCGCCCATAGCACCAGTCACCATCCCACCTCGCCCTCTATCTGCCTCGAGGCCCCAGTCCATGTCACCAGGAATCCCGAGTCCCGGCATATTCGCTCCCATGGCACACGCTCGTGGGACACCTCCCCCGAGGCCTCTGTCTGCGTCCCCAGCAGCCTCGGGCCCAGCAGCATCGCCCCCGGTTTCAGGCCCTTCTCCTCTCTCCGTGCCTCCGAAATCGAGAAATATGTCCCCTTCGATGCCCTCGCCACCCGTCAAGACGGAGCCGCAGAGCACCTCACAGCTGCCCTTGGCCCTTAGGCCGGATATAGGACCGCGGTTTATGCCGCCTCCGAATCCTCATCTCACCCAATCGCCCCAGCCGAGTGTCCTTGCCCCTCCAGTCGGCATGCCCAGCATGTTCAATGGACCGGTGCCGGTCTTGGGATACGCGGCTCAACATCCTCCTCGCCCCGCTGGCCTGGCTGCCCCAAATGGCTCTCACTCGCCTTCGCCTCTGAACCCCTCGTCACCTGCTGCGGCTCCCATCCCAATCCCAGGATCAAATCAAGCACCCAACCCACTTTCCGCTTTCCCAAGCCCATTCCAACAACCTCCTCCCGCACCGCAACCATCAGCAATCCATACAACGGCTAGCTTTCAGCCGATAATGCCAATCGCGGCACCTGTGCCCGCCGTTCCGGCTCCAGGTCCGGCTCCAGGTCCAGGTCCAGCCTCAGTTCCATCGCCAGGAGCGGCTCCTGCTCCGACCGGAACTCCCGCGAAGCTTACCAAGAAGCAACAGAAGGAGGCAGCAGCCAGCGCTAAGAAGGCCGCCAAAGCTGCAGCTCCGAAGAAGCCCCCTCCTCCACCTCCCAAATCCCCATCGCCCGAGCCGCCTCTGGAAGGCAAAGTCACCCGCAGCTGCATCATTCTCCAAGACTTTGACGAAGACGCCATCAAGAAGCCCGATGTCCAGACCCAGATCCTGTTCGGCCGCAAGATGACCAAGCTGGCGAGTAAGTCTACCCATGTTGGATCTGTCCTGTCCCGACCTCAAGAACAATAATGAAAGCTAATCAACACCGCCCGCCCCTCAGAACCCACCCCCGCGCCCCTGTGCGTCATCACAAACCACCCAGCCAAGTACAGGGACCCCAAGACGGGACTGCCATACCACAACGCCTACGCCTTCAAGGAGATCCAGAAGCTCGTGGCGGGCGACTTCAAGTGGAGCCAGCTCACGGGCACGTGGGTGGGCCGCGGCGACGACGCGGCCCAGGGCGTGCCCGCGCGGTTCACGCGCCCCGAGACGGAGGAGGAGAGGAAGGAGAGGCTCGAGCGCAAGGAGAGGGAGAAGAAGGAGGCCGAGGAGCGCAAGGCGCGGGAGGAGAAGCTCGCCGCGGAGGAGAAGGCCAGGCTCGAGGCTGCTGGGCCACCGCCGCCGCCGCCGACGACGACGACGACGACGAAGAGTACTGCCTCGTCCACTGGGCTGGTTCCGACGGCGCCGATGGGCACAACCCCTGCCCCGATGGCCCCGATGGCACCGATGGGACAGGGTGCCGACGCCCAGGCGGCGCCTGTCGCTTCTGGCTCGGTGCCGCTGCCAAACACCATCCCGGCGCCTGCGACCGCGCCTGCGGGATTACCTCCCCCGCCGGCGGCGATACCACCGTCGATACCGCCGCCTGGTGGTGATACAAAGGCAACAGTAGGACCGGCCCCACAGGCAGGACCGGCCCCGACGGTGCCTGGGCGGGCCGCGACAACTGGTGGAATGCCCGCTGCCGCTCCCGTTGCGGCAGATACCGACACCGTCATGACGCCAGCACCGCCGCTTGGATCCGGTGTGGACCAGGCGGGGCCCGCCGCCTAGTCCCTGGAACAGCTCGCGAGGCTGGCTCCGGATAGGCTGTAGCGGGTTAGATACAGGGTTATAAAGATACTTGATTCAGACAGCCGCCACTCCTGGTCCTTATTATTCCATTCCCCCCTCTCGTGAAGTCGCAATGCGTCGGGCAATGCAGGAAAAGTAGGGGCACATTGTGCCAGGCAGGCCACGGGATGGCGGCGGAAGTGTCGAGTGGTGACTTTGCTCTATGCTGATCGCAGTCTCATCCCACTGACGTCTGATCGAGTTATAACGTTGTTCGTCGTGATTCATTGCGTCCTAGAGGATACATACATCCCGAGCCCCACCGTCTCTTTCCTCTGGGAACGTCCTTCTGCCTTGAAGAACTACACCTGTATTCCCATCTGTCGTGACTGTGTGGGAACTGTACAGCAGGTACGAAATCGTGGTGGCATAACCGTCCTCACGAAATCAGAAAAGATGGATGCTTCTTAAAAATCCGGCTCACAAGGGCGCCCCAAAATCAATTGACTCCAGTGGTATCTCCTCCAAATCCAACCGTCAAAAAATTCATCCAGGCCGTAGACGACCATGCGCAGTGATACGAAATGCCGCCCCATCTCAACCCGAACCCAAAACCTCCTTTCCAAGAGACCAGATGCTGGTCAAAGCCGCCAAGGGGTACGTATTTATGCATCCACCACGCACGTCAAGGCTTATAAGCCTCCTCCGCCACAAGCGTCTCCTCCTCCCAGCACTTCTCCAGCCACCGCTCCGTCACCACATACGGCCGCCTGAGGTCCTCCCTCTCGCTGACCCGGGCGTTGATCCCCATCGCCACCTCGCCCGCGCCGTCGGCATCGCCCCCGCTGACGACGACAACATGCGTCACGTCGCCGTCGCCAAGGTCGGCCGCGACCTCGCCGCCCCCGAACCGGACCCACGCATCCAGGCGCGCCGTCGTGAGCCGGTGCTCCTGGCCCGCGACGTGCGCGAGCAGGACACGGCACCGCCGGAACACGTAGCCCCGCGAGCGGGGCAGCTCGTGGCCGCGGGCCTCGAGCTGGTCGTAGAAGGCGCCGTTGTCGAAGCCACGCGCCGCGGTGTTGTCGCCGTCGTCCGCCATGCGGTCCTCCCTCCAGCGCGCGAAGAGCCGGTCCATCTCGTCCCCGTCCAGGTCGCGGTGGTAGCTGTCGCCGAGGGGGTCCGTGTTCTCGAGGGCGAGGGCGCGCATGTCGTCGGGCGCGAGGTAGAGGTGCTCGTCCTCGTAGGGCAGGAGGTATTGCTGTCTGGCGCAGTCGACGAGCCACTTGGGGCTGATGATGTAGGCCACGCCCTCGGTCCTGGCCAGCGAGTTGACGAGCACCGTCTTCCTGTCGCCGACGCCGATCGCGGTGCCCTCGGCGACCTTCCTGGCGTCCTGGACGATGGAGCCGCCGTGCTCTCGCACGAGGTTCTGGAGGTCCCTCTCTAGCATGTCTAGGGCCTCGGACCCGGACGGTATGTAGAACGCCATGCCCTCGAACAGCTTGGACTTCTCGAACACGACGGCGCCGTCGTTCTCGGGGAGGTACAAGCCTGTCTTTGCCTTCTTCTTGGGTGCTTTCTTCCTCTTCTCCTCATATTCGATCTGTCTCTTTTGGTCCTCCCCCTTTTTGATCTCGAAGCGGACTTCGTTCCACTGGTCAATATCGAGGGCATCAGTCCAGCTCTTGTCAGTGCGTATGCCTTTGAAGCGAGGAAAGCGCAACGTCTTCATGACACTGAAAGAATTGGAGTCCTCGACGCTGGAGGCTTTGACCTCGATCACGATCGACTGGCTTGGTCGGATCCACCGGTCTGGCTTTTCTGCGTACCTCTCCCCGCCAGCCAGCTCGATGTATTGTCTTGCGCGCTTTGGGTTCCAGTCCTGCCACTTGTCCTCCGGGAGGAGACGTTGGATCTCTTCGTAATCCTCCATCTTTATGCCACCACCGACCTTAAAGAAACTGTAAAACTTCTCGGGATGAGCAGTCCCCGCTTCGATCTCCCTCTGGCTTGCCCTTAGTCCGCAGAGGAAACTTGAGAGAATCCCACCCCGTCTTCCGGTGCCATAGTACCCGCCTATGATGACACAATCCAGGGTCTCGCCGTAGTCTTTCATGTAGTCGGGCTTGATCTTGATCCAGTGGTAGGGGCGACTGTTTAGGTAATACTCAGCGTGCGGGTTCTTGAGCATGATGCCCTCCGCAGAGTCCTGGATGATCTGGCGAAGGTACGGCTCGATTTCCGAAGGCGACGTGCAAACCTGGTGGGGGTGGATTTCGAACCGCCCAGGGACATCCTGGATGATGTATTCCAGTAACTCGTGCCGTTTCGCGAGTGGCGTGGCGGTCAGGTCTTTATCGTTGTACAACAAGATGTCGAAAACCCGGTATAGAGGTCTGGGTTTCTCTTCGTCGTGCGGGTTCCTCTGCGCGTGTATCGCGTGAGTCTTCAGAGTCCCGAAAGTGACCATCCCGCCTTTCTTGGGGTCGAACCCAACCATCTCCCCGTCCAGAATGCAGTTTGGCACGCTGCGGAATGAGTTTCCCAGATGCCGTGTAAGGGCCGAATTGGCATCGTCAACTGACTCCCCATACAGATATGTGTAGTCCTTACCCCGTTTGGACCAGAACTTGAAACGGTATGCACCGTCCTCCATCTGAACGTGCATGAGCATCCTCTCCCCATCGACCTTCTCCTCCATCCAGAACGTCGGGTCGTCTGCAGGAAGCTTGAGTTGGCGAACGATCTTGTCCCAGGTCATGGCATTGCTGGCGGTTGGTGCAAGCTGGGGCATGAAATTATGCATTATATGGAGTCTCTGGTCGTCCTCCCCGATGCGAATTTCCGGGTCCGTGAGCTGCCGACAGACATCGCGCAGGTCGGAGTTGACATTGAAGAGGTCCACGCCATCTGGGTGCCATTTTGTCAGGACGGATTTCTCGGATACACCCACCCTGATCTGCTTAAGTATGATGCGGATGAGCCACTGCAGCTCCAGGGCGGACATGTGCAGGTAGAAGTCATCGAGGATTGGGAGCTGGTCGGCCTCTCTGCTAGAGCCTGCCAACTGGTCAAGCAGCTCGTTCACGCGTGATATGCTCATGGTGCCAAAGCCCTCTATCTCGACGCGCTTTTGCAAGGCCTGATAACAGCGTCCTGCGAAGTCACCAGCCATGCGGGTCGCCTCGGTCTGGCCGGGGTTCTTCCAGTTATTGAGACTCTTGGCATCTGGGTTGTTGTTGGAGATGCCGAGGAGCTTGACGAGCCGCTTCGCAATAGTCTGCTCCTTGAGTCCGTATACCGAGCGCTCGCTGTCGATTTGCGGACAAATGAGGCGCATGGCCGGGTAGATGTCATTCCCGACTTCTTGGCGCCATCTGGAAAAGAAACCTTCGAGGACCTCATTCGTGTGCACCCTCGTCGACTTGGCTTCCACCTTGATTCTTCCTACGCCTGGGGCATGGGTGAAATGAGTGGGTGCGGGGCCCTTCTTCAAGGGTTCAAAGAGGTCCTTGACAAGCTCGGCGAATGGTAGGGTGGGAGAATGGTTGTGAGGGGCCGGCTGGCTGGGTTGACTCATGATGGGCGAGAGGCTTGTGAGGTCAAGAAGGGATGGGTGTGTGTGACGGTTGGTTGATTGGGCAGATGATGGATATTAGATCATGCTGGTGTTGGGAATTGGATGGGGATAGGGCCATTCGGCATGTTGATGGAGAACGCGACGCGCGACGGGCGTGAACGTGTGCGTGTAGGTGAGAGTGAAGTGCTGCCTGGGACATGCGGCGCGGTTGCCTCGCCAGATCATGTGAAGTGAAGCTTACATCAGCTCGAGCCAACCGCAGACCAACAGCCAGCAGGCCAACAGCTTGAACAGGCAGACATTAATGTGCACGCTTTTATGTTTACAGCGCTGACCGTAATATTTTATCATATCCATCGGTTCCAAAGTCAGTGCAGCGCAACTCGCACTCATGCCTGCACATACAAAAGCTGACCGACCACACAGCCCACACAGCGTCCCATTGCTCTGGTAATCTGATCAGACAATAAAAGAGGACCCATCTCGATGTGTGGGGATCCGAGGAAGCTCAAAAGTCAATTGCACTAGTGTTGGTGTTGAATCATATTGTCAGACTGTCGAGCAAGAGAGTCACCACGTTGCGTGCTCAACCCGGCTAATATGACAGTGTGGTGCACCCACACCGGGACACGTGCCGAACATATCCACGTATCCACAGATCTGGGGCACTGGCCGTCTGGAGCAAGATCTCCATGTCGGAAAATACATTCAGAAATGGTCCTCGCCTGTGAGTAGTAGTGTTGAGAAGGGCTGAGAGGGTGCACACAGTACCTAGGCAGGCAGGTGAAGGATGGCAGGATGACAGGATGGGAGGATGGCCCCTGCGGCGATCTCCTCGCCCGGGAGTTGGAGTGGTTGGTTGCATCATTACCCTGTAATGGCTGTCACACTAACTCTGCGGGTTCCCGTCGTGGTGGGACCTGCAAAGGGGGTCGCGTGCCGCCGACGGGTGGTGGGACTGGGAAAGCTTTCATGCAGAAGACGGCGGACAGGGGGCCCGAAGGAGGCGAACAGCAAAACCTCCAAGGTGGTCTGTCATTTGGAATAAAAATACAAGCAGAGACCGCATCATGGACATCAAGCCACGCCGTCTTCAGGGCCTTGCCGTGCGAGAGACGGAAGCCATCGGGACCGGCTGGACGGGCTTAGTTGGCACAAGAGCCGTCAATTGGCATTGAACAGGCTTGACGTCATCCATCGACGCCTCGGGACAAGCTACCTCCAAGCTCAGGGCCCGGCTCAGAGCACCACCATGCGGCAAGCCATGCCAGTTCAGTATACCTACCAAGTCAGCCAGTCTGCCAGTCCCGATCATATGATTCTCTTGGCGTGCCGATTCCAACATTTCAGCTCAACCCAGCATGCCCAAACTGGCCCAGGCCACTCATCGACGTCCACATCTCCAGTATTATACCACAATAGGCCTGCTGTAGTGGGCCCCTTCCATTCGATGCAAGGTGGCCGCAGGGCATACACACACTGTCTCAACTCGAGTTGGGGTTTCAATGGCAGGGCAAAGCAAGGCACGAGGCGTGGTTGGGCATGTTGCAGAGCTCACGTCGAACGACATGACATGACCCACCCACTTAGCAACAAGTTCTACCGCACCATGCCCCATATAGTGTGTGCACTATGTTGGGATTGAATTGATACGACAGTCCCAGTGTAACCCTGTTCCCAGCTTCCCATCCCTGCCAGCCTGGCCCCTCTGTTTCTGCGACGCGGAACTCAACATGAGGCCTCTTTTTGTTAATCTATCCAATTCTGATCGTCGCCCGCAGCCGCCAGGTGGATTAGCCGCCCACGTTTGAGTCTGTACATGGGCAGTCTGGCAGTCACTGCACATGTGGTGTCAGAGGGTGGCTGGTATGGCAGTATGGCAGGGTCATGGCTGGTCATGGCTGATGGCAGAAGCTTCCGTGTTACACCAGGAGCTCTAGCTGCGACTGTGGGACTCAACGACAGACCGTTCTCGCCAGTGCCCTGGCCTTGGTGACATGCAAGCCACATAGAAACGAGATTCGAGGGCAGACAAAACAACACCTGGGAACACGTCCATGGCGTTTGTCCCACTGCGGCCTAGCACGTAGGGGCTGAGCCGCACACACGGTCAAGATCGACACTGGGCTGCCCATCTCATCATGGACCGCATTTGGGCGGCTGGGCGGCTGGAACTGGAAACAGCGATGTTGCTCTCTGCCAGTGCCAGTGCCACTGCCATTCCTGCTTGCTTTCTGGCAGTCCGCGCAGCCAGGCCGGTAACCCGGCACATCCACTAGCTGCAACGGGAGGTAGCTTGATGCTGCAGCTCGTTCCATTGGCATTGTTCAATTTCCACACCCCGATCTCGCCCTTGCCCTTTGCGAAATCACCCCTTGACACGCACCCTGTCTTTTTTTTTGACGTCGGTGCTCCTGTACTTATGACGTATTGGTTCACGTCACAACCACGGCAGCAAACGTAGGTACCACACTCTCCCACCCAACGGCAGACCACGCAGGCACGTTTGGACCAGACTACCTGCCACGCAGTACCTGCCTGCCTACCAATGATGTACATCCTCAGCTCGTAGTCTGGACTACGACCAAGGACCCAACCATTCTCGTCCCATCCCATGCTTGCTTGCATCTTGGTGACTGGCTCTCAGTCAAAGCTCTATAAACCAACTTTAGCCATCCACCCCCCTTCCTCCGCTGTCTCCTTCCTTCCCCCCTTTGCCATCTGCTGTTGACGAAGCTCATTCATCAACAAACACCACCACCCTTTCCCAACGACGTGATACCCCATCCCCCAACGCCCCCTTTTTTGATACCCAGGCAATTTTTGTCAAAAGGCTCAGTCCACCGCCAATTAATCGACCCTCTACTATCACAGTAGTAATTCCAAGCACACAACTACAGAGTAATCATGACAACTAACGTCAACAAACCCGTCGACGTGAAGGCCAAGGAGGCCGACGTGAACAGGAAGCTCCAGATCTACGGCATTGCGTCTGCATTCCAGAACGGCAAGGTTCCATCCGTAGGTCGCATCTGCTCGTGTCCCAAAGCCAATTGACCGCGCTGACCTCTTCCGTACTAGAATGCCCAAATCGATGTTGCCCTGAACAGCTTCCTGGCCTCCAAGGCCCTGTCTTCGCCCTCAGACAAGCTTTCCACCGAGGGCAAGGCACTTGTTAAAGACTTCCGTGAGGTTGTCACCCAGGCCAAGAATCTCCTGTTGTCCAAGAACGAGGGTAATTTGCTCCAGGACTTCATCTGGCAGACTACGCAGTTCGATCCCAAGGCTGTTGGCACACCCAATGCCCCTGTCAACAAGGAGACCGCACAGCAGCACGGCGACAAGGCACTGCAAGGATTGCGCACTCTGGGCACCTTGATCATCACCAATGGCCAATTCCGGAAGCTTCGTATGTGCCACCCACTCCAGTTTGCCGTGTGGAACGCGCCCACCACTAACATCTCCATAGTGAACGATGCCAGCATCCTGTTGCGCGATATTGCCGGTGACGCCGCTACTAACGCCGCCGGCAGGGTTAGGCCATCGGAGGATCGATTGTCCCAGATTGATCGGCCCGCCGACGACAACACCTGGCATGAGAAGCCCGACTTCTCCAAGGACAACATTAGGAGTCAAATTCAGAAGAACTATAAGGGCAACGACCCTCAACAGGACGCGCAGAAGGTCGCTGAGAACGCAGCCAATGCTGCTCAGGATCCCAGCTCAGACAGCGGGGTCAACGTCGCGGCCGGCGTTGATGCTGCGAAGCAGACCGCACAGGAAAAGACCGGTATAACCGAGCAGGATGCTGCCGCGGCGAAGGAAGCTGCCAATAAGCGGGCCGCAGAGTACCGCGCCAAGACTCTGGAGTACCTCAAGAAGAAGGTTCCCCAAGAGCGTCGCGAGCAGACAATTTGGCGCTTGAAGAAGATGATCCTTGAGTGTCAGCAGCATCCTGACTACCAGGAGGCTATCACGACCCTGCTTGACCTGGCCGAGCAGTACGGTGGCCACGCCAGCACCCTGGCTCAGGGTGGTCAGGGCACTGTTAAGGGCGCCCGCTCGTCCCTTGCTCAGGCTGAGGCCGATCTCAAGACTCTGATCGAGCGGTTTGCAAATGGCACGTCCAGCGATGATTTGTGGTCAGCCGTGAACCAGATCTACGAGGATGCACAGAAGGACCCAGAGCTGAAGGACTGGTTCAAGTCCTTGGACAAGTACATTCGCCGGTCTCTTCAAGAGAACGGTTACATCCTCGAAGAGGCGTCTACCCAGGAATGGAACAGGCTGTACGACCATGGCGACTACCTGCTTCGCCAAAAGTACAAGACCCACACTGATCGTGTCATTGATGAGGTCAAGTTCCTCGCCGGCCAGTTCGATGAGGATGCCCAGAACAAGCAATTCGCCGCCACCGTCAACAAGCTCTTCACTGACCTCGGCAACGACGAAAATGGCAAGCCAACCTTCAAGCCTCACCTGGTGAAGGACCTCACCGAAGTCATCCTCCCGCTTGTGTTCGAGAACGTTGCTTACATTCCCGTCCCTCGCGTCGAGTACTCTGACCCACAGGTCGACGCTGTCATCGAGAACCTCGTCCTCGAGAGCGATAACTTCACGCCCAACCTGTTGGAGATCAACAGTCAGAACCACATGCGGTGGGGACGCAAGAAGGTTACCAGCAAGCACCAGCATGCCTTCGAAATCAAGGTTTCGGGCGTCCAGATGGATCTGCGGGATGTCAGCTTCTACGTCAAGAAGAAGCAGGGATTCCCTTCCATCACCGACCAGGGTGTGATGGACATTGTGTTGGCAGGCGAGGGCTTCGGCTTCACGCTGAAGATGTCTTCGGCGGACAAGAAAGACTCGCAGAATTTCTTCAAGGTCGACAAGGTTGACGTCAACATCAGCAACATGAAGCTGAAGGTGAAGAAGTCTAAGCATAAGCTGCTGTTCGCTATTGCCAAGCCTATTGCGTTGAAGGCCATGAAACCCGCAATCCAGAAGGCTGCGGAGAAGGCCATCAAGGACAACTTCAACCAGGCGGACGCCTTCTTGAAGCAGGTTCAGGTCGAGGCGAATCGCGCCTTGGAGGAGGCTCGCGAGGATCCCAAGAACGCCCCCAACATCTACAAGCGCTATGTCGACGCCTTCCAGAAGCAGCTCCTCCAGGGCAAGAAGAAGGCCGTCGATGCCGTGGCCGATAAGAAGGTCAACTACGCCATCACCCAGGAGGATAGCATGTTCAAGGACATCAAGCTACCGGGAGGTATCAGCTCCAAGGCTACCGAGTACAAGGAGCTGGCCCGCAAGGGCGAGAAGTGGGAGTCGCCCGTCTTCTCCATCGGTTCTGCTAAGAGTAAGTGACTAGCTGCCACTCGCATCGCACCGCAACTCTTTCCAGGTAACAAAGCACTGACAAGCAAACAGCAAGTACCGATATCCCTGTTGCGCCCAAGGTCACCCGAAAGCCTCACACCACCGGCGCTGCCACGAACGGTTCCAACACTAATGGTAGCACCACGCTCACCGACAATGGCAACATCAAGAGTGACCTCAACGCCGCTACCAATAATCAGTTCACCCAGTCCACCCCTGCAACCACTGTCTCCTAAGTCATAAGTTGAGGACGGAGCAGCATTAAAATTGACGATGATGAGATACCCACGGAAACGAAGACATCGATTCACGGAGCATTCTCTACGGAAATGGATTCTCGCGCGCGTGCGGGTATGTTGAAGAAAAATGACGGCTCTTCTCCTTTGTTGAATAACGCTATCGGACATGCCATGATTGGTCAACCTTTTGATTTCCTTTTCTTCTTATACCCGGACGGTCGTGGACTTTCATAACTTTGATACCCGGTTTGGGCAAACCAGTCTCTTTCTCAGCCGGGGATAGGCGGGCTGCAGAAGTGTAATGCGGGGATTAGTAATGGAAAGAGAGGTTCCTGTTTTCACAATCATTTCATGTCTCCTTTTTCCCTCCGTCTTTCGGCTCCTCCGCAACCGCGTGCTCACCACTCTACTTAATTCCGTAGTACGTAGAATTGGAACACAAAATAAGAAACTTGGTTTGTTTGTTCGACTGGCTGTGCAATTGTCAGCGAGGGGCTCGAGCTACATATGGTGTCAAGAAATATTGCTGATTCATAAGCACGAGTGGTTCACAGTTTTGCGAACATGTTCCTAGGTATAGAACATTGGTGTTGGTCTGCTTGGTCATGACCTTGAGGCCCTCAATCCTGGTGGTTGGCCTGAACATTGGAGTGTTCAGGACATGCTGGAGTGACTCAAGTTAGAGAGTTAGCCACAATACATCGTGGTCGATATCACAGATGCGCCGCTTATAAAAGGGTCAACTCCCCCGGCTCTGCGGCTCTGAATCTCACCAACACAAAACGGTAGACCTCCTCCTGGTCTATCTTACAGTACACAAGTGAAGAATGGCAACGCGACTCATACCCGAATTCAATAAAGACTCGCCAGATCCAAAAAAGGAGACAGCACCCATAAATCTGAGGCTCGGTCCAAACGACACTTGACACAAATCGACAGCAACCGGGTGTAACCAGGGAGAAAAAGGAAATGCGACCGCGTCCAAGACAGTCAGAACGAGAGATTTACGACTGCCAGTGAAAGGAGACAGCCATCATCCCCAAAGTCGGTCTCATGTGTCTCTTTCGCACCCGCAAGGTCGGTCTCACGTATCCCTTTCCTCCTGCCACAGACATACTTTAAGTACCGCGCGATTAGGTACTGACCACGAGTCTTTGTTCGCTCTAGCAGAAAAGCAAAGCCCGTTCTAGCACGACCACCCACCCACGGCCCAGAAGAAGGACGACGATGCCCATGCCGACGATGATGCCCATGCCCATGCAGATGCCAATCTGCACAGAGTGCATCCTCCCAATGGACACGATCGGCCACGTCACATGGGTCCTCGACGCCCCGCAGCCGCAGTGCTGCCCCTGCGCGGCCACTGCCTACCCCGGCTGGACGTACAACCACCACCGGGGGATGTGGCTTACCTGCCTCGGGTGCGGCGGCGGCGCCGCCGCGGGCGTGCTCTCGGGGCCCCCCGTGTACCGGGTCGAGCACCAGTGTCCCGGCTGCTTGATCGACGGGGTCAGGGTCTTTCACCGGCCCGTGGTTGTCGAGCGGGATAACCCTGCGGCTGAGGAGAGGGAGAGGGAGCGGCGGGAGAGGGCCAACCTGGCGGGGGCGAGGCCCCGGCCCAGGGCGAGAAGTCGGAGTCGGAGTCGGGCTCCTCCTGTTCCTCCTCACAGGGTCGGCAGGGACCAGCGCGCGCGGAGGTCTCATCATGGTGGCGGCGGCAGGATGAGCATGGGACCGCCGCCGCCGCCGCCGGTTGGGACCTACTATGAGCCCAGGCCGTCGTGGAGGGCGAGGATCGTGGACTGGGCGTGCCGCACCGTGCCGGTGTTTGTGCCGCCCCCGCCGCCCAGGTTCGAGTTGTGGATGGAAGCCGCGCCGGCGCCTCAGTACTACTACCACCACCAGCACCACCAGCATGGGCGATCGTCGTCTGCGGCCC
Source organism: Diaporthe batatas (assembly GCF_019321695.1). Lineage (NCBI taxonomy): Eukaryota > Fungi > Ascomycota > Sordariomycetes > Diaporthales > Diaporthaceae > Diaporthe > Diaporthe batatas. The sequence continues at coordinate 705,518 of NW_025408557.1, read as the reverse complement.
CATCATACTGGACCCGGAGGAGATCGCCGTCGTCCGTGCCCCGGGGCCGACGGGGCGGCGGGCGTCGGTCATCTAGGTCCAGATCTAGATTCGCGCCTCCGAGTTACCGGGGGCGGGGACGGAGCATGCCGCCGCCTCGTCCCTACCGGGGGACATCGGTGTCTTCGTACGCAGCGAGCGATGAGGACTCATCTTACGAGAGAACGCGTACGCCGCCATGGAGGAGAAAGAACAAAAGAAGGTATGAGAGGGATCATGAGAGGCTGCGTCAGGGGCGGCATCATGAACGATCGTATCGTGAGCCTTACTACTACCAAGAACAACCGCGGGTTGAATACCGGGGAGCTTGGGCCTGGACACCGGTGGATTCACATTGGCGACTTTGGTGAGTACGGTCCTTGGTAGGGGAGGCATATGTCATGCTCTTCTAAGAAATTATTGTTCGGGGTGTAGGCATTTATTAGTCTTCTTTTTGGAACCGTTGTTTTGGTGGTTCATAAGTAGGTACCTCGTTCCAAGGTTTATAAATTCATGCTTTTCTCTTGACCAATTTAGCCCCCAAAAGCAAGTAGATGCAGTATGTGCGTACCTACGATGCTACAATTCAAGTTGAAAGTTGTTCTTCAGTATAAAAGGGTGTGAATCTCAGTCAACGCCCTACTATCATCACCTATTCTCAACCGCTGCACTGATCTTGGTCATGCAAGTCTTGATGGCCTTGAAAAGGGTTGTGAGTCGTCAGTTCCCGAGGTCAATCAGTGATATTTCTAATCTAAAGCGTCATGGTTTCTATGATTTGACAGCCACGACACTGATCTCGGTGGCTACTCTGATAAGGGAAGACATGCATGTTTGGCCTATATTGCATATCCTAACGGGCCCATGGCAAAGGTGACGCGAAAAGTTTCCAGTGGTGGCATAATATCCAAAACTACAATAATAACTCCGTTCAACTGATTGCCTTGCCTTGGTATGCAAACGATCTCTGACAGTGTAACAATTTGCTTGGGACAATTTCTCGTTGAGTACTCACTTTGGCCGATGCCTGCGACAAAGCATTAGGTAGGTTGAACGCAATTTCCGTCATTATGCCTAACGCCAGCCTGGGACTGCTCAAGTGCCCAATCACGTATATAAACCACAGACCCACGGGACATCATGACTGCTGTTAGTAAGTTACGAAAGAATGCTCGTGAAATGGAGAAGGGCGGTTAGAACATATAAACCGCTTCTGCAACCCAAGTAGTCCGGCTTTGAGTCCAGACCTGGACTCCTCACCACCCTCGCTCTGAGTTCCGACTGGGCCGTAAATCAAAGTTCGGTACTCATATTGCCTACTATTATTCAAACTCTATCTGCCAAGGGCGTGTATGTGCACTCATCTTAACACAGGTGCCTCGAGCCTCCATTGACTCTTATCCCTAGTACCAGCAGCAAAAACATCAAACATGCCAGAACATCAGGAGTCACCGCAGCATTCCGAATCTTCCGAACCTTCAAAAACTTCGAAACGACGTCGCACACGGTACTGCAGGAATTGTGGCAGAGACCTGAACGGGCTGGGAGGGATCATTTAATGCGTCGTGGCAGAGGACGTGCCGTGCCACTGCATGGACCGCGCATCCCAGGATCCACGCACCGGCGTTGATCCCCGCGGGCTCAGTCCGTGCATGAACCGGTACTGCAACAAACAGGACCCTAGATATCCCTGGGGGTGCGTGGAGTATGACTTCACCATGTATCGCGGTAAATGTCGCAGTTGCGATGGGACGGGGGTCTACGACGAGATGGGGGAGACGCGGTGTGCGGGCGACGACAGGCGCCGGCATAACAATCAAGGCGGTTCATTGTGAGGTCCCGAGGGAGAGCAGTTTTATGAGTTTATGGTACGGCCGGGATGGTTGGGTAAGGCCACCTGGGGAGGGGCTGTGGAGAGTCACTATGCAACAAAGCACTTGTTATGAGTTCTAGCAGCAATGGAAGTTGTGCCCGTTGACTTTAATCAAGATAGCCGTGGGTGAAGTGGTGTGGTTGGACAAATTCAGAAGCCAACAATACACTGCCACTTGTGCTTTCTCATCGGGGCAGGAGTAAATAATAATTGTGGCCCTGCACCTAGAACTGAATTGTTCTCCGGTTGAGAACTTATGCTTGGACGGTGGCATTGCTGTTCATCACTTGAGTTGGTCTTCTAGACCATACAGTCCCATTGACATAGTTAGATGTGGACAGGCTGGAACTAAGCTTGATATTTTCCATGCATAGATCTTTTTCTTTTCTATTCGGTATCCAAGTTTCCGGCTGGATGTAATTGTATCTTATAGTCTCAGCTGTTCCCGATATCTCTTTTACATTCCTATTTTCAGGGCTCTTAGTTCAAGTTGTTAAGAATGTCAACTGAAACAGTTTGAGAGGGAATGGCGCAGTTAAACGATTTTGTATCAAATAATCCGCTAGCTACACCCAGCTTGTAGTGCATTCCTTTGCAGCCTATGAAGTATGATGCTAGATCGGTAAATAGCAAATGCACATGTCAACCACTTCAGAGCTAACGACTCGTATTCGCCAGTAATGAGTTGCGTGGATAAGCCGAGGCCGTGAGTCCTAAAGGCTGTCCAAATAGTACTATTAGTAACTTACATAGGCATCAATGGTACAAGCTGGAGGCCTGCGAGGGACCCTCAACCCTATTGTACAATATATTCTACTTGAATTCGGAATTCCATTTATCATGTCCGTTGAAACGAGGTTTGATATTACCTAGTATCTGAGCCTTTTCAAGCTAGGGACAACACCAAAGGCTATGACCGCGCCGAATTATTTTCGTAGATGTAGAAATAGGTACCTGTCACCGTGCATCCTTTTCTCAGCGGGATTTTCAGAATAGCCTGTCAGCTGAAACTTGCATCCACACGAACCATTGGAGGGATTGTCTGCTGACACCTCATCACTGTGGCGGGCGCATGGGGCTGAGTGGAGGGGGTGTGACCTGCAGGCAATTTTAGGCCCCAAGAATCCAAGGTGGAGGCTCTCTGCCAGCCCACAATCTGAGCTTCGATTCCCAAGTACTCGGGAAATCAATCCATCTAATATACAGAGCCTCGAATTCTGTGAGAACACCTCAACCCACTCCGAGGATCTGCTTCTGTTAGGTCTACCAGCTACAAGTACCAGTCAGCCCACACACACCCCAACTGTGGAAGGGGCTACGGCCGCACGAAGAAAGTACAATGGATCCTTGGACGATCATCGGGACTACATCGGCAGTGCTCAGTTTTGCCGAGTTCGCGTTCGCAATCGTAAAGACCGCGGTGGACATCAACAAGTCCGAAGATGGCGCCTCGGAGGACAACAAGAGGCTTGCGGATGTCACCAAGAACGGACAGGAGCTCCTAGCCCAGATGTCCGAGTTTAAGATATCACAGGCCCAGGAACCCACGCTTGGGCCAACTGAGGATAGCATGCTGGCCACGGCCGAGCAGTGCCGACTCCTCGGGGAGAAGATCCTAAAGTTTCTGGACAAGATGCAAGCGAACAAGGAGGGCTCGTTACGGTCATCCCTCAAGGCTGCTGCGAAGGAGGTTTGGTACAAGAGCACGGTCAAGGGGTTGAATGAGCAGCTTCAAAGTTGCAGGACACAGCTGAATACGCATCTGCTGGTAGTAGTTGGGTAAGTAGTGGGAATAACTCATAAGTAAACTCGCATTTGACAGGGTTTGCTGATCATAATTGCCGAGCCGATGGATAGGTCTAGGGCAGGCAAAAGCTTTGAAAAGCTACTCATTATGCACTCCGCTCAAGCCAACGACATTTCTCGGCTACAGAGCCTTGTGGAGAGGCTCTCACGGAACCAAGAGCTTGAGCTCGCTCAGATCGGACAGATAGCAGAGATATTCGCCCTGCCCGACACCATTCTCGAAAACATCAACAGGAAAAGGATCCTTAAGGGGTTGGAGTTTGACCAGATCGAGGCCCGGCACGAGCAGATCTCACAGGCGGCCCGTGACACTTTTGGTTGGTGCATTTCGGAAGAGGCCGTACCAAGAGGCCAGGGACTTCTTGACATCTCACTCAAGAAGTGGCTTCGAGCCGGCCATGGCATATTTCACATCTCCGCGAAGCCTGGTGGCGGCAAATCTACGCTGATGAAAATGCTAGAGAAGCACAGCTCCACGCACTCACTGCTCAAGACGTGGGCGGGGGACAAGACCTTGGTGAAGGCCAATTTCTTTGTGTGGAACGCAGGTGTTCCACTCCAGAAGAACCTACAGGGGATGATACGGACACTTCTCAGGCAGATCCTCCAGCAAGTACCGGAGCTCATCCGGACGCTTTTTCAAAAGTACTGGAACCCGCGCGGCTTTTATCCCTGGATGAATCTGGAAGATTTGAAAATCAGTCTTGAGGATATCGAATCCGCCACCAAACATTTGATGACCGACACGGATATTGCGGATCACCATCGTTTCTGCTTCTTTGTTGATGGCCTTGACGAGTTTGAGGACCATGAGCTGAAGCATACGGAGGTCGCAGAGTACCTTCAGGAATGGGTGTCGCACAATCCCTCGGGGGTCAAGTTTTGCGTATCCAGCCGAGAGGAGCCGGCCTTCATGAACACCTTTCCCGCGGAGCAGAGGCTCAGATTGCACCTGCTAACTCGGCCCGATGTCGAGGCAATGGTCAACGAGCGCCTCATGAAGCACCCGCACTTCCGTCAATACAAGTCTGCCGACCGGCATTCTTTTGCCCTTAATGTTGTATCCAGGGCAGAGGGCGTCTTTCTCTGGGTCCATTTGCTTATTAAGAACGAGCTCTGGGATGCGCTGGATGAGGGTGCCACGGCGGACGAGCTCTTCGCACTCCTCCGTAGGGTACCCGAGGAGCTGGATGAGTTCTTCGTCCGAATTATCAACTCCATTAGGAAGTCGAATAAGCAGGAGGCTGCGATGATTTTTGCAGTGGCTATCCAGACGGATGGGTGGTTCTACCCTCTGCGTGTGTTCCACTACTCCTTTGTGGAAGACTTCATCAAGAACCCCAACTTTTCATTCAGTATCCATTGGACGAAGCTAGAACGATCTGATAGCAAGAACATATCGGGCAGCGAGATGCCACGAAATGGCAGAGGTCGTCTAGAGAAAAGAAGTCCCAGTTTCAAAGAGCTATACGAGAGGGTATTGAAAAATCAGGATGTCCACCCCGCGGTACCATTTCTCCCCCGAGACATATCAGACAGCCAAAGGATATCGGATGGCGAAGCATGGCCAGAAAATGCCAAAAGAATCGCCAGATTTAAGAGACGTCTTCCAGGGTTGTGCAAGGGACTTTTTGAAGGTGAAACCAACGAGTTCTTGTCTTTTGCCCACAGGTCTGTTTACGATTTTCTCAAAACGGGACCAACAAAGGGTATCAAAGCGGCCATAGACGACACCAGCTCCACCGCTAGCTTAATCATACAGTGTATCACGGCGGAGACGAAATGTTTTGACCGACAGACGCTCATACCCGAGCAACAATCGAGGTATCTGGGACGTGTCATGGGCATCCTGTCGTCCTCAGCCGTCGATATACGGCCTACCTTCGAGCATCTGAAGCACCTAGAGGAGGCTCTCGCCCTGCGCCAGTCAAAACTGCCTCTAGACAACCAAAGAAGCATGTTTCAGTCGTATTTCGAGCAGCTAGCGGACTATGGTGATGTCAAGGGTAACTACTTGTCGGTATACGCGTTCGCTTGCTTTTGGAAGCTCCGCCCATACGTGGAGTGGGCCCGGGAGAACTATCCCTCTTGGATACTCGGGGACCGGGTAAGGAGTGAAATCTTCGGTGCAGTCATGCTGACAGAGCCATGGGAGAGACGTGCGATGATTACATTTTTGCTTGACATCTTCCTGGACCCCAACGGGCCCTCTCCGACCCGCAGAAAGCATGGCAACGGCTCCCCTTGGATGACGTTCCTGAAGGATGTTCTTGTCAAGCAATTCATTGTTCATAGGGATTCTGGATTCTGGTCCACTTTCATGGCCTTCCTGAGGCACAGGGCCGACCCCTTGGTTCATTTTCGATGGCACTGGCGGGATGAGTCAGACATCGGCGGACTTGATCGAAGCCAATTTGGGGTTATAGACGTAAGAACGGATTCGGAGAATGATTCAAGGGGATTCAGATTCCCCTTTGGGCACAACACTGGGGATCTCATACGCTTCCTCCGTGCCCATGATGGAGGTAGGGCAGACCTAGTCGACTTTGTGAGGTACTTTGCTCCGCCAAACATGGATGAGATCGTGGCTTTTGTTCAGGCTTGTATGGAGGAAGCACGCCGCACGGAAGATGGCAGCACCGAAATGGATTCCACTAGAGACGGTCTAGGGAAGCTGCAGCTTATGGAACAACCATAGGGTGGTAGAGTCTGCTGGGCTGTTGTTTCGGAAGAACTGTCAATTCTCGGGCGGATGAGGACTTGGTTGATGGAACTGTCCACGGCAATAACACGAGTGTGGGTATATAACTCTTTGATGTGTATTGATCTTTCACTGATTTAGCTTCTATTCCGTATGCGTCTGAAGCCATACACGGCGCCTTGATACAGTGGTAAACACTCAAACACCAACTCCGTGCTTGAGACACCAAGAAGGCACATCCATTTCCAGATGATGACAATGGTATGAGAGCCCAGTCCCAATTATGCTTGACCTCGGACAGCAAAAATCTCTTATTCAATGTTCTTTTTCTATTAGACCTCAGACCCTGATGACAGATGATATCATCTCCCTCAGCTTGCACAAAACACATGTACCAGATAGTCCCAAAATCCAGGATACAACCCAAGCATGGATCCCAGCGACTCTCGAGACCAGAGCCACATCCTACTTCCCAATAGTCAAGAACAAACGGTCGCCCACGTCCCCAAGGCCAGGCTTCAGCATCCCACCGGGGGTCAGCTCCTCGTCCAGGCCGGCGACGTAGATCTCGACGCCCTCGGGCCACTCGCCGGCGGCCCTCGCGAGGCCGGGCTGGGCGCCGAGGACGCTCAGGACGATGATCCTCTGGGCGCCCCACTCCTTGAGGGTCTGGATGGCGGCGGCGCAGGTGCCGCCGGTGGCGATGACGGGGTCGACGATGATGGCGAGGCTGGAGGGCCCGTCGGCGCTGCCGGCGGTGATGTGCTCGGGCAGGTTGTTGTAGTACTCGACGGGCTCGAGGGTCGAGGGCTCGCGGTACAGGCCCAGGTGGTGCACGGCGACGGGGTCGGGCAGCAGCGTCTGCACGGCGTCGACCATGCCCAGCCCCGAGCGCAGGATGGGCACGATGGAGAGGGTCTGCGGGATCGTCGTCGTCTCGTACTCGAAGCCGAGAGGGGTTTGGTCCTTTTACCACCCGCCCCGGGTCTGTGTGTGAGCTCGCTGCTGGTCCAAGCACGATGGGATGTGACGGGCAACGACGAACCTTGGGGCCGGGGGCTGTGGTGATGGCCGATGCTAGTGCCTCGCAGCCCACGATGAGGGAGATGTCGTGGACCAATGCCTTGACGTCCTTGGAGGGCGTGCTTTTTGACCGCAATTGGCTCAGCTTGGCCCTCAGGCAAGGGTGGTTTGAGACGTGGACATTCTTGGGTAGAGATGACATGTTGTCGGCTGTTTTCGGTGACTGGCGATACGCGAAGGAGGGGGGGTCCTGTAGTTGTGTGGTTCTAAATATCACCGAGACGCTTTACTTCATGCCTTGCACAACAACAACACAGCTACGGGAAGATTGGCGAATAGAATATGGGCGTGGCGTGGACAGATGTCAGGGTAACAAAGGACGGATAGGTCAGCAGAAATGCAGGTGAGTGATGGGTGAGGTCGGCGCCCAGCCGTCGTTGCCGGAGGGGGGTGTGAGCTAGGGAGAGCTCCGATAAGATGGCGATAAGGACTCCCCACCTGCCGCTTTAGAGGGTATGTGGAGAATGACTGTGGGGCCGAAGCCGCTGTGGAAACCGTTTACACCAGGAGGAAAAGCAGGGGACCCTAGCTGCACGCCCCGAGTACCGAGGTACTTGTGGAGGAATCACTTACACCATAGGAATCATTCAATGTTGCCTTCTAGAGTTGCCATGTCATTCCTCCAAGATGCTTTTCCGCACTTCACAGAATCCCTTGAGACAGGTCTAGAGTGGATGTTCTGAAAGCCTCATTCTCTCCACATAACGATGTGATTCATGCACCAACAACGTCCCGAGGTCGTCGTGGAGTAAGGGGGCGCGAAGGAGCCATGCAGATGTGTACGAACTAGCCTGTGGTCTAAATCGCCAGACGACATACGGCTATCTTTGGCACCCACAAACCATCCTGCCGCGCCCTTGAACGTGCGACGGGATTAAGATCTCCTCTTTTATTAGTCTAAGGTGTGCATTCTGTTTACCAGAGTCTGAACCCCTTGGGTTACTAGCATTACGGTCCAGCACTAAGTGGAATATGCGATCTGCTTCCCCGTGACGCCTAAAAGCTACCTAGGTACCAAGGTAAAGACGCCAGAAGTTCGTTGAAGAAAGGTTCATGCCAGCGGAATCTCAACGTACGGGATCAATGCAGGAAGGGTCCTGGCCCGTTGACCGGGTAGAGTTCAGATCCAACCCACGGCTGAGCGCCCAAGGAAGTCTGGATGAGGTAGAGCCGGCTTCCGCACTGGATGAAAGCGCGTAGCTTATGGTGGTAGTCGAAAATGTGACCGGAATCAGCTCCCCAAAAGGCTAAGCTTGTCGCAATGGGGATTCCCGTCGGGAATTTGATGCGTCCGACCATGTGCCATTCGTCAGGCGTCGTCGCGGCTCGTATGAAGTGGAAGACACCGCCCTCTGCGGATGGCACTAGTAGGTCTAACTGGTATTTTCTTGCACCAAAACCGGTTTTCCTAGGCGCGAGAAGAACTGGATTGCCGGTGACCTCGCCTGGGTGTTGAATTCTGATGGATTTTGGATCCCTCCAAGTTGCCTTAATCGGCCATGATGATGGCTTTTCGAATAGCCCGTCAATGCTGTACAGTCTTGATCGGGCGATGCAGACTGCCACTATGTGCGTGGTATATTCATCGTGATAGAATTTGCTTGCTGGCTTTGTGGCAGTTACCGAAGCAACGGAGACGGCAGACACGATGCCCAAGGGCGTAGCCTGTTGGTTTGATGGCTCCCAGATTGGTGTGTCTTTAAAATAGTCATAAACCGTGGAACCAAAGGTCGAAGTGTACAGAATGCCGCCAGCCGGGCATGGAACCACCACGCAGAAGTTTTTCCTTCCAAGGCTGTCTGCGACGCTAGCCACAGCCGGTGTTCCGCTGACCGTGGAGCCTGCAAATGGAGGGCGTGGGTCAACAGCGAAGGTAGAGCCTAAGGCCTTGGAGCGGGAGAAGGCGTGCAGCTTTCCCGTCGCGACACAATACACGTTCAACTCGCCCCCCGCTCTGTCATCTTCCTGGTGCAACGCCAGGCCAGTCACATTCGAAGCGTCCAGTCTCTCTGCGGTTAGGGCAAAAGGCCGGGGCTCGGACCACGGCTTCGAGGGGTGGTCTTGCACCCTCTTGAAATAGACGAGCCCGTCGGGAGTGGCTGCGACGACCTCCTCAGACGGGGTCATGGCGAACTGTCCTATGCGAGGATACTGCGGACGCCAGTCGCTCACGCTGAGGCTCGTGACCAGTAGCGGGCCCGAGGAGGTCGCGGGGGCCATGGGGAGGCGCGCGTCGTTGGGGCTGGCGCTGTCGGTCTCAGATGAACGAGGGGTGTTAATCGCCCTAGTTGTTGACGTCGCTGTCGACACTCGTGAGAGAGATTGACCTCCGGCACTTGGGCGGACGATTTGTTGTGAGAACAAATCCCTGAAAGTACCGGTAGCTTGAGAGTTTGGCATGGTGGAGATCTGTGAGCTTTTGGCCTCCTGAAGTCTTGTCTTCCAAGGGTTTGGTTGTAGATAAATGAGATGGTCGAAAAAAAAAAGCGGCGGTTGAAATAGTGGTGGGTCGAGTGCAAACGCGTCTCAGGCACCCCCCCCCTTTGGTTACCTAGGTAAATTCGCATGCTCGTACCTAGGCACGTACCGCCCAGACAGCAATCAGCGCATGCTTGGGCGATGTCTCCGGACAAGACAAGTCTACTATTCAACAAAGGCTTTCTAAGTTGAGAGCAAACAATAGTATCAATTCATTGTATTCATCGTGACATATAGGTTGTCCAATTAGAATCTAAACTTCTTAGTCTTTCACACTGCATGCCTTGTATCCACACCTCTGCCAGGCCATAAGGCTGCCCGACTGAATTCAATCCATCACCGCTCTTGTGGCCGTAACCTTTGCTAGCGGGCAAGGAGCCATCGAAATACTCAACGAGCACAATCTCCATACCTTCCATCATCAGACAGCGAGCATCGATCTTAACTCGTACTGCCAAACATATGAAGTCGTAGAAGTGATCAATCATGAAACGGTCCAGGCCCAAGGATTGCTTCCAATCGAGATCTGGCCCATGTGGTAGCGGTTTCGGGGGCCTTGATGAAGTAGAGCTTGCCCTTACACTGCATAAAAGCGTGGAGGGAGGACCCGGGAGGAAGGTGGTCACCGCCCAGCTGCGCCGGGCCCAGACGCGCACAGGCGAGGCTCGACACGAGCGGGAAGCCGATTGGAAAGCCGATACGACCGACCATGTGCCACTCCCGACGTGTACTCTCGGTCCGCATGAAACGAAAGATGCCGCCCTTCGCGGAAGGGACAAGCAGGTCGAGCTGGTGTCGTCCTTGCTCGTTCTCATCGCTTAGGAGCACCGGGTTGCCGATCACCCGGCCTGGATGCTGGATGGGGATGTCCTGATGGCCAAATTTCTTGGTTTCCCACTCCACGGGGTTAAATATTCCCTCGAAGCTGTGTAAGCGACCCCGGTTGATGCAGACTGCGACTACTTCGGTGGGCGGATCATCGGCCAAGCGTGGCGTCTTGTATACACGTGAGACGGTAATGGCGACTGCAGAGATCTCGGTCAGGTGTTCAGCAAACACCGAGGCATGCGTCCAGTATTGGTGTGGGGGCTCGGAAATGTTGTAGGTTCCTTTGCTGGGGGCTGTGGTATCGGTGTAAAGCAAGCCACCAAGACTGCGTGGCACGACAAGGCACCATCGAAGTGTGCGATCAGAATCAACGCCCCCGATTTGTTCCGAGAGTGTAGCAGCCGCTGGAATGCCCTTGATCTTGAATTCGTCAAAAGCAGGACAGTGATCAACAACAAAGCCTGTGCTCAGGTCCCCGGGACGGTAGAAGGCGTATAATTGGCCCTTTGCGACACAGTACACGCGCAGAGTTTTGTCCATGTCCTCGTGGACCGCCAGCCCGGTTACAGTCGTAGCGTTTAGCTCGGCTTCTCTCCGCGGAAATCGCTGAAGCTGGGACCACGGTTTCCAAGGATGGTAATGCATCCGACGGAAAAAGAAAAGCCCGTCAGATCCAGTCACAATGACCTCCTTAGGACCATATCGAGTCATGGCAACCTTCCCTATGGGAGGATACGGGGGCAGCATGGTGTCCGTTGTGTTCAAGATGCTGGCCGGAAGCGGGTGAGTCACGGTAGTATGGGGCGGATTTAACGGAGGCACCCGCTGATATATTTCACGCTCATGGCTGTTGTTGATTGTCGTGGACCTGGCGGGACTCTCATTCATGATAGTCTCGGCTTCCGCTTGCCCTTCTTTCTCCAGAGGAGGCGCGCAGGAATGACTATTCTGAGATAGGTCTGGTGCCATGGCCAGGAAGGACGGATCAGGGGAGGGATTAGGGTGCTCCTCAAGAGCTCTGTCACGGGAGCAGAGCTGGAAAAATGCGTCGTCTTCTTGTTGTGAAGACACGCAAAGTAGAACACGGAAGAGATGTTCTGTGCGAGACAAGAAATGAAGATGTACCGGTGTTCAGAAAAGTTGTGCCGAAGGTAGTTGTATGCGGCGAAGTGCCCTGGCGTCAAGCCGATCAAAGACCATACTAGTAGAGCGATCTGAAGCCATCTGAATGAGTGGAAAGAACGACCGTGTATGATGGTATTCGCACATCTTGGCCCAGTTCCGGCGTGTGCGCTCCCCGCTCATGGACGACCGATATCTGGAGTGTCCGTCGTTTTGGCCGCGCCTGCCCATCACGCATTTTCCAAGGGCCTATCCGGCGCCATGTTTACTCGCGCCATTTCAAGTATTTTCCGACTCAATCATCTATCATCTATCCCCTTGACAAGGACATAGGTTCAGGTGAGCAACATCCTCAAAGTACCTAGGTAAGTCGTAGTCCAAATGTTCATAGGAGATGGTGGTATTATGTAGGGTCCTCACTGCGGCTGAGCTAGATTATGGTAGTAGTGAAGGATTTCTAGATCCCGGTTTCTGTAAGCGCTGAACGGCCTACGCCACGGCCTGCGTAACATTGAGGTTCAGCTATACCCCCACGCGCCCAGGCGCCTTGCGGGACCTCGGGACCAGGCAGCCACATTCTTATATGCCAGTGGTGTCAGCTTGGGGTTTCAGCAGTGGTCAAGTAGTCGCAAAAATTTCATCCAAAATCTTGCTTGTTCTTTTGATCTTTACACATCCAGGCCTGGCAGAATGGGTTCCAAATCGCCGGCATCCACCACGAGCATGGTGCAATACATGTCCCTCGACGAGCCGGCCTCGCAAACAAGCCGGAGCCGTTGCTCGTCCTTCTGGTGGTGGCAGGAACTGGTCAGTGTTATAGCCAGCTTCGGCTGCATCGTCGCCGTCATTGTCATCCTGAGGATGGTTCAGGACAAACCAACCGATCAGTGGACCTTCTTCGTAAGCCCTCAAGCTCCTTCCCGCATGCCCCATCTGGCTGGCGCTATTTTACAAGCTGTTCCGCCTAGACGCTTATTAGTACTGCGGATACCCTAAATTTCACGACTAACCCAAGCCACCAGATTAGTCTCAACGCTACCATCGCTGCCCTTATTACTGCAGCAAAGTCGACGGCGATGCTCTCGGTGGCGGCTTGTATAAGTCAGTGGAAATGGGCTTATTTCCTCTCCAAACGCAGGCGACTCGCCGATCTGGACATCATCGAGGAAGCATCTCGAGGGCCCCTTGGTTCTGTCCAGATGCTGACCACGGTGACTTGGGGCCTGGGAACCCTGGGCGCAGTCGTCACCATCGTGGCATTAGGCATCGACACCTTTGCGCAGCAGGTCATTAGCAATGAGCCCGTGACCAGGTGGACTGACGACGGGACGGCATCGTTTGGCCTTGCTCATAGCTACAACGGGAGTGCTCGAACACTGCTGGCCAACGCCCCGGGTGGTTCTGGGAATGATTGGGAACCTGATCGTTCGTCTGCCTTTTTCAAACTCTGCCCGTCCTCGATGTCGTCGTGATCACCTCAACTAACGTCTTTGCGCTTTGGTTTAGCTTATACCATCGATAGTTCCATGCAGGGAGCCGTTTTCAAGGCATTCTACGACCTGGAAACACCTGACTTGTTTAATTGCACGTCAAATTGCACCTGGGATCAATCCTACACGTCACTTGGCTTCAGCATGGCCTGCACCAACGTCACCCAGGACACATACAGCACGAGGAACTGCACCCACCACTCAAATGGCACTCACACTTGCGAGATGACTACTCCTGGTGGTGTTTCCTTCAGCACCGGCGAGGCTGATACTATGTGGTCAACGGTGTTGGTCATCCAGGCCGTAGCAAATGCTGTGTATTTTGGACTCAACAGTTTTTCCAACACCGGCCCAGTACCGCCAACCTTCATGCGATTTGCCGTCTTCCGGCAACCCGCTGACTACGTCATGAACGATGCGACGGTTGAAGAGACCCTGGAGTGTGACCTGAGCTTCGCTGCCTACACCTATTCCAACGTGACCTCGGTGGGGAACGACTTCAATTTCGGCAACGTGGAGACGACGCCGCTGGACAACGGGACCTTCGTGGCTTCTGGTAATTGGAATGAGGGCTCGCATATTGTCTTCAACACAAGCGGCCTTCCCGAATTCACCGTCTCGATATGGGACCTCGGCGCCCTGCTATACTTCTTCCCGTCCGACCACTTCAGCGGTAAGCTGGCTCTCGGCGAGACCCCTGCAGTCTACTCGGCCGGTATCACCCCGGGAGTCTGGAGCCCAGGGAGGAATATCTCGCAGGTTCTGGACAAGATGGCCGTTGGTATGACAAATCAGCTTCGTTCGACTTACAATGCAAACGCGCGGGGTCTCACTGCCAGCTCGGTGGTACTGGTCCGCGTGCAATGGCCGTGGTTGGCACTTCCCTTCGCCGTTGTCCTGGCGGCAGCAGTGCTTTTGCTGGCCGAGATGATGGAAAGCCGAAGAAGCCGGAACATTAGTCTTTGGAAGTCGTCGTCCACGGCCCTCCTTTACCATTCTGTCTCACCGACCCGAGACGTTATGAGCCCACATGTCCACAGCCCACGGCAGCTGGAGAAACTGGCAAAGAGCACGCGTGTGATACTTGGGGTTGACAGGCAAGCTCCTAGCGCCTACTCGAGCACTCTGTCGCCAATCGGCCCGATGTGAGGCACTCGGACGATACGAATAGATGGTCTGATATATCATGGAATCCGGCAGACATCAATCACATGTGTGCAACTTTTCGACGAACGAGATCAACTTGACACGAGACGACGGCCGGGCAAGGGCAGTGTTTTGACGGGTGGACTAAAGTGCTCGAGCAAGCCGAGTGATATTTTAGTCTCCCCGTCAAAAAGACTACAGTTATGCACCGTCAAGAGCTTTTGCCACTAAACAAGCTCCCGCGCGATGGCAGCTCCCGGCCCGATACATCGGCAAGGATCCACAAGGGCAGTGTTAGTTGCCCTTCCGGTCGGACGTTAGCATTTATTGCGTCCGAGCAACTCGCATCCAATCAAGCTGTCTGTGTAATCGAGAACCGGAAGATAAACACCCTCCTGGCTTTTCTTCAGGGCCCTAGCTGGGCTGGGAAATCCAGGAGAGACCCCGCGCCATCTGCCCCTCCCCGCGCATCACAACGCAGCCAACGCCTTCGGGCTGCCCGCGGGGCACGTTCGCTTGACGGCCGAGACAAAGAAGCCTTAGTGTCATCCCGTGACCATTACGAACGATTTTGTTCCACTATTTCGAAGCTTAGTATACTCTCAGCCGCAAGTGATCTGCACTTGACCGACTATTCAACAAGAACGGCCGCCCTTACCTAAAGTCCCCAATCCAATCCTAAGTATGGACTTGAGGTAGCCAAGACTGGCATGGGGAATTTACTAAAACTGTCGAACCTACGAGGAAAGGGATGCTAGATCTCTGTGGGAAAGGGCCCGAAACAAGGTTTACGAGATCCAATATGTGTGGTATGGAATACGAGCCAAGACAGGTTGATATGAAGAGGTCCTTTGTCTCACCTCGCTACCCACTTTGCCGTTGCATCCGAAGGAGGAAGCCTGGCCGACACCCAGACATGGTAAGCAGCCACCGGCGTATAGCCAGAGGTTTTGCTTCTGGATGAATGTTGAAGAGGTGCAGCTCAAGGATTCCATACTATATGTACTCTAGGTCTCTAGGCCTGTACGTGTTCCATATAATATCACGTCTGAACCCACTTTAGGAGCCGCATAACTCTGAAATGTCTTCTATATTTCCATGGATTCTCTTCTGCAAACCCTCCACACCCTGTCACACAAATAGCAACAACATGAAGCTTATCATAGTGACACACGTCGCGCTCGCGGCCTCACTGGCGGGCGCATTCGTCATTCCCCTGCCCGACCCACGGCCGCTCTGCCTCCTCCCATGCCCGTCCACCGCCATCTGCATCGCAGACCCAAGTCCTCGCTGTGTCATCCCAGGGAGGTAAGCAAGGAAGAACCCCATCTTGGTGATAGAAGCTATCACGATACAGTGGATTGCCGACTGACTTCTTTATCTGCCTCTTTTTGATAGCTTCTGTGGTGGTATTGCGGCTTTGCCGTGTCAGGGTAGGAATGAATATTGCGTCGACGACCCCAGGGACGACTGCGACCCTGGATACAATGGGTTTGACTGTGGCGGTGTGTGCATCAAGAAGCCGAGGGATGTTAGCCCCTGCGCCGCAGACTGACGAGTCCCTGTCAATATAATTGGAGTTGCTGCTCCAAGTGTCCAGATCAAGCCAGCAGTGTGGTGATGTGTATTGACCGAATTATCGCGTTATTCTCTATGAACATATTGGCTCTTCCGCATGTGATAAGTCAGTTCCCAGCCGTTGGCAAATTCTATATATGCCCGTTGAATCCTCAAGTCTACAGTCCAAAGACGAGGAAGAGGCTCAGGGACAGCCCTGCCACCACGTATACCATGCCATTACTTGCCGAGTCTCCGAAGATGCTCCTCCGGACTTTGAATCCTCTCGCACCGGAAGCTATAAAATAGTTAATATCATCGTAGTTCCGCAAGTCACCGTCACGAGTATGGAAGCAAAACTCACTCTGCCCGCTCGTAGCCCGCATCTGCTCGCTGCCTACCCCGGACGAGGCATCCCCGAACCCATACCACGCCGTGCCGAACCCAAGCTGCGACGGGTCCGGCTGCGTGGCGTTCGCGTACTGCGGGAACGCCGCCGTGCTGCCGAGGTTCTCGACGCGGCCCAGCAGCACCTCGACCTGGCGGAACGCCACGGCCGCCTGCCACGTCGGGACCATGTGGCCGGTGAGCTCGATGAGGGCCCAGGTGAGCCCGCGCTCGCTGTGCCAGGTGCCGAGGACGCCCTGGCCGCTGGACCCGGCGACGTCCGGGTTCGGGTGCCAGGGCGCGAAGAGGGGCTCGCGCGGCTCCGACTGGAAGCCCATCTGCCCGCCCCAGGTCATGTTCTGGATGGCGAGGAGCGTCCCGTTGGCGAGCAGGACCATGTCCATGGTCCCGTGGGCGATCTGCACGTTGCGCGTGCGGTCGATCACGTTGGGGATGGCGCGGTACGAGGACGGGTCGGAGCTGTCGCCGCCCGCGAAGACGGGCTGCTCCGCGCAGATGGCCCAGTCTACGTCGAGCGGGGCGTGGATTGCCTGCTTGACGTCGGTCCGGTTGAAGTAGACCTGCCGGCCTGGCGCTACGTATTGTTGGGAGGTCGGGAAGCCCAGGACATCGTCTGGCACCGGGAGGAGCTGGCCGACCTGGTCTGTTGGGCGTGTCAGCTTGATCGTTACTTGTCAGGTTGGCAAGGTTCTGAATGCTGTGACATGAGCTGTCCGCAACCTCCTCTGAGTGAGGCGTGTTAAGCGCAAGCGGGGGTTCACCCACAGATGTTGAAGCCCGGGTTGATGTCAAAGATGGCACTAAACGCGGTGTCGAAGACGTCACACCCATCGATGTAATCGGTGCAGTCCTGGTTGACTCCCGGCTGCTGGCAGACATCGGGTTGCTGGCCTGATGGTGGGAACGTTAGATACTTGTCAGTAAACTCGTCAAAACCACAATCCTTGGACGCTTTCGATATGCTGGCAGCAGTAGTGTCGTTGAATGGCATGACCTGCTCATTTCAGCTTTTATTAGCAGGTACATTCCTGAGTAGGCAGAAGGAAGCACGTAACTGAATGTCACGAGCCGCAGGCAAAACAACCCTTGGGAAGCTGACACCGAGGTGTTCGAGAACTCACATTTCGCCAGTAGTCTACAAAGTAATTCGTTGGCGCAATGCCTGCAGGCCCGCCAGATATGACTGGGTCGTAGATCAGCATGCCATTGACATTGAAGTAAGTCGTGTCATTCGCGTCAAGCATATTGCTGCTAATAAAGGGGCAGTATGCGCCGGCATAGCTATATAACGATCAGTACATGTCAGACAGTGCTCAATGACTCCCCTCAAAAGCAATTCAGGGGAAGTGAGGAAATTGCAGGCTTGCACACTTACGATTCGCCAGTAACGTATATCTTGTAGCCCTGCAGGCCGAATGCATCCACGAAGTTGCGCCAGAAGCCCATGAACTGGAGGGCAACATCGTCTTCATTCTGAGCCGTCACTGTTCCGGTTGAGAAGCCAGTGCCGATGGGCTGCTCGACCCACACGACATTGGTGAGCTGGTGCCACGACCACGGGTTGGCATTGGGTTTGAAGGTGCCGGTCTGCCATTGAAAAGGACCGTTCTCCTGAATCAGGCCGCTCAGGGAAGAGCAGCCAGGACCTCCGTTAAGCCAGATGATGATCTCCTTAGGCTGCTCTGCCGCCGCGGTGGGGAAGAACCAGAAGAACATTTGCCCGTCGGTGCTGTTCCCTACATTGCCGACAGGCAGGGTGCCGGCGTAGCTCTCACCGACGTCGAAGTCGACATCAGGAATCCCGGCACCGTCGACGACGAACTCTGTATGCGCTGTCAGCGGTTGATCTGATGATCCGGGTCGGCGGATGCCTGGAACCTGGCGGTGCTACTCACTCGTGGTGTTGGCGTTCAGGAAAGGCGACGTGGGGGTTTGCCGTCTCACAACAGGCGGTACTTCGGTGGACCGCTCTTGACTCTGCGGCCTATACCTCAGAAGGGGATTGAAGGCTTCGAAGGCGGTCGCGGCTAGTGTGGGGCGGAGGAGACAAGCCGCGATGGCAGAGCCAAGCTTCATCTTGGCGGTGCTCTTTCGGGCCAAGTAGCGGAAGTGAGATATGAATGTCTCCACACGCCCTCAGTACCTGGTGCCTGTAGCAGGATGTCGTTTCCTGAAGCTCGTGAATGCCAGTCCTTAAGTTGTTTGCTTGTTTGGCTGATGAATACCAATCCAGCCGGACAATGTTGCTCGCAGGTTGAGCGGGCGACAGACTTAAATTCCAGAAAACCCGCCACGTCCTGATACAGTTCACGTAATGGAATTATTGACAGGGGGGCGGGCGCAGGTTGAGAACAAATAACAAGAGACGAACCCAAACCTCTGGGACAAGGGAACCATCACATCCCGTGGTGCTTCCGAGCCCTCCGCATGAAACGACGTGCCGGCAGGGATCTGTGGTGGGCGGCGGCGGCATCTTCTCCTCACGTCACCGACAGGTCGCCGCTGTTTTTGCCAAGCGAGGGTTGCAGATCCCATATCCAACTGCATAGGGTGGCTTGGTTGGGTGCGTTAGATCGACCTCAAGTTACTCAACGAATTTGCACTTTATCGACCAACGCACAGCTTGGCCGAAGACGGGAGGTGATTGGGAGTCGTGACGCAGCTGAGGAGGTCAGGTCCCTCGCCCACTTGAGCGCATTGCGTATTGATCCTCCATGCCCCCGCTAATGATATTTAGGTTGGGGTATAATTTGGCTGCTGGGCATGTTGCGAGCTTCTGTGGGCAGGAAGATGCCGTCTAGACCTGGGAAGTTACAGTTGAGCTTGGGACAGTGACGCATCAACTTTCAGAGTTGCTTCGGCGGCAAGTTGGGCAGGTTGGATGATTGACTCACGCTAGGGGAGCCCGTGCGAGCTTATTTAAATAGTACATATGTACAGTGCAGCACTTGATGAGTGAGGTGAGGGGGAGACACCCCAATTTCTTCTTCACCATGGCAAGAGATCCCTCGGGCAAACTTGCCATCGCAACATCAAGATTTCATTTGCCTGTCACAAAGTCTTGTTGCCCTGCCCACCGGCTACAAAAACTTCTATTCTTAACAGTACAGCACTTGAGGCCATTCGGACAACAACTTGGACTTAGCCTACGGTTATTAACAACAAATTAGAGCAGAATTCTTTACACTTTGCATCACTTAACTTTACTATTAATAGCTGTTTATATATCTACTACAACTAGATTCAGACAGTAATTAAAACAGATGCTTTATAGTATTGTTATTAGGTTTAATAAGCTAACCGAGGTACTTTAGAAGCTAGTAAGGCTGGTGTAATAGCAATGCAGGGAGGAGACCAAAGGTGAGGGGAGCATTATCTATCGAAGCCTACGGAAGCTTCTGCCCGGCTACAAAATCAACACTATGTCCACTATGACTGTGATGGTATTGTAGAACACAGCCGGGGTGAAGGCCGCCAAGCCCGAGAATGATTGATCTCATCCCAAGCACTGAGAGTCACCTTAGTCCGTACTCAGCACCTGGGATGCATCTGGTCCACCTGCTGCACTCTCTTTGGGAACCTAAGCCCATGAAATCTCCAATATGCCCAGAATTTGCTGCTACCTAAAAGGAGATCCATCAATAAACTTTGCCCACCTGGGCACGTGAGCACTGTAAGGACCATAGAATCGAGTTCCCCAGGGATCAGCCACGGAGGACACTATTATCATTCCCAATGAAGCCTTCTGTCATATCATATTTCAGTCTCTTGTCAACCCTCTTACAAAAGAAAACGTACCGAGGTCAATCAAGAGGAGGACACCGCCGCAACAGCAATTTTTAGTGCTCATCCCGCCGTAGGCGATGACACATCCCTCTTAAGATGAGCTCTCACGGAAACGGCTCTGAATAGACTCGAGCCTTGGGCTCCAGCTGTTTCTCGGTGACAATTTCTGATCTGCACCTCGTGAAATCGAAGTTGTTTCTGAATACACTGGCACGTATCAAGACCCACGAAGGAGACTGCTTGCACTCGTGCGATATCCAAAGTTGACTCGACTAGATCAACGCTCATTAATGATAATGTCGGCCCTAGATTATTTCTAAAAGTATTTTCTTAAAGTATAGTGAAAGGTCGTCGAAACTTGCTAGAAGCACAGGAAACTTGTCACTTCTTGTAAAAATGCACCAAGGATGATTCCTGGTGCCATGGCCAAGAAAATGCCAGTTGACCCCCCTCCCCCACGTTGACCCCCCGCTTCACAACGGCTTGAGGGTAAGGGTCCCCGAGGGTCCTCCTTATGCAGAACGCCCACTGGTCAGAGCCTTCGCGTTGGCATTCCATCGCGGGCCCACAGGAATAGACTCTTCTACCACAGTCCCTGCTCGGGCCACACCATCGTGTCAGAAACTATCAGACGTGACCACTAACAACTGGTGACGCTCCAATTCGATGAGTGGATGTGGCAGGAGATGGCTTGGAAGGCTGCAGCCAGTTGCGCGCTGGCATCCCGCGGGCGCCATCCGCACTCGCCTAGCGCTGCCATGCGCTGCCATCCGGTCACTCTCACACGCGAGCTGCCTGCTGAGCCAAGTCACAAGAATAAGGCATGCCTCTAGCCCTGGAAATACCGCTCTAGAAGATGGGGCCCGCCTTGACAGCCCCGAAGACCGTGCAACACGGGGGCCGCCTGACGACACACCCTGGGTTCCAGGCCCACACTTGCCGGCAGAGGAAAGAAAGGATGCAGAGGGCCGCAAATACTGTAAGTCGGCAATCACGAGGCTGCGCCCTGCTACAATTCTCTAGGTCATGTCTTGCTCACCGCAGTATTGCCACAGTCGTGTCGGGCTCCAACTTCAAATATTGCTTCCGCCACGGCAGGTCCGTAGAAGGAGGTCATGTCAAGGTTGCATATACGGCGAGAAACCCTTTTTTCAACCAGTCGACTAAGGTCCTGGAGTACCAAGGGACAAGGGATATACCCCTGCTCATTCTATACAAGTGCAATTTTGTCGAGGATGACGAGTTCTGGGACGAAATTTCCATACTCCGTGACTTTGCCATCAGCTTCAGTGAACGAGAAAAGGTAAAACCAGGTCATCTGCTTGGGGGCCCGAGGGTGGGGGAGGGGGGCTGGGGAGCAAAGTATGTGAACTCCGAACTGACCTTGTGCCATCACAGGACATACGGGGATTTTCCCCAGAGAGGGATTCCACGCCCGTCGAGTTCATCCACGTGCTGTGAGTCACAAACGAACCCACTCTTGGTGAACCCACTTGTAGCTCTAACCAGGCACACAGAGCACGCTTCCACCATAACGCTCACGTTTTCGACGAACCTTGGCATATTACAGTTGACTTTGGTAACCGCAAGACATGGAACGATGGGCAAGGCTTCTTCCGCAAAGAGTATCACATCTACGCAAAGAATAATGATCTCTCCCAGGGATTTGCGGGCTATTGCTCGTCATCCATGAAAACACGCAAAACCAGGGATTTTGATCCCTCGGAATGGAATGGTCAACCGGAGGCCGGAATATTTGTGCCTTGGGGTCAGAGAGAACGGTATCGCCATCCCTATTTTCGAAAGCTTTTATTTGAGGCAACCCAGCGGAGTTTGGAGCCACCACTATCCTCCCCGTTACGCATAAGAAAGAAATTGGTGTCGCGCCCAAACTCAATCACGGGGGCTCGTGAGAGAGTGGAGCGCAACTGGCCCTGGATGACGAAGCAGCTCGATGGCTTGCTCAATTCCATCCGTGAAGGTGCTTTGAAACCTGCGGCCCCACCCGCAAGAGCCGACCATGTCGTTGATTATTCCGGCAACTGGGTACATATCCGTGAGGCAGTGAGAGACGCCAAAGAACAGGGGAAAATTATACCTATGGCATGGAAAGCAATCCTGCAAGGTCTCTTTGTATTTCAAAACAGGGAATTGAGGGCAAGCGAGACTACTCGGCCGACGGGTAGCAAGACCGCCAGGGCCCCCAGAACCACCAGGCCTCCATCGCGATGACAGAAACAGTGAGGTTCACCCTTGAGATCTCTCAGCTGGTTGCGAGAAGAGCTCGGCGCACGAGTTCTGAAATGGAAGAGGCACTGAATGTCCAGAGTGGCAACAGCTTTACGGAAGGGCCACGGAGAAGCACAGGCAGAGGCTTTGCCTTGCTTCTCATGTGCCCAGGTGTGCCAAGGAAGTTTTCAATTAAGCAGCTGACAAAGATTCGCTTTTTTCAAGGCTAGGAAGGTAATCTAGGCAAATGTATCTATCGTACCACAAATATCCATCATATGGTATACATGTCATGTGCAGCACACAACTTGAAGTCCTCTACACTGTACATCGCTGCAATCGTCCGAAGTGCTGCCCTGCGATGGAAACTAAAGGATTCGAAACTGTCTCTTTACCATTTCTGTGAAATCTCTCATCACTGGACTCATTCGAACTGCAAAATCGCAATCACTCAGCAACGTCTCCTGCAACACTTACCCAAGCCTAGCCCAGGACAACCAGTCTGAGCACAACAAAATTCCAGAAGGCACTAGGCAAAGATTCAAATTATACCTATCATTTTCGAAATTCATAGTTGGAGCCTGCCATAAAAATCGATTTGACCTCATTTCATTGGGGGCAGGCACTTATATTTGTGTTCAGTGTTGGGATCAGGCTGCACGGAGAAGTAAAATCCGGCATAAAGCTGAACGCAATTCGTCAAAAGGCTCCGCGTAGGGGAACATACCTAGGTATATGCATACTGCAACCAACACAGCCAACGTGCATGCATGTAGGGTCATGCTCGGGAATGTATCTATTTTTAGATTCGACGTTATGTGTACTCCCGCGTAGTAAAGGATCACCTTTCACGTTCATCAGCAGTTTGAACCCAAGCCTCGTTATATATGATGCTGGGGATATCTGAAAAATATCGGATTGGAAAGGGCGGAGCCTGTAATTGTGTTTCTCGGAATCGGCCTCCATGCACATGTGTGTTAAGAATTTCATGGATCGCGATGCCTAGGGTCAGTTGACAGTCCCACCACGAGTGTGTGCATATCCATCAATTTTGACACTTGCATCGACTGATGCCACAAGCAGGTGGCCCATGTAATAAAAATTTGAGCGAGTTTGGTCACCATTTTCTCCAGGAGCTTCCGCAGCGCCGAGTTTCAGTGAACTATTTGGTGGTGGAACCGAGCATCTGTTGATGGAAACGACCGCGCGTTGAAAGGTTTCAAGAGCTTACAAAGGAACATGAGATCAAGTTCGGGACTGTAGGATCAATCGCGGCCCCATTTTCATCAGATGACTTGGACTGTGGCTTAAGACTATTGCATATCTGGTGCTTCCCAGGGTTGTGATAAGACTTTCTGACCAGGTTCAGTGGCACTAGTGAAAGAAGGCTCAAATTCTAAAGTTGTGCAGGCATTCGAGCATGGATCAAACGGAAACACGACAATCACCAGCGAGATGCATGTGCAGATCAGGCCGGAGCCCGAAGACTTCACTGAGACCCTCAGCTTATGCACAGCGCGTACACTGTATAAGGAGAGGCTTCGGGGCCGGAAAGCTGCTCATCCGCGCGCATTTGTCGCTCTCGTATTCACGGCCGTCGCGGTGAGAGAGTACCACAGAAGCTCAGGCTGAAAAGTATAATCGCATGATCCGAACTGGGGGTTGGGAAAACGCGCACAGGCCTCTCCTAGGGCGGCTCAGAACCACAATAATTGTTGTAATCCGTAGGGGCTGGGCTGAGTGGACTCGAGCTCCACGCACATGACAAAGACAGAGGGTCTCGCGAGTTTTATACTTCGGATTCAATCTGGTTCTGGGAGAGGAGGTTCCAGTCAGCCCGGTGTGGGTATTCCCACGTTTAATCTTGTGCACAAGCGAGGGCTCGCTCCAAAACATCTTGTACCCATTTATATATGCCGTCCTATATTCCGAGATCAACTCAATCTCTCTTGGTCGCAGGTGGGCCTTGATGTATCAAGTTTCCTTACCGCTTAACCTGAGGGCCCCACTGTGCGGCCTGTAGGCCCCCCTATCACACTAACCCTGGATAATACACGCGACGATATGATGTGATACACGCTGGGGTCTGGCACGTGTTGCTACACAGTAGTAATCATCGGCGCCTAGATTATTCGTAAGTCCCCGAGCCACCACCCCTGTGGCGGTGCGTCCGGGCTCCCCGGCCGATCCCACCAGGCCCGTTCCTGGATCGCCATTACATTGATGGACAACTGCCGGGAGCGCCCCGGACGAATCCGTACCATACGGCAAGCCAGACGTCAATTTCCCTCGAGGCTCTGTGCGCGCTGGGCATGGGCCTTGTTGTGGTGCCTACCAACCTATCAATCCCCCCCGGCGACGCCATCACGAGTAGGCGAGGGCAACCGGGCGTGACCCACCCTGACCTGATAATGGCGCCCATCGAAGCTGGCAGTTGTTCTCCCTCCCTTATGCTGTGGTAATAAGGAAGCCTGGATGGGGGATAACTGGGCTGATTGCAGGGCGCAAGGGACAGACAGATATTGCCCGGCTGGGTCTTCGCGTCATGCCGAGAGCTGGGCTGTTGACTCTTTCTGTTACAAGGACATCAAAGAAAGCGTGTCCCCGGTGATTGCACCCTCGCAGGGGACCGTCAGAGTCAGCACTGGCAATGCGCCACTGGGATTTAGAATATTAACTTCTTTTGTCTTATCTTGGGCAGCATTGCAGCGATCTTCTCTTGGGCGGTGTCATCTCTTTCTTTCTCTGCCCGGACCTTCCCCTTCTTGTGTCCCCAATCTCACTCAGCACATCTGAGCGTTTCCCTGCCCAGGTGCCTTATTAGCGTCGTATCTTCTCCGTCATTTTTGTTTCCTAGTAACGAACGACCAAGATCATCATGATGTTTTCGTTAGAGTCCCACATCGATTTGGCCGCTGCCGACATCTTTTCATTGTGTCTTCTTTTCGCATCCGCGGGTGTCCTCGCGATCGTCGTTTATCGGCTTCATTTCCACCCGCTCTCAAGATACCCCGGCCCATTTTGGGCCCGCATCACATCATTTCCTTCATACTGGCACACGCTCAGACAAGATCGACACATTTGGCTATGGCGTCTCCAAGAGGAGTATGGTAGGTGGCTCTCGCCTCCATGATTTGATATCATTTCTCCGCGTACGCGGGTGTGATGGCTAATGAGACCAACCTCCAGGCCCAACATTTCGATACCGGCCTGACAGCATCCTCGTCAACACCCCCTCAGCTTACGCCCAGATATTCGGGCCAAAGGGCAATGTGAAGAAGGGACTATACTACCAGGTGTGGCCCCGCCACGCCAAGGCCGTCACGACGTGGAACAGCACCGACCCCGCCGTCCACAGCTTCAAGCGGCGCGTGCTGAACCACGCCTTCTCGTCCAAGGCGCTGCGGTCCGCGGAGCCCTTCGTCCTGTCCAACACCGACAGGTGGTGCGAGCTGCTCGACGACGAGGTCAGGGCGGGCGGGGAGTGGTCCGGCTCCCTCAACATGACGGACTGGGTCAACTACCTCGTCTTCGACATCCTGGGCGACCTGTGCTTTGGCAAATCCTTCGGCATGAAGGAGCCGGACGGGCCAATGAAGGAGGCGCCGGACCTGATGGCGGACATGCTGGCGCTGCTGAACCCGGTATGTGGAGCTGTTTTGCCCCTCAGTGGTATTCGGGAGTTGCCGAGAGAGTGTGTGATGCTGACTGTATCCCAGATTGCTTTTGCGCCCTTCACGGCCCTCTGGGTTTGGCTGAAGCCAAGGGGCCTGGACTCGCTGCTCGCCGTCGCCACGCCTCCGCCCGTGAAGAGGTGGGGCGACTTTGTGACCAATTGCCTGACGGAGCGCACGCAGGCGGAAAATCAGGCGCAGAGGCTACTGGCGAGCGACCCGGACTTTGAAGTGCGGAAGGATTTCTTCCACTACCTGTTCCACGCGCAGGACCCGCAGACGGGCAGAGGATTCCCTATGGAGGAGCTGTGGGGCGAGGCCGAGTCCATGATTATTGCCGGCTCGGATACTACCGCCATCGTGATGACTGCCATGTTCTTCTACTTGGCGCGTAAGCAGGATGTCCAGGTTAGCCAAAGTCCCATATGCTGCTCACGTCATCGTGGGCCACCAGGCCCATGTCCAGACAAGTGTGGCAACTTGCTGACCTTACTCCCCGACACCAGGCAAGACTCGCCGAGGAGATCCGATCCACATTCCACAGCTTCGACGACATAGCGGGCGGCCCGACCCTCTACGGCTGCAGGTACCTCAAGGCCTTCATCCAGGAGTCCCTGCGCATCTCGCCCCCCGTCGCCGCGGAGCTGGACCGGGAGGTGCTCAAGGGCGGCATGGTCGTCGACGGCGAGTTCGTGCCCGAGGGCGTCAGCGTCAGCGTCGGCCACTACTGCCTGAGCTACAACAGCGAGATCTTCCCGGACCCGCTCGAGTTCCGGCCCGAGCGGTGGATCGTGGGCGAGAAGGCGTCGTCCGCCGAGAGCGTGGCGCTGGCCGAGAGCGCCTTCTGCGCCTTCTCCGCGGGGCCCAGGGGGTGTCCCGGCAAGAACCTCGCCTGGCTTGAGATGATGATCGTCGTGGCCAAGATCATCTACAAGTTTGAGATCAGGAGGGACTTTGCTGACAACCTGGGCGGCGGCTCTCCTGACGGGAGGGTGGGCCGGCGGAATGTCGACCAGTTCCAGACGTATGATGCGTTTGTGGGCTTGAGGAAAGGCCCGATGGTGCAGTTCAAGCGACGGTAGATGGTGAAGGAGTGATTCGGCCTGCTCGCCAACTCTTGGAAAGTGACCGGTCGACAAGGATATTTGAAAGGGTGCTCCGGTTATCGCTGGCTGGAAATCTAATTTATAGTGCGTTCGGTTTCACAACTTAAGAGCGGGAGTCAAAGCGCATGATTTAGCGGCAGCATATAACGACTTTGAAGATTGGAACTATATGGCATAGCTGAGGAAGCCTCAATAATTATGAAACTTTGATGTCTTATTTCTGGCTTGAAGATGATCAAGTACCCAAGTGATGAAGCGTCTAAGTAAGCTAGAAGGTGGAGACTGTATCACGACATCGACCTCGAACCCGACGACAAGCACACTGCGCTCCGTTGCGAAATACCTACCAGCTTGGCTGATAAGACTGACTCTCCGAGTTTGATTGAGCATGGGTCTAAAGGGTTATCACGGGTATCAGCCGCACGAAAAAGTAGAATAACACATACACCACTGTCAACGGGACGTTGCCGGTTGTCGGGAAACCCAAGTAGGAGCCGCTAACGGCAGCCAGAATCCAATCAGTGTATCTGGACAGACACGGGGTAATCAGCAGCGGCACTTGACACATCACCGAATCTGAACTATCTCCTCCGCTGGGTAACGATAGACCAATACAAGAAGCCGAGACTTACAGCGTCACAGAAAGGGAGAAAGCCGCGCCCGCCATTATTAGAATCTGTTTGGCAGAGTTGAGCACGTCTTGGTAGTGGTATAAAACAGGCTCCTTCGGAGCCTCAGCCTCACCAGATGAGGAAAGGAGCCGCTGGGCCTCGAGATCCCGCTCTTGACCCATGTGTGACGCTGCATCGTTGCCCACGCCTCGGGTTGGTTGATGTTGACCGGACCGACGACGGGCGCTCTCACGACCGTTATTATGGACAGGTGACCGCCGATCCCGTTCATTACTGCTCGATGTGTCTCGACGGCGATTGCGAGGCCTACCTCGTGGCTGTTGAGCCTCGAGCCGTTCCTCCAACAAAGTGCACTTGGCCTGAACCTTGCACATCTCCCATTCCATACGCCTCTGAGCACATCTGCATGATTCTAAGTTAGCTTGCGCAATATCAAATGAATGTGAAGGTTTTTCAATATCAAAATGGAGAGGCTTTCATCATAGTGCGACTATTGTGTCTCTCGATGACCGCCAGGGCGTCCCGGCAATATCTTGGCCGAAAGCACTGGCTGCAGAAGGGTGGATTCGATTCCTGGAATTTTTAGGTTGTATGCTTACTGTCGCAACTCGAGCCATATGAACCCGATGCCAAAAAGGAGGCCCATAAAACCTGCAAAGATGAGTGACATAGTCAATACCGATTGCTTCGTCTTGTCGACTGCAATGAGGTCCGCCTCCTTGAGGACCATGACGACGCCAACCAGTTCCATAATGGACCCTAAAAACTCTACTATGAACCACCATAGCGCTTTATAATGCGTGAGTTTGGTCTCAGCCTTGCTATCGTTCTCAGCCTTGCTATCGCTCTCAGCCTTATTATCGCTCTCCTTCTTTGTGCCGCGTATATTCCAGGCGATACTGATACCAATGGCCAAGGAAGTAATAGTCACAAAGATTTGGGACAAAGCTATCAAGATGTATTGTGGAGCCCCGGAGCACCTGTAAATGGTGACAGAGGCGAAAAGACAGGAAATGACCAAGCCGACTATGCCGAATATCATGTCAAGGGCCGAATGCGACAGCGGCTTGCTCGGTCTCCAGGGGCACTTGTTCAGGGACGACAGCGCAATGCCGTAGAACATGACCAGGTGAGCCAAGAATCCCAGGGCACCATAGGGGAAAGCATAGCAGGTGATTTGAGTCGCGAACTCATCACTTTGTGAGGCGGTGCTGTTTGAGACCCAATTCCACAGGATATTACCGGAGGTGGGACTGTTGGGGGGGCTGGCTGTACTCATGACTGCGAGTGTGTTTGAGCTCGGTTGTTGGATAGACTCGGTACAAGATCTTTCAAATTATCTTGGTGTCTAGATCGAAGGAAAAATAACACTGTTGTACTCGGAATATCCCCCTCGTTCTTATAGCACGGTTCCTGAGTATCTAACCACACATCAATGCTGTACCTAAGCAGTTGAACCACTGCTCGAGGGATACGCTCTTGTTCTGACCCTGGCTCGAAGACAATGCCAAGTATGCTTCATGCTTTCAAAATAAGCCTCAGACTCAAGAGCCATATTGAAGTTCGATCAGATCAATGGCTATTGTCAAATTGTTTGAGAGTTTCATAGCTTCATGGAAACAGCGAGGCAACCTTGGAAAGCTGCGCTTTGTCGAAGATGCCGTTGGTTACGGGCCGCGGGCTGACGGTGTTGCCTTACAACGTCCAAATCAAGAGATCCTGGGCCCCATAGTCAGCGTTGAATTATGGCTCCTTGAATCTACTATCATTTTTGTTGGATCCACTTTCGACCCATGAAGGAGGCAATATCCCAACGTTGTATGTTGTAGCCATGGGTACGGCGAAGATAATTTGGAGGGTGATAGCACAATACTCAATCTTGTGCTGGGCTCTCCATACAGAAACCTGTACCGCACTAACTCGCTCCCCAGCACACACCAACTGCTTAGGATCTCAACGCCGACACCCCTGCCGTCATTACCGACTTGAAGTCGCAACAAAGTTCGCGCCACTCCTCAAGGTGTCATGTCGACCTCTAATCATGTCGCCCAAGATTCGGCACCCGGACACCACACGATGAGACACAAATCCAGTATCCACGGGTAGATCTGCGAGGTCTACAGGGCTCTTCAAAGCGACATCGAGCACAGCCGTCGCGCGATGACGCAGACGTCCCACGCCGGGCGCCACGAAACGTCGGACCAGCGCAACAACGGGGCGGCGCACGTGGAGCTGCGACCGATTGCTCCGAGTCCAACGAGCCTAGAAAGTGGCCAACATCATGACGAGCGCTCGTCTCCTTCGTCGGACAACGGCATCCCTGAGTCGTACCGCAACCTCGACGAAATCGCTGTCAAAAGGCCGATCGAGAACCTAGAGGACCGACGCCAATACAAGTACGAGGGCTTGGAAGATGCCAGGAGCCATGACCTTGAGGACACAACAGAGCAAAGTGGAAGCGCGTCGGATGGCAACGGCTTGCCGACGGATGCTCAGGCTCAGGGCAAGCCGTCGGAGGGCGTGCAAGTCTCGCGCCTGGCCACGCAAATATATACCATCTCCTACCTGATTCTGTTCTCCTTCCTCGGCACTCTGGCGCGGCTCGGCCTCCAATGGCTTACCAACTACGCCGGCGCGCCAGTGTTCCCGTCGGTATGGTTCAACTTCGGGGGTAGCCTGGTCATGGGCTTCCTCGCCGAGGACAGGATGCTCTTCCGCCACGAGTGGGGGGCCCCGACGTACGAGCACCAGATTCAAAAGGCCAAGCGGGACGAGGAAGCCGGCGGCGGTCCTGGGGACAGTGGGCGACCATCCGTCGACCTCGCGGCCGCCAAGAAAGCCCACCTGGCCACCAAGAAGACCATCCCGCTCTACATCGGCCTGGCCACGGGCTTCTGCGGCTCCTTCACGTCCTTCTCCTCCTTCATGCGGGACACCTTCCTCGCCGTGTCCAACGACCTGACCTACGGCGGCAACACTGCCACCACCCCCCGCAACGGCGGCTACTCCTTCATGGCCCTGCTGGCCGTGGTCATCATCACGGTGACGGCGTCCCTCTCCGGACTCGTCGCAGGCGCCCACCTCGCCTCCGCCCTCGAGCCCGCGGTGCCCTCCCTGCCCTTCCTCATCACCCGCAGGGTGGCCGACCGCCTCGCCGTCCCCCTCGCCTGGGGCTGCTGGGCCGGCGCCGTCGTGCTGGCGGCGGTCCCGCCCGCGGACCACTGGCGCGGCGTGGCCGTCTTCTCCCTCGTCCTCGCGCCCCTGGGGACCCTCGCCCGCTTCTACCTCTCCCTGTGGCTCAACGGCCTGCGCCCCGCGTTCCCGCTCGGCACGTTCGCCGCCAACGTGCTCGGCACCGCGGTGCTCGGCATGGCGTGGGACCTGCAGCGCGTGCCCCTCGTGCCCCTCGGCGGCGTCGTCGGGTGCCAGGTGCTCCAGGGCGTGGAGGACGGGTTCTGCGGCTGCCTGACCACCGTGTCGACGTGGGTCGCGGAGCTGGCTGGGCTCAGGAGGCGGCATGCCTGGGTGTACGGCGTGGCGAGCGTCGTGGCTGGGTTTGCGCTCATGGTGGCCGTCATGGGCGGGCTTAGGTGGAGCGATGGCTTTGCGGCTTTACAGTGTGTGCATTAGAGGCGATTTAATGAATAAGTTCCCTGACCATGTCACATAAAGGTACAATTATGTACTGATTCCGAACTACTGCCACATCGTCCAAATTACAAATACGTCATAGAAGATACTCTGTGACTGAACTGGATATATAACCACCTTCCTCTATACAGCCTTATTCCATGGGTGGGTGTTCCATAGAAGAGTGTTGCACAGATAGGTATCGTGCAGAAGATTGTCCCAGACGAGGCTGTCCTGGGGAAACTGGTGGGGTGATGGGGGGGGGGGGGGCACATAGTTACTGTGGCCGCGTTGGGGACACCGGAACAGACCGCGTATGGTGTTCATTATGTTGACACAGAAGGCTACACACATCTCCTTTTCACATCTTTAACATCCTCCAAGTGTGCCCAGGTGGGTCAGTGCGATCGATTCTTTCAAACCCGCCCCGAGTAATTTGAGTAGATAGTTGCGTTCGTGATTCATGTACGTGCCAGTGTCAAGCATTGTTGTACGATCCCTCCGTGCGATACCTTAGGGTAGTAGTATGTAAATATTTGAACATCCCAAAATGTGCTAGTTTCTGCCTTCTTCAGCCCACAAGACACGCCGATGTTGTAGAGGAAAAGATTCTGCCTGCGCATCCTGCCTCATAGATGTGCTGAGATTCTCAGAATGTCCACGAGTGCCTGGACCAGGACTGACAGCCGGTGAAAACGCCACATGTCGGTAGTTTTCGTACGAGTCCAAGTGTAGGCTTTTATACTTAGGCCTCGCGGGGTCTTGCTCCGAAGTATCCTTCTTGAGCGATGCTAGAGTAAAGAGGCGTCAGCAACCCTTTAATAAATGGAAGGCATAAAAGGTATTGGAAAGGGGCTCACCGAAAAGCGACTGTGTCACATCAAAAAGTGGAGGTACCCAGAACAGGACGGCGACCACCTGGCCGAAGGTCCAGCCGTTCATGTCGATAACGTCCATTTCTTGATAAGCACGGACCATAACAAACTCATAAGCCAAAGCCAATGAGAAGAGCAAAGCCGTCGGTATTAAGAGGGAAAAGCTAGCCCAGGGCGATGCCAGCCACTGAGCAAGTCTCTGAAAGAACCCATGTCGCCGAACTAAACCAGGCGGCATGGTTTGAGGGACCTCCGTGAAGAACATTCCACTTGACCTCAAGACTTGATATGCTTGCCATGAAGTCAGAATGATCAGAACAACCGCAGTCAATGCCCAAACCACAGGTACGTTGCTGATATTAGGGATGCTGTCCTTGTTGAAGAACTTGGTTAAGCTCCGCAGCGGATTCGTTCCCAACCACTCCTGGCACAGGACCATCGCAGATGAGCCGCCACAAAGACTTGTTTTCGACAGGCCGCGGATGGCCTGGTCGACAATCCGATCATCGTCTTGTGAGCGTGAGAGGTTCGAGACAAGTATGAAGAACACCACGGTGTTCAAAACCCAGGACATTATGCATAAAGGTATCGAGGATCGGAATTTGACGCCGTGGCTGCGGAACAGGCTGAGTGTAAATACCGGTCCGATACAGCCCATCAATGCCACAGTAACCAGGGGGTAACCGTTGAGCGGGTCTATTTTCCTCGGGTGCATAAAGTAAGCTGCGACGGCAGCAGACGCTGGGTATGGTGAGTTTCGTTAGCGCAATTCGCTATCATTGATATCATAATTATAAATTTCCTCACTCACCCCCAAAATAGCATTGAGTATTGAGAAAGGTCTTGAGAGCAGGTTTCGCTAAGTCGGACGCAGTCGGGCTTCGCTTATGCTTCCATGCCTGCCACGCAGCGGAGGCGATAAAAACCAGCGCTAGGATAAGCAGCAAGAGGGCTTGTATATAGTATGATATAAGTACCTGGCCAGTCAGAATTTGGCTTTAGAAGAAGAGAAAAAAGGAGTTTGAGCCTTACACCAATTCCGAAGACATCTTGATCCGCGTACGGCAGTCCACATGTGCTTTGGCAGAGTTGATGGGCACACTGGTAGATGCCAGGGGAGATAGAGAGTGTGTCCTGAGACTGGAGGAGATGTTCCGGCCGACAGTATTGACGACATTCAGACGGGTTCCTTGTACTATCGCATGTGTCCACGAGGCACATTGTCAGGTTCGACGTTATGAGCCCGAGGTCATTATCAGGGCCAGCGCTTGGGTTTTCGAAATAAGACTTTACGGCGGCGTCATCACTGTCTTCGACCAAAGCTGTGACGTTGGCCAGGTTGCTGCAAATGCCGAATAGGGTTACCTGGACGTCTTTTGCATCCGTGGCCGTATTATGGTTGGGAATCCCAGGGTTGGAGATAAAAACTTGGGTCAAGTTCCTGCAATCATCCAGGCAATTCTGTGAGGGGCAAATGTTGTTGAAGCTTGCGTCGAGAAAATGTTCTTGGCCCAGCTTGTAGGCCGCGTTGCTCTGTAGCTGTATATATGTGAAACCCTGAGTGCTTATTCCAGCCGGAGATCCCGAGGTGTTTGCTTCAGGTGGAGTTCCCTGAGTGTATCCTTCTTCTGGAGCTCCCTGGGTGTTCGCCCCTGCTGGAGACACCTGATTGTTCGCGTCCGTCGGAATTCCTTGAGTATTTCCTTCTGCTGGAGCTGCTTGAGTGTTTCCTTCTGATGGGGCTCCCTGGGTGTTTGCCCCTTGTGGAGATCCCTGATTACTTGTGTCAGCCGGAAACCCTTGAGTGTCTGCTCCCACTGGAGGTTGCTGAGTATTTCCTTGCTCTGGATCCTCCTGAGTGTTCGCTCCAGCTGGAGATGCCTGGGTGCTTCCTTCTGCTAGAGGTGGACTCGTAGTGGTTGAGATCAACGGCTCATAGCCTGTTGCGGTGCTTGGATTTAGCCCCTGAGCTGATTGAATTGTATATACTGCAGTCGTCGATATCAATGCAGGCTCCTCACCGATCACATCGGGAGTAGGAGGCGGGACAATTACATAGCCTGGGTGGTCTTCATCCATGACTTAAGTAACTAGAAGGTACATATGGCAATGAAGCCGGGGGACTAGTGAATAGAGAGTTGTGCGCTGTTGATTGAGTTCCTTGATGGCGGTCCACCTGTAGGTATATATGTACGGCTGGCGGTTCAAGTTGCATACTTTCTCCGGATGCCCCCCCCCCCAACACCCCGTGGCTTTTTTCTTCTTTTTACTTGGCAAACGAATGCTCTTGGCAGCTACATACTGGAACATTGCATGCCGATAGCTTCTGCAGCTGGAGGTCCGCAGCTCGTCTGCAACTAACAACTAGTGCGTCTACATATGTACTCCGACACAGCGACACGGCCTTCTGTTTTTGTGAGCAACTTGAACATCATATCGCGTCGCAATGTGCATGGTCCATTTCATAAAATCCAGCTATCCATAGCCCTCCGTAGACTATTCTGAGAGCTTACTTTGCCCAAATTCGAATGCTTCGGTTGTTTTTCTGGATTGTGTATGAAATTGGAAGATAAGAGACGTCTGAAGAAGAAGAAAGATCAAAGACGTTCAGCTTAGAGCAGCTCCATCTCCAAAGGGAGCCACCTCCTTTAGGAGAAGGCTTTCGCTAGAGAAGCTAGAGTGAGCTGAACTTGAACAGGCTAGAGAGGGCTGAGGCGGCCAGAACGGCCGGGGCTGAAGAGGCCAAAGAGGCTAGGGGGCCCAGAACGAGCTGGAGAGACTAGAGATCGCTAGTACAGGCAGTAAAGAGGCCATAAGAGAGGGCTAGCGAGGCTAGCGAAGGATAGAAAACATTAGTGAGACTGGGGGGCTCCTAGGAGGTGGGGGCGGTGAGGATAGTGAGGTTGTGAATAGTGTCAAGCGGGCTTTCCTAGGTATCAATAAGAACTGACCATGCCAGACATGATAAAGCACAATGCATTGTTCGGCCCAAGTAGACGACCATGTGCAGGCTTTCTTTTTGAGTCCATCGTTAGGACCGATCCCGAATACCCAGCCGGGGCCCATGTACACATGTGATCTGTCTAGCAATGCTCCAAAGCCGTACAATGCTAGCGATTCACAGCAATGGGGACTGACAGGTCACGCACCATTCTTGGGGCGTCGTTGTAAGTATACTCTAGACTATTCCTCTTTCCGAAGCTACACCAGTAGACCGCTACCGCACATCAGTGCGGAATCTGCCAAGGAACCCTTGGGAAGGGTAATTAATCCCTTGTTCACTCCTGCTGCCACCACTCGTGCGATAAAATGGCTGCGGCTGTCGGTCTGTCTCGAGGGTCGAGTTTCATAATCGAGCTGATGAAGTCCTTGTCCTTCTGACAGATCTCGCTGTCCGTAATGCTTTGAAAGGGGGTCCTGATTTCCTTGAGGTTCTCCAACATCCAGATAATAAGTTCCATTACATCCTCGTTGGCGATTCCCTCATACTTGACTGTGAAAGGGCCAAATATCTCGACTTGTCTCCGAAGAACCGCAAATTTGTAATCGTCGATAGGATCCGTGGGGACGTCTGGAGGGTCATAAATGTTGAAGTCACGGCCATAGATGAGGCTGATCAACTGCATTGATGTCAAATTCCAAATGGCACGAGATTTCTCAAAGCCGTACTCACCAGTGTCCCGAAAGCCCAAATGTCCGTTTTGGTGTCCCAGGGCATGTGCATAAGTACCCCCGGACTGGACCACATGGGAGCACCAATAGGCTGGCCGTCTAAAGCGTACTTATGAGTCTCTGGGTACGAGTTGCCCATGTCCGCTAATCGAACATCGGTAAATCGATTGGTCACATCCGAATGTTCATTTACCAGGATGTTGTCGGCTTTAACGTCTAAAGATTTACTGTAATGAGCGAGAGTAGATTCTTCTGCGCTTCCGCCAGCGCGACTTACCTGCATGGACGTAACCTTCGCTATGCATAACGGCCAGAGCTTCTAGCACGCCATGGCAGATGTATTTAAGCTCTGTACGATTTAGCTTCTGCCTGACTGAAGATTGTAGGAGGGTCGATTGTAAGTGGCTGAGAACAATTGTCGTAGGCTCCGCAGGCTCTACTATTTCATCCAGTAGTGGTGGGATATACTTGGATCGCGGTGTAAAGATCTTGAGCACATGGCGCTCATTGGCCACGCGGGGATGGCCCTGTACACTCTTGATAATGACATCTTTGTGGGCTTGATTTCTGGGGGCGGGGGCGTGTTATTATGATGTGCTATAGATGAGCATTGTGGTGCCGTTGGTAGACGGTCAGTACCTGGCGAGTCAGACTGCTTTGTGCAACTGCTTCACGATCATGTATTTGCCAGCTTGTCCGATCAGCACCTGCGCGGTTTGAAAGGAGGCTGCCATGAACAAACAGCCGTGACAGAGGATACCCCAAGTTGGAAGAAGTCGAAGGTCTGTGACAGATCGCCGTGGACGCTGATATGAGTTTCGGCCGGAAAGCTGGGAGGGAGTCACCTGAGCTCACCGTGACATACCTGAATAGGGCAACAAGAGACGAGAAAGACTTGGTCACGATAATGAAGTATGGATGGACATGCGGAAGGTACGACAAGGCACGTCAAAAGGAAGCAGCAGGCTCGTGATACCCCTATCTAGATAATGTTCAACAAGATGATGTTGAAATACCCACTTGTGCACTGTTTTTCTGAGAAGCAAAATGAGCTGTTGCTTCCCCAGAGAAACAACGAGAGGCATCCCTGAAATTCCTGCGCATCTGCGTCGGGCCGTCAGACCCACTGAGGGGCCGTGGGTGTACCACAGCAGGGGTCATCCCCATCGCTCCAGTTTGACAGCCCAGGAGTTCGATTTGGGGACGGAAGGAGCAGACGGGCAGGACGGGCAGAGGACAGACTGTGGAAGGACCACTTGACGTAAGGACGGAAAGTCAATCAAGAGATCAACCAACCTTCCAAGTTGCATCCGATCGTCGCAGAACGGTTTCCATCTCATCTCCATCTCATCTCAGGTGCTCCCCAAGGAACATTGAACAACCCCCCCTCAAGCCAATGGAGCCCGTGGCACCCCTGGGCAGGCTTGACCCTGGCGCACGAGAAAGGGCAACACGAGCACCTCCAAACTTTGACCTTGTCCCACCGACGAGACCGCGTCATTTCTGCAGGTGATAGGCCCGCCGCCCCGGCAGTACGGGAACACCAACTTGTCACCGAGGCACGAGAGGCCTGTAACGTCGCCTGCTCTCTTGCAGTCCTTTCATCTTGCAAGGCCGAGGCCTGTTGCACGTGCTGCCTGGCTAGCGAGATGGACAAACATTGATGCTCCAGCCAACCAACCAGCATGCATGCAGACGCCAAATGATTCCAAAGCGGCTCAATCCCGCAGCCCAACAATCCTGGCAGCCCGGGGGCAGAGTGATCGTCGTACCCTCCCGCTCTCACAAGCCTGGGGGAGGGCGGCGTGGGGGCTTTGCGAGCTGTGTCAGCAATCTCTGCGGCGCAGTGCTGGTGCAGATAGCCGGCAATCATGCCCGAGGCGAAGCTGATAGAGAGATGCAGATGCAGATGCAGCATGCAGATGCATCAGATGGTTTGGTGTGGGGGGTGTTCTATCAGTCAGTCAGTCGTTACAACCACCACCTTCTGCACCTCTGCTGGCTTGCCTTGTCCAGCCTGTGTAACATCAGCCAGGCGCCCCCTCCTCTACTTGCAACATCTGGCACCAACAAGAAGGACGAGATTGGGCTGTCAGCGCCCTCCCCCTCTTGTGTCCCCATGTCACCAACAAAGTCCCCATTTCCTGCAGCACTTGACCAGGCCTGTCGTGACCGGGGGGTTAAGCCCAGCCATGCCGTGTTTTGCGGGGGAGCCCGGAATCTGCCACTCTCAAGTGTTCCCTCTCCTTGTCAGCTTGTCTGATGTGAGAGACCCTGATATCTGCCAGCCTGACAACCTGCCAACCTACTCAGGAACCAACTCCAAGTTCCCGGCTATATCCGCTTCGACAATACGACGTCGTCTTGGGCTCGACTCTGACTTTGATTCACTAAACAGAACACCTCTCTAACCTCTGGCTGTCCTGGCTGTCCTGGCTTTGGGATGTTACCATCTCCCATACAAGCTCGGTCCGGCCTGCATGGGGCCAAGCTGCAATTCTACTATACTCTGAGCCGGAATCCTCCCGCAATCCTGCAATCCGAGCCGGCCAGCCAGCAAGGCCAGCAAGGCCCAGCCAGCCCTCAAGTCCCCCACGGCGAGGAGCAAGGAGCAAGCTGAGCAAGCAAATCAGCGCCCCGCGTTGACGAGAAGCCCGGCATCAATTGATTGCATCCGATGAGCACAACTTGACGTCCCTGTCGTCCCCCGGCCCTGCCTGTTGTTTCCCGGCATTGCCTCTTGTTTGTTCAACATTGAACCACCCCCCCTCCCTTTCTTCCCTCCTCCCGGCGTCCTGCCCTGCGGATCGATACACCAGCCTCTGCTCGATTTCAGATGCTCGGCCTGCGTTCCAAGCTGCACCTGGTCAGGCAGGGACGCAAATCGTCGCCCCGGTTGATATCGGATTCGCCCTGCCTGTTGGATAACGAATACGACCCTGCTACTGCCGCCCCGACCCAGCGCGCTGGATCGACGTCCGCCCCAGAGCCGAGTCACCTTCCCTCTTGGTCCGCCCCACGCCGCCTGGCGTTAGACACGCTGCCAGACCACATCGTGCAAGACGTTGCTATTTTCTGCGGGCCTGATGCCATCCTGGGCTTACGACACACCTGCCGGTCCTTACATCGCGCCCTGGACTCCCCTGACTTTTGGGCCGAGATTGCCCGGCGACGAGTGAGTCTTCCCAGGCCCTCTTTTCCTCTTCTCTCCTTCTCCCCGCTCCTGCCTTCATGCACCTCTTCCTGTACTCGCAAAAACAAAAGTCGCCTCTCTTTGTTAGCCTCTTGCACCCTCGTCCCGGGGGAGGGCTTGGGGCCGAGCTTGGGTCGACGAGCGGGTGAGCCGGGCTTCTGTGCACAGCAGCTCGCACAACCCCTGCCTGCTGCTTCCCCAACTCCCAGGCTTGCAGGCTTGTTAGATTGGGTTTTACACAATGGGACGCCATGTCACATCTAAACACACAGACTGCGACCCCCCAGACCCCCCAGACCCCCTAGACCAGGCTGCTAGGCTAGGCCGACCCGACAGACTGACGCGCTAATATCGCCGTTGCCTTTTAAAGATGGACCCTCCCACCAATGGCACGCCAGGCCGAGACGCCCTCATACAAATGATCAAGGCACAGATGGACAGCGACGACTTCATGACCAGAGACCAGGATGCAAGGAGAGACGCCTTCCTCTGCCTCGCCGTCACTCTTCCCCCGAGGCAGCGGGCCCGCATCAAAGCAACAATGGGCCCGCTCTTGGCAAGGGCACGGATCAAGGGTTCGGGCAGGGGTCCTCCTCCTGAGGCTGCCTCGGATCGCACCTCCGACGACCAACAGGGCCAACGGGGCCAGCAAGGCCAACAGGACCAACCAGACAAAAAAAGTGCTGGCCCACTACCTGATCAAAATGGCAACGACTGCGACGTTGCCGCCGAGATCGAGACGAGACTGGGGCTGATGTCCACCCTTTGTGTCCTTGGATGTCAGTACACTTCTTGCCTGCTCTTGTTTCGCGCCAGACGTTTGGCGCATCCACACCCCACTTTTGTTTTGTTTGGTCTCATCCTGCAGCAGGGATACAGACCCCGTACGCGAATGCACGGTTATCTGAGAACATCACTAACTGTGATCATCAGATTCGGATGTATGCGATGTTGATCTGGGCAGGGCCCTCATGGCCATCAACCCTTGGACCATGAGGGCCAACATTTGGTCCGAGAAGAAGCTGCTGGCGCAGAAACAACTAAGCCTTCAACTGGCATTCACCATGACACTGGGCCTGATCCATCCCTGGAACTGGTCCAACGTCCCTGCTGAAGCACCCGAGTACAAAAGTCTTGCACAGCGCGTGATGGCCGACTACCATGCCCAGGACTTCACATCCTCAAACCAGAGCTTCTGGCTCAGCTGGGAGGGCCTGCACACAAGATCACTGCAGCTCGCCGGCCTGATGGCCTACATACTCAAGACCAGCGGCCTCGAAGACACACCTCGGTCAGATTTGATCCCACTACTTCGTGACACAGCGTCACAATCAAATTCAGACAAAGTTCCCACTCCATCATCATTACCACCAACCCAACTCAAGATACCATTACTGGAGAAAACGAAGGGTGGGCGGCATGGCGGAATAACGGGCCAGTCAAACTCGTGGCAGGAGTGGTATACCTCTCGGGTACGAGACCTGGTCAACACCATCGACCAAGACGACGACGACGAATGGTACGGATATTACGTCTACACGCTGACCAGCACCGAAAACCGCAACCCCATCGGGTCCAAGGACCCAGCCATGGAGAACATCCACTTCAGGCTCGGTAGACCACCACCGCCACCACCAACTCCCACATCAACCACAACAACAACAAAGAAGCGGTCCTCCCCGACCCCACAGCCACCACAGAAACTACCCCTCGAGGCGAGGGACTGCCAGGACGGCATCACGCGCAGCTTCGACCTGGTGGGCACCGTGGCCCCCGCGACGGGCATCGTCAGCCTGCGC
This sequence comes from Diaporthe batatas, assembly GCF_019321695.1. Lineage (NCBI taxonomy): Eukaryota > Fungi > Ascomycota > Sordariomycetes > Diaporthales > Diaporthaceae > Diaporthe > Diaporthe batatas. The sequence continues at coordinate 664,412 of NW_025408557.1, read as the reverse complement.
AAGAGCTACGTCGGCGCCCACTCGTGGGACTACGAGGGCGTCATGACGCCCCTGGGCATCGTGGGCGAGTGGGGCAAGGAGGAGACGGGGTTCAACGGGTACTTTTGGCTCTGGAGGCGGAGCTGGATGGGCGGCGGCGGCGGCGCTGGTGGTGCTGGTGAGGAGGGGAGGGGCCAGCAGACTTATGCTTATTCTTGATTAATTACCCTGCCTCCGCATTGATTACCCCCACTGAGGCCTGGTGGCTGGTTGGTTTGTTGGTTGGTTGGGTGGGCTGAGCAGAGTTGAGTGGGCTGGGGAGGGGGGGGCGTGAGGCTCGATGTATTCATCTTGAAGTTGGTGAGGAATTTTTCTAGGTTGTGTTATTAGCAGATCAGCGGGCCTCTTGAGGGAATTCTGGACTTTTATCGACAAGGAGGCGAATATCACCATAGCGAAATTGGAACTTTATAGTCTTTTTCTCTTTCTCCCCCCCCCTTTTTTTTTGGGGGGGGGGGGAGCTTTGAGACATGTCACTTGTGCATACATGTTGATGATGGGCAGTTGGGTCAGAGAAAATATGAGGGGACAGACAGCCCCAGGATGGCTCGAAAGACGGGCCAAAGCCGGACCGGCACCCTGACGAGTTTTGCATTCCTTCTCTGGCTCAAGTGTTCCATCACATCCACCGACAGGCATAATCGTTTCCTGGCCGCGACCGAGGACCAACCCGTGAGAGCAGCCAGCAAGAGCCTCAAGGCCGCTCAGTCGGCCGGCATGCCAGGCACGTGGACGAGTTGAAGCATGGATCGGCCCAGCCGTCTTCGCATTCCAGATTGTGAAGAGCTGTATGTTCTCCTACATCATTGGCTTCCCAACCATCATGACTATGGACACTGAACAAGCCATGGTAATGAGGTGGCAGAAAGCGAGAAGATGATCAGAGTATGTATGTATGTATGTATGTATGATGACGGTCTCTCCTTGAACCCTGCTTGGGAAATGGATATGGACGCTGGACAGAGGACAGCCGGGTTCTGAGCCCTTTTTCCTTGGGGTTATTTCTAGCCAACGGCACTGCGCGAACAGACGAGTGTCAACAGAGAACGGACAGCCTTTCATGAAGGCGAGAAAGATCCTGCAGACAGGTTTGTTGTCTGGGGTGAGCTTTTGGCCACCGGTGGACGACGAGGACGAGATTCAGCACCAGGAGAGCCAAATCCACTCACACACTCCCTCATAGAGGTGGGGTGGGATCACTTTTCATCTTATACGGATTACGGACTCGAGTCTGTTACAAAGAACATTTTTTAATAAAAGCAACGCGCAGATACAGATAGCAAAGGAAAAGGAAAAGAAATTACTATGACACCAGCACAACAGGAAAAAGTCCCGCGACAAAGTCTTACCAAATGACAACCCTGGATCTGACACACACGCGCGCCTCGCGACGACTCACCTGCCTGCCATATCGACGAGCTCCAGCCCCAGACAGCGCCAATCACTACTCAATACCGAGGGGAAGGATACACGAGTCGTTCATGCACGCGCAGATCTAAAGTCTGCCGGCAGTTGGGAGCGACGATCCCCACCCACGGCTAGATAGATAAGCATCTTCTTTTGAGGTTCCTAAAAGGGCCGTTTGGGGATGACTCGTCGAGAGGGTACCATTGACTCGCGGCCGGGGTGGAGGGGCGCGGTGGAGCCCGGACCCGTAGTCCAAGGAAGCTTGTCCTTGCGGTCCACAATTCCGGGCCCCCGGTCATCGAGATTCGAGGGCCCCCCTCCGGACCGGGGGGCTGCGGCGGGTATGTCGTGGGTGATAAGCATGTTTCTAGAAGGGGATTGCTTGTGATAATGGATTTCCTGAAGGGCAGGGAAGGGGGAGGAGAGGCTGTCTGTCGTGTTGTTCATACCCGCTCGCTCGCTCGCACGCAGACACAGACGCTGAGGTGGTCAGCCAGCCAGTGAAGCCGACCAACAACACCGTGAGAGACAGGAGAAGCGTGGACGAGAAAGTCAACCAACATCTGCATGACGGGAAACGAGACAAGCACACAACGCAACAACAGGCGGACAGACTTACGTACATACATACATACTTACAGAAACCATGGCCAAGTTCCTCCTTCACACGTTCTACGCCACAGGCCACGTGCTGCCGATGCAGTCGGTGGCCAAGGCGCTGGTGGACCGCGGGCACGAGGTGGTATGGCTGACGAGCCCCGAGCAGGAGGCGCGGGTGCGCGCCACCGGGGCGCGGTTCGTGGCCACGGCGGAGATCGACCGCGCAGACAAGGTCCTGCAAGAGTGCATGGCCGACCCGCCCGACACGCTCGAGGGCATCGTGGATGCGTTTTTTGGCGGGCGGCTCGCGGCGCAGGTGGCGGACCTGCGCAGTGTGCTGAGGAGTGGGTTCAGGCCGGATGTGCTGGTGAATGATGCGTTGCCTTATGGGGCGGCTGTGTTGTGAGTTTTTTCTTTCTTCCTTCTGTTCCTGGTTATCTTGTCGAGGTGGCTCGAAGGGAATATATAACCCGAGACGGGCCTCTCCTCCCGGTCTCAACTGCGTGTTATACATGTGCTGAACCTCATCGATATCACAGGCATGAGTTGGGAGAGGTCCCCGCGTGGGCAACCTTGGGCGTTGTGCCGATGTACTTCAGGGAGCACGCGCCAAAGTCAACCCTCGGGGCGATCCTCAGCCAGCCAGAGCTGATCGCGGACTGTATGAATGCGCAACGGGTCGAGCTCGGCCTCGGGCCCGTCGAGCCGCGCCAGATCCTGCAGTACAGCCCGCAGCTGCACATCCAGGCGTCCAGCCCGGAGCTCGAGTTCGGCCAGGCCCTTCATCCGACCGAGTACGTCGGCCCGCTGGTCAGCCCCCTGAACGGCAAGTCGTCAGCCCTGCCTGACTGGTGGGGAGAGGTGGTCGCCGCCTCGGAGCAGGCAACAGGGAACTTGCGTGTGGTCGGCATCACGCAGGGGACCTTTGCGACAGACCCGTCGAGCCTGCTCCTGCCGGCGATCCGGGCGCTCAGGGACGACGCGAGCCTCTTGCTGGTGGTGCCGTCGCAGCAGGTCGAGGAGATCAGGCAGGCGTTACTCGCGGATGGTGGCAGCAGCGGCAGCCAGTCCCTCCCAGCAAACCTGCGGCTGGCATCGTGGCTCCCGTACGAGGAGCTCCTCCCGCGGTGCGACGTCCTCGTGACCAACGGCGGGTACGGCAGCGTGACGCAGGCGCTGGCACATGGGGTCCCGCTCGTGTGCGCGGGCACCAGCGAGGACAAGAAGGACACGGCGGCGCGGGTGACGCACCTCGGGGCTGGCATCGACCTGATGACGGACTCGCCCTCGACGGAGCAGGTGCGGGACGCCGTCAAGGAGATACTCGGTGACGCGAGGTACGGCGAGGCTGCGGGTGATGCTGGGCGGGCCCTGAACTCTCTGGGCGGGGCGGCGAGGGCGTGCGACTTGCTAGAGGGTCTTGCTGGAGCGAAGTAAAGGGAGACGAATGTGGTGAACTGCGTATGATACCTGAGGTCGAAATAGAGTTTTAGAGTTCGTCCGTGGGGGCCTAGATTTGGTGCTCGATGTCATGTAGACAGGCGTGGGAGGGAGCTTGGACTTTTTACTGCCAAGCAAAGTACTCGGGGAAAACTTTAAGGAGGGAAGGTGCGGGGTGGGCACACGTGGAAGGAAGGACCGACGAAGCAGAGCAATTTTTCTCGTCAAGTTGAACTATTCATCATCCATTCTGCCATCCCAACTTGCTACAGACATTCTAGAAATCTTGGTGCCCAAACCCGAATCCAAAAACCCAAACGCCCATGCCCGTTATGCTCCAAGTAAAACAGCCTCTCTCTCCCCCTTCCCGCCACGACTCGGACTACTCCAACGCCGCCAGGGCCCGCTCCCTGATCAGGTCCTTCTCGCAGTCAAACGACTGCGGGCTCAGATATGTCACCACACGAAGCTGGTTCTTGGCCAGCGCGCAGCCGACATAGTAGTGGGACCCGCACCTGTCGTCGAGCGTCTTCTTTCCACTGTGCAAAGTCCACATATTAGCTAAGAGTACACCGTCACAGCAAGAGGGGATCGACATCTGGGATGACCACTTACAATATATCATGCAGTGCCGCCTCATAGTTGTCGACCTGCGTCATGTCTGCCCTCCTCGTCGAGAAGTATCCGCGCAGGCGAGACAGCACCTCGGTGTCGCTCTTGCAGAAGTACGTTGGCGACACGTACATCTTGGCCGAGACGGGCTTCCCGGCACCAAGGGTGTAGTAGAATCCCGGGCTGGCACGGCCGGGCGCATCCTCAGGCAGCTGGTCAGGTGCGTCCGCCAGGAATGCAAGCCAGAAATCCTTCATGTCCGCGAGCGCCTGCTCGCCGAGACCATCCTCGCTCAGCCGCCCGCCCATCGTCAGGCAGTCCATCATGTACTCAAGGCTCGTGTGCCGCGCCCGGATGTACAACTTGACCCGCGCCCTCGACGGCTCCAGGCAGTCGATGGAGAGGATGCCCGTCTCGAAACCCCAGCGCGCTGTGCCCTCGTCCAGGTACTGCAGCAGCGGCTCGCACCCCAGGGACTCGTACTGCGCCTTGGGGAGGCTGCGGATGGCGCGCTGGACGAGCTCAAGGTTGCTGATGCCCATCTCGAGGGCCTTGAGGCCCGGGTAGATGTACATCTTCATCACAGGCCCCGTCTTCTCGATGTCCAGGGCGACCACAACCCCAGCCTTGGGCGTTGTCTCCTCGATGAACACCTCGGCTGTCTTTTCACGCTTCATATCCCGCGATGGCAGGATCGCCTTGGTGAAGTGGTCGTACCACTCCAGGTCCAGCCCGGGAACCATGCCCTGGTCCCTGAGCCTCTGGATCCAGGCGTCTGTCGCGAAAGAGTTGAGCGGGTCCAAATCTGTACCGGCGTGCGGGCCGATGCACTCGAACGAGTACCTGACGGTGCCGTTGTTGCCATTCCCCCACTCCCACGAGAAGTCGATTGGTGTTGAGTCCGGAGTACCTGGGCTTCTCCATCCCCGGACGTTGCCTTGTGCGTCGGGGGCCTTGCCCAGCTCTGGTGCGACGAAGAGGGCATAGAAGATCAGTTCTTTGTACTGCTCCGTTGCGCTGTACCCGGCCCTCTGGATGAGCTTGGCGAACATTCGACCTGTCCGGTCCCACCAGTACTGTGTGTCCTCATTTCGGAACTGGATGGTGGCATTCACCGTCTCCCATGGCTGGGGGGTGTCTAGGTCCAATGGTCTCTTGATGCTGATGACCTTGGTGTGGTGCTCTTGCTCGAGCTCCGTCTTGTCCTTTGGCAGGGCCAAGGCCGCGGGCACACGACTGATGACTTGCATCCTGGATGACGGGAGATATATACAGCAACAGACTAAAGGTTCCTTGTTGGTTCTGGTATTTTGGAACGAAAAGTGGGAAACTTGGAGAGAATGGAATAGAGACGGGACTGGAAGTCATCGAGAAGGGCGCGAGATCGTCCATGTCTCTAATACTCGCTCCCACTATGTCCGTTCACAGTCCCTCCTGACCCACCGTGGCCCTCATTTTGATAAAGGGAACCTACCATACTGACTGACTCTGACAGAGAACAGACCCAGGCCATGATGGCGATCCATTGCTTTCGAGCCCGACGAGGCGGGTAAACTCCTTCGCCCATTGGTCGTGCCTGTTGAGTATGCTGGAGTCCTCCAAGGATCTTCAGGCCCTTCTCTCAGAGGGGCAAGTCTTCGAAACGGGAAGGATGTGGCGATCCACCCACACGGGCGAGCCCCTCGTCAAAGGTGGGCCATGATCTTGTTCGACGCATGGGGCAGCCGTATTGGGTCACAGTTGGTCAACAAGCTGGGGGTAAGCCCTGCGATGAGATGACCGTGGTACGGGCACTAGGTTGGACTCCAGCATCATCCGTCTACGCTATCAAATCGCAAGGCCCTTGCTTCTTGTGCCGAAAAGAGATGTCAGGCCGATTATTGGGAGGCTTCCATCTTCTCATGGCCCTGATTTCCTCTCTCTATGCGCCGAGATGCACCCGGCCTCCCTCTATATCCACCGAGATACACCCGGTCATCCAGGCTTTATGGCTTATGGCCGAGATCCAGTTGCCCAGGTGATTACGACTCGAGACTTTCCACATTGATACATCAACTGTGTAGTGTAAGTATGTGGCTAGCGATATATTGGGATGGGTAATAAATTGACAGCTCTTCTGGAAGGTACATCCGATATCCGGACTCGCCTGGTATACAGCCAGCGTTTTCCGCACTCGGCTGGGTATGCCGGACCAGCGAGGTTGCAAGGCTCGAACTTCCAGAAGCATTAGATAACGGCCAAGGAGATCTAAAGTTTCGCAGACAGATCCGACCGTGCGATGACGGCTGGGCTGACGTCGTACCGGATTGGCCTCAAACGCGTGGGTACCCTCCATCCGGGCATGCCCTGGCCCACCACGTTTCGAGGTGGTACCGTGATAAGGAAAGCTTAAGACTGCAAACAACTCTTGTCAATCAGTGTATTTCTTTGTTGTCATGCTAGCCATCACCGTTATAGCGGGCCATCGATACGATCTCATATCGCGGCTGGTGGACCGAGTCATACCTGTCCCCACGGGGAGGAGGCTCAAGGGTTCAAAAGTTCGAGGACCCGCCCAGTCACAGGCAGGACCCTCTTTATCCCTCCAGCCTTTATCACCTGCCCAAAACCAATTTACAAGGCTGAATCAGCTCTTCCTCGGTATCGGAAGCTGAGGGCCCTCCAGATAAGCAGGGTCAACAAGAACAGAATCGGTGAGATGACTCGCGGCGCTCTTTGGGCTCTCGTGTGACAGAGAGGCAACGGCGCAAAATGGAAAAGATGTACGCCGTCAACTCATGTACTCGATGGCCATCATTCGAAAGCGTTTCGTTGAAAATATCGGGCACGGTGAGGACCCACCACTCGGTGTCTGCGGGAGTTCCCCTTCGTACTTGTACACAAGGGACGCATGCTTGCCCTCTAGGGACAACTGCCTATCATATTGGGGTGATTACAGGACATGATAATTGGGGGTAAGAGATAGACGTGCGTGTTAATGCTGTCTCGGAGTAAGGGAACTGTAACCCGACAACTGATCGCCACTTGCGCTCTCATCCTCATGCTCACTCTCCTCTCTGGTGAACAAGCGTGAGTGAAAACACCGAAGATGGAGCACCTCACAGGAATCGGGGGGATGTTATCGCTAAAGAGTGTCCCTCTGTACTGCCTGGCTGTAAGTCTTCACCTCTGCCTGGGTGTATTTACAGGACGACCCAATGCTAACATGAAACTCCTGATGAAAAGGCGATACTGCTGTTCGCGACCGGCAAGGTGTTCTATAACCTCTTCCTACACCCGCTCAGGAAGTACCCGGGGCCCTTCTGGGCCGGGTCGACGAGGGCCTACTACCTCTGGTACGACGTCCGCGGGCACAGCCACTGGAAGGTGAACGAGTGGCACCAGAAGTACGGGCCGGTGATCAGGATCGCCCCGGATGAGCTCTCATGTACGTACAAGCCAGCCAGCCAGCCAGCCAGCCGCTGTGGGAGGGTTTTCTCATGGAGATTTTTGTCACCAGTGGACGGACGCTCGTTGGTGTATCTGCTGTTTCGAGGATTCACTAGCTCACCAGCAAAACAGACACAGACAGCCGCGCCTGGCCGGCCATCTACGGGTTCCCGAACAAGGAGGGCACGGGCAACTTCGAGAAGGACCCGCAGTGGTGGAACAAGACCGTCACGGGCGTCGTCAACATCCTCGACGCCGACGACGCGGGCCACCGCCGCATGCGGCGCCTGCAGAACCCGGCCTTCAGCGACAAGGCGCTGCGCGCGCAGGAGTCTGTCATCTGCGGGTATGCGTCGCTGCTGGTTCACAAGCTGCATGGTCTGTGCAGTGGCGGCGGCAGTGCCGTGGTGGACATGACGTCCTGGTATAATTTTACTACCTTTGGTATGTTTTCATGATATTTCTGTCTTTTTGGGGGGATGTTACCTCTCTGCGGGTGGAAAGATCTGTTTGATGGCGACGGACTGGGGAAGGCTGCATGAGCCATGAGCAAATGATATCCCCCCAACTCACTCACCTCTGTGTTCACACCCGCACAGGTGAGATGCTAACCTCGACACACACAACCAGATATCATCGGCGACTTGGCCTTCGGCGAGCCCTTCTACTGCCTGCAGAATGCAGAATGGCACTGGTGGCTCCAGGCCGTGTTCGACATCTTCAAGGCGGGCACGATGCTCCGGGCGGCGCGCCGCTTCCCCGAGCCGCTGGCGACGCTGCTGTGCCTCTTCATCCCGCGGCAGCTGATCCAGACGCGCAAGGAGCAGTTCGCGTTCGGCATGCAGAGGGTCGACAAGAGGCTGCAGCAGACGACCGACAGGCCTGACTTCAGTGAGCCTTCTCTTCTTTCCTCCCGCCCTACCCCCCAAACCACCAACCGGCTTGTCCACCTTGCCCTCTCACCTACTTACTTCCTGCCCTCCACTTCCTGCACCATGGAGAAAAACGAAAAAGCCCTCAATACGCCTGCCTGGTTGCTAACACCCCCACCACCAAAGTGTCATACATCCTCAACGCAGAAGGCGAAAAGGGCATGACCCTAGAGGAGACGTACACGGCCGCGCAGGTCCTGATCGTAGCAGGCAGCGAGACGTCGGCCACGGCGCTGTGCGGGTCGACGTACCTGCTGCTGTCGAACCCGGACGCGCTGGCCCGGCTCACGGCGGAGGTCCGGGGCGCCTTCAAGACCGGCGCCGAGATCCTGCCCCACGCCACGGCGGCGCTGCCGTACCTCAACGCCGTCGTCGAGGAGGCCCTGCGGCTGTGCCCGCCCGGCCCGGGCACGTTCCCCCGGCGCGTCCCCGAGGGCGGGCGCGTCGTCTGCGACCGGTTCGTTCCGGGTGGCGTGGCCGTCGGCGTGCACCAGGTGGCGACGCACCGGGACCCGAGGAACTTTGTCAGGCCGCTTGAGTTCAGGCCCGAGAGGTGGCTTGGGGACCCCGAGTTCGAGGGGGATAACCGGGCTTGTTTCCGTGAGTAGTTGTTGTTGTCTTGCCTTCGTCTCCCCCCCCCCCCTCCCCACTCCCTATATCTTGACATATTTCATGGCTGATCTCCGACAAACAAACAAAAGACCCCTTCTCGTTTGGACCTAGGAATTGCATCGGGAAGAAGTAAGTTCGCGGCCGAAACCCGCCCCCAACACGCCCCAACCCCCCAAACCCAGCTACCCACTTCTTCCCAGCCGAGATCCCATCCGTCCCGCTAACCCCCAGCCAACAGCCTGGCGTACGCCGAGACCAGGACCGTCCTGGCGAGGATGTTCTGGCACTTCGACATGGCGCTGCACCCGGAGAGCGCCGGCTGGCTGGACAGGCAGAAGACGTACACGACGTGGCAGAAGGACGAGATGAAGGTCGAGATCAGGCCGCGCGCTGCTGCGGCGTAGGTCAGGAGAAGGGGCCGTACCTGCCTACCTACCTACCTACCTACCTACCTACCTGCCCTGGCTGAGGCTTGCCTCTGTCCTACTCTTGTCAACCAGTGTAGACCGGGGCGGGGGGGAGAGGTCTTCTCATGTGCTTGCTTGCTCGACTTGAGCGGGGCGTTTTGAGTGAGGAGGACAGCGGCCGGGTGTAAATCTGTCCCCGCGCTTCGGTCGTCGTCTTTTCCTCGTTCGTTCTTGGGGCACGGTTGAGCGGTATACACACTCGCTCGGGACCTGTGTGTGATGTGGTTGTGTCGTCTCCCTGCTCTGCCCGTACCCCTCCCCCTCCCCCCGGGCCCGCCCACATCAGCACATCGGGCATCTGGTACCTGGTTCGAGCGTCACGTCTCGGGTCGCGCGGCCTGGAGGGTATATAAAATCAGATTCATGAATAATATAAACATGGAATCCCCAAAAGAATTTTCGTCAGAAGTATCCCGAGTCCTAAGTCCGAGTCCCTGGTATCCCATCGCATTTCCCAAAAAAAACCAACAGAGGTCACCCAGCTCGTGAAACCAGAATGTTGTCGTCGAAATGCCCCCTCTTGGAATTTCCGTAGAAAGACCAGCCATCTGTCTAAGAAACCAATAAGAAGAAACTACTATAAGCGCCGGGGCATCAGTGATTGGTGTCTCCAACTCCACAAACGCCTTGCGGAGGTGAGAAATCGTCCAAACATGGTCGTCAGTCAATATCACTTTCATATAAGCGCCAAGGCGCCCGTGAGCCTCAGTGCCGTGGGCGGCGTGGTCCCCCTTCCCGCTCACTTCCCTCCTCAGCCCTTGTCCTTTCAATGGCTGTACCCATAACTATGCGGCGTCGGATGGCTCGGATAGTTACCACCGCGACCCTTGGCATAGTCTGCCGGGTTATACGGGGCATACGCGTTCTGCGCCTGCGCCGATTTCGAATCGCGCCTCTTGACGGCGTCCGCCCCGGCGCTGTGCTCCTCGGGCGTCTCCTTGTGCGTCGCCAGCTCGGACGCGAAGCCCTGGTGCTCCAGGCCCGGCGACTGGAACCCGCCGCCGCCGGAGACGTCGGACGACACGGACGTGGGCCTGGAGGTGTTGGCCTGCGAGGCGGCCTGGCTCTGGGACCAGCGCCAGTCGCCGGCGGGCTGGGGCGACGTGCGCGACGAGGAGTGGACCGAGGCCATGTCCGAGTTGTTGTAGGTGGGGGACGGCTGCGGGGGCTGCAGCCGCGGTGAGGCCTGGGGGTACGAGAAGTCGCCGGGCATCTCGACCGGGAAGCTGTTGGTGCCGGGCTGCGGCTGCTGCTGGGCGGGGAGCTCTGCGTGTGTCGGCTGCGCAAATGCTGGGTGGAGGTGTGCTGGTGGTGGACTTCCATACGGGGCAGACCAGTGTGGGTTTTGCTGCATGGGTGTGCCGCTCTTCTGGTACTGGTGCGAAGCCGGTCGGGGGATCTGGTACGGCGTGGGTGGCGGTGACATGGAGCCGGGCTGGTGATACATGGAGGTGGGAGAGGGCCTAGGGGACACCTGGGCGTCTGGTACCGTCACGGTCCGGTCGTTGGGGTTGATGGTCTTGAGCTTGCCGTCCTCGATCATGGCGTGCAGCACCCCGGCGTCGAGAAGTTCGGCCTTCTTGATTATCCGCGAAACCATCTCCTTGGAAGCAGCCTTCATCTGCGCCTTGACAAACGACATGACCGCTACATTACACTTGATCTCGACGTCATCGCGAAGGTAGAGCCCGTCGCTAGGGGCGCCCAGGGAGGCCAGGCCGATCTCAGGCTGCTCGGGGGGCTCAACACCAGGCTGGTTGCCGGAGATTCGATACTTGTTCCTCAGGTCGACGTTCATGGGGGCGTAGATGTGAGTCTGCAGGCCCCACGGCATGTCGTGGAAGCAACCGTTGAAGGAGATTTTGCCGGAGCCCATCTTGCCGAGGCCTGGGACATACTGGATCCTCTGGTTGATCTCATACCAGGTGCTGTAGTACTCATCCGAGGCAGCTTTCTGGGGCGCCTTGATGGGCTTGTGGTCGAGGACCAGGGGATTCAGGGTGATGACCTCTGAATGGCTGTGAAGGATGTCGATGGCGAGCTGGCGCGGGATGAACCCCGGGATCGGAGTGACGATTGTGTAGGCCTCCTTCTTGCGCAGCATGCTAGACATTGTGAGCGATGGTCAGGTGCCTGGCGGCGCGGCGCGGCGGGTACGGGTTGGGAGGTTGTAGGGCTGAGACAAGATGGACGTTGGAGGAGGCAGGCGGCGGGGGTCGGCGAGGAGATAAATCACATGCGGCTGGGTCACGGCTGAAATGGAACCACAAGGTGGAGGACTAACATTTGTCTTAAGATTGGCAGGACGGGAGAGGGAATCGAATCCTCCACCAATTTAGGCTTTTGGCCTTTTGGCGCAAGACCCCTGAAACTTGGACCTGGTCGACGTCGTGGCTGGGAGGCCGGGTCGGTTGGTGCTAGTCGAGGGCCGTTTCTGGGCACGAGGCTTGCTTGGTCGTGCTGGGCGGCGGGGGAGATGGTGTGTTGGAAACCTTGCAGAAGAATATGAAAGGTTGGGCTGTTGTTGGAGGAGCGAGGCGAGATCAAGTAGGCAGGCGGTAGGCAGACTGTTCGTCAGGCCGGGAGTGACGGTACGAGGGAGGGGCAAATGGTCGAGTCGAGCGAAACCAGTCAAGCGGCCGCCGTGATTACGCTCTGGGCATGACGAAAGGGCGAGAGGGCGAGCGGGCCGGGGGCAATGTGCGCGCAGAGGAATGTGATTACGCGTGTAAACGGCACAGCAAGGAGCTTTGTGGGTTGTGGTTGTGGGTTATGAGTTGTGAGTCGTCGTTGGTTTGGTTTTCTGGGTCCTGTTGGTTGCAGTCTATTGATTGTTGGAGGGGTGGGGGAGGGGAGGGATGCGCCCGAGGTGTGGTAAGTACACAATCAGGAAGGAGCAGCAGCACTTTGGCAGGATTGGGGCCCCATAACATGCGTGCCATGCGCCTTATTAACTTGGTTATGTGCAGGCAGAAGCACCACACACACACACACACACAGACACAACCCGACTGGGCAGTACTGCTAGCCTGACAGCCTGATCAATTGACCTGACCGCCTGTCGCGCACTGCCCGAGCAATTAATTCTAGCCGCAGATGAGCCTGCGAGTCCTCGACTCTTGGCCAGAGGTTGGACTAACAACGGCTTTACTTTGGCGATATCGTGGGCGCTAGCGGGGCCCGTTTCCCCGAAACAGCTAGCGTGCCTGTGTCCACGGTAAGGCTAGACCCACTTGGACCTTCAGCTTGGAGATGACGTGAGATTTGCTGGGGGGGAAAAGAACAAAACATTGATTACAGGCAGCGCACATGGCAGTCAGGCAGTCTGGCGAAACCCGAGGACGCACGGAATGCAAATGTGTACAAAAGACAAGCATCGGCACTCGGGATCCTTCTGCCATGTGGGCGTGGGACGGGGTGGTGTGGCTGTCTCTGTGTGTGACCTCGATCTGAGACACACACACTGGCATTTGTGCATGTCGTGCACACACAATCCTGACAATATAAACACAAGAGGTGGCCGTCGACACTGACGTCGTCCTCTCAACTGCTCCCGTCCCATCAGGTTCTGTCCGTCCCATTCCATCCCGCCCACCCCAGCTGACGCATCCCCAGCTGGATCCTCGTCATCATCGTCGAGCTTCGCCAGCCCAGAAAGTCAAGGGCATCCAACCCGCATCTTCTGAATCTGAGAATGTTTCAAGAGCTATACCACAACCTTATTGCAAAAAAAGAGATCACGCTTGCAACCCCACTGTTCCCAGCCCTACCCAGCATGCGACGGCAGGGACGGCCTGGGAGTAACAGTAAGCAGTACCAAGGACCAAATGTCGATTCTGGGTTGCATCCACCGTCTCCACCCGCCCGCCCTTCCCTCAGATCCCATCGAATTCCCCCCCGCACGCTGCACGGCACACTTCCGAATCTGCCTGTTCGCCCCTCTTTTGTTTTTCCCTCTCATCTGCGCTCGTGCTCTGCGGGTGCAACACAACCATCGCCTCCATCGCCTTGGACCTCCTATTTTTGGAATATCGTCAGCAGAGGCGCGAAACACAGTTCGACCACCCTCCCTCCTGAACTCATCCGATGTCGTTGTTGTTTCCGTCCGTAGTCCGCCCTGCCTGCCTGCCATCTTATCTGGTGGTCGTCCTGGCCGGTCTGCCTGGGCTAGCTAGCGTCTTGGTGTCCAGGCTGCCCTCCCACCCTGCCGCCCCGGATCCACGGCTGTCCGGTCTTCCGTCAAAGCTCCGCCTGCCAGCCGAGCACCGCCCCCTCGGGCCCATTAGGTCTTGCGGCGGCCCGACGACACCCACCAAACTATGGCATGCGGCCTCCAGCTCGATTGCGTTCGGCTTGGGGGCCTCCGCGAGGGCTAACTCGGTCTTGTTTCGAAACGAGCCCAGCGGCCAAGAGTGGCCCAGTAGCTGCATCGTGGACAGCCACGTGTGGCCTGCGTAGTTAGCGCCCTGCATGTAATGTCATGACTGTTCCAGGATGCTGTTGCACAACCTCGTGCACCCAGGTCAGCGAGAAACAAGGCGGCCGAGAAAACATTCCGTGGAAACACGGGCACTGCTTTACGGCAGAGCATCATCTCCAGCATGGCATTTTCTTTTTTTTATTTCTTTGATAACAACATGCGGATATGACTAACAGCCGAGCCGTGGCCGAGACATCCCTTTCCCATCTAGTTGATGTCCGCCGACTTGACCACAGTACCAAACGCGTCGCCCAGCTCGGCCAGAGACGTCCTGACCAGATCCTCCGCCTTCACCCCAGGAATGTCGCGGTCCCCCACGGCGTCCTCCGCCACTACCACGTCGTAGCCCTTCTCGGCCGCCTGCCGCGCAGTCGTGCTGACGCAGACGTGGGCCATGCTGGAGTGAGAGCACGGGCAACAAAGTCAGCCACAGGGTGTGTCACCACATAGCCTCGCCGTTGTACCACAGAGGCATAGATCTATGCTTGTGACAGGAGAACAGGGTACAACAATGCCAGAACACAAAGGGGAAAAAAAAAGGAAAGACTCACTATCCCGTCAGCACAACCTTGCCCCTCCCCGTGCCCTTGAGGAACTCCTCAAGGTCCGTCCCCGTGAAGCTCCCCGGGAACTGCTTGCCGACGACCTTCTCGCCCGCCCTGGGCTCCAGCTCGCCGAACTCGGCCGCCAGCGCCGTCCCCGGCGTGAACACGGGCGCGCCCTCGGGCGTCTTGTGCACGACGTGCACGAGGGGGGCCGACGCCGCCCGGTACTTCTCCAGCAGGCCCGCGATGGCCGCGCGCGTCGAGGCCACGTTGGCCGTCTTGAGCTGGCCCTCTGCGTACCTGCGTGGTGCCGATGTTTGTGTGAGCGAGCTGGTCTTGAAGCTTGTGATCTACCGATCTCCTGCCACAAGTGGTGGGTGGTGTGAGGGGTCGCCTACTCGTTCTGTGCGTCGATGATGACCAGGACGCTGTCCTTGGTGGACGCCGTCGACGGCGGCACGCCGATGAGTTCGCGGAAGCTCTTGGCCATGGTTTCGAGGTTGGTGATGTGCAATTGTTGAGTGTGAGTGGTGATAACAGCGGCTCTCTTGGAATAGGCTCGGTCTGCGGCTCTGGGATATGCCGAGGGGACAGGAGCTCTACATATATGTGTGTAGACTATGCTCGCGATAGCTATGTCCGTGAGGGCCCCATGCCCGTGCTGTCGATGACGATTCCTTACTAATAGCTTACTACCGTGTCATGAGCACGCTAGTCAGGGGCATTTCTCTCTCTGATTTCCTATTTTGTCTTTTGCAGCTGAATCGGTATATGCCAGTGGCATATGCTTCAGTCAAAATTATACTCAAGTGCTATTGTTGAGAATCATCTTGGCTGTTAAAAGCGAGGTGCTCACTTGTATCCATAGGCTGATTTTGCGTGTGCGGTCTCCTTCTGTGGCTAACCCCATGAGCCATGAGCGGGGTACACGCGGGGTACTCAGCCCACAGCAGCTGAACTACCCCAGAGTGGGTTAACATGAGATCCACTTCCAAATACAACCAACTACCCTAGGGTAGCCATCAGCAACACAACGCTTGCCCAAGTACAATGTGATCTAATCTTTCGACCCACCTGAGGAATTGCCACCGTCTTCTTTCATCTATGGTCTGTACCGATCAGAGCTGCGGCATTGGAAACATGTGCTAGCGCCCCGAGAGAAGTTGTTCCACATGAGGTTTTCCATAAGGTAGGTTGTCTAATAGGAGCTTGTCTAATAGGAGGTTATCTAATACGGTTGCGGTCTCTGCAGCTTAGATACCGTGCAGTATCAGTGGTCATTATGGCAAGGTAACCTGCAACTCAGTCCACAATATCCCTTGCGTGTAGTCGACCAACGCATCGTTTTTGATGTGATTTCTCTATGTATTTTACATCATCAGGTCTCCGTCAGCGTTCATGCGTCGTTTGTGTGGCCTAACCGCCTACATGATAGCTGCCTGTAAGACAATACAACAGAGGTAGGCAAGCTATAGTGACTCTAATATGACATTATAGAACTTTTTGAGGATGTGGCGGTGTTATGGTAAGGTGTTGTGGTAACATTATATGTGAGGTGCTATTTCTGTGATGCCTCGTATTTCATTGGGGACTAGATCCATGGCCTCGGAATCATAAGTAAGATGTGTAAATGCTATATAGTACTGAAAAGGCCACAATATAAACCGCACTGGTGGAAGTCTATGAGTGGACAGGCGACCTTCCCCACTTCGAGACACCCATCAACACACTGCTACTTGACACATTGGGGTTGTCTGCACTATCAACCGGGAGGATGCGCTACACTGTGGCTTGGTGGTTGCCGCTCGTATATACTTCTCACTCTACTGCCGAGTGACTCATGCTCCGGCCCAGCCAAAGCCCTACAATGAACTTGATATAATTGGCCAGTGGTCACTACATACCTGTATATGTACTTCGGTATTTCGTTAACAGTGCTGAACATTGAACTTTGACGTCTAAACTAGAACAGCCAACGGTATTTTTGTTTTTATGCCCAAGGATTGACCATTCAATTCAAAGTTCACAGAAAAAAAAGAAAAAGAGGATCAGTTCTCCTGAGAACAATGGTGCATCCACAACCACAACTCCTCACCAGGAGCGACCTACGAAGAATCAACGACTGTCTGGCGGAGAACACCGCACTAGCCGACTGCTGGAAGAACGACAAAATCGTCATAGTAGCATGCGAGCCAACAGGCGCACACCTCCACGAAACCTCCCTCCTATCCCTCGACATCCTATCACCAACCTCGAACCCAATTTGGGGCTCAGAGCCCAGCGAAAAGCACCCGACGCGGCAGCTCTGCCACAGGCACATAGTCGCCCTCGACGTCCCCAAGGAGACCAAGGGCCTGCCCTGGCACGGGCCCTACAACTGCCGCCAGCAGTTCCGCGACCGCCGCGACGGGGCCAACGCCAGGGCGCAGGGCGTGTTCGCCGAGCTGCGCGGGCAGTACGCGTCCGTCTGCCTCGTGAGCCACGACCTGCGCGACTCGCTCTGCGCGCTCGCGACGTTCGGCGTCGCGCTGCCCCCCGGCACCGTGCACGTCGACCTCGTCAAGGTCCTGGAGCACCAGAGCCAGCTGTCCGGCGGCGGCGGGCCGCCCGAGGGACTGGGGCGGTACGTCGCCGGCGAGAACGTCGTCGTCCGCAAGGGGCGGTACTCTCGCCGGCCGTGGCCCCTGGTGGGCTGGTGGGGGACCCCCAACTTCAACCTCCCCCTGCTGGAGGTGCTCGGGCCGGCTGCTGAGGCGCACCGGAGGGACAAGACTGAGAAGAGGGATACCGCTATGAAGAGGATTGTGCGGAGGATGGCGGTGGGTGATATTCCGGTTAGGAAAAAGGGCTGGTCTTGATGCATAGATTGTATAAGCCAATGAATACCCTTGTAATGGTCCGGGGGCATGATGATTTTGCGGGCTCCTGTAGGCTGCTTCATGGCTGGAAGAACTCGGCTGCACTGGATGAGGAGCATAATATTTTGATTATTATATTATAAAAATTAATTCTGTTTAATATTTTATATTAAAGGCTTTATTCTATATAATATTATAAGTTTAAATATAAATGTAAGAATAAGAGGAAGTAGAGGAAGGAGAGGAGGAAAGGACGAGGGTGGAGGAGGGAGGAGGAGGGAGGAGAAGGGAGGAGGAGGGATGGGGAAGGAGGAGGAGAGGAGAGGAGAGAAGGTAGGAGAAGAAGAAAGAAAGTAGAAGGAGGTAGAAGATAGAAAGAAATTAATCAAGTCTCTCAAACTACTCATTATTGTTATGGCCGCATCGGGCTGGGGGCTGAGGTGGGCGACTGGGCGCACGGGCCACCTGCAGCCTCTGAGGCCCTAAGCTCTTCTGACGTTGGAACCCTCGAAGGCTTCCTTCCTCCCTTCCTTTCTTTCTTAGACAGACCAGGTATTATTCGAAATTCTACAATCTTGAGCAAGACTTGAGAGCTTCACCTCTCTTATATCCCTCCCGTGATAATTATTCCTTAGCTTAATAAATAGACTTAAGAAATATAAGATATTTTTTAAAATATTACATTTTAAAGTATTTAGTATTATATAAAGATGCTTATATAGCTTTAGATAAACGCGGAACAGAAATAAAATAAGTGACTACTATTTAATGGTGCCGTGTAGGCCTTTGGGCTTATATGGAATAAGAACAATACTAGACTAATATTATCTGATATACCAAGCTGAAGGCCCCTCATCGAGACCAAGAATGCTGGCTGATGGCTCACATGTCCGCCTCCGAATAATTACAGGGCAAATGAATCGAGCAAGGTGGGCTGGATTATTGGAATGTGGAAGGCGATCCGGCTCATGGGCAACCAGAACTCCACGATAGTGATACCCGGAGCCAAGGGAAAGAACATCATTCCATGGCTCTAGGAGAATCTTGTAATCGGCGGCAGCCCAAACACGGCGATTGACACCCGTCCACTGACGAAACTGAACGCCAGTAATACTGAAGGCCGAACCGCAGATATTCACAATCACGCAGCCTTCAGCCTCATAGGATATGGAGTCGCGATGCAGAGAAATGCTCCTGAGACAGCATAATAGGCCATTCTTGAAGCGAACCCCTGTCCAAATGCGATCGTGGCCAAAATCTAGCTGCTCGCGCACCATGTCATGGTCGTGCATCCAGGAGCGTGGGGCCCAGCGGTAACCCGGTTGTTCAAGGCGCGGGACGTCCAGGAACAGTAGGTTCGCCGGGTACAAGTTGAACTTCTGGAGGAAAACCTTCATGCGAGCGTCGGGCGGAGCCTGCAGAAGCTCGCTGTCTACTACATCCCGTTCCAGGCCGAGCACGTTTGCCATGCAGATCGTCTCGTCCTCTGGCCAGCTGGTGTGCCTCCAGCGGAGCAGGACCCACATGTGGGCTAGTCGAACTGCGCCATTGGACTCTTCGTTAATGCGCATCGTCGTGAACAAGTTGGAAGTAGCGCTGATGAAGGCCTTGCGATAATTCGGCGTTGTTACAGAGCGGGGTCCGGATGTTATAACGCTCCTTGCATGATTTAGCATGGCCTCTCTGCTTATAGTTCCGTCTTGGAACTGAAAATGTATCTTGGG
This sequence comes from Diaporthe batatas, assembly GCF_019321695.1. NCBI lineage: Eukaryota > Fungi > Ascomycota > Sordariomycetes > Diaporthales > Diaporthaceae > Diaporthe > Diaporthe batatas. Next base: position 645,267 of record NW_025408557.1, on the reverse strand, counting down.
GGCCCGGACCGACTCGTGCAAGGTCCACAGTCGACGCATCCATCCCGACAAGTTGATATCCATGACAACTTCGAGGAAATGTCGCTGGTGTGTTCTAATTGACTGTAGCTCTTCGTCCAGAACAAGCATCTTGGATGCACGCTGATAGATGTTTCTCATGCCTTCGATCCCGCGGCGTCGAGCATGCATAGGATAGCGCGGAACGCAGAGTGTGTCGAGCCAAAACAGGGTATCTTGGCCTGCTACATCCGAGGCGAGCTGCTGGATTCTCAGGAGCTGGCAGCTGGGCAACGAGTTCGCGTTTGCGTTGCCGAGCCCATGTGACCACACATGGGAGATGGCGACGAACTGGCTGTCTTCGGTGGCCTCAGTGATTTCAACTGAGACCTTGTTGCCCACAGCAGACTTCGTCACTCTCAACAGGGGAAACGATCCCCCTTGAATCAACTGCCACGACAAAGGTGTCGCTACCTCGAGGAATGCACAGGTGCAATCCGAGTGGGTGTGTTTTGTACATTTTGTGTAATCGAGGACCTTGTATGCAATGCATTCCCGCCGAGAGCACTTCACATGACACCGTTGAATAGGCCGACGATAGTGTGCACAGAAGACAGCCAGGCTCATACCAAAAGTAGCACGGCACATGAAGACTTGGTTCGGGCACCAACCGGCCGCAACGAGCACAGTCTGAAGCTGATCTTCAGAGATCGATTCCCCCAGAGTCGACAGGTGGTTGGCAAAGTCGAATTGTAGGTCTCGAGGCCGAAAAGTCCCCACGCTGATGTCCACATACGGCGCTTTCATCCTCTGGGACTTTAACCAGAAACGAGGTCTTCCTTTCCGGGCGGCTCTACTGTCATTCGACAAGCGATCAACGGAAGTATGCAGACTTTCCATCATAGTCGAGTAGAGCATCTGCCCGGATTTTCCGCGTCCCAGTCGTAAAGTGAAGCTGATAATTGAAACTCTCCGACGCTCATGAATATTGACGATGATGGAATACATTGCTGGGAAATTCATGTCCTGCCTGGCAAAAGGTTTAGCGATCACCGCCCTTCCTTTATGCGCTCTTGAAAATCTCGTCAAGTCTCCCTTTTGGCTCAAGGTTGAGTTGTGACCTTGATACTCCGCCATGGCCTCAGCATCAATTTGACTCGGTGTCAGCGTCGCTGATACTTGTATTATGAATGATTGAGCACAGTCGTTTCCAGGACGTCCAGAAGGGAGATAAACAGGGTTTTCGCTGTCAGTTCGACTCTCGGGATGCTTGCCTTCCCTGTTGAAACAACAAAGAGAACTCGTCAGTCCTCAAAACAAATACAATGTAGATATCAGCACACTAAAACCTGATGATAGGTGTAGATTTGCGGGAATCCCTATGCTATTAGAGTGAGCCGCAGAGAACGTTAGACAAGGAAGTAGGTTGGTAAGTACCTAGGTATATAAGAGGATTCCCGAATGCGGCATCAGAACGGCAGTGAATGCGCCTCCTCCTGCGCCTCATCCTGCACCTCGTCCTTCGAATCCTCCATTGCGGGAGCACTGAACTGACATTCACTGGTCCAGAAAAGACTGCTATTTGTGAGTCCTTCTTTGACTTTTTTTCGCAACACCACGTCTCCTTAGAGTCTGACAAACATAAATAGAACGGGTTGATCCTCTGGGACCTCGGGTCGTGCCTAGCGGCCCTACTCGCGGCCCTCCGTTGCGCTTCGGGCCTCGGCTCCTTCGCGGAGCCGGCCCTGTCTTAATTGGGTTGTTGGTTGTGGACTGGGCACCACATACAATTTATATGTCCAGGGGATTATCAATGAGACCCTTTGATTGTTGAGTAAATTGAATCTCGGGTTTTTAAATGGTGGGTTGATAACTACTTTGGGGCTGCGAATGGCTGGGTTTTCTCGGCCAGAGAGTGTTAGATTTATTATGGGAGTACAAGCTACCCCTCCTTGTGGAACTTTACGATTGAGCCCTTGACTGCAAATTGTGATAACTGAGCGCTCCATTTGGGTCGTTAGTGACGAACAGCGTATATGTGCTAATCCACCCAGACCACGTCGTTATTCTGAGAAAGGTTGAAACCAAAGCACACACGCTCCGTGCCGCTGACCTACATTCATCACCTGAACTCCCTGCCAAAGCGAGCATGACTCAACTTTTCAATACCAGCTTGAACTTTGATTTGGTGGGAATCCTCCTGTTGTTGGGAGAGTCCACCATTTGGACAGCTATATGGTCACGCCACCGCTTCCAACAATGGCATTGGACTCATGTCATTTTCCCCATATCTGTTGGATGGGCTCCGCTTGCAAGTACCATTTTCGCCAAAATGCAGGGCAGCAGAGGGCCACCAAATCTAATATTCGACCAAATGCCGGACAGCCAGAAGACAAAAGGCCTCATGTTGACAAATCTGAATTCGGGTGCAACACACGACGCCGACCACGTCATCTTGCAGAACATTTGGCAGACATGGCATAGAGGACCGAGACAAAAGCATCAACGGGCTTTTGGAACATCTTACGAATCAACACGCGAGACAGGGGTGGTGGATGTTGAAGTGTCCAAAATCAAGCCAGGGTATACATGGCTGTTCTGGGGGCAGGTTGGCTGCCTTGTTCTGCAGCTTTGTATCGGCCTGGCCGTCGGACTTGCCAACTTTACCTTCGAAACGTTGCTTTCCCTGGGACTCACACTGTTAAGCCAGGCTCTTTTGCTCTGGGCCATCAAGCCGAGCGTCAAGGCATGGAATGGGCGCGACTTGACCGTTCATCGACCAATCCCAGTCATGCTCCACAGAGGCCTCAACAGTTCAGCCGTTCTCTTCATCCGGTCTTCAACGATCAACGGCACCGGCTTCAGCCTCGAAGAATACACGTTCGAGCCTCAAGCGGTGAGGGATCAGAAGGACGAGTGGAAGATGGTAGCTTCCGGATGCGCGTTCACCATTTTTGTGGTCCAGATAATTCTTGTCCAATGGATGCATCCGGTCAGCAAGATTGTTTACTTCTCTTTGAATTTCTTGGGCCTGTTCATGAATTCCCTCGAGGGCTCTTTCCAGCCGCGTTGGGCGGCTATATACGACCGAGCTTTTGCGGGCAAAGCTGTGTGCGAGCCGCGGAGCAGCACGCTCATGTGCGCCGTGGGGATCTTGGTGGCTGCGAGGTTCCCTTCGTACCTCTCGGCCGCCAAGCAGCTTTACCCAGACAACGAGCGCTTTGCGAACTCGCTGGCTGGGCTGCGCACAGCTTTCGACGCAATGATTTGCGAGGCGTGCAGGGCCAGGTTCTCCAGCTCACAAGGTGCACGGCCGTGCTCTCGGAATGCGGATGGGCTCACTTGCTCAAGTACCATGCGGCAGGCGATCAGTCGCCAGGATGATGAGGAGATAAAGGGAAGACAGGCCAAAGACGCCGTCGCAACGTGTGTGCATTTTCTTGAGTGGGCGACAGACACTCGAGACCAAACCCCACTGTTCATTACCCGTCACGAGCCCACCAATCTTTACCAGTGGAAGCCACCTGTTTGAAGTCAATACCAGCAGTTTTTTTCCTTGGTGTGTAGGGGGGTCCATTTAAGGTAGATGCCATTTTCAAGACAGACTTTGGTAGAATAATAGAATAAGTGTATTATATATTATTATATCCCTCTGAGGTATAAGAGTAAAAGACTTATAATTATTTTAAAATTAATTTCACTCAGTTATATAATGCCTTTGGTTGATTATAGAAAAAGAATGCTAAGTGCTCTCTACTCTACCTAGGGACACTATATACAACAGTTAGATTGGGCGGCTGAACCGGAGTTCTAGAGCATATTAGGCCACCAATCTTGCGACTGTCATACATTTTGCCACATGACCTGTCATTCTACAGTATATGCCGCTGAAATGGTCAGCATCAATCCATCTGATTGCTTGCGGGGGACAGAGTGAGAAATCATGGTGAAAGTCTGCTAGGGTAATGCATATCTGGACTGAGCATTGAACTCAAAATCTTATTTGGTTGCTGACACGGGATTACAATGTGGACATGGACTCAGACTTGTATAAGTGGGCACCACAGCAGAGCTTGTTGGGAGCAGGCTCCCCAAAACGAAACGTATTGGACTTGCTATGAAGACAGATTTACTGCTGAGCTAGCCACGCAATCAATCCAATTCTGCGGTTACTACACAGTCGTGCCTAACCACGACTGTGCAAAGAAGAGCATCCGCCGTGGACCCACCGACCAGCCTGCAGCTGATGATTGTACTTTTAGGCGGATAACGGATGCCAACCGGCCAGCCTTACTTCACTGCTTTCCAGAACCTTTGCACTTGGTGCACTGGACTTTCTTGGTGGCGTTGCATATCGGGCATTTGCGCTTCAGGTTCTCGTCCCTTCCTTGGTCATTGCAGTATGGATTATTACACCTCACGGTTCCCGCCCCTGCACAATTGCTGCATGGCGGTGGTTGCTCAGAGTCGGCCATCTTGAAAAGCACGGATTCGGAGGAGCAGGTGTTGACTGATTTTAGAAGCTCTAGAAGGGGTTATTCGAGCCTCGAGAGATATAAAAGGGCTGATGCAGCTGACCACTAGTGAACATTTTGTGCTTGTCTTTGTTTGTCGGTGTGACTTCGAGGACTGCCAGAAGAAGAAGTCAGAGAAAGGGTTAAGCATGTCATTCTCTACAAGATTTTCAACTTATTGGGCGGGCAGAAGATCAAGCACTCGTTCACCTTGATGGGAGAAGCAAAGCTGCCCTAATGTCTGACTTCTTGCTGGAACTTACATCTGCCGATCAGCTTATGTTTGAGCCTTTTCGGTTGAGGGATTTGGGAATGTGGAAAGAATAGGGGGTGATGTTTGCTCAGGACCGATGTACTGAGCTTCTTTAAATATGTGGAAATATCGATGTGAATCGTGTTGGTGATCATATCATCCTGGGAAGAGGACTCACCAAGTAGTACGACAAGGACTAGGGAGACGATCATAAGGACGCCAAAGGACGGTGACTTGTCTTTATGTCAGTGGGAGTGTTGGTGCCCATAGCACAAAATTGAAGATTCCAACAGGACCTATTCACTGAGTTCAAGAACCTGATAGATTAAATGTGACTGACACACTCACCCAACGATGTCACTCACTAAAGTGCTAAAGGGTGCAAAGGGAAGACGTGCTTGCGTTGGGAGGGTTATGGTTGCACAGTTTCAGTGATTCACATGTCCACGTTCCACATACTTTCTAGGCCTGTGTTGGTCAGTGCGAGTGACTTCCACATACGGGGCAGATTACTGAGTTGGTTGCAAACAGCACATACATCTTTATGTCTCAGACTACATTGTATACCTATGTTGCAACACTGGGGTGACTCAGGCTCGTGGTATGAAGACACTAGCAAGACAGACAAGAATAGGCAAGACCAGCAAGGGTTGCTTTGGCTAAAGGAAGACTTGTATATATAAGAGACTAGACCTGGGAGAAACGGCCAAAATAACAGGGCGGAGATGCTGTCAGGTGTCCTGCAGGTTCCGTGTTGCCGCTGTGGTTGCGAATGTGGCATCGCCACATACCTGACGATAAAGTGCGCCTAATTGAACGTTGAGTTCCGGTATTCCAATTCTCCTCATTTCGATTGGATTGGTTGATTTTATGATCAACATATCTGTCTCAATTAGGTCCAGGAACTTATGCAGATACTCGGAACAGGCTGCATGGCTGTGAAGAGAATCGATAAACTGTTTAAAAGTCAGTATGCTTCTTTGTAGGACAAGGCGTAAATTCTCACCTGCTTTACTGCAGGCTTCACTACAGCTACGCCCAAGCCATCTCCACCGCCTGGGATGATGGTGAAAAAGGTACCATTGATAGCTTTGGCGTAGTACTCCGGGTCAGTACTTTCTCGAGCACTCTGAAAACTCTTGACCAATTCCCAGCCCCCCAGCAACCAAGCAATAAGCTCCAGATAGAGGCATCCTAATGACCAAATATCGTGAGATTGACCTACACGACCACCTGGTGTGTTGCACTCGGGTGGCTGATACGGAGGACTGAACTTCATCCGGCTCGCTCCTCTATATAATCTTGCAGGACTTGTTTTAAACTCAGCTAAACCGAAGTCAGTGATCTTCAAAACTCCCCTGTCACCGCTTTTCTTCGGGTCACAGAACCACAGTATATTCTGAAGCTTAATATCTCCGTGCCGGCCATATAGTTGAACTTGGGTCGTCCGCCCAATTTCGTGCGTCTCTGAGCTTTTTGTTTCATTATCTGACCATGCGTTGCTGACATAGGTTGTTTGATGCCGATGTAATTGACAGAGGCCGCTAGCGAAGCCATGACATTGCTGTGCTAACCACTGGACAGTTGGGTAGTCCATTTTCGGATGTGGATTTATTCTTTCTAAATAACACTGTAGATCGGCTTCAGCCCATGGGAATATCAAATAGAACATTTGATACTGCTCGTATGTCGCCAAGAGTGAGATTAAATGCGGATGAGTGTCGCCACTGTAGGTCATGAGCATGTCCACCTCTTGTTTAAAATCTTGTCTCGTCCTTGAAGAAAGACATTTCACCGCGAAGTGATCGTTATGAACATTCTGAGCCAGCCTTAGAAAGCATTTCCATATAGACTAAGCAGAAGAGCTTACCTCAGGGCCCTGAAAGCGATGGTTGGCGGGGTGTATATGAACCTTGGACACAGTACTAAATCCTCCTTGGATGAGGGTATGTGCATCGGAGCTATATCGACTGTCATCTGTGAATGGAAGTGGCACTTCGTCTCGAATGATGAGATGCTTGACGTTCCTGCGTCCCCCACGTTCAAGGACAGGGCTCAGGGTAGTCCATTGCCACTCTTCAAAAGTCCAGACATCTATTGCGTCCCATTTGGCGAAACACTCCAGTTGTCGAATGGATTTCTTCGAAGTGCGATTACTACCCAACTGAAAGGTATTTGTCGAGCACGATTCAGGTAGCATTGACAAGGGTAGAGTTTTGTCTGAAACTCCATCATCAATCAACGCGTTTATGTCGGCGAGCTTGTTCATAATGACCAGAAGTGCGAAGACTTTTCTGAATGGTCTGTCTCCGCACACTGTTGCTGCGATCAGTTCAACAGCATTTGAGTCAAACCGCAGCGGATATCGGTTCAGTTCATGGCGCACAGACTGCTCATTGATGATTTCATTGAAAGTTGTTTCTGGAAAAAATCCTTTCCTGTCTTTTCGTCCTGGAATCTTGATAAGCTCGCCCATAAGGCGAGATTGGAGTTCGTTCCCACGATGCCATTTGTACTGTTGTGAAGATCATATCAGAGATCAGAGCTTAAGAGAAGGTGCAGATATCGGGGATGAGAACCTACAGGGCTCTCAAGGTTGACATTCCTTGCGTTTTTCTCCTTGAGCGATGATTCTTGAGTGTGGAGAGTTTCAACTGAAGACTGTGAGATTGTGGTGAAGTTGGAAGAGCATTCCGACCCATCAATCGATGACTGGCTGATGACCTCGAACTCCTCCCAGCTCGAGGGAGTGTCATAGTCACTGAGCGCATGAGCTGTGAAAAGCGTCGAAATCGTAAGTTTCCAATTCAGACTCAGGACTGGCCTAAGACAATGTAGCTGTTAATTCCTTACCTGAGGCCTGAGATGAATTTGTATTACACTTTGGAGGGCCCATTGTGCTCGCTGAGTAGGACTTCCAACCAAACAAACCACCGAAAACTCTACCGCGAATGCCAGAGAGTGAGATAGTTGCCAAGATCGACCTCATTTTTATGTGTACAGAAGAGATGTGAATCATACTGTTGGGAGCATGCATCTCCACCAATTTATAGCATTGTGGGAAGCTCCCGGCCTGACGTTTGACTCTGCGAGCGGAAGGCGGAGCAACCGTCGACGCCACAGGAAAGGCAACAAGTGCATGAAACCCGCCCTGTGGAATTAGCATCGCCCCGGGCAAAGCCAAAATGGCATCTCTTTCAGCCCTCACAATGCAGGCGTTCCTAGGCTTACCAGTCCAGTGCGGCTACGCGGCATGATCTTTTTGCCAGGGCTCTCCTCGGCTTTGCACACCCCCCTGCATCCTGCGATGCTGTGTGGGTGTGTGGTTGACCGTGCCCATGATTAAACTTGAGCGTATCAATTGATCTAAAAAGTTCTATGGGGGTTGAAATCTCTACGACAGCTTTTTACACTTTGCCTAATAGCGAGTTGACATAGCTGGGCCATTTAAAGTTGCAGCAGACTTTAGTGTGGGTGGGTGGAGTTGAGTTTATCCACAAAAGCTCTCGTGGGAATACACTTGCACAGATCCCCGCGAGAAATCTGCCTTGGGCAACGTGCCGCAATCCTCCGTTCTTGTCTGGGTCGGTTGTAACAGTGAGGATAGCTAGGATGGTTGATATGATGCCACCACTCTTATTGGAATTCCTCGAACAATCGACCACAATTTCAGTACCTAGGTAGGGTACTGCTTCCGAGGGTGGCACAACACATTAGACTTGTATTTCCAAATGAAGTAGCACCCGCGTGTCAAGTTGAATTCACCTGGGAAAACATTTCTGGTCTATTTTATTCAAGTCCCAAGTTCTTTTCAAGTTCGTTTTCCTGATCCGATGGCTCAAGTTGCTGTACTCGAAGAGTCAATATACCTAGGTAGATTCGATCTCCAGCCGCCTCCTGTAAATATCCGTGTCTAAAAAGGGATGGCTTGAAAGTCCCGGGCAGGACTTTTGTGGCTTGCCCGTATACAGCGCTGAGCACCATTCCCAAGGTCATCAAGCAAGACGGAGATTGGCCGAACAAGGGCAATGTGCAGGACCAGAACTAGATAACCTATCAACATAAACACCGAGGCACCATCACAGCAGCACAGGTATTGAAAAATACCACAGCCTGCTTTGAATATTGACCTCATCGCACTCAGGATCATCCCACCTGCATGAAATTGCAGAAGTTGTGGCCTATGACTTCTAGATCCGAGGCACCATGATAATGACCCGGTATTTGAACGTCCCGAAGGGGAAGGTCGTCCAACAAATCGTTCTTGGCCATTGCATGTCCACCAAAGTACTGTCGAGCAGATGATCGCGGTTTACACCGCTGTAAGACTAGCTCTGACAAGACCTCGGTATTATTATTACACCAGTGTCCCGCTGGACCCAGGATTTGAGGCTCTTCCTGCCCCCACTTCCAAAGCTGTCAGGAAGCATCTTGTACAGCTGGTCCTGCGAACACCGCCATGATGGCGCGGACCTGCGCGCTGTGGGAAGCGATTGAACAGGCCAAGGCTTCATCAGAATACCCCCGCAAGGCAGATTTCTGGCCAGAAGGCTCCTTGAGCCAAGTCATCGAACGGAAACATGTCAGCACAGAGCTGTACCCGCCCGCGGCCCCGTCTTCTGTCGACAATGGACTGATTCAGTTCGTCGAGAAAAACGGGACAAAACTTCTGGCCATTTGTCTGATGTGTAGGATCCGAGGGTCAGAACTGAAAAGGGCCATGCGTGAGTTTAAAGATCGCGGATTATACGACAAAAGCCTCCCAGTCAGCGAAGGCGATTTGGCTCCATACGCTCGACGTCTTGGATGGTACAAAATAGATCTTGACAACTTCCTTCAACATCAGTGGAAGTTTGTGGTACCCACGTTCTCCAGAAGTCGCTGCCTTATGCCAAGATTGTCGGAGGGAGAAATACTCCCATTCCTTCAAATCAGCCCGGCGGGTAAGGGAAGCTTTGGCACTGTATACAAAGTCAAAGTTCATCCAGCCCATTTTGACCGTGGCGATCCCATTCACCAAGTAAGATACCCACCATTTTGCCAGCTTCCACGGTTCCCGATTGCTCCCCGAAACCATCGTCCTTTTCCCATGTTTCTCTTTGACTTCCCATGTTCTTGATTCTCACAGATAGTTGACTCTCGAATCGACATTGCTCAGGCAAACTGCTATGTCGCTATCAAAGAGGTCATCCTCGAGGGCAAGGAACATGAAAATTTGCAAGACGATACACAAAATTCCCTCTCAGGCCGGGAATGTGGAGCTCTGCTGCACATAAGGTCTAAGGAAAGCAGCCCAGCATCAGTGAAACACATCATTTACGCCAAAGCTATTTTCGATCAAGGACGGAAGCGCTACTACATGTTTCCATGGGCAGATGGTGGCAATCTTTGGGATTTATGCGAGAAACACGGTACTATTCAACATGGAGGAGAAGGAAGATTCATTGCAGACATCTTGACGCAGTTGTTAGGGCTGGCCGAAGCCCTCTCAATCCTCCATCAAGACAACTGCAGACACGGCGACTTGAAGCCGGAGAACATTCTAGTTTTTGGGCGTACAGGAAAGCTCACTGGGAGTATTTGGAAAATCGCAGACTTGGGATTGGCAAAATTCCACAGTGATCCAACTGCAAAGAGGGCCGGACCGACCTCCACTAAACATGGTACATTCTCATACGAGCCACCCGAATTTCTCCAAGATCGTCAACCAACGTCACGACTGTATGATATTTGGTCTATGGGCTGTATTATCCTGCAGCTCATTACGTGGCTGCTCTACGACATCCGCGGGGTCGATAAACTCACTTTGAAGACCAGAAATCCCTATCAAATGGAAAGTACGTTCTGGAACCAGCGAACCAAGTTGATGAAATGGGGAGGGAAGGTTGTGCATGAGGAAGTCACAAAACACATGAAGAAAATCATGAGAGAATTCACTGGATCTGATGCGATCAGAGACCTGTTGAAGCTCGTCAGAGACAAACTCCTGGTTGTGCGACTTCCCAGCAATTCTGACAACGAGTGGCAACAAGGCTATCGTGCCAACGCTAAAACTCTCCATAATGAGCTGCGAAAGATTGTAAGTAAAGGAAAGGACGACCCTGAATACTGGTTCAAGGGTGAGACTGGGAGTCTATTCCGCAGCCCATCAAACGCCAAGTCTGTGGCTGGAGTTCCAGGTGATCAAAGGCGCAACAATGTGAGTTCTTTCATGTTTGGTTCCTCCTCAAAAACACATCGATTCATGGGTCTCCAACATTTCTTTTAAACTGAACTGTCTCAGTAGTGCTAGCAGTACCATGAGAAATACACAAGCGTCAACTTCGCCCGGGTGCATCTGATGAGATTGAAGAATTTTCATATATTCATTGACACCCGGTGACTGATCCTGTTCTTATGAAATATCTTTGTACTTTGCTAACCACATAATAGTATGTAAGATCTAAAGCATCACCACCATATCCTAGGACTAGGGACACAAATGTAAACTGAAGGCTGACATTTACGCCTGGTTTGACCAAATACTAGCATGTGAGTTGCTTGAGATTTTGACCTTTTCCTCATGATTTGGCGTGATTTGAACTAAGAAGTAAATTAGCACGTAAGTTAGCGGCGTATCACTTCATGTTCTTGCTCATCTCAGACAGCGTCCAAGAACTGATCGCGTTCATAGCCGGTAGGTCTTCTCCCAATGCTTACCTGCAGTACAATGAGTTCTTTTTTCTAACATTTGAGTAGACTGTAAGCCCAATCATATAAATTTTGGTATAAAGAGTATGACTCTTCCTCCTACTGATAGCACTGTCTAGCTGAATGAGGTGTGGAAGTTCATAGTGGACAATAGCTTTGCCAGAGACGTTATTATCAGCAATCAGGTCACCACGGTGGCGAGATCCATCACAATATGGCCAGAGCCGTCCGAGAGACTGTGTGGAGGCTGTCGGAGGCTGGATTTCTTCCTTCCAGGATTTGAGATAACAGATATTCTCGTTACCCTCAGGATCAACGCGAACTCTTGCGATTTCTGCTTCATGCGTTGGAAAGCTTGCCGACATTTGGATTCTGAGAATGTGTCGACGGTCTGCTTTGACAGACAACAGTCCAATCTGCGTCTTAATAAAAAGTACCCTCCCGTTATGACGTTGCTCCAAGGGCCAGGTATGTATGGATCAGCTGGAGTTCACTTAATTTTCGACAAAAGAGCTGATAAATTGTTCATAAAGGCTTGAGATTTACGGGTGAAAGCTTGCCAGGAGATCTTCAGATTGGTCTTCCACGACTCCCTGAGACGGAAGACCCATTCAAGTTCGATATCCTTCGACGATGGCTACACGATTGCGATAAGAATCATCGAGATTGCATGCCTCGAGACTCAAGCCAAGGTGACCTTCCGAGAAGGCTGATCAACGTTGGGAAGGGTCATTCCAGTGTGGTCAAGCTGTATGAAACCCAAGACACCGACAATATGAAATACTTTGCTCTCTCCCATCCTTGGGGTAATCCACCGCACTTTTGCACCTACCCTGACAACATTGACGAGCACAGAAAGGGAGTGCCAGTCGAAAGTCTACCGAGAACATTTCGAGATGCAATAACTGTCACAAGACAACTAGGGTTTCAATATATCTGGATTGACTCCCTCTGCATCATTCAAGGAAAGCAAGGCGATTTCGACACCGAAGGGAAACGAATGGAAGGCATCTTCTCCCATGCATATTGCGTTTTGGCAGCCAGCGGTGCCACAAACCAAACGGATGGATTTCTTAAACCCATACAACAACGGAACTCGGTCGGCATTCAGCAGCCTGGGAAAGATCCATTATATATCTGCGAATTCATGGACGATTTCAAGGAGCATGTTCTCAATAGCCGACTGAACCAAAGAGGCTGGGTTCTGCAGGAGAGGGTCTTAGCCCGCCGGACTATCTATTTTTCCAACAAGCAGAGCTACTGGGAGTGTGGAAGAGGTGTCCGATGTGAGAGTATGACCAAGATGGAGAAGTGAGTACTTCCGTGGCAACGGTATAAGAAAAGCATGGGACCAGGGAAATAAAAATAAAACAGCCCATCAAAGCTCCTGTCTTGGGATAGCATGAACTAATTTCAATCATTCGATAGCGGCCTTGTCTCATTTTCGGGCGACCCACAGTTCCCCAGGATCGCAGTGGAGGCGTCCCGTGGAGGCAGAATCATTCTCTACCAGGACCTCTACACAAAGTACACACGATTAATCCTCACCCGAGACACCGATCGACCTATTGCTATTGCGGGCCTTGAAAAGCGCCTAATAAGCAGTTTTCAAGTTAGTGGTGGTTTTGGCATCTTTGACGACCCCGGGTCCGGCTTACTGCTGCGAAGCCTGTTGTGGTGTCGAGCAACTGATGTCGGCCTCTTGGAGATGATTGACTTCCAGAGTGTCCTAAGCACCACAGAGTCTGTATCAGAACCTCCTACATGGTCATGGATGGCATACAATGGGGCGATACGGTACTTGGATATACCCTTCGGCCGTGTGGAATGGGAACACAACGACGTCCGTTCGCCGTGGTCAGGAAGCCCAGTTGGGACCTGGACCTACAGTCGAGACCGATCCAGTCACAGACCTACATTGACAGCTACCGTCCGCATGTTTGACTCTCAGGCAGCATATGAACTCGGAGATGCGCTGTTTCTTGATGATCCCAGAATCTGGGCAGCTGTAGCTCCGACCATAGCGTGCGTCATATTTGGGAGGCTTAAGAGCGAGGACCAAGACTCGCATGAGGATACGCTTCACTACGTGTTGTTGGTCGCACCTACGGAATCCAGGGTGTTACAGTACAATTCAGTCTATAGGAGAGTAGGAGTTGGGATCATCCGGGGTTCCTTCCTCTTAGAAAGTGGGCTGGGTAGCCGTGAGCGAATCTTTTGAGATTTAGGGACGATTCTCTTAAGATGCCGTGGATTCTGCTAAAGGTTTGAGACGGGACTTTTGGTTCAATCTTATCACTAATTAAATTTCTCTATCTTCGGTCTGGACAATGACTTGTTGGGTTTGCCTAAAACTAGATCTACTACCATGAACTATAGCTGCTCGTGAGGGGCAGGATGTCTGGCCATAGTTAGTGTTGAGCTGTGGATAATGATGTGTGTGGGATAAGAAAAAAGGATGTTAGTCACAGGCTGAGGAGACAACATAACAGTAGCTTAAACTTAAAGTGTCTAAAATTCTATATCTAGGGACTACTATTATTATAATATTTACTTATTATAATAGTTTTTTAAATATTCTAATAGAAGTTCTTATATTAATTTTAAAATAAGAGTTATAATAATTAAATTTAAATTTAAAAGTTAAATAATAAATTATTTCTTTTATAAATATTCTTTTATAATTATATATATAAACTATTTATATTTTTAATTTTATTATTAAATTAAAATTAATAATTAAAGTTTTAAAGGAATAAAATATAATAGATTTTTAAAAATAAGTTTAATTAAATTTATTATATAAAAGTTTTATAATAATTTTATAATTATTTATAATATTATTTATTATTAAAGTATATTTTTAATATTAATATATAGAATTATTTTAATTTAAATTAATATTATTAATTTATTAAAAGTTAAAGTTATTATAAATTATAAATTATTTAATTTTATTATTATTAAATATTATAAATAAAATTATTATATAATTTAAATAAATATAAGTTAATTAAAATAAATAAAAATAAAGTTATTAATTTTTAATAATTTTAATTTTATTTAAATAAATATTTATTTATTAACTTTATAAGTAAAATTATTTAAAAATAAATATTTAATTTATTATATTTTATTAAATTAAAATATAGTTAAATAAAGTAATTATATTTAATTATTATATATAATATTTAAACTAATATCTACTTACCTAATTTTTTTTAACTATTTACTTAATATAAGAATTTATATATAGAGCCTATATAAAACTATATACTTAATTAGAATTCCTTAAATTTTTAATACTTTTAATATAAATCCCTTTTAAACCCCTTTTAATACCCTTTTTAAAACCCTTTACCTTTACCTTTTAAAACCCTTTATCTTTACCTTTTAAACCTTCTAACCTATATATATTTAAGTATTAACTAAGTATTTAAATATTAATTAAATATTAAAAAGTTAGAAATTAAAAAGGTAAAGATAAAGATTATATACTTTTTAACTTTTTAACTCTTTTTTTAACCTTTTAACAATTTAAACTTTTAACTTTTTAATATTTAATTAATATTTAAATATTTAATTAATATTTAAATATATATAAATTAAAAGGTATACTAAAAGGTATATTAAAAGGGGTATTAAAAAGGGTATTAAAAAGGGTATTAAAAGAGATATTAAAAAGGGTATTAAAAGAGGTATTAGAAAAAGTATTAAAAGGGGTGTTAAAAAAGGTTTATACTTAAAGTATTAAAATTAAAAAAGGAGATTATATTATAAGGTCTTTTAATATTAACTTAAAAATACTTATAAATATAAAGAAGTTACTTAAAAATTAATATTAAATAAATAATTAATAAAAATTAAATAAATAAATATAATTATTAAATAAATAGATATTAATTTATAATATTTAAGTTTATAATTTTAATAACTTTATTATAAATAAAAATAACTATTTATAATTAAATTTATAATTATAAAAACTTTATTTTAAAAAATATATTAATATTTAAAATAATTTATATATTTTTAAAAAGTTATAAAATTATAAATTTAATTTAAAATATATTGAAATTTATAAAATTTATAAAATTTATAAATTTAAGTTTAAAGGTTTTAAATTTAAAGTTTATATTTATGAATATAAAAGTATTTATAAAGTTTAAAAGTTTAAATTAAATTGAAAATTTAATAAAGTTATAATATAATAAAATAATTAAATAAAAATAATTAAATAAAAACAATTAAATAATTATAATTATAATTTTTAATTTTATATTAAAAAGAAATCATTATATATTTAAAACTTTTAATTAATTTTTATTTATTATTTATTTATTATAAATTTTAAAAACTTTATTTTTATAAAGTTATTATAAAATTCTATATAATAAATTTAATTAAATTAATTTTAAAGAATATATTATATTTAATTTTTAAAACTTTAATTATTTACTTTTAATTTAATAATAAAATTAAAATAAATATAAATAGTTTATAAAAATAATTTTAATTTAATTATAAATAATATATTAAAATTAATTACTTTATTAATATTTTTAATTATTAAAATATATAATATATAATTTAAAACTTTATTAATTTCTTTTATTTAATATAATAAAATTATAAATATATTAAAAATAAATAATAATATATATTTATAATAAAATTTAAAAGTTAATTTAAATATTAATATTTAAATTTTTAATTTCTTTTAATAATATATTATTAAATAATTAATTAAATAAATTAATTATTATAATTCTTTAATTAAATAAAAATATTAAATTAATAATTATATAAGTTTTTATTTTAATAATTAATTTAATTAATAATATAAATTTAAACTTTATATTTAAAAATATTATTTAATTTTAAATAACACTTTATTTTTAATTATATTATTAAAAAAGTATTTATAAAATAACTTAATTAAATTATTAAGAATTTATTATTTATAATTTATTATTTATATTATATTATTTAAAATCTTTAAATTTTTATAAATATATAAATTAATTAAATAAAATATTTAATAATATTATTTTTTTAATATTTAAATATTTTAAAAACTATAAAAAATATTAATAATTTAATATTTATATATTAATAAATATTTAATTAAATAAATAAACTACTATAATATTTTAATTAAATAAAAAGTATTAAATTAATAATTATATAAATTTTCATTATAATAATATTTAAAATAAATATAATTAAAAATAAATTTAAAATTAATTTTTTAAAGAATATTAAAAATAAAAAATAATTTAAAAAGTAATAAATTTTTAGGGAAAAAAAGGAGGGAGAGAAAAAGAGGGAGAGAAAAACAGGGAAAGAAAAGGAGGGAGGGAAAAGGAGGGAAGGAAAAGGAGGGAGGGGAAAGGAGGGAGGGAAAAGGAGGGAGGGGAAAGGAGGGAGGGAAAAAGGAGAGGGGGGAAAGGAGGGAGGAAAGGAGGGAGGAGAGGAGAGAGGAAAAGAAAGAGAATAAAAAAGGGGGGAAAGAAAGAGAATAAGAAAGAGGAAAAAAAGAGAATAAAAAGAGAATAAAAAAGAGAATAAGAAAAGAAAATAGCTGGTTTAATTAGGGGTGGGTAATATACTTTATAAATAAATATTTTGGTTATCTTCTCCTTCTCCTTCTCCTCCTCCTCCTCCTCCTCCTCCTTCTTGGCTTTCTTGGCCTTCTTGTCCCAGGCGGAGGCCAGCCGCCCAAACGCAAGACCGAGGATGCTGGAGACCCAGCGGCCAGGAGCGCCGGGCCAGCCCCACGGGCTCGTTCCGGCCTTGATGGCCTCGGCCAGGGGGGAGGCGAGATGCGTGGCCAGAACTGGCCCCAGGACAGATGCCACGGCCGAGACGACGGCCGAGACGACGGCAGGGGCCAGGGGCTCACCGGTGGTGATGGTGACTGTGGTGGTGATCATGGGGGGGCGCACGGGGGTGGTGATGGTTGTTATGGTGGCCATACCTGGCTGCAGTATCAGCACGAGAGAGGCTCATACAAAGGTGGCTGCTTGATGACATTAAAAAGGATGCATATGGATTAACAACGAAACCACAACTACTGTCATAACATTTGCGTGGGGAATGGGATGGCTACTTACTGATTCGATCGTGTTTGGTGATTTTGGTGATTTTTACCTATTTCTCAGTCAGTACTTCGCGGCCGAGCCATCTCAAAGGGTTCAAAGTAGAAATGGGAGCTGGTGTTCTCAAGATGTATTCAAAATTTGGCGCGACTGTCTGCTGTACCTTCCTCAGAGGCGTTACGCCCCTACACGATCAGCTAAGGTATCCAGGCCCTCCTCCTTCCCATTCCATGTTTCAACTCCTGCCTCTAGGTAGAGGGACGGGGCAGCGCAAGGCCGAGACAGAGGACTCATGCACTCGAAGACCGGGCAGCATCTCGTCAGTCTTGCAAGGGGTGTGTCACATGAACAGAAAACGGAAGCATCGTCCCTGAGCTGCTGCGGTGAATGAGGAAAAACGTCTTTGGAAGGTGGCCCACAGGCTACAGCGCGTGCATCACACTTGTCGAGGCGAGTTCTGAAGGGAATAACATGACTACTGCTTCCCACCTTCAGACAGCCTGCTACCAGACAGCCTCCTATTAGACAGCCTCCTACCGGATAACCTCCTATAGGATACCCTCCTACAGGACAATCTCCTATCAGACAACCTCCTATAGGATAACTTCCTACTAGACAGCCTCCTATAGCACATTCTCCTACAGGACAACCTCCTACTATACCACCTCCTATCAGACAACCTCCTATCAGTAATGCGACGGCCCGACAGAATCCATTCTTCATCTGCCGTATTTCCCACCCCCCCCCCCCCCGGCCCAGGGCGCGACTGCTGGCACCGAGGACCTTCAGAGCCTGGGCACATGGGCAGGACACAGGCTCTCTGTATCCGCCCTCGGGTCTCTTACTTCTCCTTTTCGTCTCGACGAGTTTCAAGTGCTGGCAACCAAACACGGCATTTTTGGCTATCGGCGACTGGATGAGACCAAGATTGTCAAATTTTAGAGGCAGCCTGATCTGAAGCGCTCTCCAATGGACTCAAATGCTGGGTTAGTTTCGGAATCGGCTGCTCAGTCCTTCCTATCCACACTCATGATGGGGGACTCGGGGACACGAGCAATGCTGAGTGCCAACCCCTTAGAATTGAATGCTGCTCGGACCAGGTGGTTGAAAGATCTTCGCTGAGGCGATGACCCTGCCACAAGGGACTGGGAGCTCCCGACTGCCATCGAGAAAGAACTTGACCGCGCACACATTGGCCGGCGCTTCGCCGTACTGTCTCGAAGGAATTACTGCCTCATTCCGGCTACTGCGAAAGCAGACGATGTCTGCGGTATCGCCGTCGGAGCAAAGCTCCCGCCCCTCATCCTCCGTGCCGCCGGTACCACTCCCGGGTTCTACAAAGTGGTCGGGCCTGCGTATGTCTCCGGGGTAAACGACGAGGGAGTCGGATTTTGCTCTCACGAACTCGGGCGCCGCGATCTTTGTTGGAAATAGTGCCAGGGCTCTGGTGAACCCGAAGACATATTTCTCTGTTGATAGGGGTGGCTTAAGGCTTAAGTATCGCCATATGAATATTAACTCATATTACTACTTTTAGAATCTAAGTATATTTGTAAGTATTCACAGCTATATGAAGGATGGAATTAAGGTATTTTAGTCATGAGTTGTCTAAATTCGCTATTAATACTTTGTACCACGTGTGGCTAAGATATCTTGTCAAGTGTGTGTTGCCAGGCGGGCGGACGGGACGGGGCTCGGTGCAGCCCGGCACTTGCTGTTATCACTAGGTACCGGGATCGGCGTCCTCCACCAAGTGCCGCCCAGCATGCGGATACTTTCCGAGAGGAGAAAGCATAACAGCTATTTCGTAATCAAGCTAAGTAGGTATTTAATTCATTGGTCGGGTGTAGGAGATGTAGTGGATAGTAGCAATATATAGTATATAACTTGCTGGTGACTAACTAGCGACCTTGGCCCTATGCTGGGTAGCAGATGAAAATTCTGTCATATTGAGATAGCTTTATATACCCCCCAGCCTAACTACTTCCCAACGAACAGCCCACCAGCTACCTCGGTTTCACACCGAGACAAAGAAAATTCTTTCGTAGTATAGTGGTTAGTATGCAAGCTTGTCATCGCCATCCTTGGAAGCAGCAACGCTTGAGACCCGGGTTCAATTCCCGGCGAGAGAGAACTTGCAGGCCCCGGCCATCTTTTTTTCCCTTTTGGGCATTTATCATATATGATCTATCCCTATGTGCCATGCTGTATTTTAAATTTAAGCAACTTGAAATTATTATTTTTCGGCCGAGGTGTCTATCATGTAGCATTTAATGTGCCTGTCTTATTAGAGTGCTCTTTTAGAAGAACTATAAAGCCTATCTTTCCTCTATTTATTATGCTTTCTATACCATCAAGAAATGATTTATTACTTTCTCTAATGCCGCTATGCGCACATAGAAACCAAGACTTTCAAGCCCTGGCCGTTCTGCGCGCTGGAAATTGTCCACAGTATTAACCCTCAATCTCACCGGCACCTACGCATGCAGGAAGCTGCAGTACACCGTAAATATTGACTCTGCCGGCCCAAAGAAGACATCACTGTAGCACTATTCGAGCTGCAAGGAGGCAGTCGGCACGAACTTCGGGTTGGCGTTCTAGGCAAGTCTTGATATCATTGATGCACCGGTCCTTCTTGGCCATGTCGCAACACTCACGGAATACACAGTCAACCTAGCCAGCCATCATACATACACGTCGCTAGCCAAGTACGAAGATCCCAATCGAGAGCTTCAAGTACGCATGCAGCCAAGGCGGGCCTAATGAGCTCTTCAAGCAGGACAATTGCGCTGTCACGAGCAGGGAGTTCTGTGGCAACTGCGGCTCATTCACACGCGAACACGGGCTATGCTATGATCCACCCTTTTGGGCAATGGGTTGGTAGCCCCGCGAACACGAGACGATGCATTTGGTCACGACAGGAACAAGCGGCGGAAAAATTCAGGTACATCACGTACCGCACTTTAGACGGCCCTGGGCAGCTGCCACCTGACGGGGAGTTCTTCTGCTCGGAAAGAGCCAGCTGGATGCCGGGGATCTGAGGCGCGTGGCACCGACCCCACGCAGTCGAGCCATCTATGGCTGACTTTGCACAGATTTGTGCCTTGAGCAGAACATCAAGGAGTAAATGAAACCTAGAGGAGACCGAGTTCTTAGCCTACTAAGCGGTGGGCAAAGGACGCGGATTCCACGAGCGGGGAGTTAAGGTTTCCGGAGTGTATTGTGAAAGAGTAGTACGGGCTGCACATGAAACCATCAACGAAAGATCGTCATCATTTGTGCTTCTCGAAAACGTGTTTTTGAAGATCTGTCTTGTGTTATGGGGCTCTCTCACAAAGTGGGAATAAGCTGCAGGTAGGCATGCCGGTTTTCGCCCCCAACACATGTTCACCTGGGCAGTCATGGTAACACTGAGCCCACGAGGTCAGTATCGAACGGTCCCATATCTAGGATACCCATGCCCAAAGGGGATTAACAAGCAAGCTTGCCAGCATGATAGTTGAACAATAGCAAAATCGGATATCTGTATACGGTAGCCCGCACCAGCGAGCAAGACGAACGAGAACTCGGGAGCTTCGTATCACTGCACCAAAGACCATAACAGAGCGAGGATAACAACGACACACAAAAGGAAGAAACACGAGCAACTCTTCCAGTCCACAGCATGCACCTTGACCAACCTTTCCCAAACGGACTCGGCGTCGTCCCTCATAGTACCTGCCAACCCAGCCTGTATGTAACGCGGCCGGGCAGGAATTGGCCAATTCCTTCTCCTCTTGCAGCACGGAGCACAGCACCCGTGGACCTCAGCCGGCACGAGGGGGCGGCATCGTCGAGCGGCACCTCGCTCCCAACAACTTGAAGAACAACAACGCATAGCGGCAGCACGTACCGTGGCACGGTCGTCCAGCATTGGGTCGGCGTCGCGGAACCGTTGGGCACCCACCGCCTCTTTCCAACAACCCGGTTTGGGTCCTTGTGGCCGCCTCCCCCTCTTCTTTTGTATCCTGCCTGCTTCGTTGCCCCCCTCCCTCCCCACGCCACCTTTCAAAACATGGGATTGTCTGCCCACGGAGGTTGGCGGGGCGGTCAACAAGGAGGAGAGGATGGGGGCCCGATGCTGCACACAAGCGCGCTGGCACGTCACACAGACTCAGGCCGGGCGTCCCGGGCTTGTTGATCGTACATACATAAATGTTCCGGTCGTACCACGTGTAACGACTACATGCATGCATGTGAGAGTGGGCAAGTGACTATTCCAGGGGAGGAGGGAGCGGAGGATCTCCGAGGGTAAAGATATATGCGCGCAACACCACAGAAAATGTGGGCGTGGCAAAGAGCTCGGTCAAGTTGAAGTGCGAAGGGAGCACGAATGGGGTAATAGTGCATATGTGGTGGTCAGAATATGGGGGCTGTTGGGCATTGCACCTTGTGTAGCCTGCATCAGCGATCCGAGGAACGGGGCACAGACGGTAGCAGGTGGGTAGGACGCATACAAAGCAATGTGATATGTGATCAGTAGAATGCACGTAATGCGATATGATGCGACATGATGCATCAAGGTGTGCGTATGAGATATACACAGCTGCCAGGACCGAGAAATGGGAACCAATACCAGCTGCAGGCGAGTGCTGTCAATGGCATAGGGACCGGGCTTAGGTAGATATGTACCCTTGTTTTCTGCCCAATGCCCAATACTTCTTCGGTGAGCTTAGCATATGCAAGACCTGCATCATGTTTGGCCAATGTATCTTGCCCGGGCAAGCATGAGGGTGGGCCCTCGATATCGGCCGTCTGCATCGGCGCGCACCGCAGGGCCGGCTGCATGGCATAACGATGCCGAAGAGGTGAGCATGGATCCCCCATGAATGGCTCAATTAACTGTGGATCGTCTTTATTGTAAGAAAAACCGCAAAAAAGTAATGGCTACTCGTTTTTGACGGGGCACAGAGGGCGGCGGTGCACGCCTGTGATGGACACAACGCAACAGTGGTCCCAGAAACGGTGGTTCCGTGACAAGGACAGGCTGGTTGAGCAGCGAGAGACATGTCTCCTGCATACGAGAGAGCGAGCAGGCTTCGCCTTCCAGAAACATTTTCAGGCACGAACGGGACATGCGGCTCAAAATGCCAGCCTGTCTCTTTGGCCGACAAAAATGACAAGCCATGATCAGCAGCATTTCGGCCTGGTGTTCGCAGCGTTTGCGCATTAGGCACTGAGATCGTCGATCAGAAACAATGACATGTTCAGATACAATGCAGTAGCCTGAGGGCAAGGTCGTAAGCAGCCACCGGCGTGCTGCTCGCGTCCGACCTCTCACTTGACAGCATTGGTCGCAGAGCCGCAGCCGTAATAGCAGGCATCGCTTATTGGCGACGCCGTAGAGATGCCTGGGTGGCTTGAGGTGTGCGTAACCTAAGTCGATAAGCATACAGGTTGGGGTACGCGGCAAGCAATCGAGTCCGAGTTATTGGAGTCGGCGGAGGAATAGCTGAGGGTGTCGACCTTATCAACGCGACGAGAGATCTCTGGCGAATACGGGACCCTAGTCGCCGTCACTTGACGGGCGAGGAGCGAATAGGAATAAAAAGTGTGGAGACCGGACGAGGCTGCATCTGCATTCAAAGGCCACCGTTTGCTGGGGCCATTCGTGCATTGCCTTAGCGTTTGCCCGAGAGAAGTGTAATAAGGCGGTCGGTCGGCTGCCTTCTTTTGCTCCGCAGTGCCGGCGAACCATGCGGCCGGTTGAGGCTCAGGTGCTCCGCGTCGTACAGCATACAGGCACATGGGCTATCGAGTACCACCCGCCCCTGTTCAGTATCAGAGACATATCTGGACAGGTTTCGGCGAGGGTCTTTGGTGTGCTAGGCGTGAGTGAGTAAGTATCAAGGCGTCAGTGGGTATGAAGAGGTCAGGTTGCGCCGGGCGGCAGTCGCGGTCTCACAGTGTCTCCAACTCGTACCAGATCATCCCCTGACATATTGAACAACAAGACACCGCATATGTGGTCGCTACCTCAGGACTGCGGGCATTTCACTATTTCCTCGCGACGACAGCCAGCAGCCTGTGGTCACCCAGGGCCGCCACAATCGCGACCTGTCTAGCCTGGCAGTACTAGGTGACAAGCTGAGCTCAAGCTTAGCTCTCCGGCCTTGGCAATCCTTCGAGCACTCCGCGCTGGTCCCCCGGGGGGCTGCCTGGCCAATCACGACCCGTGTTGTAAAGGAGAGTGCGCCTTTGGAGTTGAAGAAGGTGTGTGTGCCTGTGTGTGACACACCGTCTCACCGAACAAGCCAGGGTGGGGCGAGACGTTGCTATGTTTTAGTCCATGTTGGAGGTCATCAAGTAGTGCCTCTCCATGCCCGGCAATTGTTTCTCGAGGTTGGTGTGCATGTACCCGCTCCCATGTTCTCGAGTCAAGTCTCGGACTGCTGATCTTGGGTATGGTTCATCGCAAAGTCGCAGCGGCAGCAGCCGCCCAAGACCACCCTAGGACCTCGGAGCTGTTCATCTGGCCGAGTGATCCGCGTACCGAGTGACCTCGAGGGCTCTGGGCACCAAGTCCTAGACACGCGTGGCTCATATCTTGATGGCTGTCCCCTCCTTGTCTCATTTTTCGGTCGTCTCGTTGCGACACGAACGAACCGCGTGGCCTCTCTTGTCCTCGCCTCACTTTCATGACGCACCAAGAGGTTGTGGGTTGCACACCATCTAGTGGACTTGCTTCGGATTGCCTGTCCTCCAGGAGCCGCCCCAATATATTATAGCCTTGCTGCCTGGCTCTGAATCCTCGCATCGGCCCGGAGCAGTCATTCCTCATCCAACCTTTCTCTTGCCCTTCTTTGAACAAGGCAGAATTGTCGCTTGCTCCTCTCCGTAGTTGAGCGCATCTTTCACGTTTGTGATCATGCCGGAATTCTTTCACCTCAATGGTGGTCAGCCCCATTCACCACCCGCTATCCCAGTCCCTCCTCAACATCATCAGCCGGGTGTGGGCGGTCGGCCGCCGCCACCGGCGCCGATGGTGCATCAGCAGCGTCCTATGCCCACGGTGGCGCCGACGTCTCTTTCCCCACAGATGCCACGGACCTTGCCGCCCTTATCCCCTCCATTCCCATCACATCCACCTCATCCTCCCAGGAATATCATACCCTCCCACTTTCAACGCCCGGTCGTCGTCTCCGACATTCGACATGAGGGGTTGACCGAAGAAGATATTCGGGAGGAGCTTTCAGAATATGTCATCCTGAGGTTCCAGAAGATTCAACCGTACGACGAATATGACTCTGATGGCGAAGAAGTGAAGGCGGGCTGGGATAACTGCACCAGGACACGCATTGCTAATGTCGACAAGGTGGACGCTCGAAGGGAAATCCGGCGGCTCAACAAGGAGGACGCGAAAAAGGGGAAGACCCTTCTCGAGAAGCAAAATGACCTGTCGCCAAAGCAACAGGGCCAAATTGCCAAAGCAGAACGCGACCTCTCCCTGGAGGAACAGGATGCACGCTTCCACACCGTGCTCGCACAGATCGACTCCACATTGAAGCCCGTCATGCAACAACGTGAAAAGGTGTATGTCCGAAAGTCCAACACGAAGAGGAAGATCCACCAGAAGAGGAGGTACGAGCGTGTCTCCATAACCGCATACTTCAAACGCTGCCCCAAGAATACTCAGATACCGAGCGAGCTTGCTCGTGCCATTGGCATGGAGAGGCAGCGCGAGTCTGAAGCGATGCGGATGAGACACCAGGCACACGATCATCACATGATCCCGCCTCAACGCCATCAGCCTCAACCAATGATCCACCCGCAGGCTCTCCCAATGCGTAGTCCAGGACCAATGCATGGACCAATACATGGACCCATGCATGGCCCGATGCATGGACCGATGCACCACCCCCAGGTAATGCCGATGCATCAACCTCATCACGGACAAGGAGCTGGTCGCCCCCATACACCAATCCGCGTTGAGGTTGACCACAGAAAGGATAAGCACCACAAAAGTCGACACTCAAGAAGTTCTGACAGCTCCGACTACTCTGACTGCGGCTCTGGTTCCGAACTTGGCTCGGAGTCCACATTGATCACCGAGCCATCCCATTCCTCAGGCTCGCACAAGGACAGAAAACATCATGGATCGAAGAGGCGGTCCTTGAAGTACCTTGAAGAGCCTAGGAACTTCGGCGTTGATGTCTACCGTCCCAGCCGTCGCCGCAGCCTGGTCGAGGAGGGATCATACATCGTTACCGGGAGTGGAGCTCGTGTCCCAATCATCCAGGTTGCGGTACCTCCAAGGAAGGCCGCGATCCCCGTCGAGGACATGGACCAAATCGAGGCCGAGGCTTACCGGGCTGGCAGGTCGGACCAGAAGGCTGCCGACCGGCATATCATGGATGGGCCCGAGAGTCTCGATCTTGCCGCGAGGAGATACAGGCCTCGATACGCGCCCCGTCCTGAAATCATCAATGAGCCGATATCTCCAGCCAGGATCCGACACGTCACCTCAAGCGAGGTAGATCGACAGCTCGAGGACGAGTTCCATCGGTTGAGACTCGACCGTGAGGATCTTAATGACGCTGTCCATTTTGAGGCCCAACGACGCCGCGAGGCACGGGCGCGAGAAGAGCAGGAGAATATCATGCGGGAGCAACTAGACGAGGAGATCTTGTACCGAAGGCGGCGAGAAGAGTCGCCCCCGTCTTCTGTGAACCCGTTCTCGCCTCTACTACGGAGAGCAGGCCGCACATATGACTTTGATCGTGATTATAGGCGATGAGTTCTTTTGTCAGGAGGATTTGTCCGTGTTTCAGAAGCCTGGAAGTCATTCGCAACGCGGTAGCGTTCAGAAAAGTTGAGCAGTGAGGAGTGCGATTCGCAAGGCTGCTCCCTAATTTCATAGTTCCAGAATGTCGTCTCAGCCGGCAATGTCCTTAGCATGAGCGTTGTACTCAGAATGCAAGCAATGGTGATTCCACAACTTCTTTCACAGGTTGTGACACTGCAAGTGGCGCGTAAGGAAGCAGCTTCGGTAAGCTGATCTAACCAAAGCTTCATGTTGGCTTGTGCGTCGAGATCGATTCAAGGGACACCTGATCGCATGGAACATCTTGTAAGGTTGGAGGCGAACCAACAACCAGCCATGTGGTTCAAGGTGGAAGAGCTTGGGACGAGATTTGACCTTCTGCGCAGTCCATGATGAAGAGGATCAAAGTGTGCTTTCTTCGATCGCATTGACCACTGTCTCGTGGTGTCGTACCTGCAGCTGCAGTAAGGACTGTGGGTTGTGTGTGAAACTGTGCTGGTGAGGTGTCTGCAACGGTTGGGGCAAAGATTGACAAGATTCACGGGAAGAAAGGGCCATCCTGGGGCTGCTGGATAGCTCGTAGTTATTAAGAGACCCGATGCTGTATGCTCCGCCTACACGCGGCATGTCAGCCCAACCTCAGACGATTGGGTCTTGATGGCGAGCCACCCTTCCGAAGGAGATTGGCCGAGCATTGAACGTGGACGAACCAGCTGCTTGCCTCATCGTGGCTAATAGTGGCTAGAACTGGTGGCATTTCCTCAATTGGATGCCCAGCCGTGTTTGAGCCTGCCAAGTGTGCCTCGGGCACGGAGGTCGAGACTCATGTATGCGCGAACTGGGACCGTGTATGCCTTTGGAAGCCGATTCGTTCGGTGATGAGTTCGGGTAACAACGCTGGTGTTCCCAGGCCCATTCAGCCCAGTCCTGCCAGTCCACCCAAAGGTGGAGCGCGACTCAGTCCCTCACTGCGGCTTGGACGGGCAGACAGGTTGGGTGGGTTTATAACGTCACGCCACAGAGCACTGTAAATCATGCGGGAAAAGCAGGGAGAGCTAGGCATGAAGTCATGCTGTTTACCGAGGAAAGTGAGGCGATGAGTTGTTTTCGTTGAGGGCGGAAACTAGGGGCCGTCGAACGAGAGCCGCCAAGTCCCGGCAGTCCCCACCAGAAACGTCGTTCCAGTGCTCTGTGCCCCTCCATTTGCTGCCCCTCTAAAGAGCAGGCACGCTGTCGTCACCTCGAGTACGCTTTTCCTGAAACTCTCTCACCACTCTCTTCACTTTTCCAGCTACACCTACACGGTATACACATTCCTCCTCGCGAACAATTGCACTTCTTGTTCACCCTTAACGATACCCCAAGAAACCAATTGCCCATCATGGCTCGCAAGTTCTTTGTCGGAGGAAACTGGAAGATGTGAGCTGCCCAACAAGCTCCCCGAGCTTCTTGAAAAACCCCGCAGGGCTTCCGCAGAGCTTCAAGACTGACGATGGCCTCGCCAAACCCGCAGGAACGGCACCAAGTCGTCCATCAAGACCATTGTCGACAACCTGAACAGCGCAAAGCTCGATTCCAACGCTGGTATGCTTGAATTCACACGGCTCTGGGGCCACTTGCTCCTGAAGAACCGGCCATGTCAGAAGTCCCCTCCTGCTAACCAGACCTTCCAACCGCAGAGGTCGTTGTTGCACCACCATCACTGTACCTGCACTACGTCCGTGACACCCTGAACAAGGGCATCGAGGTGGCAGCACAGAACGTCTACGACAAGCCCAACGGCGCCTACACGGGCGAGATCTCGGTGGAGCAGCTCAAGGACAGCGACGTGAACTGGACCATCCTGGGCCACAGCGAGCGGCGCACGATCCTGGGCGAGTCGGACGAGGTCGTCGCCAACAAGACCAAGGTCGCCGTCGACGGCGGCCTGAGCGTCATCTGGTGCTGCGGCGAGTCGCTCGAGGAGCGCGAGGCCGGCAAGACCGTCAACGTCGTCACCAAGCAGCTCGACGCCCTCAAGGCCAAGATCGGCAGCGACTGGTCCAAGATCGTCATCGCCTACGAGCCCATCTGGGCCATCGGCACCGGCAAGGTCGCCACCACCGAGCAGGCCCAGGAGGTCCACGCCGCCATCCGCAAGTGGCTCCAGGACAAGGTAGACGCCAAGGCCGCCGACGAGACCCGCATCCTGTACGGCGGCTCCGTCAGCGAGAAGAACTGCAAGGAGCTCAGCAAGCAGGCCGACATTGACGGTTTCCTCGTCGGTGGTGCCAGCTTGAAGCCCGCCTTTGTCGACATCATCAACAGTCACCTGGCATAAGGTTCTTTGCCGTCGAGCTGGGAGAGGAGCAGGTAGTCCATGGGTAGCTTCCCGACGGAATCGGGGGCATAAGGACAACTTGAGATAGGCAGCCAAAAGTAGTCAAAATGAAATCCTTGTAATCACTCCATTTGGGACATCCGAATATTCGTGTCTCGTTGAATTGCGCTTCTTGACGCTTTGAAGACCTAGTCCGGGTATATATTCGACACGTGATGCGACCCTTGAAGACCGCTCCTCTGTCGAGATTTGGCGCGCCGGCACCATGCATGTAAAATACACGTTCTCCTTCTATCACATTCCAGTCGGCTCGACCCCGTCTATACTGTGAGGCCCTTGCCGTGATATGGTGACCAGATTCCTCTAACACTCTCGTTGATACTCCTCACCGGCTTGCTGAACTTCTTGTTCTTCTCGCCCGTCGAGTCCCGCAACAGGTCAACCTTTTGCTGTATTTGGTTGGCGTGGAAGTTCTTGACGCAGACCGCCCGCGTGTTGCCATTGATGTAGTGTGCGCTGATGAGAGGGTGCTTCGTAGGCCGTGGGGAGACGGTGATTTCGATCTCGGGGTGTGCGGCGGCGAACTTGGGGAGCATCGACTTGATGAAGGAGCTTTGCGATCAGGTCAGCACCACAATCACGGCCTCGAGAGGGCCTGCAGCACCTACTTCATGCCTCTTGAGCTCCCTGCCCAGTCGCAGTAGTGGAAATCCATCCTCTTACATTGCAGGATGAAGGCGCCGACGCCATTCTGCAGCGGCGGTCAGTATGATGCGGCGTGGACGGACAAGTTGTTGGCCGAAATGCTTACTCGGCCCTTCGTCACTGCCTCGAATGCTGGTCTTATTGTCATGGTGGTCTGTCAAATGGGTTAGGGATGGACATTGTCGTCGTGGAATCATCGCCTCGCTCGATACGTTCAATCGCATCCAAAAAATGGTGCTTACGTAAGGTTGTGGTCTGAGCTTTCTCCAGAACGCGTTCCTGTGCTGGTCCCTTGTTGCCGTCGAGGAACGGCATAGCTCTGCACTAGGCAACCTGTCGCAAAGCACACTCCTTTCAGCCACCTCCCTCATTCCCACCCCCCTTCGCCGTTGCTTGCGCTTGTCCTGACTTGTCCGTCGAGTCCACAGCGCGCAACTGCTTCAAAAAATCGAAGCGGGGCAGTCTTCTATTTTGACCGGGTCTTGCCTCAGTGCGAAGCACCTGAAGGGAGTCTGAAAATGACCGACAAGCTTCCTCCCAACCTCCTGGCGCTGTTCGCGCCGCGGCCTCCTCTGCGATGGGTCCCTCCGTGCGACTTTCCCCCTGAGCAGCGGAAGACTGCTGCCGTTGGTGGTGTGGCCGACTTCCTGCCTCACCTCGAGGCTTACAAGGATGCCGATGGCTATGTCCCCACCGAGAGTTGGCTGCAGGCTCGCGACCGCAAGAAGCTCGAGAAGAAGGCCGAGATCGAGAAACTCGTCACCGAGGCCCCAAAGCTTTGTTAGATCCCTGCCGGGTCCCTTGCACACAATGATGAACGCTAACACCTCGAACCAGTCAACCCAGCCAACGACCCCAACATTCGTGGCGATGCCTTCAAGACACTGATGGTCTCGCGACTCAGCTATGATGCCAACGAGGAGGACCTCGAGCGAGAATTCGGTCGCATCGGGACCATCGAGCGTGTATGACAAGACCATGGACACCTAGAACACCACTTCGCATCATCGCTGACAGCATAATAGATAAGGATCGTACGTGACACCCACGCCGACGAGAAGGGCAACAAGAAGAAGAAGCCACACCGTGGCTATGCCTTCATAGTATTCGAGCGCGAAAAGGACATGAGAGGTAATACCGCCATTGATATTCCCGAGACAGCCCTACAGCCTACACGGCGATCCAACCCCCGCCGAGACCATGGCCCTCAAGCTCGCCTGTCTCGGTGCCCCTTTCCCCCTTCATCTCACTCGTCACGTAAGGTATGCAGACAATGGTAAGGTCGTACTGACACAAGCGCGTTTTGCCGCGCGCACATTTAGCTGCTCTGGAACAACTCGATGGCATCAGCATCAAGGGCCGCCGTATCAAGACCGACGTCGAGCGCGGCCGTACCGTCTCGGGCTGGAAGCCTCGCCGCCTCGGTGGTGGACTCGGAGGGCGCGGTTACACCAAAGCCATGCCCAGTCGCCCCATGGCCGGTCCCGGCGGCTTCGGAGGCGGATTCCGTGGAGGCCGAGGTGGCTTCAGGGGCGGAGACCGAGGTGGCTTCCGTGGCGGTTTCGACCGTCGCGGTGGAGGCTTTGGAGGCCGCGACCGGGGCTTCGGCGGACCACCAAACGCACCTAGCGGACCTGGCGGCGGCAGATTTGACCGTGATCGCAGAGATTACGGAGATCGTGGCGGCGGCGGCGGGTACGGTCGACGCGATGACGACAGAGGATACGGCGGCGGAGGCGGCTACCGCGGAGGTGATAGGTCCAGCTCTGGGAGCAACGCCATGCCGCTCGGCCAAAGGCACGGCGGAGACAGAGACAGAGGCGGCGACCGCGGTGGGGATCGCGGTGGGGACCGCGGCGGAGACCGCGGCGGAGATCGAGACCGCGACCGAGACGGGTATCGCGGCCGCGACTACGACCGTGACGACTCGCGGAAACGGCCCTACGAAGGAGGGTCGGGCTACGAAGGTGAACGCAAACTGCGCCGCTACTGATGACAAGACAGCCTCTCGTCTTGTGGTGGGTATCTTGAGTCCACTCATTTCGCTTATGTCGTCTTCCACCTCTCTTGCCTCCTTGACAACAAGGGTAAGCCGACGGAGACAGGTCTTCCCAACAACCTTGGCCAACTTCAGACTCCCTGTCTCAAGGTAAACCACCAGACAACCATACTGGAACCACGGATGCCAGCTCCGCCCAGAACACCTCGCCTGGATCCTTCAACAACACACCAAAGTGTGTGGTTGTCCTACACCCGAAGTATCTCTCGTCGACACATCGTCGCCATAGGCATTGGCGCTACCAAAAAGGATAGGTAGGCGCCACTCATCAAAGGGATTGGACAGGTAGTATTTCTCCTTGTAAGGTGACGTGTTTCTTGTATCTGCCAGTCACGCGGAGGAAAATACTGGAATAGCTTTCGAGGTAAGGTCAGAGGTAAGGACTGCGGATCCTACTGACCACGAGCTCCTTGCCAGCTTGGTGTTAGTAATGCATTTCGGGAAACACAAAAGGATACTGTAATGAGCACATCGAGTTGAAGCGTGTCGCTTGCGTAAGTAGCAAGACTGTATCATATGCCAATTCAGCGAACACGGCGTAGCGGGGCGCTCTCTACAGGATATGGCTGGGCGCACAGAGTGTGCGGATGTTTTACTCTCATAGCTTCGAAACACAATACATTCCATTGTAGTTTTTTTCTTTGGTCTTGTGCACAAGGCCTTCTGCCGTGCGCGATAACTGTCTGTCCATTTTGCCTTCCCCAACGCCGCGAAACCCAGCATGCAATGGTATCACCCTGACAGCCCGAAGAGGCCGGAGAACACTTCATGACCTCTAGCGTCCATATCTGTCCATTCAATGTCCACCCTACTCATCATCATCAGCGTCCATGGCATTCTCGTCAGCCTCCTCGACCTCGGTGACAAGTCCACTCTCGGACTCCCAGTAGCTAATAACCCGGTAATTTTGTCAGCGAAACTGTGCACAACAACACGCAGGGCACCCAGACTTTGCAAGATCGAGGGACGCCTATCTGTCTCGTGGGATCGGACAAGGTTGGAGAAATTGTTCAACTCACGCCAGGATCTTGACCCTGAACTCGCTCAGGCACTGGTCAAAAAGCTTCAGCAGCCTCGTCTGCCTCGAGTCGAGCACCTGGCCCTCCTTGCACACGGTGTAGCCCTCGCCGCCCTCCTCGCCGAGGACGACCTTGCCGCGCACCATGCGCGTGGGGACGTTGAGCCGGCGCAGCTCGGGCTCGATGGTGTGGCCGAGGGGCACGTCGTGCTCGGGCGGGACGGCGCCGCCGGTGGCGTAGACG
Organism: Diaporthe batatas; assembly: GCF_019321695.1. Lineage (NCBI taxonomy): Eukaryota > Fungi > Ascomycota > Sordariomycetes > Diaporthales > Diaporthaceae > Diaporthe > Diaporthe batatas. The sequence goes on along the minus strand of NW_025408557.1, from coordinate 612,563 downwards.
ACGCCGGCGGGGATGACAAAGTCGCGCGGGGCGACGGCGCCCGCGCGCGCAAAGTCGACGGGCGAGAAGTTGGCAAAGTAGGCCGTGATGTCGGCCGCGGGGCGGCTCGTGAAGAGCAGGGCGACGTTGCCCGTCAGGTGCGCCGACAGCTTGTGGATGCCGTCCGCAGTGGCGTCCTCGGGGGTGTTGCCCAGGGCGCGGGACATGAGTTTTGTCTTGCCGAAGAAGAGCCTGTTGGTTCCGAGAGGCGGAAGGGGATCTAGTCAGCGGCCTGCTTCTTATTTTGCCCCCTTCCCCCCTCTTTCATCTGAGGAGGGAAGGCAGCGCGCGGCGAAGGTCTGGGGCCAAATGACTTTGGATCTTTCTTTTTGGGGGAAACAACAGCAGGAGAGAAACCAGGCAGATTTTTTTAATCGCCATGCCTTCACTACTGGTTGTAAGGAGTCTTCATCCGTACCTGGAGTCCGAGAGCTCGTGTCGCACGTCCTTGAGGTGGTTGTTGCGCATGTTGTCGAAGCCCAGCACGAAGCAGCGCTCGTACTTGGGGACGGTGTCGCGGATGTCCTGGAACAGCTTCTCCTTCTGCTCCCTCGTCTTCTTGTTCACCTGGGTGAGGTTGAACACCTTTCCTCTCTTTGACTTGGGCATCTTGGCGGTGTGTTTGTGTGGATCGAACAATTGGCTTGTTTGGAGGGGGAAAATGCAGGTTTGCGAGCGGTCTCGATGTGGTCGAGAAAATCAAGTGGTCTAAGAGAGAAAAGTTGTTATCGGCGCTGCAGATAAGGCCTGGCCCAGGGTCTCGACAGGGATGTCAGGCCCACCACAGTATGCGGCCATAAAAGTACCTGGGTACTTATTGTAGGCTTATCAGCAGCTACACCAAAACTTCTCAACTTTCTAGCATCATACTATAACGTCAGGGCGCGCTGTGTGGTAGGAGTTTTAATTGTAAATCTCTTTAGAATGAAATCAAGATAAGTCCAGAGCTTTTTAAATACCTTTGGTGCCTGGTTTATGGGATGTGTACCTCACTAGACTGGGTTTTCACCCACATTATCGGTGCTTGCGCTGCTCGGTTGTCTGCTGCGCGACCTGCAGGTACTTTCTGACCTCCTATAAGAGAACATCCTGAGGGGTAACCTCACAGGAGATAGAAGGTCTACAGAAACCGAGCTGGGAAAACTACCGGGGCTCATGCATGACATACAACTTTTTGAGTGGCGTTGGTGCGGTAATAGTATATGTGACTAGCAGAGAATTTCGTATGGATGGATGCTTTGTACAGAGGGCTTGGGATATCCAGTCCCTACTCTGCGGAAATGCCAATTTTAAGTTCAGTATCATCTTAGGCTGAGGAGTCACTCCCACATTATGATGACTGATCACCAGGGCGCGAGACTGTTGTGCGACCCATGGCCATCCATCATTGTTGATATAATCAGGCAAGCAACTTCTTGCATCGAGAAATACCGCAAGACCGTCGAACTTTCAGCTGAGGACATACGAGAGCCTGCTTGAGATCGGCATTTTGCGTGACCCATCGCTCTTGTTTTCGTGGGTTAGCTGGGGGCCAAATACCCACAGCACAGAACATCTTACCAAGCCCTTTCGGTAGTACTTCTCAGAAACTTCTGGTAATTCAGTATCCCATAAGACTGATTTGACGCTTGGAGTCCTACGGATAATCTTGACCATTTCGAGAAGTAGCACAACAGCGTGGGGGCAGACAGCTGAAATTAGCCATGAGGGCTGCGTCTGCCGCTCCTCCGTCGCGCTTTTCACCCTCCACCCTTGGCTTCTTGAGAGACTCGTTAATTACATTGATTCAACGGATTCCAACTTCTCACTTGATCATTATAAAAGATTACTTGAGTATAGTGCCCTTGTAAATATGGAGCCTGTCGCGCAGAACATAGAAGAGCATCGACGGCCTGACGTTGAAATGCACCACACGCCGCCTGATCTTCCAGCCCTTGAAGTCCAAGAATCTTTGCGAAGTATGATCGCTGAAGACTTACAGTCAAGAAATGACGCATCGATGGAGATGTTACTCTTACGAAGAGAAACCACAAACATAGCGGCACATTCCTCAGAGACGTTGATTGAAGGAGCTGAGACGCTCCCGAACCAAGGCAATGTTGGCGATACGAGTCAGCATCAAGGGGAGAATGAGTCCCAGTCTAGTAATCAAGACACTGTGAAAAGATTACTGAGATGGATCATCCATAGGTAATGAATACTGATGCCCTTCTCAATATAACCAAGCTAATGTCGGCCGGTCCAATCCAGTCGGGGGCGACGAGCTTCCGGTAAATCTGAAAAACCAAAGGTCGTGTACAGCCAGAAAAGACGCAAGATCATCCGGCAAATTCTATTATTCCACTTCATTCCAGTCTGCATTAACTTTGCACTCTTGGGACTCTATATTCGTCAAGTAATATGGGTACCACCATGGCCAACGACAAATATACTCAATGCCTTACAATTTGCTTCAAAGGTCCACGAGGCTCTCATGGTTACATCACTCGCCCGTATTCTGCTACATCATATCAGATACCGACTGCTGTCAACCTTCCAAGGTCTACCCTTAGGAATTGTCACTTCACCATATCGCTTACTCGATTTAACCTACCTCTGGAGCCAGGAGTTCTTGTCAGCATCCTGGTCAGGCGAGAATGGAGTACAGAAATTCATAACCATCGTCATTCATATATACTTGTTCACCCTGGCAGCAATACTTGGTCCTGCATCTGCTAGCGGCATGCTTCCAAGGTTCGCCACCTGGAAACTTGCTGAAACAGTCGATAAAGCGCCCTTTTATGTGCCTTTCCTCGAAAATCCTCACCCGTTGGAGATCTATATCGGCGGCCAGCTATCGGACCTCTACCCCCAAAAGATCACAGCAGACTTCATTCCTGAAGCCTGCGACTATGGCAATCTCTCTGATCCTCAGACTAGGAGTTGCCCCGGCCATGGCTTAGAGGATATTCTACGTGGCTGGTTACCAGCCGATATAGACACTCAATTTGGAGGGGCATCATTTGCTATCCGTTCAACCTGGTACAACCTCACTGTTCAGAGGAATGAGACACCTTCACTGATGTCTCGAATCATGTGTGCCATACTCAGGGGATATCCCATGGGTCACAACCAGACTGTTGTGGAAGCAACGACATCGTCCGACTTTTTATCACAGCTATCGCGAATGTTGCTTGAATTTTATTCCGACAACTGGTTCTCTGAAGCTCCGGAGAACATATTCGGCGGTCCATATCATGATCGGTTCAATCCCACTTGGAATCGACCTGCCACATTCAAGTTGTATCCCAGACAAATGAGACAGAAACAACCGACGCTTTCCTGGCAACAACCCTATGTATCTTCTTTCTGCTCAATGCAAATAGAAGACACCGTTGAGACACAGTCTTTATCATTTGTATTCGATCGATGTCTTGGTTATTCACCCGACTGCGGGCCAGCATATACCGTCAATCTGGACTCACAGCTTCTCTCAAATACCTCCGATAACACCCGGACTGGATTCCTCAATGTCTCAAATCTTCAATTTACACCAAGCCTTACACCTTCTGCAGCTTTCATCTATAATCAGTCTCCAAACATCACACTGTGCTTAATCAAGGCAAATTGGATTAATCTCACCATTACTGGCTTGTTACCTTACACATCAGGCTTAGATTGGTCGTGGCCAGCACCTGACTTTCCCTGGGAAGAGGACTGGCTTGTTTCGGCAGGAACCTGGTTCAACGAGGCCGAACCCAACCAGATCATCCACCTGGACCTAGAATGGCTACGGGCACTCGATAGCGGGACCGGCAGCGACTCCAACTACGACTTCTTTCAAAGATTGAGGCAGGCTTGCTTGGACTGGGTGGACTTCGGTGAAAGTAACCCTGGTGCCTCGAGCCAGCCTTTTCAGGAGAGAAAGCCGAGCACTCTCTGCATGGCGTTTGGAATCTCCCTCGGGATTACTGAGGGCCTCTCAAAAATCCAATATCGATCCAACATTTATGCGGTAGGAACATTGGACAGTGTGGTGGACGGGATCCACCTCGGTCCCTCCTTGACCCTGAGTCCGTGGAGTGGTCCGGACCGACCTGGCAGCCCTCGACCTGGTCTCACGATAATGCACGAGAACTGGACTTCATCGACCTTGTCAGCCTCAGACATAAGGGAGACGGCCACACGGCTCGACTTCGTGGTCTCCGAGGAATGGTATGGCTATGCCTTCCACAGCGTCACAACCATCCTGGCTTTCGTCGTCTTGTTCCTCTATGTGGCCACAGTCTTCATCCATATCCTCATTATAAGCCTCGGGACTCCTTGGAGCAGTAGCGCGTGGAAGAGCGTCGGTGAACTTCTTGTACTGGCTATCCGGTCCCCTACGCAATCAGGACTGGAGAACACAGGGGGTGGTGTGAAGAGCTCATCGACGTGGAAGGCCCGCGTGTCTGTTCAGGAGCTCGGCGGAAATATTGTGGGCATGACGGTCAAGGAGCCGGGCTTGTCAGGCATCGAGAGCGGCTCGGAATCGGGATCAAGAGTGCGGCCGGACTGGAAGTACTCATAGAGCTGTGACATTGACCAACCTTGGAAGGTCTGTGGCACTTCAAGTCTAATCTAGATCCATCCGCAGATCAATCACACTCAAGTATGGCTGTTGATGGAACTCATGCGCTGCTCAACTCTCGATTGCAACTTTTCTTTCCCAGCAGTGGACCAGATACAACGTACAGTAATTGTTCCTACGAGCAAGTACCGTCACAATGCAGGGTCACACATTCACCTGTACCTTTCGAACCGAGTCATACAAACGGCACAGGTCATTAGGACCTGTGCCGCAGTGCCATGTTCTATGTCTAAGGACATGTATGTGATGCGCTGTGTGTTGTGTTCATGTGTGTGTGTGTGTGCATGCTCCCCTCAAGCAGACCAGATACGCCCGAATGCATTCATCCATACATCCATCCAACCCATCCATCCCTCCTCCGAGGGGGAAAAACAAAACAAGGTTCCAACCACCAAGAAGCCGTAAAAAGCCACGGCCTCCTTCCTATAAAACAGCACGCTCAAGCCAAGTACGTGTACGAATTACCCTCCCGCTCGAGGTAGTCCTTCTCAATAAGCCTGCATGGTGAAGCGACGTTAGCAAGTAGGCCCAATCAATCCCATGGTTCATATAGAAAGAAAAAAAAAATCCTCCCGCACTCACTTCTCAATATTCTGCTTGATATCAGCCGGGTCCATGGCCCCCCGGCTCTTAGTCTGCCCGATGACCTCGGCAACAAGCTGCGCGTGCGGCATGGTCTTGCGGCTCTTCATGACGCGCACGATGGCGGCCTGCGTCTCGAACTGGCGGTCGGCCGCGACGCGGCGGTGCGTCTCCTGGTTCTCCTCGGCCGTCTCCTTGAGCTGGATCTGGTTGATCTTGACGCGCACCATCGGGTGCGTGAAGCCCTTGTTGAAGGAGAAGGTGTCGGTGGCGCTCACGTCGCGGCCCTTGGGGTGCTTGGTCAGCACGCGGACCTTGCCGCACGCGAGCGACTGCAGCGTGCGCTCCAGCTCGCCGCCCGTGAGGCCCGTCGCCGTCGAGATCTGCTCGTAGCCCAGCACGCCGTCGGGCGCCGCCTGGTTGAAGAGCACCAGCACGCTCGCCTGCATGGCGCTCACGGCCAGGTCCTTGGTCCCCTTGGGGAAGTAGCCCTTGACCATGCACTGGGACAGGTTGTGCTTCCAGAAGAGCTTGCGGCCCGTGTGCTTGTTCTTGTAGAAGGCGTCGTACTGGTCGATCTTCTCGGCGACCTCCTCCGGTATCAGCAGCTTGACGTCGTCGTACGAGGGCCACGCCGCCTGCGACAGCACGCTGACGTTGAGGTCGACGCCCTTGCGGCCCCTGCCGCTGGCGTCCAGCCAGCTCTTGTAGGTGTCCATCTCCTCCTTGGCCAGCGCCATGTCCTTGAACATCTGCTCGAGGTTGTGGGTGAAGCTGGACCCGCACTCGCTCTTGAGCTTGGTGAGCATGCTCCGCTCGGCGTCCTGGCTGGCGCTCCGGCCCATGAGCAGCCGCCGGGCCAGGTCCTTCTTGTAGAAGGCCTCGAAGACATCCTTGCCCTCGATGAAGCGGAAGAGCTCGAGCGCCGCGTCCAGCTGCCGGTCCAGCTCTGCGTCCTCGTCACCGGTGCTGGCCTGGCCGCTCTTCTCTGCCTCGCTGCGGTCCTTGCTGTCCGAGATTAATGTCTTGGGCAGGGCCTTGATACCACCACGCAGTAACATGTCAATGTGCTTGGCGATCATCTCGCCGACCTTTGAGGTGCCTGTACCCCAAGATGATGATATCTTCTTGTCGTTGATGAAGACGGTGAAGGCCTCCCGGAGGCTGTATGTGAAGACCTCGTCGCCGCCGAATGCGTCTCTGATCATGGTGTCCATGGACCGCCGGAACTCGAGGAGCCGGATGACCATCTCGTCGCCCTTCTCCGTGTCGTTAACGATCCTCGAGCCGGCCTGCTGGATGTATTCCTCCCACGGTCCTTTCAGCTTTCTCGGGATGTTGGAGAGACACAGCAGCGAATACAGCGCCTTGACTGAGCTGATGTCGTTGTCGTCTAGTAGCCTCGACACATCGCCCTGGTCCAGCAACACCTCGCTGTAGTTTGTGATGAGGACCTCGTGGGCCTTCTCGAGTAGCAATACCTTTGTGGTGCTGTCAAAGTTGTATTTGTTGCACCTGTAGTCCTCCCTCTTCAGAAGCCTCTCGCACGAGGTTATGTACGACCTCAGGCCATCAGTGCTGTGCTCGGCGGCAAAGTCGGTGAAGTACTCGTCCGACTGCCGCAGGAACTCCCTCTCGAACTTGCTCCCGTAGACACCAAGTACCTTCAACATGTTGATGGAGTCGTGCAGCAGCGCCGGGTCGGCGGCCGAGTTGCCCCTGCGGTCGTGCTCCACCAGCCAGCACATGCCCATGATGACCTTCTTGCCGCAGTCGGCGTCGTCGTCGTCGTCGGCGGCGGCGGCCTGCGCCGAGTTGAAGATCATCCTGCGGAAGAGCGACAGCGACAGGTCGTTGATGGACTGGTACCTCTTATTGTTCAGCAGGAACGAGCGGTCGAGGTAGCTGAAGGCGGAGCGGACGGTGACGAGGTTCCTGTTGAAGGCGGCCCACTGGGCGCGCACGCGCAGCAGCACGTCGGCGCTGACGACCATGCCGCCGTCCCTGATGCGGCCCAGGACCTCGCGGGACAGGTGCCTCTCGCACTCGCGCTTGAGCAGCTCGAACAGCCTGTCGCCCTGGCCCCGCAGGCACAGGTCCTCGACGCCGCGGTAGACCCTCTCGAGCGGGACGCGGGCGACCTCGCCCTTGAGGATGGACCGCAGGGCGCCCTCGACGTTGTCCCAGGTCTTCTTGTAGTAGTCGTCGACGTCGGCGGCGGTGCGGGAGCTGGTCCTCAGGTTCTTGATGACGATCTTGCGGGCGCCCGACAGCGGCTGGAACCCGGCGGCGCCCTCGGGCTTCTTGCCCATGGCCTTGGCGCTCATGGTGCTGGCGGCCATGGTGTTGATCGAGGCGGCCGAGGTGGGCCTGAAGGCTGTCGTGGTCTTGGTCGTGGCCGGGGGGGTCTCGCCGGAGCGGATGCGCTTGGGGTCGGGCTGGGCGGATCGGGGGTGGGAGGAGGAAGGGATCGAGTCGACTCGAGGGCGGCGTCGGGAAGGAGGGGTCGGGGTGGGTGTGTGGCTGCTGTCGTCGAAGGGGCCCTCGGTTCCTGACGGCCGTGACTGCATGCCCAGGCCCCGGGGGATCCAGCTGCAACAACTCGAAGCTGTTGTCGCACAGATCCTGGTGGGTACTTGAGAGTAGAGTTGCTTCTTGGCTGACGGGCACTCTTGACTCGGTGTGCTTTTTGCTTGTCGTGAAGTCCAATCCAGACTACAAATGACGAGTCTGATGGGGTTTGAAGTGTGTGCTGAAAAGGGACAAACGAGAAACAACAGCCTTGAACGAACCAAATCAGTCAAGACGAAGATGCACACGGTCAATGACGAGTGGGACGACCCCGGCCCGTGAATGTCGTCCCGGAGTTAAAGAGCTCCCCCACATTGCTCCGCGTCTGACAGTCATTTACTGTGGACGCGCCCGATAAGAGATCGGCTGACATGCCGAGGACCAACGACATTTCCCCCTCAGCGGCCGGTCAGCATGTCCCTGCGGCGCCGTTATTGACTCCATTTATCCCCACGAGACATTTGCTTAAAAATAGTAGTAAAAGAAAGAAAATTACTTCCAACCATGCTCGAGATTGACAACATTGAATTATTTCATTCGAGGCCCAGTACGGTCTAATTATGTATATGTTCCACGATGCCCTAGCTAAAGCCAACATGCACACCCCCCATCAAGCATACGCCGCCCATCCCGAGTACAGCACCGCCAGGTTCCTCTCATCAGTCGCCTGGTTGATGAGGTCGTTCACCGTCGCCGTCACACTCAGCGTCTTGGACAGCTTCTTCCTCACCACCTCCAGCGCGCGGTCCGCCTCGGACGGCTCGTTCACCACCGTCTTCTTCTTCCTCTTGTCCGCCCCGGCGCCGCCGCCCGCGCCGTTCCCCCCCTGGTCCTCCTCCTCCTCCGCCCGCCTCGCCGCCCCCTGTAGCTTCGCCAGCCTCATAGGCGTCGAGCTCCACGAGTACAGCGGGTCGTACCGCAGCACGTCCAGGATCGTCATGATCGAGTATGTCTCCTCCCTCAGCGCGTCCAGCGTGAACTCGCAGCACCGCCGGAACACCCCGTCCGTCTTGGTCACCCCCATGCCGTCCACGACATCACGCGTCATGCGGAACGGCACCACCTCCGGCACCGGCAGGATGCGACCCGACTCGAATGCCACCCCCAGGTCGATGTGTACCACCTCGCCCGTCTTCTGGTCGAGGAGGATGTTGTGGCCGTGTCGGTCTCCCAGCCCGAGCACGTGCCCGAGCATCGATATGGCGGCCGTTGTGCGCGTGTAGGCGAGCCGCTTGATGTACCAGTCGTCCGGGTCCGGGAACGATTCTATAAAGAAGTATCGCATCACCGGGTGGAACTTCTCGGCCACCTTGCGGTAGGTAGAGACTCTCACGTCGTTGGTGCGAGTTGCAACATTCGATATCTCTTTCCTACAAAGATTGCCCTTCATGTCCTTCGGGTAATATCGTTCGTGCGCCGGCATCAGCCAGTCGTGCAAGGGTATGGTATTGGCAACAAACTCGATCAGCCCAGACCTGGCCGTGAGGGGCAGCACTTTGTAGGTTCGGATGCCGAGGTTGCGCTGCCTGGTCGTTCGGTGTTGCTTCAGCAGGGACGAGACAGCTGCAAAAACCTGTTCCATGATTGCGTCTTGTCTAAGGTCGTCGTTGCCGCCCTTGACGAGTTGCTTGTACCTCTGCCCGTTGCTGGCAACAACTGTGATGATCTTTGGGGCGCTGACGCCGGATGCGATCGACATTGTAGGATCCAGTCTCTCTATCACAGGAACCATTGAGTAGTTACGATCCGCACGCAGCTCGATCTCCATGGTTGGGGGCGGGATGGGATACCTCGCGAGACACCTCGACAGGGTCGCCGCGGACGGTGAGTCCTGAGCCTTGAGTCTTGCTCCGCTCCTATACAGTTCATTCTTTTCCTTGGCCAAGTAATGATAGCACCCGCACGCCTTTTTAATCGCGTCCCACGTAATTGCGACGCTGCCTTTCTGGCGTTCAAACTCTTCCGTAAGCTTCGTTGCGGCAGACTTGCGCAGCTGGGCAACCTCGTCCTCTGCATTCGGGTTCGTCCTAATTCCCGACCAGATCTGATACATGCCATGATACGGATGGTCGAAACAGATACGGCAGACCAAGTCTCTCAGCAGAGTCTGGAAATGAGTCTTGTCGAGTTGCAAACGTGAGCTTAGCTGATTCATCAACGAGGCGAATTTGCGGGTTGGCACATTCCGGAGAAGTGAGTGGACCGCCGCATTTGCGACGTCTGTCTCGGACTGTTCGAGCCACAGCGCAGTGAACCTGAGTGCATCGCTGTCATGGTCGTCCGAGGCAGACAAGGACTGCAGATAATTTTCGAGGCTCAGTTTGACAAATTCGTTCCGGGTCCTCTGGGTGCGCTGGAGCTCAGTTTGGTCGAGAAGCAAGTATTTCTCGGCTGTCCTTTGGTATCTCTCAAATTGTTCCTTGAGCTGGGTAACCTTTGCTGATCTGCACTCTTTCTTGTAGTGCTCCACTTCATCCGCTTTGGTCTGAACTAGACGCTGCAGTCTGCCCAAGTCTTGCAACATGTCTGGGTCCTGCAGCTGCTCATCGCAGAACACTGCAAACTGGTGGAACACCTGTCCCGCTTCCTTGCCGGAGCTCTTGCCCTTCAGCTCCTTGAGCGCAGGTTCCAGGTATTTCTTCTGGATGCTATCGGCTGTCTCGAGTTTTGCCACCGACACCTGATATCCAATCTTTGAAAGCAGGTCGGCGTGGGTGACAGGGATGCTCTGTTTTTTCAGAGATGAAGGGCTTCCCTGGAGCCCCTGCAAGAGTCTGATGGACGGAATCATTTCCCCATAGTCCCAGAACGAGTTGGCTGTCTCCATCGAGACAGCCGCATCAATATTCAACCCGATCGCCTCGCTTGAGCCGACAAGGTCTGTCAGCTTTGTCGCAACGTTCAACGACTCTTGCCTTGCATGGTGGAATCGATAGATACTTGATGAGAGCAGCATGCTCCGAACCTCAACCAATCGGGTTTCCGGTGAAGTGAGATTCAACGTGCTTCGAAGCATGTTCTTTTGCCCGAGAACACTGAAGGTCGTCTCACGATGCGACAGAATCTGACTGACGTCGTCGTACCTGCTCTCATATTAGCAAGACATGAGGATACCCATGGTGGCCAGCGTTACATACCTTCCACTCATCATCCACGTCGACCGGGCCTCAAAGTCAGCCAATACTTTCTCGAGCTCAGCAAAGTTCGTAACACCCAGAACAGTGTCCAGTTCAGTAAGGGCTGCAAGAGTTCCCAGATGTTGGCGCAAGTCGGACACTCTCAAGTCCTTGGTGGCGAGACGCTTCATTGTCGTCGCCAATCCGTCCTGTACAGCAAGTCTTGCAGGGTCCATCTCCACAGCCCTGTATATGGATTGGTAAGCCCGGTAGGATGTGGCGGCATGGTTCTCAAGGCTTGGAGGTGCAGGCAGATTCCATATCTCCAGTCGCCTAGCGGTAGTGAAGGTGCCATCCAAGGAGGCAGAATCATCGTGGTGTTGTTGAACTTGCAGCAAGGAGTTCGAGAGGCCAGCCAGCCCCAATCCACTGAGAATTTGGACTAGAGACTGTCCGTCACGATCTGCCTCCGAGTCCCTCAAACGTAAATGGCTGTCATATTGAGAACCGCGAAACGCCAGGCTCTTCCCACCCTCCTTTTCAAATTCGAGTCGTGCCAACACATTAGACAGGGACGCTGTACGGTTGAGACCGTAGTAGGCATCCGGATCGTCTATGTTTTCGAACACTTTCAGCAACGTCTCTGGGGAGTCCTCTGTTTCTCTTGCTGCAGCCGAAGACCGCCGTGAGCTTCTCACTGTTTCTGAAGAGGCCAGTTCGGCAAAAAGCAAGGCGACCTTGTACATCCCACACCCTGTAGCTGCTTCTGCCACACTCGCCAGGTCCAAGTCAAGCCAATGCGATCTATCGGCAATCGACCCTTCATTTGGAAATGGTCTTGTTCTAAGATGGAGTATGACATTGACCACCAATTTGATGTTGTCACTGGCTGCTGGGGAACCCGACTTCAACCACTCCTTGAAGGCGGTGGACAAGCCCCGCTTCAGCGGTCTCTGGCTGTTGAGCTCCTCGAGAAGTGCCAAGTGGGCAATGAAAGGCAGGGCTTGCTCGGCGAAGCCACCGATCTCGCTCAGAATTGAAGGCAGGGTCGTGAGGACTGCATTTCTCTTCACGGAGCATGCAAGGTGGATCGCAATGTCTTGGGCCCAAGTAGACGACTCTATGCTCTCAGCCTCGAACACGCCCCCCTTGGCGTGCCGGGCAAGGCCGCTGTCTGTGGGAGGTGTCTGATACTGTGACCAATCCGACGACGCAAGGAGGTTCTCTGGAAGACTTCGACTGCAATCTGCAATCAGATCGTGATCTTCCGTGGAGGACGCATGGGACACAATCCGCCTCAGGGCAGATTCTGCAAGACCAGCATGAATCGAGTTGTCCCTCAATGTCAGCTTTGCCAAGATTCTCAGCAGACCGTGGACAGAATCGCCGTTGATTCCCATCGTCCTTTGATAGGACGACAATTGTGATTCTCTCAGGACATCGCGCGGAATACTGCCAGACGCCGCATAGGAAGTGCCAACAACTCGTCCTGCCCATGTCAGGTATTCCTTACTGGAGTTGACAGCCTTACAACTCTTCCAGATCATCGGTCCATGGGCACGAGCGTCGTCATCAGTGTCGATTATGTCGTCTCTGTTGGCCTTCGGGATCTTGAATTCGCCGCAAAGCATTCGTAAAGCTAGGTCACGAGCAGACTCGTTGAGCAGCTCGGCCTCTTGCTCCGCGTCCTTTAGTATTTCGAGCAAGAGCCTGCTTTCCTGCGTGTCTTTCTGAGAGTTCCCTGATGATCGAATATTAGATGCTGACTCGATGATTGCTTTGAACGCTTGCGCCTGTTTATCCGACTTGAAGGCGGCTGAGCTGGAGTCGTAACCCTTCAGCAGTTTGACGAACCAGCCGTGGAAGTTTTGAGCTTTGCTCACGGTCGACTTGAATTGGCTCTCCTCTGTAGAGCTGGCCTGGCTGGACTCCAGGAACATCCTCAAGCTGGCCAGCGTAGACAAAGCATAGCCAGCTAAGAATGAGGGTGTCTGTGCCAAGCTGACTTGGCCTTGCGATATCAGCCAGTTGCTCATCGCGAGAGCCTCATCCGCACACTGTGAGTCTGAAAGGAAAGGTCGGATTGACCGTAACAGCATCTCGAGAGGATAAGAAGACGTAGTTTGGGCACCGGCAAGACATATCAGTATGCGAACCTTCCGGATAACTGACAGTGCATGCAAAGGCCCCAGAGCAGGATGAATGGTATTCAAGAGCCTCCGCGCCACAGACGTAACCAGGGGTTGCGTCCACATGGACATAACATCGTAGCTCGTTCTTCGGACCAGATGTGAAATTGCCCGATTGAGGTACTTTCCCTTAAACATGGGCTGCTGATTTGGTCCTAGCGATGTGGAGGATTGGCCGCAGCGCTTGATCTGGTCCATCCAGTCCGCGGCGTACGCGAAAGTCTCATCCCTACGCCACGCATCTTCAACCACATCCTCTTGGTCGATGAGATCGCAGAAATGTCCAATGATGTCGGCAAAATTACGATAAATGAATTCAAGCCAAAGCTCTTTGCCGAGGAGCTTCCGGACTCGAGATTCTGAGGACGTTGATGAGTCTTTAGACGTGGAAAGGTCGTGCATGATCGAATAAGCCATGATCTTTGAATACCCCTGCTCGACCAATGTCACAGGGGTGACTTGAAGCCTACTGGCCAGGTCATTCACTGCTTCATCCTGACATCGCATGATCATAAGGGCTGTGGCCTCTATGCTCGACCGCTGGAGGAGATCATCGAGGCTGGCAAAACCGAATATGCTGAAAGGAATGTCTTCGAAAGAGTCCTTCTCAAGCCAGGTGTAGAGAAGCTGGGGCGCGAATAACTGGAAGAGTTCTTGAGGGGATTTCAACGATCTTGCCAGGGAAACCATCTTCATGCCGCGGGTGGCATACTTGGCAGACCCGACGACTTTTCCAGATGTCTCGACAATATGATAGACAGATCGCCTCAGCAGTGTAGGACACTTGCAACCAAGGCCCGCCAAGACGAACACTCGCAAACCGATACCTTCCATCATCTCCGGGTCGGTTGGTAAGGCTTTCAAGATGTCGACGAAGATATCTTCGTGGGTGCTGACAACGAAGAATTCGAAGATCGTAGTCAGCCTCGGCGCGATGTAAAATTTAGCGCGCATGCAACCATCCCACAAAGGGCCTGGTCGTGGGTCACGGATCTCAGCGCGAGTCTCCTTGAGGCTCTCAGGTGTTGAAAGTAAGGTCTTGTGAGGGGGTGATACCAACGACTTCTTATCCTTGTGAAATTGTGCGTTCGTTCCCCACAGGTGAAGAAGCAGCTCAGAATACGATAATTGGACCTCCGGGGACATCAAGTTGTTTGGCCAGACTGACTTCACAAGCAGATTGTAAAGATCCACGAATGGGTTAATAACGTCAGCATCACCTTCTCCCATGGACCATACGGGCGCGAAGGAAAGGAGCACGTCGACCAGCGTGCACAAAGCAACCTCGCTTGTTTTGTAGTGATTTTTGAAAACTATGGCCGCAGTCTGCTCAACAATATCTTTGGCGTAGTTGGAGACATTGCCGAAGTCGGATTGAAGAAGTTCGACGAGGAATTCCCGGCAAAGAAGGAAGCGATCGTCCTCGAGCGAGAGAAATTTGTCCATGAAGTTATCAGGGATAAGGCCAACCTTTCCAAGGTCGCGGAAGTACTCTGAAAAGAGTTGGAGTCTTGCTTTCGTTGTTTCGAAGAATGCGCTGGTGCTCATACTTGATGCGGTCTTCCTCCTGGGAATAGTAAAGCCTCCGTCGCCAGGTTGCTTGCGTCTGTCTCTTGTCTCGAATGCGTCGTCCACGTCCATAGCGTCGGAATCCTGGGTGGTCCTCCGTTGGTTGCGGTGCTCATCTATCATGCCTGATAGGCTGGCAAACAGCTGCAGAAGGTGTGGCTCTCTGCTACAGAATTGCTGCACTCGCAACGAGTCCAAAGGAGGGATGTAAGGAGCGAGCATCGCCAGGACTAACTCGAAAGATTCGGTACTGCCAGAGGACACGACCATCCGAAAGACCCTTTCCCACAAGCTTGATAAAAGGGCATTGACATCATTAATTCCCCGATTCTCCGCGACTTCGAGGTGTGATAAGAGAATGCTGCTTGAGATCAAGCATGCCACCATACTTCGTAGTCGATCAGAAGAAAGGTGCATCGTTGGAACGTCGGCTCGGCGGATGCCCGTTTGTGAGGCAGGTTCCAGCATCTCGACAAAGTCAACCAGCTTGGGATGGAGCAAATCCAGGATCAGCGTCTTCGAGGTCTGAGAGCTTGAGGGCTGTGAGGTAGATATCTCGTCCAAATCCGAGAATTGCCCTCCATCACCTCCGCCCGAGGGCTGTATTAGATACTGATTGCTTCCTGCGGGTTCATCCTCACTCAGGAGCAGTAGATATCGCGTCATCGGAATGGTGTCATTGTAGCATTTCCAGAATTGGCTGAGCCCGCCACCTACCAGCCCTATTCGCCTCGGAATCTCAAATTGGGACACACCACAGCATAATAGGAGAAGGTTGACCAGGTCAATCGGCACCATGTTATTTGCCAGTGATGAGGCGTATGTAGCTTCCGCTAAATATTGTCAGTCAAGAGCAGGCCGGCCCGGGGGAAGTACTCTTGCACGTGGTAAGGGTTTCAAGCGGACTTACATGGTCGCCACATTGTAAATGCCCATCGGATTATGAAGCTGGAGGTCTTTTGGCTGGCACTCGGCGCCAAAGAATTGCGTATATTGGCCAAGCAATGCATGAAGACCAAAGACGAGTCAAGGAGAGTAGCGGGTCCGCATATGTCGGCCATTGTCACTATGTTGTTGACATCATTTGCAATTGCATGGTGTGGTACCAGACGTGTTTGAAGAATGACATGAAGTAGTACGCATGCTGCTCGGCAAGTGCTGGGTATGCTGATGGACCTGACGGCCAGTTGCCATACTTGTTTCCATCGTGCCTCTGTACTTTCGTCTTTCGCTTGCGATTGGAGAGCACAGCTGCTCAGGGATGGTGAGTACATTGCTCAGTCATGTTCAGAATAAGAAGACGTACCTGGCACATGCGATCATTGCCCAAGACGATAGAAGGCCTTGTTTGTCACCTATCATGGGCAACAAGTCCTCCATCACCGTCAGGATTTCCTCTTGGTCCAGGTTGCTCAGGGGCAGGAAGAAGGGCAGCAGTTGCAGTGATGTCAGCTTGACACCAACATCGGATGACAGCAGTTTTTGGTGTATCCGGTTGGAACCTCCAGCACGACGTTGTCTCTTCCTTGGCTGACGGTCCTCAGTCGCCAGGCGCTGCGAGTTGCTTTTTGAATGCTGTAGGAATATGAACTCAAGGCGAGACATGACCGCGACCAAGGCCCAGCGGCGTTCGGCGTGTTGGTCGAAAGGCTTCAGAGCAAAGAGGTCCGTTGCAAAATGGCCGGTTGAAGCTTTCAGAGATGAAAAGGTAACATCGTCAAGTTGAAGACGAGCCCTTGGGTTGCGCGATGAGTATTCGCCCCAGAGTTCGTCCAAGAGTTCCTCCACCTGCTGAAGGAGGGCCGCAGCTGGGTCATCCTGCAACAGGTAATCCAGGTAGACGCTGATTGCATGCATGGTTTTTAGCATTTCATCCCGGACTGAGAACTGGAGTTCATCTTTATCAAGGGTCCGGCTCTGCCACCAGTAGCCAAGAAGTGGCACAAGCTCTCTGGTCAAGTGCTGACCGAGGGCAGGATCATCACCGGCAGTGTGTAACAAGATGCTGTTCAGAATTGAAAACGCAAATCTGTGCAGCTTGTCCAAATCGTATCGCAGCCGCAACACCTGTAAGACAGCATCGGCCACTTCTTTGCGCTTTGACATGTAGGGGGCATTCGGGGCTGAGAAGAGAGACTGCAGACACTGGAGAAGCACCAGCAGATCGTTGCGCTGGACTTGAACAGTACCACGCTGGGTACCAGGGCGCGATCGAGCGCTCGAAGGGCCAACCGAGGACTGACGAGCTGTCCCTGGCACTGGCGAGTCTCGTCCAGTGAGGATGGAGGCAGGGGCAGAATCATTGCTGTCCAGGAGGTTGGAGATCCTGTCAAGGACAAACATGACACACTGTTCCCAGCCGCTGCCATCTTTCAAGGCCAGGTTCTCAACATGTGTTGGACTGTCGAGTAGAAGCACAAATGTCTGCATGTAATCCTTCGCGAGAGGCTCCAAGAAATCTCCGTCATATGTGGGAAGAGTGTCGGTGATGTGATCGATGATGGCCCTTACTGTCTTTCCCTTGAACTTGGAAACGCCATGGCCGACGGTCTCACGCAACGCCCTGGCACAGCGGCGAAGCCTTTCGTTCGCCGTTCCTACGCCCTTTCCACTCAATAGCAATTCCTTGTCAACCAGAGCGGCACGGAACAAGGCTTCACAGATGCTGTGGTATTCCTTGTCTTTCAGAGCCTCGCTAAAAAAAAATGTGCTCAGCTTCAAAGCGCCAAAAAGCGGGACACACGGGCCTTACTGGTTCAATGAAGGATTCCGGAAGAAAGCGGCCAGGTCTGTAGGTGATTTAGCAGCTTATGACACTAGGCAAGCATGGTGATTCTATTTATGACTTACCTTCCAGCGCCTCACTGCGAGCTGTCACCGGTGTTCCGGTGATGGCGCTCTTGAGTTGCGCAAGATTGGTGGCCTGCGGCCGCAAGGCCGACTTCCGCGGAGGCATTGTGAAACCCAACAGCTGAGGATATCATGAAGGCGAGGCTATCGTCCAACAAAATGTGGCATTGAGTGGGAAGAGGAAACCAGGGGCTGAGAGGACGCAGGGCAAGGCTGCAGGCCGGTTGCACTGAATCAACATCCACAAGCCAGGATCGAATCCGTGATATGGGAACTGTAATGGGGCCGAATTAGAAAGACCATCCTTGAGTATGCGACCGGCATGAGACGGACATGTTCCTCGCAAAAGGGTACCAGGTGCACAGGTCGGCCTCAAATGCTATGCATGGGATCTGGTCTGGCGTTGTTCTCAGTTCTCAAATCCATGATGTGAAGACGTGAAAGAGTGCAGTGCAGCTATGTGAGATCAGGCAGGAAGGAGCTGGCGTTGAAAGCGCTCCGATGCGACTTCTCTTGCATGGTTCTAGGAGCACCCCTGCCAGCCCCGACCGGGAGCTCTGGCCATATGTGAGCCAGCTCCACATTTACCGGCCCTATGATTGGGGAGACGGCAACAAGGCTGCAGAAAGTCTAACAAACCAAACCCGGCCCCTGGGCAACGAACGGCCCATGTGTGGACGGACGGCCGAACCGCGTTGCCGCCAAATTTGTGTACATACGGTACGCGACAGCTTCCCTGCCCCAAAAGTTCAACAGCGCCAGCGCCAGCGCCTGTATCTGCTGGCACCACGAGAACCACTGCAGCACCCTGCATCCACCCAGTGCTGCGCGACCGATTCGGCGGAAACGAGATAGGAAGGCCTGCGATGCGTTGAAATCGGCAGACTAGAGCAGAGCAGTTCACTATGGCCGGAGTCACTGCCCTGGATGGCCTTGAGGCCCTCCACCGAGAGCTGGTCGCCGCCTGCGAGCATCGCTTTGAGAGCCTCCACCTCCTCGAACAGGAGCTCGACGCCCACGCCGAGGCTTTCAAGAAGCTCCTCGACAGGCGACCCAGGAGCAATGCTAGCCGCGATGCTGTCAAGACCGGTTCGTTGCGCACCCACCATTCATCGACAGTTGGACACCGATGCTGATGGAGTTTCACACCGCAGGAAAGATCACGGTTGACGACGAAGTATACTCGATCAATGCGGAATTCCAGGAGATGGCACTCCAGCTCGCCGACGAGCTAGACATCGACGAGGTGGACTCGGCAAAACTGCTTCTCCAATCTCAGGACGACACTCGAACCCTCGGCCGTCCGCTGCTGGAATGCGGTGTCATCCGGTTCCACCAACAACGCAGGTATCTGCTCGATTGCATGCGACTCTGCATCCAGATACGAACCTCCGACGATGAAGAGCTCGAGCCCCTACAAGATGTGTTTGGCACATACGTCACCGAGAACATATATGGCGGGAGGGATAATGCAAAGATTGTGTCCCGCTGTATGGCGGCCATGCAGGACATCAAGAATTGGTTCCAGAAGCTTGCAGATCGGATGACTACTGCGAATGTCGTCTACTCTGGCGCTGCCCCTCGTCTGCCTTACCATGAGGTGGTCGAGTTCTCGAGGGTCAGCCTCGCCCAGCAGCACGAGCTGCTGGCTTTGATAATGGCGAGCGCGATCGAGAAACGTCACGCGAAGCCGGAAGATTTCAAGCAACTACTCAAATATCTGCAAAAGGTGGATCGTTATGATCACCTCCTAGGTATGAACAGCCTTCAGGTGCTATCCAGACATGTATGCTAACTCGCTCCTTCAGTCCACTTCTTCCCTGTCATTGGCGCCTATGTCTCTTGTTTCGGATCCACGGAGGGGAGCAGCTCCCAGGAAGAAGGGGAGGAGTTCAACAAGTTGATTTGCAAACAGTCCGATGACGACAGCTGGGTCATGCCATATCTCCATGCTGCAGTTCAGGTATGGTGGATTGCCGAATACTCGGGCTGGTTCACCCAAATTGGCGAGACGGGCAGGCAGAAGTTTGGTAAGTATCAGTCTTCTTATGATCTTACGCACGCTAACGTTTGGATTCAGACGAGGAAACGTTCTTCGGGCCTTTCAACGAGGCTATGAAAGCCGGCGCCTTTGACTTCATCCTTTCTGTTGCTGCGGATGTGAAGACTCCGGAATGGCTAGACGCTGGTCGGCTGGGAATACGGCATTGGCTACAGCGAAAGTCACCCTCTCTTCTCGAAACTGCACAGTTCTCGGACCCTTTCCAGACAGTTCTCATGGTTCACCTGGAGAACTTGGTAGAGGGCCTCATTTCCAACCTTCCAGATGCACTTCGCAGGATGCGGAGCGAAGAAGACGAACAACGCCAGCTCAGTCAAACTCATGAGCAAGATCTAGATCTGGAACGATTTCTGTTGATCATCGCCTACGCGTACGAAGGCCGGCCTGATGCAGCCTCAGCCTTTTGGACAGACCCTGACAGTAACCTGGCTGGCTTCCTCCACTGGGCTTCCCGAAGAGCGTCGACACCACTCGTCAGCGCCTTCTGTGAAATGCTGCAGTCGCTCTCGGACGATGATGCCTGTGCTACAGCCGCTCACAATTTCCTTCTGGATGAAAACCAGCCTGCATCTGGCAAGATGCGGAAGTCACTCTCACTGACGTGGACCCAAATCTTCAAGGAACTTCATTTCTTCACTGTCAAACTTCGGGAGCGACCTTCCACGTCACAATCACACATATACCGCTCTGGAAAGCCCCCACCAGAACAAGCAGAGGCGGAACCCGAATCGGCCATGATGCTCGAGTGTTATCTGAGACTCATCACCAAGCTATCGTCCCAAAGCGAGGATGTCAGGACATTTCTCCTTACCGATGACTTCAACCTGGTGCAAGGGCTTTTCCTTCTGGCCAGCACGTCCATCCCTCCCCGGCTCAAGTCTTATACTTTCTATGCGCTGCGGGCGCTGATGAGTCGCAAATCGGACGAGGAGGGTACCATAATGTGGGCTGTACTCGACTCGTGGGCGACTGGACAGCATAACCCGCCACAGATACAAGGACGACAACCGGTTGGGCCGACCAACCAAAGCCCGGCCGCTCAAATGCGAAGGCAGTTGCTGGAACTTTCTCGCGGTTTTGAGGAGCCAAACGCAGTCGTCCAGTTCCTGAACTCTCTGATCTGCCCCGTTAACGAATCGTCACCGTTGAGTGATGCTCTCCCCTTTCCCGAGGATCTGGGCTCCCAGGTCAGGATGCCGGGAATCGATCCTTACGTGGACTATGTCCTGGGGTTTGTCTTCGCCGATAACTCCGGATCTTTGCAGGACATGACACAGATGAGGATGCTCCGGCTGAGTTGCCTCGAGTTTTCGCTGTTATGTCTCGAAACCTTCAATGAAGATCTGATCCTGCTCGGCAATGAAACGAATATCCCTGTGGATTCCATCATAGCGACGACGGATCTTGCCACCTACATCAGACTTCACCCCTTCGCGCGTGTCATGGAATGGATGCTCAACGAGCGAGTTATGGCTGCGCTTTTTGAAGCAGTCAACCAAAGACATCCGGATGACATCGCTCAACTCGCCAGTGCGCCCCCAGATTCACCGATAATATTGAGCACGCTACGCGCCATCGAGGTTGTCAGCAAAGTGCTCGATATGCAGGATACGTATGCCGATCTCGTGCGCCCGCTTCTCCGCAGTCAGTCGATCAAGAGAGAACCGGTTGCGACATCCTATACGTCCTTCGCTGACGGATTGATGAATCACCTTCCTCTGATCGTGAACTTGGGCCGCTATTGTGGGATGGGTCATCCAGCACTGACACTCGCGTGTCTGAAACTGCTCGAGAATGTCTCGTCCTCGGCCAGGATAACTTCAGCTTGGAACCCTGGCCACTTCGGACAGACACATCGCAACAAAGCTATCGTGGCTTTGGAATCCAATGGTGACGGTGAGTCAATTGCTGGGTCGTTTGTCGCAGAATTGACGGCGCCTCTCGACTTGGCACGAGGAGCAGATTCACCGAACTATATGATCAAGTTGTACATCCTTGACTTCCTTTTCGCCTGCCTACAGGCAACCCCCAACCAACCTACCATAGCCCACTTGTTGCTGGGCTTCCGATGCGGCATGGACTCGGTATCCGTCGAGACTGAAGGAGACTTCGACTCACGCACCTCCATGTTCCACAACCTGTTACGTGTCCTCCTCGAGACACCTTTCGGTGACGAAGAGACGGGCATGTGGCGATGGACGATTGAGTTGAAGTTCAAGATTATGAGGATCCTCCGAATCCTCTGGACATCAGCTTTGACCGCGCCGATCGTCTTGGCTGAGCTTAGGGATAACGAGTTCCTATTTCACCTACTTTTCGGCGAAATTCCTATCCACCCGTTGTTGTCCTGGGATGGGCAGCTTATGAATGGGCCGGAATTCCTGATAAGCGAATCATCCATGACTTTTATATCCTTCCTTGCCCTTCGCGCCATCACCCTCGAGTATGCCAGCATTGAGTTGTGCAGCGTCTCGCAGCATAGACTGCCGCACTTCAAACGGCGACTTATCGACGCGCTCAATGGTCAGCTTAAGAGTGATGATGGCGAGATCATGCCGGTCTCGAGCATTTTTGATCTCTTCGACTTCCTTCCGCCGGATGGGCAGAACTGGGAGGTGCCACCGCCACAATTCCAATACTACCGTGACCTAGACCTGAGGCCTTGCTTGGCTGAGGATTCGGATGGCAACCCAATATACAATATCAGGAAGGTGAAGGACATATTAACGTTGAAACGCAGTGAGTTCGCCGGCCAGGGTCAGCTTGCCGTCGAGAAGGACATAGAGTTGCTGGACAGGGAAGAGATTCTTCTTGTGGAATTTCTGGAGTTCTCGAACCGGCAAAAACAGCTGAGCTGTTTCCGCCTCAAAGTCCTCAGGTATTGGAGCAATGTGCTGTTGGTCATGTTCGAGTCAAACGAATTCAAGGGCAGTGCGCAGACGTCGTTCCTTCTCCAAGCTCTCCAGGCAGTCCTCCCCAGCCTGGAGATATATGCGTCCGACAGCCCAGACGAGGCATATGAACTGGCCAAGCTGGCCAAGATTCTGCTTTTCAAGATTGACTTCTCGACAGCGACAGGCGAGAACAAAGACGTGCGGAGATCTGGAGACCTGGTCAGCGACAAGCTGTTCCAGCTCTTCCAGATCTGCCTGGCGGCCGTCGGCAAATGGGCGGGTAGCTCGGAGCTCCGCGCCGTGTACTATAGCATCTGCTACCGTTACCTGGCGGGCATAGTCCAGAAGGACCAGGACTCGTTGCCCAGCCGCCACAAGGCAGTCAAGTCGATCCACGTGCACGGGGAGAGGCTGCTGAACGTCATCTGCGACGACGCCTACGGGGCCGACACGGCGTGCCAGACGGCGGCCCTCATCCTGCTCAACGCCCTGGTCAAGGTGGGCAGCGTCGAGGACGATGCGTATGTCGTTGAGAATCTTAACAGGCTCAACTTCATCGGCATCCTGGTCGACTCGCTCAGGAACGTGCTGGCAGAGTGGATTGAGATCACCCAGACAAGTAAGTCCATCAGAACAAGCCGACCAACAAACCGACCAGCCAACCCCAGGCCCGAGCCAACCGCCCCGCCCCCTTCCCTCTCCCCCAACCCAACCCAACCAACGCACACACGACATGACCTAGCCAGCCGCTAACCGCGGGACCACCGCCCCCAAAAATAGGAAACACAGAGGCCGAGCTCCTCTGGAACGCAAGGCTCGCCCTGCTCCTGTCCATCTGCCAGACCCGCGACGGCGCCAAGCACGCGCTGCAGGCGAACCTGTTCCCGGCGGTCGAGCAGTCGGGCCTCTTTGGCGCGGACCCGGAGCTCCTCGAGGACAACAACAGCAGCGGCAACACCTCGTCATTGCTGGAGAGGCACTACGCCCTCCTGGTGCGCGTGGCCCGCGCCGTCTGCGCGGCCGTCCTGACGCGCGGCCCGCAGAGCAGCGTCGCGCAGGGCCCCGCGCGCCGCTTCCTCTCCGAGCACAGGATGCTCGTCGTGCAGACGCTGAAGCGGAGCGCCGGGATCGGCAGGGCTGCTGGTCCTGGCGGTGCTGCTGCTGGTGTTGGTGCCGGTAGCAACAACAAGGAGGCGGAGGTGAAGGCGCGCGCCGCCCTCGAGGACGCCGTCGAGGAGCTGGCCGAGTCGTTCGTGGTCCTCATCGCCGCGACGGGGTTCCTCGAGTTCGAGGAGGAGATGGCGGCGCCCAAGAGGGATAGCGGCCCGCAGGCTGGGGGTTTGCCGGTGCTGTTCCACTGATTGAGTGAATGAGTGAGTGGGTTGGGTTGTTTCCATGCATGGCATGGGGCGAGGCGAGATGGGGTATTTTGGGGAGGGGCTTTCTGGCCTGACCCAGGTTTGGAGCAGAGTCCGACTACCTATGTATCGATGGATGAATGCATCTCAAGGGGCCTGACAGTCTACGTTGGCAGATAAAGGTGTGTGTGGAGGTTGGCTGGTCCTTGTGTGTTCTGGTGGTTGGTGACTTTTTGGGCATGCATTCGCGTGAGGGAGTCGGCGAGCAAAAAAGTTGATTGGGCATATGATCTAGCCTACGAGGATCGTCAATAGACTTGTTGCAATACTTTTGCGAGCGGGTTGTTGCTGCACACGAGAGCAATCAGCCGCCTACCTAGTGAGTGGATTACGGCTAGGAGCATGCGGGTGTCCGAGTCACTGCCTCCAAGAGATTCAGTCTGCGTGCATTAGCATGGTCACGATGTCCTCGGGACAATGAACGCTCTTGGCCCATGCACGGAGGAACAAGGAGTCACCGAGTAAGGTGCAAGAAATAAACCATGGCATTATGTCTTTGTTTCCATGTGTTGCTTGTCGAGGCTTCCTGCCCTCGGCTTTCTCGGCGGAAAGCAACATGAAGGGAGAAAAGGAAGCTCGCATCGGGTATTTACCTATGTACCAGTAGAGTGACAAACCCGTAATTGTCGATCCTGTGACCGCCGCCGCCGCCCCCCTTCCAGGCCCTTTACCAGCCATGCAAGACGCCGCGCAAATGCAATATGGGTATTTTGTTTCAAAACCATCGTGAATGCTGCAAACCGTTCGTTGTACGGCCTGCCGGCTTGTGGTACACACACATGCCAGGATTTTCAACCAGAAAAGGCGCGTAGAATGTCTTTCTGTTGACATCCTCTCATTATTGCTCCATTTACCGAAGGCCATCCTTGACCCCACATCGATGCGGCTGTCACTGCCCACGTCAAGGCAGCTTCGTGGCCACCAACCAGTCTATGCCCCTTGCGAGACCCTCTCTACGTCGTGGGGATCGGTGGATCAACGTCGAGCAGGTTGTTTTCCCATCTTCTTAGAGGGTCGAAGCTTCAGCTCGAGGTGGAAAAAGGCCTTTGCTGGCGGCCTGGACTTCGAAACCGGCTTGTCCAAGCGCTGGCGGCACATCGGGCAGACCTTCTTAGTAAGTTCGGTGTGCATGGCCTGGTGGAGGCACTGAGCACAGAACATGTGGCCTGCCATGTACGGTTAGGAAACCACTGGTGAAAACTGGCAGTGCGTGCTAGGCAAGCAAAGATAGACGTACCACAACAAGTAACTGTCAGGTTGGAGGCGGCATCCATACAAATGACGCACTCAAACGCAGACAGCTTGATGCTGCTGTCCTTGACGGGCTGGAAGAGCTCTTTAGGTATCTCCTCTTCAGACTTGGTCAAATCAAAAACCTCCACTTTGCCCGAGTCACCATCTCCACCAAAGAGGCTGTCGAGGTCGTTGTCGTCAGACTCAACTGGGACGGGCGCGGGGGTATAGTTCCTCGAGGTTGCAGGTCGCGGGGTAATTCTTGAACGCCCAGGCGTGGCCGCCCTCTGGGAAACATAGGTACGGGGCCGCTTGGGGGCAGACGGGCCGACGTCGTGCTCGTTGGGCGAGGCGGCCACGGCGGCACGAGCGCGCTTTCTGGTAGGAGGCATGTCGGACTGCGGTGAATCTAGGGTATTGTCGTCCTCTAAATCGTCGTCACCGTCCCCCTGGTCCTCCAACTTGTACAGCCCAGTCACGGGGTCGGGCAGTTGGTGGGCTGCTGTGATGAAAGGGCGCGAATCGGATTCCTGTCGAGGGGGCGGGTTGTCGTCGAAGAACTGGAGGCGAGAAGGGGGTTGGTGTGGACTTTGAGGACTGCGGGGTGGCAAGGAAGGCGAAGACAAGTCGCCGGTGGCGAGAGCTTCGAGGAGGTCGTCGCTGTTCGGGTCGCGATGGTGAAGCGGGCGAGGGTTGTGGTTGAGGAAGTCGAAGTCGTCGAGTGGCGAGGTGAGGAGGTTGTGGAGGGTTTGGGGGGCGGTACTGGCTGAGGGTTGGGGGAAGAGGGGCAGGTGATTATGTTGTTGACCCGAGGTTTGGCTAGAGTTGGCTGTTGTTGCTGCTGACGAATGTGTTGTTGATGTTGTTGCTGCGGCTGTATTCGGGACGAAGTCGGTCGGGCGAAAAGGACGGTAGGGGTCCGTGCTGGGATTATGTGAGAGGGCCAGCGATGGTCCGTCACGGCGGCGGCGGCGGGCTAGTTGGGATGACGTCGACACTGCCTGGGCTGCTGTGAAGGGCGACTGACCGCCGATGCCTGGGGCAGTCCTGTATGCTGGAGAAGCTGCAGCAGTGCGGCCGAGACTTGTGAGGCGACCCAATCTGTGAGTCGGCGAGCCCAGGGTCGAGTGGAAGGCAGAGAGGGAGTTGAGCAGAGGCGGTAGGAAGGGATGGCTGGATTGCAGACCGGGATGTGGTGCAAGTGAATTCGTCTGCACTTGCTGGTCCGGCCAGGATCCTAAAATCCGAGGGAAGGAGACGGTCAGGAGGCGATCAAACGTGGGGTTGGTTGCCCAGGCAGGAGAAGGCAACGAGAAATAACCAAGGCAGCTTGGGAAATTGAATGCGGGCTGGCTGGGGGGGAAGACACAGAAACAGGCTGGTGTGAGCTCGGATTCTGGGTGGGTAGAAGGGATTGGGACTGCAAGCTGAACGGTGCCGTGCTGTGGAGGAGAGGAGAGGGAAGGGGAGAGAGTGAGAGAGTGAAAGTGAGAGTGAAAGTGAAAGTGACAAGGTGCAGGCAGGACGAGAACGGAAGTCGAGTCGTCAGTCACGCAGGCAGGTAAAGAATAGGTAAGGTCCTAACCTGAAAACCAAGCGTCCATTCCGTCCGACGACAAGAACGGAGACCAGTTTGTCATGGTTGTTGTGAATGAGTAAGGAGGGCGAGCCACTGTGGTCAGTCAGTGTCGGCGGCTTTGGGGACGTCCTTCTTTCAACCCAGGTCGCCTCACCCGGCTAGAGCACTCAATGGGCCACCAAGGATGCCCTTGTCGGGTTGATGGATTCACTGGCGATGTCGCTGTGGCCGCTGGCAGAGTGGTGGTGATATACAGTCCAGGTCGAATGAGCATCGCATATCTCAACGCCGTCACAGAGCAGCAGCACGAGGCAGAAGAGGAAACAGGAGAGGAACAATAATGGTGGGTGAAGAATGAGGCAGGTTCCAAGGGATCAGGCAGGTAAAATGGCCTCTCCTCGGGGCAAGGTTGACGAGGAGCTGAGAGGCTTTTGAAGGTTGCAGGGCGGCAAAGGTCGGCGGGCGTCTCGCCCTTGTTTGCACGGGGACGACGCTCAGAACTCAAAACACGGTACGGGTACAGGACTCGGGACGCAGGGTGCAGGACGCAGGAGGGGAAGGCGGCGCCCTGGACACGGGAGGCTGGGCTGTATTTGAGTGCGACTGGGGGGTGGAAAGAGGTGATCAAATGTATCCGTATCTTCTCACCGCTCGGCTGTGGTGTGCCCTCTTGTACGGAGACCCAGATAATATTGGGATGGGATGGGAATAAGCAACTCAGCAGCAGCGGCGGCAGCAGTAGCAGAACAAAGCTGGAGTGGGCGCAGGCAGGGTTTGTAGAGTGGTCATCACACACCTCACAGGGGAGAGGAGCACAAGCAGTGGAGCACTTGAGAACGAACGGGTGGGCTGAAAGAAATATACGCCTGGGAGGCTGGACTGGGCCAGATTAAAGTACTAGGTATAGATATAATAAGGTGCAGGTGCGGCACAGCGTTACGGGGCCACCACTCTCCTGGTCTACTCCTCACCAGGCCAGCAAGCTTGATTGGGGTTGGGGAGGGAGGTGCGCACAAGCGAGGGGGCGGACCAACAGCTTGGGAAAGCACGAGAGGACGTCTTCTGCGGGAGGGGCGGGATCGGGAGAGCTGGACCTGGAGCTGCAAGCTGGGCCTTTTGGGGAAGGGGGGAAGGGGAAGGGGGCAAGACCTGCACGCACAGGCAGGTATCTATCAGTCATCTGTACTCATGCTTTATTGCCTGCCTCCAAAGGCCGATGTGATATGCTACGTACTCCGTAATGCACATATGTATGCGGTCTAGACTGCAGTGGGTTGGTTCATGTACGGAGTATCCCACTTGGAAAGTGTCAGCAGCTGTAACGGCACGAGCTGATCCGCCTGTCGGGAAGCACAAGCAGGCTGGCACAGAGCGACGAGTAAGGCAAGGAAGGAAACCACCAGCGAGGCTCGCTTTTGTGGTCAGTCCTCACGGCGACGAAACCAAGTACATATGTACCTAGGCACCTAGGTATACTCCGTACACCTGCCTGGTGACATGTCAAATTCCACAGGAGACTTTGATGAGCTGTCCGAAATCCTGACAGCCGGGGCAGGCCAGACAGCTCCAGCGGGTCTGCCAGAATCCACGAGACACAACACATGCTCTGGACTGCAAACTTGCAGCTCGGGCAAGAATCAATGCGGCAGTGAGGGCAATCAAACACCACTTCAGCCCTGCTACAACCGAGTACTCGGACCACACATGTGCCACCATCCATCTCATTGGGCCTGCCCGTTTACCACTCAAGTCAAGTACCTAGGTACCTAGGTACATATGACATCCGTGCCCACCCCCGTAGGAACGCCATTCGCAAGTTGGTCCCAAAGCTGGACCACGGGTCCGTGAGCTCACGGTACGGAGTACTGCACGTCTGTCATTGAACATTAATCCGTCGACTGGCTTACAGGGCTGGGCTTGGCAAAGCGGCAGGGGTGCGGCCCTGGGCGTGTGGAGGTGCTGCTTATGGAACGGGCAGGGGCAGAATCCCATGTTAGCGACGGACCCCTGTCTGTCACTTGGTTTTTTTGGGAGTGGGGAGCTTCTCAATCGAGTAACCCACCCACGCCGTCGCAACTTTTCTCTCTGCCCGTGTTACCACCACACCCCAAAACCCATGCCCATCCATGTCAGTGCCGACGAGCCAGTCGCACCTGCCCAAGGCTTCCCGCCCAAGACTGAGATAATCTAACGCGCATCAGAGTACGCGACGCTACTGTGCACTCCTCCTGGCACGCTACCAGCCAGCAAAGAAGCACGTTCATCTGGAATTCCCCGTCGACCCACGCCGTTCGTGGTCATGGACTGAGATATGCCGTACCGTCAGGCACGACGCCCAGCCATGATACCTAGGTACCATCCTTAGCGCCATCGTCCAATCTATGACCCAGGGAACCCTGAAAACCACTGCCCTCTTTCGCCCCTTTGCGACAACCATCCCACGACACCTTCAACCCCACCTACGAACGGGCCCATCCCGTCCAGCCGCCGGAGCCAAACGCTCGATACAGCCGGCAGCGCGGCGCACAAATGCGAGACTTGGTGCGATAGAATGATCAGCTCCCTCAGAAGTCCATTCCGAGGTGCTTGCGCCACCGCGAGCTCTGTCCGCCTGGCGAGGCACCGCGCACACCGGAGATGGCCAGCACAACTTCGATGGCAGTCTGCCACTGCCGCGGCCCAAGTCGAAGGCCAGACGGTTAACAGCACGCTTGCTATACCGTCGACCGCCCGCCAGAACCCCATCGGGGTTCAGCAGCTGAGCGAGCACATCTACAAGCAAGTCTTTCCCAGGGGTCACGAGGTCCCCCCTCCTCCAGAGGAACTCGTCGAGCTCTCACGCGATCATCTACGGCGTCAGGATCTCCTGGGCAAGACTACCGACCCGACCGACCCTATCGCGTTCGTCCTCCCAAAATTACAAGCCCCGGACACGGAGACGCTCGATGAGCATTTCTTCAGGCTCGGCACGGATGCCGCGGAGCCGTTCCTGTCGTACGCAAAGCAATTCGCAAAGTCGGAAACGCCCCAACAGCCGAGGCAATGGGTACGCCGGAGCGGGTGGACAAAATATTATTGTGAAGACGGGTCGGGGCCCGAGATTGTGGAAGAGGTGGAAGCGCCCGACGAGACCATGCTGTCATTCGACGTCGAAGTAATGTGGGAGGAGAACCCGTTTGCTGTCATGGCCTGCGCTGCGAGTCCAACGGCCTGGTACGTGTGGCTCTCGCCCTGGCTGCTGGGCGAGACCGATGTCAAGACCCAGCTCGTGCCACTGGGAGACCCTACGAAAGATCGGATCGTCGTCGGCCACAACGTCGGCTATGACAGGGCCAGAATACTCGAGGAATATGATTTGAAGCAGACAAGGAATTGCTTCCTGGACACCATGTCACTGCATGTGGCAGTAAATGGCATGTGCTCGCAACAAAGGCCAACTTGGATCAAGGCCCAAAAGAATCGAGAGAAAGAGCGGACTGCCCGAGCCGAGGGAAACTTCGGCCTGATCGAAATGATGGAGGAGGAGGAACTGTGGGTTGGGAGGAGCTCCATCAATTCCCTTCGGGATGTTGCTAAATTTCATCTCAACGTCTCCATGGACAAATCTGCACGAGACGACTTCAGCGGGCTGGATCGAGACAAGGTTATGGACAAGCTTGACGACCTCATCAGCTACTGCGCAGCCGACGTCGCCGTCACACACCGTGTCTTTTCGATCGTCTTCACCAACTTCCTCAATACATGTCCCCATCCGGTCAGCTTTGCCGCACTGCGGCACTTGTCCTCCGTCATACTACCAGTCGACGAATCCTGGAAGTCGTACATTGCCACCGCCGAGGCAAAATATCAAGAATTGTCGTTTGGCGTCCAAGAGCGTCTCATAGCACTGGCTGAGACGGCCGTCGAAATGAAAAATGATGAGACAAAATGGAGCAGCGACCCTTGGCTGAAGCAGCTGGATTGGTCGGGACAGGAGGTCAGATGGGTAAAGGCCAAAAAGAAGGACGACAAACCAAGGCTAGCCAAGAATCAAAAAATGCCTGGCATGCCAAAATGGTACAAAGATCTATTCCCGACTAAAGATGCACCTATGAACATATCGGTGCGGACGAGGATAGCACCTCTGCTGCTCAGGCTATCGTGGGACGGGAACCCATTGTTCTGGTCGGAACAGCACGGGTGGACCTTCCGCGTTCCTCTTGAAAAGAAAGAAGATTACATCAAGAAGTCGATGGAGTTTTGCTCTATGACGGACGAGAAGACAATCCCTCTACTGCGAGACGACGTGAGCGGAGCTTACTTCAAGGTACCACACAAGGACGGCCCCACGGCTCGATGCGCCAACCCGATGGCGAAGAGTTATTTGGGCTATTTCGAAAGCGGGGTCTTGACGTCTGAGTATGCCTATGCGAAGGAGGCTTTAGAGATGAACGCATCTTGTTCATACTGGATCAGCGCGCGGGAAAGGATCAAGTCGCAGCTGGTTGTTTACGAGAAGGAGTTGCAGGTGGCCAAGGGAGAAGAGGCAGGGGAGTCTGCTCGGGGTTACATCCTCCCACAGGTCATACCTATGGGCACCGTCACGAGGAGAGCGGTTGAGAACACCTGGCTGACAGCGAGCAACGCCAAGAAGACCAGGGTAGGCTCGGAGCTGAAGGCAATGGTCAAGGCTCCCCCGGGTTACAGCTTCGTGGGCGCCGATGTGGACTCGGAGGAGCTTTGGATTGCAAGTCTACTGGGCGACGCCATATTCCAGATGCATGGCGGCAACGCAATCGGTTTCATGACGCTAGAAGGTACGAAGGCTGCTGGAACCGACCTCCATTCCCGGACCGCCTCAATTCTCGGGATCTCGAGGAATCAAGCCAAAGTCTTCAACTATGGGCGGATATACGGCGCCGGCTTAAAGTTCGCGGCCCAGTTACTCCGCCAGTTCAATCCGGCCCTCTCCGAGCGTGAGGCATACAACACCGCGACGAAGCTGTACACATCCACAAAAGGGGTACAGTCCTATCGGAAGCTTCTCTACAAGGGAAAATTCTGGCGAGGCGGCACGGAATCCTTCATTTTCAACAAGCTCGAAGAATTTGCCGAGCAGCGCCGCCCGCGTACACCCGTGCTCGGTGCTGGGATCACGGAGGCGCTGATGAGCAGCTACGTGAGCAAGGGCGGCTTCCTGACCAGCCGCATCAACTGGGCGATCCAAAGCTCAGGCGTCGACTACCTCCACCTTCTGATAGTCTCCATGGACTACTTGACCAGACGCTTCAACATCGATGCGCGCCTCGCAATCTCGGTGCACGACGAGATCCGGTACCTGGTCAAGAACGAGGACAAGTACCGGGCCGCCATGGCACTCCAGGTTGCCAACATCTGGACACGGTGCATGTTCGCCCAGCAGGTCGGCATTCACGACCTCCCGCAGTCGTGCGCCTTCTTCAGCGCCGTCGACATAGACCACGTCCTCCGCAAGGAAGTCGACATGCCCTGCATAACCCCATCCCACCACACTGCTATCCCGCCAGGGGAGTCCATCGACATCCAGCAACTACTCGCCAGGGGAGACGAAGCCCTACTCGATGAAGCCATCATCCCAGAAGCCCCACCGCAGCTCGACCAGATCCAGTACATCCCGCGGGTGCCCGTCATGCAGACCCTCAAGGAAGAGGACGCGTCGACGGCAGACCTGGCGTTCATCAAGGCGCAGATCACGTCCGACATGAAGGAGCTCAACGAGGCCTGCGCCGAGAAGCGCAAGAGGACACAGCCCAAGAAGGAGCCGACGATCCGCGTGCCCAAGGTCCTGCCGTACTCGTCGCATGCGCGGCTGATGCCCGAGCCGCTCCTGGTCTCGGAGG
This sequence comes from Diaporthe batatas, assembly GCF_019321695.1. Taxonomy (NCBI): domain Eukaryota; kingdom Fungi; phylum Ascomycota; class Sordariomycetes; order Diaporthales; family Diaporthaceae; genus Diaporthe; species Diaporthe batatas. The sequence goes on along the minus strand of NW_025408557.1, from coordinate 579,994 downwards.
CGTTCCGTGCGGACCAGGCTAAGCGCCTCGGCGGCAGCCAGAAGAAGGTTGACTGGGGCCGCACGGGCAAGTGGACGAAGATCATACCTGCTAGCCGCGGGGTGGGCTATTGATTGGGTGTTGGACGGGTGGGCCTCTTGAGTGGCCGACGGACGGAGGCACACATTGGCCTATCGTTCGCTTTTTTTTTTTTTTTTGTATATTTTTTGTTTCATGGCTTGGACCACCAGGGCGGGCCTGACACCTGTATGACTGCCATCCCCGGGGAAAACGCATCTTGTCTATTCGCACGGCCGCGTGTTACTATATCGATACCATGGGGCGGGTGGGTGGTCCTCACATTGATTGGGGTCGGACAGGGGGTGGAGGGGAGGGAGGGAGAACGCTTCGCATCTCGTTTCTGGGGCCGGCGCTTGGGCGGGGGGAAACAGGGGATGGATTGTATCCGCGGATAGCTAGCTATGTATGTATGTACTGGGGTTGAAAGCGTTTTCGGTGAGAGCGGAGTTCCATCTGACCTTGTTGTTATAATTACTGGAGTTGGTTATGTGCAGGGCCGGCCTTCTTTTGCAGCAGTTGGATACCAGACAGGACCGGGAATGTATATGCTACTTGTTTATTATCACGGCGAGACTTTTGTGATTCGCTTGGTGTTGGTTGTGGATAGGCGGTTGTACTTGGCCGCGGCGGACGGGCCTGCCTGCTTTTGGGGGGTCTGGAGGACACCTCTGGACCTGACCCCCGGGGGAGCTTCTTATTCGTATGTGACACGGAAGCGCGGGTCCGGGAAAAGCAGATGGGTCCAGACCGAGCGTTGTTTCCGGTAAAGATCGTTCACAGTGCTCTGGCAGGCAGGTACATGGTTAGGTATGCCTGTTCGGTCGACCTGCAGGCGTGTGTTGCTTTTGCTTTCTTTCTTTTTTTTCCTGCGCTCCCCCTGGTAGCCGAGGAGCGGCGGGCTTTCCCCGGCCCCGGCAGCCAGCCTGCGGCCGCTGTCTCGGGATGAATTATTAACGGCTGTCACCGGTCGGCGCGGATGGGCTGTGGGTGGCCTGGTGGCATGCCGAAAAGACCATGTATATGCGTGGCGGCGGAAGGGAAGGGGATGGGATGGGGTGGGATGGGATGTCTCACATGTGGTGTTCAGGAGACGGGGTTTTGATTTCTGTCAGGAGCAATTGCCCATAGAGGGCTTGATGCCGTGGGGCCGTGGTTGAGGGAAGCCGTGGTCTTCCGGATGCACCACACCGGCTACCACGAGATGTGCTCGACGGCATATGCTAGGACTGGGTGGTGGTTCTTGCCCAGGTGTGCACACGGCCCGATTGCAGTACCTCAACGCCTGGTAAGACACGAGTTCAAGTGGCTGGAGTTAGCCTCCAGGCCAGGACAAGCTCATCAACCCGTCGGAGGATACGCCCGTTGCCGTCATCGTCTCAAACGAGGTCACTGTTCTAGCACGTCCTTGTTCAAGAAGCGCAGTGGTTTCTCATGGTATCAATTCACGCTATGTCCGGGCTATTATGCAACTAAACTTTGTTATATATATCAGATCCCATCACGACCCTGTCTCGCTGGCGTTCTCCAGGAACAAGTGCGTACGTTTTGATGGCACTCAAGCATTTTGTTTATTTCGAACCCCCTGGCACCTCACACAACATCGGCCGTTTGATCACAGCATCCGGCTGCTGCGTGGTCCGCCCGTAGAGCACCGTCCGGCGCTGGGGGGTGGCGCCCTCGTAGCCCAGCCCGAGGCGCTCCAGGCGCTCGCACATGCCCTCGATGGCGTCCTCGTGGTCCAGCCGCAGCCGCTCGGCCTCGTCGGCGTTGCCCGCGTCCCGGTGGTACCCGGCCACCTCGCCGAGCGCGTCGACCGTCAGCTCGTGCCACCGGCCCAGCCTCGCCGTGCACATGCCGACCCACCGCGCCGCCGCCGCCGTGGTCTCCTCCGCCGTGCCCTCGCGCCGCGACACCCAGAACAGGATCCGGTAGCAGTCGTCCAGGAGGTATGCGTCCTGCGCGCCCGGGCCGTGCTCCCCCGCCTGCGCCTGCGCCAGCACCTCCTCCGCCAGGTCCCGGGCCTCGGCGTAGCGGTCCCGGTCCAGCATGAAGTTGGCGATGCGCAGCCTCGCCTCCAGCGCCTCGAAGCTGGCCGTAGGACTGGCACCATCAACACTGGCCCCGGCCCCTGCCCCCGACGACACGTCCTCGAGGTTCTCCTGCAGGGCCATCTCGACGCCCAGGTCGTCGACGGCGCCGTACGCGGCGGTCCAGCTGAGGTTGCGGCCGTTGTGGGCGGCCAGCTGGGCCTCGTAGGCGGAGCCCTCGCCCAGCTCGGCGAGCAGGGCGTCCTGGTAGGCGCGCGAGACGGCCCAGGCGCACTGGGTCATCTGGGCCGAGGACATCTGGCGCATGGCCTCGAACAGGACGTAGACGGGGTGGCGGCGGGACCCGTAGACGACGAGGCTCAGGTCGCGCAGGAAGCCGAGCACGGCGCGGCTGAGGTCGCCGTGGCGCTTGGAGAACTCGAACAGCAGCGCGTAGATGCTGGCCGGGAAGTAGGGGGTGTCGGTCATGAGCAGGTGCCGGCACGAGTCCATGCATATCGACAGCAGCCGGAACGCCGCCCGCACGTGGCCCGCGTTCATCAGCCGCCCCGCCGACCACGAGCAGTTGTGCGCCGCCACCACCAGCTCGTCCTGCCACGGCACGTGGGACCGCGTCCACCGCCCCGCGCCGAAGCTGCCGCTCACGTAGCTGCGGAGCGCGTGGAGGACCTGCTCCAGCTGTGGCTGGGGGTGGGGGGGCCGGAGCCGGGCCGTGGGCAGCGGGGATGGCGAGGGTGGCGAGGGCGGCGAGAGCCGGCACGTCGCCGGCGAGCTGCTCGCCTCGCTGCTGCCCGAGAGTGCGGTTGTTGTTGTTGGTGGTATCACTACTGTGGTTGTTGTTGTTGGCGGGCCTGCTGCGCCGCGCTGTGCCTTGGATGCTCGCTTGAGCAGGTTCCGGAGGCGGTCCTGGTCGACCCTGATGCCGCCGATGGAGACCTCGGTCACCTCCCTGCCCGCGTGCCTGGTCTGCTGCAGCAGCTCCCGGGCCTGCTTTGCGCGGAGGTTCTTCTGGATGCCCCATTTCCGCAGGTGATACTTGTACATCTTTGGTCTGTACACATTGTGTTGTCAGTATTGGTCAGTACGACAAGCACGAGTGGCTGAGGGGCCACTCGAAGGATGGCGCCCAGGCCCAGCCCAGACGTGTGGCGATTTTGAGTGAGTGGGTGAAGGGGGTGAGTGAGTGAGTGAGTGTGTATAAGAGAGAGAGAGAGCGTGTGAGTGCCCGTGAGTGCCTGTTGGCTCACTTACGTTGCGACAAAGCCTTGCTCATGCTGCATGATGTGCATCACACTGCGTAGGGTGTGATCCTGGAACTTGTACAGGTCAATGATGCGGTCCCTGTGGCGCTCCCAGTCGCACTGCGCGGCCCATGTCGTCCTCTGCGCGCCGCCGGCGCTGCCATTGCTGCTGGTGCCTGGCGAGCAGGCGCGGAAGTCTTGGGCGGTGATGAGCCGGTTCTCCATGGTGAGGCATGGCCAGCGAATCGTTTCTCCCGTCTGTGTTATCAACTGAGTTGTGGTCCTCATCAGCCGGGCGAGCCTGTTTTTTTTGCTTCCGGTGTCCCCAAGGCGGGCGAGGGCGGCGATAGGACCTGCTGATGTGTCTGCTCGATGTGTGCTTACATATTTAATTTATTATTGGCTGCCAGGCAAGCCAGGCTGCTTCCCCCCAGTATACCCCAGTCCGGGCTCGCCTACGCGCCAAGTACGACGTGAGCACCCCCGAGCTGACATATTCTCAGCTGGTGGATCGGCAGTGTAAGCAGCCAATGGCTCGACAGAAGACAAGTGCTGACGGGTACTGCGACGTATCATACAAATCGGCACTACTGTAGCCTAGCAGATCCCCCCATCCGGTCCCACGTGAGCACGACCGTGATTCTTCCCTGGCAGCCTGGCGGCCCTGGCTTTGTTCTGCGGTTCAAGTATCGGCGATGGCTGCCGCCTCGTGCCGCCTGCAGCTTCTGGCCCACTCGAAGGATCCTACGGGATTTCCACCCCTTCCTGGTAGGGCTGGCTAGAATGGACATGGGTACAAAAAGACCTATGTGCGTGATTAGTGACACGTTTTTGCAGGGGCTCCAAGACACCAGACCCGATCTCGTCAATGATATTTAATCGTGCCCCATCCTCTGGGCATCCGCGGGCTAACACCGCGGGCCAACACCGCGGGCCATATACTCTATCGCCTAGCTCGCTGGTCCGGACATAGGTCGAAATCGGATGAATTGTTACTAGTATGTCGTGGCTGCACTTGAGCCAAATGAACTCATACCTGCAGAGTTCATCAGTCTTGGCTGTCAGACTAATTCCAACCTACCAATCAGTCGGGTGGCAGGAATGTTGCGTGCAGTGATATCACCGACATATGAATCCGTAACAAAGTCCTCCGTCGGCGATTATCATGTCAATCGCCGCAATAGGAGCCAGGCATATAAGGCTGGCAACACAACTCAACAGAATAGATTGATTGAATGCTAAAGTCATAGTCATCATATCTTAATTCTTGACAGCATATCCAAGAAGCTCATCACTTTCTCATATAGTTCGATTTGACTATTGATATTGTCCCGCACTATAGGCACCCTGCAATATAAACAATACTACACCATGTCCGACAAGAAAGTCTGGCTCATCACAGGCTGCACCTCAGGCCTCGGCCGCGAGATCGCGCTGCTAGCCCTCGAGAGGGGAGACACCGTCGTCGCCACAGCCCGCGACCCAGCCAAGCTGTCAGGGCTCGCCTCCCGCGGCGCCCTCACGGAGCGCGTCGACGTGACAGACACGGACGAGAACCTCGCCGCAGCAGTACGAAACATCACGGCCAGGACGCCCGGCGGCCGCATCGACATCCTCGTCAACAACGCGGGCTACATCCTGGCCGGCGGCGTCGAGGAGGCGAGCCGGGCCGAGGCGGCCGCCGTCTTCGAGACCAACGTCTTCGGCCAGCTCAACATGATCCGCGCCGTGCTGCCCGTCATGCGCGCCGCGCGCTCGGGCGTCGTGGCGAACCTCGGCAGCGTCGGCGGGTGGCACGGCACCCCCGGCGCGGGCATCTACTGCGCGACCAAGGCGTGCGCCACCATCCTGGCCGAGGCGCTGCGCGCCGAGGTCGCCCACCTCGGCATCAGGGTCACGGCCGTGGAGCCGGGTTACACGCGGACCAACTTCCTGGTCCCGGGCCACCAGGTGCGGCCTGGACGGACCATCGAGGACCTCGGCGGCGGCGCGCTCGGGGACACGCTGGAGGCGTTTGATGCCGTCAGTCTGAACCAGCCTGGGGACCCGGTCAAGACGTGCAGGCTCATCGTGGACGCCCTCACTTCTTCTGGGTCGTGTGAGGGGCGGGAACTGCCTCCCAGGCTGCTTGTGGGTAGGGATTCGTACGGTATCGTCCGTGGGGTTATTGAGACTCATGAGAGTAATATGAAGTCGTGGGAGGATCTGGCTACTGCGACGGACTGCGATCCGTGAGACTGGCTGATGTTTACTCGGAATTTGGGCTCGTAATCTTCTTTTTGAGAAATATTCTACGGTCTGAGGTTGATCAACTTATCACTTTCAAATAAATTTATTATTGACTCCGAAGGAGTTCCACCTTGGCAGTTTACATGTTGTAAAGAACTCGCCATATGAAAATACCATTTCAGAACCATACTTTCTGCTGTGTAAAGAACATTGCCCTGCCCGTGTTCCTGCCAATGACCACTCAGTACATCGCCCACCCACCACTCGCACTGATGGTCTGGCCAGTGATCCACGAGCTCGAAGGCCCGGCAAGCCAGGCCACGACGTCCGCAATCTCCTCGATGGTGCCAAGGCGGTTCTGCACCGGGGTCTGCTGCTTCTGCATCTCGACGATCTCCTTGGGGATGTTGTCCAGCATCTCGCTCTGCACGGGACCAGGGCTCACCACATTCACGGTCGTGCCGTTCCCGCCGAGCTCAGCAGCCCAGCAGCGCGTCAGGCCCTCTTCCCTCGTTCACGGATTGTTAGCCAATATCACGGCGCACGTCTCCACGCAGGTCGCGAGTATTCAGTCCTGCGACATCCCCTGGCCCGGGACGACTTACCTAGGGCGGCCTTGGAGGAGCAGTACAACCCCAGGTTCTTGAATCCCGCCCTGGCGCCCACCGACGAGATATTCACAACCCGCGCGTCTGCGCCGAGGTGAGGCAGCGCGGCCTGCGTCAGCAGCATGGTGCCCCGCACGTTGACGTTGAACACGGCATCGTAGTCCGCGACGACGAGCTCAGCCAGGCCCTTGACGCGCTCGAGGCCGGCGTTGTTGACGAGGATGTCGATCTTGCTGCCGCTGCCGCTGCCGCTGCCGCCCAGCCCCTCGGCCCCGGCCCACCTGACGGTCTCGCTGACGAGATGCCCCGGGCCCTCGAGGCTGCCCAGGTCCGCCTGGACGGCGTGTGCCCTGGGGCGGTGGGGCAGCGCCTCGATCGCTGCCTTTAGCTCGGCCGCTTTGGAGCTGCTTGACGGGGAGGTGTATCCGAGGACGACCTGGGGGTTGGCGTCAACAGGAGTGTGTGCAAGAGGGTTTCTAGCAAGGTCGTTGACAAGGAGGGCTCACGTTTGCGCCTTCTTGGGCTAGTTTCAAGGCGATCCCGTAGCCGATGCTGCGCGAAGCCCCCGTTACGATGGCGGTCTTGCCCGCTAGGGCCAAGGGAGGTGTGCTCATGTCTGCCAGCTCTTGTTGATTCTGACCGGTGAGTTTTGTTCTCGAAACGGACATGGCTTCCGTCGTGGTGGGCCGATCAAGTGGGAGAGCTGGGCTTAACGGGGTATGTCAGCAAATGGGATTTAGTGATGTCATAGTACTTAATAACCTTTTGCAATTTATAGATAGCGCATATCAAGTATTCATATCATGGGAGATAAGTTCAGTAGTGACTGCTTTCCTGTTTCTACACCGGCAAACTGCACATGTACGGCGGCGCCTGGGCCATAGGACTTTTTTGGGAGCAGCACATGTCTTCTTCTCAGAACCTAGAATATCCGCCTTTCGAGATGACCCCGGACTTTTTCCCGCTACAAATGAACGTCGTTAAAACTTGGTCATGCCTCAAGAAGGTTGACGCCTTGCTTGATTTGTTATTTTAGAGCGCCTATGAGAGTAGAGGGGCCCTTTCACCCCGATTTGAATTAATGTGCTACCTAACCAACTAAGCTCGGCACGGCAATGGCAATATTTCCTCTCTTTTCCATTTATCATTCTTCACGGGGATCGAGATGGCATGCAAATAGTGGCAATTTTCAGTGTTTTCTCGTTTTCGAGACTGTCCCCATGTGCACCTTTGGCCAAAGCATCAGTCCTTAGATGACTATCAGGAAGGTCTTGGAGTTTATTCATTTAGCTGTGTCCGGAATGATTGAGGACTTGATCGCCTTTGACTCGATAAGTTCTTTGTTGTTGAGCCGAGATTGAGGTCCGAGTATACAAGGCGAAAGCTCCATGAAAATACGCTTGTCTTTATCACGACCCCGGATGCGGAGCAGCCGCCCACAAATCACCACTGAGAGCGTGCTTTCATTTCTAGGCTGCTATAATGTGATGCTCTTGTGTATGCACACACTTCCACACATGTGTGTTGAACCTTGTGCTCCCAGCTTATTATCTTAGAACTCTATTTCCAATTGCAATCCTTCTTTCTTTTGTTGAGTGAGCCTTGGGAAAGTGAAACCCAAATCGAACCAGCAGGATTCAAGCATGTGTGTATTGTGACTTAAAAAGTTGACAAGTCGTGCAACGCCACATCCGGAGAACGCAACTGGAAGTCTTCAAACATCAGCACCAAGAGCAGACGTACGCCAGTAGCGATGGACATAACGTCAAGAAAGAGAGCCAGGTCGCCGGACGACGTTGGAGACGGTCGTGCCGGTGGTGCTGGCCCTCCTCGACATGCGTTCATGGCCGGTCGTGGTACACCTGTAGGCCGAGGGGCAGGCCAAGGGGCAGGACGAGGGGCAGGACAAGGGGCAGGACAAGGGGCAGGACGAGGGGCAGGCCAAGGGGCAGGACGAGGGGCAGGCCGAGGTGCAGGACAAGTGACAGGCCAAGGGGCAGGCCGAGGGGCAGGCCAAGCGACAGGCCAAGCGACAGGCCAAGCGACAACTGGTTCTGGTGGTGCTGGTGCTGGTGCTGGTGCTGGTGCAACAAATCCCTCTTCTGCGTCATCCAATCCGACAAATATTGCAGGCTCTGCCGAAACAAACCCTGCGAGGTGGAGCTACATGACTGGTAGCAGTCAGATCCGCAATCAGCATGGGGCACCCCAAGTTGCCAAGTGGTCGCGCAAGGACATTCTTCTGTTCCTCAAAAACGTCAATGTTCCCTCGAGAGAGGCCGGCCTGAGAATAGACCTAAGCCGAGCGTATACGGACGCGGCAATGGCGGCTCTCCGCGAAGCCGACCAACCCGAAGGGATCATGGACTTGACGCGGCTTGGGGGCGGCAACAACCTCGAGCGAGTCCTGGGAAACAGAGCAGCTGGGAAGTTATTTGAGGCCATTTTCAATCAAACAAGCATGGCTGCAGAAACCAACCCACAGTTTCAGGCTAGGTTGAACCTGGTTGCGAGCTGCCTTCCCATAGTTCCTACAGACCCCCAGTCAATGATCGGTCGCAGCATGGCGAGCCTGTTGGACGCGGATCCATACTATCTCCGCTGGCCTTGGGGGCTTCTGCGGAAGTCCGTCCGTTCGTGGTTCGACGTGCGTCTTAGGAGTTTAAGGGAATCGGGCTGGTGGCACCCAGACGGGCGTAATAGACCTCAGGGCCTGTTTTCATACGGTCAGAACCCACCTAGAATTGGGGTCAGGTTTGAACAGATCAACTCGGAGATCCACGGAGCCGACGTGAGACTCGATGCCTTTATTTGCCAACTAAAACAGGCCAGCATGCGATATGGAAACTACAATAATGCTGGTGAACGCAGCTGGGACCAATACTTGGAAGCGCTGTTTGAATACAGATATGGCTTGACCTCAGAGGAAGCATTTTACTTGAGTAAGTCGATGCCCTGTCATCACAGCCTTGTCTCTCGTGGGCAATCCAGCACTCCAGCCAAAGAGATTTAAATACCAAGTTAACGTGCTCTTCGACAATTTAGCAAATTGGGGCGCGGCGTCGTCGAACGGTGTGGATTGGCTCACCCTCGTCATAACCATCAACCTGTGAGTAATCAATCACTGCAATTTAGACGTCACTCTACTTGCGATGCATCTGGAGAGACATGCTGTTGGACAGTCGGGCGCCAGAGACGACAAAATTGCCTAACTTTTAATAGTTACACTATGGCACGACAAACGACTTTGAATCAGCTAGTGCCGGGCAATACTGCGCGAAATTATACAGGACTGACGTTTGACGACATCCACGACAAGCTTTACCTCCCTTTTGTGCGGAAAGTAGTGGGTCTTATCAACGCGGCGAAGCTGATCCCGGATATGACCACCAGTGTGTCCCCGGATCTCATCCAGACCGCTATGACGTGGCGTAACACCCTTTACACGGCTTGCCAGGGATGGACCGAGGTTGATACTAGGGTGGGGAAACTTGGTGTTACCACACCGAAAAACTATTTCCGCCCTATCTGGCATCACTCAGATAGACTTGGTGACGTGTGGGATCCGGTACGCACGACTGTGCAGGACCCGGACTTCGAAGAGGCGTCCGAGGTTTGGTTGTGCTCCGAGTTTAAGGCACCGCCAATCAAGCCTATTCAGGTAGATGCGATCCTGGAAGCCTTTAAAGATGGGCCACCTCAAGAGTGGAGGGGGCCGCGGACGGCTGACGAGAGGAAACCTGGGCCACGTTTTGCTGGCACAGGCCACCCACCTGTGACTGAGTTACCTGCTAGTACAGGAGGTGGTGCTGCTAGTACAGGAGGTGGTGCTGCGAGTACAGGAGGTGGTGCTGCTAGTACAGGAGGTGGTGCCTCATCAGCAAGCGGAAGTGGAGATGGATGGAATACAGTAGTTGCTCGAGGAAATCGAGGGGCCCGAGGGGGTCGAGGGGGCGCATGGGGAACGGGGTGAAGCACAAGGTAATAACCAAGGACAAGGACCTGGTACTGGCAACAACTTCACTGTACCAGTCTGACCATCACCCTGGGGCATTTAAGCTAGAACGCTGCTCTTTGTGTTAGTTACAGGATGTCAAGCAAGCCGAGGAAATAATTACTGGTCATATAGACACTTCATTATATTACCAGGACTTGCAAAAGTGGACAATCAGGGTTAATGCCATTAAGGGGGCTAAAGGCTTGGGCGGTTTGGCAAATAATTAGATTACTGAACTCAAAGACACATGGGGATAACTGCACCTGTGGTTTCAAATATGCCAAGGTTGTTGAAGAATTTATGTTATTCCTAGGTCTATTGTGAGAAGGAACATCGAAACTAGATCTAGTTGACATTTCTTTTATTTAAGAAGATTGAAAACACAGCCGTGGGATTTCTCCAATTTAAAACGTTTCCAACGAGAAAGATACTAAATGTTTGCACATGGAACCTGAGGAAAAGAAACACCATCATGTACTGTGTCTGTCTCGAGGGTCCTTGTACATATAGAAACGCCTCTTTCTTGTGCAATACCATCCATCCCTCCAGAAAGGGTGGGTTTCGTAGTAGAAAGGGTCATCCTGCGAAAAGAGTGTTAGTGAATCATCTGCTTACCATGGAGGCGGCGAGATTTGATTTACATATTCTGGGAAGCTCTCCGTCTTCGGCGATTCCAGTTCATGATCTGAGTTCTCGTCGGCTTGTGTTCGCACCATTTGGATTTCTGTTTTCAGTAATTCAACAGTCAGCCCTTCTACTATGGCCAGCCACAGCAGATGGAAAAGAAACTGCACCACGATTCTCGTTAAGTTTGCCATTTTCTTTTCAGAAAAAGAGCAGGAAAAGGTCAGCTGCACTCTCCCAACACACCGGCTTTGAGTGTGTAAAGGTGATGGTGGAGTGGGGTGAAGCACTGGAGTTGGAAACCTCGGAGATTCTCTACTATTTAGAGGAACTGTGAATCACTGGCACTCTCCAATTGCTCCAAACACTCATGAATTGATTTGTGGAAAATTGGCCTATATAAGGCCCCAGCCGTGCCTTGTCCTGCGATGGTGGTGGGCTTGGCGCGATGCGGGAGCGCACAATGGCTTCCAAGGTTGCTCAATGGTCAAACATCTCGCATTGAACATCGATTGGATTGTTCCAAAATTGAATTGTGCCACACTTGTTTGACCGACAACAAAGAAGCAAACAAAGAAATAACAATGAATCATCGTTTGAACGTCCTGAACCCTTGAGTAAGCCTAGGTATTGAAGGGTGCAATGCGCGAGCCGAGTATCAGAAGCAACCATGCGTGGTGGCAATTGTAATAAGGAACCTCGAGTCACGACCCACCTCTGCTGTCCGCTGTGACAAGTCTAGTGTCACGAATCCGAGCAGGGCATATCGAATAGAGTGGATTGACTGGCTTCCTAACTAGAATAACTTTGAATGGTGAGCAAGGGAAGCCCTTATTTATAGACAATAGAGCAGCACAATAGTGGAACCCACAGCTCTTGATATCTTCAATGTTGGGTGTGAGCTTTTCTATGTGGCAGTATCCTCTCTGCACTCCCAGGGGCTGGTATTCATATCATATTTTTTAAATGCTGGGTCTTCTAAAGTTGGGCGTTTACCACTATATGAGGGCGCTACATAGTTACATTAAATATATAATGTGATTAGATAGAAACGAAACTACTTCTGTGATTCGCACATCGTCTCTATGGAGACACTGTCACCATTGGTAGCACTTTTGATGCCGAGCCCTCAAGCGCATGCGGCGGTAAGCCAGCAATGTCACAATCAATCAATTCATGGAATTATTTCCACCCAGAATTTCCTTAGTCTCCGTACGGTTACTACATCGTCATGTCCTCACTCCCAATATGTCAGGGGCTGCCCAAGAGCCTCGCATTGCTGCAGCTCCCTGAAGCCATCCTGATACGACTCCCACCGCAACGCCCTGAGTGTCAGGTCCCCCTTCGTGGCAGGCCTCCACGCCCCGGCCTTCTCCAGCTCCTTGGTGGTATTCGTGAACCGTCTCGCCTCGAGGAAACCCCGGTCAGGGTTGGGATTGAAGGTCCTGACGAACGAGGTGAAGGAGTCGAGCGTCAGCTGCTCAAAGGACAGGTCGTAGCCGTCGCGCTCGGGCAGGCCCTGGAACGCCACGTTGCCGAATACCAGGTACAGCTCGCCGGAGTGGCACATCAGGTAGGGCAGGCTGGGGTCCCCGTTCGGGTGCGAGGCGGTCACGGGTGGCTGGCAGACATCCGTGCCGGGGTAGTTGAAGAGCGCGTAGGACCTCTCGAACTCGTACATGTAGATGGAGCCGTATCTCCCGCTTGCGAGCCCCGCGGCCGCGGTGGCCTGGGCGTCGCACCTAAACTGGTCGTCTGTCCCCACGCGCGCGGCGACGTCGAACACGTTCAGGGTCTGGTTTGTGCCGTTGGGCAGTGGGAAGAGTTCGTCCAGCGTTGCCTGTGGGAGGTCGTAGCCGATTGACTGCAAGTACTCTGTCTCGTTCGTTGTGGTCGGGAACGAGAAGAACGCGCCAGCGTCTTCCTTCATGGTGCCGATCATCAGCTTGTACGGAGCCTCGGGCCCGGTCAGAGTCAGGTTCTCTGTAGTGAGGTACGTGCCATCGACGACGAAGAAGCGAGCGACAGAGTCGAGGCTCAAGAGGGTCGAAGCAGGCACGGCACGAAGACAATCGACCTGGGACTCTGCGTCTGTGCAGTTGGTTGCATCAAGGATTGGATTGGCCATCGCTTCGTATGCCTCTTCGAGTGGATAGAAGCGAGAGTATGTTCCTCCCCCGAGCTCCCTGCCTCCAACATTAGACATCTGGATTGCACCGGCAAACTTTCCCTCGCCTTCAGGCGAAGCCATGATGGCACGGACTGAACCAGCCCCGGCGGACTGGCCCAGAATCGTGATACGGTCAGGGTCACCGCCGAAGTCCTGGATGATATGTGAGCTGTATATTCGTGCACTTGAAGGGACCGCAGGTCCCTTGCCTTTGGGACCAGCTTACCTGAATGTGGGCCCGCACCCAGTCCAAAGCGTTTATTTGGTCACCCAGGCCAAAGTTGCCGTTGGTGACGCCGTCGTCTAGGGCGAGATAGCCGAGCGTCGACAGCCTATAGTTAATGGTAACCACGACCACGTCTCCCCTGGAGGCGGCGCTCCCGCCATCGAACGTATTGTCGTTTCCCGTGCCGCTGATGAGCGCACCGCCGTGGATCCAGAACATCACAGGCTTCAGAGTGCTCTTGTCACATTTACTGCCCTCAGATGGCAGGTAAGGCGTCCAGATGTTCAGAAACAGGCAGTCCTCGGTTCCGTCCGCCCATTGCTGGGCGCACTGGGATCCGAAACTGGTTGCTGAGACAGAGCCATTGGAGCCGGCATATGGCACGGAATATGTGAACCGCTCTGGCTGTGGCGCATAACGGACCCCGTAGAATCGGAAGGATGTACGATCACGGAAGCTGAAGAACACGTTAGATGGGTGCGATGCCACGACTGGGCGGGAAATCTTGTGGATTTATACTAACCCAACGAGGTCCTCATTGTTTGAGTGCACAGATACTTGCCACTCGGTGTTTGTATCCGTGGAAGTAGAGTTAGCAAAAGGGGCCGACTGTGTGCACAAGACGCTCAGTTCCTGGCCAGGGTGTGCCGTCTTGATTTTTCCTGAGGCGCTCAGAGCAAGTGTTTGATTGTTTTTGGCCGCTATCCAGAAAATGGAGTGCTTGGTCGCCTTGCCTTCGTAGACGAGATAGTCCAGGTTCGGCTGAATGCTTGCCGAGCCCAAGCCAGGAGACCAGAGCTCCTCATTCAACGCTTGACAGCTTGCGAGAGCATCTTCGTACGTTTTGGGGCTGAGCACAATCAACCCCGAGTCGGCTGTGGGACTGCTGGCTCCTGTTGCATCGTTGTGAGTTTTACTCATCTGGTGACGAATGCACTTTGGTTCAACTCACCTCGCAGATCATTGTCGAGCAGTATAGTGAGGTCCGAGTCAAGACTTGCGGGTGACGGCGCAGAGACTGCCAAAGAAGCCAGGAGGGCCAACCGTCCCAAGACGCTATAGACGACCATCTTGTTTACACTGACACGTAAAGGTGAAAGAAAAACACCCTGAGCTGGGGTGGCGAACACGCCAGGCCATGGTACATTTACATCAAATTCGCATTCTGGTTCGTGTACTCGCATGCACCGGGCCTCCCGGTACCTAGGTACGTTTTGCCGATCCACAACTTAAATCTGTACCTAGATAGGGCCGAATTCCCCGCAAACTGACCCGCGAAAGGAAATGAAGCTGGCCAGAGTCCCCGCTCACGTGGCCAAGCAACCATCCGTTCCTAGCAGCTAGGCCAAATTGGCCTGGCAGCCCGGAAGAGCGGATAGTAGGGAGTTCCCCCTGGAAATGGGATGAACAAGCTTTACGAATGCAAGCATGGGGCCAGGCTGGAGATTGCATGAATAATGCTTGTCGCCAGGTATATATGAACCCCGTCGAGCCCAAATGGTTTGATTGGCCAAATGCGGTCGTCAGTACCGTGCCATCGGCCCGTCGGTCAACATTTCTTTGCTGCCTTGAAGTGTGACGACTCCCTCCAGGGCTCCTAACTACCTCCTAGTAACAGTCATAAAACGACGCCGGTATTCAAAGAAGTCATGCAGTGACTTCTTTCTGATTATCGGAACTCATTCATACCTGGAACGCACCTTCACACTTCGTAATTCGGATATCACCAGTCTCGTAATATCCCTTGTGCACTGTTCAAGTGATCCGGCAGTCCCGAGTCCACTTCCGTCTCGGTGCATCTTGAGCCCGTTTGAATGTAATTAGGAGGATGGATTTTTACCCTTAACATTCTCATGGAGATAATAGACGATTCCAACCAAACACTATCAAAGCTTCCTGGATCAAGCATCACTGGGAAACACCATGACTCGGTGAAAGAATCCTTGTCGAAGACAAGGGGGGACAGACTGGATTTTACCTCTAGTCTAATATTACTAGCGGCACGAGGCTGAGGCCACGTGCCCAGGCAGATTCTTCTCACACTGCTATTTGCATTGTATTTCTTTCAAACGCTGGATCCTTGAGCGCTAACCACTGCGCGAAGGGACTGTGCGACTTCGGGATGTACCCGGATTGTAAGTCAACTTCTCCATACCACAGACACATACTGTTACTACTAAACCCTCAAGTATAAGGAGAGTCCCTGTAAACCTACTATCTGGCAAAGGAGTTCAAATACTAGTGCATGATACTTTATTAACTCGCACTTGGACAGTTTTAAACCTTGAGCCTTCCGCTCAAGTGTATGGCCAGGACTGAGAGCACCAGGTACCAAGGGCACCCCCATTCCACATATTCCCTTAAGCTCACTATATTGATTGTCCCCCCTTCAATTCGAATTTATGTTAGTACAACTTGAAGTTCACGAGCAGAGAAGTGAAGCATAGATAAGGTAAGAACAGACTCCTTGCTTCGTGATTCAAAGTACTTCAGGTGTCGCATATATCCCGTGAAGGCATCGGCTCTGTATTCTATTCAAAACTGCCACCCCTTGCAACGGCAGCATGTACGTAGCTTTCTGCCACACTTTCAAGGTTTGGCTGTGTGTAAGTATGGGAAGATGGATCGACGTAGTAGTCGGGTTGTCCCGTGGACGCAGAGCCGACTATGTCATGGTACCTAGGTAAGTACCCACCAGTCACCACTGCTCACCCAGGGTATATAAATGCCGCGCTTCGCCGCGTGTGTTCGTTCTGACGATTGGTCACGTCAACCGTGGGACTTATTAACAGACAAAGTTTTAAAGAATGGGACATGACCCAACAAATGCCGCGGCTGCGCCGGCAGCTCGCAGCTCCTAGTCTTTCCCTCCTCGTGCAATGATGAACTCATACCCATTGTGACAGAACAGGTGCATTCTGCTATGTCGATCCGAAGATATAGAGGCGTGTACAGGGAGCATATGGGTTGAAGAGCATTGTTGATCCTCAGCTATAGGACGAAAGAGAGTTACTTGGCTGCACGCTGGTATCATGATGTGCACAGCTGCAGGTCCCATTTGCGTCCACCCACCCACCATTCTTCGGTAAACCACCCAGTACTTATTTTTCTTAGCAACTCCCTTATATTTATAAGTGCCCACTCAGTCAACACCAAGAATTTATACGCTATTTCCTTGTCCAATTTAAGCTACTTAAGGTACAGCCCCTTCTAGCCCCCTAGCTTCTGGTGCCCCTTCGCCTTCGCCTTCGCCTTCCGGCCTTCTAGCCTTCAGTTGGCACCTGAATGCGTAAAGACCAGAAGGCTGAGTACTTGAGTCTCTTGAATATGGGGAATCCCGGTCAGGTACATAGTTTTGTATGAGCTCTACACCTAAAATCTTGTACAGATTACTGGGTGCTCCATCGAAATCAGTGGGTGGGTGGACGTTGGCTCCCGCGGGTGCCCCGCACCGGCCCGGTCTGAGGTGCGCGTACATCAAAGTCGCAGTCCTCGCTAGCTACCGACGTTGCATTTATTATTGGATACTCGCTTCTTTCATGGTTGGGGTCGGGCCGGACTTGAGTTATAAAGCGGTCGGGTTCTAGTAGACCTAGAGTAGGCGGTAATGTCCACTTTGCAGTTGTAAGCACTATCTTAATATGTTGGGTCTTAAATTTACATTCATGAGAGCCTATGGGCTCATAATTCTGGCTTTTCTGTTGCAAGAAGTCATCTGCCACCCCACCGGATCTGTTACTGAGCGACTGGCCGTATCTGCCGTACGACAGCGTCTCAGTATCAACCGAGACTGGAAGTTCTCGCGCTTTGCCACGAGTCCAGACTTGTTATCTTATGATCCCATCCTGAAGCCATGGATCCTTCCTTCAGCAAATGACTTCATTGTCAACGGGTCCAAGCATGAGCGGCCAACCGGCACGCCTCCTGGGAGTGATGTCCAGTACGTGCAGGCGGATTTCGACGATTCATCATGGCAAAGCGTCAATCTGCCTCACGACTGGGCGATCAGAGGCCCCTTTGGCGCACCTGGTATCAGCGCCGGAATGGGCCGGCTGCCAACGAACGGAGTGGGCTGGTATAGGCGAAATATTACCATTGCAGGAGAAGATGTGGGAAAGTCCATATTTCTTGATATAGATGGTGCCCAGTCTCACGCCAGCGTCTGGGTCAACGGCATTCTCGTGGGCGGCTGGCCTTACGGATACTCGTCATTTCGCCTCGACTTGACGCCGTACGTCCAGGCTGGCGCTGCGAATTTGCTCGCTGTGCGACTAGAAAATGCCATCGACTCGTCACGATGGTACCCTGGGGCTGGAATATACCGCAATATCTGGCTTGTCAAGCTAAATCCAGTCCATGTTGGGCAATACGGAACACGGATCACTACTACTTCTGTCTCAGCAGACGCAGCGACGGTCGACATCGGTGTCGATGTTGAGAATACAGCGAACTCAACCCAGGACGTGGTCGTGAGGACATATATTTACCCTGCCGGCATTGACGAATGGGTTGCATCGCTCCCTGAAGTGACGATTCGGCTATCCGCAGGGACAAAACAGTCCGTCCAAAACTCTGTCATAATATCCAAGCCGCAGCTTTGGGGCCCGCCACCAACTCAGACGCCGAATCTGTACAAGGCAGTGACAAAAGTTCTTATCGGAAACAACTCGATCGTTGACGAGTATGAGACAACATTCGGTATCCGCTCAGTAGCTTTCGACGGCTCAAAGGGCCTCATCGTCAACGGAGAGGTCATACGCACCCGAGGCACCAACAATCACCATGATCTTGGCAGCCTTGGAGCCGCATTCAACGTGAGAGCCGCCGAGCGGCAGCTCCAGACACTACAGGAGATGGGGTCCAATGCTCTTCGGATGGCCCACAACCCACCCGCACCTGAGCTCTTGGATCTAGCAGACCGCCTCGGGTTTCTTGTGATGGATGAATCCTTTGATGCCTGGAACGTGGCTAAGGTCACGAACGACTACCACCTGTTGTTCCCCGACTGGCACGAACCAGATACACGGTCTCTGGTCCGCCGTGATCTGAACCATCCCTCTGTGATACTGTGGAGTATTGGGAACGAGATACCTGAACAGCGAACCGCGGGCGGGGCAGAGACTGCGCGACAATTAAGCGATATTGTCCACAGCGAGGACCCCTCACGACCTGTGACGATGTCCTTTGAACGGGCGCAGCCCAACGATACAGTTGCAGAAGTAATGGATGTCATAAGCCTGAACTATCAAGGTGAAGGCTTTGGGACATCGTGGGCCAGCACATTCCCCGGGTTCCACGACGCCCACCCGGATAAGCTGCTCTGGACAACCGAGAGCAGCTCGGCAGTGAGCACGAGGGGAACATACATCTTCCCGGTGGCGGGAAACAAGAGCCAGATCGTCAGCGACGGCCAGGGCGGCAACTCGACCTCGCTTCAGGTCAGCGCATACGAGTTATATGGCCCTTTCTGGGCGTCCAGCCCGGACAAGGTGTTTACGCAGCAGGATACTTACCCTTATGTTGCGGGTGAGTTTGTGTGGAGTGGTTGGGATTATCTCGGAGAGCCCGCGCCATACGATGCCTCGCCGCTTGCGCGTAGCTCTTATTTTGGGATCATCGACACTGCTGGGTTCCGTAAGGATAGATTTTACCTCTACCAGTCCCGGTGGAGGGCCGACCTGCCGAGTGCGTATATCCTGCCACATTGGAATTGGCCCGACCGGGTCGGTCAAGTTACTCCCGTCCATGTTTTCTCGTCGGCTGACGAGGCTGAGTTATTCTTGAATGGTAAATCTGCCGGCCGCCTCGCTAAGGAGACGCTCACCTATCGCTTCCGTTGGGACAATGTGACTTATGCGCCCGGCGACATTCGCGTCTTGACATACAAGAATGGCAGTGTCTGGGCAGAGGCGAGCAGAAGCACTGTCGGTCCGGCCGAGGGGTTGAATGTGACAGCTGATCGCATGACTATCACTGCGGATGGATATGACTTGTCGTTCATAACCGTCGCTGTGACTGATGGGCTGGGCGATATCGTACCCTACGCGACTGACAGTGTTACTTTCTCCATTACTGGCCCAGGTGATATCGTGTCAACCGACAACGGTGATCCGTCAGACCAGACACCCTTTCCGTCTGTGACTCGGAAGGCCTTCAGTGGCCTCGTGTTGGCCATTGTCCGTACTAGGGAAGGAGAAGCTGGAGAGATCACGGTCTCGGCGACGGCAGATGGTCTGGAATCCCACCAGGTTACTCTCACTGCCATCGAGATGGAATAAAATCGAGGTTTACCATGGTAGATAGGCGCTTTTAGCATGATTCAAAGAGGCCTGTGCCCAAGCCCGTTCTGAAACAATTTGATACGCGACTAGAGTGGTTTAATTCTCAAGCCGTTGACTCCCGAAGATGTATGTGGTCCCTCATACAGTGGTACACCCTTTAAAGACAAAGTATCTTGAAACTATACTCTACGAAAGGGCCAGGTAAGCCATGAGAACAGAAAAGAGAGCTGGCTCGGCGGCTGGTGTCTTGCCGCCAGTATCGCCTGCAAGGGAGTTCCCAGCCGTCCTGGAAACAAAAAGGACACCGTGCTCTCTGGCATGCCAGCCGCATTTGCCCCATGAACCAGAAGTATCTCCGTAATCTTCGCCAGGAACTCGAGGCTCTCCATGGGAACCTTCACCCACTTACCAGTACGACGGAAATTGAGAAGACTTTTGAAGAAGCTCTCAGCCACGGTGCTATTTTGGTGAACCGCATTCGGATCCACACCCGCGCGCAGCAACGTCACCAGCATCTCAATCCATACCTCCCACGCTTGTCTCTTGGGATGTTCCAGAGCCAGGTCAAACAAGCCACTGACAAAGTCTCCCGCCGCACCACCATCGTTGATCTGGTCGCTCTCGCTGAGAAGGATTTGCATGATGTGTTGTTGGCGTGCTGCCCAGATGTGATCCATCCCAGCCTTCAGTATGGTCTTGTTAAGAGATGAAAGCCAGTATGACACGTGTCTCTTATTAAAACGAGACGTTTCGCTTGCACGCCGGACAAACATAGCCACGATTTCTGTCAGATCCGGATCATCGACACCATGCTGTCTGACGGACTCTGTGAGAGAATATCGCAGCAGCGACCCATCTATGATCGCTTATGAACCAGCTTGACAGTCCCTTCGTTGATCCAGATATTTGCAAAGACCACGCGTGATAGCCAACTTCCGGAAGTAGTCCCAGGAAGGCTGCCGACCCATTGAGCTCAGAAGCAGTTCGAAAGTGTCTCGCGCTTCGTCAACTAAATCCGGATCCGCCTGTCCTGTTTCTTGCTCAGCTTTCCAGGCGTAATGGAGACTCTCATCGAACAATGTCGTCAATTCCAGTTCTGCATGTGCATTGGCGTTATTGTCCCGAAGAGGCATGGATTTCATGAGAGCGACGAATGCTTGGAATATAGCGTGGTTGACGTTGAACTCCTCCAAATGCTTCTCAATGAAGTCGGTCATGTCCCTTGTAAGCAGAAAGTCCCTGACCGTCCGGTGAAGGAAATTGACGCGATGTCCCAGATAGTCCGTGGCGTAAGGAACTTTTTCTACCTCGAGCAATCCTTTGCAGCGACCGTCCAGTCGTCGGCGCATCCGGGAGTGATTGTTGAAGATTTCGTAGTCGTCCATAGTCTCGATGGGCCGGTGAAGACCAAAATTCTCATCACGGACGGCTTTATCGACAAACAAGAAGCACATCAAGGTGAGGGGCTCACGGGCCTCGAGGGCGACTTTGAAGAAGCGTGCAGTAGATGGGTAGTAGAAAGGATCGATCGATTTCAGCATTACCTTGAAAAAGCTGTCCAAATCTTCTGGGAATCTTCGGATACGTTGTCTGAGGGTATAGAGGTCGTCACCATTCGTGAGACCCTCATAGAGCGATTTCAAAACCAAATGCACCCATAAAAAGACACCCTGCGATTTCCTCGTAATCTTCTCTGCAAGGGCTGAGCAGCGCGTATCATCGGAGACAATCATTTTCCAGTTCGGATGTGCTTCAAGCATGCTCTCAACGTATATCTGAATGTCGCCTCGGGTGAGATCCTGGAGGTAGAATTTCTTCTCCTTGCTCTGCCCATATGCATCTTCAAAAATGTTCCATGGTCGACTGGCCACGCAAATCTTGAGATTTGGCGATGAACTTAGACGAGCCAAAATCTTCACGACGTCGTTATGGTCGCCACTGAACTCGTCCAAGCCATCTATAAAGAAGCAGAACTGAGTCGAGGTCTCTTTCCAGTCTCCTAAACGGTCTGCAGCACGAAATAATTCGGGCATGCTCCAAAAGGATCCGTCTCGGTCGTCGAAGTCCTGATTTTCAGGGCCACATGCTGCATCCCACCTTTCTGAAAGGATCGTGGGCATTAGTTCCGGCTTTCGACGGAGGATCTCGAACAGGAGGGATCTGATCAGCCCTTCAAGTGATTTCTGAAGGTGGGTTCCTGCGCTCCAAAAATAATATTGCGCAATGACACAAGGATTCGGAGCTGCCCACGAGCTCACGGTGCTGAATGTTCTAGCATGACCGGCTAGAAATTTAATCAGCGTTGATTTTCCTGATCCTGGCTTTCCTGATACCCAGAATATACCATCGCCGGCTTTGAGCCAATGGAGAAAGTTTCTTTGGCTATGATTCGTGTTGTCGTCGTCTACAATCCAGCGGAAGGTGCTTGTGTGCGCTTCCGCGATGCTTTGATGACGGACTGGCAGTGCTCGAAAATACAGCGATCGGAGAACACGTCGCTGAGTGGAGAGGCCCTTTGCAGTTAGGACAATTTTGGAAAGCGTATCAGACAGCCTCCCATAGAATACCGCCTCCGACTCGAAGAGTGGGCTCGTCCCAGTCCTAGCAGGCCGCAAATTATTTTCGATGTCTTTCAATTTCTGAGATATATCGTCCAACTGTGTTGACTGATTGAGTTGCATAGAAGAGTTTGCCTCGTACATGCGGCGGAACTCTCGACATAAGCTTGATTGTTTGTTGCTAGACGTTGTTAACATAGCTGCGTAACTTTATACGTCAAACGTGTGACAATATGGGTTTGGGTGATGTTACAACGAGAAGATCAAATGAGCATGACTTCAAAGCTTGACAAGAATAAGTTCAGACATATTGCATACCTGATTATGACTGTCAAGCATGTCGATAATTCGCTGCGACACATTATCAACTTGCTCTCCAGGTCCACAAGTGTCTTTTTACTGCATGCCACTTTGAACGCTTTTCTAAGCCCAGAGGACAACCCCTTTCCAGGACTGTTGGAACGCATATCCTGCAGTATTGCTTGTAGTTCATTGGCAGTCGCTCTGCATCTGGTAGCAACAGTCTTGAGGACTAATTCTTCGAGAACTCTGTTCGGAGACGGTGTAACATTCTCGGAAAGACCGTTAAGCTCAAGAACGAGTGTACTCAGTGTACTAGAGGCCTCTTCAAGGTCGTCATTTCGCTTTGTCGCTCCTGTCGCAGATGTGCCAATTTCATAGGCATTGGAGACGAGGCTAAAACCGAACTCTATGAACTGGACAACGCAGGCTGCAAGGGATAAGGCGCTAAGAGGATCCATAGCTACCACAATACCTCAAAGTATAGAACAAAGATGCTAAGTGATATGAACTAGGAGAGTTTTGCTCATGAATATGTACATCTTCTGCCCATCTGCGTGGGGACAGGAGCGCGGGGAGACAACAAAAATAGCGTTTGGGAATGTGGCCTGATAAGGAAACGTACGCAAGGGGCTCAGCTTTGCTCGATTTGCTGATATTGTGGCTCGTTCTGCATTAGCTCTTACGCACTTTCTTGGTTTTGCCTGCACTTTCTGTCCTACGCGTGTGACGCCGATCCCGCGTTATCGCCACAGCCACGTCTTCTGACATATCAGGCTGTGACAGCGTATTTAACCTTAAAGCGTTAGAGAACACACGTAGGTGTAACGACAAGGCAGACACACATATGCGGTGAGTAATCCAAATTGGAGGAACGAAAATACTGCTGTCCTTGCCAAGTAGCAAGATTTACCAGCAATAATTCTTTGAAACCGTCTCATCCACTTTGAAACTAGTTTTACAAGCCTGTTGAACTAACGATATAAGCTACTTATATAAGATAGGCTTTAAACATACTACCTACATACATTTTTCCTCTCTATTATCTAGCTATTAATTTCTCTAACTATTAAACTTATCTATAATAATATAGCTTATATATAAAGTCTTAATATTTATCTTTTATTTTTTATTAATATATTTATTTATTCTTTTTTTTAAAAAACTATAATTTAATATTAATTTTATATCTTTAATTTAACTATATTTAAAATATTAAAATTATAATAAAATATTTTATATTTTATTTTAAATTAATATTATATTAATAATTTTAATTAATAAAATTAATAAACTTTCTTTTCCCTCCTAAGTATAAGGCTAAAAGACCTATAATTATGATTTTCTAACTGGGTTTTATTTGTTTTATTATACTATAGCTTGGTCTAGCCTTGTTCGAGCCTCCTCTTAAGCTCTATAAGAGCTTTCGCTTCTACAAGTGTAAACTTTAGTTTAGAACCTTTAAGCTTAAGTTTAAAATTCTTATAAATCTTAATATACTTTAAATTAGGCTTATAATCCCTTAGCTTCTCTAGAAATATATTAACCATCTTAAATAATAACAACTTCTCTTCAAAGTGAAGGTCTGCCTTTATATAGTTATAGACCTAATCATTAATAGCTATTTCTTCTTCTATAGAGCTATTAGAACTATGAATCTAGATGCGTAGTAATAGAGTGTAGTTACCTTACCTAATTGTCTCTCAGTTCGCGTAACAGGTTAAGTAACTACTTTTAAGTGGTTTTACTTATAGAGCTAATAGATGAGTGTTTGCTTATAAAGTAGAGCCAGAACCCGTACATATCCCTAGTTGGGGGAATGGCAGCTTTTATCTTCACCCATTTCAGCCAACTTATGTTCACCTAAGTTACACGGCGATATCATATATAGTGCTCGACGGCGTTAAGATTAGACAGCCTATAGTTCATAATAGCTTTAACCTTTAACGGACCGATCCATATCAAGGCTAACAGCACCAGCCCAAACCGGTACGACCCAACGCACTAATATAGAAAGGCGTCTTTTAATAATAAATAGTATTATAAACGATTATAAAGTCACTATAAAAAGTCCTATATAGTAAACTTAACTAAGCTAATCTTTAAAAGATATATTATATTTTATCCCTTTAAGACCCTAACTATTTACTTTTAGCTTAATAGTAGAACTAAAAAAATATAAATAGTCTATAAACTTTCTTTTATTTAATTTTATTTATATATAAATAATTAATTATTATAAATTTAACTTTTTTATAATATTATTTATATTTATTTTTAAAAACTAAGTTTTTAAATATTTATTATACTATAGAAGAACTATATATAAAGTATAAATTAAAACTTAGAAAGAGGTTTTATTTAGGGTGAAGTTAAAATGTAATAGATAATATATGTGAGAATTACTACTTTCTCTCCATGATGGCTCACTGTGTTGATTTGGATCCATATTATGTAGTCTTGGAATTTTACTAGACTTGTACTGCCGGTGCCAAATTGAAATGACAAAACTTGAAGCAAAGTCATAGTGCTGCAATGTGATGGCAGCAGTGCGCTACTAGTAGCAGGATTTCGAGTTCACATGGCAACCACTTGTATAGGTAAGTAGCATTCATAAATCCAATGACCTCCCTCTTCTTCTAAGTAGAGTACACCTCACCCACTAAAAATGCTGAAATTGTGTGACGAACATCTGATGGCCTGGGTTAGATGCTCAAGTCGTGGCTTGATTGATATTTCACATACGATGCACATGACCGTATCGAGTTCCCGTCGACGGAGATACAGAAGTGAGGGCCCGGCATCAATGCCAATCTCTTTATTTGCAACTGCACCTTTGCTCGTAACAGCATGCATTGGTTTAGCCTCCGTTTCCTCGAAGCTATGTGCACTACAACCATTCCTCATTTTCAAAAGTGGGAAGCCAACGGATTCTGCTACACTGATATCTACCTTTGCGGATTACAATGCCCCCAACAACCAGTCCCTTACCGTCTCCAACTCGGCCATTTTTTTCATGCTTCTCGTCACTCTGATCACATTCTCCAATCTGTTAACACGATCCCCCTCCTTTGCCAGCCTGGCCCTCTCAGTCATGTCCATCCTCTGTACCAACCTCATCAAAAAGTGGTCTATCATGGCACACTGCGCGTACACATAGGGCGCAATCAAGCCCTGCCAGTGCGCGAACCACAACCACTGGTGGGCCAAGGGCCAGCTGCCGGTAAGCGCATTGCACATACCGAGCAGCGTGTCAAAGGCATTGAGCTTGGCGGCCCATGGAGTGCCCTCCTTCGCCGTGGACCGCAGCATGTGCAATGCGGCCTCCCGCGCCTTCTCCACAATCTCACGCGCGCCATTGCGCAGTGAATCTTCGCGGCGAAGTCGGGAGTACTTGGACCTTGGAGCGAGGGCAGAGCACAGGTTCCGCAGATGGATTTCAAAGTACTCGTCGGCCGACTGCGCAGGCGGGGCGCCGGGTGTCTGGCCAGAGGCAGTCTCGTAGGGGACCTCAGGGGCTATGATAGGCTTGTTGAGCGAGAGGGGATACCAAGGAGCGCGACCCAGCGGAGGTGTTGGCCGTGTATCCACTTCGATAACCAGAAGGGAGTCCTCCGTGGCCTCGCTGCTGCTGTTGTTGTTTTCGTTGATTGGCGGGGATAGCACTGCTTGCTGCAACAGCTTCGGCCGAATCTCGCCAATCTTTTCAGGGAGACAGTGCGAAGGCGCCTTCTTCTCTAGACCCTCCAGAAAATTCCAAGCGGCCTCATCTTTGAGGACGAGCAAGGATGCCTCTCTGGCCTTGCTGCTGTCGTTGTTATTTTCGTTGTTTGGCGGGGATAGTGGTGTTTCCTGCAACAGCTTCTGCCGAATCTTGCCAACCTTTCCCAGAATGCAGTACCCATTCGCCTCCTCCTCCATAGCCCCCAGGAAATGCATCCAAGCGGCCCCATCTTCGGTCGCCAGTCTCCTTCTCTCCTCGGCCGAAAGCGCGTTCATGATGGCTTTCTCAAACTGTTCTTCAATCATCCGGTAATGAATACGGACTTCAGTTCTAGACCATCCAATGGGGCAACACAGCACAGCCATGACAATGTGGCAGACAGCGTTGATGGCGTTCTTCTTGGTGCCCCAGCTGGCATCGGGCTGCTGGGCGGCTTCGACTATATTCTGTAACATTTCGACTAGCTTGGAGCTCACTAGGCTGCCTAAGTCGTCTACCATATCGGTCAAGTCGTCCCAGTGGGAGTACTTGCCCGTGTAGTTCATCCACACTTCGGCCTGCTTCATCTGGGTGTCAAATGTCTTGTCCTTCTTGGGCTTCTTGGGCCTCGACGAGGAAGAGGCCGCGCCAGCGGTGCGCTTGCGCTTAGCTGGGGCCGCAGCAATAGGGGCTTGGGCCGAGACAGGTCCAACATGCGCAGGTGGTGATTGTGATAGAGTCGCCATTATAAGCTCCGAGTTGGGAGAGGGTGCAGAGGAAATGATACCGGTAGGGCAAGGACCAAGCACCGAGTTGTAGTGTACAGCGTGGTGGGAGATGGCAGGCGCCGCGATGTATGAAAGCGGTGATTAACGAGGTTGGTTGTTTAAGCTAAGATGGTTTCACGGTTGGATATCACGACTGACGCAATATTAAGTATTTATCTGACGCGGTTCTTATTAGGGTTGTTTCGCGTGACGCGACGCGACTTACAAGGACATCAATGTCGGGGTTAGGATTGGCCAGGTGAAATCGGGCAGGACGGGAATGCCAGTGAAACCTTGAAATCGATTGATTTCAAGTTGGCGCGTCCTCTGCTCCACGCAACTTCTGGGCTCTCTTGGCCTCCCAAACGGAAATGACACACAAAACCCATACACACATACATTCGCCGTTGTGCTGATAGACTGTTACAAACCAGTTGACACGAAGTGTTTTGAATAAAAAGTCTTTCCATTGTCATTTTGGATATCCTTTTACTCCGGCATCATCGTGTTGGTTGTGATTGAGACTCTATGTGTATAAATGTGTTTTCTCGAGCCAGCATCCACCTACCTAGGTACCCAGCCTTAACCTCCACCTACCCAGCATTTTCCGTTCACCCACCCAGTACAAGGTTTTATGTGTAGGGCTGATATATAACTATGTACCTGACTAATATTCTCTAAAAACTTTAATAATTTAGGTATAAGCCCCTTCTAGACCCCCTCTGGCACCCCCTCTGGCACCCTTTCTGGGCCTGGTGGCCTGCACGCATTCAGGTACCAACTGAGCATTCAGATGCCAACTGAACGCCGAAAGGCTAGAAGGCTAGAATATAAAGCTAAAGGCTATGCTCTTTCTGGCCTTCTAGCACCCTTTCTGGCCTTCCGAGCCCTCTAGACTTCTGGCCTTCTGGCGTTTAGTTAGCATCTGAATGCTGAGTTGGTACCTGAATGCGTGCAGGCCAGAGGGGTGCCAGAAGGGGTCTAGAAGCGGCTTGTACCTAATGTATTAAGATTTTAGAGAAGAGGATACTCTTCATACTAACACAGAAAGTACTTGTAAATATAAGGGAGTTATTAATAAAAATTGGTACTGGGTGGGTGCACGGAAAATGCTGGGTAGGTGGACGCTGGCTCTGTTTTCTCATTCTTTCCGAATGTAAACCTTTGAGAGGTAATCCAGGAGCCTTTAGATAATCACAGACATCCCTCCGAATTCCTACTCAGATCTTCGCTGCAACCTGTACCAACTTTGAATGGGTCATTACTTTCAAGAATGTGTAGACAGATAAATCACCATTCTATTTAAAAAGGTTCATTCATGATATTCCAGCCTCTGAAAAATAAAGGCCATGGTAAACAAGTGATTGAAGCTGCTCTGAGCAATTGGGGGGTGGACAACTTGTGTTTTGCATTCTGGTGCATTTTTCCGCACATCCCCTTTTAGTAGCTGTTCTAACGTCAACTTGTGGATTACAACATCACACAGCACAGGTGCACTTGAGATCAGAGAATAAGGTATTTTTGTATTATTTGATAGCAAGAATGGTGTTATAGATTATTATTGCTGTTTTTTCTCCGTCACTCCAGCTGATGGTGGGGTGTTGATAGATGCCGAAGTAAGCCAGTATCACAGGCCTAACAACCGCTTTTGAGCTGAGGGTGGCTGCAGATATTCAGGCTGGTCTGGATCATAACCAACCAGGCAGTTGACAGTCTCCTTGCCCTCATTGCTGTCGTTAATCTCGCTGCCTACCGGCGACCGCCACTGCCCAGTCAGCTTGATGTACCCATCAAGCGCACTGCCGAGCGTGTGACCAATGTCCAAGGCCGCGGCCGCGCGCGAGTGGGAGTAGAAGGTAAGCAGAGACTGAGCCGCCTCCCGCTGGCCATCCTGGATCAGGAGGTACGCCGACTTCTCCACCCACTCCTCGACCTGGCCCCGCGTCTTGTTCTCAAACTGTGTGAGCATCTCGGTGACGATGGGCAGGTACCGGTTCGGGTCGGAGCACATGTAGTACAGCACGCGCTTGAACACGCGCCCGGCAAAGACCGAGGCCTCCTGCAGCTGGAAGTCCGGGTTGAGGAAGCTGCTCGAGGCGCCCGTGGTCAGGTACCTGTGCTCGCCGAACTCGGGCGGGACGGACTGCACGCCGAGCCACCAGGGCGTGAAGGGGGCCGCGACGGAGCCCGTGGGCGCGTTCCAGATCCGCAGCATGTCGCTGTCGGTGATGTCCGCGTGCAGCCGGACGACCTGCCCGTAGCCGGCCTCGTCGTCGGCGATGCGGTGGTCGCGCACCCGCTGCATGAGCTTCTCCTCGGTCAGCGGCACCATGGCGAGCGTGGCGTTCTCCAGGGCCGCCTGGGACATGAACTTGTAGCCGCCGTCGCGGGCCTTGTACCTCGGGTCCTGAGGGCCGTAGGCGTCGAAGATGTTGAACGGCTTGCCGGAGCTGGCGTTCCACCAGCCCTGCTCCTCGGCGAACGAGACGATGTTGTCCGACCCCATAAAGTCGGGGTTCTCGGCAAAGTCCACGGGGAAGTCTTCGATGTAACCGGGATACGACACCCGGACATCGTTCGGCCCAAGACGCTGCGCCGCCCAGAGCCCGGCACCGCCGGCCATCTCCCAGACAACCCAGCCCTCGTCCTTGTCGGCGATGAGATGCGAGTTGCCGCCATAGGTGGAGTCGCCGTACTGCTTGATGAGGTCCCCGATGATCTCGACCCCCTCGCGCGCCGTGCTGGCCCGCTCCATGACGATGCGCGCCTGGTCGCTGTACTGCGGGCCCCGCTGCGGGTTCGGCGTCATGTCCAGCAGCTCCTGGCGGTTGTCGGCCCAGACGTCGCGCACGGCGACGCCCTTCTCGTTGAGGCCGCCGTTGGTCAGCGGCGCGGGAAAGCCCTCGTAGTCCGAGTACTGCATGCTCAGGTACCGGAACGTGTGGTTCACCTGCGGGATCTGGATGAGCTCGCCCGGGAAGGAGGCGTCCTTGGTGACGCCGACGGTGATGGTGGCGTTGGCCGGGTGGTCGCGGGCCGGGAAGAGCTGGAGCCAGTGGCTGGAGACCTCCTCGCCCGTGCCGCCGAGGAGCACGCTGCCGTCCGCGGTGAGGTTCTTGCCCACGTAGAAGGCGTAGCTGGCGTGGGCTGGGGCGGCCAACCAGATGGTGGCCGCCAGGGTGGCCAGGGGCCGCATCATATTCTCTTGGGGATTCGAGTGTTGCCGAGAACAGCTGGGCCGGGAAGCGTGAGGCACTTAGACGGCCCGAGTCGCGGGTGAGGAATCCCACCTGTATAATAAATGCTTAGCGGCGTCGTCTCCGCATAGTCGCTCACGTGAATTTGGGAAATGACATATCCACAGTTCGGCGATGATGCCTCTTATCTATGGAGGTCGACGGTGTTCGGAGACCCCTGAACCTGGTAGACTACCGACTCCGGCAATTATTCAATCAAATTAGTGGTTTTTACAGGTTTTAAAGCTCGGTAGATTTTAAAACTGGCATGGATTGGCCTGAGGATATCCCAACAGCGGATCCAGAACTCATATATAAATTTCATCGTCCGATTCTATGTTGATTCTATGAAATCCTGCTGTGCCAAGATATACACCGACTCGTAAGTGTGGAGTGCCAGCGGGACAAGTTCTAATGGCCGAAGCAAACTTTCTTTCTACCGTGTAATGAGCAGCTAAGATCTCAAGGCATAGGTGCATTTTGTGGGACGAGCAGCTTGATCTTTTTTACAGACATTGTTATTGTGCCCGGTTGCTATTCATGCGACAAAGGACCACAACACAGACCACGAAAATGAGCTTATGAAGGCGCCGCGTACGTTTTATATGTATGGGGATTAGAAACGAAATCACTTGAAAACCACTAGAAACGAAATCACCCAAGTCAATGACGATCCTAGAACAATTCCAACAGGCATCATCCAAGGAAGACCTTTCGGTGCAGGCGGCCCTCTACAAGCTACAAAGTTCTCTCAACAGGCGAAATAGTGTTCAATAAATAATAGTTACCTTCACCCCCTTCCCTATGGCGGAGGTGTGTTTATATTCTCAACCTTGTATGCACGCATATTCTGAACCTTGTAAGTCAGCACTAATGCACAACACCCGACGGCAAGCTCCTCGGAACCAATGACAGAGCACCGAGAACGTCTCCCCAGCATTTTGCGTTCTCGAATTTCTCAGTGTCTTATGCCTGCAGTTCATGCTGAGCCGTGGCTGTAGGGACTTGGCCAGACTCATATTCAGGGAAAGAGGCCTCCTGGATCTGGCACAAGTCGACACCTGTATACTAACATTACCTCCGCAATCACGCACGACAACCCAAGATGGATCCATTGTATGGGCCAACGACGGAGCACTGGCATTGACAAAATTATTCCCTCATCCCTGTGATCCCACGCTGGCCCAAAAGCACCTAATTCTCTGCCCATCTGTTAAAAGTTATGGAATTGAATTGTCCTGTCCATGGACACATTCAATGTATACCATAAGATCAACCATGTCATCTCAAAGAGCCGCCAGTAACTGAATCTAGCCCAGAGATTGTACCTTCAAAGAAATCTAGACCTCTATCTTTTATAGCGTGTCTTCCTTTATCTTGACCCCAGCAAGGCCGCCAGATCCGCGCAGTCGGAATCCCGATGTCTATAGAGGTCATCACGGCCACTCAAGCCTTCTTCCCCTGCGAGGCTCGCTTTCCGCCTTTTTGTGGTCTGAAGTAGCTTCTGATGAAAAACCGGAAGAACAGGATCGTAAGGGGTGTCAGGTAGAGCACATTGAACCAAATGGCAAAGGTTTCGCCGGTGGTGTCGATACATGACATTTGAGCGTTTCCATCACCGGAAGAGTGTTTCGGCGGCAGGGTGTAGGAGATGAAAGAGTGTGTGGCAGCATAGGAGGCCCCGAACAAGAACTGGATGATCTGCATCGTGGTGAGGGCCTTCTTGAACGACACTGGCACCGGCACGGAGAGCACGCTCAGTGTGTAGTATGTGTACTGAAGCCCAGGCACGCGTCAGTATATTAGTAACGGAGAGGGTGGTGGGAGGCACGTACCATTAGCGTGTGTATGAAAGAATTGACCAGTACAAACATCCAGATAGGGGGCGACATGTATCGGATCCCGCACCACATGCACATCATAGCCCCAGCATGGTGATATGTCTGCAGGGTCGAGCTCCTCTTCCCCTTGGCAAGAATGATGAGAGAATCCAGGACCTCGTAGAACTTGCTCACGTAGAAGAGCCACCCATAAAACGCCAGGCCCTCGTTCCACAGGCGGCCCAAGTTGGCGGCGTTCGGCGCCCCCGTGTGGGCATCGAGGACCGCCCCCTGCAGAGAGTACGACTCCCACCTCGAATCGACCGTGTTGTACGAGACAGCATTCCCAAGCCCGGCCCTGCCGTGGATCTTGCACAGGCTGTCCACCATCCCCAGGAGCCCCGCCGCGCCCAGCGGGCTGACGACCGACCTCCGGGCGGCCTGCACCATGCCGAGGAATGTCCACGCCGAGTAGAGCGCCAGCACGACGTTGTGGACCACCACGAAGCAGAAGAAGGCCCGGGTCTTGCTGATCGCCCACGGCTGGTTGCCCCGGGACCGGTTGTACGCGTTCAACATGACTGCCGTCACCGCGTACACAGAGGCAATGGTGATGGGGACCCTCACGTCCAGCGCGCCGTGGTAAAGCGAAGGCGGGATGGAGAAGGCCGAGGCGGACCACATTGAGCCCGGCGCAGGGGGCAGCACGGTCTCCGGGTCATCGCGGGGCGGCACGTGGAACATGGCCGCGTCCGGGGGCGACAATCGAAGAGCCGTGATGGTCATGTTTGCTTGGCGGCGGGGGTGGAGAATGGAGGAGGTGATGCAGAGCTGGAAGATGTTTGGATCCGGGGACGGCAGTGTGAGGGTCATATGAGACGTGGGACGGACAGCTCGCCCTTGTTGGGAGGCCGAGACTTCGGTTGCTAGGGTAGCTTCTGTTGGCCGACGTGGGATGCCTTGGTGGGATGGACGACTAGCCGTGCGTTGTACCGAGGCCTAAAATCGGGCGGCGCCAATGCAACCGCTCCTTGGAGCCTTGCAGGAGACTTGGGCTTTTGTCCACTGGACCTGTCTGGTCTGTCGATGCTGGGGACAGACGCGTATCTGGTTCATGATAAATTGGGATATTTATACAAGTTCACCGAATCAATAAGGGCTAAAACAGCTGAAACGGGGCGGATCCGTCACCTGTGGCACAACTTTGGACTTGCACAACAGCGGGAAAACAAGACGTACATCCATCCCGCTTATTCAGACACAGTCTATGTAAGTTCTCATGGAAACACCATCGTCTATTTTGATTATCTGGCAGTCGACTGTACGTCTGGAAGCCCTGGAAAGGCGACCCGAGACTCTGTTGAGACAATATAAAACAAGAGATTGCCAGCACTTGAGTTTGAACTAGGCAACTGGAAGCAGACCAAAGCCAGTGAGCCTATACCTGTGCAGGAAAACCTCTTGCAAGTGCTGTCTATCAAATATGCATACCATGACCGAGGAACGATGGCCTTCAAAATTCCATCCTCTATGCAGACTGCCCCCAGGGTGACACGTGGTCCCCATACAAAATTTTGAACCATGTTTATCAGGCTCCAGGGCTTCTGAATAATTGTTCATATAATTAGTCGGTAATAGTGGTGTGGATGGATTGATTGAGTATCTAGTTGAGGTATAGATGGTACCCTAGGGTAGATTTGAGGTCTCGTGGGAGGTCGTCCGATAAGAGATATGCCTTAAAAGAGGGTGCTCTTGTGCCATAGTTGGCCATCTTGTATGCCAGTGAGGCTGTCTGTAAGAAATTTCATCAGGCTGTCCAATTTGCTCACCTTTTGTTCTCAGATTGTCCCATATGAGGTGACACTTAAAATGGCTGTTTTCTAAAAACTGAAAACTTGCCCAGTGACCGACCGGTGTGCATGTTGGTTTATCACTCTGAGACTCCCACCCCCCTCTAGAGCTGCCCCGTGCAACTGGCCCCCACCCCAGCAACCACCTCTGCTGCCGCCCTACATGCGACTCGAACTTCCAGTTCAACTCGCTCTCATTTCAAGTCACCCCTTCGGCCGACCTGCCCGACTTTTGAACCGAACAAGTGAGCTGCGCTGGCAGATCCAAACCACTCTGACCTCACGCCTCGCAATTGTCTCTCATCATGGCCTCAACCATGCGACACCGACTTCCACAGTCCCCCACCGCGCTGAAAGGCAAGCGCAAGCGCAAGCACAACACCCCAGACGAAGCCAGCCTGCTCCAAGAGGCCAAGACCCGACTGCTGCTCCTCTATGACGAGCTCCCGGAGTGGGCGAAGGACAACGAGCACATTCACTCCGGCTGGCGGCCCGAGACCAACTCATACCTCGAGTGCATCAAGAGCATGCTCTACGTTCACAACGAGACGGGAAACATCTACTCGCACCTTCTTGCCGCCGTCTGGATGGTCCTTCTGGGCATGTGGTGGAGCTTCTATGCCAGGGACCATTATCCCGCCACCGGCTCTGACGACGCCGTCGTCTTCTTCCTCTTCTTCTTGGGTGGCACTGTGTGCTACCTCCTCTCGACCGCTTATCATGTCTTTTCGAACCACTCACAAGCGACACATCAATTTTGCCTCAAGCTCGATTTTCTAGGCATCCTCACCGTCACTGCTGGGTGCTTCCCACCTGGTCTGTGGTACACTTTTCCTTGTGTTTCACGGGAGGTGAAGCTCACATGGATCACCGTGCGTCATCTTCTGGGAAGGATCGGCCCTGTTCGCCAGGCGTACAAGAACTGAAAACGAAGTCTGCTAACTACGTGGTTGCCTGTTGCAGGTCAACCTTACCGCCCAGCTCCTGGCGGCCCTCGCCGCGCTCTTCTCCAGAACCTTCCAGGCTCCCAGGATGCGACCTCTTCGTGGCCTTGTCTTCTCAGTCATGGCATCTTCGGCGTTTTATCCCATCATCATCAAGATCTTTCAAGTCGGTTGGTCACGGGCGAGTACCGAGTACGGAGCCTCATTCTATGTCTGGACCATTCTCATATACCTGTGCTCGGTGACCATCTACACAGTCAGTTTCTATACCACCCCTCCTGATTCAATTTAGAAAATATATGGCCTTACTAATGTCCCTGGCCATCAAACAGCTGCGTTTAACTAAGTATAAGAATAAAGGGATAGATTTCTCTTAACTATAAACCTATTTAGGAGGGAGAGAATAGTCCCTTTTATAAATAAAGATAAGTCCTCTAAACACTTATTAAAATATTATAGAAATTAAAAGAAATAAATATTCCTTATATAAGTTAATACCTTATATTTAAAAAATTAAAATAATAATTATATTAAATTATAAATAAATATAAAGTTATTAATAAATAAAATATTTTTATAATCCTTTAAAAGTTAAATATATAATATAAATTATTTAAATAGTTTTTATAAAAATATAAATATTATTTAATTTAATTTTAAAATTTATTATTAAAAACCTTTATAAAAAATAAAACTTAATAAATAATTATAATTATAAATATTTTAATTAAATAAAACTTTTATAAAAAGTTTAATTTATAAATAAAATATAAACTATATATATATTAATAATTTTTAATTTAATTTATTAAATAAAATAAAAATTAAAGTTTAAAAGTTTAATTATATTAATAATTAAACTTAAAACTTTAATATATAATTATAATTATTTTATTAAAAGATTTTATAATTATATTTATATATTATTATATTTATTTATATATAAATATATTTTATATAATTTAATTACTATATTTAAATTATTATATTATATATATTATAAATTTATAAAATATATATAAATTTATAAACTTATAAATATAAATTAAATATAATAATTATAATAATATATAATATATTATATATTATAAATTAAAAATTATTTTAAACTTTTATTTTAAATTATTTTAAATTTATAAATTAAAAATACTTTTAAACTTATTTAATATATTTTTAATATATTTTTAATAACTTATAAAATATAAAATAATTTCTATTTTTAATAAAATTTTTAATAATTAAAACCTTTTAATATATAAAGTTAATTTTAATTTTTAAAGGAGAAAATAATCTATTTATAAAAGTAAAATTAAATATTTTTATTTAAAAGTTTATTATTTTTAAAAATACTTTTTTATTAAATATATTATAATAAATATTTATAGTTTATTTATTATTTTAAAATATTCTTTTATTTTAAAACTTTTTATATATATATAAAATATTTTATATTTATTTTTATATAAATTATACTTTTTTATTAACTTAAATTTTATTTAATTATAGATTTTATTAATTAATTTATAAGGTTATTTTTATATTTATTTTAATAATTTTAATTAAATTCTTTTAATTATATATTTATTAAAGTAATATATAATATTTATATATTTAGTTTATTTATAAAATATTTAATTTTTAATTAATTTTAAAATAATATTATTATTTTATATATTTTATTTTAAAATATTATATTTTAATTTTAAAAATTATTAAAATAAATTATTAAATTATATAAATAAATTTCTTTTAATAACTTTTTAAAACTATATATTTAACTTTATAAATACTTAATATAAATATTTTTATTATTAAAAGACTAATTAATAAAATTAAATATATCTTTATTTTTAATAAATAAAAGAATATATAATTTAAAATAAATTTTTATTATTTATATTATTACTTTAATTTAAGTTATAATAATTTATTAAATATAAAGTATTTTCTTTTAAATATTAAAATTTTTATATATATTAAGGAATTTTAATAAATATCTTTATAATTTATTTAATTCTTTAAAATATTTTATATTAAAATTAAATATATATTTAATTAATTTAAATATTAAAAATATATATCTAACTTAATTTTTAAATTAATATATAAAAAACCTATTTATTATTAAAAGCTTCTATTTCTTTTAAAAATTTAATTTATATTTTTCTTTAAAATTCTTTTAAAAATATAAGGTATTAATTTTAGTTTTATTTTAATATTATTAATATAATTATTTTTAAATATATTAAATTTTATAAGTATTTTAAAATATATTAATTTTAATTTATAATAATAATTTTATTATTTTTATTAATTTTAATATTATTTCTAAAACTATTTAATTCCTTTTAAAATCTAAATTTATATTTTTAAATATTAAAGAAATTAAATTATTTATAATATTTAAATTAATACTTAAAACTATTATATTATTTATATAATATATAAATATTATTTATAAATTTATATTTATAAATATACATTTATTATAAAAATATATTTTAAATTAAATTTTATTAAAATATTAGTTAAATATTTATATTATAATAAATATTTATTTAAAACTATATATAATTTTTAATAATAAAATAACTTTATTTTTATATTTATCTTTATTATATATAAAATTAGAAAATTTAATATATATTTTATAATTTATATTAAAATATAAAAATATTTTTATATTATAATTTAATATATATTAGTTTTTATTAATTATTATAATTAATAATATATTATAAATCTTTAATTTATAAATAATTAAAAGTTTTTAAAAATTTATTTTAAATTATTATTTATAACTATAAATAACCTATTTAACTTTATATTTAATAGTTTTCCTTTATTAATTATTTAATTAAATTTTATTATATTAAAATTATTTATATATTTTTAATATTTATTTATTAAATAATATAGTTTTATTTTTAAATAATATAATTATTTTATAAAAATTTTATTCTTTTAAACTATTTTTTATTTATTATAAATTTAAATTATAATTCTTTTAAAAGAATTTAATATTTCTTTATATTAAAAGATTTAATTATAATATTAATTATTATAATAATAAAATTATTAAAATTATTTATAATAATATTTATATAAATATTTTTAATAAAATATAATTCTTTATACTTTTTACTATTATTTTATTTTTATAAGTATTTTTTTATAGAAATTTTTCTTAAATTTTATTTTCTTTTATAAATATTTCTTTTTTATAAGATTTTTAATATTATTTTTATTTTTAAATTTATTAAATTTATTTAAAGATTTTCCTTTTAAAATTTATATATTCTATACTAATATAGGTTTATTAATTTTATATCTTAAACTCTATATATATATATTTTAGAAATATAATTTATTAAAAGACTTTTTATTTTTAACTTTTAATTTAGTTTTATATTTATTATTATTATAATAAACTATAAAACTTTAAATTTATATTATTAATATTAAATATTTTATTATTTTTATTTTATAAAACTTTTAAAATTTAAAAATATATAAAGTTATATTATATAAATATATAATAATTTTAAAAGTATTTTTATAATATATATAATAAATTAAAGGTTATTATTAAGTTTTAAACTTTATTTATTATAATAAAATTTAATTTTTATAACTTTATTAAGTTTTTATATATATAAAAGTAGTAAAATAATATATATTACTTTTATTTAAAAAATTTAAATTTTTATTAATAAATTTAATATTATTATTAAAAGAATTTTTAATAAATTTATTATTATTATTTTCTTCTTTATTTTTAAAGTTTTAAAGGCTTTTAAAATCTTATTTTTCTTTTAATAAATATTTATATAAATATTTAATTTTTTATTAAAAATAAAATATAATATTTATATTTATTATATATAAATATAAATAGTTTATTTATATTATTATATATTCTTTTAAAATATTATATTTTTATTATTTAAACTTTTTTATTATATTTAATTATATATTTAATTTATAAATAAATATTATATTTAAAATTTATAAAATTTTAATAAAATTTTAATATTTATTTTATTATTTTTAAATATTTATATAAATAAAATAAAATTTATATAATTTAAATAATAATATTAATAATATAAATTATTTAAAAGATTTTTATTTTTATATAATTAAAGTATTTATTTATATATTATTAAAATTATTATTAAATATTTTAATTTTTATATAATATAAACTATTCTTTTATATTTTTATTTATAAATTTATTAAATTTAATAAAATAAAGTTTAATTATATTTTTTTAATATAATTTATATAATATAATTTATAATACTATAATTAAATATATTTAAACTTAATAAAGGTATATAATATATATTTAATACTTTAAATTTATAATTATTATTTAAAATAATATATTATTTTTAATATATTTAATATTTATTATATTTATTTTACTTTATTTAATTTTATTTATAAAATTTTAATATTTTAAATAGTTTTTATTATATAAATTAATTATATTTATTTTATTATTAAATATAAATTTTATAAATATAGTATTAATATAGTCTTTATATTTTATATTAATTATTATATTTATTATAAATATATAAAAGTATAAATAATATTTACTTTTATTTAAAATTTAATAAATTAATATTATTAAAGTTATTAATTATTTTATTTATATCTATTTTATTTATAAATAATTTATATAATATATAAGTAATAATAATTTATTTAAAATTTTTTTAATAAATCTTTTATCTTTTATTTTTAATTTATTAAAAAATTAATACCTTCCTTTTAATTTAATAACTATAAAAATAATTTATTAATCTTTTATTTTACTTTAACTTATTAAAATTTAATTTATATATATAAGTATTTTCTTTTTTCTTTTTATTTTCTAAACTTTTAATACCTTATTAAAGTTAAAAAATAGTAATTTTTAATATACCCTTTTAAATTATAATAAAAGTACTTTATAATTTTCTTTTATTATTATTATTATTATTTTTATAAATAATACTTTTATAAAAGAGTTTTTTTCCTTTTAATTTATTTATTAAATTAATAAATAAAATATTAATTATATAGTTTTAAAATCTTTCTTTAAACTTTATATAATATTTTATATAAATTCTTTATAATTATTATTAAATAAATTTAATATTTAAATAATAATTATTTATTTAAAAATTAATATTATTTATTTTAAATTTTTAATTAATTATTTAATTTTATTTAAATATTCTTTTATAATATTAAATTCCTTTAAAAGTATTTTAAAGTTTTTTAAAATTAAATATTTTATAATAAATCTATTAAGTTTATAAAAATCTTTAAGAGTATTTTAAAACTTTATAATAATATTTTTATACTTTATATATATAAAAGTCTTTTTTATATATTAAATAAATTAAAGTATTAATTTTATAATTTTTATTAATTAAAAGATTTTATAAATTATTATTATTTTTAATTGCTTTTTTATAAAAGTTATAATTTTTATACTTTAATATAAATAATTATTTATATTAAATAATTAAAAATATTATATTTATTATATAAAGTTATAAAATTTATAAAGAATTCTTTAAATTAAAGAAAACTTTTTTATTAAAGGAAAAGAATTTATATTATAAAATAAATTAAAACCTTTATATAATAATACTTTTTAAAAATATTTTTATTATATTTAATATATTTTTAATTTTTTATAATTTTTTTATAAAAGTTTTATTTATTTTTAAAATTTAAAATATTTTTATAATTTTTAATTATATTAAATATAATATAATAAATTAAAGAGTTATATTTTATAATAAAGTTATAAATTTTAAAAGAATATTTTATAAAGTTATAATAATAATAATCTTTTATAATAATATTAAAAATATTTTTAAATATTTTTTATAAATTAAATATTAAATATAATATATATTAATTTTATTTAAATATTAAAATTAATTAAAATAATTAATTTTAAATAAATTATAAAATTTAAATATTAAAATATTATTAATAGGTATTTTAAAAGATTTAAAGTTTTATTAATTAATTAAAATAATAATATAAATATTATTAAAAATTAAAAGAAATTTAAAGTTTTAAATAATATTTTTATAGAAAATTTAATTAAAAATTTATAAAGTAAGAATTTAAAAAATAGGGTTAAGAAAAGGATTTTTAATAGATATTTAAAAGTCTTTAATAAAGAAATTAATTTAAAGGTTTTTAAAGAAAATTAAAAAGTTATATAATAATTTATTAAAATTATAAATTTAAATAGTTAAAAATAATATAGTTAAAATTTATTTATTAAAATAAATTAAATAATATATTTTATAATAAAATAAGTTTTATAATAATAAAATAATTAGAAAGTATTTAAAGTTAATAATATTAAAAATAAATATAAATAATTTAAAATATTTATTAACTTTAATTTAAAAGGATAAAGTTTAATTAATTTAATTAAAAGATAATTAAAGAATTTAATTTAATTAAATATAAATTTAATAGATTTAATATAATAAATTAATTTTTAAAATAAATAAATTAAGTTTATTATAATTTAATTAGTTAAATATTAAAAAATATAATTTATAAAAATAAAGAAATAAATTTCTTTTAATTATAAATTTATTTAAAAAAGAGAGAATAATCTTTTTTATAAATAAAGGTAAGTTTTTTAA
Organism: Diaporthe batatas; assembly: GCF_019321695.1. Taxonomy (NCBI): domain Eukaryota; kingdom Fungi; phylum Ascomycota; class Sordariomycetes; order Diaporthales; family Diaporthaceae; genus Diaporthe; species Diaporthe batatas. The sequence continues at coordinate 538,655 of NW_025408557.1, read as the reverse complement.
ATATTTATTAAAATATTATAAAAATTAAGAGAAATAAGTATTCCTTATATAAGTTAATACCTTATATTTAAAGGATTAAAATAGTAGTTATATTAGGCTATAGATGGATATGAAGCTGTTGATAAATAGGGTATTTTTACACTGAGGTATGGAAACCTGGTGCCTTCGACATTTGGGGCCACTCTCACCAGCTGTTCCATGTGGGGATGGCTATTGGACTGACTGTTCACTTCATGGCATTCTCCAGAGCGCTGGATCAATTTTACGCTGTCAAGCAAGCCCAATGCCAGGACTAGAGATAAAGACTTCCGGGTTTAACTAGACACGAGCATCATAGAGCCTTTCCAAGCCAGGGTCGTTTTTAGTTGTCTGTTGAGCCAGTGGAAACCTTTCTTCAAAGCTTCTGCTCTTACAGGCTGCTGGTGTACTTAGATACCTGGGTGTGTAGCTAGATAGATCATGGCCAGAATTATCAAGTGCCCAGATGAAGAAGGTGCATAGGCAAGGCGCTGTATTTGTATTGCGCAACCAAAGATATGCTCATGGCGGGACTCATAGAGTTTGTTTCTCCTGAGAAAAATGGAAATTATTCGCATGAAATGGTTCAATGAAAAAGAACTCTGTGTGAAGCTACCAGAGCTGCGCTTTTGAGGCTTTGTCTGCTGTACTATTGGGTTCTCACAGGCCAGCCTTGTTTTCAAAGCCTCAACCGCTGTCCATTACCCTAGGGTAGCTGTCCCACAAATCTTCCCCTTGATTTTCCTGGAATCTGAAATGCATTACATATTTGATACTTATACCAACATAACTGGTTTCGCTTCTATTCCGTACACGTCAGAAGACAGACACGGCGCATTCATACAGTGGTAAACGCTTAAAATGCCGACATTTAAAATAAATATACAACAATGATAATAGTGATGAAAAGTACAATCGGTATTATGATTTAAATTAGGCTTGATGGATTCTATAGGCATCCACACTCTCCAAGCTCTACAGGACAGTGTGGTTATCTTTCAGCTGGCATTGTTGTGGACTCCTAGTTGACGCAATGGAAGGATTTTACGTATGATCCTTGTCATTTACATACTTCCGGGATGCTTGACCAGTGTACCGTCCTCAGAAATAGGTGAATTGGCTGCAGAGGGAAGTGTGTCTGCAACCAGGTCACTCACCCTCGCCGCAGCCCACAATCCGAGTTCGCCAAAGAATTCTTCTGGGTCATCTCCTTGCCACCGTTTCAAAGTGGACCACAGCTTACGAGCGTCGCTTCCAACACGCAGTATCTCCTTCATGTGAGGTGCGTACTCATAGATCGCCTGTCAACACCGCAGATATGGTCAGCCTCTTCGAGCAGATTGTATAAATACGGCAATCATCACAAAAGAACTTGGTGGACTTACATTCACGAACTCAACGGCGTGTTCCTGATCCTGAACGCGCCGCTCCGGCTCCAGCTCCACGTCCGGGCGGGTGTACACTGAAGGCTTGCCCCTCTCACCGACGAACAACTTGAAATCGCGCCCATAAATCAAGAAGTCGACCTCGGACAAGATGGCCGGTACAATGCAGCCCGTCTCCCAGTCATACACGGAGTTGAGCATGAGGTCCCCCGTCTGCTCATCCACATAGACCGACATGTTGTGGATGCCGAAGTCATCGTGTTGGAGGACCAACCGATACAGCGCGTCGTCGTTGTCGCTTTCCGCCGGGAGAATCAGGGGTATGAGGCGTAGGAGTGACTGCTTCGCAGCGAACGCCCGTGGGCCCACGGTCTGTTTGTCCACCGCCCACCCGATGCTGTCGCCTACGTCTCCGATCAGCGCTTCGACCTTGGCCTTGAGCATCGAGATGCAGAAGTCTCTGGTTGCCGCAGGCGGGAGCGGGAACATCTTGGGCATCCATTCCACGGGCTGAAAGCTGGTCCACAAGATCCAGTTGGCGACAAAGGTTGTTGGCAATTCCTTGTTTAGCAATGCTGCACGACTCTTGGCTGCCTGGGTGAGGAGCGAACTCTATCTCAAAAGGTTTGGTTAGTATTAACTCGGTAAATTCGGTGCAAGCCAATGGCACTTATGAGGTGCACACTAACTCCCCATCAAGTAAGGTAATCAATCACACCGACCTTCTGATGCTTGCTCAATACCCGCCAAAGGGGTTTGTTGTCCTTGGACATTTCGAAAATCATGAGTCGTCGGCCGCTGATACTATCCTTTGGAAGCTCTTCGTTTGGCCCTTTAGACTGTATGGCGTGGCGGAAGTAGATCAGGCGCGAGGTCGGGATGCCGACGGTGTCTTCAAGAAGATGATACACAGCGGCCTCGAACTCGATAAGATTGTGGAGCCAAGTCTCAGAGTAGCCATCGTAGTTCGGAACGTTCATGTCAGCCCTCGACAGACGCGCAAGCACCTCTCGCTGGTCGGAGAGTTTTATCTGAAAGCCCTGGAGACTCATCAGAATCAGTCAGCAATGTGGGCAAGGCTCACACTGAGATAATGAACGGCAAGGAGTACATACGTAGTGGTTTGCGCCGTTGTGGACTTTTGGGATGTCGATAATTGTACCGTGGGCATGGTCCTCAACCTCACGAAACAACAGCTCGACGTCCCACACGTTACCAAAAGGGCTCCTACCATCACGCACCAGGGTAAGCAGGTCTTTGCCGTCCCATTTGGTACCATCTGGCATAAGTGGCCATGGCTCGCACCGGGATTCTTCTCCGACGCACGCTACGGGACGAAGAGTCGGCAGGTCCTCGGCCATAACCGGTTTCGTAACCATGAGGCAGACACAACGGGACTGTAATCATAACAGTCTAGAGGTTTTTCTCTTAGGTCAGGGATCTCCTTTTCTCTGTTCTTACCAATAGTGGGACTTTGCATACACTTGGGCGCAAGCTGTTATGTCGTCGGCGAGCTTGTAGACGGAGCGACGTCAATGGGTTCTTTGTAGAGCAGCAATATTGAGTTTTTCTCCTAAAGAAGGAGTCCTTTGATGAACGGAACTGGCTCTGGAGGGGAAAGCTTTTATATCAAGAGCAACGACGGAACTAACAGATGTGTTTGTGCTTCGTCACATCTGTGCCTGATTCAATACGGATGCTCAGTGATGAGCGGACACGTGGCTCACAGAAAGCGATGAATACATAGTGTTCACTCAATGCCTGCAACAAGGCCTTCGAAGACAAATTTCAGTGCAATAGGATGATTTTCATCTCTTGATGCAACATGGCTTTCATGGAAAACATCCCAGACATGTTGTCTGCGCCCTCAAATCCTGCCGTAATTTTGAAGACAGAAGTCGGCGGTAGAGTTAGAGATGGGCGTGTCATATGCGGGGCATACATGTGTTCCCTCGCTGTTGAACAGCTCTCCTTTGGCCACGGTTCAGAAATACGCTTTTCATGATATATTAGACCAAGATTTCGTTCAGCTAAGTCCGAGGACAAGATTGTTGCTATTCTCCAGGTGAGTAAACAGCATCTTGCGACGACATGAAGAGGATATCGAGTCTATGCATCCAGGTCATGTTCTCCGGGCACGTGCTTGCATTTTTTCTGCAGTGCAATCCGATTGGATCTACTGGTATTGCGGTTCCATATTCTGATCATATATAACATTACGAACACAAGCCATACCACGTGCACTAGCGGCACTTGGCCTTAACGTTCCTGTTCCAAATATATTAATACATCGTGTCGGGGTGATAGATCGCAGACCCATCTTTGGTGCCAGGAACCTCATGTTCTGGCCCAGCGGTTCGGCACGTTTCCTGTGGTTTGATCGACAAAGCCAGGGGGGTCGATCGATGTTCGTTACCAAAACAGTATCCCAAAGGAGGTCCAAGACCTTCTTGGCGAGATTATAATACCACCTACTCGCATTGATCTACAGCGGATCAATGTGGTTGAATTAAGCTCGACACGTGAGATATTGAGGTGGAATATGGTACGGGGATATGAAATTGATGCGACTACGTGGATAGAAAAGATTGGCGAGGCGGTGATCACATTTGATGGCAACAACTTGAAGAGCGCAGTTTAAGTGAGAACATCGAGAATGGTTATTTACAACTTCGGTCGCCTAACTATGGAAAAGGTGGTAGGGAATGAAGCTATGAAACGGCCTCGCTGCGGTTTTGAAGGCCGGTTGCGGCTGATGATAAGATAAGCTTATGTGAATATGTACCCGCTTTTCTGTCTCCAACATCCAACAACAAACCCTTCCAATTCACCAACCACAGCTCAGAGGGAGCCGACCACAAGCCATTTAACCGCGGACCAGGGTGAGGCCGTAGGTGGACAGGATCTCGTTGACGGGCTGGAAGTAGGTGGTGCCGCCGGAGGCGCAGTTGCCAGAGCCTCCCGAGGTGACACCCTGGGCCTGGCCACCGGTGTAGAAAGAACCGCCAGAGTCACCGGGCTCGGCGCAGACGTTCGTCTGGGTGAGGCCGGTGACACGGCCCTCGGCGTAGTTGACGGTCGCGCCCAGGGCACGGACGGTGCCGCAGTGGACGCCGGTGGTGGAGCCGGATCGGCAGATGGAAGCGCCAGTTGCGGAGGCGGTGCTGCCTGTGACGGCGATGTTGGTACCACCGTACGCGTAGACGATGCCCTGGAGGGTGTGGCCGCTTACAGTGCGGATGTAGCTCATGTCGGCGCTGCCGGGGAAGACGGAGCCCGAGAAGGTTCCCAGGACGGTGCCGGAGCTCGTGGTGGCGGAGTTGCCTACGCTACCGCAGTGGCCGGCCGAGACGAAACCGGTGGTGACGGTGAAACCGACGGAGCATCGGCCCCCGCCGATGTAGTAGGGGTCGCCGCCGCGGATGGTGGCCATGGTCTCGGGCATGTTCTCGACGGTGCGGACCTCGTACTCGCCGGCGGCGAGGCCGACCTGCTGGGCGAGGGCCTCGGCGTGGGCAGTGCTGCCGGAGAGAGCCTCGAGGACGAGCTTGTTGGCGGCCACGTCGACGTAGTAGGACGCGATGCCAGCGGCGTCGGCGTTCTCAGTGGCAACGAGGGTGGTGGGCTGGTCGATGTCGATGCTGTCGAGGGCTGCCTTGGCCTCCTCGAGCTTGGAGGCGCTGTTGGCAACGATGACGGGGGTGGCACCGGCAGCGGTGATGTCGGCGGCCAGGGCCTCGTCAGTGACGGCGACGTTGAGGGTCTCGCCGTCCTCGGATGTCCAGGCACCGGCGAAGGCGCTGCCAGTCGAGGCCTTGAGGGTCTCGATGGTCTCAGCGGCCGCGATGTCGCGGGCAACACGAGCGTGAGCCTGCTCGCTGTCCAGTCCCAGGTCGCGCTTCATGGCGGCCACGATCTCGGGGTGCAGGTTCTCCGCGGCCTGGGTGGGGGCACCGTAGGCGACGGGCAGGACGGCTGCCAGGAAGGCGATGAACTTGGTCAACTCCATGTCGAAGGCGGTATGAAGACAACTGGTAGGGACAAGAGACGGCGATGATGCAGAAGCTGGATGTGAGGCAGGACGAGTCGATGCTACTGCTGCTGCTGCTGCTAATACAAACTCCAAGACGAGAGGAGGACATGAACTCTTATATATGTTGATCCCGACTCCATCATCGTGACTCTCACCACGTTCCTGTTGCCGCCGACTAAGTGACGGAGCCCACATCAGAATAGCTTCCACCCCATCTCTCCTTCCCAATCTGCCCCAATCCGTTCGCCACGATGTCACCCAGGTTTCGATAGTATCGGCAAGTCGAAACGCACAGCAAAGCCTCCTACATCTGCGGCGTTGCAGCAACAGAGGTACGGCACCGTCCCTAAAAGGCAGCTTTGAAGATATGGCATACTCCCTGCACGACAAGCCGGTACATACCTGGCCTAATGGGAAGGAGAAGAGGCAGCCAAGAAGCCAGCCAAGAGGCTAAACGAGAGCTTCTGATAGATAAGGTGCGGCTGCAACTCAACGCCAGCTCTCCTCGTGACATCGGTCAACACGCCAAGTCTTCTCGAGGTCATCGGCACCGGATTCGGGGCTTATCTTCAAACACGGCAGGCCGTCAAGATAATGTGCTGCTTGGCCCGTGTAAGTGTCCATGGATAATTCTGGGCCCTGGCCGACAGTGGACACACTCGGGCGATCGCCCCTCCAAAAGGATCCGGCCCGTGACGATGTGGCGGCGATCGCCGCACGCGGGGTGGCGAAACAAGCAAGCAAGTCAACTACATGTCTGCATGTATGTAATCCAAATACGGCTCCCTATTTGGATGGGCCCGAGGTGGTGCTACCGACACCCGCGTTTCGACACTACTTAGGTTTGCGGAGAAAGTTGCAATTATCCGGCCGTTGGTAATAACAATCCACTCATGTTAAGCTTAAATGGCTGATGCCACCCAGAGGTCACACAGGCGGGCTGGCGGGCAAGGCGGGCAGGATCACGGCACTTTCTCAGCGGCGCGGGTCGTGACCCGACGCCTGCAAGGGGCGCGGCATGCGGAGTCCTTCTGGATCGGTTCAATCGCCGGGAGTCATCTGCCGTTGGATTGGCCAGTGCCGGATCCTCTGGGGAAGATTGGCCAGCAGCAGGTGTATCTCGCTGTCGTATTTAGCCAAGACGTTGGTGATAAGCGCTTGTGGACGGAGGCTACCATCGTTACCGGGTTAGGCAGGTGAGACCTCAGGAACGCACCCATTACTACGCGGTATCTAATACGTGTATACGGACAGCTACGACCGCGTCTAGAATTCTCCGGCACTCGGGAGGTCGTACAAAGTCAGCCCGGGAATAGCTACCCGAGGAGGGGCGCGTCGCTTGCGGGGCCCCGGGGAGGCTGCAGAGAGGCTTGCTTTTGGTGGCTGTGAGTGATGTGATTGCTGCAAGCCATGCCATGTGTGTGTTGTTGGCCATGCCGAGCACCAGGTCACGAGTCACGACGGCCCCGACAATCCCTGCCACAATCTGAGATGTGGCTGGCAAAAGAATATATGCCGTACAGTACCAAACTAACTTCAGAAGTGGAGCCTCGTGCTGCCACGTACATTTTAGTGACATTGGCAAGTCTCCCCAACTTCCTTTATAAGCGCTATGTAGGGACCTGTCAGGTCAGACGATGTCAAGAGGGTCGCATTAGTCTTCTGCGAGCTTATATGCCAAGCCCGCCACCACGGGCGGAGAGGGTGGGATGGAGCTTGCTAGAAAAGGTAGGTAAGATGGACAGGAGTTGTGGAGATATTGAAGTTTGAGTTAATCAGGGCCAGTCACATGATGTAGTGCCGACCTCACCAATTGCCCGTCAAACCTGCTGGTATTTCTTCGGTGCCCGAGGAACGGACTGTCAAGGGTAGATTGTGGTAGAGCTTGTGGCGAGGAGGCTACGAGGTTTGAGGGCGCTGAACATGCCTTGCCCAGACTCCTCCAATTTATCATTAATGGGGCTTCCAACAAAGTGAGATTGAGTCAGAGTTCGTGCTTGGAAGCAGCGAGCACGTCATACACCATACGTTCCTGTCCACCTGTTGACCCACTGGCATGTTGCTGTTACTCATTCCTGTCCACGGTTTGGCTGGGTTTAAGCTTCAGAGTTCTCGTGCTCTCCTTGTCTTTAAAATCTCAACTGGTCTGGCAACGGCTTTGGGTTGGACAACTTGAATATTTGGATAATATGCCTATTCATCAATGTTTAATATCGAGTTGATTTCAGCACCAGCTTTAAGGCTTAGGGTGGTTTCGTTTCTAATCCCCACATATGTAAAACATATGCGGCGCCTTCATACAGTGGTAAACGCTCAAGACCCAGCGTTTAAAAAAGAAAATCACAGTACCATTAACAGTACAGAGACAATACAGTACTTTAAGGCTTAATTTTACAGTTCTACTTGGTCTTTCCAGGTGATGATACCCAGGTAGTGTAAGCGGACGTTGAAGACGCTTAAGTCGAAGACTTCTTGTGCGAAGAGCTTTAACCTCGAATGTGAGTTTGACGCAGGCTCTACTAATGGGAAGAAAAGCACTGTGGTGCTGAAGATGTTTCCAACGCTTGTTTCCGATTTAAATATTATGAAATGCTGGGAGCATGTCCTCTTACTTCATGCTCGTAGATGCCTATTCCAAACTGCAATTACTTGGGTATTTGGGGACTTAGGAGGTTTTGGTCGTGATATAGTCTGAAATTGATGCAGTCGACGTCGCAGAGAAACCAGTAACAAACCTCAAGCAGGCCAGCCATCGATTAAATTCTAGCATACACGATGCATAGTACACGTCGACTCGTAGAAACACCGTTTTGTGCTGTATGTCAAATACCACGGCATCCCTAATCTAACGATCGAGATCTACATGAAATGACTCCCTGATTCTTTCACCGTAAGTGTAGAACACCACTGGCGCCGGAGCAAGCGCGACAGCGAGGAACGCAAACACCGATATGCCCCACCCATATCCTAAAGCATCAAACAGCGAAGGTGCCAGCAAGGGCGTGATGCCTCCGACCACCGACCTAAATACTGCGCCAGCAGCAATGGCTGATGCTGCGTACTTTTCGAAGGAGTCGATGTAGTAGTTTTGGACACAGTTGACGATCAGGACCTGCCCGATTCCGTAGAACAGCGTGCTGCTGATCGTTGCGAGCCAGTGCGCTTCGGCCTCGACAGTCCATGCAAACCAAAATAGAGAGGCAGGCACGAGGATGGCGCCGATATTCGCCAGGGGCAGCCGAAACTCCGGTTTCGATATGTGGTTGTTCCGACGTGTCAGCGCGTTGTAGACGTCGTCGATGCGTGGCACGATGAGTCGCACCGCTATGAGGAATCCCACCCCGGGGAACAGATACATCAAACCCACTTGTTCCGTGTTGAACCCGTAGATGCCGCTATATATGGCTTCGAAGTTGGTGTACAGGCTGTACGTGGTGCCGAATATGAGAGCCTGATAGAGGCTCAATGTCAGGACGATGGGTTGGACGAATATCCGCACCGGCCTTGAGAATGCGGTGGCGAGCCTGGAGGACAGGGGGCGAGTGTCTTGGCCGGCGAAGCGATATCTTCCCTGTCGGCCTCCGTCGCTCTCGAGGTCTCGCATTCGTTTGGCGAGGATGACTGGGGCGTAGGTTTCTCTCAGAAAGAAGAATCCTGCGAGTGTATTGACTCCGCAGACGATGGCCAAGACCCAGAATATCCACCTCCACCCCAGCCTTTGGACTATTAGACCACCGAAGAGAGGTCCAATTGTCGGGCTAATAAAGTACGATCATCAGTGTCGATCTACATTGAGTCATCAGTTAGTGGGACTCACCCCAGCAGCGGACCAAGCAGGTACCACCCATACACGCCCGCTCTCTCATGAGGCTCAAACATATCACTGATCGTCCCGCCGCCATTTGCGATGCCAACACTGCCAACAGCACCTGAAAGCACCCTCATGGCGATCAAAGTCTCCACGTTGGGGCTCAGCGCCGTGGGAATCTGGAGCAGCGTGAAGGCCGAGAAGCACAACAGGTACAGCGTCCTCCGGCCGAAGGTCTCAGACAAGGGCGCAAGGACAAGGGGTCCGAATCCCAACATCACAGTGAAACACGTGGTGGCACCTATGACGACGTTCATTGTGGTATCGAGGTCTTCCGCGATGGAATTAATTCCCGGCGTGAACATGGAGCTGGCGAGTGGACTGAGGACTGGGAGAAGTATCAGCGAGCTGCAAGCTCCGGTGTCTTGGAAGCGTGCGTACTCGCCATCATCGCCACGACTGCGATGTTCGTGAGCTTCTTGGACCGTGACCACGCCCTGGGGTTGTCGTCATCCTCCTTGGAGAACTCAATGGTCTGCGGTTCTTCTTCTCCATCTCGCTCCCTGTCGTGCTGCAACAGCGGCGATTGTTCATCACGGTTCGACATCACTTCGCTGCCCAGGTGTCGAATAATGGCAAACTTGAATGTTATTATGTGAGGAGGTTGTCTACGACCTTTGATTCCCATAAGAGTTGAGAACGCATTGGCAGCAATATTAGGCGGCTGAGAATAAGATCAATGACGCAGGCTTACACTATAGTGATCCAAGGCTCGACTGGGGTTAGGGCCACACGACGTAGTAGTAGTACTTACGCAGGGGACAGGACGCTGATCCGCTAAATCCTTGCGCTAGGCAGGCCAATTATACAGGTTTTGTTTTTTTGCGGGCTACACAGGTACACCAAGTGCATGTGGTACGAATTTGAGCTTTAATCTAGAGTAAATTTTGCGCGTGTGTAGGGTAATACGAAACCTTGGAGACCGCTCGCTCCCCAAGTCAGTTCACGGAAATTCCCCGGCTTGAACTTGGCCCCCTCCTTGTTCGGATGTTTCATAAACTCTCTGAACGGATCACCTCTTCTCCCACGTCAGCGGACAGCGTTCAGGATGTAACATTTGCAAGAGCAGGACAGGGGCCGAGTCCGTCTCGATCTGGTCCAGCACCCTCTCCCTGGCATCCTCGGCCGTTTCGCCCTCCGCAAGGACGGGCTTGACCCGCCATTCCCGAAAGAGCGAGGCCATGACCGCGACGAACTCGACCTGGGAGAACTTCCTGCCGACGCAATCGCGTGGGCCTCCTGACCAGGCGAGGAAGATGCCTTTCCGCGGGGTGATGAACTCCTCTCCGTCCAAGGCTTGTGCTGAGGTGCCGCTCTGGGTGGGCGAGCTGATGAATCGCGAGGGTCGCCATTCGAGAGAGTCGGTGCCCCAATACTTGGGATCTGTTTGCATGGAGGAGTAACTTGGGACGACCATTGTCTTTGGTGGCAAGACGAGGGTCTTGTTTCCGATGACAAGAGACCTCGGTAGGTTTCCGTCGATGATTTTGGACGTTGGGACAGGCGTATATAGGCGCAGGGTCTCGTACATTACTGCAAGACAGCGCTTCAGCCGGGTGGAGTCAGAGGAGGTCCACTCCTCCGGCGGGCGCTGCCCCATAACGTGGTTGATCTCCTCGCAGACCCAGTCTTGCACGCCTGGGTTCACAGCTAGGAAGTAGAGCGCGAAGGTGAAGGTGTGAGCCGTGGTGTCATGGCCGGCAAAGTTGAAGGTAAACATGTTGCCGTAAATCTCGCTCTCCGTGAGACCACCGAGTCGTGCGTCCTGGGATGCCCGGACCAGCGAAGCCATGAAGTTGCGGTCGGTCTTCTTGCCTTCTGCGACAAATCTCTTTTCTTCTTCGTAGACCTGTGTCATGTGATTTTGGAAAGAAATACATGCCTTATCCAGCCGTTGGAGCTTGCGAGGGAGCCACGAATGAGCAAGGGTCTTCCTGCCGAGGGCAAAAATGAGGACACAATTCTCTAGTATCATCTTCAGCGCGTTTTGATAGCTCATCCCCCCAGACGACTCGGCAGCTTCGCTCTCCTCCTGGCTTTGGAACTTGGAGGATCTGCCGAAACCAGCCCTTGACATGACGTGTAGGGATAGGGTGCGAAGATCATCAGCAGTAGTCTGAATAGCCGGCTTCGACGTCCAATATTTAAGGATGTCATGTGCGACGGTGACGCTTTCAGACCAAACAATAACGTTATTCTGGTCATTGAATGACGATGCCGTGATTCTGCGATGTTTCTGCCATTGGGTGCCTTGGGCCTAGAGATGTCGTTAGACCCGATCCTCGTGCGACAAATAACTGCATGGGTTCTGGAAGACCAGGGACGGTAGATCACGGTTAATTTTCGAGTGCTCACCGTGGAAATGTTCGGACCAAATACATCAAGGATGGCTTCAGCCGGTTAGCTAGAGATCTCACTGTGGGATGTTTCGTTGTGCGTAGCTCACCCGTGACAGACGTGTCGCGAGGGAACTCATTTGCCCGTCGCAGAATATCGGAAACAAGATCCGGGTCTGCAAGATAGAGCCAAATATACCCGTACGAAACTAGGACATAGGCATCACCCATCTCATGATGTGAGGAATATCTATCAGGAACCTCCCAACCCCTGAAACTATATCTCGTAAAGCTGTTGTTCCCCAGACCAAACGGAAGACGTTTGACGAGCGAGACAACCTTGCGGTCAACCACCAGCCAGAAGGGATTGACATGGTCGATCAAAAGAATGCGGATTGGCAAGCCGAACTTTAGCGCTCTCAGGTAGTTGCGGAAGAGGCAGACTCCGGAGTATAGGAGCGTGCCTCCCAGCAATGCCAGGATGAGGCTCAAAGCAGCCGAAAGGAGAGCCATACCTTTTGTAGCATACGAGTGTGGGACTCCGTGCCGTACACAAAATTGCAATCAACTCCGATCTTTGAGATCTGAATGTATATCTGGGCTATGGGGAATAAAAGAAGTCTGCGTCTTCGACAAGTTCCTTAAACGGCAAAAACATTGAAGGAGCTCGCTTAAGATAATGTTCAAAGGAGCCAACTAGCGTTAGAGTAAGACTCGGATCGAGTACAGTAAGCCTCGCTAAGCCTCTCATCCTGTAATTCGTCGCTCTGGGCCTATCGCGATCTTGACTTGTGCAGAATCCTTCGTTCCACTTCGCATGCCAGGGACCTTTCAAGACACCAATCCTACCCATACAGCATCCCGCCTCTCCATCCTTTGGCTTAGATCCACTCCACAATTCGCATGGGCATAAGCAATCGCTTCTGAAAAAGGCAATTTAGCACAATTAGTGTACAATTTCAAGCTTTTAGTCTAGGCCATTCTTCCCGGTCCCCCTCGCCCGGGTTGTCGGTTCGCACGGCTTTCCCAAGGCATCGGGTGTCGTTGATACTGGGCATTTTGTCTCATACGTGGCTGTAAATTCAAAAGGTCTGTATGACAGTCACATTTCATGGCTTTTGACATTTCTAATGACCCTCAGGACTTGTGCTTCTTCAGTCTCTCTAGCATGTGACAGCCACTGATCGGACCGCGCCGATTTGGTGCCGGCCACAGCAGAACTCAATCGATTTGGAGTCTTGTTGAGATTTTGAGAGTTCATACGGGCTCCTCTTTGTTCGAAACTTTGTGTCCATCATCAAAATGATCAGCCGGGATGGCCTGCTTCTCAAAGCCACGGTCAGCAACATCAGGGTGCCGCCTATCCCACCACAACATCCCCAGCTGCACACAAATCGACGCCGCCGTGAACGCAGTCACGAGCGGGAACCCGATCGGATACCTGGGCGAGTCGGCAACGCGCCACGCCCGCAGCGGAATGGTCGCATGGCCGACGTACACGATGGTGACGGTGATGGCCACGATGATGGACCTCGCCTCGGGCTCCTTGCGCAGGATCTCGCCCATCCACGCCATCAGGCTCGGCGCGCCGGCGTTGGTGGCGTAGGTCAGGAAGTAGAAGGTCAGGACGGCGGTGCTGTTGGGCGGCCAGGCGCACAGCACGATCAGGCACACGCCGAGGGCGCACGCGGACCCGATGCTGATCTGCCACCGCCAGTGCTTCCAGTCCGAGAGGCCGTTGAACACGAGGCTGGTGACGATCTGGAGTGCGTAGCCGCCGAGCGGGATGATGTTCACGTGGTAGGTGTCGTAGCCCAGGCTCTCGAGGTAGAGCACGAAGTACGAGTTGGCGCGGTGGGACCAGGCCGCGAGGGCGAAGGCGAAGAGGAAGAAGTAGGTGATCGGGTGGACGATTATGTGTCGGAGCTTCTTCCTCAGCACGGAGGCGGGAATGCGGACTGTCGTGTTGATACCTGACTCCCCCATGCGCAGCTGGGCAAGCCGCCTCTCCGCCGGGGTGAGCCAGAGGGCTCGGGTGTTGGCTGGTGAATCCGGGATGGTCAAGAAGCCGAGCAGGCCTTGGCCCACGGTGATGGACCCGGCGATAATGAATAACCACTGCCAACCTCTCAAATCGTGGACGCCATTCATGTTGGTATATAGGGTGGCCTGTAGCGCACCGAGGAACATGGCCCCAGCGACGTCGGAGACATTGAAGAATGCGAGGCGGAGCGCGAGCTCGGTTGGAGTATACCAGTTAAAGATGAGTGACACCACGCTCGGCCAAAAGGCGGACGAGAAAAGGCCTAGGAAAAAGCGAAGGCCATACACTGTCTGAGCGTTGGGAGCCTTATATGTGAAGAGGACAAGGAGGCCCCAGGTGATTTCGCACAACGGGAGGAATATCGAGGGCCGGAACTGTAATCCTTGTCAGTTCGTCCTCGTTCCGGAAGACACCCTGAATCCCGGCGGGACAGCACGCCTGCACTCACCCTGGTCTGGATAAGCTGCCCAGGGACAAGACCCAACGCATACCCGATCGAGAAGAACGTGGTGAACATGACAAGCTCGTTGCCGTAGAGGCCAAGAGCCTCCCGCATGCCCGAGACGTAGGCCTGCGTTGTTGCCGATTGGTCCATTTCTTTCATCAGGCCGGCGACGAACATCCAGAGAAGGAGGAGGCAGTCCAGCTTAAATACCAACACATTTCTTCGATTCCTGAAGTACGGAATGACCTTGGCGATATACTTGAATGCACCCTCGTTAGGTGCCCCTTGCTCTAGATCAGACACGGGCAGAACGGAGTCATTGCGCTCCGTACCCGTCTCGGAGACGTCAACGCCTGCATTCTGAAAGCCCATGATGGCTATTTTACAGGTTGCGTGAGGAGAAAGAGGGACGCAGGGGGGAAAGACCAGCCCGATTTGTGTCTTATGCAGCCACAATCAAGTTATTAAATATGACCGGCCGCGGGTATAACTTCCTCAAGAGCTTAATGTCAGCTTGATACGGCGGCATCTTTTTAGTCGTCAAATCCCTAGTTAAAGCTTGGCACCCCACAAGTTCTGTACCAAACTGGAATAAGGCCCCAGTTATGTTCAAGTTGACGACAAATCTCGCATGTGAGGAATGAGAATTTGTAGATTGCGTGACAGAGTCGCAGAACATCGACATCTCTTGGCACGGACGTGGGGATTGTTATGAACGCCCAGGCACGCACAACACTTGCTGAATGAGGCATTCAACTTTGAAGCACTCCCAAGTTGCCATAGACTATGGTTTTCCGGTGGGAATATGAAAAGGATCAGTCAACCCAAGTGCCAGGCATTTTGTCCGAAGGCGGTACCTCCCCAGGGTGCGCTTTCTTCCATTTCCTGGCTTGTCGCCTAGCAAAGCGCCTGTCCCTGATTTCGATTGCCTGGTTACATGTTCCCGCAAGGACATCATCCTCACCCCATTCAACGTCTATTGGGGAAAGCAGGAAAGGAAAACAATAGTCGGCCCAAGAGGTATAGCATGCATGATGCTTCCAGCCCTTCAAGTTGAGAATGAGTCTCAGGCGAATCATCCTTGGTCTGCGTGTAAATTCGATGCCAAGATGGGGAAACTCGCCCAAGACTTCAGCGATGCTGCTTACCCGCGGCACTTTCCATCGCCATGAAGGCATCGGCAGACCGTCCAAGTCGAGAACGACTATTTTCTTCTTCCTCGTATTCAAACTTACACAAAGTCCGAATTTCTTCATGATCTTCAATTCAGTTGCGACATAGGCCACGAGGTCAACTTCGCATGATTTTAGCATCTTTAACCAAGAATGCGATCTGTCGTCAGCTTCACAAGGGTGATCTGCTCGGCTCAGAATTCGCGTGTATCCTGATCTGTAGGTTCCGCAACGCTGATGTATATCAATACCTTGATCAATCAGGTAGCGAGCAGCCGGGATCCAGTCGGAAACAACGCCATAGTTGAACATGTTCTCCACGAGACGCTTCCAGGCGCAACGAAGGAACTTAACGTGATTGTTTCCGAGGGATTTCATGAACACGTTCAAATATCGGGTGAAGTATTCGGGTTCAGTACCGTTATCCAGTAGATACAGCACGTCCGTTTCCAGCATGCATGGGGTTCTGACGGACAAGAGTATGTCTGCAACTTCAGACGCCCCTGAAAGATGAGTTCTCCTAACCTTGAAGGGAGGAAAAGAAGCGCTACGGAATGACCATTAGTGGACTGGGTTGAAATTCAAAAGAGTGAAAAGTAGCGTACCCTTGCTCAAATTCGTGACGAAAGTCATGTTGCAACAGATATCTGCACCCGTTGGCCCATTTCGCGGACACCGCCAGCTGGGCTCAGTCAGCATCATCGAAGCATCCATGGACGGTTCATCCATGCTAACGCAGAACACATACAAAAAAAAGGTTCAAATCCCGATCAGAATGCCTCAAAATGCTGTATAGTGACAGCTTTCGCTTCGAGATCAGTTTATGGAGCTTGTCCACGTCACTCCCGTGCGTCATTAGCTGCCAAAGCCGGAGGCCTAGCTTGGAATTCAACTCAATGATATGGACCACATTGAGTGCGTATGATGGAGTCCCCATGCCATGAGCGTAGTAAATGGTGAGCTCCTTCGACGTGTATGGCAGTCGAAAGGTGATGCGTCCTTCTCTGTGGGCTATATGGTTATCGCCATCACTCTCATCGCCTCCGTTCCAAGTATCAGATGTGACCCAGGTGATACCACCCAGGTATCTGAATGTGCGATTCCGCTTTCTTGGAGTTCGGCGGATCTCCTGGGCCATATGGTATTGGTGAGGTGCCGAGTCCTCTAACGCCATAACCGGGGTTTCCTGAGGCTCGAGTTCATTCATATTGCTAGGTATTGAAGGTAGCTGTTGTTGAATCGATGGCAAAGTCCTGTGGCTAGACATTAGATCCTGGCTCTGTTGATACCTGGCATCTGGACTTACCACATATCTACTAGTATGAAAAGCTCGAGGTCTGAGATGGCGCTGTTAATCTCTTGGACCAGGGAGTTGAGCTTTTCCTTGCGAAGCACAAGCCTGAGGCGAGAGCTCGTGCTGAACTTGGATTGCGGGATCAGAAGCTTCGAAAGAATTTGCTCAAGCTCTTGTGTCTTGGCCAAACACTGGGCTAGACTCGTTGACAGGATGTCCAGGGAAGGCGACGATGAGCAGTTTGGCATGCTCGCTCTCCGCTCCAGGTGCCCGCCAATGAGTAGGCCCAAGGTCTGCAGCTTCGTCAACCGTTCAACAAGCTTCCTGGCCTCCTTTGGGGCCGACTTCACTTCCTCCACGGCCGTCTTCACCTTGGATGCTGTCTTGGCCAATTGAAAGAAGAAACCGACGATCCCAACGACCGCAGAGGTCACTGACAAGGGATCCATTGCGGGCGGAAGAGGTGCTCCAATTAGATGATAGACCCTGCTGCTTCGATACTCGAGTACCTCTCTCCCACATGAGGCAAGCGAAGTAACCAGGCGCCAGTCACTCCGCGTGGCGCGCTTCGGTGTAGGTCAAAGGAGTTGAGCTCCGATGTACACCCAGAGCGTATTCATAAGTGTCGCTGCACGGTGGAATAGAAGACTAAGGAAGTGTCCAAAGAGGCATTGTAAAATCTGGCCGGTGTATGATCAAGGCTACGAATAAACGAGGAGGAAGCCCACATTTGCTACCCAAAGTTGGTGGGATTCAGCCCCCAGGACAGCCCGACCAAGCACGTCAGCACACCATCTTGGTCGAACCCAGTCCTCATTCACCGCAGATAGCAGAACCAAACCCCACCCACACAAATGGCCAGCAGGGCAGGGCGCAGCACCCGCCTGCCCGCATGCGCGCGCCAGCGCATGCCAGATCTCGGCTGAGCAGCAGGATGTCAAGCAGCTTTCAAGTCGAACAAAGGCTTGTCAAATTTGATCTCCCCTAGGGATAATTTCACATCAAGACCCAGATCACCTTCTAACTCGATCGTATCTACTGACCAATGGAGGATTCATCGGGACGGGTGATGTGTATGGGGAGGCGTTGATTAACGAAACCACCCGCAGGGAATAGTGGGAATGCGGATGTGGCGATGCTGATGCTAAGTCCAGCTCTCGATAGTTCCCTCCAAAACGAGCCTGATGCCGCCTCAGCCACAGCGACTGCCTGCCTGCCTCTAGACTGTGCCATCTACCATGCCGGAAGTTTCCGTTCTGCAAACATTTGAAGCAATCCAGCGCAGTCAACGCCGGCAGTTTTTGTAAACCAATCCATTCAGCTTGCGTGCTACATAGGGTATCCGCTCTCCATCACCATCCATCCATCCACCTCAACCTCAGGGCTGGACCGCTGACCGGCTCCCAACACAACACGAGACGATACCATAGGGGGGTAGGATTAAAGCAGGCAAGCGACTACGCCAGCAAGACCAAGGCACAACAACAAGGCAGATCATCCTCCAGAAAACCCAGTAGATAGCAGGAATGGGGTATACCAGCGCCGTACGAGGGCTGCCCACCCAGCAGGGGGGGGGCAGATATTAAGCCCCAATCAAACCAACAAGTTATATAAACTGTACCACCCACCGGCCACCGGGAGACACAACAAAAAGAGAGAGCACAAAGCCCACCGCACCGTTCTGTACCACGCCACGCCAGGATGCCCAACCAAGACGACAGAGAGAAACCGAAACCACGCAAGCACGCTTTCAACGAGCAGGCCCAGGCGTCCCAGGCAGCGGCCGCGGGCCCCCGATCTGCCGCCTCCCGGCGCCGATCCCCTGCGTCCCGCGGTTCATGTTGTCGCCGCCCGTATACCCCGCAAACTGGCTGACGTCCCAGCGCCCGCCGACGCCGCCGCCGATGCCGTCGACGCCGCCGTCGGCGTTGGTGCTGCGCGGCGCCTTGGCCGTCTGCTTCTGCGACTCCTCCCACTCGCGCTGCCGCTGCCTCTCGAGCTCCATCTCGCGCTCGAGCAGCGACTTGGACGCGAGCCCGCCCGCCTTGGCGCGCTGCGCCGCCGCCGCGCGCCGCCGGTCCTCGGCGTCGCGCTCCTCGGCCGAGGAGCCGATCTCGCGCGAGTAGGTGAGCTGCTGCGCGGGGGCCGCCGGTGCCGGTGCCGCTGTTGGGTTTGAGGGGGACGCCGCGTAGCGGTCGGTGGCGCGGCTCATCTGCGGCGAGGGGGTTGTCGACGGCGAGGAGGCGTAGGTCTTTGGGTCCGGCAGGGGCCGCGAGCCGGCCGTGTTGGCGCGGGACCGCGTGCCGCCCGACCTGGCTGACTCGCCGGTGCGGTGTGTCTTGACCATCGCTGCGGCTGCAGGTGGCGGGCCCGCCGCGGCGACCGCCGCCGGGTCGGGCAGCGGGCGGGACCCCTGGCGCGGCGGGGGTGCGGGCCGCTGGGCCAGTGGGGAGCCCGGGAGTGTGTATTCGTTGCGCGGTGGCGACATGGCGGAGCGCTCGTCGCCGCGGGCCCACGAGTCCTGCCGGCTCGGCTCGCCTGAGGCCGGGCGGGGCCGGCTGCGGGAGCGCGCCCTGGACTTGGCATCGGCGCTCTTGAGCCGCAGCCTGTCCTGGCGCTCGCGCTCGTACTGGGCCTCCCTCTCCCGCGCGAGCTCGAGCTCCTTCTCCAGCTGCTTGATCCGGCTGCTGTAGACCTCCTCGCCGCCGGCGGGGGCGCCCGTTGGCTGTTCGGCCTGGTATTGGCTGAGGAACTGGCCTTGTAGCAGTCTGGAGTCGCCCGACTTTCTCCTGGCCTTGGCTCGCTCCTGGGCCAGGCGCTTCTCGGCCTCTTCTTCTGCCTTGCGCCGCTTCTCCTCGGTGATCTTCCACTGGCGCTCCTCCTCATCCCAGCGGCGTTTCTCCTCTGCCGCCTTGCGCGCCTCCTGCTCGCGCTGGCGCTTGGCCTCCGCCTCCCAGCGGCGCGCCTCCTCGGCCCTCGCGCGCTCCTCCTCGGCCTCGAGCTCTGCCTGGCGCCGTGCCTCGTCCTCCTCGCGCTGCTTTTGCTCCTCGGCCTCCTTGGCCTTCCGCCGCTTCTCCTTCTCTGCGAGGCTGGGCACGGACGGACCAGCGCTAGTGATCTGCCGCCGCCCGCCAAAGGAGATGCCGAGGTTGGCCTGGCTCGCGCCGCCCATGTAGCCGTACTGCGCGATGTTCCACGCCGGCGACGTGGCGCCCTCATTGGCCTTGCTGCTCCAGCTGGAGACGGAGGGTGACTTGGGCCCGCTTGGTGTAGGGCTCTTGGCAGGGGACCACCGCCCGCTTGTGGAGTCTCCAGTCTTGGACGCCACCAAGGGCGGCCGGCTGCCGTATGCAGAGGATGCGTTGCTGGAGGTTGACAGGCCGCGGGGCCGTGCTCCTGGCGTGGGTGTTGGCGAGAGCGTGCCGCCGGCGGCGCCGGTCCTCTGGGGGCTCAGCCCCGAGGCACGGGGCCCGATGGCGGATGGGAAGGAGGCGGGGTTTGCCTTGTTGGCGGCGCGGCTGAAGGCGCCGATGCATTGTAGTACTTGTGCGGGATCCTTGGCCTCGTACAGGTCGACGGTGAGGAACATGTCGTGTTCTTGTAGGTTGAGTGGCGGGCCTTTGCAGGCGCGGAGGAAGTGTGAGATGTTTTCCATCTGGACGAAGGGCATGGCCGAGGCCTTGAACCTGACGCCGGGGGGAGGCAGGACGAGGTTGACGAGCCTGTGCGGGAGAGTATTAGTTGGCTGTTGGCTGCCGAAGTCATGAGTGGGATTCTGTGAGACGTACTTGCACAGGGCGACGCCATCTTTCAGCGACTCGAGCAGGTCGCCGGACATTCGCTGGCCGAGGATGGCCTCGATCCACTCTCGCGCCTCGTTCGCAGCGGCCGGGGTGTACTTCTCCAGGCGGAGGCGTTTGAGGTCTCGATCCAGAGACATGGTGATGGCTGAGTCGAGGATTGTGCTGGGACTGGGAGTCGAGAGTTGCTTCTTCTTCTTGCACGCTCTCTCACCCCACCGAAACGGCAGGAAACGGAGATGACGGGCTGGCGGCTGTTTCGCAGGCTTACGTCAGTGGCCAGGCAGTCAGGCAGTGCTGCTCGGTCTGGCACGTCTTATTGGTGGCGCCGGGGGAGAGGGTTGTTTCGGAGGCGGATGGAGGAGAGTTGGAGAGTTGAAGAGTCGGAGAGTCGGAGAGTCAGTCAGTACTCCGTAGGTAGTCTAGAAGGTTAACAAACCAGGGTCGGTTTGTCGTGCTTTTGAAGACTGATGCGATGGCGACAAGGGCGGAATGTCGGGTGAAATGCCACGCGAACACGGGAGAGGGCGAAATTACGCTGTGGATATGGAAATTGCGAGCAATCCATGGGAGATGATTGCAGCATTGATCCAGCATGTTCTGAAATGTCCCTATACTAATGTCCCTATACTAGTGCCAGGCCAGGCCAGGCACAAACAATGCAGTCATGAGTGCAGGGCGGCATAATAATCATGGATGGGGAGAGTTGGCTGTCCCTCTCCCTGGCAGTCTCCTCCAGCCCCTCCAGCCCCTCCAGCCAGCGGGACCCCACCCTGCAGCGTGCAGCCCCCCCCCCCATGCAACAACACACAGGTCTGGGTCCAGGGGTCCAGGGACAAATAAACGTGCCCACGCTGCCTCGGGCGGATGGCTGGTCGATGCCCGACAAGGCGACGGTACAGGGAAGGATCCACCACGCAGAGGCTTCCTATTGGCCCCGTTGGTACTTAACGCGGCCTGTCGCGTGCAGGCATGGTCACTGACAGGCCATGACGCATCATGATCAAAACAGAGAGAGAGAAAAAAAAGGGCACTAACAATAGTTTCCATATTGCGCTCCTTGGATCCATCTCAGTGCCACATCACAACACTCACTCCCTGCCACACACCGACCGCAGGTGCCATGCCCCCGAAACAGATTTCACCTCTGTTGCAGACATGGTATAAGTGGAAGGCCCTGCGCCTGCCGTGGCGCAAACGTTTCCTCGTTGGTGAGTGAGAGACTCCAACTGCCCGACCCCATCACGAGAGCCAAGGCCGGGATATCACATCACAGACTGGCTGGGTATAACAACAACAACAAACTTGTTTCTAACCCATCCACCCATCCATCCTTCCATTCATCCCTACCACAGACACACACAGAAACACACAAAAATAAAAAACATAATAAAAAAAAGTACAGACCCAGACTAACAACCCCCAACCAGGCCTCGACCTCCAGGGCAACACATACTGGGAGTTCCGCGACGTCCGCGGCGACCCGGCGGACCCGCGCACCCGCTGGCGCCGCATCGTGCAGTACCCGCGCCGCGACACGCACTACGGCGAGGTAAAAGTCCCGCCCCAGTGGCACCAGTGGCTGCGGCACACGCGCGACGCCCCGCCCTCCATCCCGGAGCAGCACGCCGAGGTCCGCCGCCAGCAGCAGATGAGGGTGCTGGCCGCCGAGGCCGACGCCCGCTGGGCCGCCAAGCCGACCCTGTTGGATGCTGGTGGGCAGCCCGCTGCGCCTGCGCTTGGGGGCGGCGGCAGCAGCAGTATGAGCATGGTTGGGGAGGGGGGCAGCCTGGAGGAGGGGGGTGCCGCCGTGCCGGGGGAGGATGCTGGCAAGAAGGAGGACCCGTGGGGGCAGAGTAGACGCGGTGGGCCGAGCGAGGACTGGCAGCCGCAGGCTTGGTCGCCTCCAGCTCCCAAGAGGTAGAGCGTTGGCCGCCGTGTGTAGTATATAAATGTAAAAGCCATCTCTCCATGCTCCTCTGGCTAATATTGCCCCTTGATCTTTTGATTGTCATGACTGCCATCGGCTGGCTCTACCTGATTTTCAAACACCATAACTCCGAACATGGCAGGTATTCCCTTTCGCCTCTGCCAGAGGCCACCAAACGCCTTGCTGCTGTCACTACAGCTTCCCAGGTGACTCACAACCCATGAGAAGAACCGTTACTCCCTAACTGCCCTTCACAACCGCAAATACTGGCCAGGCCCTTGGCCATCGCACGGTAAGCTCTAGCAATGGGTGGTAGCGATATGCTGCCACAAACCACACACACTCTCTCTCTACATCTACTCTTCATCGTCGCACTCCATCTCGTGCTCCATCTTCAGGATCTCAACCCACGCCAGGAGCCTCTTCCCAGAGGCGCGCAGCATATCCTGCGCCGCCAGCTCGCCGTCCGTCCGGAACCGGCCGCCCTTCCTGGGCGCGCCCTTGTCGTTGCGGGCCGCGACGCCCTTCTCCACCGCGTGCTGCAGCGTCGGCGACCACGAGCAAAAGTCGAGCCGCAGCAGCGCCTCCAGCGCCAGCGACAGCTTGGCGTTGTTCTCGGCCGTGCGGTACGCGAACGGCAGGTAGCACCGCTCCATGATCCGCGTGCTGATGTCCTCGCGCGCGTCCACCTCCGGGTCGGCGTCGCTCGGCCGCGGCGCCGTGCCCGGGAGCAGGTACGGCATCAGGCAGCGGATGATGGCCACCAGGCTGTCCTTGCTGAGCGGCGTGTCGTGCTGCGCCAGGAACTTGGAGAACGCCACCACCGGCAGCTGCGAGATCCGCTCTGTGGTCTTCTCGTAGAGGTCCGGCAGGCTGATCACGCACGTTCTCGGCAGGTCGCATGCTGCCTCGGATAACTGTGACCGCGGTCAGTACGAGAGATCCGAGAACGGGAATGGGGGTAGGCACTCCTTGTGCATTAAATACGTACCAAGGCGAAGAGTCGCAGGCGGAGCGGTATCGTGTCCAACAATGACGAGCCTGACCACAGTGCTGTGTCGTTCTTGACGTCCATGGCTAGCACCCGGAGGTGTTCTGGGGTAGGTGGTTCCGATCCCCCTGTGGATGAATCGTCGTCGTAGTCGCCGAACTTGTCGTTCTCGAGGTCAACCCGGTCTCGCTTCCTCTTCTTGCTAGTCTTGGACGCAACCTTGTTCTCCCTCGTAAACACTTCCTTGAAGATGGCTTGTGATGAGGTATTGCCATCCGCAAACAAGGCGCTGATGATCGGCTTCAGGGCGCTGACCCGGCTATTTTTCGGCACCACATACGACACCAGCAGCGATTCCTGGAGGAGCTGGTACTCGTACTCGTCCTGGCAGCCTTCGCGCTCAAGGTCAAGCCTCTTTCTCTCCTTGTAGTCCGCCTCTAGCACATCGACCATGTATTCAAGCCACGGCTGCCACCACCGCCACCGGTGAGGGTGCTGTGCGCTGCAGTTGAAGGCCCAGCCGAGGACCCTCCAGAAGTCCTGGCCGCGAACCCATATGCTGCCCTTGTTGGCTGTCTTGCCGCGCACGAGGTCCTCGTCGCTCTCCACGTCGCCGCCGAGCCCACCAGCAGCGGCATTCTCGGAGCTGCGCCGCCGGCTCCCGCGCCCGCTGTCGCCGCGGAAGAGGAAGGCGTCGCGCAGGTTGGCGTTGACGGGGCCGACGGTGGCCAGGACGGTGCGCAGGTACGACAGGGCCAGGGACGAGACGTCGTGGGCGGCCGAGCTCGGCAGCTTGGAGGTGTGCTTGGGGTGGATGGCGAGCGTGGCCAGCACCGCCATCTGGGCGGGGGGCGCGACGCAGCCTGGGTGGTTGGTCTGCGCGTGGGCGGCGGGCGGGATGCCGTCGCATAGCAGGCTGTTCAACAGGTTGAGGGCGGCAGTGTCTTTTTTGCGTGTTGTCAGTTAGCATGCATCATGACAACACAACAGGAAGAGGATGGGAGATGGGGCTGTGCTCACAGTACTGCTCCTCCAGGTGGATGTGGCAGCGCAGCTTGAGCTCGCGCGGCAGAGTGACGGCATCGCGATAGACAGCCTTGGGCCGACTCAGGTCATCCCTCGAGTCGCCGGCCGGACTGCTAGGCTCGGTCACGCTGGCGCTGCCCGAGGTGCCCTCGCTCGCGGTGAGGTAATGCGACTCATTGGACGGTGGTGTCGGCGTCCGTGTCAACTCGGAGAGGGTAGATGTGGTTGGGGCCATGCTTGAATCGTCATGGCCAGAGCACATGTTCAAGGGCGTGTGCAGTAGGACGCGGGCAGGGAGTGACTTGAGGAATCGCGTCGCGGGCCCATGAGGCTGCGCTTCTGACGGGGGTGACCGTTGCTAACGTGCTAACGCGTGGCCTGTGGTAGATCGGTGTTAGTGCGTCTGTGCACATGCATAACTGGGTGCGTGGGGGTACGTTGGGGGCGCGACTTCCCAGTGCCACTACGGTACGACCACATCATGCATGGATGGGTTGGGCTCGCCGGGAAGGTGCTTGCTGTGGGATGGAGAAGGTACAACACAACTTTAAAAACGAAAACTTCCCGATAAGCTGCAAGAAAACCTGCATAGCAACTCGTACGACCAACCTGCTAATTGCGTAGGTGTGGCAGAAGGACATGGATAGACTCGCAGCACGGATGGTTGCGGGAACCGACGACTTGTATGACAACTTACACGGAGTTTGCCGCACCATGGCAGCTCACTCCACTTGGGTCAACGGCAGCAGGCCTTGGTCATGAGTATTCATACTTCATATCTCTGTGGTCTCACCAGGCCCCTGAAGACAATGCTCTTCTTCTCTCCTACGCTTCTGCCGGACCAATCCAGTCTGCCAGGAGAAGCCATTCAACATGGACAGTCCTCCTGGAAAGCCTCGAATTCGAATCCCCATACGCATGCCTTCTACAACTGCATATGTTGATCACTTAGTAATATATGTACATGCAAAAGGTCTGTGGACATGTTCTTCTCCACATTCATCTCACCCCTCACAAATTGGAAAGAAGGTCACTCTTCAGCGTTTCCTTGTCTTGTGATTCATCACAAATCTTTCTGAGCTATGATCCATATCGATTTCGGCTGACCTAATAGCCAGCACACATCTAGACCCAAGTCTTCCTACCGGATGGATACCGCGGTCTGGACCGGGGCCAGGGGTACTCGATGATCCGTCAACGCAATGCCTCCAAGGTCTCAAGGTCTGATCCACCATTCTTTGCAGGCTGTCTCTCCAACTTTGTGGCAAACCCTGTCACAACCGAGGCTCACCACGCGGTTTCCATCTCCTTTCCTCGACCGGGACTGCCGAGAAGATACCTGATGGTGCTCCCGCTTAACCTCCACTCTATTCTAGCCATGAACAACCAACACTGATGTCTTTTGCCCATGACGCGGAAGTGTTCAGCCTATCACGAGTTGGCTATTCCGATGAGATAGAAGCCGATCCGAAGGTTGTTGCCATAATCTAAACTGCCTGTATAAATAACTTCAACGTGGTCATCCCGAAGTCTCAGCTTACAGGGTCATAGATCCAAAGGCCATGCGGCTGACACGGCTGTCAACTTGCTCCAATTTTCCAACGTCGTGGATAAGGGTCGTCCTTGAGCATGGGAACTTGGCCGCAACAAAGGACCATGACACAAACTCGCCAATTTTCAGGCACACTCGCTGAGCTCAGATGGATGACCATCTAAGGATGCCCAGGCATCTCATTGATGAAGCACATACATCTCATCGACGTATGTGCTTCATCGGGCTGTCTCGGCAAAAGCTTCCGGAAAGATATGTGCAGCTGATATTGAACATCTGACCGGATACGCTTAGCTTGCGTAGCTCATCAGTGATGGGGCTGCTCTTGTATCGATGGCTCCGACGCCTTGGGTTTACGGACGAAATTTGATCAACAGGTTTAAGGAGTGACCCAAGCTCATTGCGGTAATTCCTATCACAACTCACAGTTCATGCCCGAGGCTGTTGATAGGAACGGTCTGTCCGTTATTTCTCGATCCTGGCTGTCGAGATGCAAGACAAAGGAGGTTACTCATTGATCCTATCTCGGGTCTGGTTGAAAGTTCAGAGGCAACCCCTTTGAGAGATGACAAATGGGACAACTACCCCCGTACCAGTGAGCCTGCCTGGGCCATATCTAACCTGGCTGGAGCCAAGGCTCTCCTGAACAGCCGGCGTGAGCTGCCTGTGAGCCCAAGCTGTCTGTTCTGGGCTTGGACTGGGCCTGTGGATGGCACATATCTGGTCTGGCCCTGGGATTCAAACCTTGGAAGCTTCCGGAAGCACTGCACACCTGGCTGAAGGAGCTGCCTTAGAACCTCGTGGCCTCGCGGCTTTGTGGCCTCGTGACCTTGTGGCTGTGTGGCCTCGCGGCCTCGCGGCCTCGCAGCCTCGCAGCCTCGCAGCATCAAGTGTCCTAAACTTGGTTTAGGATTTCACCCTCTACGGCACTGTGCCCCCGTACTGTTTGCCAGCAGTGCTTCCATGGCACCCTCGCTCTCACGAACCTATCACAGCTGTCTCTTGCGGATGTGGACCCCTTGGACCAGAGCTTGGTCCCAAGCTGCCTGCCTTGCTTGTTGTTTTCAGTCCACCTCCCTTCCCCAAGCTCACCTCCTTCTTCTTCTTCCCCCCCACAGCTCACCTTCTTCCTCCCCAGCAACAGCCTGCACCTGTTGGACCCGTTCAACTCAATTTGCAAACACTTCTTGACTTGTCCTGCAATCATACTGCTTGCTGTCTGGTGCTGCGGTTTTCTTTCCTTCAAAGCCTCGCTCGGCTCACCACTCTGCCCTTACCCTCCACTGCCTTACCCTCCCACCACCTCTGGCTCTACCCTCGACGATCAACGCCCCAATTTCGACTTCTCTCTGTTTGTCTCGATACCCTCCATCACCTCTCCAGCTACTCTACACTCTTGTCTGCATCCGGGCTGCTCCCTGAGGACCTGGGCTGCTGTGCTGACTGTCAGCTGCTTGTCCCGGCAGCCCGGCATTCCCCCAACTCCTCCAGCTGGTAAGTTCATCAATCTTTTCGACTTTCGACCTCCCTCTGTTTGTTTCGATACCATCCATCTCCTCTTCAGCTACTCTGCACTCTTGTCTGCATCCGGGCTGCTCCCTGAGGACCCTGGGCTGCTTTTCTGACTGTCAACTGCTTGTTCCGGCAGCCCGGCATTCCTCCAACTCCTCCAGGTGGTAAGTTGATCAATCTTTTCGTTCTTGACGAGCTTGAGCTTGCCTTACCCTTTCCAAGATCTTGTTTTTTTACACTGCCTGCTCCACTACTGCCGTTCCCCTAGGAGGCTTCAAGCCCTAAGTTCCAATCTCTGCCTCTTGCTCTCACCGTGTGTGGCCTTCCTGCACCGTCCTTGATCTTGATCTCCTCGCGCCGTTCATGTGTTCTTACAAACTCACGTACGCTGAATCGAGTCCTGACGAACTCGAGATACAGGTCACGATGGCTCCCATTCAATCCAAACCAGAGCTACCCGTGTCGCATGCTGGCGTTACGCCTCAGACACTTGGCTCAGCTACTACTTCTGCTGCCGACGAGAAGACTGATGAGACGGTGAGTAACTCGTATATCTTGTCCCGAAGTGCCAGTCTCGCCTGGAATCGTTTCATTGTTGCGCGTGGCTAACGATCTTTTTCGCAGCAACAACCATCGCTGAGCTCCACGCGAGAAGTGACCAGCTCTCCTTCCTTGTTAATTCCACGAGGCTCACGACCCTCACTTCAGCTCGGTCATGTTGGCCTTAAGATTGGCTCATCGGGTCGTCCGGTAATACACCCATCTCCAACACCTTAGACTACATATGCAGTATTGCTTACAACATTATCATTAGAAACACAAGAAACAGCCCTCACAATTGCATCTCGACGCGAACCATGGCGTTGGTGTTGCCACGAGACCGATGAGTCCTCCAGGGAGGAGCTCGGGTGCTCCATCAACGATCGCACCCATGGCTCGCAGCACGGGCGGAACCTCCGTCAACGATGCTAAGATTCTTCTCTCGCCCGGCCTAGCGGGGCAGAAGACAAACAGTAAGCGCAAGGCAGCTGACACGGCTTCAGGGCCTAACAAGAAACCTCGACTGAGCGATTCTCGTCCTGACCCCCCTGGCGGTGACGACTCACCAGAGCCCTCAGAGGCGTCCGTGGAATCGGATGAGGCCCCTTCCAAGCGGCCTCTGTGCGATCTCCGTGAGATAATCGAGGCTATGATGAGAATTGCGAGATCAATTGGCCTGTCACACTTCCTGGGCAACGGTCGTCCGTACTACATTCGTGTCGGGACGGTATGCTCGGGCACAGATGCGCCTATCCATGTCATGGAAATGTTTTCCATGTTTAGGGATGAGGAAGGAAACCACGTCTTTCAAGTCAGCAACGAATTCGCGTGTGAAATTGAGTGGTGGAAGCAAAGCTTCCTAAAGCGCAACAGCAAGCCCAAGCGATTGTTTAGGGACGCGAGAGACTTTTCTCAGGGAGACTCAGAGAAGGCGTACGTTTACTGGTACAACAATCATTTCCCTGGTCGCCGCTAACAACTATGCAGTCGCCTGGTTACAGGCGCGGAGGCAGCCATCCCGGCTGTCGATTTCTTCATCGCTGGAACGTCCTGTGTAGATTTCTCGTCGCTAAATACCAACAAGACCAGGGAGTTTGCTGGACTCAAGAAAGCGCAGGAGAAATGGGCGGAGTTGAAGAGAATTCATGGGGACAAGCTCTCCTATGAACACCTCTCGCCTGACGATTGGCGCTCTGCAATTGACTCCATGAACGCGGAAAACGAGAGGAAGAACCAGTCTGAGCAGACGTTCGCCGGCGCGATCAATTACATCAAATGCCGGCAGCCCAAAGTCGTCGTCTGTGAGAATGTCGACAGCGCCCCCTGGCAGAAGCTTGTCGACAACGGGATTTTCCAACTCATGGGCTACTCAGCTACCGTGCTGAGACTCGATACTAAGCAATTTTACATGCCGCAGACACGAGTTCGGAAGTACTTGATCCTTTTCAGCCACAGGGCCTTCACGTTGGCCGGCGCGCAGGCACTGAGTAACATGTTCCGGGGGATCCTGCCCCAACTCGAGCATACTCATTCAAACTCGGTGCTCGACTTCCTGTTTCCAATCAACAGCCACGAATTACAAAAGGCCCGGAACGAGGTTGAGTCTGACGCCCAGGGATCGCGCGAGCGGGAGACAGACTGGTCTATCTCAAAGGACAGACACGCGGCTTACCGGAGGAAGCACATTCTTCCACGCATTCATCTTTGGATGCAGTGGGACCTGAGTGGCCACGCAAACACCCCGGTCACCATGTGGAAGCCTTGGGCAAGCCGTATGCCCCTTCGTATTCTCGATGTTATGGAATGCTTCTACCTCCACGGCCTGTACGGGAGAAGCATTCGCCGTGGACCGTACGACATAAGGTACAAGGCCCAGGTCATCGACAACAGTCAGAACGTCGACAGGATTGCCTTCGAGATCAAGTTCGGTCGGACTGGCTGCCTGACCCCCAACGCCATTCCTGTCATCACGCTCGAGGCACGGCCAATTATTGGGGCAGAGTCCCTGAGGCTTCAGGGCCTACCGGTCGAGAATTTCGACATGAGCGTGGAGACGCAGGCGCAGCTCCAAGATCTCGCCGGCAATGCAATGACAACGACCGTTGTCGGCGGAGTGATCCTCGCCGCACTCACCGCGATCGCGCGTGTTGCAGACAAAGAAGGCTACGATTGGTTGGAGCACATATTTCACCCCGGCGACTTCAAGCCACTGGCCGAGATTTTGAACTCTTTCCACCACGATGCGGCAAACGTCGACCACGGACCGCAAATCCCTCTACTTTTGAAGCTGTATGCACACAGCGTCCCCATGAACACCGATTCATACCCTCAAACTGCTGTCCAAGACATTTTGGATCTGGCCAAGCGTGTCCGTCGGCGTTGTCCGTGTCACCACATTCTGTCCTACAGCAGCGTGGAGCTTTACGTCTGCACCGTGTGCGGCGTAAGCCATTGCAAGAGCTGCAAGGGTAACCCCGAACACGTTCTTGCCAGGTCTAAGCAGACATTGGAAGACATCAACTTCGTTCCATATGCGCAGGCTGAGTACGAGTTCCGGAAATGCTTTCCAGCAATTCTGTGGATGCAATCTCCGACGGCCACCCTGGTAGAGAAGCTGGACAACGCGCTTCGCTCTTCGACATGCGACAGTTCCCAGCGACACGAGTTGGCCAAGGCCATGATCGACGGTCTGTGCAACAGCATATATCAGCTTCAGTTCGTCGAGATCACCGACGTTGTTCGGCTCGAATACGTCGGGGGGGCAAACTTCAGACTCAGAGTGCTCGTTGAGGAAGATGAGGTGACCTGGTCCCTGCACCTCGATCAATACTGCAGCACGTCCGACCTCCTCGTTAGTGTTCTTCCGAAGGGTGAACCGATCGCTCGGGCAATTCTTGGGCGAGAAGAGACGAATCTATTCCCAGATTCCCAAGTATGGGAATTTTGGATTCCCGGTCACGTGTCTTTCCCGTTAGAGTTCGAGCTGCAAGAGGAACAGGCGTTGTCGCTAGCCAAGATTGGTGACTTGGACAACGTGCCGGAGGATACCAAGCAGGAAATTAGAGGCTTGGAAGGAAGCCTCTGGGAGTTCCACCCGGAGTGTGGATTCCCGGAGTACGCCTTGTGGGTTCACCAAGCTGATCAGAGAAAGTACTTTCTGTTCAAAGATGTCGATCCTATCGGGGCGGCAGACCAAGATGCCTTTGTGATCACAACTGTCAGCCGAGAGATGGGTCGCAGGGCCCCGATGGAGACCCGTCCGGTGCTGCTGCGAATATCCAAAGAGGACCAGATCCACCGACACATCAAAGATGTGCTCCTGGACCACGAGCCCTTCCTTGTCGATCCAGGTCACAAGATTCCCGTCCTAGGCTCCGTCGGAGGCCGGTGGGCACAGTTTGGCAATTTCGCGATCAATTTCACAAGCTTCCCGAATATGGAATACGATGATGTGGAGACCATCGCGAAGGCAGCCCCTACCTGCATTCGCCAAACGGGAGGGCAGTCCCACGCAAAGCGTTACGAAGCCTCGTGCGACCAGTTCCAGAGCTTGCTCACGACATCCCTGCCTATACTCGGGAATGATGAACAGGTCATCAAGATCGAGGAGACATTGAAGACTCTTGACCTTACCAAGCCTTTGGACGTCGCGGAGTTGACCAAACTGATCGGCCCTCTCTATTCCGCTGTCGAAATGGGACTTGTCGGCGTTGGCAAGAGAGTGGTGCTCATTCAAGAGAATGTTGAATTGAGCTCAGACTGTCACTCATGTGCTCCTAGGATTCCCGAGGTATTCTACGTCGTCAAGACATCAGACAATGCCGGGGCCTCCAAAGTCAAGGGACCTGTAGTTGCTCGGCACAGGGCGGTGGACCAGCAGAACTACGAGCTGAACCTGCAGTCAAAGCCACGCCTCCTGCACATTGATCACAACGTAACGTCGCAATCGCCCTTCGACCATTTGAAATTGAAGCGAGACAATTTTCGCTATGTCGATGTCTGTTTCCTTGCTCACGGGCACGCGCTCCTTCACCAAGCTCGAGCCCACTTGCCCCAACACCCGTCGCACTTTGAGGATACAACCTGCACCACGGGGACTTTTGCGATGGAGGTCGCCGTCATTGAGAATCCTAGGACAGTCCTGAGCACGCCAATAATTTCTGCTCCTAGTCCAGTCCGCCTGGAAGACTCAACGCTTCCCTTGGGCTTCCAAGGCGGGCTCCAGCTATTCAAGGAGCAGTCGGACTCTCTGCAATGGATGCTGTCTCGGGAGCCCGTGCATGAACCAGAACCTTTCATGGAGATTGAGACCGCAGAGGTTCACCTTGAACAGCTGAGGATGCGGGTCCACGCCGATGCAAAGAGACCCGTTTACCGCCGCGGTAGAGTCGTGGCGGACGACGTGGGATTCGGAAAGACCGCAGTTTGTCTCGGTCTCATTGACGTTCAGCGTGGCACAGACAGGAAAGAGTTCATGGATATGCGAAAGCAGAACCAGCATCTCCATGGCTTGGTCCATCTCCAGGCAACTTTGATCATCGTCCCGAACCAGCTCACCTATCAATGGCAGAGCGAGGCGAAGCGCTTCCTGGGCACAAAGCGATACAACATCGTTGTTATTACAACCTTTGCCGAATTGCAAAAGCTCAGCATTGCTATGTTGAAGAAGGCAGACATTGTCATTTGCAGCAACAAGGTCTTCCTGGACAACAAATACCATTCGGAGATGTCCGCATACTGCAGCCCCAACGACGTTGACAAGATTCAGACCATGCAGAAGGTCTACCGAGCTTGGTACAAGCAGTTCCAGAGGACTCTTGAAAAGGTCCGAGATGAAGTTGTCAAGATTTTGGAGCTAGGCAAAGTCGTCAAGGCGGAAATGGCCGACCTTACGGACAAACTAGATCAGATCAGAGCTGACCTTGCAAAGCTCGACGACGATGAGCAACTGGCTTTCGCTCCCGCATATCATAACAAGATGAGGCAGTATCGCGGGGGGAAAACAAGCGCTTGGCGCCCACAAATTCTCCTCGAGATCTTCAGCTGGTCACGGGTGATCTGGGACGAATTCCCGTACGAGAATATCCCAGTTACGGAGTTTGTGGCCAACTGTGCCACGACCTCCAAGTGGATGCTTTCCGGGACTCCTCCGCTGAACACACTTGGCGATGCCTGCAAGGCCGCGTACTTATTCAACGTGCACATAGCGAGGCCCTTGCAGTTGATCAAGGGACGGCAGCCTCCAATATGCGAGAACGAGCCGCTTGCACCTCATTCCGATCTCGAATCGACCGGCCTGTTCCAGAGCCGTCCGTCTTTGAAGGCATTGAAAGAGCGACACCAGCAACTCTTGTCGTTTGTCTCGTGTTTCATGCGAAAGAACCACCGCGAAACAGATGTCGCCAAGATCGAGCTGCCGGTTGTGTTGACCATGTCGCCGATTGCCCGGCTGGCCTACGCGGAACTGCAGATTGAACTGCAAAGCCGGCAGTATAATGCCAACAACGTCGGCACCGAATGTCGTCGTCGCTTGATGAGCCGCATTGACTGGAAAGGAAAGGAGAGCGGCCGCGACCGCTCCGTTGAGGCTCTCACGATCCGTGCTTCTGCGTCGGTTGATGACGTGCTGGAGCAGTCCGGCCTGGTTGGTCTACCCGATATCGAAGCTGCCCGGGGGCTCCTTTCAAACACCGACGAGGAGATACATGGTATTGAAGACCGCGGCCGGGAACTGCTTGGCAAAGCCATCTTCCTGGCGTACAGGCTAACCTTCATCACGCTGTCCAATGCCAAGGACGAGCTCGACGGACAGGACGAGCGGCATCTGGACTACTACCAGAGCCTGGTAGAGATTGTGGAGTCGGTGCTCAACATGGACATGAGTGTCTTCCAGAGCTGGGATGCTTTCAGCTCTGCCATGCGCATTTTGATCTGGCCAGAGCCAATGCGACAGGCACTCGGCGACTTCAAGACGGAACCCAACGAACTGCGGAGCGTACTTCGCTTGACATTCGAGCACATGCGAATTTGCGAGACTCCGACGATCCAGCCCAGGGCGGTGGTGCAGTCGCGGAAAACGCCAGTCCGGGAACTTTACGAGAAGAACCACAAATACTTTGATATATTCAGGGACTGGATCACGAAGACACCACTCCACACACGGAGGTGGTTCTTGATCGACCATGTCGACCAATTTCATCCCGCGGAAGAGGAACTCCTTCATCTGGAATGGTCCCAGAAATTGACATGGGATCGGGGACACGATGACTCGGAGCGAGGCCACTCGGGCTTCGTACTCCCGCACAAGCTCGAGGAACCCCCAAGCCGTGATCCAAACCCTGACCAGTTCGACCTTGCGCATTTGAAGTCACTTGACATCGCTCGCCGGCAAAAGCTTTCTTCCGACGTGGAAAGCGAGAACCCGGTTGTCAAGGATGCTATGAAGCTCATCACAGCTCGCAAGGACTGCAAGGACACCAAGGCCTTCTGGGAGGAAGAATGCAACCGCCGGGGCCTCATTGTGAAGGCCATCGCCAAGAAGGAAGAGATCAGAGCTCGGGTGGCCAGGGACATTGCCAAGACGGCAACTGACGAGGACTACATCTCTCCAGAGTCATGTGGCGTGACACTTGCCGACTTTCCCCAGGAAGGGAAGAGAAAGTTCAGGGGCAGCTTTATGGAGGTCATATTTGACAGCCTGATGCAGGTGCTCGGTGACCTGACGGATGTTCTCGAGCGCAGCGTCGTCGTGCACGCGAGGCGCAACCTCCAGTCACTCGTGGTCGAGGTCCTCGGCGGCACCTGGGCATGTCACAACGAGCAGTGCGGCAGTGACCTTGACGCGCATTTCGTCTCGCTAACTTGTGGTCACGTATTCTGCGGCAAGCCGGATGATAAGCAGCCCTGTGGCGTTGGTCTCTGCCAGCGCAGCGTGAACAACGTATGCATCCCGCTCTCAGAGCTCAGGAACAGCGAGCGTGTCATTACCGCCAGTGGCATCTCTGGGGCCATCACGAGCGACCCCGTCCGATACCTCGACGCCGATCCGGACTACAAGGGATCCACAAAGGGGCCAAAGGCCCGCGCCATCATCAACCTCATCCGGCGAATCAGGGATGCTGACCAGGTCGTGGTCTTTGTGCAGACCGCCACCATGGAGACCGAGATCTACCGCGAGCTAGCAGCGGCCAACATCAAGCACGTCACGGCGGCGATGCTCGTGAAGAGCGAGGCCGGAAGCCTGGAGGCGTTCAAGGACGGCAAGCACAAGGTCCTCGTGCAGACGGTCAACTCGGAGCAGGCGGCCGGCAGCAACCTGCACAACGCGAACCACGTCATCTTCGTGTCGCCGCTCGTCAGCCGGCAGCAGGCGGACTGGGACTCGCAGATGCGGCAGGCGCTGGGCCGGTGCGTGCGGTTCCGGCAGGCCAAGAAGGTGTACGTGTACCACATGCTGATGGACGAGACGGCCGAGGTGGACACGCTCGAGTGGCGGATGAAGAGGGAGGTCGTCATGGCGGGCGGGCAGGCCGTGGGCCGCTTCAGCGACTGCGCCACCAAGGACTTCCTCGGCCGGTACGAGGGCGACGAGACCGCCGCGCCTGTCCGGATGGCGCCGGGCGAGGGGCGCGCGCACTCCATCCTGCCCCGCGACGACGTCCAGTATCTCATGGGCGATGACCAGCTCAGCCTGGCGGCTATCAAGGCGTTGCGTACCATTGATGAGTCCATCGCTGACAAGGGTGTTGTCGAGGGGGAGAACGACGAGGAGGTTGACCAGGTTAACCCTGAGGCCTACCTCGAGCCTTCTTACATTGACGAGCAGCGGCGGAATGCGATTGCTAGGGCCAGGGCAAGGGCGGCCCGTGGGGAGGCATCGGCCGGGGAAGCCGAGGAGGAGCTGGTCATTCCCATGGACGCCGAGCCGGACCGCGACGACGAGGAGCAAGACGCGCCGATGGCCGAGGCGGGTGATGAGTAGGACGGGTGGGACGAGTTTGAGGACATCTTCTTCGGGGACGATGCATAGATTCTCGGACTTTTTTTGCACAGAGGAAGAAGCCGAGGATACTTGGGTGAACGAGGAGTTCTGGAAGACTCGAGTGTGCGCGTGTGGATGTGGACATAATAGGCCCGGGGTTGGGCTGGAATACGAACGGGAACGCATCAAGCACGCAGACACGCAGACACTCACCCTAGTGCGGCAAGATTGACTCAGGATATGTAGGAAATGTGTAATAAACGGTCATGAAAAAAGCAGATGGTGTTTCTCTGATGCTGTGAGATGTGGCTTGAAAGTGGCAACCTCCTTTTCCCCCTTCTGGCCTCTCCCCAGGGGCCTGGGTACCATACCCGGATTGCCGCCGCCACCCCTTTGCGTGCCAGAACACTAATGCTCTCTCTTATCTCCCTGGGAGTTCCGAAATTTTTAATCTACGCGCCACCCGTCAGTCACCTGAGCAGATCCTCCTGAAACCTAACCGTGATGAACAGCAGTCAAAGACCCCCTTGCCCCGTGGTGGCGCCCGCGCGGCGCGGCGTCTACGAGACATGCATGCATGACACAGGTAGGCAGGTAGGCAGGCGGGCGGGCGGGCATGCGAACACATACTTCATGATGGATATATTCCCCTTTAAGCGGTCCGCTGCTGCAGCCAGCCGAGATCACCTTTCGGCTGCGGGTTCATGTCATGCCATGCCATGCCATGCCTGTTTCGGAGGCACAGGCATGGTTACCTATCTGGACGGGAGGCATGCGTGAACGGCACTTGCAGATGGGACAGGACAGGACGGGACGGGACAGGACTGGAGAGGGAGAAGGGCATGCATGCTGTGAGAGTGAGCGAGGGCAGATGGATAGACCGTGGGGGAGGAAGGTGAGTGAGTACAGACGTACCCAGGTATGGCTCACTTGGTCATCACCACGTACTGACTTACTTAGGCGTCTTCACCACATCTAACTAACCAGCAAACACCCTCAGTTTTAAAAAGCTTTTATTCCCGTGCTTACTAAACTGTCACAGGCTCGCTCGAGAGGTTCACCGCCTCGTCGACAGGACATGCTGTGCGCCGTCGGAGGCAGTATGCTGTGCTCAGTTTGTACTACGGAAGGAGAGGGCAGTAGGGTCGGGGTGGGGTGGGGCTCGAGGGTGGAACATTTTGTGTCTTTTGCTTTTTTATGTCGTTGAAGGGGCTGGGGGATGTGTAAGAGTTCGTGCGAAGCTTCTGCTTCTTCTCTCCTTGGGCATGTGCGTGGGCAAGGGCACCCAGGCATTTTTGATGCGGGGGATCGATCTGTCTGTGTGGGGGAAGGCTTGGGTGCTCCCCTTCCCCCCACTGGACCGTGTTGGTTGGAACTTTTGTGGTAAACCGTGTTGGTAGTCTTGACTCTGGAGACCAAGCCACATAGATCTATATGCTTAGTCTCTGTGTTGTAGAGTTGGTGGTGGGAGGAGGAGGCGGGGATTTGAGACAGGACGAAGACGGTGGCTGCTGCGAGGTCAAGTTGCATGCACCAAAGTCAGGATGGCCCGTAGGATGCCAATTGCCAGAACAGCAGGAGCAGATATCCTCCAAGGTCTTCCAAGTTAGATATGAGCCAGTACTAGTATCCGTAAGTAAACACCACTCGCCACAGCCCACGGCCCAAGGTCCAGAGCTCCTTCCCTCACGCGGGCTGGCCTGGCCTGGCCTGGCTGGCACCTGGCTGGGCGACGCGTCAAGTGTGAGCCGACAGCGTCACACAAGCAGCCAAAAAAGAAAATGAACAAT
The DNA here is from genome assembly GCF_019321695.1 of Diaporthe batatas. Lineage (NCBI taxonomy): Eukaryota > Fungi > Ascomycota > Sordariomycetes > Diaporthales > Diaporthaceae > Diaporthe > Diaporthe batatas. Next base: position 500,938 of record NW_025408557.1, on the reverse strand, counting down.
GAGCACGGCTGCTCAGGCTGCTGCAGGAGGCGCCCCTTGTTATCGTTGCACAAGGACGAAAAGTCGAGCCTGACCTGACTGACCTGCCTGACTCTGCACGACCTACCCTCCCCCCCTGTCCCCTCACCGCGGGAAGGTGATGCTTCTTTCCTTCCCTGAGCCGTCAATCAGGAGCCGGCATCAGTCGAAACTGCCTCCCAACGCGCACACAACGCACACGCATGCAACACCGCGGCTGTGTGGGGCCCTGCCTTCAAGGACACCCCGTTGATCGAATTCATTCATCCATTGCCGCCTCCCCCGTCCGTCCGAGACTTGACGTCGACCTTGCGTCTGCCTGTGCTGCTGTGCCCGAGGATCAAGCTTGAAGGGGGGAGATTTCTGTGTCATTTGTTGGCAGGCCGGACGACCAGACATCCAGACAGACGACACGACTCGACACGACTCGACTCGACACAACATCAAACCACCACCACAATCGACGGCGACGGCGACAGCGACAAGCCCAAGCTCCTCTTCTGCAAACCCCCGACCTCCATTGTCTTGGCTGCACCTGCTCGACCACTGTAGAACAACGGTCCCCCTCGACTCCGCTCCCGCTGCTGCTGCTGCTGCTACTGTGGGTGAGCTGTCATTGCTCAACGGGGATCTGCCCGCCCAGCCGCCGACGATTTTGACCCTGGGGACACGAAGAAAACGTCCCCGACAAACCAGGACTCGAGCCCTTCCTCAGCCGTGGTCAGCCGTGGTCAGCTCACCTCAGCTCAGGCCCAGGCTCCGCTCCAGCCCGGCCGCACCCTCGCTCTCGATTGGACCGCTGCCACCATGAGCCTCTACAACATGCCCTCCGCGGCTCCACTGCCCGCCTCCAGCCTGACCAGCGAGTCTCCGCTGGCCCTGGCCCCCACCGTCGGCGACCTCTCCTCGCCCGACGTCTTCGGCTCGGGCACCACTAGTGGTAGCGCCGGCAACGGGCCCGCGAATGGGCACGGTCATGGCCATGGGCACGGGCATGGACCCGGACAACATGCAAGTGCCAGTGTCAACACCACCGTCAACACCACCGTCAATGGCAATGGCAGTGGCAACGAGAATGGGTCTCCGAATGGCACCGTGACCCCAACGTCTGCCCACGATCAGGGCTCCCAGTCTGCGGCAACGGGCCCTGCTGTGCCCGCCGCCTGCCTGGCATGTGTGAGCAGCCCAATCTCTCCTGACGAGCCCCCTCTCTGCTTCCATCTATCTATATGTCTTTACAGTGCCCGGCCCGGCCTCCTTCTTCCCACCCGCGGGGACTCCACACAGTCCCAGTTAACCCTAATCTTGTCGGGTTGGGTTCACAAGACACAGGGCTGACTCGTACCCATGCGGTATCTGCAATGACAGCGTAGCAAACATCTCAAGTGCGATGGCCAGACTCCCTGTACCCGCTGTGTGGCTTCGCAGTCCGAGTGTGTTTATGTCGCCTCCCGCCGCGGGTACAAGGGCCCGCGTCGAGGCACCGCTCAGAACCCAAACAAGCGCCACGCCTCCTCGTCCCCCGATGCCACCGATGTCACCTCGGCGGCCGGCCCCGACAGCTGCCCCATGCTGCTCGGGGCCACCGCCCCCGCCATGACCAGTGCCGCCTTCACGCCGGCTGCAGGTCTTGGCTCCGATCCGAACTCGCCCTTCCTCACGGCCGCCGCCTCCATGAACCACCTGCAGGTCTTCAGGACCACCCCCTTCGGCACTCCAATCGGTGCCATCCAGCACCACGCCCCCATCGTGCCGGTCCCCACCATTGCTGACAAGTGCCTCGACTCCTTCTACTACCACTACTATGCCTCCCACCCCTTCCTGCTTCCCAGGGAGTACTTCTTCCGCCACATCCGGGAGTCGGGCCACAAGTTGGACCACCTACAGGCGGCTATGAGATACGTTGGCTCACTATTCATGGACGTAGGCCCGGCACGCGCCTCGTACCTGGACGAGGCCCTGCGCCTGACTTATTCGCCCAGCACCCCCAAGGACGGCTTTCTAGTCCAGGCCCTGATGCTGCTAATCGTCGCCCTCGACGGGAGCTTGCAGCAGGATAAGGCGCGGGACCTGCTGACTGACTGCGAGAGGATCGCCGTTGAGCTGGGAATGAACACGCGCCAGTTCGCCACGATCCATGGCCACGGCAACCCAATGCTCGAGGAGAGCTGGAGGAGGACATGGTGGGATCTGTACGTCATCGACGGCATGGTGGCAGGCGTGCACAGGGTCACCAATTTCCTCCTCTTCGACCTCGCCGCCGACGTGGCGCTCCCATGCGAGGAGTCGGAGTACCTCCTGGGTGTAAGTCAAGTCCCACATACTTAGACATGCATACAGCCGTGTCCACCTCCATTACACCCCACGGTATGGTAGGCACATTATACTGACAACAACAAACAAACAAACAAACAGACCATACCCCAGCCACCAATGCATATTGAAGATTTTGATGATCAGGTCTTCTCAGGCGAGGATCGCCAATTCTCATCCTTCGCGTATCGCGTTGCCGCGATCCGGAATATGGGGCGCATGATGCGCTGTGGGCCCATCCTGTTCCCGGAAGATGAGAATCTCGCCAAGATGGAGGCCCATCTGACCAACTGGAGGCTGCATCTGCCGCCGGGAAAGAGAGACCCTGTAGACAAGAATTGCTTGCATGACGAGATGATGTTCCAGGGACACTTCATCACTACGGCGTAGGTTTATTTTCTATGTGTCGTGACATCTTTTCAGATTCTGGTTGTCTTGACCGCCGGGAGGAGACGTGGGCGCTTCAGGAAGTCGGGCTAACTCTATTTCCCACCTAGATGCACCATCATGCTGCACCAGCCACACTCCCAGCTAGACTCGTCCCCGGCGCGTGCTGTCAACTCGTGCGCGCCGTACAGAGCGGTGCCCTCGGGTGAATCGTACAACATCCACACACGGCACACGGTGACCGCAGCGGCGGACATCTCCAAGATGATCACGGCGCCGGTGACACTTACCAGCCACACGCACTTCTTTACGTGCGTCATAACCATGAGTTCTATCGTGCAGCTGTCCAAGTGGGCGCTGTACTTCCTGCAGGACGAAGACGACCTGCGGCAGCAGATCCGCCTGAGCATCGGGGCGCTGTCCAAGCTGTCGGCCGTGTGGAAGGCGGCCGACAATGCAGCGAACCAGGTGCGTGGCGTGGCGCGCGAGATCTACCGCGCCAAGAAGGCCCAGCAGATCAACCCTGCTTTCTGGGTCGCCTTCACGCAGGAGGAGATGATCCAGAGCCTCAATGCCGACGAGGCGATCATCAGCGAGATCGACTCCATGCTGTCACAGGTCTCGGGTGCTCCCGTGTCTGTGGCGGGAGTGACTGGAGCGCTGGAACACTGAAGCCCTTCCGGGGGCATGTTTTCTTTTCATTCTGGACAGAAGGTGAGTTACTGAGGTCTCGAATATTTATCCTCTACATGGAAGGGGGAACAGAAGATAAAACCAAACAACACCTGGACATTACAGTAGCATTTCTTAGCGGTCGATTTTAAAAGGAACAAGAAGGGGCCCTTGGCTAGGGCATGGGGATCGGGATCGGGACAAGGGAACACGGGGACTTGGAATAATATCTCCTTAATAAGGTACAGTTCGAAATTTCTTGGAAAGGGTTGGATGATTTAACATCAAACTCGTGTGCCTGATTAGCAGCTCAGGCGAGCGACATCATTCTTCGGGCCCCTCAGCTCGATGAGAATTCATTATTTCGGACTTTTATTATGCTGCGCGACCACCGGAGATGCGGACTTGGCGATGTGCTGAAGATATGCGAAGCCGTCACAGCAAAAAGTAAAACACCACGCATACGAAACGGCATCACGGAATCTGCAGCGCTGGAGAGGCTCCAGATGCAACCTCAAATTGGGCCTAACCGAGTGATAATTAAGGTCGGGCAGGGGTGGGATTCCTTCCGGGAAGTGCAGTTCTCTTGGTCGCCGTCCAGTCGGTTGAGGTCTGGGCCCTGCGCCCCCCGATTCCCACTGATGTGGTAAGACGACCGAGCCGCTCGCTCCCGCAACTGCGGGCACCACTGGCCCACTGATGACTGCCCGTCGAACCGACTGGTTGGCATTCCCCGATGACCACCCACACCTGGCGCACGTGCCGAGCCTATCTAGGGCCATAAGCCTGGTGGTCGCCGACCTCGAACTTACCCACTGCACTTTAATTATAGCGTGGTCATTCATTCCACTACTACAGCTGCTTGCTATATGGAAGCCTTATGGGGCACCGCCCCTCCAAGCTATATTCCTACACTACAGCAAAGACAGGCCCCCTCCCACCCTTCCATCCAGGGCAGCACGTGCATGGGCAATCCATGTGAGCAATCTATTCCTGGAGGCAGGCCCTCTCTTGGAGTCTCTGTACGGAGGTATTCAGGTATTCTGATCCTGGCCCTTCCGTCCCACAGAGTCACACACGCCCACTCACGACGCAGGGATCCGCGCCCGGCAGCCGGGGGCTCTCATCAGCAGCTCCTCGGTACTGTGATGCATGCATGCGATTGTGCATTCCGAGGACCGAAACGGCTGGCTGCACCTGTGCGGCGTTGGCGTTCCGCTCTTTTTTCAACCTTCTTCACACGTTCCGCGAGTCGGAGAGAGGGAGATGACGGTGACGACTGCGACTGGGGGCTGTTTGGTTACCTAGAGATGGGTGCGCACATGGGGCCAAGACATTTTGATACCGCGGTCCCGATGCCTGGCATACATACGTCGTCGTCCCCCTCGCCCATCCCATTGCACACAACGCGGCCGGGCCCGATGTTTACTTTGGGTCTTTTTCCCTCCTTCGGCCTTGAGGGTCGCACTGGGGTGGGTGCCCGTGGTGGTATTACGCGCGGGATGGGATGGGATGGGGATGGGAGGACGGCCTGACCTTGTTTTTCGCCTTCTCATCCTGGTGATACCTGCGTTAGCTTGTCTGCCTGCCTGCCTGCCTGTTTTCGACATGAACATTGGACTCGGGCCTACCAAAGCTGGCTGGCTGGCTGGGCGGGGATCATCATCATCATCATCATCTATCGTCGAGGCGGGCCGGCCGGCGACAGGTAGGTGAGTGAGCTTAGTTGGCGGGGCGGAGGACGTTCCTCCCCTTTGGCCAGGCCAGGCCAGGCCAGGCCTCCCCGTCTCGGCTTCTTTCCGATCCTCATTCCTGGGACTGTACTTGTACTGTACTTTCCTGTCCTTGCGCCCCCATTTTCCCATACACGAACTAGATCCGGCTGCTATAAGATCGCCGCTTATTATGGTTGCGTCTGTGTGATGGAATCCACGGGGGGTCAGGGAGGGTATCGTCAGTCAGTTACCGTCTTTCCTTTCTTTTGCGCGATTCCACCTCCTCCCCTTCTCGTTCGTCCGCCCTCTCTCTCTCTCCATCCACACCCGACCGGCGTATCGCGCCGGGTCGTGTGTTAGGCTAATGCCTGTTTTTGCTGAGCCGTGCTATACGGGGTGCCGGTTCGCCCGGGGTACTTCTGGCATGTGGTTGGTTGCTTGACTTTCTGCAACCGGAAGACGTGATGTGACGAGGCGGGCTTGTTGGCTCTGACGGGACGACAGCTCTATCTCTGACACAGCCTCATCTTTTCTCGGTCGAATTCACAGAGGTCGAGGGGGGTGTGTGTGTGTGCTGACTGTGTATGATCTGATCGTGCATACTACTATCCTCTGCACTGCACGATAAAAGATCCACTCCCTCTCCTCTTGTCATCATCTTGTTGTTCCCTTAGTCAAGACGCTATGATCCTCTTCGTGTAATCCTTCGGCGAGTCCACCACTACAAGGGTTTACTAGACTGCTGGCCTGTCTATTATATGCGCAAGTTATCAAAGCATGACTAGTACTTTCAGCTGCTCTCCTAAATTTTGCTCGTCGTCCCCTTAGTGCAAACCAGTTTGTTGCCTTTTCATAAAGGCGACTCCCCCTACCCGATCAAGATGGTAGATACCACCACCAACTTGAACACGACCACAACAACCACCAGCACATCAAACACAGTCCAGGAGGCCCGCAGCTCAGAGAGCAACTCGGCCACCAAGATGCTGCCCTACCACGCGGACACAGACATAGAGAAGCAGCGCAACGGCGGCGCAGGGTCCCACCACCTCCTGAGGAACACGACGGTGCACAACATCTCGTGGTCGGGCATCACGGTCACCGTCACAGACCGCGAGACAAAACAGCCCAAGACGCTGCTGGAAAATGTCCAGGGCTACGTCGAGGCGGGGGAGGTCCTCGCGCTCATGGGGCCCTCGGGCTGCGGCAAGACGACGCTCCTCAACGTCCTCGCGGGCCGCCAGCCCACCAGCGACAACAGCAGCAGCAGCAGCATCACAAGCAAGGGTGGCCCCAGGGCAACAGGGACGGTCCGCGTGAACGGCACCGTCCCGCAGGCCACGACGCTCGCCCGCCTCTCCCGCTTCGTAGAGCAGGAGGACGCCCTGATCGGGTCCCTCACCGTCCGCGAGACGCTCACCTTCGCCTCGCGCCTCTCGACGGCGGGGCTGTCGGCCCGCGAGCGGGCGGACCGCGTCGACGACGTCCTCGCGTCCCTGGGGCTGCGGGGCCAGGCGGGGACGCTGATCGGGACGCCGGTGCGGCGCGGCGTGTCGGGCGGGCAGCGGCGGCGGGCCGGGGTGGGCGCGCAGCTCATGACGTGCCCGCGGGTGCTGTTCCTCGACGAGCCGACGAGCGGGCTGGACTCGGCCGCCACGCTCGAGGTGGTGCGGTACCTGCGGGCCGTGGCGCGGCGCGACGGCCTCATCGTCGTGGCGAGCATCCACCAGCCGTCGACGGCGGCGTTCAACCTGTTCGACAAGCTGCTGCTGCTGGGGCCGGGGGGCCAGACGTGCTTCTTTGGCCCGCTGGACGCCGTGGGGCCGTACTATGAGTCCGTGGGGCGGGCGCTGCCGCTGCATGTCAACCCGGCCGAGTTCCTCCTCGAGCTGGTGAGTGTTGACTTTGCCGGGGACGGGGACGGGGGCGGAGAGGACCGGGGTGGGGATGGGGTGAGGGCCCGGGAGAGGCTGCTGGCGATGCGGCGCGCGTGGCTCGCCAGCCCGCTGGCGGAGCAGCTCACGGGCATCGTGCGGTACTGCGGGACGCAGCAGCAGCAGCAGCAGCAGGGGCCCGGGGGCACCGAGGCGGACCTCCTGTTGGACGCTGTGGAGGAGAGGCACCGGCTCGGGTTCGCGAGCCTGGTGCTCACGCTGCTGCACCGGTCGTTTATCAAGAGCTACCGCGACGTCATCGCGTATGGCGTGCGGATGGCCATGTATTTCGGGCTGGCTGTCATGATGGGGACGGTGTGGGTGCGGCTCAAGACGGAGCAGGAGTATATCCAGCCTTATATCAACGCCATTGTGAGTCTTGGGGACCCTTTTTTTCTTCCCCTCGATGATTGACGCCCACGATATACATACTTCTAACACAACACCCGCACACAGTTCTTCGGCTCGGCCTTCATGTCCTTCATGGCAGTGGCCTACGTCCCGGCCTGGCTCGAGGACCGCCTCCAGTACGTCAAGGAGTCGAGCACGGGGCTGTACTCGGCGGCCCACCTGGTGCTCTCCAACTTCCTGATCGGCATCCCGCCCCTGTTCATGATCGCGCTGGGCTTCAGCGCCATCTCGTACTACCTGTCCAACTTCAACCCCTCGGCGGCGGCCTTCTTCACCTGGGTCATGTGGGTGTTCCTCGACCTCCTGGCGGCCGAGAGCCTGGTCGTCGTGGTCGGGTCGCTGGCGCCCAACTTTGTCGTCGCGCTCGCGCTCGTCGCGTTCGCCAACGGGCTGTGGATGTGCGTCAACGGGTTCATGGTGCAGCCGACGGTGCTGAACGTCTTTTACAAGTATGTCTTTAGCTACTGGGACTACCAGAAGTACGTGTTCGAGGGCATGATGGTCAACGAGTTCGAGGGGCGGAGCTACGGCTGCGGCGGCGGGTGCCGCTGCATGTACGAGACGGGCCTGGCGGCCGAGTGCAGGATCGACGGGCAGGGGGTGCTCGACCAGTTCGGGTACCGGGGTGGGTACCTCGGGAAGAACGTCGGCATCATGGTTGGGATTATTGCTGGGTATAGGCTGGTGGCGTGGCTTGTGTTGATGTGGAAGAGGTGAGGGGGGGCTGGAGGCTGGGGTCTGGCGCGGGTGTTCCGAGATTGTGTTGAATGAGAAGAAAAGAATATCAAGTGGGTGGTTGGGGTGCCCGGGCGGCATAGTAGTGGTGTTGGTATTGAACCTACACAATATCTAAACTCGCAAAACATGTCCAAACAGTTCCCCCAAAGTGCCCGGCCGTTAAAAGAGACATGGTGGTTGTCTTGGGGGGTCGTCCCCTGGTATGCGCCGTATCCTGAACTCCATGTCGCTCTTCCAAAGGAAATCAGATATCCCGCCCTGCCGTTAATGTGTCCAGCTCCTTGATGTCCTAACATCTCTGTCGACTTGAGGACTAAAACAGTCCGCACGGCGTTCGTTTCGCCGGTGATATATATATATATATGCCCGTGGTTTAATTTGCACGGTCTTGATGGTGCTTTTCAGATCACCATAGATACTGTAGTCAACACCAACAGTTAAGGGGCTCCTCCCCTCCCCACCTCGCTCGAGGTCATGTCTTGTAACCTCCTCCTATCCCCGACTCAAGACTCAACCAGGACAGCGGCGTACCAGTTCCCGCTCCAGTTGGGCTCGCCGTACGCGCTCTTGAGCCAGCACGTGTCGACGCCGTAGTAGTTGCCCCACCCGACGGCCACGCACCCGTCCTGGCCGCCGCAGCGCTCCAGGCAGCCCTCGAAGGTGGTGGCGTTGATGGTGAGCATGTCGGCGGCGCCGCAGCAGCTGTTGTAGTCGCGCCCGCACAGCACGAGGAAGTCCTTGTCCTGCTGGGACTCGAGGCTGTAGACGGTCCTGTTGGCGTAGGGGCACTGGATGAGCGATGATGGTGTTGCGGAGGCGGTGGCCGTTGCTGACGGGATGCTGCTGATGTCGCTTGTTGATGTTGAGCTTGAGCTTGTGCTGTGTGGCGGGGGGCAGGGTCAGTGTTGCTTCTTGCTGCGGCGTGGGTGAGGGCAGCGTGGTGTCTTTGCTTTGCTTTGCTCTGCTCTACTTTGGCTTCCGCGATGGGCCTCGTACCGAAGCAAAGCAAAGCAAAGCAAGGCCAAGTAAGGTAAAGCAAAGCATATCGGCCATTGCATGAATGATGTTCACCACGCCAACTCGTCCGTCCGCCCTCCCCTTGTTGGCTCCCACGAGCCGTTCCGCGGCTGGGTTCCACCTGCGACAACTTGTCTTTGGGGAACAACCCGGGACGAGCCGGATGGTGCCTCGTCCCAACTCTCCTCTCCACTTTGTCCCAGGATGCGGGCCAGGGCGTCGCACAGATCGTGGGGTGACAAGAAAGAAAAAGAAGAGGAGAAGTAAGAGAGACAACAGAAAGAGACTCTTACTCACCTCGAACTACTACTATCACTCCTCGTCCCCAAGCCCACGCCAACCCCAACCGCGACACCAGCAACGATCACAAACACAACCACGGCCAGCACGCACCAGAACACCACCCTCCGCAGGCCACATATCTTCCTGTCCCGGCCGCCCTGCTGCTGCTGCTGCTGCTGCTGCTGCTTCTCCGCCTCGAAGGGGTTATGCCCGCCGGCGTACGTCGCGCTGCTGGCCTTGCTGTAGGGCTTGCTGATGGGCGTGTAGGGGTTGTCGCCGCCGGGGGAGACGGCCTCGGGCAGCGGCCAGCCGCCGCCGGGGAGCACCACGGCCTCGGGCGGCTGCGAGCCCCACCCCTTGTACTCGACGTACTGGGCCTCCGGGTCCGAGGGGGGCAGGGCCTCGGGCAGGCTGTTGTGGGGCACCTCGAGGCCCGGCTCGACGACCTGCAGGCCCGAGAAGTCGTCGCGGTTGATCAGGTGTCTCCGGTCGTCGTGCGTGGTGCTGGCGGTGTTGGGCGTGCTGGGGGTGAAGTTGGTGAAGTGGGTGCTGGGGGGGCTGTTGTTCGCGAACGAGTCGCTGGCGGAGCCTGGTCCTCCTCCTCCTCCTCCTCCTGCTCCTCCTCCTTGGAGAAGAGAAGAGGCGCCTCCTCGGGCTACCATCTTGGCGCCCGTGGTCCCGGAATGGACCCGGACCTTCTGGTCGTCCGGGTCGCTCGGTCTGCGGGGGTTCTGATCTGCATTATTTGAAGCCATTCTGCGCGCTCATACGGTTGTAGCTGTCAATTCAGTCTGCATGTGTCCAGTTCGTCGGCGGTGGGGGCATTTTTGCTGGTCCCACCCGGCGATGAACTTGAAGCTGTGGGCCGGAACGGTGCGATCTCAGGTGATGCCCAGATGTGGGATGATGATCTGTCAGGTAGGGACGGAGCTCGGGACAGACAACCAAGATATGGGCTGGACGGAGTCGGACGGAGTTGGACGTAAGATTGGATAAGCAGTCAAAGTCGCGGGCGGAAATCGAACGGGAGGTAGGGGGTTACGAGGAGCATTTCTGTCCTATTAACAGTAGCCCCCCCATACCGGTACACCAGGACCAGGAGGCCAACACCCATCCGCCGGATCACCAGCTAGGTCCTCGCCTGTTCTGCATTGAGTACGACGTTGCAACTCGCTGCGGGCTTCGGCATGGGCTCGACTCCGCCCGTCTCTTCAGCCTCTCTGCAACCCTCCGTCGCCCCTCCACCAGATGGAAACCAAAACCCGGCATCTGCACGAGGTAGGGGTCCCAGGATCGCTTCCAATCGCCGTAGTGCGCAACCCTCTCGACCCGGGCCAGCCACAGGCAGAGCATACCTGCCGGTCGGAGACGAGGCAAGCCGGGCGGTTGGGTGTCCTGGGTGTGGGTGATACGCCAGTTACGCGTGTGATGAGGTCCAGAAGGGGGGGCCAGCCAGGGCAGCTAGCGACAGAGTCATGTTCCCTGTCCCTGCAGCTGGACCCCTAGCGCAACTCTTAATTCCTGAATTTCCCCAGGTCTTGTTCCGTCAGGTGGGTGGGGCCAGCGACTGGACTGGCAAATGGGCAGATGGGCAGGGCAAATAACAAATCAGGCCGCACATCTCGGGAGCCCGTGTCCGGCCAAGATCTACATGAACGGCTGAAGGAATCATCAACAGCCCACTGGCAGCTCTCTCCTCCTCAACGGCTCGACCGGCCCGTCTTGTCGTTCGTGGTCACGCTAATCTGTTGCCCCGTGCACCTGTCATCGACGAGAGCCTCCTCCACTTCTGTAGTGCTTGATCTGTCAGTCCCGGGCAGGAGAGTGCCCAAAGTAAGGCGTAGGATTCGGCTCCCTGCTTGGCCCCCCCTCTGCTGATGTGGATCGTCCCAGAGTGTTGGGTCAAATCTGGGACTCGGCGACCTTGTGCGGGTCTAGACTACCGAGTACATAAGACCAAGCCGGCTATGTCTGATTCATCATGCCTTGGCAACCCTGCAGAGGGCTGTGTTGTAGCGGCATAGTCCGTGCGGAGGGAGGGACGGGTTGCAGCCCGGCTACCAGCAGCAAGGTTGCTGGTAAAGCTTACTTAAATGAGGCGAATTCTAACATCGGTGCGGCGGTACAGCGGTATCAGATGCCAGATGCATGTCCCTCGAAATGATCTGGTCGCTTGAGGTTGCCTCAAAAGACTGGTGTGACGTGATTCGACTTGCATGGCCTCCTTTGGGAGCTCGGTCACCGGCAGCCTCAAGAAGACAGGGGGCCAAGAACCAAGGCAGATATCGCCATGGGCCAGCTTATGGGATCAATATGAAGTATAATCACGTGTCACTCCACATCTGTTCGTACCATCGCTCCCGGCTGCTGGAAAGGTGGTTGAACAAGGAACACCACAGGGGTCCCAGAGGGGCTCAGCTTCTTCAATGTACCTTGCCCACAATGGTTGCTGTTGGATGTTGGCCTGGCCTCTGGCTATGTCCATGCTGTGCTAGCCCAGATGTTGAATCTTTAACATTGGGAGGCAGGCTGTCTGCCCGGCACAATCTGGGGTCCACATGCAGCTGCAGTTGACTGTCAGTTGGCTTTTGCCCAGCGTGTTCCCGCCCGTGGGTAGTGTCAGCGTTAGCACCCGTGAAAGCTTTTCCCTTGACACTACCGCCATACGTTCAGACACCAGATCTATCGGATCTACATGCTCTAGTTTAGGATATATTAAGTTTAGATACTGCCGAGCGCGGGTTCTGGGTCCGTTGCCGCCGGGCAGGTTTCGATCAAGCATACGAGCAGCAGCGACAAAAGTATCAACAACTCATCGCCATCTTCATTGGCGTAAAAAAAGAGTTTTGCCTTCAAATGTTAGGTTGAACTACTGCGAGTAAGCTACCAAATCGCCCTAGCTACCTTGAATGCGCCCTTTCTTTCACGGTCAACACCACGACTGTCAATACGACGACGGTGACAATAGAGACAATACTGAATCGAGATGCTGTATAGAGAAAGAGCTTGAAGACTGGAGGTTCTGGTAATGTGGTCAAATACATATTTCAGAAAGAGATCGGATATTCGCACCCGCAAAAACGGAGGGTACACCTAAGGACAACCTTTAGGAGAACCTCCTAGAGGACAACCTCCTAGAGGACAACCTTCTCTAGGATGACCTTCTCTAGGATAACCTTCTCTAGAATGACCTTATTTAGGATAATATCTTATAGGATAAGATTATAAGATAACTAGTTTGGTACTAACCTAAGTACTTTAATCTGTAAGTTGCCTGGTATGGGTGTACCCTCAGTTTTTGTGGGTGCGAATATCCGGTCTCTTTAGAAAATGAAAACCGGCTATGCAGATACAAGGCAAGGGAAATCATCACATACATATGTACTACCTAGTCCTGGTATGCTCATTCATCGAACTATTGATGGAAAACTCCTGCCCTATCGTGACCTGGGCGCGGCTCAGCGATGGGTCATGTTGATTACTTCTAAATGTCAAGAACGAGGCCTACAGTATCCCTATTAATCCCAATATTGTCTCTCATCCGCGTCACTGTACCCATGGGCTGGGTCGTCATCTGCTGCTGGGCCCACAAAGGATGCCCGGCTCCGCAGATCGGATATCAACGCACCTCGCGATACCACAGAGCTGTACAAACCCCCTGACCTGAGCTGGACTATACAGTTTGTTGAGTAAAGCTCGCGGACTTCAATGCTCCTGTTGGCGCTGCCGAGAAGGGTCTTGACTACCGGCTGATCGCTGCGGGATGTGTCAGGTAGAGAGCAACTCTGCAGGCAGTCGACTATAAAACAGATATCCTCAGACCAACCGCCAATACTGGTCTCAAAATATGAGATGCCGTCGATGATGCAGTATACTGTAGAGCGTCGTGGGAGCTGCCTCAGCAACGCCAGGAAGATGTGGCAGACCGTCTCAACTTCGAGATCCTCCTCAGCAACTGATACCGTGCCCGGAAGCAGCGAGGACAAAAACCCAACATCCGGCGGAGGTGACTCCTGGGGCCACGAGAGGATAAGTTGCGTCGTGAGGCTGCGGATCAGCCCCTGCGGGCCCGCGAGACACCCCTCGTCGTCGACGTGCCGGCCGCAGAAGAAGTACAGCACCACGTCCGGGCCGCTCGGGGAGCCGGCAGGCCGTGGCGGCTGGTCAAGCAGCCCCTGCACGAGGCTGGCCAGGAACACGGAAAGCGGCGATGTCCTCCTGGTGGTGTGGTTCTCGCAGTGCCCGTCCACGAGGAGATGGTGCGGCCCGGATCCCTGCAGCCAGTGTCTGAAACGGCTGGTATCGGACAGGTAGGCGGCCTGTGCGATGGCCTTGTCGCTGAAGGCGTTGTACTGGCCGAGCGCATCGTAGAGGTCGACGACGTGGCAGCTGGTCTCGGACTCGTGGCAGAGGATCACGACCAGCTCGTCGAGGTTATACTCCACAGACTCGTTCTTTGGAGGGGCCTCTGGAAGCATTCGAGCCTCCTGGTGTTGCATTTCTGTTGGGAGGTCAGCGGCAGCCTTCCCTCGATCGTGTCCACGGAGACAATTTCTGTTTTTCTTTTTTTCTTTTTCCTTCCTTTTTTTTGTGGGGGGGGGGGGGTTCTTTTGATCTGGGTTGCTCACCAATAGCGTTAAAGCTGCGATTCCTCAGCACCTCATCGACTATCTGGTGCACCATGTTCAGAGTATAGGTCTTGCTTGCAGCTAGTTTCAAAGCAAAGTTCTCCGCGTGAAGGCTCTTGTTTTCCGCGTTTATCGCCTCGATCGTCTTGTGCGCCTCATTCATTTGTGCCACTTGGGCCAGGATTCGGTATTGACCTTCATGTTGCTGCATCCTCATCCAGCCAGTTTCGGCATATATCTGGTCGATGCGTTTTGCCATGTGGTCGCCTCGCCTCTCCTCTAATCGACGAATATGCACCCTGAGGGAATCCTGGGCAGCCGTGAGTGGCCGCAAGATCTCGTCTACATCAGCACTCACATCTCCGAACAGTTGTTTTGCAAATCTCTGCACCCCTTCAATTCTTGTTAGCCTCTAAAGCTTTACACTTTCCGAGAACGACGAGAGAGATGTGAGAGATAGCGATAGAATGGCTAGAAGGGCATGTTGCGCAGTGATTCACACATACTGGGTTGATCGGAATTATGGAGAAGGATGGCTATCAGTCGGGGTAGACAGCTGAGCAGTCCTTCATGCAAGTCGCGTGATCGGGTAAACAGCTCCTGGTCGTCTGGAAACCTTTTCAAAGCCTCGTGCACTCCTCTGAGAAGATTCGGGACTTGATGGAAGCACTCAAATATCTTATCGCAGGCGCGTGCCCTGCTCTTGACGGCCTGTATTAGGTTTACTTGTCAGTATATCTACGTACGGGATACGGAGGGGTATAGCGTGCGTTGAATAGTATAATTAAAGCTCCCTTTAGAATGCCAAGTCCATCGTTCTCGGGTATCCCTTCTAGCAGCGGGCTCAAGGTCCTTGTCAGGCGGTCTTTTCGGAATGCGCGCCGGACGATGTTTGTTTTCCCTTTCTGCTGGTATTCATACTCGGCTTTATCAAGCTGATCTTGTACCTGATCCCAAGTGCAAAGTTCCGGGTCAAGGTCCGCAAAAAACTTGTCGTTACGGTAAAATTCTTTGTATTTCTCGATTATATGTTGCAATTCTCTGCTTAGCTTTAGGATTTTGCCATAAATGAGCTTCATCATGGGAGCCCAGAAGGATGAGACAAACATACCGACTCATCAATCTAGGCACAAATTGGGCAGTCTGCCTGTCAAAGTGTGCATCCACATTGAGAGAACCCCCCAAGACATCTTTGCCGACACCGTACCTGTACGTGTTGAGGGTCGTGACAGAGGCTACACTACTCATTTGCGTCCGCAATGATGACGAAACATCAAGTGTCGGATTCATCATAGCATATACAGCTCATTCAAGCCCAAGTTTGTGAAATTTTAAAACCTCGAAAGAGGGTAATTACGGCGGCCAGCCGGGGACACGGCATTTGAAAACCCATGTGGGCTTTAAAACATACGCACAGCGGACTACGTTCAGCTGAAAAAGGGTGGGGGTTCCCTTGTCCAGCAACCTTGGAAGGAATGATTGAGGTGACTCGCCCCGGACATGACGAACCGTCGCACAATCAATGGTGCGTAAGCACTGTTCTGTTGTACTACCAACCCGGTGTACGAAAGGGTGGGTGGATACACATGCAGATTGCTGGCCTTCTCCTTCTGTCCTGATGCCTGGCGGCGGGTGTGCTACTAAATGATCCAACTGGATTCCCACGCGTGCCATCTATCGACCTCAGGATTCTTACTGCGTCAATGTGCAGTTTATCAAGCCTAGCTCCCCTCAAAGCGGCTCCTCCTGCGTTGTGACTGCCACCCCAGAACTGCACCTACATTCAGAAATCGTACCTCCAAAATTCTCGCCTTCTCAGGGCCCATTGATGCTACCCCAAATATTTGTCGTCTTTTCCCTCCTGTGCTGCCACATCACACGCATTCGATCGTTCAAGCTTCTCGTCGCCATCCACAACCAAATCTTTTGTCCATCTAACCCTGCTGGCCGATCGAGCTCACCCGCTATCTTTGATACAGTGCCACCTCCATGGACACAGACGAAATAAAAGACCGCACTGAAGATGGAGACAAGAAGAGTGAAAGTTCATCAACCGCAGGTCAGCCGCAGGCTCAGAAAGCCGATGTGCAGGGTACTGAGGTTGTCCCTGAACCGAAGACCATTGCATCCCCTAAGCGTGAGCACATTCGAGTCAGTCCTCCGAGGCCGAAGATTTGATCTGACGATAGACCTTGAAGTACATGAAACTCGAGCTCGTGATGATGCGACATCGGAGCTGGGAGACAGCGGAAAGGCTGAGTCGACGGACCGAGCGAAGAATCAAACCACAGAAGACGCCTCAGCTGATACCACAACGCTTCAAACCACAGAAGCTGTGATGGAAGCATCAGATGCCTTCATGTACCGGACGAAGCCAGTGGTTCGATACTGCGATTGGCACGAGTTCAAGAACAGGTACCCAGACGACGACGAGTATTGTGCCATCGAGACCCTCTTGGCCTCGAGGGATCTCAGTGCGGAGATCAGGCTCGAGCAAATCGATCGGAAAGCCAAGGAAAGACAGCGCAGCATACCGAGATCAAAGATCGCAGTAACACCTGCACAACCTGACGAGATGGGCCCTGGGGCTGTAGGCGACCAACGGCTCGAGCGTGTTCGAATCAATTCTGCATTCATCATTGGATACCTTTCGAAGGTCACTGGAGAAGGTTCGTGGAACCGGAAGCCTCACACATTTCTCAATCCATTCAAGATTTTTATTCATAACCATCGTAAGATGGAGGCCGAATTCGAAGTCTTGAAGGAAAAGTTTGTAAGTACCATCATGAGTGATACTGTCTGATCATTTACCTTTGCGTTAACGAGTCTCGCAGGCAGCTTCAGACACACAGCCAACAGCCGATATTCCCAGTTCGTCGGATAGTGTCGATGCCGAAAAGGATGTCGGCCCTATTCAGGCTGAAGCATCGGCCGACACGAAACTGGAAAGTTTCAAGGCGTATCAAGACATGAAGTGCTACGTGGACTTCATGAAGACTAGAATAATGCCTCTCTATACAATGTTTGAAAAGGCAGACCATCGCAACTCCGTCCAAGTAAGATACTCGGACATCTGGTATTTGTTCAGACCAGGAGATATACTGTGCGAACGCAAAATCCTTGGCCCAGATGCGTCAGAACCAATGTCCAAGACTGGTGGCCTCGATCTCCCTTCTGATTCTCTTGGGCCAGCCTCCGCTGATATGCAGCTATGGAGATCTTGGGCTACCTTACTGGATGACGATGGTTGGGAGGTAGATGACCTCACTGAAAAGTCTACAGGTCAGCTTTACGTGGAGAAGACTGGACCTAAGTGGGCGATAGAGCTGAGGCACTACCGCATCGACTTCGACGGTGAAGCCTTTGCCCCCGTCTCCCGCTCGAAGTGGGTCGCTTGGTACGAGGGGACAAAAGCCGTGACCAGTCTCCCGGTGTACCCAATACGATTCGCCAAGGACCATGAGCAGTTTCTTCAGCGTTTGCAGGCTCGGGGCGAAAAGTTCCGGGAGTTTGTCTTCACTCATAAACGCCCAACGATGTCGTACCTGGGATGGACTTTGACTCACGACCCTTCTGGCGAGCGGATCAGAACCCAACTGGGTAAACTGATCACTTTCCCTGAGCACATTGATAGTGACGTCGTTATCGACTTCCGCGAGACTTACCAATCTCTTCCACCGTGGAAACCTAACTTCCTTGCTCTGGACGACAGCATCCGCAAGCCTGTAACGACTGTTGATGAATTCGCTGTAGCCCATTGGGCTGCTAGGGATCGGTCTAAGCAGAGCAGCAAGAAATTTGAAATGGTGGTTCACACGGATGAGGTAGATTTCGCGAGGTTAGCTGAGTTGGTTGATTCCGGGGGCTTCTTGAAAACAATCCGAGGGACAGATTGGGCGAAAGAAGTTCTCCCGTCAGTCGGTAGACATCACCTTGATCCCGAGGATCTTGCCCTGCTACCATGTCGGGTGTTTGCATACTCACTTCGGGATCGTCGATTTGTCAACGCCGACATTCGGTATCTGAAGCCCATCAAACGCGAGCTAACAACCTTTGACAAGCTCAAGATCTCAGTCAACCACAAGAGCATGATAAAGTCACTGGTGCATGAGCATTTCCAGAAGAAGGAGGCTCAAGAAAAAGGCCGGGACAGGCAGCTCGAGATCTCAGACCAAGACTTCATTCGGGGCAAAGGCAGGGGGCTTGTAATGCTTCTGCATGGAGCCCCTGGGGTCGGCAAGACTGCCACAGCCGAGGCTGTAGCGGATGTCTACAAGAAACCCTTGTTTGCTATTACCTGTGGTGACCTGGGGACTGAGCCGAAGGAGGTGGAATCGAACCTTAATGAGATCTTCCGCTTGGCGAATGCATGGGATTGCATCCTGCTTCTAGATGAAGCTGAAATTTTCCTATCCCCAAGGGAGAAGAGGGATGACAACCTACAAAGGAATGCCCTAGTGTCAAGTATGTATTCCCTAAACCAAGACTAGGAGAGCCTGAGTTACTAACAAGTCTACTTATCAATAGTCTTCCTCCGTATTCTAGAGTACTATCCGGGTATCCTTTTTTTAACGACTAACCGCCCAGGGGCCCTAGACGAAGCTGTAAAGTCCAGGGTACATATTACCCTTTTCTACCCACAGCTAAGCAAGGCAGACACCGTATCCCTATTCCAGATGAATATCGAGAGACTGAAGATGATCGAGAAGCAACGCGTGGCGATCACACAAGAACCCGAGATGATAATTGAGGAAGGGAGCATCTTGGATTTTGCGAGGGAGCACTTCGAAACTTTTAGCTACAGTGGCACAGTCGACTGCAGGTGGAATGGGCGGCAGATACGCAATGCCTTCCAGATCGCGGCATCCCTAGCGCGCTACGAGCACTTTGACAGCACAAGAGACCCGGCGGCTGCGGCTGACGATGGGGGTCGCCCCGGCGGGGACGGCTCCTCGCCGGCCGGGAGCGGCCTGCGCCTGCTCGCTCGCCACTTCAAGCAGGTCGAGAGGGCGACAGTCGAGTACGACGAGTTCCGCAAGAAGATGCTCGGGGCCACGGACTCGGAGCTCGCCCGACAGAAGGAGGAGCGTGCACCCGAGGCTGGGGAACGCCCGCCACCCGGGGCACGTCGCCGCGTCGCAATGTCTTCTGCGCAAAGATACCCGCAGCCTACGCCCAGCGCGCCATATGCGAGAGACAGAGGCGACAGGCCAACGGGGCAGCGCGGCGGTGGCGATGGTGGCAGGTTGTCAGCAGAGTACGACCCTTACGATCCTGCCTACAACACGCCGAGGAGACAACCAGTAAGGCGGGCTCGTGCTGCCTACCAGCCTTTTGAGGTCGAGGGTGATGACCTGAACCCGGAATACGACGAAGATGAGCAGGCAATGAATCTTTAGGGCAATGGCTGACATCATATTTGACCTTTGCTTCTTGTCAGGGCCAGGGACGATGCTTCCTATGGGCGACACGAGCCCGGAAAGCGCGTGCGAGGCTTTTACCCGTATACACTTCTTTCATTGCGATCCTTGAAGTCATATAAGTAATGAGCAAGAGAGCTAGATCGTCTTCGGGATTTCTTTAGTTCCATAGTGAAACCAGAATGCTTTCCTTCATGCTGCACATGTCCACTCAAGTCGGTACACACCTGGCTCGTCCTTTGATTCGGCAGAGGGGCTACAATCAAATGACCCTGCGGCTCATGCCTCGCCCTGGAGATTTGCCCACGGCCTTCCTTCTACACGCCTTCACTATGTAATATTTAAGCGCGCTCGTAAGTGTCGGGGAACATTTGGATCGTTGCGTATGGTTAGCCTTGGCTGATGCCGCTGTCGCCCACGACGTTCCTTGTTGTCAGTGAGCATTGAGGCCATCAAGGCCGTTAAATTATAGCCAGTTGTTCTCCTAAAACTCACAACGCCTTAAAATCTTTATTTCTTCCGTTCACGCCTGCTACAGTTTAGTAAGGTGTATTCCCATAACGGTAAAGTCAGACTAATAGCACCCTCTTTCCATGGACCATTATGTCTTACACGGTTGAATGGAACGCAGGTAATGTGAGAGCGGAATCCGAGGATCTCTTTTTTTTATTTCTTTTTAGCTTGGGTACTTTTTCCTGGACGAACCTCTCGGCCACATGGCCGGTGTCAGAGCAAGCACAATGTCTTGAGAATGAGATATTAATGTGGCTCCGCGCTAATCGATGATTATCCCCTCAGGTCGATTACTATTACTCAAGTCTTCGACTATAAGAAAATTATTGAAATGTGAAGGCTAAAACCATCCTGAAGTCAGCCCCCAAACGCCGCGTACCAGTGAGCCATGCACCGCTTGCAAAGGTTCAGCTCTGGCGACCTCGGGATCTCTACCCCAAGGTTCATGGCCCATCACTTGAGCATGTACAACCACACCCGCAGTCGGTGTGATGAGGCTTGCAGGAGGATCTCAATGGCAACACCACAGGGTATTGAGGTGCGGCCGACTATTGGTAACTGACATAGACCATGTAGCGGATTCAGTGGTAATTGGCCAGATTCGTCCGGCTTTATCTCAGCCGACCACAGCCGCATCCAGTTATTACTAAGGCCCTAGAAAGGGGGTCGACATCACATCCCGAAAGTTGTGGGGGTTGCAAAATCTCTGGGCCTGTCTGTCATCGCAGAGCCTCATCGAGGCCACATTCAGCCTGCTTCACCGTGATCTATTTACGTTGAGGGCCGCCCTAGGATGGGAGAGAAAATGCAGTTCACGGCCCAAGAGTGCCTTACACTCGTTCATACATCACGGCCTTCGGTGCTAATCAAAGAAATTTACGCATAATTGGCCTCCTAATATCTTGACTTTACCTTTTCGGACTCCTTCGGGGACTTCAGCAAAATCATGGCCATGGACGGTGCTAATGACTCCGGGGAGTCTCGGAAGCGAATTATACTTGACAACGTCATTTACGAGCCTGTGAGCAGCGTTGTAGCCTCTCGTCAACAACGCTCACAAGTTTCCATGTAAAATGACAACGAGCTCAGGCGAATGGAGGCTTATAAATATAAGCCGCTGCGCTCAATGCGCAGACGTCTACGACTACTCCGTCTCCACGGTGGTGGCTTATCAAACCCCGAAATTACTTGCGAGCTATTCGAAGTCGAATATGACAAAGACAACCAGAATACAGTCAGAAGAGTTTTGAGCAGGGGCGAGCGAGCCGCCAGGCGCGAGAGGCGTGAGCGGCACAACCGAGACCGCTCCAATGACGGTCAGAGCCTGGATGTAGATGCTAGCGCAGTCGAATATGAGGCACTCTCGTGGTGTTGGGGGCAGGAGGTCAAGGACCGCGCCATTAGGATCCTGGAGAACGGCAAATACTATCGCCTGGCCGTCACGAGGGATCTCACTTTGGCGCTCAAGTACCTCAGGCACCCCCACGAGGAAAGGATCCTGTGGATTGATGCACTCTGCATCAACCAGGATAACCACGAAGAACGAAACCACCAGGTCCAGATGATGTCGCTTATCTACAGCGGTGCAAAGCAGGCTTGCATCTGGTTTGGCGAAGACACTGACGATTCGACCACCGCGATCAGGTTCATAGACGAGATCATGAAGCTGGAAAACTTTGACACGATATCGGAGAAGAGAGAAAACGCCTCCAAGTGGCAGTCCCTGCTTCTGTTGATGCAGCGCCCGTGGTTTTCCCGGCGTTGGGTCGTGCAAGAGATTGCGCTCGCGAGATCTGCAACCATTTACTGTGGCACTGACAAGATTCCATGGACGAACTTCGCAGTCGCAGTGGAGTTGTTCGTCGAGGTCGAAACGGCGACTCACAGGCTGTCTGAGGTGGTGCGCAAAGACGAAAAGTTTGGCCACGTTCCACAATGGTTCGAACATGTCTCAGAGCTTGGGGCTAGTGTCATCGTACAGGCCACAGGGAAGGTATTTCGAAGAGATAGTAACCAAGCCACCGATGTGGAGGAGAATATTGAGAGGAAACCTCGAGCTCGAGCTGAGAAAGTCGCACGCAAGGGCCTGAAGAAAGATAGGGCGCAGAATCTGGAGTCATCATCCAAGCCCTCGGCACTGAATCCACAACGACCGCTGTTGAGCCTCGAGTACTTGGTTTCAAGCTTATCAGTGTTCCAGGCTACACAACCTCGGGATGCGGTATACTCATTGCTAGCGATCGCTCGGGACACAGCGCCTTTCGCCGAAGTGCGGATCAAGTCTCAGGAAATATCCGATGAGGCAATCATCATGTCCACTGTCTCGAGCTTCTTGGAACGCAAGCCATTCAGGGTTGACTATAGTCGCGCATACAGTGATGTGTGCAAGGACTTCATTTCATTCTGCATCCAGGTCAGCGGGAGGTCTGATCCAACGAGGGCTTTGGATATTTTATGCCGGCACTGGGCACCGGAGCCGCAGTTAGTCGTTGGGGGCGTGATTCATCGGAAGCCGACGCCGTACAAGTTTCTTCCAGATCGAGAGCGTGAGAAGCTTTGGCCAATCAGCAAAGATAAATCGGCCAATGAAGATTACTGGAGGCGGGCTGAGGAGGACTGGAGGAACAACTTCAAGAATCGTGTTCTAACCTTTGATAAAGATGTGAAGCCCTTTCTCCCAAAGAAAAAAGAGCAGCCAAAGAAAGCCGAAGAGGTAGGCCAGGAGGAGCTTGGCGTCAGGGAAGATAGTGAGTCTGAAGAAGAGTCAGGGGGGAAGGAGAACAAAGAACAAGACGAGCAGGAAACAGACATTCCATTGCCATCTTGGATATCTCGTATTTCTGGGGCATCATTTGCACTTTACCGGCATCCTGGAATGCACAAGACGGAAAGAATTGGCAGGATGAACGCGGACCCTCTGGTCGGGCTGCCTCAAGATGGCCACAAGAACTACAGCGCCGCTCAGGACACCAAAGTCGACTATGACTCAGATCGTCGCTTGCGCTTCCGTAAACGGCCCGTGTCGAATCATTGCAGTCTGTTCACTGAAGGCTTCATCCTGACCGAGATCGCCACCGTGGCCGAGCCAGCGAGGCTGGGTGCCATACCGGAAACGTGGACCAAGGTTGCGGGCTGGGAGAACGCTGTCGACGGTCAGACGCTCCCGCCCGTGGAGTTCTGGAGAACACTCGTGGCTGACAGAGGCAAAGATGAGCGCAACCCACCGTACTACTACACGACGGCTTGCCGGGAATCGGTGAGAAAAGGTGGCCTGCGCGGCGGCTCGGTGGACACTGGTGCCCTCATCAATAGTGAGAGAAACTCTATTATTGCCGAGTTTTGTCGCCGCGTCCAGGCCGTCATTTGGAATCGATGTTTGATCAAGACCGGGAAGTCACCAAAGGTTCTCGGGCTTGCTAGTCAACATGTCCGGGAGGGCGACCTGGTCTGTATCATTTTCGGCTGCACGGTGCCTGTCATCCTGAGGAAAATGGTGAAGAAAGAGGGTGATTTAGAGAAGGAGAAAATGCAGGACCAAATTGAGTCCATGAAGGCCGCCATGGCGGTCTGCGAAGAGGCGTGCTTCCGGAAGCTTCGCTATCAGAAACGGCTCCAGAAAGAGCAAGAGCAGCCCGGCGGACAACTCGGAGAACTCTGGAAAGAAGAGGTCTTGGCAGAAATGGAAGAAGTCAATCTTCAGATGAAGATGTGGAGGGAATCGGAGGAACAGGACCAAAGAAGGAAAGTGGCCCAGGATAAAGAGCAAGCAATCAGGAAGAAGAAGGCCGATTTTCGCCAGGCATCTGCCAAAAAGAGAAGAGAAGGAGCGATGCGACAGACACCACAGCGCTTACAGAACATGAACCGGTCCATCACGATGCCAATCACTAATCGTGGGCCAATGGTCACTGGCTTCGCTTCTAACTTGGTGGAAGAGGGTGAAACCGAGGACGCTGAGGAAGTGGAAAGCACTAATGATGTCCTTCCGCAGGCACAGGAACAAGACGGAAAAGATGGGCCCGGGGAGACAAACCAAGATGGCGAGCCGGATCAATTCGAAGACGACAGGCAAAGGCAGAAGAAGGAGGCCAAGAGGGAAGACCCTAATGTTTACTATGAGTTCATAGGGGAAGCTTATATACATGGAATGATGGATGGAGAAGCAGTGAGGCTACACATCAATGAGGGCATACCGAGGCGTATGTTTGAGATTCGGTAGGTAGTCTGACACTTGGGTACCTACAAACAAATGACCAGCACCTGTCTGGAGCAGATCCATCCGCTTCAATGCCACTTATAATTGTAAGTTCAGAATAACTAATTGACGAAAACAGCACAACCATCAATGATTTCTTTTCTTCCTTGTGCTCCTTTTCTCCTTTCAAGACTCAATCCTGTCGCACTCTAGTGGTGTAGTTGAGTAAGCAAAGGAAGTTTTTGTAGGAAGGGAATTGTGAAGATCTCGGGCTTCCAAGGTTGCTATAAGTATAACATTACTAGTATTTAACACTCCAATCATGCAGTGCCCTCGAATTGGCTATCCACCGGCTACACGGCCCAGAAACGATGCAACTCATTTGATTTTGCGCCCGTAGGATGATCTTGGCTCGATGCTCGCCACCAATGAACTGGCTGAGCTGAAACTAAGACAACACAGTACGGTTCTCGTGCAGAATCCTTCTGGCACTGCCGGGACTAGTGCTGACGGCGGCTCGGAACCCCATCAGCGGGTGTTTTGTGCCTTCGATTTGGATCCAGAACGGCGGAAGTGGGCGGGTGAAATTGCCAAGGTTCATCTGCAAGACAGGAAGTCAGATGTTCAGTGACCCATTCTCATAAGAGTAAAAGAATAAGGCGGCAATTTGGGGGCGGTTGTTGGTAAGGTGAACAACTAGCGACGAAAATCAGGGGTTCGGTGCCGAATACTGTGCGACTTCAGTTCATGACTCTTGGCTGCTGATGTCGATCAAGTGATCCTTTCGAAGCCCCCAGCCACTGCAACGCGCCCACCCGCGGGTATGTCGTGGTCTTTTTCTGTTTTATTCCCTGACTGCTCAGTGCTCCTCGTGAACAGATACATCTTCACATCGAGGTGCCGACCACCGCAGTCGCCCAATCTCCGAAACGGGACATGACTACGACATCATCAGTCACCCTTCGAGGGGACTGGGTCCCTAGCAATCAAGCCAATTGCCTCAAGACGGACGACATTTGGCAATGGGACTATGGCATTTCAGAGGACCGGAGAACAGTTGTGGGCGGGCCTTCGCAGACGAGGGAGTGCCTCCCGAGGGCATGGAGCAGGGATATGACATACGCGGGCACGCAGTGTCCTCCCCGGTACACTGAAGCGTGCCAGGCGACAGGAGAGAGCCAGGCGGTTGTCTGCTGCCCAACGCTGCACGATTTCACCTGTCAACCGTCGTCTATTCTAACGACCGCTCCTCACGCCTCCATCTTCCGCTGCATGTCTCAATATACCGACACGGGCACCTGGGTCGTGACGCAGACATATATGTTGTCGGAGTCAAGCACAAATCTTGCGACTCCGACATACCAGCCCCCTTACCATCTCTTTGCACTTGCGATCATCTATGCAACGCCAACTCCGGTATGTGTTCTGCGGCATGAAAAATGAAAAGGACCTGTCACGCGGAACGAATTAGCTGACTGAATTGCGACCCCAACCGATAGGGAACCGATGCATCATCGACTGGTACCAACGCCTCACCAACCGCCTCATCAACCGACTCGACTTCCTCCGCCCCTATCCCATCGAGTAGTGAAGAACCCTCCAGCGGGTCACTGTCCGCTGGTGCGAGTGCTGGAATTGGTGTTGGGGCAGCAGCAGGCGCGATATTGCTCGCTGTAGCCGGGTGGCTGCTGTACCGGCGAAGGAAGAACTCCAGGCCGCGGGCGCAACCTCCGCAGACAGAGCCAATGCACCAAGAAGGTGGATACGGGTACTACCAGCACGGAACACCAGACCCAAATAAGAGCCATACACAATCGCTGCGCTCCGAGCTCCCGCCGCACAGCGCTCAGCGCACAGAGCTACCCACCCAAGCTCCTGTGGAGCTTGACACTGGACGTTGATACACCCGGTCTGGGCTAAAAATTGTGCAATCACTTCGGGGGTGGTTTGCTTCTGAATTGATCCGTACACATACGAAACCGTTTGCGGCCGCTTCACACAGTTTCAACGCGCAAGGTTTCCGCTTCCTAGGTTCGTAATGCAGGCGATGCTGGATTTGATGTGAAATAGATGATAAAGCTTAAACAAGGACGCGGAATTTCGAGATTGTATATATTACATAGCATTACTCACAGATGAGCATACTGGCATTATATGAGCGTGTATCAAAGTGAAATATTCTTGCGCAACAGACGACTCCTCGAATTTCTATGTTAGTATTTGTGAGTAATCATTTGAAACCCTTGTCCTGTTAAAATTCTGCTTACAAGAACGCCATCGCGTAGCTATTGATCGACCATTTGGCTCTGTAAAGTGTGGCTAGGTGGAAAGGAGTGCCCCCCGCCTCCGGTCTTCCAAGCTTCTGAGACGAAGAACAAAAATAGGAAAGGAAAGGAAATTCTACGAGGGCAAGGCCTTGTTCTCTGTAGGGGGGATTTCGAAGTAGGTGGAGTAAACATCAAATTCAACTAGTTATGATATGATTGATTGAAGCCCGCTTTACTATTAATCCTTCGACAAAGAACGCACCCGGGCAGTCTCGTTACGAGCGTTAAAGCTCGAGCACCTGTGAAGCCCTCCAACTAGAAATCTGGCTGTGTATAAACCTTTGGCGGAAATAATTCAAGTTTTCTATTAAACGCTTATGGAATTGTGTAAAGTCGACCGTTCACTTCGCCTCGGCCCAGCATTTCGAGACCTTTGGGAATATCCTCGAAGGGGATCTCCTCCACACATGGCTCAAGTGAGCCCGAGGCCAGCAGATCCAAAACCTCACTGAACTCCTGCACGCTGGCACTCGTCGAACCCCTTAATGACACGTTGTTGGTGACCAGAGAGGTGGTGGTGATCTGGATCTTCTGCGCCGCCAACCCGACCAGCACCACGCAGCCGCCAGGTCGGACTGTAGACACTGCCGCCTCGACCGTGGGCTGGGCGCCCGCAAAGTCCAGGATGACATCAAAAGTCTCATCCTTAAATTGTGCCAGGCTCGTGGCGCAGTCAACAGCGCCCACTGCCCGTGCCTGTTCGAATTTGTCCGTGTTGATGTCGACCCCGAACACTCTCGCTCCGCGCAGCGCAGCGATGGCGACGCCGTTCAGGCCCAACCCGCCGAGGCCTATGACCGCAACGGTGGCCGACTTGGACACTTGGCCCTCGGCAACAACGGCGTGGTAAGCGGTGGCGATGGAGTCGGTTGCCACGGCCGCGGCGACAAAGCTAACCGAGTCCGGCAGCTTGACGAGGTTTTTCAGCGGAGCAACCGCGTAGTCGGCGTATCCGCCGTCGCAGCCGACGCCAAGAGCTTCTTGGAAATTGCGTTCCTGGATGGGATGCCCGACGCAAGCCACGGCCACGCGGTCGCCGACTTTCAAGGATGAGGACGAAGGTCCGTCGCCCAGCGCGGTGATGACGCCGGCAATCTCATGGCCCAGTGTGATGGGCAACTTGCACATCCAGGCTGCACCACCCCCGTGCAAGACGTGTGTGTCCGAGTGGCAGAGTCCCGCAGCTTTGACCTGAATCAGGGCGTGGCCGGGCCCGGGCGTCGGAACCGGAACCTCGTGGAGCGCCATGCCCTCTTCGGCGCCCAGGAATCGGTATGCTTTCATGTTGATAACCGGAATAACGGAGACGGGCAGAATGTGAAATGAGAGCTCCTTGCTGAAGTGTCTGAAATAGCTGGAATGAAAGTAGAATGATCCCTCCTCTCTTCTCAAGGCTCTGGCGTTGGTTATATATATTCAAAATCGATTTTAGTCGGAAGCAGACGCTAGTCAGGTACACCGGGACCCCCGGAGGCCAGTCCGAGCACGGGCAATCACCAGACCGGGCCAGACGGAGGCTCTTACGGCACAGAGTATGATTCATAGTGAGTCGAGGGGAGACGGACCCATTAAAGTCAATTATGGATATATCATTACCCGGCTTTAGGGGAACATGGACCACTTACTCGGTGCCGGCCACCTACAACCACACCGACTCTAGTCAAGCAACTCAAAATCGCACACATTTTTACCGAAACACCGCGATACCTTGGAACACTTAACAGTATAGCTTCTCAAACTAAAGCTCCTGTGACTGACTTATTTCCATTTTGTTGTTCTAAACAGAGACGACACGCCCAACACCATCCTTCTAGATCTTCCCGAGGTTTTCGCCTGCGAGACTATCCTGTTGTTTCGACTTATCCCGATCGTTTGAATGCAAGATCTAATTAACGTTCTTAGACATTATAGCTTTAACCACATTATATTTTTTGTTTAACTATTTATCTATTTATTATCTTCTTAGCTTTTAGATTAATTATTAGCTTATATTTTAAGTATAAAGTTAATAATTATTTAAAGAGTATATACTTTTAAATTTATTTATATAAAAAGTTATTAACTTCTTTTATAAAGTTTCCTCTTCTATTATATTTTTTATATATTATATAAAAATAGAAAAATCTTTAATAATAAAGTAATATATTTAAAGGAGGAAAATTTAGTTTTAAATATTTAAACTTTTATTTTCTTTATATAATATTTATTTAATATATAGTAAATAAACTTTATTTAACTTTTAAAAAGTTTTAATCTTTTATAAAATTTATATAAAAGGCTTTTAAATAGGTTTATTATTATAACTTTTATTCTATTAATAAAAATATATTTAAAATAGGGATTATAATATATTTAATTTATTTAATAAAATAAATTTAAATAACTATTAAATATATTAATAGAGAAGAGTTAACTTATTAAGTTTTATATTATAAAATTATAAATTCTTTTATAAAACTATTTTAAAAGATTATTCTAATCTTATTATATAATTATTTCCTCACTTATTATAATAAATTAACCTTTAAGTTACTTATATTAATAATTTTAATATAATATTATTAAAAGTAATACTTTTAGTATTATTTATATAATATAAAGTTTAATTATATATTTATAAATATATTATATTCTCTTTTTTATTATTAATACTATATTTCTTTAAATATTAACTCTTAAATATTTATTATTATATCAAGGTACTATATATATTTTATATATATAAGGATTAAAAACGAAACTATATAGCTACTTTATAATATATAGTGAAATAATTAGTGTTTAAATATTAAAAGAGCCTATATATTCACACCTATTAAAACGAAGGGTACACTTATAGTACCTCGTTAGATATTTAAATAAATAGCTTAAAGATTAAATTACTTAGGTTAGTAATAAACTAATTATATTATAAACTTATTCTAAAAAAGATTATTCTAGAGGAGGTTATTTTAAAGGAGGTTATTCTAGGAGGTATGCTATAGGAGGTTATCTTATAGGAGGTTATCTTATAGGAGGTTATCTTATAGGAGGTTCTCCTATAGGAGTTTGTCCTATAGAAGTTTACTCCTTGGGGCTTGGGTGTACCCTCTATTTCTGCGAGTGCGAATATCCAATCTCTATCAGAAGAGAACGAATATTCGCAGGGCAAAAAACGGATAGTATAGGGCAACTTTTTAATTTTTTTTAATTTTATAAGTAATTTCTATAAATATTTATTTTTTTAAAATCTTTTATTATTTATTATTATTTAATTAATATTATATATTAAGAATTAAGTTATTAAAAATAATTAATATATTTTTAAATTTTATTTTAATAAAATAATGTTTAATTTTATAATAGTATATAATTATATAAATATTAAAGCTAAAATTTTAAAAATAATATCTTTAAATAGCTTATTTTTTCTATTATATTATAAGGTATTCTTTCTCACTTAGAATTAAATCTCTTTTAAAGTTATAATATAAAGTTTTATTTTTATAAAAAAGTTACCCCGTACCATCCGTTTTTTGCCCTGTACCATCCGGTTTTTGCCCTGCGAATATCCGTTCTCTATCAGAATACCAAGTCGTCGTGCTGTCCAGTGTCTATAATAACGTTATCGTAACACTGGCACGTTGCGCGCCCTTTTCTGTGCCAAGAATAAAGCGCCCATCGGCCGAAGAACTTCCCCTTTGAAAGCTCGGAGAGGATTTGCGTGAGGTTCCTGAAACATTCGCCACCTACCTAGGTATATACGTGGCCGACAGTTTTCGAAGAGGAACAAGCTTGTAGATACTCGCCCCCAGGTCCTCGGCCAGGTGATAATACGAACCAACCTGATGAGTGCTTCTCTGGTCTATCCGCTCTCCTTATAAGATTTGTGTGGATCAAAAGTCGCAACGCTGGAGTCTGTGAAGCAAAATGAATAAATTCATGCAGTGCATGTGGTATTATCTTGGGGAGACTTGGGGCTGTAGCTGTCGGTGAGCATTCAAAGTCCATCCATCCAGCAGAATCATGCGGAACTGAGTACAATGAATGGAATTGGGCGAATTATGTTTGCGTGTTTGAGTTACGCTGGGGATTAGGAGAACCTTGGAAGTAACGGACTTTTATAGCTTCCGGTGGTAGAATCCGATCAATCACTGAAGAATGTGACCGCCTATCAGGTTTTGTCGAAACATCAGCTTGAATCGGGTTTTAAGTGGCAGCAATCTATGATCACATGCTGCTGAATTTCCGCCCATGAAGTAGTAACCCCATTGGGATCAATGATAACATCTTGAGCTCCGACTTTCTAGCAAATTCTAGTTGCCTGTATATCTAATGCTCCTCACCGTTTCATCTCCTTAATCCCTTCCTCTGGCCAATAAAAAGTCACTGAACTATTGATTTCCTCTGAGATTATCTTCATCGTTCCAGGGTTTCCAGGTGGAAGACCAGTATGCCACCTGGTCTCCTTTGTGGGAAGTTTTGCCGTTGTCTTGGAAGTGTGAACGTGTTGGTATTGAAGTGCACACGGTTCCTGCTATGTAATGTGTCTTTCCCCTATGTCATGGGTCTCCCTCATGGCCCCATTCTGGGAATCGTATCGGGTCCTCGTCAAAAGCCCTGCACTTGCTTTGAAAATGGTCATACCACCAGTAACTTCTAAACCGGCTTGTTCGCTCCCAGCGATCCCTATATATATTGTACTTCTGAATTGAAATTCCCCACTCTCTTCGCAAGCTGTCCTTATGCTCCTGTATTGGAAAAGGGCACGGGGCCTCGCCAATTCCCGACTCCAGGAAGAGGAGCAGAGACGCGGTTTGTTCGTCTTTCAAGGCGTAGACATGGTATGTGATCCCATAGCGCCCAGAGTGAAACCAGATTCCGTTCTGCTAAAGAAGCGGATTAGTTTCGTTGGCTGTAGAATTTGGGACCAAAGTGGATAAGGGCCTGTACGCAAGGGTTTCATACCTCCGTACCGCTGTCTCCTCGATCAAATAAGACAATCCCTCCAAATATCTGATCTTCTGCCCAGTAACCGGCTATGTCGGCGATTCCGTCAGGGTATTGCTTCGGGTCATCGTAACGCCAGAGTGAGAAGGGCGTGGGCTTCCAGCGTCGATCACAGAACTCTTTATACCACTCCTCACTTGGATACTCCTCGTTTTGATGGAGTCCGCCATTGACCTCCTTGAAAAGGTGAGCCGCAGTGGTGTGTATAGCGACGGCTATCAGCTCAATGAAGGGCATCTTTGACACCCTAGAGCCGACTGGAGCGGATTGATATCGGTGTAGTACCTAGAGGACTTTATTAGAACACTGGAGTGTGAGGTAACAGCTTGATAACTTCGTTACATCTGCACGGATATCGAGCTTGTCTGGTTCAAAGGCAGAATGAAAGGCCCTCGTCTTTTCAAGAACGCCCGGACATAGCGTTCGGTGATTGTAGGCTGGCTCCGTTTTCTCAAGCTCATAGTGTACCAGGTTTGACACCACGCTGTACAGTGGCAAGCCATCGACAAGTTGTGCAAATGTTGTCTCGGCGAGTTCGGTCGAGAGAACGTTTTTCATGGCCCGAGAATACGCCGCCAGATGGTCCTCGTCCAGAGCTTGTGCCGCCGTTGTTGTCTCTAATCTCTCCGGCGGTGGTACGGTATCGTATTTGGGGTCGTTCCACGCTGGGAATTTCCACCAAGGCTTGAGCGACATGACGAATTGGCCCTGGATGATATCTGAACGGAATAATTTGGCTGCTGCATCAAATTTTGGAAAGCGGATTAGAGAGCTTGTGTATAAGAAAGAAAGAGTAAATCGACGGGAACGGTCCTTTTGAAGTCAAGCCGCTGCCTAAGTATTTATGAACTCGCGTGCGGCACAGCAGGTCTGGAGTCACCCCTTGTGGGGACTAGTACTCTTGTCTGTGACAAGTGAAGTAATACCCCCCCTGGCTAAATTTATATATACACATGTGCTATATAAAATTATTTATTTTTTTTCTCAAGTAGTTTTCTTTTAATAACTTTTTTATTTTATATCTTTAAATTATATAAAAATATACTTATACTTTTTATTTAAAGTTTAATAAGAAAATAACTTTTAAATATTTATTTATTTAATATTTAAATTTAAATAATATCTATATATAATTTTTTAGAAATCTTTTATAAATTTTAATAATAATTCTAAAAAGAAATTCCTAAACTTCTTACTTTAAAGTCTATAAGATTATATTTTTAAAATATTTAAAATATTATTAAAATAAATATTATAAAATTATAGTTTTATAGAGTTTAAAGTAAGGATGATGAATATACTTTTTATATAATTTTAAGTTAAGAAATAAAAGAGGTATTTAGAAAAGATTAGTTTAAGAGGTAGTGAAGAAATTTGTGTGGTACGTGTGTAAATGTGAATTTGGCTGGGGGGGGGGGGGGCGGGGCATTACTTCGCTTGTTATAGACAGTCGGACTCTAGTAATACTTCGTGGCAGGAAGGACTTAACGAAAGCTCTTTGATATTTGCCTGTTCTTCTCCTATTGCGCTCTCACGCGTCGCAACACTCACCCAATTTGGGATGAATCAAGTCACCCAAGTCCGCCGCTAGAATCGATTGATCTACATGGCCAATTGATTGATCTGTAGACTTGTCGACCTTAACAGCCGCTAGCTGGACGATCTCTGGATGGGACCCTCTTTCAGATCGCACACTACCACAGTAGTCTGGGCACGACTCAGAAACCATCGCCGCCTGGCTTCTCGCCAGTCCAACGGGGGGCAGTTGTGGCCGCGGCCCAAAGAGCCGGAAACCTCGTCGATCGTGCATAGGATGCAGCACCAGGTAGCGGTAACGAATCGTGTACTGGATGGGTCCGGGATCTCTACGTAGGTCTAGACACCAAACGTGCTTCGCTATACTCCGAGTCCCAGATGAGGTATGCTGGTCGTCCTGATCCATAAGTTGTTCTTTATTTTTGTTTGTTGCTGCTCAATGGATCTACAGTGTCGTGTTTTCCCTAAACCTTTCAGCCATGCGAGTGTAAGCCTTGTAGACCCGTCCGGGACGTGGGCACAGGGGTGATGTACCATGACTTGGGAACTGTTCAAATATTGGGAGGACCCAGAGAGACCTTCCGGAAGAGGCAATTTGGCTCCAGGGGGAAACGGCAGCATTTGCGGGTTTTGCGCCCAGTTAACCTCGACAGCAAGCGAGGAGGCCGACGAGCAGCCCTGCACCAACCACCTCCATTTACAGTCGTTGCATGTCTGCGCTTAAACGTACTGCGAGTAGTGAAATATCTAGCCTGGTTTGGACTTCCTAAGCTATACTTGTAGTCATAAAGGGTATCCTATCCTCCCGTCACTCCCGAGCTTCTCCAATATCTCTACAGACGACGCGAAGACCATTAATTCAACCTTGGCTCCGTACAAGGCCGGTTTCCCCCAGAGTGCTGCAATACGTAGACTTGAATCGTTTTGGTCGACCCGTCGGGAAACCGCCCTCATGCAAGTAAGGATCTGGGCGCCGCTCGCCGGCAGCACTTCCCCATAATTCCGCGCATCCGAGTGTAGTTACGAGGTGCATGCCATGCATGTGATATGGTGAATGATGTGTATTATTATCTGTGCGTCGCCCTCCTTTTCGTGGAAGGTCTGCCTCTGTAATTGGTCATCGTTTTCCATTCGTGGTGTCATTGGCCACGGCTGTCACTTGCACAGCGGGTGGCGCCTCCGCTGTCATGTGGTCAGCACGAGCACCCAGGTGGTTTCGTTGTCCCGCAGCTGCTTGGCGTGCATTTCTATGCATTCCAGCTTTTCTCATCGGTTTCTAATTCTCGGTCAGAAGCTCCAGGCGGCCATGGGTATCAAAGTGAGCAGATGGGCCGGTAGTTGCTGCCGTCGAATTCTCCCATTTGCTCAGTGTAGAGCTGTGGGTGCTCCAAGCGGCCGGTTGTGGCGAACGGTATGTCTAGTATGAGCGTCAATAATAGATCCCCGCCGGTGGGCCAATGCGCGAATTGCTTTACAAAGCACCGAGAAACTCCTCGATGTTTCCATTGATCCGTCCAGTGATGTTGGCGTAGTCGATCTCCACATGTGCCTTAGGTAGCAGGGTATCAAGATGGATTGGCTCTATAGAAAACGTCAGCCTCGCCGAGCAGGACCACGCAGCCCCATCAGGCGCCGATGTTGAAGACCAGTCTTAGCCGAGCCTCTATTGTAGTCATCGTTGAGCCGAGCTTGCCTACCGTCACCCCTCTACAAGGGTCTCATCGAAACTCCACCACCACCTCAGCTGTGAGTGTTTTGCCACCTCCGCGGACTCTGCTCAGTAATTTGAGGAGGCCCTTATCTTTGCCAGTGACTACTTAGGTATTCATCTACTTTGGCAATGCGATTATCCATATTCTACATAACTCAGGGAAAGTACAAGTGGAATATTCTGTGCCGGCTGAAGACTAGAAAGAAGAAGAAAAGCAATCAATACCTATATGGGAGCCACAAAACGGCCAATTCATTCTATTAAGCCTCCCCCCTTCCCTTTATTTTAAGCGATTATGCCCCAACAAAAGGTTACCAGTATCTTGCTCCTTAAAAGTTTCGCGTTCACAGAATGGCAGATCCGAGATTACAACTCAACTGACGATTTTATCCACGCCGCAGACATTGGTCCTCCTGTCCTCTGCCTCTGAGCCCCGACACTCTGAAACAGGCCCAGTTTTAAGCGAACTCATTGGGCCTGTGGTCAACTCCGTAACTGCTCTTGATGAGTATTCCCTCTGGCATTCGAGGCATCAACTCTATGTCGGCGTTGCTTCCAGAATTGATCGTTGTCAAGTTGAGAGCGTCGCCACTATGACCATAAGCAGTGTACAGCGCTGAGACCGGTGGCCTTTTAGGCTTTCCAGGGCCTTGTATATCTTTGAGCGGTGTGTGCCCATAGGAAGTATCCCGTGTGTGAGTGACGTAGCGTTCCCAGAGTGGTAAGAGCGTAGGTACGCAGCCAGCAGATATCAATATGAATGCTTCCGCTTCACTCCACATCATGATATTGTAGCCATTCCCTGATCAAATATTTCATCAGCTCACACTCTCACATCCAGTGGCATTTTTGATTATGGATGATCGACTGACAAGTGAAATCAGAGGGGTCAGTCAGATCGTTCTCATATTGCCATTTGATCCCACCACAAAGTGCAGCACTGCCTGCTAGTCAGTGGAAAAATCTGAAAGGGAAGCAAGTGATGCATCATACACCAAACCCAGGCTCAATAAACCGGCCAAAGCGATCTTTTTATGTAGCCTCAAATTGAGCTTATAGACGAAGCTGACGGGTAAAATTGCCAGAAGAATATCAACAAAAAAGTTCCAGGCGCGGGAGAAGTGGTTACAATTTCTGACAATGTATGAGGGCCAACATGACGCGCCTTCAACCTTTGTCCAAAGCGCATGAGACGGTGTGCATTGGAGAAAAATGAGAATGAAGGTCAGAATATTCACAACAAACTCAGCTCCTATAATGAAGGAGAGCAGTGACTTCCGCCACATAGAAATGCTACCAATGAATCGTAGCGTCAAGAGTGCTATTGATGTTTTGCCGAAGGCGTATGTCAGGATGATAGGGACTTGTGAGATGTACGCCCATTTCCCCGCTAGAAGGGTTTGGTTTTCTGAAAGATACCAGACGTGGCGACCTCCACCGTTGTGCACCCAATAGGTAGCAAAAGAATTCCCGAGTACGAATAAGAGCTAAAGTCTTGAGTCAGCCTTGCTTTCTGAATCAACCCTTTAGTGTGCGGGTATCAAGGCGCGATGGCACTCACCTGTGCCATAAGCATTGCCCAGTCGTCCCATCCGATGCTTTTGATACGAAAACGGGCATAAAACCGTAAAGCGACCATCATGGTAGATATGGCCACCATCGTCCAGAACATGCCCATCATTTGAGGACCACGATTCTGATCCGGTGGAAGAGGGTTCGGCATGTGTGACGACATCTTGTCTTGTACTTTACCTTGGTTTTTGAATTTGACGGGCGACTAGAATTGACCGTCCTCTTTTGCTTAGCGCGTTGTCAGATCGTATATGTTGGCAAACATAAAGTTGCAAGACAGTTGTTAAGTTTGCTTCTTTAGAGGCGGAATATGAGAATTGTGGTAAGGTTGTGTACAGGTCTCGAAGGATCAAATTTTGCGAAATCAGGGCCGGAGAATGGAATACACTCCAGAATAGAGTCAGGAGCTACTAATCATCGTCTGCATTTCGTCATTTGTCTCGTTTTCAGCAACCGAGCCTGGACCTCATCTGCCATGGGTGAATTTAGAACTCTCTGGTCTATTCCCATTTAGGAGTACATCTGCGCGTGACCAAAATACCTGGAAGTACCTCTCATGCAATGGTACCAATGCGTGAGATGAGTTTGTATTATTCTACTTCGGGATACGTACTTCGAGGTGACGGGCTGAGATATCAGCGTATCACAATCTGCAAGGTAAGCTGATCATGTACGTAGGTAGGATAGACAAATCTTGGGGGCCGAGATCTACATATGGCTGGATTCAGCCCGGCTGGCCTCTATCATTGTTGTTATCTTCTCCCAGTTCTCAACGATCCGATTTCCCCACACCTCAGCATAATCGGGATCCATCATCCGGGCGGACAGCCAATGTAGTGACAGTATTTAAGCTTCAGGAGAAACCATTACAATCTTTGCAGTGGCAGTAAATATGTATCAATTTCACTGCTTGAGCAGGGTCAGGAATAGGACAGCCGGACGTGCCCTACTTTGTTAGTTTTATTGCAATTCAAATGGATGAGGTTCGGGAAGGTCATCACCCCGCTGAATCGAACAAGTTGCTTCAAGTCAAAGTCAAGGTGTTGTGCATTAATTTCACGCCATACTATCTGACTAAGTATTATGGTTCAATTTGTTCCCAGGCATCTAGAGCAGCTCAATCAAGTGCTGCGAAGACTGTTGACTGCAACACCGTGATCTTAGATAAAAGAGATCTGGTGCACTTTTTGCAGCGTGACCTGGTCTTCGACGCATAATCCCTGCCATAAGAAACTGCCGGCTTTCTTCATGAATTTAATCATCGGCGTAGTCGTCCGGCCAGACCACCAACGTGTCCGGGTCGGGCTCGGGGTAAACAACCATATCATCAGGATAAACAACGACATCATCATTGTCGCCCGGTAGATCTTGCTAGAGTGAGTATATGTTTGATGACAAGATGAGGACTTTCAAGATTCTTACATTGAACGACAGGCGTAGCCAAGACGGCCATTGTCGCCGCTACGATGGTAAGAAATGCAGTCTTCATTGGCCTCCGTGCTTAGGGATGTAGATTTGTTTATCAAAACAGTAAGGCTGTCTTGGGAGACCTTGAGGTAGAGAGGACGAGCTTGTTTAGCCGGATAAAAACGATCAATTCAGTTTAATGATAAGGCGAACGTGGCGCCGTCCATATTTATGTTCACTTGAAATGCCCCGTTGACCCTTACACAATCGGCGATGGACTTCTGCTCCCTCCATCATCCCCGGAAACATTGGTGAAGAGATGTCAATGCACAGTGTGTTACACTGCATCTAGTATTGATTATGTACGTTGCATTGCAACCAGTGATGTCTCAACGAAAAGGATATCCCGCCCGGTGGCAAATCAGGCTTCCGAACTCGTCAGCAAATGTGCTTCTGACTCATGTTTCTGAGGCCCATTCTGGGGCACCGCATGATTCCGACGTCCGAGAGGTTTTCAATCGGCTCGAAGAGGCCATACTATTTACGTGAGCTTTCAGCTCTGTCCTGGTTGCCATTCTTTCACCTTGCCAGTTCCAAATAATCTTTCACAATCGCGGTTCAGTTCATGATGACGTCCAAGCCGAACGAAGAGCAATATAAGTCTTTGTTGGGATGCGAGGAAAGCGACAATGGGATTTACGGAGAGATTCCTCCAATTCGGAGATCATCCCGTCCTCAGTGGCCATGCGCTGTGGCCGGACATATTGTCTTGATAATCCTATATACAGGAGCTTTCTGGTTCCTTGTTGGGTCGCTCTCGAATGGATCAGCGTCTAGGAAAAATGGTGAGCCATCATTCGCATCTGAGTCTCGCATTCACGAGAGGGAGTCCCCGATAGGATCTGACAAAATCTTCAAACAGCCTTTCCTGGACTCGAAGTCAACTTCGAGGTCACAAAGTACGATTTCTTCCCAAACAGCAGCTTTGCAGGAAAGCCTCGACCAGAGAGCGAAACTGCTTGGCATAATCTCATGAACGACATGGCGATACGCGTGACGGCCGATGAACTCGCCGTACATAATCAGAAGTCAGTATCGCTGCCGGATGGCGGGTACCTTGCATGGCTGGGAGTGTTTCATGAACTTCATTGCGTCAAACTCTTGAGGCATTGGAGCTGGCGCAATGAATATCCAGAGTTTTCAAATCTCTCAGCTTTCCAGATGGCACACAACATGATCCATATTGATCACTGCCTCGAGATCCTTCGCAGTTCCGCACTCTGCCGCGCTGATACAGAAGCACTTGCTGTCTTCAAGTGGGGCGAGAAGAGCCCTAAACCCATATTCGACGCGAAGCGTGGTATCCACCGTTGTGTGAACTGGAACTCGCTAATGAAATCATCATACCGAGATCGTGTGGTCAAAAAACAAGAACTTGATCGCATGGTCAATCCCCTTCTTCACAGAGGCGACAAACACAGTGAATGATGGTAGCTCATCAATCTACACAACTCCACACTGATGATTGGCCCAGTCTGAATCATGCGTGGAACTCTTAACGGTCCAGCAGAACGTCTACGATGATTTCTCGTGGACAGCAGTGCCTGCCTTCACGTCACGTCACAACTGAGTTATGGATATCTGGGAGGACTTGAAAATTCAATGGTTTTATTCTGTGCGACTTGAGCGTGGTTAAATAGTGAGTGAGTCAGTTCTGGGGATTGAAAGATCATCCGTAGGAAGCAAGAATTGGGCGCGGAAAATTTGGAAGTTGCCTCCATTCCTCGGGCTTCGTCCAGAGCACTGCCATATTCATCCTTGCGCAATGCAGACGAATACATTGATTAGCACGTACAACGTGACGCTGTGGGACAATATTTGAACCCAGGAGGGCTCAGCTGGACGCATAGCCAGAGAGACTCTGCCTTCGTCAATTGGTGCCAGCTCGAGTCCACACCGGATATCCGGGTTCTCTTTTGCGATCGGGCCTATAAGGCTATCATGTGGCCTAGCGATGATCTTTTTGCAGCGTATCAACGTGTTTGCTTTATATAATTGTATTACAATCTTTCCGTCCTTATTCGGACCTATGGATTTAGCTCATGTCGTGGAACATTGTAGACAAGCTTTTGATTAGAATCAATTGGGACCCAATTTACAACAGGATCGCAATCGCACCCTCTGACGCTTCCTGTGCATCCTTATGATAACATGAGCCAATAGTTGCAAATTAACGTGACACTGGCAAAGTCTAAAGGTTGGGTTGAACTTGAGGTGTGAGGGGGGCAACATCACAATCAGGCTACAATGCTGCTTGATCAGCGTTTGTGAGCCGCTAGGACGGCTCGCTTACTAACAGAGACATCCTGCAAGTGAGAAATTAGCAGAGACATTCTGCAAGTGAGGCGAAAAGTGAAACGCTCCAAGGCAGGCTGAGGTGACCTGGGAGGTGTAGGCTGCAGGTTTACTGGGTGTGCTGATGCATCAGGCCCGAACACCCTGGGACGGGAGATTATGCAATGCGATTGAATCCAAAGTGTTCTGAGAAAAGAGGCTATTTGATTTCATGGGCTGAATAATCCACCCACTCCTTTCGTGCCACAGGAACACAGCCTGCTGATCCTTGCAGCTAATTCCTAAAAGCAAGGCTCCCACCACTTTTGAGTGTGATGATCTGCAGGCTATGAACCCCGACGTTGTGCCCAGATATTATTGCTCAGCTGAATGTCTCACCGGCTGCATGTCGACGTGTTGGACAAGAAAAACAAGGCAATGAGAACAAAAGTCCTAGGATTATGTAGCGAGGAGAAAGATTCTTTGTAGAAACTTGTGCAAATCGCATGCGTTACGTCGGTGAATAGGTCGTACTGCTTATGTGATGACGACGCCGCCCCCACCTCCAGTGTATGACAAAATGTGTAACTTAGTATTGGTTCGCTAGGAGGCAGGCTGAGGCTCAGATCACTTGAGTCGTTTGACAAGAAAACTGTACTGTTTGGGTGTATTATTCAGACAGCCCCGGTCAAAGCCAACATATATCGCCATTCGTGGCTTGTGAGTGGCTTGAGCACGCTAAGAAGCAATTTAACAGCTCAACCGTTTGATTTACTTGTAGATCCAACATCTCCTTTCACCATACCTTGTTATTCCACTCAGCAGCTAGGAAAATATCGGGATTCTCGCACCTCCAAGATAACAGAGTTATAGACCGACAATGTCGACGAATCCTCCGCGGCCGAGGAGTGTGCAGCTGGCATCGTCTATACTAGAAACCGTGACCAGTCTCGAGCAGTACCTCGAGAAAATTGGGAAGCCCAGTTGCTCCTTCGAACCAGGCGCTGCTTCCATTCAGTCACAGTTACCGCCGTCGCTGCATGCATCAGTTGATACTGCACTTGGAGCTCTTGAAGAACTGACTACCCTTTTGCTGGGCCCCATTGGATGGATGACTTGGCAGTTGGGCCGCTCTGTAAGGGACACTTTATGGAAGTTTTTTTTTTCTTGAAAGAGTGCACCTTAAATTGACTTAGGAACCAGTTCGACTTGACGAGCATGCACGCCATGCACCGCTTCGAAATCCCTAGACGTTTCCCTGTCGGCGAGACTATAACCACTGCGGAACTGGCTCGGCGCTGCAACGCCAATGAGGAGGCCATCACTCGTCTTGTCCAACATGCCGTGACCAAGCACTTTCTGGCTCAGCCGGAAGCAGGCATAATCTCTCACACGGCGTTTTCTGCAATGATGGCAGCACAGCCGCCAATCTCAGACTTCGTGGGATACGTCTGTGAGGATCTTCGGCCGGCCGCGGCGTGTATTCCCGATGCTCTAACCAAGTGGCCGGGTCTGCCTCATGAGCCAGATAAGACTGGTTATAATCTCGCCACTGGAACGGCAGGCACATTTTGGGATTCCTTAGCAAAGAATCCAGAGCAGTCTCGCCGTTTTGCGTCCTCCATGAGCTTCATGCAACGGTTACCGGGCTGGCAGCCAACAGCCGCCCTCGAGTTATTTGATTGGGGAGCACTGAGCACTGATGCTGTTGTCGTCGATGTCGGTGGTGGCGATGGGAGCTTTGCAATAGCGCTCTCAAAACGATTCCCGCAGCTGAAATATATCATTGTCCAAGACGTTCCAGCCGTGATCGAGCAGGCGATAAGGGCCGTTCCGAAGCCTTTGCGTGGCATAATCAAACCGCAGGTCGCCGACTTTTTTGAACGTCAACCTGTGCAGGGGGCAGCAATTTATTTTTTGCGCAAGGTACTGCACGACTGGCCAGACGAGCACGCCATCAGAATCCTGCAGCAACTAGTTCCGGCATTAGAGCCTGGAGCACGAATACTCATCAATGACCATTGCGTGCCTCCTCACGGTACATTATCACCGATTCAGGAGTGGCGTATTCGGTGAGACAAAGCTTATCTTGACAAGTACGGACCAGTGACTGACAGATGTCCAGGGGTCAGGACCTTGCTATGATGGCACTGTTCAACAGCAAAGAGCGTACCACCGAGCAATGGAAAGAGCTTATTAAGAGGGCAGATCAACGTTTCGTCATTCATTCCGTGACACCAATGCCTCCGGGGCCGCTTGCATTGATAGTGGTGGGCTGGGAGTAGGCATCAGGTTCCTCCAACTTATCAGTGCTACCTAGATACCTAGGTACCTACAGAATCAGGATAGTGCTTCGGTAATTTGCCATCAACTCGTATGGAAGGATCAGAACAGTTGTTTGATCTGATACCATAGTCTGCATATTTCAGAAAGATGAATCTGGTTCTTTCCATGACTCCCAGCGTGTTGTCCATTGCTTAAGCTCAGTCCAGTCGATACATTGATGTGTTTCTCCAAACCCATGTACACCTCCGGCTTCTTCATCCTTGACCTCTATGGTCAAATCTGGATTACAAATAAGAGCCTGTCGAAGGAGGTCGATGCAGTGCCGAATATGGGGCGGAGAGATCATCATTGGAAGGTCTTGGGGGTCAACCTTCTCGCCAGCAGTCGCCATATTGAAAACCGTCCAAAATCCGGTTCGTATGCCGTTCTGGAAAAGCCTTAGTTATCGCTCAACGTACCCGGTGGGAGAATTTATATGCAAATGTCTCACGAGGCAATGTAAATAGTGATACACCGAGAAAGTGGATCGCTCTGGGGCAATGACGGGGTGTGAGAAGTAACCTCCCTGCGGAGGGAGCAGTTGGGCCCAAGCGGCATCTGACATTGGGGAGGCCTCGCCGAAAGTCCGATTGTACAAAAAGACATGAGGTGTTTGGTCTGTATGAACATCAGCCTTGGTCGAGTATTTCCTGAACTGTAAATGGCTGTGCCATTGAAGAATGGTCTGCTATCTTACCTGGGAGTATCCCAGATATTGCTACGCCACTCGACGTCGTTACTGACGTTGTAGTTTCCGACCGTGTTACTAAGCAGCCGAGTGCGAAGCCCACGACTGTTAGGGCCAGAGATAGGAGAGTCCATCGCATTCTGGACCAATTTGAACGGGTTTTGAGCCGCGATGGCGGGTCCGATCCATCCAGAAGTGAGTAAGATGGGTTTTGAAACCAGCACTTATTAAACATAGTCGTAGCTTAATGAGGTCGTGAACAGTGGGGCGTATTGAGAAGTTGTGTATTGCACGAGTAATGAAGAGAATGACTTCTGTTCTTGGAGACATCTCATGAAATCTTTGGCGTAGAAGGTCGGGAGGGTAAGCCGGCCCTGATAGCACTTGAGTGCAATGTGATCAACGCTGCTTACGCATCACTCCACACTGTATACATTCATGCAGGTGGGCATACATGTACTTATGTCGCTTTCACATGCATTGGCTCAACCTCTCAGAGTGCAAACAAGACGAGTATGGACATCCTGGGTGGCTGATGACTGGGGCTGCCCGAATCACTATAGACCTACATGTTGTTTTGTAAGGTACATGTTCTCCCCACCTGTATTCAGCGGATCTGACAGTATTTCATTAACGACCGGGTAGTACCTTGCCTTGAAGTCCGTGTTACACGGCCCCAAGCCAATGAGCTCAGATCTTGTGTGACATGACGCGACAGAGAAGCTGGCACCTCGTCATGCTCTGGAACAAGTGGCTAGGAGTGAGATTTGGGAGATGCATTGGATCAAAAGGTTCCGGCCAGGTGCGCGCTTGGTTAGGATATAATATGCAGTCAGTACCAGCTGTAAACGGCAATTAATCGTGAACATCCCAAACATGCTGCTCGAGCTTTCCGCGGTCTTCGTCGCCTCTCAGAGCAGGAAGATGATTAGGATAAGAAAATGGCAGATCAGTAGTTAGCTCAGAGTTGAATAGTGAATAGGCGGTGCTGTATGTCTTAGTGTTTTAACTTTTAGTCGTTCCAGATGGTTGATCGTGGAGGTAGAGGAGTGGTACGTGATTTGCCACGCGAAGGACCGATGACCTCAGAGGAGGGGTTACACGCATGATTCGATTTT
This sequence comes from Diaporthe batatas, assembly GCF_019321695.1. Lineage (NCBI taxonomy): Eukaryota > Fungi > Ascomycota > Sordariomycetes > Diaporthales > Diaporthaceae > Diaporthe > Diaporthe batatas. Next base: position 456,688 of record NW_025408557.1, on the reverse strand, counting down.
GCGAGCAGCAACAACTTCTCGATGCACGATGGTTGCTCACTTAGACCTTCAATATTAAGCTAGGATTGATGGAGCTCATTCACTAATGACATCTCATTGGTCAGGTACCTAGGTAGATACGAAGATTTAGACTACTTGGAATTACTAGTAGATCAGCATCACACAACTTGAATGTTTCCCGGGCCAGATGCAGCATTCGAGTCCAGGTTCGTTACGCACCTATTCACTCGCTCCTAAAGTTTTGCCTATCAAGCTTCCAGGCGTGAGTGGTTTCGTTTCTAATCCCCATACATATGAAACGTATGTGGCGCCTTGATACAGTGGTAAACGCTCAAGACCCATCGTTTAGAAAAGGAAATACAGTCTAGAGGTGAATTTCTTGGCCCAGAAAAACATCGCCGTTCACTTAAAGTGGCCCCGCGCTTCAGAAAACGTCATCTCCTTTCGCATGCAATAGCAGCATCCGTCTGATTAAATTCAAAGACATAAGACTGGAAATAAAGGATTTCTGGTTCATGATCTACAATTATGGCCCTGCCCTACTGTTCTGCGTATCCGAGTCAGCGACATGGTGACCGGAAGCTTCAAATACGGCTATCGACCACCCTATCTAGGAATTGGAATGAAATCCCTTCTTTTAAACCGTCGCGCGGGCTATATAATTCGAACTATTCACCATTCCATTTTGCAGCCGATATCGATGTGCTTCATGTGAGGCAACGCGAACAGATGCATTACAGAGAACCATGATTGGGTCGGACTGGGTGAGCAGGGGGTTGATCGTGGTCGGAATGCCACATGACGCCGAGCTGTATTGTATCCTTGTTTGTTACCGTAATATAACTCTGGTCTGAAGCAAATAGAATGAAGTTAACTATCTTTAAAACATATCTTAATTTATACTTATATATTATTACCTAGGTACTTAGTATATAGTTATATAAGTGCTTTTATATAAGTTATAAATAAACTATATAAAATTATATTAATAGTTAAATATATAATTATATAGTAATTTAGGAATAAAAATTAAACTTACTACTTTTAAAATTTTTAAGTAGTACTTAATAATGACTTATACTTAGAGATTATTCTCCTTTTCGGCAGCCGCCGAGCGCGAGCAGCTTTCCCTACAATTCCGGCTTCACCCCTGGCACGTAAGACCCCAGGCCGACACAGGCAGGGCTATACTCTGTACAGCCGGCTTTTGGACAGGGCCGGAGGCACTGGTGGCTGTCCACCCCAGACAACCTCATAAACCAGCTGAAGTGACTCGGCTGGGCGAGCCCCTTCCCGATAAATACTATACCATGCGTTAATAGGTATTAAAAATAGTCACTATAACTACCTATACTCCTCTTACTACCTCTTAATTATTATACTACTTCTCTCCCTTTAAGATTATTATTATAATATTTATTTTAATTTAATAATTATAATAATATATATTATCTTATTTATAAAATTCTTTATTAATTTTAAGGTTATTTTAAAGCTTAAAGATAATTATAAAGGAAATATAATTATAAAAATAGAAATAAACTTATTAAAAAGGCTCCTTCTTTTTAAATAACTTACTCTTTATTCTCTTATAGTTAGTCTCTTATTTAAATATACTAACTAGCTAAAAAAGAATTCCTTCCTTCCTTTTTCTATTAAATCTTTTTTAGCTTTTTAACTTTATTAACTTACTTTTCTTTTAATTACTCTACTTTTAAATTTTTAAATATAGAATTCTAATTAACTTAAAGGAGGAAGGTAGAGAACTTAATATTAAAGTTAAAGGAAAGAAGGAAGGAAGGGGAAGGAAAAAAGGAAGTACTCCTCCTTTTTTTATATAGAGAAAGGTACCTCTATAACCCTTTTTACTTCTATAAATCCTTTTACAAATCTATTTCTTTTCTCTATAACTACTTTTTCTCTCTATAACTACTTTTCCTTTTTAAATCTTTTATTATTAAAAGTATATTAAAATACTATTTAACTATTTAAAAGTTAATATTCTCTCCTCTTTAAATATACTTAAAGTTAATCTTATAAAAAAAGGATTTTCTATTTAAAGGGTAGTTATAGTAACCATCTCTAGTACCCACTAACGCACGGTATAGTGATGGCAGCCCCTTCGTTACGGATGTGATCCTTAAGTAACTGGCTCGTGGTCAATATGACACACATTCCTGTGAACTTGGCAGTCTTCTGAAGCGTTCTTGGTGTCTGACTAACGCCTGGTAAAACACCCAATTAGGCAGCCGAATCTCCATAATACATACCAACTACACCCTACGATATATCCACAGGCCCGCTGTGTACCTAGCGGTGGTGAATTGTGGGTCTTGGGGCAGTCAACTTGAAGCTTACGGATCGTCTGTCGTAACAGAAAGCTCCAGGCCATTAGAGCAACCCTCGGTCGCACAGGGTGATCTACAAAGAAGTCGATTATCCTCAACACGTCACTTAAGGGAAACCTTGGCTGTCAGCACTTGAGCGCTTCTTTCTGTCCAAGGGGGTGAGGTTGGGGAAATCGTAGGATCGAGGCCTCGGATTGTAATTATGCGATATAGGCAGTTTCGTGAACCTACCCTAGGGTACCAAACGCATGGCCCCCCACATCCTCGGTTAAATGCATATCCTTCTCCCCAAGCCGTCGGTAGAAGCCAACACACCGGAAAGGATCATTATTGCTGCGAAACGAGGAACCAACCAACACCGCATGATGTGATTCAAACTAAGTTAAAAACCTCGAGTATCTCCAAGCTCATGCGCTAGCACTCTTGCGGAGAGTATAAACGAGTCAAGATGGCACCGATTGAGCTGAATTCGGTTATTGCAACACTCGTCTGCGGAGCGGTGGCAGCCTATGTACTTGCATGGAGTCTTCTGCATCTCACACAGGGCAGAGATGAGCCTCCCGTGCTGCTGACCTCTGTTCCCTTCATGAGCCCTATACTAGGCAGTAAGTTTCCCACGGAAACAACTAAATTTCTGAGGTTTCTTAAGTCATTCCGGCCAATTTGATTTCGTGGCTTGTTGGGCCGGTCATACCAATCATACCAGTGTTGATTCTGACAGCGAAGCAGTGATTCAATGGAGCAAAGACTTCTACTCCCACATGCGGGAGCAAAACCAAGACCTACCAATTTATACCCTCCGACTCCCCGGGGTCCGCATCTATGCGATCAACTCATTGGACCTCATCCCTGCGGTACAGCGCCAGTGGCGGAAGCTGATCTTTGCACCGATCCAAGTCAAAGCGGCAAAGGCGGCCATGGGCGCAAGCAAAGAGGCCCTAGGCATCATGGAGCGCGACTTGGTGACTGAGCAGGGCTTCATGGGCGGGATGGTCAAGGCCACGCATCCCACTATGAGCAGCGGACCGGCATTGGACACCCTGAATACGAGTTCATTCGAAGTTTTCGACAAGGCAATGAAGCAGCTATCTACGCCCACGACTGTCAACATGTACGACTGGATCAGCAGGCTCATAATGCAGGCGACCACGGAGGCGATATATGGTCCGTCTAATCCGATGAGAAATAGACGTAACCTCGACGCCTGGTCGTGAGTCTTATTCGTAAAATGATTTTCCTCATCGTGAACTAACTTTTTTACAGCAAATTTCACCCAGCACTGATGTATATCATGCTGGATGTTCTGCCGCAAGGCGTCTTTTTCGGAGAAGCTGTGCAAGCCCGGGGTGATCTAGTCAAGGCGTTCAAGAAATACTACGTCGAAGGCAGTTACAGGCAAGGCTCCGCATATATCCAGAAGTTCACAGAGCACTGCATTAGCCAGGAGATACCGGAAGACGACATCCCTCGGCTGCTGGTCGGTACTGTCTTTAACAACGTGGCAAACACCATCCCTACCGCCTTCTGGGTGATCTACCGCATCTTCAGCGACCCAGACACACTAGAAGAATGCAGGCGAGAGGTCAACCAGGCAGTCCGGCCAAGCGATAAAGACAAGGCATCTGAGTCAGTACTAGACCTGAGCCTCGTGCTGAATTCATGCCCAACGCTGCTTTCCACCTACCACGAGGTCTTTCGCTTCCACGGGATGGCCAACTCAGTACGTGTCGTCAGCGAGGACTGCGCGCTGCAGGGTAGCGAGAGCAACCGCGTGTACCGCCTCCGCAAGGGCGGCCTGGTGATGATGTCCGCCCGGGCGCAGCACAGCAACCCGGACGTGTGGGGCCCCGACGTGGACGAGTTCCGCCACGACCGCTTCCTCAAGCAGCAGGGCCGGCCGCGGCCGAACCCCGTCGCGTTCCGGGGTTTTGGTGGCGGCACGACGCTGTGCCCCGGCCGGCACTTTGCCACGGCGGAAATCCTGATGCTGGCGGCGATGCTTCTGCTTCGGTTCGACGTCCATCCTGCGGGTGGGGAGTGGGATGATCCCACGACGGAAAAGTCGTCGCAGGCTGAGGCTGTAGAGCAGCCTGATGATGATATCGAGATCGTGCTTGCGCCGCGGCCCGAGGCAGCTGGCAAGACGTGGCGTGTTGAGTCGTCGGGACGCCGGGATGCTGAGCTCTTGGTCCAGAAGTGATTCGGTGCTACGTCTGTTTGCAAAGGTCTCATTATTAGGTACGTTATTATATCAGCCTCGGTGAAGACTTAAATTGGATATATTTTGTCACGGACTCCGTGATTCTCGAACTTGCTCCTTTCTGTGCAGGGTACCTATTTCAGTAGGTAAATACAAATGGTAATCAAGTTATATCATAAATGCCCCGAAGCTGCAATCTCGGGTGATTTATCGCGCAGTCTGAACCCAACGCCCGAACCAAAATGCAAGTCTGTATTGAAGTGTGAAAAGAAGCAAAACACATCTAATGAAACGCTTTTTCTCTCATGGCTCCACCAATCTGTCTCGTCCACAAATTAGAGTATCTTCCCGCCATCGCAAGCAACTCCTCATGAGTTCCGCGTTCCGCAACCTCACCATTGTGCAGAACAACGATCTGGTCCGCACGCACAACCGTAGAAAGCCTATGCGCAATGACAAACGTCGTCCGCCCGTTCTGCAACTTATCCAACGCCTCCTGAATACTCGCCTCCGTCACCGTATCAACCGCGCTCGTGGCCTCGTCGAGGACGAGCACCGGCGGGTCCTTCAGGAAGACCCTCGCGATGGCAAGCCGCTGGATCTCACCGCCCGACAGCTTGACGCCCTGCTCGCCGACGCGGCTCCCGTAGCCGTCCGCGAACGTCAGGATCCGGTCGTGGATGGCGGCGGCGCGGCAGGCCTCGAAGATGTCCTCGTCTGTCGCGCCGGGCCGCGCGTACCGCAGGTTCTCCATGACGGTCGCGTTGAAGAGCAAGGGGTCCTGCGGGACGACGCCCAGGGACCCCCGGAGGGAGCTGAGCGTCACGTCGCGGATGTCGTGCCCGTCGATGGTGATGCGGCCCGAGGTCACGTCGTAGAAGCGCAGCAGGAGCTTCATGGTGGAGGACTTGCCCGCTCCTGTCTCGCCGACCAGCGCGATGGTCTTCCCTGGTGGTGCTGAGACGCTCAGGTCGCGGAGGGTTGGCCTCCGGGGGTCGTAGGCGAACCCGACGTTCTCGAATTCGACGTGGCCCTTGATATTGTGGAGTTCTACGGCATCCTCCTTCTCGAGGATTGTCGACTTGGTCTGCAGCAGGTTGAGCAACCTCTCCGCGTCGACCAGATCCGTCATCAGGTATCGGTAATCATGCGTTAGCATCTTCATCGGCCAGATGAGGGCGTCCCAGTACTGAATGAAGAACACAAAGTCTCCGGGGGTAGCCCGGTCATTGAAGATCTCAAATAAGATCAGGCTGGTCAGGACGAAGAACGTGAGCGGTACCATTGTGTCGAGCAGGGCCTGGACAAGGGCGTCCCGCACGGCGTACTTGCGGCTGGCTGCAAGCTGAGAGTCCACGGCCTGTCCGAAGCGGCGGCGCTCGTACCTGAACATGTTGAAGTAGCTGACGGTCTGCCACCCCTGGATTGCCTGGTGCAGCACCCGCGCCTCTTCCCGCTGGGCTTTTCTCGAGACGCGGCGGTTTGCAATGTTCACGCTCGAGGTGTAGACTTCCGCCGCCATGAGGGCCACTGAGACGATGAGCATGGTGAGGGCGACGTATATGTTGAACTTGCTATATAGGAGAGCGAAAGCCACGACTAGGTCCACGACCGTCGGCAGTATTTCGATGATTGCGGTGTCGAGGAGGTTGGAAAGTGCTTCTCCCTGTTCAATGGCCTTCATGACCTCCGCGGAGTCTCTCTCGGAGTGGAACTCCATCGAGAGGCTCATGACATGGTTGAAGGCTGCATTGGTAAGTTGTCGATATGAGAACTGCGTGATGGGAATTTTGGAGAGCGATTCGACAAGGCCCAGGCCGGCATCGTTGTCGAGTAAAGTGAGAAGCAGCCACACCAATAGCGCACCCCAAGGAGCCTGCCTCTCGAGGATCATGTTGGTGATGATACCGAGTTGAGCCGGGATCAAGATGTTGAGCACTCTCCGACCGGCCAGGCAGACAAGGGTCAGGACTATGCAAAACTGGACCTTGCGGTCTTTCCTTGGTATGATGAAAGGGATAAAGATGGCAAAGTCTTGCAGATATCCCAGCCACCCTCCGGTCTCTTGAAGACGTTTAGCTCGTCGTCGCTTGATACTAGCTGCATCATCGTCATCGTCATCGTCATCGTCATCGTCGTCATCGCTGTCTTCGCTGCAATTGCTGGCGGTGTCCTGACTAGCGACCTCCGTGTTGGCGTCGTCACAGTGCGGCACGCTGCCATATCCGTTCCCACCAGCCTCTGGCTGCGCACGGAGAAAAGGTTGGCTTTCCTCCATTTCAAGCCGCGGTCTGGATGACAGCCTCCGTGTGATATCCGCTGAAACTAGAAGTAACATCAAAAACAATCTGGCTGCTTGAAGACAGACCTTTGCGCCCGCCTCGGTCGTTGCAAACCCGTCGAGAATGGTAAGAATAATCAATGGGGTTTCAAAAAGAATAGTGATCAAAGACGCTCCCCACAGAAGACGTGGGGAGTAATTCGACGCGAACCAAAAATCAAACCAGGCAAGTAAAGAGAGAAGGAGATGCACGCCGTGCGGCGCTTCACAGCTGAGGGAGTTCCCCTCGAAGCCAGCGACAATGAACTCGCTAAGATAAGTAGTGATGATAGCAGCCAGTATAATCCTTGATGGTTTTGACTGGTGGTGTATGGGTGGTAGCGAATAACTCTCCGCCCTGGCTCTACTGCCAATTCGGCAACATGCCGAGATGGACAAGACCAAGAAGACACTCAGGGCACAGGCGTAGTGAAGGGCTTGGGAAGCCCCGTCGCGTGTGGACGCCATGCTTGGAGTTGGAGATGTGAGAGCGACAATACATCATGCCCAAATCTAGCCACAGAATGGGTAAGTATTTAAAGCCATTTTTGACTTCAGGACTGTGTATATGCATCTGGGCGCATATGTACGGCACTTCTCTTTTGGAGTTTAGGGGTCGGGTGGGCTCATGCCATCACCACATGCAGACAGCTGCTGTCTGTGACAAGCGAAGTGATGCCCCCCCCTGGCTAAATTCGCACGTACGCACGTGCCACATAAATCCATTCACTCCCTCTAAAACTAGTCTTTTCTTAATAACTCTTTTATTTCTTAACTTATAATTATATAGAAAATATATTTATAATCCTTACTTAAAACTCTATAAAGCTATATTTTTTTATATATTTATTTTAATAGGTTTTTAAATATTTATATAAATTTTAAAAATTAATTAATTAAATATTTTAAAAATATAATTTTATAGAGTTTAAAGTAAGAAGTTGAATAATACTTATTTTATAATTTTTAATAAAGATTTAATTATAGTTATTAAAAATTTATATATATAAATTAATTAAATTTAAATATTAAATAAATAAATATTTAAAAATTATATTCTTATTAAACTTTAAATAAGAATTATAAATATAATTTTTATATAATTTTAAGTTATAAAATAAAAGAGTTATTAAAAGAAAACTACTTTAGAAAAGGAGTAAATGGATTTATGTGGCACGTGCGTACGTGCGAATTTAGCCAGGGGGGGGCATCACTTCGCTTGTCACAGACAGTGAGACTGACTCATACCGGACCTAGTCATAGGTACCTAGGTGCCTAGATACGTAGATACGCTGGGTCCAATCACATACAGAGGAGGCAGTGCACCTGTGTCTTGCAGAGTTGATGTGAGTCGGGACAGGCCAGATTCAAGATTGGGTGTGCAAGAATTCAGAGTGGATATGGCCCGTGGACAATCCCTAGTTGCAATGGGAAAACAGAGGGGAAAAAAGTTCGTAAGCCTTGAGCTGCAGCCAAGGGTCCTTCCCGCGCAGTGGCGCACGAGTTTAATCGGACAGGGATGCTGCAACCATGAGAAAAGGGCGAATATCGTTCTGGGCCGAGCGCGGCCAATAATTAGGATGTCGACTGCGGCTTAGACCGAATAACAACTAATACTGGCTCCGGATACTGGTGGGGAAACATATGCTAGAGAAAACTTGGGGTAACAATGTGGCATGTCAGACGAGAGGCTGACGGTACAACCGCAATGACTCACTCAGTACCGTACCGGTGTCTGCAGGCAGGCCGCAAGGGTTGCGGAGGCCCGCAAGACTTGCCTCGTTTTCAAGACTTATTATTAGTGTAAGAGTTGCGCCTCCCGCAAGAGTTGCCCTTCCGTAAGAGTTAGAGAATTTAGGTGTAGAAGTTATGTGAGGATTTTTTAGGAGAGAAGTAGGTACGTACCTATCTAAGGAAGAGGTAGGTAGTTAGGAAGAGGTAGTTATGAAGAGGCAGTTATGAAGATTAAGCTAAATAAGGAGAGGAAGAGGAAGATAACAAGAAGGAGGAAGATAACTTAGAAATAGAAAATAAATATTAAAATCGCCCTAGAAGAAGAATCCTTCTCGGCTATCCTCCACGCCTAGGCAAGCAGAGCAACTTTCAGATTACTAAAATCTCCTTACGTGACTTTTACACCTTAATTCTCTAACTCTTGCGGAAAGGGTTAACTCTTGCGGTAGGCGCAACTCTTGCGGTGGGCGCAACGCTTGTAGAGGGCCGTAACGCTTGCGGACCCCCCCTATTTACCAGTACGGTATGTTAAGAGCCTCATTCAGGGTTACATTTCTTCATCAGCGGCGAATAGAATCTTCTAAAGTTCAGTGTTCTGAGATGTGCCTAGACCGGTTGACCGACATAAGCAGGCATGATGGAGTCATTGATGCCATGCAAAGTGCTGCTGCGGCTCAATATCTTCAAGAAGCGTATGCCGGACTTTGCCGCCGAGTTGCTGACAATGACCTTCCTTGCCTTTGAGACTGGGCCCAGTTCAATATGTATCTTTGCTTAGTTGTACATGTGTCTGCCTTTCTTTTGGGTGTATATTTCTTGTACCCAGGTATTTGTGTTCCTCAACTCTCTCCACTGTGTGGCAGCCGCAAGTTTTAGGGCTCCATTTTCATTCCCTTCTTGGCTAAAGAGTACCATCACCTTCGTATTGGTATGAGTCGGGCTTCAAAGAAACAAGTGGACTCATGTTGAAGGCTCTGTACGTATGTAAGCTGACCTCATCGGACATCAGAACCCGTCTTGTTGAAAGAAGGGTGTCATTCCAGCTGATTGCCGACCCATTGCTCTGAGCAGGAGCAAGGTACAACATGAGCTGCGCCTTCAACACTGAACAGTCACATTTTACGCTGCAGGACTTGTGGCGATGTCCGAGAAGAGCCCTGTATGCCCACCATCAAAGGGCGAAATCTTACAATAATCAGCCTTGTAAGGTGATAAAGCAGAAGGCCTCGATAGTTAGACGACTTCACCGCTACTGATAGTTTCATTTTGTACCTGGTGGAATTAGAATGGCCAATACTGCCCTACATCTCTCGCCCCTTGGATAGACACCTTGAAGAAGTCTACACAATGGGCTTGAATGTCAGACGAAGAACTTGAGCTGGTATGTAACAAAAAAAAGGTCGGTACTGGTGAGAAGACTCGACAATCTTATCTTCTTGCAAGATAAGAGGGGAGTAGTATAAGCGACTCTTCTCGCCGCTGATACATTATCTCCAGCAAATACTTGGTAGAATGATCGGTCTCTTGCTATGCCTAACATTACTTTCCACAAGAGTTTCATTCGAAACTACTTCTTCGTACTCCAGGGCTATGACAAAACCCCATATTTTGCCTCTGGCCAGGACGGTTGAGACCAAAGGTGCGCGTTTGCCGTGCCAGCTCTTCCACCATCCTGGTAAATGGGCAGCGCCTTGGCCTGGTAGCTTTTGCGTGGATGTGGGTCTCCAGGTATGTCACTTGTCTGTTTCTAAGTAGCTCTGCAGTCCCAGGTGCAGACGGGACGACGGCTCTGTGTCAAAGGCTCAATGATACCTTGACACCAAAAGTTCCGGGGATGGGCAACACCTCACCAGCTTTGGCCAAGCAAGGGGTAGTCACACTCATGAAGGCCGGGCTTCCGAGGACGTTGCCCCAAGGCTGTTAGCTTCGAGCGTCTTGGATGAAGACAAGCGTATCCAGTTAAACAGATGAAATGTGTGAAGAAGTGGGCATTTCATATTTCTGCAATTATGTAGAACAAAAAGTGTGTGTTAATAACCGCAGCCCTCGAGCTGACTGGCCGTCGACTCGAGCTCGGCTCCCCTTTTCCCCAGCGCCAAGACATGTCAAGAAGTGCCCGACCTCTTGCGTGTTACCTCCTCTTGTCCTGTCTGGGGTTCCGCCCAAGGTTGTGGTTCTGTAACGAGCTTGATACTAGCGCCGCTCCTCGCCAAGGGCTGCCAGTCAAAGACAGATCCGAAGTACCAGGGGTCGGGTGGTCAAGGCCGGCACCACTGCCCCAAGGGGCTGGGCCCCTAATTGAGGCTGGCTGCAGTCGTAGTCTAAGTCTATTAACCGGGCCCGATCCCCCAATGCCTATTTTCGCCCCCCACCTGGCCTGCTACGTTGGCCTGCTCCGGGGGAATGCTGCTGCTGATGTGTGTTTGAGATCGCTGGCTGCATGCCCAGGGCCCCTTATCCGGCTGTTTCAAGCACCTTATCGCTCCTCCGCACTCGTTGATGAAACATCCAAGCGGCGGCGTGTCATTCGTCTCACTCGGTCATTGGGGTCGCAACGCAGGGTAGCTTCACGGCGGGAGAAGTGAGGAAGGTTCTGCTTGTTTGACACAATGGGGCCCCTTCCTGCTCGGTCTTGGTTCCTGTGGCCACTGTGTCTGACCGTGAGATCCCACAAGGCCATGTCTGCTCTTTGTCTGGCGAACTACAACTTTACAAACTCTTTTTTCTTTGTGAGCTCCGAATGAACTGCTGCCTCACCTGTATTTCCGTTCTTGTACATATCGCCTCTGCACCGTGAGCCGCGAATACTCGATAGCATCATGACTCTGCTGCTCGGCTGGCTTGCGCTATGCGTAGCGCCTGTGGCGCTCGCTCATGAGGTGTCGACCATCAACAGAGCTGGCCTTTGTCACTCCCCATTATCGCGTTCTTTCCCATTGCTTTCGACCCCGGTGTGCGCCAACGACACGCTCATTACCAAATACCTTTCCGGGGACAGCCACAGCCCGTCCAACCGGGCATGGACGAGGGCGTCCTCATGCACGGCCAACGGCACGGCAGAGTACTGCATCTTCGTGAGCTCGACCTTTGCCAACGGCAGGGGCATAGCGGTGCTCACGAGCCCCGACCGCGCCGACTACATCGCGAACCTGCCCGGGTTCACCGACCCGGAGGTCCTGGCGCACGAGAACCGCGACGAGGACCCCGAGGTGGCCAAGTTCAAGATGGTGCATGTCCCGGGCAAGGACATGGGCGTGGTGGCGACGCAGCCGTTCCAGCGCGGCGACCACATCATGACCTTCACGCCGGCCATCATCATCGACTACGCCATGTTCGAGGACCTGCCCGTGCCCGACATGCACCGCCTGCAGGCCGAGGCGATCGACTACCTGCCGTCGGAGCTCCGCGGGCGGTTCCTGAACCTGTCGACGCACGACGGCGCGAGCGGGTACATCGAGAAGGTGGACAAGATCCTGCGGACGAACGCGTTTGACGTCGAGGTGGAGGATGACAACGCGAATGGGCTCTACGTGGTGTTTCCAGAAAGTCGGTCGAGCCCCCTCCCAGTCCTTCACATTTTCTTCCCTGCCGTGTCTAACCAGAGGAAACAGTCTCGCGGTTCAACCACGACTGCCGGCCGAACGCAGACTATTGGTTCGACCCGGAGACACTGGCGCAGCACATCCACGCCACGCGGCCCATCCAGATAGGGGAGGAGATCAGTCTCACCTACATGGAGTAAGTCTTGTCCCACAATATCAATCATCGTCTGGCCACGAACGCTAACGAGACACCTCCCCTCCCGAACAGCCCGATCCGCACGCAGGCCAAGCGACAGGACAAGCTCTCGTACGTGTGGGGGTTCAAGTGCGGGTGCTCGGCGTGCACGCAGCGCAAGGAGCTGGTGGCGGCGTCGGACGAGCGCATCCGGCAGATCAAGCGGATCCGCAAGCAGCTGGAGGACTACACGCCGGGGTCGTCGGCGACACCGGCGATGGCGGACCTGATGGTGAGCCTGTACGAGCAGGAGCGGCTCAGCGGCAGCATCTACGAGGCGTACACGTTCGCGGCGATCGAGTGGAACGGGGTGGGCGAGCCGTGGAAGGCGGTGCGGTACGCCAGGCTGGCGATCGAGACGGGGCTCGCCAGCACGGGGCCGAGGGACAGGGACGTCATTGAGATGACCAGGCTGGCCGAGAACCCGTGGGCGCACTGGAGCTGGATGCTGAGGACCAGCAAGAGGATGAGCTGGGGGGCCATGCGGCCGCTTGGCGGCGGCGAGGCTGAGTATGGCGAGGACGAGCTGTAGCCTGTGGGTGGGCTGGCTGAAAAGGCGTCTGTCTGCTGTCTTGATTGTGATTGGTCTTGGTCTGTCTTGTTACTTTGGAGTGGGCGTTTGTAATGGCGTCTAGCAGCGTATGACAGTGAATGTCATCTTGGATGAGGCAGCACAGCTGGTGTTGTGGTGTGTCAGCTTTGATGTTTCAAGTGGAAACCACCTTGGCCACCCTCCCGGCCAGACGGGCCCTTTCTGAGCTGGGTATGGCGTCATAGAGGTACTAGAGGTGTCAACCAGGTCCACCCTATCCACCTCCTCTACCGGTTCTGTGGAGAGCTAGCTGCCTGCCAGCCTGCCAGCCTGCCTGCCCCGCCAAAGAACCTCCCTCCGTACAAGGTCCAGTTTGGTCCATTTTGGTCCAGCTCACTGCGGGGTTGCCATCTGCACTGCCATTGAGGGCGCTTGGGTTATCCTCCAGACCAGACCAGCCCAGGCCAGCAGAGCCAAGAACCTAGCATCGACTGTGTAGCAGCTAGCAGCTAGCAACAAGCATCTCATCCCATCTCGTCTGATCGATATTCCCCCAGTCCCGACCCCCAGTTTCCTCACGCCGCCCACTGCAACGGTACATACCCATCTGGCATCTCATCTCCAGCCCGGCCCTGCTCTGATCTGCCGTATACTTGTCGATCTGACTGCACATCTCCAACTCTAACCCTGCTGCTCGCCATGGGAGACACCGCAAAGGCCGTCCAGGCGCTCAAGGAGTCCAAGCCCCCGGCCACTGACAACTTCACCTATCTTACCCTCATCGAGCAGTTCCTCTCGCCAGAAATCCTGCCCACCCTCGACGAGATCCTGCAAGATGCAACCCTCACCTCCGAGATAGGATGGGACCTTGTCGACAAGCTTGTCCCCGTGCAGGGGTCGGAGCAGGTCCTCGAGACCGTCGCTCGTCTCGGCAACCCCCGCGAGTGTATTATCAAGGTCCTTGAGGTCCTCGATGCGCTTCAAGTGCCCGCAGAGAAGGTCAACCCCGAGGACCTTACCCTGGACGACGGCGAGGAGGCCAAGGGAAAGCAGCAGCCCATCTCGACCCAAGAGGCAAACCGCCAGTTCATCACCCTGCTGGGCATGCTCGCCATCCTGCACAGGCGCATCAAGACCAAGTATCCCTCGCGTTTCCTGGCCTCCAGCCTGCTCACCATCTACAAGACCTACCAGCCAAACCAGGAGCAGACAGCATCCGTACTCAACCTGGTCCACTCGCTGTCCGGCCAGAGGGCACGCCCACCCCTGCCTCAGAGGAAGTCCAGCGTCAACGTTGCCAACCCGGACCACGACGGTGACGCCTCCAAGAATGCTCCCGACCCTGAGGCTGACAATGAGGGAGACTCGTTAGACGAGGATGAGATCCAGAGACGCCTGTTGCTGTCCTTCACGAGTTGTGTGCTTGAGTCATATGTCGGCGCCAACGACATGTCCTGGTCGAGGAGGCTGCTGGAGTTCTACAGCCCAGACAAGATAGTCCCCGGTAGGAAAACAGCAACGCAGGCATTCAGGGAGGACCAGGAGCTGTCAAATAGGGATGCCATGGTTGGGAAGTTGGTGGTGCGTGCCGTCTCAACCACCCCTCACAGCCCCTTTCTCGCCGCGTCTCACTCACACCTCATCACAGGCACTCACACGAGATCTTGGCCTGGCCAAATGCCCCAGGTCCATCGTCCACGACATCTGCAACGAACCAGTCAACCGGACACCTCTGACAAACATAGAAGAGGCATCCAATGCAACAGACATTGACCTCTCAACCGGCGGCATGATATGTCTGATGGCCTACTGGGTGTTCTCGTCAACCGTCTTCGATGCCGACGCGCCAACGCCTGAGATGCGCTTGTTCCCCGACCACCTGACACTGCTCGAGAATTTCCTGGGCGAGACGCCCCAGTCGCAGATCCTCGAGCATCCCGCGACGATCGAGGCGATCCTGGTCCTCGGCCTCTGGCTGGAGGAAAACAAGCTCATCGCCCCGGACACGGCAAAGGACGCCAAGGATGAACCCAACTTCATGGCCTACCATCACGCCCTGACCCTCTGCGCCGTGTTCCACCCGTCAATACACGTGCGCAACGCCGCTGTCACCCTGGCGGGCCTGGTCCTGCACGACGACCCCGACGACGCAGACCGTCTCAAGATCCTGGAGGACCTGCTGGAGAATGCGCCCTTCGCCTCGCTCAAGGCCTGCGCCCTGACATGGCTGCGCGAGGAGCTCATCAGCGCCCAAAAGGCCTCTGCAAAGGGCAAGGAGCGCGGCACCGGTTCCAGCGCCGGCGCCAGCGCCAGCGCCAGCTACCAGGGCAACGTGTTCGCGACGACACAGTGTATAGAGCAGCTGCAGTACGCCATCTTCCCGAACCTGGTGTCGGCGCTGGAGAAGGCCAGCACGGAGACGCTGCTCGACTACTGGGGCGAGAACTCGACGTTCCTGATCCAGGCGGCCAATTTCGCCTATTTCCTGTTCTCGTCGGACGTGTGCAGGGAAGTCGTGCCCGGGGCCATGGGCGCGGCCGTCGAGCAGCGGTACGTGGAGCCGCTGCTGGCGGCCGCCAAGAAGCTGGAAGAGGGCATCAAGAAGGACGGGGACGGCAACGGCGACCAGGGCGGGCAGGCGCTGCTGCTGGAGCTGGATATCCTGCAGACCAGGCTCAAGGGCCTGCCGCTGCACTAGACATGTAGTCAGGTCATGGTGTGTTGTGGAACAGGCAGAGGAGCTTGGATGGGCGGCCTTGTGGGAAAGGATCCTGGATGATTGGAGTGTTCACAGACCGGGGTTAAGGGTGGGCGGAGATGGCGTAAGGAGCATCATAGTTTGACTTGTGAGCAGATAGGTCTGGCGGCGGCAGCATTTATATTTGTTGATTGGATGAAGCAATCAAGTGAATCAGATGTATTTTTGGGATACCAGTATTACGAAAGGGAATGATATTTTGCAACACCAACGCCCAAAACGCCTCTTGCCGCGCCGTGCAATAATGTGTCCCATCCGCGCGTGAACAGACCGACCAAGACAAGACACCCACACAAGCGCCCCGTTATCCAAACATCCCCCCCTCCCCAACCTCACAACTTCAGTCCCGCGGGTCCCTCCCCCTCTCCTCCCCGTCCCCCTCAGCCCTCTCAGCCGCCTTGGCCGCCCGCTCCTCCTGCCGCTTCCAATGCGACCCCTCCTCGTAGTCCCGCCCGATCTTGAGCGCCCGCCGGAGCCGCTCGCTCTCCCGGATCTTCTGGTCCGCCATCTCGTGCACCTGGTGCATCTTCAGGGGCCCGCCGCCGGCGCCGCCGCCGTTCCTGGACCTGTCCGGGCCACCGCCGGCGCCGGCGGCCAGCAGCTTCCTCCGCAGCGCGTCGCACCGCTCGTCGATCTCGTCGTCGCCCAGGTCCCCGGCGTCCTCGAGCTCGTCGCGCAGCTCCAGCACCTTGACCTCCACCGCGCGCTTGCGGTCGTGCTCCAGGATGCCCCTGTCCGGCTGCCGGGGCTTGTGCTTGGGCGAGTCGAAGGGGTCAGGGCCGCCGCCGCCGCGGGGTGGGTAGGGCGCGCCGCTGTCGCGCGGGCGGATGTGGGCTAGGTTTCGCTGGACGTAGCCTGAGGTCCCGCTGCCTCGTGGGGTGGAGAGGCCTACGTTGTCGGACATTTTTTGGGTGGGTTTTTGCTTGGGGGTTGGTGGTTCCTCTTTGTTTCTCTTGTCTCGTGTCTTTTCTTGCGCGTGTTCTCTTCCGATAGGATGGATCTCGTGTGGAGTCGAGGAGAGGAAAGGAGGGGATGGATGCGGTGGTGGCTGACTGTGGAGGTGGTGATGTTGGTTTAGAGTTGCTCTGCTTTGCTTTTGGGTCCAGTCAGTCAGTCAGTCAGTCAGTCAGTCAATTCCCCGAGGTCCCAAAGATCGGGGGTTATCGATAGGGTGTTTTGGGAAAGCGGTGTGGCGAGTTAATGAGCAACCAGGGCCCTTGATGCTGAAGGTGGGCTAGGATTTAGGCGGCAATTGGCGGGGCTTGTCTCTGACGTTTTCGCTTTGCAGGGTGCTTGGCCGTTGGACCCTTCGGCGACTTTTGTTGAAGGCGACTAAAAGAGTCACAGAGAATTCGACTGTGAGTCAACATCTCATCTCTTGAATGCCTACACCGTCGGTCTGTTGGTCTATCTAAATCTCAGTTTGGATTCACTTGTACCAAGATCAGACCCATTTCTTCTTCCTTTTATCGCAGGCGTGTTGTCCCAACGGGGGTGTTTGTTGCATGCAGGCCTCGTTCTGCCCGTCGTAAACAATCTTAGATCGTCTTGCTTGGTCAGACTGCGAAATGCCTGCATTCGACAGTCCCGAGCAGTCCGCTGCTGCAGTGGCCAACACTGCGGCTGCCGACTCAAACATCGCTTTCCCACCCGTCACGAGGGATCATATCTTGCACTGTTCTTATGACTACTGGTTCCCCAAGTAGGATCATCTCCCTGGCCGTCATGGGCTTCGTCTCACACTCATGTTCACGGCTAATGCAACCTCAGATACCGCACATCATGCATCCGCTCCCGCATTATCAAGCTGCCTCCAGAGTTCATCCAGTATATACGCGAGGACGGCATAATACTCTCGAGCGATGATCCCTCCGCAGCAGCAGATGAAGACGATGACTGGGAGCCCACATCAACCGCCTTCGCCCCTCCTCGCGTGGACGAGCCCGAGCAGGACTCAGACGACGACTCAGACGACGACTCAGCGCCTTCACGCCTGCCCCCGAACGAGCGGTTCCCGGAGCTGCACCAGAAGATCAAGGACACCATCAAGGAGCTGGGCGGCGAGGTCGCGCCGAAGCTGAACTGGTCCTCGCCCAGGGACGCCGCCTGGATCTCGCCCCACCAGAACACGGTCAAGTGCACCTCGCCCAACGACATCTACCTCCTGCTCAAGAGCTCAAACTTCATCACCCACGACCTCGACCACGCCTTCGACGGCACCGTGAGCCCCTCGGCAAATGGCAGCTCGGCCCCCGCCCCGGGCCTGGGCTTCCAGCCCGTCCTGGTCCTGCGCTCCTTCTTCACGCCGCACCAGGCCCTCGAGTTCCGCTGCTTCGTCAAGCAGCGCAGCCTGGTGGCCATCTCTCAGCGCGACCTGAACCACTACAACTTCCTGCTGCGGATGCGCCCCGCCGTCGCGGCGCGCGCAAAGGACCTGTTCGACTCGCGGCTGCGCTTCACCTTCCCGGACGGCAACTTTATCTTTGACATCTACATCCCCGAGGTGCACAGCCTCGACGACAGCGACGATGATGACGATGACGACCCAGGAAAGAAGCTCGGCAAGGCGCGGCTTATCGACATCAACCCCTGGGCGCCCAGGACCGACACCCTCCTGTTCGGGTGGGACGAGCTCCTGGCGCTGCACGTGCCGAACCCCATGCTCGGCGTGGCTGGCAGCGGCAGCACGGGCGTCGAGGAGGAGGTGGTGCGGCTCCGCATTGGGGGCGGCAATGGTGCTGCTGCTGGGGATGAGGCGGAGACCACCGAGGAGGAGACCGAGGAGGAGGAGGAGGAGGAGGAGGACTACCTGCCTGAGCTGCGGATCGTCGAGAAGGACGACCCCGCCGCGTACAACTTCAGCTCGCCGCAGTACTCGGCTCACAAGCTGCCCAAGGAGGTCGTCGACGCGAGCACGTCCGGCGCCGGCGGGCTGAGGGAGTTTGCGCAGCAGTGGAATGAGATGCTGAACCGGAGGCGGTAACCGGTGCCGGTTTAGAAAGGTGTGCGTTGTTGCGTTAGAACAGATATGAGAATGTCACCAGATTGCTCAGCAGATGAGCATGTCTATCTACTTGCTCCCAGTGTACGGCGTCAGGTCTCAGAGGCATGCGATATTCGCTGTGTTACGATCAAAGTTCTTGGAGATCTAGCTCCTGAAGAAATCGATAAATATGTTCACTGGTTTCGTTTCTATTCCGCATACATCCGAACACATACATGGCGCCATCATACAGTGTAACTATATTCAGTATGCACACTTGCAACTGTCTTGGTTGTTCTTCTTCACAAAGGACAAGAACGCACAGAAATACAAGTGAAAATGGAGGTTTTCCTTCCCCCGAAACTAGCCAGTTTTTTTTTCTATTTCAGTATAGAACGTAGCAATGAATGCCGTTGTTGCTCAGCTGACATGGCTAGAGTACTAATTTTCAGCAACAAATTGGTCACTGTCAGATTTCATGGCGAAACTTGCCGTCTTAATCTTGAAAGACACCTTGCCAGGGTTGCCTTGTCCTTCTAGGGCATTTACTGTTGTTCCATTTCAATAGAGGAACTCAAAGAATGCAAATAGTCCTCTGACAGCTATGATGATGCTGGCCCAGTTGAAACTCGCCTTCCTTCGAGGCAGAAGATAACTAGTAGTTTCAGAGAACTCATAACATTGAAAATTCAACTCTGCCTCATTCTATGTACCAGTTGACCTAGGTACACTATTTCTCGACTTAAATGCTGTCTATGTGACAAGGGTTGAGGCCACGTACTCATTCAGTTTGGTTTTTCTTGACTAATATCGGCATGTTTTTTCAAACCTTGGATCTTTGAGAGTGAACCACCGTATGTAGGGGCCGCAGACGCCTTCAGAATGTTTACAGGTTGAGGACGAAATCACAGCTTCCTTGGGATTTCTTCTCCCGCCAAGGTTATCCTGACCGCTAAAAGATCAATAGGTGCTTATGACCTTATGAAGAAACACAAGCAGCCGCCAAAGGCAGCCAAAAGTTAGCAAATTTCAAATCAACTTGGCTCCCTCGAAGTTATAGATCCCAAGCACCCTGTTCCACTTCAGCCCCCTAGACCTCGAGAATGCAAGTTTAACTTCTCGAACCGGTGGCCTGAAACTCAATGGACTCATCCGAAACCGGTCCCTAAACTCAAAGTTATCGATTTGCTCACAGATTAGATACTCCTTTTGGGGGTCTGGAGTGTGTCCTATGACACTCAAGTCAGTGCCTCTTCGAAAGTCAAGGCATACCAAGGCATGTCCCCTAGCAGTAGCGACCCTGAGCATCAGCAAACCGCTGTTGAAGAGCGTCGACGAGTCGATGGGTTCGTCGATGGAGAACCCTTCGTTTGCCCTCCTGAGGAACGCCGAGTTGTAAGGGCCGCAGATGTTTAACACACTGCCCCTTCGTTCGTCGTGTAACAACTTGGCGATAATGATCTGTCCGTCGATACCGGTGATTGATTGCAGCTCGGACACTGAGCGGCAACGGACGCGTCTCCTGAGGAAATCGTTCCAGGTCCATTCGTTCACCTTCATGTTTTTGGCAATCAGAACGATGAAGGCGGCCACCACCCAGAGATAGGTCGCCAGATTAGAGGGATCGACACCACGGATGCGCTGGCCAACACTAAACCCAATTCCCAGCCCAGCACCCGCGAGCAAGCTGGCCACAGCTATTACACTCCAGACGTATCCTGGGCATGGAACCATGACAGACTTTTCATCAATAACCCATTGACGCATATGTCTGTTCTCAACATCCAATCTCCTTGTCCTCTTTTTAAACTTCTCAAGGCTCTTTGCCAACGTCAACCGGATTTTCCACGGCACGAACAGCGGGAGACAGTAGCCTTGATCGAAAACTCCGGCCCAACGAGCCTGCCAAAAACGGAGAGCGCCTCGCATATCATTCAAGTTGTCATCGAACTCACGGGTACATAGACGGAAAAATGAGCCAAAGCCCTCCTCTTCGAAGAGCGATTGTCCGCTCGGTCGTTTAACCCCAATTGGGAACATGGCGTGCCGGGAGGAAGGAAGAGCAGCCAGGAACGCCGGGCTCATGGTTGCGAGAGGAATCAACACGGTGATGACTTGATCCATGGAGTTGAGCCGAAGGTATTGAGTGTCATAGGGAGATGTGAGTTCATTATCGTACCACCAGCACAGCTTTGTTCCTATGCTACCGGTACGTTCCACCTGGTCGTGGCTCTTGTGAAGGCGCGTAACTATCTCCCAGAGAATCCGGAATGCCGACTTTGCTCTTTTCAAATTATACGAGTCCGAAGTAGCCGAGTACTCAAGATCTCTATCTTGGTAAATGAGGGCCTGCGTCGTACGATTTAGGTCTTAGAAGGCATATATATTTGTCATCGTGCGCTGGAGGGCCGGATGTTCTACGAACCATAAAGCTCTCAGAAAGTGAGCCACAAGTCATCGCACAGATTTCAAAATCCGCTGCTGGTAGACCCAGACGACTGGTGAACCGCACGGACATGACCATGTCCCTCAACGCTGAATTTAACCGTAACCGACACTTGGTCTGCTCAAGGCAGTGTGTCGTGACTCGGGTCTCCTCGTACGATGCGATCCCTTCCTTCTCATTGGTCTCAATCATTCGAATGTAATCGTCGCATTCCTCATCGTTCAATTCACCACCATGATGCTGAGTATCGCATGATTCGGGAAATCTGGAGAGCGCAGCCTTTGCTGCCCTGGCGGAGATCGCAGAATTCGCTTGCAGATCAAGCAACAACAACTTGATCTTGGTAGTGCGTCTGATCAGTATACTCATGAAATCAGAGAACCAGTAGAGAATGGGAGATGTTATAAAGATTAGTTTAGTCAGGACCGCGGTGATGTAGTTGACCAAGCTGTAAGTAGCTGCTAGACTGTGGAACTCCTGCTGCCGAGCTTCACGATCTTCCATGCTTGCAGTCGCCTCTGTGGTACGTTGACTCTTTTGTAAGTGTTCTATGAGATCGAAAAGCTTTTTTCGAGTTGAAAGTTGACCATAGTGCTCCGCGATGATGCATTCGTTATCGAGAAGGCAGATCGCGATGGCAGTCAAGACCCTCTGAGACAGATTAGACGCACTCGAGTAACCCTTTGCCGTATCTCCCTGAAGAAAGCCATTGCTTTTAAACTCAATCCTCTTCTTTGGGTTGTTTGCAATTTCCATCAACCGGTTCGTCTCGTCACGCCACATCTTCAAGACGACATTATCGGATCTAGCATACGCTCCGGCGGCATCGAACTCTGGTAATTTGACGGCACCCTCAGTTCTCGGCAAAACCTTCCTGAAAACCTCATCTACATAGTATCTGGGTGGCACCCCTCTGGGCAGAGGCTCTTCTTCGGACTTGGTTGAGACCTGTTCCAAAGAGGGGTCGATGGGCTGACGTCGCAGTCGACCGAGAGATTGCCTCGTATGGAGTATATCGTGTTCGCTTTTGGCACGGCGCAGGGGTTTCATCGGTTCGAGGCTCGTCTCTGAGAAGACTGGTCCCTCATGTGCGGATGAAATGTGGGCGAGAGCTGGCGTGCTCTGGGAATGGGATGCTTCGTGGGCCTTGTGGGCCTTGGCTTCAGACCCACTGGTGGAACCTGAAGACATGGCGAGACAATGCAAACACTTCGGATCGCACAGTACTTTGCTGCTACCGTTAGTAGGCTGGAGGAATAGTCTGAAACAGAGAAGGTCCCGTACCAGTTTTGGCTTTCTCAAGTTTATCCTTGCCGATCAGGCGCTTGTAGCACTGTTTCTACGTCGCAATGCTTCTTTCCTCACCACTTCAAAGGATGTTGACAGAATCATTTATTCTTGATCCCTCAAGTCGACATGGTAGAAATAGGTCCGTGTTTTAAACTGCGGGGGCTTGTGGTACGTTGGACGGCGAAACTCACGTGCATGAGGTGGGGTGTCCAGAAGGTGTGGTGACACGACCTTGACCGGGCAGCGCGATATACA
Source organism: Diaporthe batatas (assembly GCF_019321695.1). Lineage (NCBI taxonomy): Eukaryota > Fungi > Ascomycota > Sordariomycetes > Diaporthales > Diaporthaceae > Diaporthe > Diaporthe batatas. The sequence goes on along the minus strand of NW_025408557.1, from coordinate 434,045 downwards.
GTCAAAGACGACCTGAAAATGGAGTTTTGGCCGGATGTTTACCTACTTAAGTACCTAGGTAGGTACTTTGTTATCGTCACATCGCTGCCTATCTGTAGACTAACTACGCTACCATACGAGACTCGGTGAGGGTGCTGTCCATTGCACAGAGCCGTAGGGGATTTTACTAAGCCTGACAAAACATAGCCTGACAAAAGTCCTCGAACCGACCTGAATTCACAAACACTCAATTACAGGTGTGACACCTGGGAGAGGTGGGAGAAAACTGCACGCAATTGCATGCGACAGTCCTGGAGGTTAGCTTCAAATTTTATGCTTCGGACAATTAGGCAAGTGCACCCGGGGCACAATTGAACAGACGAGCCCCTGCTCATAATGGTAAACAAGGGAGATAGAACGGAGGTTCCAACGAATGAACACAGCAGCCTCCGTTTGCCGCATGATCCATGAAGTTCAGATGCTGTCAACTGATCAAAGCCAGCCTTGAGGCCGGTCATTCTTCAAGAGAGGGTGCCCAACAACAAAATGATGACCTCACAGTGGACACACGAAGAGTTCCCAGATACATCTTCTTGCAACATTGCAAACTGATTAAGCGGTGGCTCCATCTTTAGTCCATGTGTATGCTGAGCCTGAGTTGTTCACTTTCGCACAGGGGACAATACTCAAGACTACAGTATTGGGTGACATGCAATGCCCATGATAGAACCTTGGTTACCGGCTTTTAAAGGAGACTGTATGTGACTGGGAGGCTTTACCTTTGTGCACAAGACATCCTTGTCGCAATTTGGACTGCATATACTTAAGTACGGGCTACTCGGCCATTTCGAGTGATACTGTGTAAGCTACCTAGGACTCGTCAACTCAACTACCTGCTATAGTGCTCCCCTAGGGGATTTTAGAAACGGTTACTAGATTATCCCTTCTACTTTAAAATAATACCCTAAGTAGTTCCTAATACTTTAGACCCATTCCTTTATTAATACTTTTTAATAATAGTTATAATATATATTAGTATCTTTTTTTAAGATTAAAGGATTTTTTAAAACCTTCTCTTTTTATTTAAAACCTCCTCTTTTTATTTAAAACCTCCTCTTTTTATTTAAAACCTTCTCTTTCTATTTAAGACCTTCTCTTTCCTCTTAAAACCTTTACCTAAAGCCCTAGAATATAAAGGGAAGGAACTTAATTAAAGCTAGTTAAGTAAGTAGAGTAAATAGAGGGTTAGTTAGGGGTTTATTTTAAAGGGGAAGACTATTAAAGGAATAGAAGAAGAATTCTCTCTTAACTAGTTTTTATATTAAGGTAAAAGTTTAATATTAAGGATTCTAAAGATTAGTATCTTTTAAAGATCTAATCTTTTTTAAAGACCTTCTTATTACTTAAAAGCTAGTTAAGAAAGAAAGGACTATTAATAGTTATAGCTGTTATTAGAGAGTATTAGTAAGAACACCGTTTTTAAAAACCCCTAGGAGTGCGGTATGGTGGGTATCTAGGTACCTAGGGAGCCTGAGGCTAACTTTTGGTTATGCTGATGGTTCTAACACTACGAACATGGCAGTACAGGTAACCTCAAGTGCTCTTAAGTTGTTTCTGGACTCTTGGCGGATGTCGACAGCCGCCTGGGAACCAACCCACTTTGCTCAGTCGGGCGATGCAAGGCTGCAAGAATTTCTAAGGTTTCGGAGTTTCGACTGCAGCCCGCTTTCCAATTCCAGAATCCAACCAAGGTCCGCCGTCACAAATTCTCGCTCATGATACCCCGTTCTACCAGAGAAACTTCGCTCTCTCACAGACAAACTTCTTTCTTTTCTCCTCCACTGTGCTTCGCAACATGGAGTCCGATAATGAAGAGAAGCGAGCTGGCTGTCAAAAGCCCAACAGCCCTTCGATAAACGAGGACGAATCTGCTAAGATCGACGTAAAGTCACCACCAAGCCTGCCTGCGACCTCAGAAAACACAAACGAAGGTGGTCAAAGCATTCGCCATACGTGTTTCGTATCGGCCAGGCTTTTCTACAGCGGCGAAAGCCACTGCGACGATCTCACGCAACCGCTTAGAAACAACAAGAAAACCAAGACCAAAAACTTGCACAATAGCCATACTGAGCTCGAAACTGTCATGATGAGCTCCTCGGATTCGAAACAAAATGAAAACAAAACGCAAGATGCCAGCGGAGCCAACGGCGATCAAAAGCAGGAGGTCCCTCCTGGACCACTTGCGTCTCCAACGCCTCTTGACAAACCTCTCGCACTACGACCACTCATGATGAAACTTGCCGCTACCCCAGTCTCCAAAGAACCTGTTGAAAATACTTCAGACGATGAGTTCGATGGTGACTCTTCGTCGAGCAGTTCAACAAATGATCCTTTCGAGGACCCACAGCAGGGTCTTAAGAAGCCCGATCGTGTGTCCTCGTGGGCAAAATCAATTGTGAGCAAAATGAAGCCAGAGGATGTCGACGACGATTCGCCGTCACGGCGCGAGTGGCTGAGGCAGAAGCGGGAAAACAACGAGGAGAACAAATTCCTTGACCAACTCATGGCTATGGTTGGCTTGGAGGAGGTGAAGGCTCACTTCCTTGCTGTCAAAGCCAGGGTCCAGGCCAGGACCCAAGCAAGCAGCTACGGCGGTGCCAAACAGCCCGAGTTGCGACTTCATATGGTTCTCCAGGGCAAAGACGGAACAGGCAAGAAGACTATTGCAAAGCTCTACGCGCAGTTCCTGTACGCAATAGGGGCTGTGGAAACCAAAGTTACTGCCCGAGTTTCGAGCTTGGAGGTTCTCAAGCCCGGGTATTCGAGAACAAGACATGGGAAACCTTTGATCACGCCATTCATAGATCGCGCGGCTGACCAGTTGCCAGGATCTGAACCCATTCCCTCTTCAGATCCACCGGAGAAGCCAAGCAATCCGTCAGTTCTCTTCTACGATAAGAATGGGCCAACGAATCAACACAAATGGGACGATTCCTACGGTATGGGATTATTCACACGAAATTCACCCCGTCGCGGCAAGGCGCAAGTTGAGATGGAGGAGACCAGGAAGGCCAAGGTGATAAAAGATCTCATGAAGCTTGGCAAGAGATCTGTCCTGATTCTGTCGTCGCGGGAAAAGTCTTTTCTCGAGCTTGTCGAGAGCAGCGAGACGGCGCTGCAGGAGTTTCCAGTGCCTTTGATCATCTCAGACTACAATGAAAATGAGCTGAGACGAATTCTGGTCCGCATGGTACAAAAGAAGGGCCTGTCAGTGGAGGGCGGATATGAGGATCGGAGTCTCACCGTCTTAGTGCAGCGAGTTGCCCGGGAGAGGAAGGCGGAATCCTTCTCGAATGTTCATACCCTACAAAGAGAATTGGACAAGGCGTGCCGCCGTCGGGCTCTGAGAACTCAGCAAGAATATTCCCAGTGGCCTGGTGATGATTCGGGGAAACTGTCCATGATCAAGGATCGGGAAAAAACACCCCTCACGTCAGAAGATATCATGGGTCCACAACCGAGAGACGTTCGTCACAACAACACCTCCTGGGAAAAGCTACAGAAAATGATTGGACTCGAAGATGTCAAGGCCGAGTTTTGCGACATCATCGACTATGCTCAGAACAACTACCGTCGGCAGCTTCTCGGAATGGAGCCGCTCAAGATCGGCCTCAACAGGATCTTTCTCGGACCGCCTGGGGTGGGCAAAACGACTGTTGCTCAATTATACGGCCAGGTGCTGATCGACCTGGGGCTTGTTTCTGGCGACAAGGTCCTGTTGCGAAATCCTTCCCACCTGATCGGCGCATACGTAGGGCACTCTGAGGAAAAGACGAAGCGCGTCCTGGACGATGCCCGAGGGAATGTGCTTATCATCGACGACGCACACATGTTATATCCCGCATCGTCGGGGGCCCACAACAAGACCGACATCTTCCGCGTCGCTGTCCTCGATACCATCGTCGCGAACGTATCTGCGGACCCCGAGGACAGGTGCATCCTACTGCTCGGATACGAGCACGAGATGAGTCAACTGTTCAACAACAGCAACCCTGGGCTCCAGCGACGCTTCCCCAAGGAGACCGCCCTGCACTTTGAAACTTACAGCGAGGATAACCTCTGCCAGATCATGGATCGGAAAGCCGCCGAATGTGGCATCGAGATGACGGAGGAGGCCAGGGCTGTGTCGAGACAGGTCCTCGGCCGTATGCGCATCAACCCGAAGTTCGGAAACGCAGGGGATGTCGGGATCCTACTAAACCAGGCAAAAGTCCGTGCCAATGCGCGGCTCAGGAACAACTCCCATGAACCGAGGCTTGCCGAAGTTGTTCTAGAACCTGGTGACATCGACCCGCAGTGGGACCGGGTGCTGAGAGCCGACGAGAACCGTGTTGCGCTGTTCGATGAATTTGTCGGGTTCAAGAAAATAGTCAAGAAGTTTGAGGGGTACAAATTCCTGGTGGACGGTATGCGGCTCCATGGCCTTGATCCCAGGCCTCACATTCCCTGGGCCTTCATTTTCAAGGGCCCTCCAGGTACCGGCAAGACGTCAACTGCTCGGAAGGTAGGACGTCTGTACTATGACATGGGCCTGCTTTCCACGGAAGAGGTCGTGACTTGCTCGGTCAGTGATCTCATCGGTGAGGCTCACGGACAAACCGGACCCAAAGTCGTCAACACTCTGGAGACTGGCCTCGGCAAAGTTCTGTTCATCGACGAGGCCTATCGATTGGCAGGAGGCACCGTATTCCAAACAGAGGCTATTGGGGAGCTGGTCGACGCAATGACGCAGCCGCGCTACAACAAAAACATGGTCGTGATCCTGGCCGGGTATACCGCCGAGATGGAGTTGCTATTGCGAACCAACCCCGGGCTGCGCAGCAGGTTCCCTGAGCAAGTCGTCTTCTCGCCAATGACTCCACGTGCTTGCTTTGATCATCTCAGAAATGAGTTAAAAGAGCTCAATATCTCCATACCAAAGGCAAAAGACGTAGGTCTCGAACAAATGGGGGTCATCAATGAGCTCTTTGATTGTCTCAGCTATACGACTGGATGGGCTAGCGGTCGTGACGTCGAGACTTTAGCCAAAACAGTCATCAGAAAGTTTTACATGAGGGAGGGCAGAGCCCGCAAGGGTGGAGTGCCGGCTCATCTGGGCTTTGATATGGTTGGTGAAATTATCAAGGCCCTCCGAGCCATGTGCAGAGAAAGATGCGGAGGCGAGGATAGCGCAACGAATGCCTAAATGCTAGCATAGGTTAGGAGCGGCTTTCGTTAACTTGCGAGTTGCAGAAACTCAAACTGTACAAGCAAGATGAATATACAGTTCTTGAAACTTTGAGTGCTATGTGGGTGCCCAGGTGGTTTCGTTCTTGATCCGTAGACAGGAGTCCCGAACGCGCCCGTGGTCCCTTCATACAGCATCGTCTGAGACCCGGCAATCAAGGAAAGTTACATCTTAGTATTACTGCTTCTTTCAAGCTGTCTATGTTTAGCCTCGTCCTTTTTTGCTGTGTGGTTGATCTACCGTATCGACGGAATTTCCCATGTGTCGCGCAATAAGGGCATTATTAATACCACCACCAAGAATAGCTTGGCATATATATTACTAGACTCTGTATCGTCAATTGTGGCACTGGGGCTATCGAAACCCAATTCACAGTACACAGTACACATAAAATGGAGAGATATTGGATGGCGTTGTTGGAGGCTTAGGAACGTCAAAGGCTCAGCCACGGATTAAATTGTCCAGGGCCTTGTTTCAGCTTAAATGCCCCATTCCAAGTTTTTCGTGGCTGCTCCTCACGAACCGTTCCCTCGGGCACCCGTTACTGAGTCGTACGCCAAGCGCCACGGGGTTGGCCACCCACCTGGACAGGGAGCATTGATAGAAATAGACACCTGGGCAAGGTTTAATGTGACTCCCAAGACAGCTGATAGCTCTTCCCGTGAGATCCGGTAACGCCTGTTAGTTGTTTGCTGATAAGGCTGGTCTCTATGACGGCTTGCGGTGCCAACACGCAGTTTCAAATAAGCTAAGGATCGTACATCTCGTGCTTGGTGTTGTGGAAGAGGAGAGAACCACGATGCAGGGGCTGACTCGAGGCTCTCCAGGGCTGCGAACTAGTGGTTACGGATCACCCTTTGGCGTCGGTCTCGAGGATGATGTTTCTATTATTGGTGTCTACTGTCCTGAAAGATCACGCGTCGAACAGACGTGGATGCTTCTGAATAAGAGCTGTGTTCATCCCGACTTTGATATTGCTACATTTGCAGCCATGCAGTAAACTTTCTGATTCTCTTCTTGACCAACCTTCCTTTGTATTGCCTGCTCAAGTGGCGTCGTTCGCCTTACATTCTTTCTTTGTTGTTATCTACCCTCATTGATCGAAAATGAAGTTCAATTTTCAACATTCTTTACTGCTCGGCCTGGGCCTTCATTCCTTCTCAGTGAGCGCACATCCAGGGCAGCCCTACTACGATGCTGCTCATCTCATCAGACGCGACAATTCCACTTCAACGGGCCGAGTGATACAATCTTCCAGTCGCCCGTCTCTCCCTCCCGTAACCATCCTTCCTTCAAATATTCCCACCTCTCGCGGCGGATCTTCTGCTCCGCCAACAACAGTCCCACCCACCATAACCAGCGCTCCCCCCTCCTCGACAGCGACGTCTAGTGCCCCGGCAGCAACAACAACAGTTAGCAATGGTGACACGATCGTCGTCGCGGCCGGCGTCGTGGTGGTGGGAGGAACCGGAGGCGGCTTCTTCAGTATCGCCGGCTCGGGGGGAGCGCCGGTGGCAGTGGCGGCTGGCACGACCGTGACGGCCGGATCCTCCTCGGGTGACAGTCCGGAAAACCCCGATAAACCGGAGCCGTCGAGCCAGCCCCCAAGCTCGGAGCCACCGACCAGCACGGAGCCCACAACTACGGAGACTACCACCTCGGCGCCGACCGGGCCGCCCACGCCCTGCCTCATATTCCCCAAGGACGGAGCTACAAGCCAGGAGAACAAGGATTTCATGGCGCTCATCGACAAGGAGCTTGGAAAGGGCAATTACCGGGAGACGACGGACACGGTCCAGTTATTCGTGAGCGCCAACGTCACGGCGGCGCAGAATGCAACTCTCTCCGCGGACTCACTGGTCAGTAGAAATGCTCCCAGAGCATGCACGCCATTCTTTTATACTCACAGACACTGCAGGTCGGTGGCGTGGAGCCAATTGTGTCGCTTGATGACAACGCTGGCGAGTCGGTGCCGGTCCCAAACGGCAAGAGGGACGAAGACGTCCATGAGAAGTGGTGGATGGAGTCTCTAGACAAACTCGGCAGGATCAAGAAGCGTGCCGTGATGAAGCAGGACAATGCCCCCACTGAGCTTGTCATGATCTCCCAGCCTCCTCTGGTGGACCTAGCGGCACTCAAGAGCTACACTTATGATGACAGCGCCGGCACGGATATCACAGTCTATGTCTTGGACACTGGCTACTATACCAAGAACAGCGTGAGCACATAGTACTTATATTCTTCATTGTCGGAATACTCACTGACGAACTGGGACATTCAGGAGTACACCGGCATGGCCAAGAAGCCACGATGGCTTTTCGGAGGCGCGCAGGCGGATAAGTCAGTCGAGGAGGACCTTGGCTCGGACGGTCACGGTAGCTGTGCTGGCTCTAAAGTCAATGGGCCAAAGTATGGAGTTGCAAAGCAGGCCAATCTTGTGGTTGTGAAGGCTTCGATCAACACTGACGAGACACTCGACGGCTTAAACAAGATCCTCGCGGATGTGAGAGAAAAGAAGCTGCAAGGCAAGGCAATTGTCAACTTTTCGCGATCAAGTACGTGCTACAATGTCCAAAGCTGTCTGCCGACCGCCCGCTAACATACCCCTTAGTTGCAAACCCAAGCAAATTCACGCAGAAGATGCTGGAGTACTACGTCAAAGAGATGATCAAGGAAGATGTTATCTTCATAACGGCATCCGGGAATGACGATCGGGAAGAGGTCGCCGTAAGCATCATCCATTCCACATTAGGAGAATTACTCAATGCAGGGAGCAAATAGCTGACATCCTTTCACAGGACGGAAAAGCGTCTGCTCTTGACGTTGACGGCTACCCGGCTTTGATAGCCGCCTCTGGGGTGCCAATCATTAATGTCGGCGCTGTTGATAACACGGGCAAGAATGCATCCTTTTCCCAGGGCGGGCCCTTAGTTCATGTCATGGCGCCCGGCCAACAGGTCCAATGTGCTTCCAACTCCTTCTTTTCCAACACACAGAAACAGGACGGCACATCCTTTGGTAAGCATGCACACCGTCCAGAATGCAAGAGCGTACGTCACGCCCATTACGATTACTGACATAGCCATGAACAGCCGCACCAGCAGTAGCTGGCCTCGCAGCCTACCTGCTTGCCCTGGGAGAGTATCCAGAGCTGTACCAGACGGGCAAGGTGGCAGAGAACATGAAGAAGCTCCTCATAGACATGGCCTACCAGCGTGTGCCCGACGGAGGCCAAGTCGTGTTCAACGGCCAAGGAGCCGTCTGCTCTCGCCCCGGGAGCGCCAAGTTCAGACGTCAGGACCTGAGCGGCGAGGCCTGCTCTGCCGTCTCATCAACGACGACCATAGTACTAACCTCGACTTCGGCTCCTCCGCCGCCAGCGACGACGTCTAACCCACCACCAGCGACGACGTCCAACCCACCACCAGCCGAAACGACCGCACCTGCGCCACCACCTGCGCCTAAGGAGCTGTTTTCTCTGAACGAAGAAGTAGGCGCCGGGAACGAGCGCTGCTTCCGGACACAAGGCTTCAGCGTCACGGCTGGAACAACGTATGGCTTCTCGTTCGAAGCCGACGCAAATCTGCGGGTGAGCATCGAGACCGGCGGCACGAAAGAGGGCTACCACCAGTCCATGGGCTCCTGGACAGGAACCTTCTATGCCAATGCCGGTGAAACGCTCAGGATCTGCGCAAAGAGCTCCGCATCTGCGTCGCTGCCGGTCAAATTCGCCATCACCGAGGAGCCATCCCAACCCATCGCGGCGCCGGCTGGCAAGGAGGTCTTCAAGCTGGACGACAAGATTGCCGCGGGTGGCACGTCGTGCTTCCCGACGACGGGCCTGGATATCAAGGCGGGCAACTATGGCTTCTCCTATACCACGAACGACGGCATTGTCGTCGAGATTGGGGACAACAGCTCTGGGCCCAGGTACTTCTCCGGGAATAGGGCGCAGGGTGCCGGCCTGATGTACATTGGTTTCTCAGGCGGCACTATCTCTATTTGCGGGAAGAACGATGGAAATTCCGACGCTCCTATCTCGTTGAAAATGACGCAGTGATCGCTCTCGCTCTCGGGCCAATTTGGTAGTTCAGGTGTATATAATTTAGCCATGAATTTTATGATATGAAGACGGGCCGCACGAACGCTAAGAACGGCAAGTTGATTACTGAGCACCTTGCAGCAACGCCGGCGCTACGAAAACGCCACTCGAGGCCCATAGAACGGGGCGATGTAACTCTGTCACCTGCCGTCAGCAACCCTTGGGAACCCACTTTCAGTAGCCCTGTTACTCCGCAAATTCCAAAGACTGACAAAAAGCTTACCGGGCAGCACGTTGTTGCTGATGTAAAACGACGGATTTACGGAAGTAAAGCCACAACCTTGGGACGCTCATCGATTCAACCACCACAATCGTTCGTTACACACGATCATTGCGGATCATGCAGAACGGCCATGATAAACCATTAGACATTTCTGACAAGGCGCTGACACAACGGGCAAAATTCTGCCCAAGAGAATATGAGGCCTTAGTCAGGGCACTCCTCACATACCCCAGCCAGAACCCGCTCCAGCGGGAACCCCAGATCCTTCCGCGCCAAGTCAACACCAAGCCTAAACCTGCAGCCACTCCGGACATCAAAGCGGTGGATACGACAACATCACTGGAAGAATCCTGTTTACCAAAGCAGTAGTTACAATTCCAAATGGTAGCGTTCTTTGGTATGTCCGGTGGGGTCTTTGGATCGTGCAGTCGAGATTGATCTAGATAACGATTCATTGGCTTACTCAGGTACAGCCTGGGACGTGCCGTGTATACACGCATCCCTAGTTGCAGTGCCTGCAGGCCGGCCAGATGTAACGCATTGGTCAAAATTTGGTGATGATGAGAAATTTCAGACCGCTCCCCTATCCACGTGGCTCTTCTGGGGAATATAGGGGTGACTCTTAGTATGCTTGGCGAGTTCAGACGAAGATATAAAGGACGGCCAGGTGCTGGACTTCTTTGTGCATTGGATCATCTCTTCATCTCGTCTCAAAGTCCTCGGCCTTGTTCTTCGATCAGTATCACGCTCTACCGACAAACACCATCAAGAACTCAATATGAAGCTGTCTACGCAATCTCTCTTGCCGGCTTTTGCCCTGGCGGGTATGGCACTTGCGGACTGTGAGTAGCCTCATGCGTGAGCAGTCTGTTTCACGAGCTGACACGAAGTAGCCTTCCCTTTCGAGCGGATCGACAAGAACGATTCTGTACGTAAACGAGGCACTCAAACAAAGCATCATCATGTGGTGGCGCGCCAGCTAACGCAAGGAACAGCTGCTGTTGATTCTCGATCTCCAGGAGGGTCTCTACAACCTCGCCCGGGACTTTGACGCCACCCTGTACAGGGACTCGATGATGGCGCACGCGTCCCTGGGACAGATCTTTGATATCCCTGTCGTGATGACCACCTCGGCTCAGCAAGGTCAGATCCTCAAGGCGTCCGACCGACTTCGTGATTGCCGATCAACTGACAAGCAAGAACAGGACCCAACGGCCCTCTGCCCCAAGAGATGCTGGACATGTACCCCGACGCGCCTCTTATCATGCGCCAGGGTGAGGTCAACGCCTGGGACAACTCCGAGTTCCGCGACGCCATCAGGGCGACCAACAAGTCGCAGATCATCATGGGCGGTATCGTCACCGACGTCTGTGAGTCAACCCTCCTGTCATGTGCTTCTCGAGGACCCACGAATGACTAACAACACAAAGGCACGACCTTCCTGGCCCTCTCGCTGCGTGAGGAAGGCTACTCGGTGTGGGCCAACGTTGAGGCCTCGGGCACCACGACCCCCCTGATCCGCGATATCTCCAACGACAGGATGGCGCGTGCGGGCGTCCAGATCGTCTCGCTCTTCTCCATCGTCTGCGACCTCATGCGCGACTGGCGCAACACGCCCGGCGCCGCCGAGCTGTTCCCCTACCTTGACAAGTACATGCCTGCCTACGGCATGGTCGCGAGGGGCCACAAGGCTGCCATCGAGAACGGAACCATCATCCCTGGTGAGGCGTCGCTGCCTAACTAAGTGAGGTGTGGCTGGTGGGATGTGCCAGTGGGCGGCTGAGCTCTCTGTGAGGCTGTAGCTGTGGGTTTCCTGCCCCTGTCGACAAAGGCTGTAGGCGGCAAAGGCGGGAATCAGTGTGTTGTGCAAGTGCGGAAATGGCATGCGACAACAGACAGACAGGATGGCCAATTCAGGAGAGAGCGTGAAAAGGGATGGTTCACTTCTTAGACAGCCTTTTACCGGAATAAAATATGATTGTATTTGGAATGACGCTTGGCCATAATCAGCTGGTTACCTAGGTACTTTGTGGTGATGTTTTGCGTCAGTTTGCCATCCACACTCACCATTCCATGTTTGTGACGTCGTTGAACCTGCCAGTCAGTCATGCGGAAGCGTGTTGAGCTGCTTGTTCAGGAACCAGTAACAGATAAACTCACTTGCAGAGCGGCATCACACCAAAACTCTATCGTCACAAAGAATCAAGCTTCAGCAGAGACGGATGGCTTTTTTGCACATGTATAAAAGTGCGCCAACCTGGCATCTCATTCCACTAAATTCCTTTCACATGTGCAACTAGACAGAAAAAGAAACACCAACTTCAATTCCAACTTGACTGGAAAATAGCAATAGCAGACACTATGCCTGACTCTTCAACCCAATCTACCCAGTCCCCGACATACCTGGCCAACTATACGGACTTTGGTGGCAGGATCAATGAGGCCAAGATAGCCTCGTACATGTGGTACATCCACGTGACGGTGCGGGTGAACGCAGCAGACCGCCTGCGACACAGCCTCGCCTCCCTCCTGGGACGAGCAACGACCACGCCAACTCCACTTTCGCCTTCATACTCGGCACCGTTCGGCTTCACTCACGTAAATATCGCCGACAGCGGGAACGGAGGCAGCAGGAAACTCTTCAACGAAGGTTACGTCGCTAGCGAAGCAGACAGGATAGACGACCTTGTCGACTATTTCGTCCTTGACCACTTTTCCCAAGAAATGCTGGAAAAACTTGTCAACACAGCGCCCATCGAGGAGTACGCGCGAGGCTACGAGCAGGCGCTGGCCGGTATCCCCGCGCCCTTCCGCGAGGAATTCTGCCGCCGGCTGTTTGGCCTCCTCTTCAGCAAGTACATCGTGGAGTGGCCCCAAGGCATCGCCGTCCCGGAGGCGACTCCGGGGTCGATTGCGGCCGCCACCGAGGCTGCGGCTGCCACCAGCACTGGATCCGAGACCGTCGCCGCGAGCACTAGCTCTGGCACCGACGTGAGTGAGCATGGGGGCAGCCCGGTCCAAACCCCTCGTGAGGAGGAGGAAGACGACGAGGAAGACGGGCACAAAACCCGCATGGACCAGATAATCTCCAGCATGGAGGTACTTTTGTCCGACGATAAGGCCGAAGAGGAGGACTATTTTACCTGCAACAACAACAGTGTTGTGGACGGCGAGAGATACAAGTACCCCTCCAACACCGAGCCGAAGAGCCCAGATAATCAGTCCACCCTCGGGCCCGCCAGCCCCCTGCCAGACCTGCCCTCCCCGGGGTACAACCCAGAGCTGGCCAAGGCCGCCTACTTCGGCACAGTGAGCGACCCGCTGCCGATTCAATACCGAGGGATCTGGGGCAGGAGAGGCAGCAGCAGCAGCAGCAGCAGCAGCAGCAGCAGGGACGACGGCACCGCCCGAGGTGCATACGAAAAAGCAAAAACAGGAGGAGAGGGGACAGGAGGATATGCATGTGCAGGCGCAGCCGCAGCCGCAGACGCAGCCTCAGCCGCAAGCGGAAGCGCAGGCCATGACGAGGGGGGGCTACCGTCGGCATCAACAAGCCCACATGCACTTGCACGCCACCGCCAACAACACCAACTCCAATACTACCAACAGCAGCAGCACCGCAACCAGACTCCTCCCCCCTCGCATGACGCCACCCCTCAGGGCCGCCCGGCCTCGCAGCTGCTGTTGGGCTGCTCGGCCCACAACCGGGCCAGCCACACCGGCTCCTGGTGCTGTCCCTGCCGTGCCAGGCAGGCCTGGTCGCACGGCGTGGGAGCACAACGATAAAACCCGCCCTTTCTTCCCTCACCATCCTCGGCTGCCCTGCGCTTCTGGTCTTGGTCCGAGGGAGTCCGGCGGTTTCCGTCGTCCTTCCAGAATGCCACGTTTCCGCCCGGCGCAGTGGTAAAATGGGTACCGTACCCACGCAGGGCTAGCTGGTTGGAGCGGTGCGCCGGGTCTGGGGTTACCACAGGGTGCAGGTTCCCGTGGGTGGTGATGGGGGGAAATCAACCCAGCAGCACGCCTCGGAGTTGCACCCCGAGCGTTGTTGGTCGCGCGCCGCGGGTGACATCGTCGATCGTCCGGTATGGGATTTGCCTGCCCTTTCCGCCTATGCCTGGCAGGCTGAGAGGGCTCGCAGGCTGTTGGTGGGGTGTTGGTTGTGCCGGTCAGGACCTGCTCGGTGGGAGTGGTGTGCGCAGGGTAGGATTGCTGCTTCACGGGGACTCGGGTGCGGATATTGGATATCGGTGATGTTGCGTCGCAGTGGTGGTTGGCCCCATGACTGGGAACGCCTGATATGGGCAACCCAGGCAGCCCGCCTGAGAGGAGGCCGGGTAAGGATGGCAGGATGGCAGGATGGCAGGCAATGGCAGGCTCACACCGGTCCCGGTAGTGAATCCTGCTTGGGACTTGACAGCACCAGTCACGTCTTGGCTTGCCGGGGATATCCTGGGGCCACCTGCGTATTCTTGGTGCCGACGTCAGACGGCTCGCGTGGGGTGGTGGGTGACAATCCTCGAACAAGCTAGAAAGCTGTACAGAAGGTTCTAAGGGTGTGAGAAGCCGGGTCCTGATGAGAGCAGGATAGACGGCCATCCTCCTGATTTGCTGGCTATATGTACGGCTATCTCCGCCTAATACGCAGGGCGTGGGAGATTGCATGGGCACGGTAGAGGTTGCCTGTCGTAGTCGACAGCACTGATGCGCATGTAGACAAGAGATATTGATTACCAATTGGCAATTGAATGGAGATGAGAGTTTATCCAGCCCAGCCCAGCTGAGCGGTGCCAGAACCCTTGTCTGCACCCTTTCCATCCCTTTTGAGATCTGACCCCTGCGACGTGCGCTACTGCACGCCAGTCAAGAGGCACTTGAGGTGCCTGGAGGTAAATCCCAGTTGTTTCCGGTTGTATGGACCGGTGTAGAGCCCCGCTCCCCCCAGACGGCACCCCGACCCGTGGAGCCCGTTCCTCATGGTCTCAAGCCGTGTGCTGATGAAGACAATTGTCAGCCAAAATCCGCCCATCTTCGTCTCTGAGTTGTGCTGTTAAAAATCCCGGAGGACCAGAACCCAGAAGCTGGCGATGTCTGCACCGCGATCCGGGCTGCAAATTTGCCGCGCCGTGATCTCCTCGGCCCACCTTGCAGCGCATCGCATCGCATCGCAGTGCAGGGCGCTCATGTGACTACTCACTCGGATCCCGTGGTTGGGGCTTTGGCGGTGGCTGCGGTTGAGGCTGACTGTTCAGGAACGTGGGTAAGCCGCCAATTGCCATGGTTGACTGCCGGAGAGGGTGGCGATGATGACGATGGAGATAGTGAGTGTGCGGTGGTGGTACTCGTAAGTGGGACGATGTGGACTCGACCAGATGCAGACTAGGCTCAGTGAGCAAGTATAGTCGACAAAAAGCAATATCAGTTTACGAGGGCCCGATGAATTCTGTGGTGGAGGGAGACCAGGTCGTTTGATGGAAGTGTCTGCATAACTATCCCACTGCCAGCGTCTTCCGGAGGCGAAGCGTCGAATTTATAGCTACGGCTGCCCGGCTACCAAAAGTTCTGCACGACAAGATCAACAGCTTGACAGAGAACATGGAGCACCGCAGGCAATTTCACATAGGTGAACGAGGTGGACCATGCCCGCGAGGGGCTCGCTCGAATTGGCTCTGCCATCTGTGACAGGAGCCGGGCTGACTGTCAGGGGTGGCAAGGGGACATCACCACGGGTGCGGCCGCCCCCAGAGCTCATTGGGCATAGCCAGAATGGTTGCCAACCTGATTGACAGGTCCACTGTTGGTTCATTCATGACGCAGAGGCCGGTGAGGAGCAAGCAAATGAAGCGTTCGTGGGATCTCCGTAGGGTGAGGCGATGTTGTGAGAAGTTGGAGCCACTGACACTCCTGAAACGGACAATGTGTTCAAATGACCGACGGCGGTGCTACGCAATGGCTCGTAGGGAGAAGCAGACCCAGTCGAAGAATTGCCTAGCAGGGACAACGAACGAATGGGCGGGTTAGATGGTGCGAGAATCGGCATGCGGACGACTATACTCAGACAACTTGACGCCTAAACAAAACGCCATAGGGATGGTATGATGTCCCCCAAAGTTGCACAGCATAAGCTGTTCAACCAAGCTGAGAGGGGGGCCGACCGCTACTCTGCCGTACCAGTTGACTCTGCGGTAAGTCCAATGATTGACTGCCCTGTTCGTCGAGGCAGGCCAAGGAGCAAGACGAGCCGTGAACAGCCTTTGAATCAGGCCGGCACTCTTGTGTGATGCGGACGAGCGGGTGGAGCGAGCGAACGTGTCAAGGCGCAGGTCCAGGAGAGTCGAGGACAGCCCAGGATCCGAGCGATGCCCGAGCAAGCACCCTGGACGAGGTGGGTGTCCTCGTAGCTAGCACCTTGCGTCCCGACACCGACCGACTGACACGGCAAGTCAGAATCCTCCTCGTCCAGAACTTCGCCAATAGAGGATGGAGGGCAGTGCCTCACTCGCTTAAAATTGCGCTTATCCCGTTGGACGATCTCGGTTGGAGATGTCGGAAAGCCCGCCTTGCCCGTTGCAGCAATGAGTGAGAGCAGCGCCAGGCGTGTGATGATGACGGGCAGAGAAATCCAGTTCTGCTCTAGCACGTAAATATGAACGATCGCGAGTTGGGGATTCAAGACCGCTTGATTAACCGTGCGTAAAAAGTGTGAAGAAGAAGAGAAGAAAAGAAGAAACCCAACAACGAAGCCAGGACGTCGGGACAAAGGCAAGGTTTGCAGAAGCGGCACGTGACCGAGGGGCCCACCAGGCCGGAGTACGTACCTTGCCAGATGTCTTAGCGCCGAACCAAACAGCTTTGGTGGGGCCCGGCCTCCCATAAAAGTTTTCGACGTCAACGCTTGCGTTTTGCACTCCTTCCTCTTCTCTTACCAAACGCCACAACCACCCTTCCACAGCATCGTAGCGCGTCGCGTCGCAGCAGCTCGAAGCAGCGTCTTGCCCGCCAGACGAGATGTCTTCTCGGCTGGAACTGAGTGCAGCACGGATATGACTTCGCAGCTCGACACAGGTTTGAAGCCATTCTCCTTGTCTCACAGGCAGTCAATCCAGTGCAAACTGGGCAGACTGCCGCATTCCTTCTCCTTTGTCTCGTCTCCAAACACCCCCAAAAGACAGCGAGAACGCTCGTCTTCAACCACGAATTGCCTACCGCTGTGTTCTCTCTATGCACAAGACGGTCAACTTTTTTATATCGTTCGAGTGGAAGAGCAAAACCAGGGTCTAGACAACCCGTCCAATCCACCCTGCTGGTGTAGATCAAAGTGCAACAGCAGGACTAATGAGGACAGACATCTCGCCAGCATCGCGAGCTGGAAATGAAACCAGCGAGGAAGACGAATGATGGGCGAATGAACAAGAGATTGGTCACTCACAACTCGACACGCGACTGGTCGGCCTCGAACGCGTCAAGGTGCTTCTGAGGAGGAGACGGCCGTAATCGTGGCTGTCATTTCCATCAGAAGCCCTCAACCTTGCCGACCGGCCCGTCCTGAAGTTGGAGAGTCTCGTGCTCAGTCATCAAGGCCGTCTGCCAAGGAGAGGCACTCGACCAGTCATACCGTCATCACGGCCCTTTGCACACAAAACACACACACACACAACTGGACCTGTGCCCAGCGATCCTCTGTTCGCCTCGTGCGAATTCAGGGTTGATTGCTGAGGCAGTTCGATCACACCAAGGAGCCATCAAATCCCCATGATGTCAATTTCCAATCGACAGGTCCTAGATCAATCGGGGTTTGGAAAGCCGGGTTCGCGGTAAAACGCTTGAGCCTGGTGGAACACTCCCACTGAAGACGCCATATTCCACTCCGTTCGCCGAGATCGTCGATCTATGGGGCTGGGGAAAACCATGGCTTTCGCCTACATTATATTGCACTTGATGCAGTCTCTTTTTTTTCTTGTCGCCTCTATCTAGTCAAGTAGACCGTTCTCGGATAGAATCCTGTGAAGCAAAGCAGATCAATCAATCAATCAATCAGTCAACCAACCAATCGCCCGTCGGTAACTCCCGCATTGACATGCAACCAGGTCGGCTTGCTCATTCCAGAGCCGGTTTGAGACCCAAAGATCATACCGTGATCGAGATTCCCCCCTTTCATCGCTAGGCTGACCTGAAAACAAAAAAGCAAAACACACTCGACACCCATGGCCGCCAGTCGGGTCTGTTCTTCTCTTCCTGGCACAAGGAGCTAGCAGTCCCCAGTGATATACCTGCTGTCCAGGAAGGACAACAGGAACTTGGACATCAGGCGCCCAATGTAATCCTCTTCGACGTTGCGCGGGTACGGGTGGCTCTCGCCCGCAGGTGCCATGGGGGCTGGCGTCAGCCAGTCCAGCTCGCTGTCTGGCAGGGGGGAGGTCGTGTCAGTACTGATGTGCAAATGTTCGAACTTCACACGGGCTAGGGCTTTCATTTCACGCTTACATTCCCCGTGCACCATGCCCCTGAGGGTCATGACGAACTCGAGCGCGGCGCTGTCCAGCTCGACGGCCTGGGCGTGGGCGTTCTCGACCAGCGGGTTGAAGGCCCTGGCCGAGGCGTCCCTCGAGTGCGACTGGTAGATCTGGTGGAACTGGAAGGCAAGCTGCTTGAAGGGCATGTCCTCGATGGCCTTGTTGGCCGCGAGGGCCTCTGCGCGGCGGAAGACGGCGGGGCGGTTCTTGCGCATGTCCATCTCGATCTCGGAGATGGCGTAGATGTCGGCCGAGGCCTGGATGGACTCCATGAGCAGGCAGAAGACGACCAGCGCCGCCGTGCAGGGGGCCCACTGGTCGCGGTGCCGCTTCTTGAGCAGCTTGCCGAACTCGTCGAACAGCGCCGCCACGCCCTCGGCGACGAGGCCGTCCACCAGCGCCTTGATCTGCCGGTTGAGCAGCCGCGGCGTCATCCACGGCCCGCTGGCCACCACCGGGTTGATGTGCCGCAGGCTCTCGACGCACTGCGGCGTCATGGTCAGGTGGTGCGCCAGCAGGTAGTACATGGTGTACACGCCCAGCGCCCGCCGCACGATGGCCGACCCGGACTGCTGCGCGTACCGCTGCGCCGCCAGCAGCACGCGCCCGGGCAGGCCCGTCTTGCGCTCCATGCCCGCCGCCAGCTGCGCCGACCACCCGGGCTCCTGCACCATGTCGTCGACGTACTTCTCGAGCTTGCGCTTCAGCTCCGCCCGGAACGACGGGCCCGCGCCCTCGGCGTCCAGCCCCAGCGGCGCCGACCTGAGCGCCTCGAGCTCGACGCCGCCCCCGGCGCCGGCGCCGCCCGCCGTGTGGAACCAGTGCTCCATGACGTCCGAGTTGTGCGCCCGCGGCGTGAAGAACTTGGCCCTGACCGACAGCTTCGACCGCAGGCCGGCGCCCGACGACAGCACCACCGTGACGTCCGGGTGCTCGGCGCCGTTGAGCGTGAAGCTGGCGACGTTGTCGGCGACGAAGCGCGCCAGCTCGTCGCGCGCAAAGTGCACGCGGATGAAGCCCGGGAACAGCGCGCGCGTGAAGTCGTCAAACTGCCAGCACACCGCCTGCGGCACCTGCGCGCAGAACCGCTCGCAGCTGCGGCACGGCCGCTGCTGGTCGCACTTGACCTTGCGCACGTGGCAGCAGAAGCACGCCCCCTTCTGCCGCACCGCCAGCGCGTTGGCCCGCGTGTCCGTCGACAGCGCGCCCTTGCGGCCCTTCTGCGACGCCTTGGACGCGTCTGGCGTCCCGTCGAACCCCCCGCCGCCCTTGGCCCACGTGTCCGGCGTCGCGTTGCAGAAGAGGAACACCGGGTTCTCGGGACCTGCTGACCCTGGCGTGCCCCCCTGTGCTGCTGCTGCTGCTGTCGTCGCCGCCGCCGCCCCGGCGAGCCTGGACGCGGCCGACGTCGACAGGAGCGGCGACGTCGAGCTCGAGTTCTTGCGCTTCTGGGTCTTTCGCACCTTTGACGCGGCGCGGTCCTTCTTGTCCGCCGTGGGGATGGGGATGGCCTTGCTGGTGGCTGACCTGCTCCCCCCTTCCAATTTGAACTGCAGAGATCCGGGTGAGGCTTTTGGGCTCAGATCGATGGATGATGATCCAGAGTGCGGCGTGAACTGGCGGATGGACGAGCCTGAGTGGCTGTCGAACGAGCCGGGGACCATGTTCGCGTTGTAATCCTGTTGCATTGGGACGTGAGTCCACGGCGGCGAAGCGTTGACGCCTGTCTGCATGGAGGTGGGGATGTCCAGGTGCACCATCGACTGGGACTGGGCATCTTCGAGACCATGACCATACCCAGCGTCCGGCAACATGCCGAAGTTGCCCAGGCCGAAGTCGAACCCTGTAGATGTTCAGCAATCAAACCCCATGCGAGGGGGAGGGGACGGGATTGAGTTTCACTGACCTATCGAGCTTGGAGGCCCGAGAAATGCCGCGGCGTTTGCCTCGATGCCGAATGTCTGCCCGTGCTGCAGCGCCTCGATGACGAACTGGCCTTGCGGGACGTGATGCTGCGCATTTATCGGCGAGCCGGCGAACCCGAAGCCAGCCGCGCCGTTGCCCACGCCGGCTGGGGACGCATTGGGGAACACGCCGTTCATGGGGGAGCCGGATAGTGCGTGGTCTCTGACCGGTGAGGGTGTCTGCAGTAGCATGTGTTGCTGTTGCTGTTGTTGTTGTTGTTGTTGTTGTTGTTGTTGCTGATGTTGTTGCTGTTGCTGCTGATGCTGTTGCTGCTGTTGCTGCTGGCGTTGCTGCTGCTGTTGGAAATGATGGTGATGGGCGGCCGTCCCAACAACACCCCATGACCCCTGGCTCACGATCGACGGGCTGGCGCCCAGGCCGAGCGACTCGGCTAGCTCCTGGAGCGACCCGGCGCCGTTGCCGCCTCCCTCCATCTCGAACTGCCACGACTCCATGTCCTCGTCCATCTGGGAGAACCCAGACATGGGCGACGTCCCGGATGAGATGACGGAGGCCATGCGGATGTCGTCCCCCGTGACCTCTCTGCTGCTGTTCCTGCGGCTGTGGCCCTCGATGCTGAATATGCCCTCCTCCTGGTGGTGCTCGCCGGGCCGGTCGTGGTGGCGAGGAGGGCGATAGTACGCTTCGCCTTGTCCCTGACGGAAGTAGTTGTGGTACCCTTCCTCGCTCGGGGGCAGCGATGGATGAGGAGGAGGCTGTCGTTTCGCGTTTTGATCCAGCTTCACGACTTCGCAAGAGCTTTCTCCTCTCGCCGGACTGCTTCCACGCGGGCTTCTTTTCCTTCCTTTTAGCCTTCTTCCTGGTTCACGCTCTGCCCGGAAAAGATGATGTATCGCCCGCCTGGAGCGTTCGGCGCAGGGCTTATGCTGTGACCTCGCGGCTTGTCGTCGTGGTCCTGTTGGTTCCCCTCTTTCCCATTTAACGGTACGGCCTCATGTGCACTCCTGTGTATGCGCGCGGGCTCGAGAGAACGGGACCAGGGCTAGGGAAGCTGCATGAGGCGTGTGTTATCTCGTCCCTCCCTGTCCTGCGCGGTCCTGCGCGGTCCTGCACTGATGTGCTTCCCCGCCGAGACGAGACACAACGGCCTACCCGTGTTGTGTCCTCCACCTCGTCCTCTCGGTTTGCTTTTCCCTCTCCACAATCTCCCTTCCCTCCCGTCACCGCGAAGCACAACTGGACCCTAGTGCTGCGGGGCTGGCGACAGCTCGGCAGATGAGAAATCGACGTCGCTGCCACGTCTCCTCTGTGTATCCTGCGGCTCGGGTGTTCGCTTTTGGAAGCACCTGCATATGAGGGCGGGGAGGACGGAGGCGAATATAATTCTCCGGGGGGGTTTTGTTGGCTTAGTCCCTGAGAACAACAAGCAAAGAGAGGTTCACTACAGGAGTCTACGAAAGGGAACTTCCGCGGGGGATGATCAAGGGCAGATGCAGCCCCCCGGGGAGGCATGGGGGGGCGTCCAGACAAGAGTGGGCTTGGAGGTTGTTTTATTTTCCAGCAGTCTGGGTATTGTTTCGTGGCTCACCATCCAGCGCCCGGGGCTACTCGCCCGCTATACCGCATGAGGCGACCGACACAAGGATACCTGGCTAAGTAGCTTTGGACGGCCCAGCCAATGCGGCCCCCGCAACGTGACCGAGAAGCAGAATCTCCAGCGCTTTGCTCTCGGCATGATGGGGGGTGTGGGAAGCCGGTCCCTTCTGCAGCAGGGGCCAGGGTGGTCCTCGATTTCCTAACGCAGCTGATTCTAGCCCGTCTCGCATCATCCAGATGTCTGCTAGCTAAGTAGTATTCGCTCTCTTTGCTGCTATGTATATACGGAGTACGTACCCGCCCACCGAGCAGAATTGCCAGCCGCACCAAAACCACGCAAGCCATGCCCGTGGGGCCTGCTACAATGTAACCGGTGATGGCATCGGGGATGGCTGTGTCCCGGCAAGCGTCGAGTACTGGCACCTCTTGTCCTCCTTTGCCAATGCCATCATTGATACAGACAGATACTCGACGGGTCGGACTGGAACACGGACCCCTTCTCAAGCCAAGCACGCCGATCGGGCGGTTTCCCCCAGCAGCAGCAGCTGCTGCGTCTTCTTATCTGTCAGTTGTCATGTCTCCCCTTCCCGGGTACGCGCATGCATATGATGCTGCGTCGAACGTCGTCACCGGTTACCAAGCAAGCAAGCAAGCAACGGCACGGGGAAAACCGCACCGCAAACAAACACCGCCCAGCAATGCATCAGCGATGCCGTGCGACACAAACAGTTTACTTGCAGTTGGGGGGGTTGGACATCCCACAACACATCTCATCGCTGTCGTGCCACCAGGGGAAAAAAAAGGATGCAAAAGGATGTAAAGCACCCCCAATCGGGACGGCTCCCAACAAGGTCGTGCCACCACACTTGCACGCACACGCAGCGCAACGCACATGCTGCTCACCCACACACACACACACACACAACCTGTTATTCCCCTTGACGAATCTAGTGAAATTCTACATTTTTTTCCTATCCATTTAGGGCGGGAAGCAGACGGGGGGCCAAGACGCTGTAGTATTGGTCAATGCCGGACTGCAGAGCCGGCAGGCGCAGCTCGTTTCTTTCTTGCGAGGGGGCAGGCTGGGACCAACGCGCGCAACGCAGCGCAAAAGACAGACGCTTTCTCTAGTGATGGGCTGCGTGCGGATGACAAAAAAAGAGCAAGAGCAACTTTACAAGCTGAGCAAAAAAAAATGCAAGAAACAGACTCGCCCTCTTCCCAACCGTCCTCCAGGGAAGTCGACGAAGAAAGAGAAAAGAGATGCGGGGAAGTTTAAAAAAAAAAAAGCGTGGCAAAGCATGACATGTCATGACAGGGCAGGGCAAGGCAAGGCAGGGCAGAGTAAACATGCATGCGATTGCGAGGAAAAAGTAAAAGCACGACATCCAACAACTCCCCCCCAAGTCAGATCTTCCCGCCCTCGCTTTCCTGCCTTCCCGTCCCGGGGTCCCTTCCCCCCCCCCCCCTCCCAACGCACGCAAATCCCAAAGATCGCTGATGATGACGGAGTGTGTCCCCGTTGGTACGGTCCAATTTCTCCCGGGCATCCAGAACCTCGCGCGCGCACAAGCAGGCCGTAACGATGCTGGTCTTTCCGGTCTTTTCGCGGTGCAAAAGAATGGCGGGACGGCAACGGGAGCGGATGGGGGCCCGTGAAGGAGTCATGTCACTCCCGCAGGGCAGGAGTGCTACCCCCATGTCCCATCCGCCATCGGTGTTCCACACCAAAGGACAGGCCGTCTCGCTAATCTGGATGCCATTCACTCAATTTATCTTTCCCTTTCCATCCTGTGTTCCTCCTTTTTTTTGTCTTTCGCGGTTGTCATGGGTCTCGTAAAAATGGGGTCGTCCAAGAAGATGCCCCTGTCTTTTTTTGTTTTCAATGGTTTGATACTGTACACTGCCGTTTTGTCGGACTGCTTTCGTCGGCTGGCTAAGACTAGGCGAGCAGGGTGGATGAGTTAATACACCCGATGGCGGCCTCTCCCCCTACTCCCTTGATTCGTCTTGCTGCATCTTGCTCCTTCCATTTGAATGGGCAAGTGGTTCCTGTCCGTGAAAAAAAACGTATAATAAATACTCGACTCCCTGACCCGACATCGACATGTCGACCGTGGGTCAGGAGCATGAAGTGGATCGGAAACGTGGGGTGGCGCCCGTGGTCTGGGCAGCCCATCATGACTAGGAATTCGGGCCTCGCGGAAAACTTGCGGGACTGTCGAAATAAAAAACGTATAAATCTGTTGTGGCGAGGTGACACCTCTCGACACCATCACCTTATCCCCCCAGTGGGGATCTGACCCGCCCGGTGATCAAGACGGTGCGGGTCATCTCAGGCACGGCTGAACCTCGCAGCGGCGGCCTTGGCCCTCTCCTGGATCTGCTGCTCGGTGCTGACGTACAGCCGGTCGAGGTAGTCCATGGCCTGGGCGTCCTTGAGGATCTTGGCGACCTGGATGCCGGCGCTGATGAGCTGCAGGATGTTCCTGTCGTCCTTGAGCGGGCGGCTCTGGTGCTTGGCGGCGTGCCTCATCTCGAGGCTGTTCTCGAGGATCGTGACGAACTGCTTGATCTGCCCGTTGTAGAGCACCCGGGCCGGGATCCGCCGCTTCGTCGCCAGCCGCTTGAGCAGGTACACCCACTCGGTCCACTCGCGGTCCTGCGGCCGCTCCACGGGCCGCATGTCCTGCGTCAGCGGGATCGGGAACTGGTACTTGGCGACAAAGTCGTACGCGCACTGCGACAGCCGGTCGTTGACCTGCGCCAGCACGCTGTCCTGCTCCTGGACGAGCAGGTTGGTCGGGAGGTGCGGCAGCTCGCGTTCCTGCATCGCGATGTACTCGGGCGGCGGTCGCTGGAGGAACTGATGCGGCCCGTCGAACTCGTCGCGGTTCGACGGCCTCCGTTGTGAGCGGCTGCTCTTGCTGTGCGACGATGACTTGTGGGCCTTGCCCGGCGGTGTCGTTCCCGTGCCGCCACTGTTGTCGATAGAGTAGTCAGACAGGCTTGGTGATGCCATGATATCATCCATCGAGTCCGTCGGCGAGAACCTCCCCTGGTGATCCCAGTTTTGTGAACTCGTGCTCTTGTAGGACCCATAGGCCTGTGCCGGGGCCGCACCATTTGCGTATGTCATTGAAACCGGTCTTGAGTTGTATGCTTGAGTATTTGAGTAGGCCGTCTCGGATCGTCCATGATGACTCGCTGTCACTGTCGATATGCTTCCTGGGAGGTTGTACGCCGAGGCGCTCCCGCTGTATTGTATACTTTGGGATTTGGCTTGTTATTCTCGCTGTCCACGGCTCGAGGGGGTCCACATGGTTGGCTCTGGTCTTACCTTTGCGGGGTGCTGCTGTAGGCTCCGTTCATCATGTCCCGACCACCTCCGTTGGGGTACGGGTCTTGGTACACAATGGGGCTTTGCTTCGGGTTAGCTGCACGACTCCGTTCGGGACATGTTCTCGTGGTCCGCACCTTCTGGTTCCCCAAGGTCCTTTGGAACTCCTGTAGGCAAAGTCCGGCTGCGCCATCTTCGCACAAAAAAATAAAAGGACTCCGCGTCCTGGGTATCGGGATATCCAAGGGTGGGTAAAAATCGACACGGCCTCCGGTAACAGCGAAAAAAAAATGCACACAAACAGACTAGCAGACAAAGAGACACTTGTGGGCACAAGCGATGATCATGGAGTAGAAGCTGGCGCCCTTCTCCTGGTGTTTGTCCACGGGATGCTCCTGACGGGCCAAGTTTACATGAGAGTTTGGTTTAAAACTGCTCTTGTCACCAAGGGATCCCACGGCTATTGCAATTAGTCCTTCCGGGATGTGTGATCTCCGTGGTGCAGCGGTGTGTGGTCAGTTTGTCCAGGTGATCGGTCCGGAAAGTGGACGGCGACTCGCAAGTCTTTAGTCCTTGGAATGTCCAAAACGGGGTAACGTGAGGAAGCAGCTGCTACCATAGCGTAATGCTTGCTCGGAAATATATGACTGCGTGACAGATGGGCTGTCTTGCCAACTCCGGGAGGGTTGCGAATAACTTCAGATGAATATTTCTCGCGGGCCAAACGTGCGCCTATAAGGCCGGGGGTAATTATATCTATGATACCTGAGGGGAGGTGGCGAAGATGGGGACCTTGTCTAGGTGACCAGTAGCCGAAGCCTATCGCCAAGGCAGGGCGGCAGGAACAAGAGTCGACAGAGGTTGGCTCAAGACAGCTTCATTTGGCACCCTGCTTCAGGATCCACAATCCACGGGACCAGGGACAAAGATCTTCAAGCCGCATGCACGGGGATGGTGGTTAATGTGGACAATTGCGAACCACAGCAGATCGGGCAACTGGAAAAAGAAACAGGCATGCCTGGCGTAGAGCACGGAGCGCGGCACAACTGCCAGCAATCACCCCTTGGGGTTCCGTCAAAGCTCAGGGAACGCATCTGGAGCGTGGACAGCGAGCTTGGTGGACAGCTGGCTGAGGGGCCGGGGCCGACCCTGAGACCGCACAATTGGGCGTGCGTGCGGGCTTAGCAAGAGACTCCTAATCCGACATGACCGGCTTGGGTAAAGCAGCATGATTTGCAATTGGTATGCAGACGGCGCAGCGGTGGGTTCGACGTGGGCAATAGGGCATCGATTGGGCCTCCACGGCTGTAACAAGAGGGTAAGTCGTGGCCCAAGGGTTGACACTCAATCCAGGTTTGGTGGAATCATGGAGGACATGTCATGCAGGGAAGCACCCAGGTCTTCGGGCAGCGGTGACAGCAGCTGGGGACATTGGGCAGTGAAACATGAAATGGGGTGCCCAACCGAGGCATTGATGCCAGATACAGACGCCGTCTCACACGGCGGTAGCCTTGAAGTCTAAAAAAGAAAACCTGCTGATAGGTCAGCATTTCGATGACAGTCGTGCAACCGATATTGGACGCGCTGGGGAGGAGACATGCAGCAATATGAATCTGCCATGTCCACTCGGCCGCAGCGGCCGGGTCTGCGTGTCTTGAGTAAGGCGTTGGGGCATTGGGGCCTAGGAGTATGGGGAATTTCCCACACGAGAATTGGCGAGGTGCTCTGGAGTACAACCTTGGAGAAGGCCATGGGCACGTTGATGCGCCAAGGCTCGCAGTAAAGTTTCGCCAATTCCAGAAGATGGTTGGAACTTTGAGTTGGCACTCGAACAAATCTCCAAAACCTCCAGGGGCGGGTGAGCTGGGGTCATAGGGAGCGCCGAGCGGGGATCTAGGGTGTCTCGGTAGCGCTCAGTGAGCATGCTCTCAGCATAACGGCCAAAGATAGACCCGAGACAGCTCGTGCCGGCGTTGCATCTGTCATCTCTCTTCCGTGATGAACTGCCCTGACAGGTCTTGTCGTGGCCAAAATCTTCTGTCGGCAACGCGCGCCCGGGAGAGGGATAACCTTGGGATTCACCGCGGCCGGGCGCAAGCGCAAGACCGTTCCCAGGCCATAGGGCGATCCTGGATGGTTTGCGGATGTGCCACGAAGGACTCATTATGCTTCAGTGACGACAGGCAGGCCATGACGTCTCTGACGTTTCGGCGTGCAACACAGGAAAAAGGAAGTGCTCGAGTCTAACGACTGTCGGTCCCGATCTGCTGGGAGAGCGGCCGACCGTTCGAAAAACTTCGAGTCCAGCAGCGAGGCCCGCCCTGGTGCGTGCTAATATTAGGTCCCGAATACCACTATGGCCCGGTGATGGTGGTCTCCGGTCTCCAGTCTCCACGATGCGTTTTCAGAGTCTATGGCCTCGTGGGAAATAGATCAGCTGAAACAAATTCCAGAACAGTCTTCTTTAAGATGTGCTGGCCTAGAAGCACATCTCGCATTGTAGACCTGGGCCCTCGCACTTCCTTCGCGGCGCTAGACTCGGCGCCGGCATAGCTCAAGGCAGCAGAATTCCGGCATGCAAATGCAGGGTGCTAACGAGCAATAGCGCACTTCATCTTCCTACCGTCAGAGTCCCGATTCCCGCCGGCTTGGTCGAACCCAAACTGTCGGCTCCTTGCTTCAGACCTCGAGCGCGCCGAATCTCAGACATTTGCTGCGAGGCCCGTCACGTCTCCGACAGAAGCAATGCCTTTCTATATGGGCAATTCTTCTCCAGAATCACAGAGTCACCAAGGGGAAAATACGCAGGACCTGCATGCACAATGGCATCAGTACTGGGGTCTAGCTCCCCGGCAGCCCACACATCACAAAAGGCGGACAACGGCGTCTCAAGACATGCAGTCCTAGGCACCGACAATCCGGCTCTCTCAGCGTATAGAAATTCGGTTGCCTAATGTGACGTCTCAAAGTGCTTGACCTGGACAATTAGCACTTTCTTGGAACAATGCAAGGCTAGACTGGCGCCCACGTGGATTCCCAGTGGCTGGATGGCGGCTCGACAGCAGAATTGAAGACATCAGGATCATTTGAATGATGGCTGCCAAGAGATCTGGCGACGCTATCCAGCCCGTTCGCGATCTTGACGGCCGCGGCAATGGCAGCCAGCTTGTGCCAATTTGTAATTTGGCTGCTTCCTGATCGGGGCGGTGTGGCTATCTGGCTAGACTACTCCGACCTGATCAGGAGCGACGGGATCTGGACGTCGTGAGTAAAGATGTACATCAACAGCATGTGAGCCGCTGTCAAACGTTGCTGTTGCCAAGTGGGTCGGCCGATGTGATCATAGGTTCGGAACTTGCCTCATAAGAAGAGACAGCGCCGGTGTCCGTCAGTGGCGAAGGAAGGTGACTGCCCCGGGTAACTTGAGGGACTCATGGCGTTTTACGGATCGACATATCTGTCGGGGAACCCACACCCGCAACGGCAACGGAGATATCATCGGAGAAGTCGCAATGGATGTGTAACGTGTAAGAGGCGCCACGTGAGATGTGATGAAGCGAGGCCAGTCTGGTGAGTGATGCAATACTATTCCACTGGATGGTCCCGACCCGGCGCAGCGTCTGAGGATCCATCAAGCCCCGAGACCTTGGTCGTCAATATCTAGCGACACGGGCAAACGAGATCTTGAGGCTGACGGACAAGGTCCACACAGCGCGAGCTGTGCTCGCAGCGGGTCCGAGTGCTCGTACCATGACGATTCCACATCGACCGTGGAACAGTCGGACGGTCGTGATGGTGAGCTCAGGCAGAGAAGGGAGGGAATAAGAGGCCAGTCCAGGGCGAGTGATATATCGGAATCGGTGTCCAGCAGCGAAGAGGCCGAGGGCTGGTCGAGTCTGAGGGCTGACAACTTCACCACGACGCTCTTCTCCGGCACTTCAGACGACCTGTCGGAGAAAACCTGGTGGCTGTTCTGCATGCGTATGCTTGTGCACCTCCTGGTTTTATTACGGGTGGATGACTAACTTGGGTGCTGTACAGTTGCACGCGACCGTGGGACTGATTTTCCGCCCTCGTCAACAGCAGCATCGTTTCAGTAGGTGACGATCCGCCTGAACACGGTCCTGTGACCTGCCGAAGACGTCGTCAGCTCGATGATCAATACTTGATATGCACGGCGCGCGGGATTCTTGCTGACACAGATCAGGTTGCCTATGCCGCCTTGGAGACCTGGCCGCAGCGGGCGTACCTCGTCAGATGTGGATATCACACCAAACACGCCAGAGCACATTCAAGTCCCTCTCCTCCATTTTAAGCAAAATGCCTTCAACTTTATCAAGCAAAATCTCGGGAGTCCATCCAAAGAGACGGGGGAGTCCGTCATGGCAACAATCAGTTGCTTGATGCTCATAGAGGCTGCTTCTTGGGAGGTAAGGATTCCTTTGGTGTGGTTGAGAGCGAATGCCGACTTCGATATCTCATCTAACATCTGTAGACGAACCCGGATGCCCTATCGGCGGTGGTCATGCACCTTAACGGCCTTGTCACCGCGGCAAATCACTATTGTGGTTCGCTGGTCACCGCAGAGCTAACCCTACTGCAAAAGTTCCTGGGAATGTGGGTGAAGATGTTGTGCCTGCATCGACTACACGAGTAATGCTGACCAGAGTTGCGCTACTAGGGCCATCGGTTGTGTCACAAGAGACGACGTGCAGGAGCAGCTGCTGTCGACGGTCAGCAATATCAGCCAACGCACTTTACGCTGCGTGCTGTTCATTGGCCTGTCGCCCAAGCCAGCAGACGCATGGTGGTATACGGACGACCAGAAGTCCGCCAATCCAGCTTGCGAACCCGCCAGCGCCTTGAGAGAGACTCGCGGGCAACAGCAAGATCCGGGATTTGCAAGTGCCCGTATGATCGCGTACATGTACCTCAGCTTGGTGCTCCGGCCTGGCCGCATGAGCAACGAAATCGTCTTGTGCCTCATCGACTCCTTGGGTATAGACCTCGAGGGACTTGTGCAACGCGGGATAACCGACTTTGCCGAGCAAGCATTCTCCTTCTGGAACGTGATGCTCTCTAGCGCTGCCATGGCTAGCCTAACACCATCGTCCGGGCGTGGCCCCGAGAGGTTGGGACGGAAGCAGAGACTGGTTGAGCGGAACATTCGCGATCTCAGCGCGATGCTGCACCTGCAAACATGGCCAGAAGCCGTCAACGTGCTCAAGAAAGTTGCGTATGTCGGGTTCGAGGGCGAGCAAGAGCTCAAAAGCATATGGGAAAGGGCAGTGTCGAATGAAAACCAATATGCCTAGAGACCCCTCCCTGCAGCCAGCCAGACGAGCTTTGCAAGCGGTGCTTCGTTCTCCTGTGTAGACTACTCCGTAGGAGCTTCGCACCCGAGCTGGGTAGCCACCATTTCCTAGAATAGACAGTCTTCAGTTCTGAGAGTATGCCAGCAAGCGAGGTTATCGCTCGATGTGACATCGGGTCGGATCCGACACGAGGGAAGGGTACTGTGTATCGGATATGGGTGGAATATCCAACAACCGAAGCCGTGCAACGTTGCTCGCAACTTCAACCCCCGTCCCCAACAACAACGGTGGTGGACATGGGCAGACAGGACAGGACATTATCTGGACGACTGGACGAGTGTGAAGGTTCAGCCACCCGCAACCGACACGCTCTCCCAGCCACGGAACCACGTAGATCAAGGCCATTCTGGGCTTTGTGATGAAGCCATTGTGCCCACGGTGGCTGATCGTCAGGAGAATTACTCGCACGGGAGCTAGGAAACAGGCTTCTCAAACAGCTAGGCGACGGGCCGGCCATGAAAATCGCTCGCGCATGACCGGTATTGCGCGTCCGGAAATACGGCGGGCGCTTCGTGCACCTAGTAGGTCCTGGGGCTTGCTCCTGGTGGTCTTGCTGTACGGTAGTGTACCACAGTAGCAGAAGTAGCAGAGTGGCCATCTCGCTGGTGATGAGGATGACCCGCCAAGGATGGATGGTCATCAAGAGACGACCAGCATTAACGGCGCATCCCGAGGTTTCCGCACGAGGCGGGCTGGCAGGCTGGCGACAAGCAGCGGTGGGAGAGAAGCCAATCAGGCGAGGGGCTTGGCGTGATAGAGTTGCCCTCTTGCATGGATGCGTTGTCTTCGCTACTGTATGGCCGGCCAGTAGAGAGGCAGCACCAGCCATCCCAACCCCCCCGATGGGGCAATCATTGGCTGGGAAAGCTTCCCGGACCAGACAAGCAGGCAAAGTTGGCTTTGGTGATGAAGCTTGGAGCGTGACGGCCGAGCACATGTCGCAGGAGGATGAGCAGACTGGCAGAGTGTGTGTGAGAGAATGGTGAGAGGGCTCTCAGAGGTCAGAGGAGAGAGGTCCAGAAGGGCCAGAAGGGCGTCAGAGCGCGTCGTCACTCCAACTCAAAAGTGGGCTCGCATGATGCGGCCGACGTGATGGCCCAAGCAGAGCCAGCAGGGCCAGCAGCAGGAAAGTGTGTGTGCATTGCAGCAAGCAGAAGCAGGCCAGCAGCAGACGCAGGCCAGCGTGGGTGCTTGGGAGATGGGGCTGGTCTGCTCGTGACGGGAAATGGGAAATGGGAACTGGGCATGGTCATCATCAATCGAGATGAGCGAGCTGAAGATGGCTGGCAGCAGCAGCTGGACGGGCTGGATGAGCTGGGTGGGAGGGGAAAGGGGCCCTCAAGGAGGGAGGGCTGGGAGATTGATTGGCAGGGGTGCCGTGTCATTCACCACCAGGCTCGCAGGGGTCGAGTCGACCAGAATCAGGGTGCTGCAGCCAGCTCCGTCCAGTGGCAGGTCGCCAGCAGACAGAGGTGGGGCCTGTTTCCTCACGCGAGGGCCCCACCCGCAACTGCCTTTTGCCTTGGTTGTGCCCTGTCCGTGTCGCTGCAAGTTTAAAACCCAAAGCGGCCCCTCTCTGTGCCCAACTTCCCATCGTGCCCCCCTCCTTCTTTTTTCCTCTCCCAACACACACACACCTGAGACTCGCACACCCGCACCCACAGCTTACAGCTCGCTTCCTGAGGCATTACTGCCCAACCAACTCACGACCACGCAGTTCCACACGGTTCCTCCTGCTGATCTCCCGCCGTGTTTTCGCCACTTCTTAACAGCATCCCCCATCTTGTCCTTCTTGCTCGCCCGGGCTTGACTCGCTCCACTATCATCTTGCTACTCAAAACTACTCCTTTTCTCGACCCAAAGGATATCTCTGCTTTGCTTTTTTTGAACACAGCATCGTTCCACAAGGAGAACAGGCCTGTTCTGGGGAACTTTGCCGTTGTACTCGCGCCCCAAGGATTCACGCCTCTTGCCTCCACAGCCGTGGTGCAGAGCAGCAACACACTCAGTTGTTACACACAAGGACCACTCGTGTATCAATCACCTTTGACAAAATTCGTCGGGTGTTGATACATTCAACCCACTGGGATTTTTGAGCAGCCGCTCTGGAGAGGATGACCACCGTTGTCACATCAAACCGTTCGGATACCATGTCCGGATACCACTTGGATAGAAGCGAAGTCCAAAGCCCTTCTAGGTATACTACACTTGATTTTCCTTTGTCTATCCCCTGGGAGGCGTATCTGTGTGCTTCTTGAAAGCCTGTCATGTCTTGAGCCAAGTCTTGTTTTTCAACAACCTTCGGACCTGGACCCACTTAGGCTATTCCCGGACGGACAAGGAGAACCCAAACATACCAGGACTGAGAAACCCACCACAAGGAGCAGCCCGGATCCCAAGGACTTTTCTTACTCTCTCTGGAAGCTTGTTCTGCCAACGGATACTGCAACACCACCAGGATAAGGATGGATCATGATGTTTCTTTGACCCGTTGAAAACCCGGACAACTTTGACACCCAGCGCCTTGGTTCGACTGATATGACTTGCGTAAGTATCACCCTGGATGCGCAGACTGCTACAAACAGATTTTGCCCAGGATCAGTGGATTTTCCTCAGGACCTCTCACAGTTTTGTTTGCTTGCCCCGGATTTCCAAGGCCGATCGGACTTCTCTGTTTACTCGACTCAAGGGCGGTATCCCTTTCATACCGGTGGACGGACCGGCCACTCGTGTCTCCCAGGCCTTACTGGGTGGACTGGACTTTCGTCAGTCGTGGTGAACCGACAGCTCCAAGCCCCTGCGGCTTGGTCTGTTGGAGAACCCCCTGACAACGCAATCTAATCTCGATTGCTGTGCAGCCGCACATGGACTCATCTTCCTCAAGGACACTGCCAAATATCATGGACACTTTCGCTCCCAGGACGCTTCACCAGTCCAGCCACGGACCTTGACCCTTAGGATCATCCTCTTTCTGATTTCTGTTTTGGCCCTGCTGGATGCACGCTGTGCTGCTTTCTCGCGACCACGACTATGTGTCTTTCAACTTTGACGCTTCAAGCTCTGGATGTGACCCGTCTTCAACGTGCCTATCGATGGCCAGGACTTGAAGAACTCGCCTGGATTTCATGTTTTCATCTTATCCGACCCAAGGTTCTCTACGGTACCGGATCCTTCCACTCCGACTTGCCTGGATCAACCGGACCTTGGAACCCGCACCGGCCTGGCCCATCGAGGAGTGCCTCCCAAGTTGGTCTGTAAAAGTCCCCACCTTAAACGACGGCCGTGTGAGCGTAGACACTAACCTGTCGCGACTGCAGGAACAAAGTTGTTGCCAACGATGACATGTCTCTGTTTTTGTTTTTGTTTGCTGTTTTTCTAGTTGAAAAAAAACGGGGTAGTGGAAAAAACAGCACACTAACCTTCCTACCTGCGATCACAGTTACACACAAGCCGGTGTTATGTCTCCAAACTCTTCCGGGATTTTTCCTTTCTCTCAAACAGGACCATCAGCTGATCCTTCGGGATCAGCGTGGGACACTACGACAGTAGAAGGACCACAGAACTTCTTTGCAGACCAAGGAGAAGCCGAGGATTATTCTTTCACAATGGGCCACTTTTCTGCCGGGAAACCACAAACCACTTCTTCCGAGGACTTTCAAGCCACATGGATGCCAGCTCCCACAGCTGCAGGTGAGAAGACTCACAAGGCTGAGCCTATGAGAAGGATCTCCGCACGCGGCCCTGCCAAGAGCCACCGGATCTCGAAGGGTTCTTCGAGCAAGAGCCAGCCAAGGCCTCAGTCAATCATGTCTCAGGGCGCCTCCATGGCGTCGAAATTTGACATCTCAGGTAATGCTGCAAGCACGTTCCAGGATGGGCCACTCGGAAACACCCGTTTGATGGACGTTTCCCAGTATCTCTACCAACAGTCTGCCCCCATGACAACATCGCCGGAGATGGTCACGTCAGGCTTCTACCCCCAGATGGACGGTCTGCCCGTCGCCGGACTGGCGTTCAATGATTTCTCTGTGAACCCTAATGCCATCCCTTTGGACTTCGACACCAGCATGTCTGGTGGGTCGCCCGCACAGTCCTGGGACAACCTGAGCGAGGGCTCCTGCGCCTCGAGGGAGGAAGTCTGGCCGCTGGCCTTGCAACACTCGCCCCTTACGAGTGTCTCCTCCAACTCCCCAGCCCTTCAGTCCCTGGACACTTTCAGCCTGCCCGCCCACGCATCTCAACCCATGATGGCACCAGAGGACCTTGAAGCCAACATGATCCCCACCATGGGAGACGAGCAAGTCTCGATGGCTGGCTGGACTGGTCGCCGAACCGTCGGCGAAGGTGAGTCTGCGCGGGATCATCCACTCTACAAGAATGCGTATCCCAAGGCGGACGGCCTCTTCCACTGCCCGTGGGAGGGACAAGCAAGCTGCAACCACAAGCCCGAGAAGCTCAAGTGCAACTATGAGTAAGTGGAGACGGACCACCGTCAGGTTTCCCGTGACCCCCGTGCTCGAGTACTAACGGTTATGATCGCAGCAAATTCGTGGACTCCCACTTGAAGCCCTACCGCTGCAAGGTCGACTCGTGCGAGAACGCCAGGTTCTCTTCTACTGCGTGTCTCCTCAGGCACGAGCGTGAGGCCCACGCGATGCATGGACACGGAGACAAGCCCTACCTGTGCACCTATGAAGGATGTGACCGAGCCGTTCCTGGCAATGGATTCCCCCGCAACTGGAACCTGCGTGACCACATGCGCCGCGTACACAACGACAATGGGTCCACCCTGGGCGCCCGCTCAGGACCTCCCTCGCCAAGCGGAAGCATCTCGAAGGAGTCGTCCAAGACCAGGAAGAGGAAGAGCGAGCCCACCGGTAAGGCCGTACCTGGCCGCAAGTCCCCCAAGCCGGTCATGGACGCGGAGATGCCCAAGGTCGAGGACGCCTCTATCAAGCTCCGCGGCGAGTGGGCCGAGATCCAGGCTTCCCTTCCTAGTCTGGTTACCTCTTTCCCCCAGGCGGATGACCCCGCGGTCATGGAACACATCAACGCTGTCCGGGACCGTCTGGATGCCATGACAAGGATCCACAAGGACCTGTTTGCCCACAACCACCCAGGCCTCGTCCAGCAGCAATACAACCATTTCGCTCAGCAATCCGGCTGAATGAATTTTGGTCAGTTTATCTTTATATCGTCTTCCCCGGCGAGGGAATCAACATGACATGTATTGAAAGTGATTTCTAACCACACTACTGCAGACGCCAACTGAGGAATTTCCAAACCATAGACTGCAAGTGCAAAGAGCTGTCGACCCCTGGACTGAGCCAGAATGAGGACCTATTCTTCGTCCCCAACACTCCACGAGCCCAGCCGTGTCGAGCGGGAGACGACGCTGGCCTCATACCATCGCGCCCGGGAAGGTTCGCACCATCTTGCGCCAGGCAGGAATTGCCTTCGGGAAATGATGCTGAAGACGCAGCCCATGCTTGAAGCGTCCCCGGACGAGAATGACGCTCCGGGACCATCCCACCAAATTTGACTTCAACGTTCCCTACCAAAGGAAGACGCGCCGAGGACAGCCACCTCAAGGAGCGACCCAGGGAAAGGAATGGAACCTGCCCAGCGCCATCGCAGGCAGTGATTGACCTGCGATTTGATATTGATTGTTGATGCATTGAACACAAAACAACATGGAGAATGAATAATTTGCATTCGAGGATTTCGGTTCATGACGGGCATGTAAACACATAGATCACTTCTTGTATCGAAGGGCGACCTTCGTTGGATGAACAGGACAAAGCACCAGGCAACAGAATCATCTTGTTAGTTTTAGCATTGTTTTCTTTTTTTTTACCCTTATTTTTTCCTTTCTGTCTCATGGGCGTCAGCGAGGTTGCACGTTTGTTTGGTCACTGCTATTTCTGGATGGATACGGGTTAGCGTTGGAACGAAAGAAAAATAAGAAAATTGCGTTGTCGAATTGTCTCCGGTCTCCGGTCGCTCGTCCTCCAAGGCGTGTCTGTCAAGTTCACGTAGTGATGTTGCCACGGGCGTGGTGACCATTCAGGTTTTCGTGTCCGTGTCCGTCCTGCGATCCGACTTCAGGAGGTCCTCGTCGACGGTCAGCAGCACGCGGCGCAATCGTGACCGCACGACGCGCGAGAGACCAGCTTCGCCATCGGTCGGCTGCTCGTAACAGACTGACTGGCGGATGAAGACATGAACACCTTTGCCCGGTTAATCTCGATGAGGAGGTGGGTTGTCGGCCAGGCTCAGGACTCAGAAAACAGCAGCGGCTACTCGGACAGAGAGGCAGATGGGTTAGGTTGGGTGAGCAGCTAAACACAGGCAAGACCTCTTTATAGAAGTCACAAGTGCGTCTGTGTTACGTTTAATTATATCTACCCTATACCTATACCGACTTTCTTTTCCCTTGCCCTCCCTACACCGACTCGGGCCAGGTTCTAAATGGGCAGCGAGCGACTGGAGGGAGGCGGGACGATCACCTCGCCGCCCCCTCCCCAAACCGACCACTCAACTCAACCCCGTCGGGCATGCCCGCTCCGCTGTGCGTCGGCGCTGGCTACTGACTGGTTGGCTGGGTGCCGTGCCCCTTTTGGGCGGGCGGGTGGCAGTCGGGCACCGAAAGGGGTCTGTTCTGTTCTGGCTGTCTGTCTGCCCTCCCGAAGTCCCTTGCTTACTTACTTGCTTGCTTGCTGAACGGGCGGCGTCTCGCCCTCTCGCCCGCACTGGTTTCGTGCCGTCTTGGTTGGGCTGCGAGGAGGGTCGGGCGGGGAGTGAGTGAGTGAGTGTCTTGTTGGACGGGACGTGGTGGATGGATGGATGCGAGCCCAACGTGAGTGAGCACAGGAGCCCAACCCAAGCCTCACCTCGCCTCGCCTCACGCGAGAGAGAGCTCGGGCGCTCCCACCCACTTCACCCGCTTCCCCACCCCACACCCCTTCTTCCCCCCCATTCTGGTGTTATCGTATATGTTTGCTTGTTATTCCCGGGTGGATAGCCGGGGCGACGATGGATCTTAGATGGTGAGGTGTGAGCTGTTTGTTGTTGGTTCTGGGAGATGACTGGTGATGGGCCATGCCAGTGCCCGCGTGCGTGCCCATGGAGTCGCCGTCTAGATACATAGTTACAGTGTGTAGGGTGCCAACACCCCCTGCCCCTCTCTCTCTCCCCGTGTAGGACCAAGGGGCAAGCAAGGCTTGCCAAGTGTCACACGACATTTTTGTGTGTGTTTTGGGCGGGTTTGTGTGGCCTGGACGGGATGTCTGGCCTGGATGGGTTTTGTGAAGGGCCGTGCTTGGCTCCTTTGCATCATGTGTGTGTGTGTGTGTGTGCTCGCTTCGCCACCTGGATACAGTCTACTGGTGGCACTAACTAAGGTGCCTGCTTAAGTACTCTGCCGCCCAAGTAAGCACTGCAAAGATGACTACCAGCCGCAAGGCTAGGGACTGGTCACATGCGTTAGCATGTTGTGTCCTAAGACGTCTTTCATGGCTCTCAGGGATGGGACGCTCGCCTATCCACGTCTGATACACACAGAGGCCGCGGGCTTTTGCCACGTCGGGCTGTTGTTGTACGCGGATCATCTGGGCAAGTCCTTGAGGACGTTTTGATGCTCCAGATCTTGTGAACTCTGTGACGAACCGAGGATCACCCGCCTGTTTCATCTTTATCCCGTTGGCGAACAAAGCCGGTGGTTGATATTCCATTTGGTGCACTGGATCTTCTCCAATGCCTTTGGGGACATGGATCCCGGTGACTAAATGTGAAGCTCACCTATAACCACGTACTGGTTCTTGGTTTCACCTGCGTGTATGCCTAAGGCGGGCAAGCACGGCCTGAGCGATAGATACATGGAATAGTTGAGGCGGAGACCTCGGATGTGCTGCTGTCGACATCGGGATGATGCCTGCGGTCTACTACGGTAGTATATCGGAAGCTGAACAAGCCATTCTGCAACGCCCAGTTGAAGGAGGAGCCGGTCACCAAACTCCTCCATGAGATTCGTGATTCTTTTGTCTTGAGGTAGTCGGCAAAGACTGCCTTGGGGCCCGAGACTTTGACTCAGCGCCACAAACGTGGCTTCCTGGGGGTGGGGGTCAAACTCGCTGGGGAGGAAGTTCCCGAAGCCTGTCGCGCGGCCGTTGAGACCATTCTGAACACGACGTCTCAGCCTTTTGACGCGCGCTCAAGCTCGGCGCGGTAATGGTACTTCACCTTGAAGACATGGACGCTGAGCGGGAAGACCGACGTCAACGTCTCCGGGCTAATTTATTGGCTTTGTACGCACCAGTCTCCAGAAATGCTTGGAGAGCCGGTACACCGATGCTTCCACCGGCTTAGAGGTAAGTCAGATAAAAATCAGCCTCAACCGCTGGCAAGCTCAGGAAGAGCTGAGCCGGAAGTGACCAATCAAGGGCCAGGGACACAGGACACATACTCCGATGAGCAATACACTCTTGAATGCGGCCATTTTCAACGAAAGTCCTTTCACCTTAAGATTGGAACCAATGTAGAATGATTTCTAATTTTCGAAGGAGTATCTGAAGTAACAGGCAAACCCTTTCCTCGCGGCTAGAATCTAAGACGAATTAAGTAGATTCATGCCTAGCCCAACCCCCTCCCGGCGAACACGATTTGTGCGTCTCCCATCAGGGCCCATTACTCTTCCGGCAAGTCACTCTGAATTCACTCGAATCATTTTACAAACCCGCACTGACGCTTGACTCATTGATTGCTAATATCTCTGGTTTCAACCCCCAATGCCCCTATGTCGCCGAGCCCACATGCTTTCAGACAACGTAGAGACCAAGTTCCTCGAACACAACATCGAACTCTGTTCACCTACTTCAAGTTACCTAGGTAACTAAGTACCACTGCTACCACACATTTCCCTGCCAAAATACTTATTTTGTGTTCTTCAAATAACAGGGAGATTCTACTTAGACTAGTTAAGCGACAAGTATCTCTAAAATACGCGTTTTGGAGGGAAGCGGGCAGACACCGTGGCTACCAAGTTAAAGGACCTTGACGCAGCAAGTCTTATTCTCTCCGGCATATCGAAGCACTTCGACAGCAACCTTGGGGGTATAGAAAATGTAGTAAATATGTTTCGAACTGCGATACCCGGTTGGTCAGGTGATGTGGTGCAACGGTGAATGATGGTTTACTCATCAAGCAGTTAGAAAGTTGGGGTCACCAACTATACCCGACTCGGCTTGAGGCCCTTCCATGCTACGTGTTATTCGGACGTGAAATACTGAATTAAACTGCAGCTAATTTGTTGGTCAAGTCCGAGGGCCAACCTTTTCCTACTGTTGTTCATTGATACGACAATGTCTTTCGTATTAGGAGATTTGTTGCACGTTGGATAAGACTGACCTGTGGGTGGGTTGACATCCTGTGTTGAAACCAACGCTCGGGGGTTCATCCGGTGAAATCAATGCTGCAAAATTATTACCTACTTAGGTAGGTAAGCTACTGAAGCAGAATCTGGAGAAGGCACTCTTTTTGATGGGTTGGCTAGCTGCTTGGGGCAACTAACCTTTGGAGACTTGTGTAGATATTTTGGGTTGTTTCACGGTTGCTCACGTATGGTATTCTCTCTGCCCTGCGATTGGCATTGTGCTTTTCTTCAAGAGCTGGGTCGTGAGCGTTTACCACTGTATGGAGGCGTCACATACACATACATATGTACACACTCTATGTATGTAAATTAGAGACCGACCCACTTCTGGCGGCGCCTCCAACTCGCCCTGAGCCTCAGACTCTCAGACGCATATCAGGCCGCGTGACGAACTGAAGCAATTTTAGATCCTCTTGGTCAAGATTGCCCCTTTTATCGGAATGAACATGAAGGACAACCTTGTGGCCGTCCGCTATGATACATTCGAGCAACCAATCGAGGATCCTATGTTTTTTGCTCCCCCCTCCCCGCGGTATGACCATCACGACTCCGAGCGCTGAACGCGCGCGGGGAATCCACCTCTTACTGCGGCAACGTGTGGTTCCTAGGCTTCTTCCCCGGTATGCCCTACCAGCCACTATGACGGGTACGAACGCGGCTTCATGCAGCTCTACACGCCAGTCATTGGCCTCGGGTTCCTTCATCCAGAACTGAGAATGCAGCGACCTCGAGTCCACATGCATGCTCGAAGCTAATATAGAACGCCTTGATGGAGCCCAGTCCTTGCCTTGTGGCCCTGGTATCGAGTGCACATCGACGAGCTCCAGAGTCTTACCATCGCAAGTAGGCTCACGGCCATCGCGTCGCGGGTACGGCCACCGGGGGCGGGGGCGGAAGATGATCCGTTTGTTTGCATGCCGGGCGAGCTGCCCTCCCTCCCTACCTACCTACCTGTTGGCTGATAAGGCTATGTATGACTATCCGTAATCCTGGGCGAACTTGGCGAGTCTTGTTAGAGTTTCGAGTGATATGATGAGCCTCATGTGAGGGTGGTTAATAGTGCCCATCATGGGTCGCGTGGCCCAAGCACAATGACTAGTGTCGATAGGTCACGAATCGAACTTTCGATAGGGTTGCAGTGCGTGTTTTGTTGGTGTTCTGTCTTAGTTCTGGAGGGCGCCCTCGGCAGCGAGGGCGCCAGCTATGTGCTAGCTATGTGCCCGTTGTACGTTCCATGGCGACAACTAGGCTTCGCGATTACCTGGGTAGTACTCATGGCCATAGTATACTGCCACTCGGTGGACCTTGACTGGGCGTGTCGGGCACCTGCGAATAATTTGTAATTTGCGTTTGATAACATCTAGCGCTGCGAAATGCCGTCAGCGGCGATCTACTACCTCATATATCGGAGCCGGACCTGTTCCCAAAGGGTTGTCAGTCTCTTCATCTACAGTTCGATATGACGACTCCCAAGCCGCCAATAACGTTACCTACATCATGTGCCAATACTCCAAGGTCCCTAACGAAAAAAGCGCCAGGTTAGCTTGTGAGTGTGGCGCAAGCCTCTTCGCTCTTAGTTTCTTTACTGTTGTTTTGAATACAGCACGAGGACAAAAAGACCGCTAACAGGGGGGACACCAGGTTCAGCTTCAGTGGCCACGACGGACAGCTCACATTATGCTTGGTGAATAAATTACTCGTATACCTATTCCAAGATCCAGTAGGTACGTCTATATGATATTATATCAAGTGGCCGGATATACTCTCGAGCTGGCGCCTAAACCTCGTGTCTCCTCTCTTTCCTGCCGCGCGCCACCAAAGAAAAGCCCGCCAAAATCGAAGCGAAAACCGCCCCAGGGTTTCACAGTCGAGCGCCACAACAGCCAGCAGCCACCAGATCCAATTCATCCGAATCGCCCGCCGACAGCCATCGCCAAGGGAGAGCGACCGCGCCGTCTCGTGTGGGCATAGCGCGGTTTCAATAACCCAAGCCGCGAGTTCGTCCGACGGCGAACCCTCTCGCCCGCACTCTGGGCGGCGGAGTCCCCACAAAAACAACGGCGGTCCTCCTTGCCCAACGGCCGCCTATCGCGATTGGGCGGGGCCCGATGTTTCGCAACTTGGGACAAACCGAATTTAGAAGCGGATGCTTGCGGCGGCGGGCGGGGGGTTGGGGAGGGCGAGGGGATCTGCGCGGAAACAAAAAACCGATCGGAACGGACGGCAAGGGGGGGGGAAAACCTTGGAAGGCTGGGTGCATGTGCCCGGGCATGTCTGTGTGTGTGTGTGTGTGTGTTTGTGGAGGAACTGCCGCCCATGTGGCATTATGGTTTTTTGGCCTTGCTTTTTGCCTTTACTTTCGACGAACGGCTGCTTCTTTGGTATTGGATTTCGGGAGGCATCGTCTACCCGGAGGCTAGAAATATGAAATATCAGGGACCGAGGCTTGTGTAATTACATCTGACCGACCTCCCAAGGAAGGCATCAGGTGATCTGGAATACCAAGCATCGGAATCTTTCAGACTCGGTCTCAGAACCGCTTCGGTCACTGAGAGTTTGGCACCGTGTGAGAAAGACTGAACAAAAGCGGTTGTCACGCCCGCGGCGGCAAGACCTAGAACTGAATGTTGGTCATTTCTGACAAGTTTGTAGATGAAGATTTTCCGTTTGAATTATTATGTTGAAAGCTATCTAGGTATCTGAACCCAAGAAGAAGAAAATAGGCCGTTAAAACCTTGACTGGCTATCCATGGGTGCGCGAGCACCAAGTAGCGACTGACTGCCTGTGAAGCAGCAGCAGTGACCTGAGAGCACTCCGCTCGTTCTCCGAGCCTCGGCGGCTCTCTGAGTGATTGAAACTCATAGAGAACATCACTGGCGGATCGAGTCCGCGCGAAACGCGGCGCAGCATCTGCTGTACGGCCGCAGTCTCTCCCATCCGCCCCGCCCCCTTTTGTTGCCTCCGCCGGTCCTGTCCGGCTAGGGGGGTCCAAGGGACGGAGGGAAGTTGTCTGTCCTGCCTTGTCCTGATCCAGGACAAGGGCTTCTCAAGAATGACGGGACATCGCATTTAGAGTGTAATACCTCCTTTTTGCGAATTTTGATCGCCCATATGAATTAAATAAACGGGTATCTTGCGCTCTTGCTCTTTTACTTTTTTCACCCATTACCGAATGCGCTCTTGCGCGCCTTGTGTACGCTGATGTGCCCGTCCTCGTGCGGGATAAACTGATAAATGCTGCTCATGTGCTTCTGCGCCTCGCTCGCGAAGCTCGCGTCCAGCACGGCCGTGCCGATCCGGGGCAGCGGCTTGTTGAGGTCCAGGGGCCTCGAGCTGGCCGTGCTGTGGCGCGGGCTCTTGACGACGTTGAGTGGGGGCGGGACCGCGGACGCGGCCGAGGCCACCGAGAGGTGATCGTCGTCGACGGCGGTAGATGTGGTGGCGGTGGTGGCGGTGGTGATGGCGGACAGGGCCTTGCCCGCCTTCAGGGTCGAGACTGTGCGCGGCGGCCGGGTCGGCGTGGGCATGCCCGGCATGGGCGGCCGGGGCTGCATCTGCATGACCAGGCCCGAGGCCGACTCGACGTCGTTGAAGGTCGCTTTCGAGTCCCTCGCGGTCACGAGCCAGAAGTCGGGCTCGAGGCCCTTGCCTGTTGCTGACGGCCTGTCGAAGGGGTCCCTGCGGCTCTCGGCCGGCTTGGACAGCCAGTACCTCGGGTTCTCGAGCATGATTGGGAGGTAGCGGGCGACGAAGGGTTTGATGGCGGGTATGGAGGCGCAGATCTGTGAAGGTTACGATGAGTTTCTTGGACTTGCCTGGTGTGAGTGCGCCTAAAAGTTGACTTACAATGCCAATGTATAGCTCAAGTGCGCTGACAAGAATGATAACGTATGAATTCCATGTCAAGTCCCGAGCGGGATCCGTGAGCGTGATGTGAAATATGTAGGTCCTCACGGCGCCTGCTGCTGTGACAAAAAGACCACCCGTAAAGAGGCTGACAATA
Organism: Diaporthe batatas; assembly: GCF_019321695.1. Classification (NCBI taxonomy): domain Eukaryota; kingdom Fungi; phylum Ascomycota; class Sordariomycetes; order Diaporthales; family Diaporthaceae; genus Diaporthe; species Diaporthe batatas. The sequence goes on along the minus strand of NW_025408557.1, from coordinate 390,270 downwards.
ATAATTTGTTGCTTCCTTGGCAGCTTGAGCCGGGCTACATATGGCATTGGGAGTATGACGATGAGGAAGTCAGTGACGGTGTTGATACATCCAGCAGCCAGCAGGTGTCGTTCTTCGTTGATGCAGTTCTGGGGGGCGAATGAAAGCGTCCAGTAGTCTGAGACTGGCCTATTCGCTTGGTTAGTGGGAATTATCTACTTTGAAGAGGTCAAGGAGTTATGTACCGGCATTGAAAGGTGGTGATGAAGAAGAAAATCAGGCTGTCTGAGAAGACAATGGCTGCCAGCGCTAGTACAACGTATCTGTAGCGGCTCTTCTCCACGGCTACCACTCGGTAAATGAGGGACAGCATTGACAGCTTAGTCAATGATGTTGAGACGTCAAACAATAGCTGGTTTGCCAGGCTAAAAGAGTACGATTGTCAGCGATGAGTTGGCAACGACGGTCTGCCACCGAAGCTCCTACCTGAACTGCAAGCTCTGCTTGGTCGACTCTGGGGGGATATCCCATATGTGAGTACCCCAGCCGAATTTCGTCATGGCGAAGAATGAGAGCACAGCAAACGCCGCCGTTGGTATCTGCTTTTCTGTCAGCTTTGGCCTGGTGAATAAAGGCGACCACAGGTGAGAAGGCCTTACATAGGCGAACATTATAAGCACGTCATCCAGCCCAAAGCCCCGAGATATCCGCACGCGGGTGTATATGCGGATGATGAGGATGAGCGTGACGAGCCCAAGCAGCACGGAGAGGATGATGGTGGCCGCCGGTCCTCTCCTCTCGGGGTTGACATAGTTGGGCGTGGGCCAGTTCTGCAGGGTGGACAGAGGGAAGAACATTGTCGTTTTGGGTTGATGATGGACCGGCCAGCTACCTTCGCCGAGCGGGGAAAGGACTCGGTGCGGGCAGCTGGGAAGGTTTTCGAGAAGAAGGGAAGAAAAGTGGCGAGTTCTTCTAGAGGAAAGAAAACGGCCGGCGGAGGAGTGGAGTGGTGGGATGGACCGGCCTCTTTCAAGCAAACATCAAGACGAACATGTTCACGGTGGGCCGCCAACGTTTGTACCACCGAGTCAGTCTTGACCTTTGGGGACCGAGAGAGGGTTTCGCAAGAGAAAGGAAGTGCTCTCATCCGGTCGTCTAGTGGCTTGCGTAGTACTTCAGACAGAAAAAGGAAGGGGGCGGAAGGCGGTGGTGTTGCGTTTGACACCAAGGGCCCTTGACCCCATGTGGGCGCCGGGAAAATCATCATTCGGACGTAGTCCCTGTCCAGGCCAAGGACCCTATCTATGTCGCTTCGGCTCCGGACGAAATAGCATGAGTGCTATTGTCCATGAGACCAGCAGTTGTTCAGTTGACACCAGCAGACAACTGCTGATGGGAGTTCAAACAACCCGGCGGCGACAGCCGGCGTCAACGGGAAGAAAGAGCCAGGCCCAGGCATGCCTGGCAGCTACTTTGTGGTGCCACATCCCTGACGACGAGCACGGATGCCTGTGCGTAAGAGAGGAATGCTACAATGGGTGTCATGAGGCACAGATGTGGCCCCCCTCCCCCCCTGGGAGTGGGCAGCTGCGGACTGGTCAGTGTAGTCCTCGGTATGGGGATCGAGAGTGACGCACGGTAGAAGTGTCAGCCACACAATCTTCGACCCTTGGCCAATCCACCTTGTGCGTTCGGTTCTTAGTTTTCCGACACACCAGTTAGTTTTCTTTTTGCACGATGGGGGTGGCATTGTTCCAGGTAAGGTAAGCCATATCTTGTCTCGCACCCTCCTGTGGGTGAGCTATCATTTTGGGCCGCCGGGCAGGCTGACTCCGACCTCCAGGGGTGTGTGTGTGTCCATAACCTCTCTCGGTCTGAGCCGGGCGGCGCGAGATCACGCCCCCACAGCCAGCAGCAGGACACTTGAGATGCCTCGCGGTGTACCAAATTTGGCAGCCCTTGGGATTGGATGTTTTCTGTTTGTGCATTAATGGCAATGCTATGAGAAGACCAGCACCAGGAGTGCGGTCGAGAATACCTGGGGTTTTGTGGCTAGGGAGCAGGGGGAGCTGGATGCATATTAGCCTCCGGTAGTTGGCAGCTCCTCGGTGTTTCAAGGAGCGCACGGGCAGTGTTCGTGGTCGTCAAACTCGCCTGGCTTGATTTTAGTGTGGATCTGTCACACTGCTAGGAGCGTAATTGAAATCTTGGGAAACGATGGTTGCGACCCAGACAAACATGGCGAAACGCCCCAAGAGTGTGGCACTCAGCTAATCGCGTGCTGTGGCACGCAGCCTCGCCCCACCTGTGTCTGGCTCAGGCCCTGAGGCTCTGAGGCTCTGAGGCTCTGGTGCGGTGTTGAGTGGTGGTCCCAGTGGACTAGTAATTACTCTTGCAAGTCATATCCGCGAGCAACTGTGCACTGATCGACGTAGCACACGCTTGGACGCCAATGTTACCTTGAAAATGTGTGGGAATACAGACAAGATCCATCCAGTCGCGATCTTTGCTCCCCACTCTTCCTTGCCCTACCCGGGCGAGCGAAGGGCTTGTCGGGACTGGGCTGCATGCTCACTCCCCTGCCGACCGATGCTTAGCAGCTATCTTGGGATCGAGGCAGTTTGTGCTGTGCTGGCTGTGTCTTGATACCGGATCTCAGAAGCCTCGCCGGTCGTGGCGTTTCAATATAGGCAAATATCTATATCACAACACAAAAAAGAATGCGGCGAACTGGCCGTAGTGGTGGGAACCATAATTGGATTCAGGCTAGCCTTCTTGACTTTCGGCGGCGAGCCACTGCGCGCGCGGGAAAGGAACACGAACGCCCTCGACAGCCTATCGATCGGTGACGCATGGGGAGCGCTCCAACCTCCGCGGCCTCTCTTTTCAGACTCCGCCATGCGAGAAGTTTGTTATAACTCATCCCCAAGTTTCCGCTCCGACTTTCCGGAACAGGACTCAGACGCTCGCTGCTAACCCGCAAGCGCAGGACGAGCGGCACAGCTGGCGAGGCAAGCGAGACCCGACACTCGAGACCTGTCCGCGAACTTCCCGACGAGGCAGTGGAACCCGCATCCCGCGAGCCCTGGGGCCCGCCATCCTATTGTCCGGGACATTCCCGCATGACGGCTGGCCGAAGGACACCGGAGATTTTATACGACTGTCTCGCATCGCATCGTATCCATCCCTCAGGTGCCATCCCACCCCCACTGTCAGATAACGGCTTCCGATGTCCCTGCAGCACGTCAGGCGGCTCTGGTTGCCAGATCTGGTGCTGGAAGTCCGGCCCTATGGCTGGCCCGAAGCCGGGCGGGAACAGATCGAGTTGCAAGGCCAATCGGAATACATTTATTTGAGCGATGCCCTGCCCAGCTCCACCTGCGGCTCACCAAGACGGGCTCCCCGCAGTGACCGGGTGCCAGGATTTTGACCGGACAAGGCGACTCGAGTGAGCCACTGTCCACAGAAGACGAGTCTCTGCTCAGTGAGGGCCCTTGGGGGAGAGACTTGCACTCTGGTATGGAGATGCAACCCTGACGTGGGCGCCCGGGTTTCGGAAGTGGAGGACCCCTGTGAAGATCCTCGATAACCTCGCCCACCCACACACAGGAAACGCGTATCGGTGAGTGGCCCGCCGCCCTCCCCCAGCAGCCGTTTCAGACCGGGCAGGCCTTCCTCTGGAGCTGCCACCGCCCGCTGCGAGGGATCCCACGTGAAGAGCCAATCGCTTTCCAGGCATCGAGTTTGACAATCCGGGGGTTCCCTCGACAGCCCCTTGGTTCCCGAGCAGATCAAGAGCTAGATCCAGAGCTTATTGTGTGCTGGCCTGCCCTTGCCTGCTCTGCCAGTCTGCCCAGCCAGCCAGCCCGCCCGACGGCCTTGCCAGTGGTGTGGTGAACCGTTTGCGGGACTGCATGATGACAGATGCCAGTGATCTGCGAACTGTAACCAGCTGCCTTTTGCGCTGGTGGCCTACGGCCTCTGTGTCGCTCCCTCGGACTTGGGGAAACTCCCGCCAGCATCCATTTGGTTCATGCTAATATGTGATCTAAGATCTGCGGGCGGGCCAGACCACACCTAGCCAACCAAGCTCGCACGGCAGTGTTGGCGAGGCGACTCTGCCGCGTGGTGAAAAGACCCGACCCAAGGGGCCCGAGGTGCACGCGATGCAACGGTGGGGGGACTCATTGGTCCCGCCCGCGGCGCCGCCGGCGGCCCTGACGTCTGTCATTCTGGCTCGTGATGGTGGTAAAAAATTGAGCAGTAATAAACATGGAGCGTGGCATCCATCTGGGGGTGTGTACACCATCCGGCTGACGTTCCACCAGTTCGTGGGGTTGTGACGTGACCCCGATGCTGAGACGCATCTCTTGAGACGCGCCGAGCTACAGTGGGCGAGTTGGCGAGTTGGCGGGCAGGGCCTCACGATCATAGACGTCAGTTCTCAACTGCCACCGACTTGAGATGAGCTGGATGTTCGGCACGAGAAAGTAGATCGCCACCGGGAGATGATTTGTCCCTCTGCGAATAGCATCGGCACAGGGGGGCTATCTTGCTCGGACTGACGTCTTGTGCTATATGTTCATCAACTATTCATTGGGAGAACTGTGGTGGGAGCTGCTCCTCCAGACACGGCATCAATGATTTCGCCATGGGTGTTGCCCGATCATCATGAACCCAGATTCGCTAGGGTGATCCTCAGATTGCGTGGGCAGAGGTGCATGTGACTCTGGACTTCCACAGATGGTTCTGATGCCCGAGCGAGGCACGGCATCACGGCCCGGCAAGAACGGCACCCTCCGCTTCATGGGTGTGCGAGGCCTAACGTCGGGCAGACACGATCGTGAAGTTGCAAATGCGGGTTCTTTCCCGCGACAGTCGCCATGAAACCGGTGACTCGTGGAGGCTTGGTCAATGGAGTAATGTTAGTCAGGACGTGTGACAGGGTGGGGAGGTTGTTAGAAGATTTGTCGTGCAGTGCAACGTAGTCTGTGAATTGGAGAATCCACATGTCTGGGAAGAGAGGGACAGAGGTTGAGAGGGAATCACATCAGTGGGGTAGTAGGATTCGATGCAACTGTTCGCACCAATCGCGAGTTTCCTGGTGTGATTGAACATCGTCACGCAACGTTTTTCACGGGCGACCAAGTTTTTGGGACAGGTGCAACATTTGATCGGCCTCAGAGAGTCCAAGTCGTGTCTCATTCATAGTGATTGTCTAACTGATGTGTAGCACCGAAACGAATACCGATCTTCCGAATGTTGCGAAGATCTCCGTCACAATCACAGATGCGACGCCAGCTTAGTAGAGACGCTTGGGGGGAGACATGGAAGCCTTGATGGTCAGGCTTCCAACGTTCTGCCAGCCCTTCTTCAGCAGGGAGACGAGGTAGTTGATGGCAAGCATGATGTTGCCGATCAGCTCCTCCTGCTCCATGCCGACGTTGCCGACGGCGACACCCATGCAGAGAACCTTCTTCAGCTGGAACTTGATGGTGGACTTGACCTCGGTGATCTTGTCGGTGAGGTTGTCGGCGTGGGAGACGGGGGTGGGGAACTTGCCGGCTGCACGTTCTGTCAGTATTCATGTCTTTCCTTTTTTTCTTCTTCATTTCTCCTTCCCGCCAGGAGAGTCGGCGGTGGGGTTTTACGTACCCTTGGACAGACCAGGACCCAGGAGACGAGGAATCTGCTTGATCAAGGTGTCGGAAGCGATGAAGGCATCGTACTTGCGGGCGAGCTTCTTGATGAGCTTCTTGTTCTTGTTCAGCTTCTTCAGGTCGTCGGCGGACATGGCGTCGACACCACCGTGCTTCGCACGGTCGATATCGTGCTGGTCACCCAAGATGCAGATGCTCATGTTGGGGCGGGGCACCGAGGGCAGCTTGATGGTGCCGGAGAAACGCTTGTCACGCTGGGGGTCATAGTTCTTGAGGCCGATCTGGAGCTCGACGGTCTCGAGGAAGTTCCTGGGATGGTCAGCTCGCTGAATCGTCGCAAGAGAAGCCTTGTCACGAACCTCTTCTTCGTGTTCTCCGAGTAGTCGAGCAGCTCAGCCACGTTCTGGCGCACTCCGGCGACCGTGATCTTCGACATTTTGACGGTCTTCCAATAGAAATCTGGTGGTTCTAATGGTGAGGATTGTTGCGCCTTGGCGTTGACGAAGTTTGTAGATGAGGTTGACTGGGTGGAGCGGGCGAGGCAGTCGAGATTTTTGGAGCGGTAGGGACTTTTCGACCGGGCGGTGGGGACAGCGCTGGTTGGTCAGGATAAGTGGGCTTTGTCACGTGATCCGGCGCGGCGGCAAAGCGCTCGAGAGGCTGCAAACCCAGGAAGACATCGGGCAGTGAAGCGATATGCCAGCAGTTCAAATGTAATTGAATTCTTTGCTTGATAGAGAAAGTACAGTCTCTTGACCTCTGATGCCATCGAAATTGTTGGAGCTACATGCTGATGAGAACGGTTGCCGTACGGCACGGTAGTCCAGATTGCCCCCGCAACTGGGTTCACGATGTGGTCGCCCGTAGTTTGTAATTTTTTGTAGCGAGTTAGCCAAACCAGTACCGACACTACGAGGCAGAAAACGTTTCCAAAGGGATGCTTTCCTATGAGGTTATTTCACCAAAGGGCTATGCCATGTGAGGCAGCCTGCACATGCATCTCTCCAGTGCGCGACATGAGGGCCTTACAGGCTGTCCCGTGAGAGGTTAACCCATGAGAGGCTATCCTATGGGAGACTGTCCAATGGAGTCTACTCATCGTAGACTGTCCCTCTGGAAGTAACTGAGAAGCTGTCTCAACAGATTATCTGACGAGGTCACCACAGCAGCATGCATTCATGCAGACGTGCCTGTCACATTCGCGGCAGGGGAGCTCTAGGCTCGCCCGCACAGCTGCTGGCAAGCAAGCGCAAGGCGCGTCTGCTGGGCAAAATCTGCAAACAAATTTGCACACGTTGAGAGCAAGCCCCTCGAGTTCTAGGACTGCTGCTAACTGCTGACCCTCGGGCGAAAATCATGACTACAAAATCCTATGTATGTTTCTGTTGGAATGTCGCGACCACCCCACCGCACTGGACCTAGAAACGAAGTCCAGCGCGATAAAAGAAGGGAGAAGGTGGTCAAAAACGTTGCTCAAGGAGGCCGGGAACGGAAGAAAATCCATAGAGAATATGGGAAGACCCTCAGCAAGCCGCCGTAGCGGAGCCTCCAGTGGTTAAAGATTCCCTGGTTCACTTGACGGTGTACCAGGGATTCCTCTACTGATAGAGAGAAGAGAGAAAAGTTGCAAAAAAGCGACGCGCCGCTGGATTGAAGTTTTATGCTTGAGAAATAATGTGGGTCCATGCCGGGTTGGGTTAGGGCGGTTCTGTTATCGGCTTATCGGAGGTACCCACCTTGCCGCCTGCCCAGCTGCTTGGAGCGGCTCAGCGCCTGGCTTGTAGGGTTAGGAGACTCAACATGGGCCATTGGCTGGCTGATGGGCTGATGCACCATGATTCCCCTTCGACATTTCTCGACGATGATTTAATCTCCCGTCAATTCAGAATTGAGATCAGAACGCATGGGGGAGCCACTACCGAGGTTCCAAGGTTGATGAAAAATACGGCATCTTGCATCAGGTCGAGAGCACGCCACGATGCGACGCAACGCCCACCATCGCACAGCAGGAGGCCGTGCCACTCCAACAACTCCTTGCTTCAAGCGTCTTGTCTATTTCTTGAGCCCATCTATATCCCAGCCTCTCAGATCTTGGAACCACCGCCGACAAACCCATCTATCACAGCCGTGATCAGACGGTTCGCAATGGCCGTGTGGGGCGGCAACCGCAGGCCGCCCTCCTTGTAACCAGCAGGCGCCGGCTCCCCAATACCAGAGACGCCAACCTGCAGCGCCTCCTTGACCTCCTCGGTCGAGAACCACCGCGCATCGACGAGCTCCGGGTCGTGGCCCAGGTCGATCTTCTCGCCGTCGCCGGGCGCCGCCTGCGCGATGGCGCCGATCATGAGCGACGCGGGGAAGGGCCACGGCTGCGAGCTGTGGATGACGACCCGGCTGAGCCGCACGCCGCTCTCCTCCCACACCTCGCGCCGCACCGCCTCCTCGATCGACTCGCCCGGCTCCAGGAACCCGGCCAGCGTGCTGAACCAGTGCGGCGGGAACCGCTTGTTGCGCCCCAGCAGCAGCCGCTGCCCGTCCGCGCTCACCACCGCCACGATGATCGTCGGGTCCGTCCGCGGGAAGCAGATGTTGGACACCCCGTGCCGCGACGCGCAGTCCGGCCGCTCCGTCAGCTTGCCGCCCGCCAGGTCCGTCGGCGGGCAGGACCGCTTCGTGCCTGCGTTTATCGAGAGCGTCTTGTGCCCGCACTGTGCGCAGAAGGGGATCCGCCCGTTCCAGTCGAGGAGCGATCGCGCGTTGGCGTAGATGGCCGCTGTGAGGGGGGTAGAACGAGCCAAGTGTCAGCAAGCAAGCATTCCATGTCTCGAGTTTTGTGGGCCGTGCAAGGTGGTGGTGCCCCTTACCTTCGCTGGCTGCCAGCCCCAGATGCCTCTGGTTCTGGTAGAACTTGTATCCCTTCGCCTGGACAGCGTCGACGACCTTGTTGGCCCCCTCAGCCCCAGCACCGTTGGGCGTGACGTCGACCGCAAAGTACGGCCTGCCCTTGTACTCCTTGTACTTGAACTCCGGGTCTCCCGCCGGCGCCGGGACCTTGTTCGCCTCGTCCAGCCCGAGCAGCAGGATGAGCGGCTTGAACTCGTCCGAGTTGAAATCCTTGATCATCTGCTCCTCGCTCTTCTCGAACGGGTCCGGACCCGTGAATGGGGTAACGTCTGAGTATCCCACATAGGCGAGCCGTTTCTCGGTGTCGTCGACGAGGGGTGCGAGGTTGTTCAGGAGGAGGAAGCGCGCCGACGGGTGCGAGAAGGCCGAGCGGAGGAAGCCATGGTCGCCCCGCAGGAAGCCCACGCGGTTGAGCGGGCTGCCGGCGAAGTAGTTTGACACCTCGCGCCCAAACTTCCTGGACAGCATCGAGTCGTCGTCTTCCAGTATCGGAAGGTCGGGGATGGCCGCTCCCATGATTCTCGGTCTGTTTGCTTGGGGGTGGAGGGGAGGGGGGGGGTTTGTCGTGGACCGCTCGTTGGTTTGCTCGTGGGAAGGGTAAGATGGGGCTTCGAATTCCTATCCTATGAGCCGCAGCGATCACCGTTGCCAGAGGAGAAGTGCCAGGTGAAGTTGCACACCGCTGTCGAGCCCATCGTCATGGACGGGATCTCGGGATGGTGGGGTCTTGAAGGGGCGATCACCGGCGCTGATTAATGCGATTTTTGAGAGTCTCCGAGGCCCCGGGCCAAACTGCCGGCTCGGCACCGGTGAGTCCCACCCTGCCTTATCCGCCCCATGGGGAATGAATACCCTGAGGGGGTCTATGCCTCTATCCTGCATCGGTATTGAGCGGTTTTGTCGTTCTCAACTTGAGCTGTACTATCTTATTACTGCTATTGGTCTTTGTGCGCAACCGACCTAGGTAAGTTGTTGGTCTGAGACCAAACTAGGCCTGTAGGTAAGTAGAGCCTATTGCCAATGCAATGCTATTGATGTCGCACCAGATCCTCCGTCAACTGATACTCAGAGTAGACTTTCTCCGACAGGAAATATCAATGAGACTGGCATTCCGGGGCCACGTGGCCCGGGTAGTTGCCCAAAAGTGCCAGCTGGCGGGTTTCCATGGGCGAGAGTGAAATGGCACCAAACTTGACGCGCAAATTACGAGGAATTGCGACAACCATAATCCATCAGGCCTTTGAATTTGGGACTCGCTACGCCCAAAGAGGAAAGGTCGCCCTACGTTTACCATCAACATCTTGGATCAACATCTCATTGATTTTTAAGGAACCAAAATAGTATGTGCTGTGCTGCCTGGGAACTCAGGTCGTGCCTATTGACCCTACTCCCTGCCCTTTGCTGTGCTTCGGGGCTTGCCCGCTCTGTGGAGTGTTGTCTTCTAACTTAAAAGGCCGATTTGGTGCTAATTTGAATATACCTAGTAACTAACCCCTGTAGCGAGTCTCAAGGGGAGTACTAAATCCAAAGGCCCGATACTGTTCGGAATTTCCCATGTATCGTAGCCAACAACGTGGAACCAAGCTTCAACGCACCTTCCAAGGCTACCGAGATGCAGAGGCCTGGGCCGCCTGGGTCGCCCCGAAGGATTGGGAGTACGTCCAATGTTGGTAGACTATTGAACCAACACCGAGGTCATTAAGCGATTGGGTGACAGCCCTGGGCCGCGACCTAGAGGCCCTGAGCCCGCCAGCAGGTAGAGACCATATCTTGGCAAGTCACCCCGGTTTTTTTCTGCGAAGTAGAAGATCTGCCAAGGGATCTCCTGGCCAAACATCGCGGACCTAGCCCCATAGATGGTACCTGAACAACAGAGCGCAGCCGTTGCAGGCATTTCATCCCGGCGGACTGCTTGCGACAAGTGCCGTTTTGCTAAGGCAAGATGTCTACGTGCACAGCAGCCAGATCAATCACGGTGTGATCGTTGCTCCCGAACCGACTCCCCGTGCTTTACAAGCCCAATCTTCAGGCTACGCAGCTGGCAACCTCCGGCCGCCAGCACAGTCGACCAAGTTGGCCTCATTGCTGATTCGCCTGATCAGCGTGGTCAACCAAGGAAACGTCAAAGACGCCATGCCGAGAAGCGATCTCCTCAAGCCTCCTCGGCTACAACGCCAAGTGAGTCGAACGGAACCCTGGACGAGCAGCTGCGGGATGAATATGCGGCACACAACCCTACGGGTGCTGCCAACAACTTGGCAACAGACCGTAACTGCAACGCGAACGCGCATCCATCCCATCCGCTAGATGTCCTCTACGGGCCTGATCTGGGAGCAAGCCTGGATGGAGGAGCCCTTGGAAGCATCAACCACGACTTTGTGGATTTCTCGGACCATTTTTTCCCAACAGGCGCCTCGCCATCTACGGCCGACTCTGCAGCCTCACCCTCATTGCAAGCCCAGAACACCCAGCTGCCCTGGGGCATTGGCGAAATCGACGGCTCTGATCTTGCACATACCAGGCCTGGGAGTGCGACAGAACACAGAAATGGGAGGCCGGCGGACGACACGCCTCCGCGGAAGCTCTCGCAACTTCACCATGAGCTCATGGCGACCCTTTCCCACGTCACGAAGGATTGCCCGGGGCTGACGATGGGGGCGATTTTTGAGAGCAGCACGGACACCTTCCACCCATCGACCATGGAACAGATTCTCAACAGGACGACGGAATTCGCAGCTATACTCAAGCTGCTGGCTGAGACCCATATGCCACCTGTGGGAGGGTCAGCAGCGGACACGTCAACACAAATAGTCCATAACAAGCGACCGAGCAATGCCTCCAGCATAAGTATCTGCGACCATGATAGTGTGCTGGGCTCGCCAGCAGACACAAGCCTGTCGGCCGAACAGTCGCCGTCGCCCATCACCATTCCACCAGCGCATGAGAAGCTCGATATGTCGTCCTTGCTCCTCATCCTTGCGATCTATATGCGCTTGCTGAAGCTCCACTCGGTCGTTTTCGCCCATCTGCACAACCACCTCAAAGAGCTTTCCGAGAGTGAGCACCCGCACCTGCGTCCGCTCCTGAGGTTCAGCATCAACAGTAACTTTTACATGCGTAAGTCCACCGGAGCCCCGGCTATGGAGTCACATACTAATACCAAAGCAAGCTTCCGACTCTGGAAATTTGCAAATCCTTATCCTCTTAGAGACTGTGACGAGCCTGTTTGAAAGGCTGGATGCGCTGCTGGGCCTGCCCAAGGAGCTTCGGATAAGCAGACGTCGCAGAGAACAGCAGGGCCTGCTTAGCGCCACGGATTTCTTAGATCTCACGTCCTTGATCCTGAGGAAGGAATGTCAAGAGGGGCACGCAGACGGGAAAGGAGGCATCAAGGCCCTGCGGGTCCACCTCGCAGGTTGCAAGCAGTTGCTAAGGGAATGCATCGCCCCGTAGAAAGCTTTCAGCTGGATCCAATTCTGATTATTGACCCGGTCGCCGGAAAAGCATGTTCAAGCCCTGCTCAGGACCTGTACTGTGTCAGCCCTAAGGCCGCTGTGCCGCAGAGGATTATCCACTGGTGAGATTTCCCCACTTCCGCGTCGTCGGGCTGCATTCCAAGGTTGTTCGTTATCGTTCCGCGCAGGGGCCTAGCCACGGAGCCGCAGACTCAAAACGGATCTGGTGGTTGTAGTGAGACCAATTATTGACGACGATAAAAAATAGGCTGAATACTCCCCACCCCACCATTGTAGGTGGCAATAGGAGCGCCACCCCTCAAGCAACCCTTTCACAACATTACATCGCTCGCTTGTCCGGTGCCCTGCACCGCCCACGCTGTGTGGAAATCCTTCCATTTCGCTTACAGCCAACTGCTGCACCGTTATCACAGTACCAGAAGTACTCAATCCTGTACTAGGTCAACGCTCGCACACCACTTCAGCCACCCTGTCCGGACCGTCGGAATCAAGTGCGTGAGTCAGGCTACCTGACTTCCTCCCGATCGTGGGGAACTCGACTTCTCCGTCACGGCCGAAAGTGGAAAGCAACTCGCTCATGATCGGGTGCATGCCTAGCTCGCTAGCCTTGCGAACCCATTCGTGCAGCGGGATCTCTTCCAGTGTCGTACCCGAGAAATCGACATAGCCGTCAGCCGTCCGCTCCAGGGCCCATCTGCGCGTGTCACCCAGCGGCAGGTCGAGCGGGCCCGCGTGGTTGGCAAAATGTACACGGCCAGGCTGGCTGTCGGCGTGGCCCCGTAGTGCACAATCCAAAACACCTGCGACTACAGTGTCCAGCCCGACTACGTTCACCACGCCGCGGGCCAGGCCTTCCGACTTGGGAATGGCCCCGAGCTCCCTGGCGTACCACAGGATGTTGTGCATTCCGTCAAGCTGGGGGATGTCGTCGCGGCTGATGAGCGTGGGTCGGTGCACACAGATGGGCCAGTGGGGGTTCACCTTGACAAGCTTCTCGAGAAAGACCTCGCTCGCCCACTTACAGGCAGTGTAGCCCATGGAGCCATCTGTGGGTGGCTTCACGGACGCCATGGAGGTCTCCGTGAGTGGCACCCCGGGTGAGAAATTCCCAATTCCGGCACTGGAGACGTAATGGAACGGGATCATCCTCGGCATGCTCCACTCAATAAGGTCCTTGGTGGTCAGGAAGTTCGACTGCCGTATCGAGTGATATGTCTTCATGTACGAGATGTCGGAGCCGTTGTGAATGATGAGATGGGCACGGCTGAAGAGACGCTCGATGACAGACCTCGACAGCCCAATGAGAGGCTGATTCAAATCTCCTTCGTATAGCGTGACTTTGTCCATGCCCCGTAGATCTGTCCGAGTGGCGGCTTTTCTCACTCCGAGGCAATGGATCTCCTTCACCGTTGGATCTCGGATCATGGCATCGATCAAAGCCTTGCCGAGATAGCCTGATCCTCCAGTGAGGACGACCACCTTTGAAGCGGATTCAGTGACGTGTTGAAGCATCCCGGAATCCACGTCTTTCATGCAAGGTCGCAGCTTGGTCTCCTCATCCCAGTCAATGGCCTGTTGCGTGTCGCATTCGCCCCGAATACGTTGCGCCATGCTTGACAACAGACTAGACTCGAAGAGATTCAGCAATGTAAGGTCGACTCCAAACTCACTTTTGATCTTGTCGCGTAGCTCGAGAAGTAACAACGAACTGCCGCCGATGTGGAAGAAATCAGTGTCTGGGGTGATGTTCAGTGTGGTCACCAGCTCATGGGAAAGAAGTTCTTCCCAAACGGTCTTGAGTCTTTCCTCAGTGGTCGTCCACACGATGTCCTTTGCCACCGTTTCGCGCCCCGGAAGTGACAACAAACTGACAGCCTTGCGGTCAAGCTTCCCAGAGGCCATTGTGGGGAGTTTCTCTAGGGGAACTATGAAGGCAGGCCGCATGTAGAGCGGGAGATCGAGCTGGGAACGAAGTTTCCGTGAAAAGTCGTCGTGGGACCCCGAGGCCTGGACCGAGGTTTTCTCGAAGACGACGTGAGCGATCAAGAACTCGGGTGACTCGAGCGAGTCCCGGCGCACCGAGACCACGGCCTCGCTCAACACGCCTCCGCCAGCGCGAACAATGGCGTGCTCGACCTCCTGGAGGTCTACGCGCAGTCCCCGCAGCTTGACCATGGTGTCATCCGAGATCCGGCCCTCTATGAGCAGGCTGCCAGGCTCTGTCTGTGACCACCGGCCCAGATCGCCGGTTCTTTGCATCACGGTCCATCCTCGAGCGAGGTCATCCGGACTCGCGAAAGGGTCCGGCACGAATGTCTCCGCTGTCAACCCAGCGTTGTTCAGGTATCCGAGAGAAACCCCGGCTCCTCCGATGTATACTTCTCCTTGCAGGCCAACAGGTACGGGCTGTCTTTGCTCATCCAGGATATAGATGTTGTAGTTTGGAAGCGCAGCACCGGCTGGGTAGCTTGGCTGAGCGCCGTCTGAGGTGCTGTTGCTGGGGGCCTCAGTGGCATAATCCAACTCAGTTACGGCCGCGCAGAATGTAGACTCGGTCGTGCCATACATGTGGTGAAATCGGAGATCATGCTTCCCTAGTGTAGCAAACGCCTTGACCACCGGGTGTGTAAGCCGTTCTCCCCCAACCAGCGCCGTCTTCCAGGACGATGCCCTGAGGGCCCCTGAATCTCCATACCTGAGCCAGCTAAGGTACTCAGATGGCGTGCCGTACGTGTGCGTGACGCTGTAGCGAGTTATCATCTCCGAAATTGCGCGGGCGTCGCCTCGGAACCTCCGCGGTAGTATACACAGGCTGCCACCGAAACACAACGCCGTGAAAATTTGCATCAGAGACATGTCGAAACCCTGCGAGCTCTGTTGGAGGACCACCTCCCCACTCGGCCGCAGGCCGTACAGCATCTTGCAGGGCTCAAGCCACGATCTGATGCCCTTGTGGGTGAGCAAGATCCCCTTTGGAGTCCCCGACGAGCCGCTGGTGTAGAGAATTGTCGATATAGCGTCCGCCGTGGCGGAGACCGAAGAGGTCAACGGCTCCGAGCAGGACTTCATCGTAGACACGTCTAGCGCTTGGATATGGGGACACTCCAGCCTATGTACGTTGTCCTTGGTATGCTCGTCTACTAGGACCGCCTCAGGCTGGCAGTCCCTCACCATGGCTGCTAAACGTCCCCAGGTCGTGCCAACATCAAGGGGAAGGTATACAGCGCCGATCCTCATGACGGCGAGGATGGAAAATATCCATTCGGGTGTGGGCTCCTGAAGCACTGCGACTCTGGAAGCAGTCGTGATTCCTGCCGCTTGTAGCTTGCTCGCTATTGCCTCAGCCCCGTGTTGCATTTCACCATAGGTAACTTTGCGGCCATCGCCGGTAATTATGGCAATCTTCTCCGGACATCCCTTGGCAACGTCGTCCACTTGATGGATGGCAGTATTTCCCCATCGACGAGATTGATAAATTGCACCTAATCAGGGTCACAAATGCGTTAGCTTGGCTCGACTTGGACCATCGTGAGCGAGTTGCTCGACTTCAGGAAGCTTAGGAAAAAGAAAGTCTTGCCTCTGCCAAGGCCCAAAGCCTCCTTGATTTCGATGTCATCGAATACTTTGGCACTGCCAACCATGGTATTTGGTTGGCCGGCGAGATCTTTCGCGAGGGACAAATAGCTGTTCGCAAATTTCTCCGCGTCTGCCTGGCTGTACAAGTCGTCGCGGAAAACAAAAGTAAGGCTGCAGTCCCCGTTGGCGTTGTCAACAATATCCACAGCAACGTCATACGCCATCTTGGATAGTTTGAAGGACATGAGCTCGAGAAGACAGTTCCCCCAAGTCATACTTTCCCCAGGAGCGAGGCGGTAGTCGATGAAGGCCTGAAATATGGGTGTGGTGGAGGAGGATCGCTCGACACCAAGCCTAAATGAAGTTGAGTATGTCAGCCGCGGCCTCTCATCAATCTAAAAAGGCTATTTTTGGGGATCTTAGGGTTGAAAGAAGAATGCTGATAGCGTAGTTATCCCAGACAAGGGCACATACTCATTCAGAAGGACTTGGAACGGGAGCCGTGAATGTGCGAGGGCTTCATGCGTCTTGGTCCGAGTTTCCTGCAGCACATCCTCGAAGCCAAGAGAGCCATTCGTTTTGAAAACCAGCGGCAGCATGTTGAGGAAGTCTCCAATACTGCCCATGAGACTTTCCTCCGTTCTGTTGGCATCTCCGACGCCTACAGAAAAGTGTTTGGAACCGGTGTACCTGAACAGAAGTACCCTGAATACGGCAAGGTAGAAATGAAAGGGAGTAACCCTGAATCGGCGGCAAAGGTTCCGGATCATTGCTGTTGTTTGCGTCTCAAGCCTCCGACTGATGTGCCTGTTGCCATATTCCTGAAGTTGTGGGCGTGATGTTAAAGTTGACGTCCGAAGAAGCGGGAGGGCAGGCGGCATACTTCCGAGCTCGGCCTTCCAGAAAGCAAGGTCCTCTTCAAATCGACCGGAAGCAAGATCCTCGTGCTGTGACTGGCTGAAATCTGCGTATTGGTTTGTGAAAAGTGGCCCGTAAGAATCATTCGTATAGTGTATCAGAAGGTCCTTCATTAAGGGGAAGAATGATTGGCCGTCCATGGCCAAATGATGCACTCCAATTATGAAAAAGTGCTGTGTTGAAGACAGGGATGCCAGTGCAAGACGAACTGTACGACCATGCTCAAGATCATACACGTGACTGTGAACTTCGTTGGCGTAGGCTTCAAGGACTTCCAAGGATGAAACTGGCCAGCGCTCAAGACGCAGTGCAGGCGTCCTCATGATACTTTGTACAGGCCGCCCGTCCTTCATGACGAAACGGGTCCTCAGGGATTCATGTTGCTGTCCCAAAGCAAGTACAGCTGTTTCTAAGCGGTCGAGGTTGAGGTCCCCGGTTAGGCGAAAGGTTGCGGTCAAGTTGAGATTTCTTGGGTCCTTGGAGAATTCGGAAGAGAACCAGAACAGACTCTGACTGAATGATAACGCCAGGGCTTTCTCGTCCTCTGGCTGGAAATTTGAAACAGAACTTCCATCCTTCTCACTCAACGGAAGTTGTGGTGTGGCAGGCCAGGAAGAGCTTTGAGTATGTCCACCATTCCGCGGAGGGCTTGTGCTGGATGCACTGAGAAGAGACACAAAGTCTAGACTGTCACCATCTGAGGAAGACAGAGAACCAGAACTGTCCATGGTGGCCATTCCCTCCGCTTGATGACCCCGACGCGGTGTATTTGGATACGACTCTATACTGGAGGAATTAGCTTTTGGCAAGTCTGTCCCCAAAGTTTCGTGCGATTCTGTAGCCAAGACTGGGTCAGCCTGAACCAGAAGCCTACGTTGAGAATTGGTAGCGGTCAGGTCGGACGGCTCTTGCGATGGCGGGTCTGATCCAGTTCGTGTCTGTTGTTGGGTCGGCTCCGAAGTACTGGCATTGTCTGACTCAACGTGATTGAGATTGGGGACAAGTTCCTGAGGAATAGTCTCAACAGCCAAATCAATCAGGTCTGCCACTGAAGCCCCGCTGAGAATCTTGAGCACTGGTATATTTACTTGAAGTGCCTGGACGAACCAGCCGCGGATCTCCACAGCCAGAAGTGAGTCGATACCCATTTCATCCAGGCGCAAAGTCTTCGCGTCAGCTTTCTCGAGCTTCGAAAGCTCCGTCTGGAATAGGACGCTCAGCTTCTGAAGGAATGCGTCGCCGATGATACGCATTACTTGGGCATGACCTTGTGCGTTGGCAAGTTGTGTCTTGAGCGGCACCTTTGATTTATCTTTCGACGACGAATCAATAGAGACGGCGAGCTGGTCCTTGGTATAGTGGCTCAACAAGGGGTCGATATCCTGCGTCGGCTCAAGCTTCGCCAGTCCACTGATCGTCTCCAGACTGCCTGACTTTGAGCCTGAGCGCCCTGAGATAACGGCTTCGGCGAAGTGTTCGAGAAAGTCGCGCTCGGAAATAGGAAACATAGACTTCAAGTTCCTAGATGCATTCCAATCCGCATCCAAGCCTTGTTGATTCATGTAGCCCACACCAAATATGGGCCCAATGTGCATAACCGAAGCAGCTTGGCCACGTCGTTTCCGCCGCTCAGCCACTGCAGTCATGAATAGATTGGCTGCTGCGTAGTTCGACTGGCCGGGTCGCCCTGATATCGAGCCCACTGATGAAAAGAAGACAAAAAATTCCAGCTCTGGAGTCGGAGGCTGGAAAATTTCATCCAGAAGCATGCTGCCCTCAACCTTGGGCCTCGTGACTTTGAGCAAAGCTTCCAGGGACATATTGCGGATCGCCGTGTCTTCGAGTACCACTTTGAGGAATTGGTGTAAGCTGTCTTGCCTTATCAATGAAATTGAAACTAGAATAAACTTACTCGCACCCTGGCAGACACCAGCAATGATCGGAAGCGATGTCCTTATCTTGTAGTAGACGCTTTCCACTTCTGCTTTCTTGGTCATATCACTATATTAAACCATTAGTTTGAGCGAACAGAGAGTGAATTGGATTTTGACAAGCATTGTAACGAACCAGGGGTGAATCTTGACCTCTGCCCCGGCAGCATGCATTCTCTCCAACCAGGCCTGCTCCACGCGAGGTGCCCGACTGGAGATGACGACGTATTTCGCTCCATGACGAACCATCCACTCACAAAGCAGTAGGCCTAGCCCTCCGCTCAGCCCGGCCAACCAGTATGTCTTGCGGTCAGAGAATCGCATCTGCGATTCAGCAGGACATGCCCTGATAGGGGTGTTGGAGATGAGTTGGATCCAATCGACGACTTGATCTGCGATCTGACTTCCCTGATGCGGGCCAGATATGTCTGATGTAGAATCTAAGAGTTTGAGAACTGGCGACCTTGCCAGAGCGCGGGCGACACAGTCGCTCAAGCGAGCATGGGCATCGGACTCCAGCGTATGTTGCGGCTTCCAGGCTCCGTCCTGGAACATGTACGAGTCAATTGTGTCATAGCGACAGTTTCTGGGCAGTTGCGTTCGAAGACGGCACCCGAATTCTCCCATCTCAACAGCTCCGTTGAAATCCAACAGTGCTGTAACGTTTGTGGGCAGGAGGCGACGTAGTGTGCGATCCGGTGCTTTGGGATGGATCGCAATCCAGCCGGGACTGACTGTCTCGGAAGTAGATGTAGTGGTGAACACGATCTTTAAGCCACGTTCTTTCGACTTCTGCGTTACAACGGTAGCAAATTCCATGCCAGAGTCATGGACTATTGCTATTGAGCCCGGAGCCAGACCTGCAAGGAACATATCTGCAACCATGTGGTGCGCAAGCAGAGCCAAAAATGCAGATTCCTGTCCACTTTGGAGCCGCTGCGGCAAGGCGACCTGTGTGTATGGCACAACTTTCAGACTCTCTTGACCCGCAAGAGCCACAACCTGTGCATCGGTTTCAGAATCCAGCCCCAGGATCAACTTTGCGTAGCTGGATGCAGAGACTCGGACAATGGTCTTCAGTGAGTGAGTGACATGCACAGTCGACCTGCCATCGCCAGCTGGGTCTAGCGTATGTTGTAAATGTGATCCAACTATTTCCAGGTTGCCAGTGGATGCAATGCCGCGCGCATCGGAGAGTATCTGGCGACGGGATGAGTTGTACCTGTCGTTCATATTTGAGCTCTCTACCACGCGCGGGATAATTGTAGTCCCGTCCTGGCCGCGAACAATTTCGGGCTCGATGCTCGCAAGAAGACTGTCAGACTGCCCTTGGCGCTGCCAGCCTATAGTGGCCTTCAGACGAAGAAGGGCCTCGGCAAGCTCTTCCGCTGCAACACCATGCTCGGACTCGCTGTCAAAGCACTGAACAGCGAGACCAGGGTGCTCAAGCCTTGCAGCTCGAAGCAGACCGACCATCATATTCGCGTGAGGCTTTTGGGCTCGACGACCGGTTGACGCCCATAGAATCGTATCAGCTTCCTGCAGCAGCCATTTTAGGGCTTCCCAAGTACTCTTGCTCGGATTTGCAAGGACAGGCTCGTCTAAGTCCAGAAGACTCAGGACAGTTGTACAAGAGGTAATAGACACGGATTGGATGTCATGAATTGAGTGGACGACAATTGCCTTGCCCCTCCATGGAGGACTGAGGAGGGTCATGAGCTGAGGTATCAGTCTCGATGTCTGTGGACTGCATCCGCCGAGGAGGACGAGCTCTTGCCTAGCCGACGTGGTTGTATCCGTGAAGAGCGGCAAACTAGAAGAGAGAGGCCGACGTATGAAGTCCACTCGAGGGTCGACAGCTTGTGACACGAAAACACTCAAGGGCATCACGCAACCATTGCGGACCGGGGTGACCGTGTCACAACCTGAAAATCCGGTAGTGCGTAGAAGATGATCCCACTCCTGTATGCTGATGCATGGGGAGCTCGTGCGACCCTCATTTACACCTAGCCACCAGCCAGGTAAGGCACCGAAAATAGCACCTATTCTCGCAAGGTGATCTGTGTGAAGCTCAGCAACAACAAGGTAGCCCCCGGGCCTGAGAAGCTGTCGCACGTTTTCTAGAGTATCACGGAGTGTTGGGGCTGCCGCGGCGTTAGTTTTCGTGTACTCACTCCAAGGGATGTGGAAAGTCCTTACTTGCGTGGAGGACCGCAGAAGCAATTATGAGGTCGTAAGAGTGCTCAGACGTGCCCTGCTGTCTGATGTCTCTGCTGATGTCCAACACCTGAAATTTCATCTTAGGAAGATGAGGTGTAAATATCTGCTGCGCGACCTCGAAGAAGCCAGAGGAGATATCGGTGTATGTATATGAGGCAAACTTTGGCCCAGCCTCACGAATAATTTCCTTTGTCGCGCCACCAGTCCCTGCTCCTACCTCAAGGATGTTCATGTGGGGATAACGGTGGACAATCTGCTTGACAATGCGAGCCAGGTATCTTGTGTGCTCTTTGAAGCCAAGACCAGATTCGTAAATCTTGGTCAGCATGGAGTCTTGCATGCCCACCTCGATTGCCTGTATCTTCCCTGTCGCTATTTCAATAATGTTGTCTCCAATAGCTTTCAGCAGCTTGACATCCGGCACATTCAAATGCGGCTGGTAAGCTGCATTAAAATCATCCCACGAATCTCCGGTCCATTCCGAAGACCACAGCGGTAGCTTTCCCCGGGTTGCAAGTGACAGTACTTCGGATGCGAATTTGAAGTAGTATACGTAGGGCCCTGTCTTCCTGGCGTCATGGCTCTGAGGAACCCCACAGTCCAGCTTTCTCAAGTAAAACACAGCCATACGTTCTAGGAGACGAGCAAGCTCAACCTGCTGTGACGAGGGCTCTCCGTCGTATGCCACCTTCACTGCATCCGGCAGTGCCACATCCCATAGCGTGGTTGTGAACATCGCTTTGTCGTCCTGTGCAGTTGGCCGAGCGAACGGGACGCATTTGAGACGCTCTATTTGGATCATGGCGTGGTCGACGCCACTCGAAGTGGAAAAAACATCAATATCACCCTCCAGTGAGGACATGCCCTCTGGCTGGACACAATCAAACGCGGCTGGACTGCTGTCCCCATGGGCTGCGGTGCAGAGAAGTGGATTGATGCGGATGGCCCGAACTGACCTGGGAACATGTAGAGCCCAGATCCCACCGCTGTTTGGGGCGGAGTGGGCCAAAAGAAGTGATTGAAAGGCTGCGTCGAGCATGGCAGGATCGATAAGTAGGCGTGACGGCTCTTTGGTGATATATCCGGTCGCACACCCTAGCCTCCTCTGAAGACCGTGGAGTGCACGGAAAGAACCGTTGTACTGGTAATCAAGTCTCAGAAGCGAGGCGTAGAACTCTTCCGAGTCAACCCTCGACAGATTAGGCTCAGTTTGGCTTCTCTTGGGGAGGACTTCAAGGCTGCCTTGACCAATTTCGACTCGTACGCGCCCACAGGCGTGAAGTGTGAGTGCACTTTCCTGGAATGCAGAGGCAGCGTTGAAGTTGAAGACTGCCTCGACTCTATCACCGTGATGTTGGATATCACTTAGGGAGCTGATAGTCTCGAAACGCGACTCATCCGAGTCGAAGGCAATGGCCTTTCCAATATCAAGGTCCAGGACTTCAACAAGGGATACCGACAGGTCCCGCGCCCGAGCCATCTCTGCCGCGGCCTCGACTGCAGCAACAACGTATCCAGCGGCTGGGAAGACCGCTTGTTGCTGGAGCGCATGATCTTTCAACCACGGTAACTCATTAGGACACAGGATGTTTCGCCATCGCATATCCTGACCAGTGCTATCGGGAGTGAGGTGGCCCAGAAGCTCGTGCCATGGCTCAGATCTGGTGCGAATTGCTCTCGTGTACCTAGATTCGTGCCAGTATTCCTTATCGTGGTCCCAGCAATATGGTGGAAGTCCCGTGGTCAATTCGTGGCTGGGAATATTTGTTAAGAACCTGTCATAGCTTGCCAAATCCACGGTACCCAGGTGGGTCCAAATCAGCCCAAGAGCTGTGGCAAAGCTTTCGACAGCATCTTTTCCTCTGGTATGAATGCCTGTATATGGGAAGTCCTGTGATCCAGCCGAAAGTTCTTGGATGTTTTGCAAAGATGGGGCCTGAAGGGCGGGATGAGGCCCTAGTTCGATGGCCATGTCGAATGGGCCCATAGATTCCCACGCCGCCTCAATGGCCCGCATATATACGACTGGTTGTACCATGTTGTCATTCCAGTACTTGACTTTCAGAGGGGTGAGATCTTCTTGACCCATAGATGCTCCGTCATTGACGCTAGAGAACCATGGAATTGTAGGCTTGCAAACAGTGACATTGAGTTGCTCCAGAGCTGTGAGGTATTTGACGGAGCAGGCAGACATGTGATGGGAGTGGTATGCCTTGTCGACCTTCAGTCTCCGAACAAATTTACCTTCATCTTCTAGAATGACCTTCATGTCCTCGATAGCATCCTTGTCTCCAGACAGAGTTATGCTGCTCGAAGAATTCACAGCTGCTACCACTACGCGGTCTTGAAAGTCGTCGTCGTTGCATAGCTCCTGTGCGTCGAGTAAAGAGGTGCCCACGGCGAGCATGGCTCCACCCTCGCCTGAGCGCCCAGTGGCAAACTCAGCAAATAGTCCTCGGTAATAAGAAATGCAAATAGCGTCTTCGGCAGATATCATGCCAGCAGCGTAGGCGGCGGCGATTTCGCCGGACGAGTGACCAACAACTGCGGAGAAATCAACACGTGCCGCTTTTAGGAGGTCGATTTGTAGGATTTGCAAGGCTGTGCTTAATGGTTGAGATAAGGCTGCTGAGCCCAAATCAATATTGTTTTCCCTGAGAAGCTCTTGTTTCAGCGACCAGGATGGGCGGTCTGCTTTAGGGAGCTCAGCCAAGCGCGTCTCCAACTTGTCGATAATCTGCCGACAGGCTACAGACCTTTCGATGAGAGCAGCTCCCATGCGTGAGCTCTGGGCTCCTTGCCCGGTAAAAATACCGAGAACCCGGGGCTTGCGGTGTCGATCTCGTGATAGCTGGGTCAAGGTTCGTGTGCCAACTAGTTGCTCATTGGTGCTGGCAGCAACTCTGGAATCGAGCTTCTCGCAAAGTTCTTGGACGCTTGTTGCAAAGAATGAAACTCCAAAGGCTAGCCTCGACCTGTGCGTGTGGAGCGTCAATGACAAGTCTCGAAGACTCACGCTTTCGGTGCCAGACCGCAGGTGCTTTGAAAGTGCGGACAGATTTGACATCAGGGATTCCTCTGAAGCGGCCGAAAAGACAAACGGTGTAAGGCAAGGCACCTCAGCTCTTTGTCTCTGATTAGGCTTGTTGTAGCTTTCCAGTATCGCGAAGGAATTACTACCCCCAAATCCGAAGCTAGCATATTGTTAGAAAGCGTTGATGGGTGTTGAGTGCCTTCAAAACTCACCTGTTCACGCAAGCTCTACGTGGTGAGCCATCTGCTACAGCTGGCCATGGGGTGACAGAAATTGGAACACGTAAATTCTTGCAGTGCTGGGCGATCCTAGGGTTGATTTCATTGAATAACAAGTTTGGCGGAATGCTCGACTCTTGCAATGCTAACGAGGTCTTGATCAGTCCCGCCAAACCAGCAACACTCTCAGAGTGCCCGATTATGGTCTTGATACTTCCGACAAGGAGATGGCCTGACAGCCCTCTTCCGACACCGTCATCGTGGAAGAAGGCATTCTTGATTGCCTCGGCCTCGACCGGGTCTCCTGCTGGCGTTCCGGTACCTTTTCACAAGATCAGAACCATACCATTTGTCAATTAATCCTTCTAAAGATAGGACCTTACCATGGGCCTCAAAGTATTGGGGTCGGTGAGCCGGATTGGCTGGGTCTAATCCAGCACGTGCATAGCAGTCTCGTATGAGCTTTGTTTGCGCTGCAGCGCTCGGCCTATCATTATCTGGTGTCAGCCAAAATGGTAGTCTCTTTCGGAGATTTTCCAAGTGGATATTTTAGAAGACTCACATCGTGATTCCTGATGTTCTGCCATCTTGATTCGTAGCGGTCTCTCGAATGACACACTCGATGTTGTCTCCATCTGCTTCAGCTGCACTCAGAGTTTTGAGGACAACCACTGCGACTCCCTCTCCCCTAGCGTATCCATTTGCACTCTTGTCCCACATACGGGAACGGCTCTCATAGGACAGCATTTCGAGTTTGGACATGGAGACATAGTCAGAAGGGTCAAGAAGAAGGTTGGAGCCTGCAGCGATGGCAACGTGTGACTGGCCTGTCCGCAACTGCTGAACGGCTTGGTGGACCGCGATCATGCTGGAGCTGCATGCGGTATCAATGGTCCTAGAGGTCTCTAATTCAGCCCAAGCACAGTTCGCAAAGTTATTTTGATGCGAGAATATATGGTGGGGAAATCCCCGAGTCTTGCTTACATTGAAGGGCCGTGCCAGTCAAAGAAGTATGATATTCTGTTAGACATCATTGCACGACTCGTACCACTAACATGATATGTTCCGATGTTGTCCAGGTCACGTTCCATGGAGGTCTTATAACTGTTTGTCATCATCTGGATCTCACGTCAGTAAGACGCCATGGTTACGCTGTGATTTATTGCCTGTCTGGAATTTGACAGCTTGTTTCAATCCCTTGGTCGTATAAGCATGGTTGAGACCTGAGTGCGACGTGGAAATGCTTTGCAAAGAAATCGCACGTTCAAATTGGAAATGGAACGGCCTTACTCCTGAGTACACCGCAGTATCAGATCCTCGGAGACTTTCCACTGGTATACCGGCAGCCTCGAGTGCTTCATAAACAGTCTCCAACAGTAAACGCATCTGCGGGTCTAAGCTATTGGCCTCTACCGCACTTATTCCGAAGAACTGGGCGTCGAATTTGCGATGGGTAGTCTCTCCTGAAAGAAGGTAGGATCGGTCGACATTGCAGTGCCCGTGGTATTTTCCATTCTCGTGGTGCCAACCCCTCGTATTGAAACGGCTCGAAAGAGATTGTGATAGATCGCGAGGGTTCGTCAAGATATCCCAGAGGGCAGCTGGCTTGTTCGCATTGCCTGGAAAGCGGCAGCCCGTGCCAATGATGGCGATAGGCTCTCCGGGCATATACATAATGAGCACTGTATCAAAGAAGAAAAACAAGTAATTCCGGCCAATTTCCTCAAACGTTGACCATGAGGTAGTACAGCGTTGATCGGTGAATTCCAAGTTCGTTTACAGAGAAGGCAAAATCCATGCGCACTTCTACGGACTGTTAGGTCTTGGATGTAGCTGTGACGACATTCCTCTAGGAGGCTGCAGATATTGGCCCACGCGATATCGTGAAAAGCACTAAGGCAAATTCAAATTGTTTAACTCCATCAAGTCATTGGAAGCCGGACCTGAAATGCAGTTACAGGATCATCAGCAAGCTTGAGAGCTGACATGACGCGCCAATCCCCAACACAGTTAGCTGCACATGTTCAATGCCACAGGAGCTGGAGAGCTACTTTCTGGTGCAAGCATACTCGAAGCGGATAATCCCCACCGTGCGGCCCACTTTCAAGTGGCTATCATAAGGAACGGCTCATTTCAATCCTGAGTGAATCCTTCATGGTTCGAAGCGCCCCATCGAGAAATAAGGTGGGAACCTAGATATGCAGAGGCTCGTGTCGACAAAATTGGCTCAATGAGATCTTGGAATGGTGCAGGGCACCCCCTGTCTACGCGGCGCAGCTTTGCCAAAACAAAACATACTCGCACAAAAGTATCTTTCCTATCTAGGTAAAGCGACTCCGTCGTCATGATGCTGTTTACAACCAATGGGGATATGCAAGTCCGAGCCCGGGCAATAATCTTTCCATAACGACGTTGGACAGATCAAAGCAGGGCTCCTAGATGCCAGCATGTGAATACGCTGCGTCTTCAGCCTCGGAATCTCTGTTGCTCAGGAGCATCCTACCCGAGCACAGCGCAGGATTTCTCCCAACATGGCGCCCGAATCAGACGAGCGAGCCACTGAGAGCTGCAGGGGGCAGGAACCTCTCCCAGCTTCACAAGAGCTACCGAGTGCCCATCCGGAACTGGGGCTACAAACCAATGAAGCTGTGGGAACCGCGCAGAGATCCGTGTCTGGAGAAGATGACTTTCATCCCGGATTGCGCTTGTGGATCATTATAGTCGGTTTGGGTGTCACATTACTGCTTACTGCTCTGGAAAATACTGTTGTCACAGTGGCTATGCCATACATTATTTCTGATTTGGGAATCGGTGACGATTATATCTGGATTACAAATTCTTTTTTTATCTGCAGGTGCGTGAAGAGGACCGCGAAAGGCACAACAATGCATCTTTTCGTTGCATCGCCACAATCGTCCCAACGCGCTGAATTTGATTTTGCTGCTACATTTGGATCATGCTAATTTCTTTCTCATGTGTGAAGCGCAGCAATACAGCCTCTCGTCGGTCAGCTTTGCAATGTATTCGGTCGTCGATGGAACATGCTGGGCAGTGTTGCAATTTTCACTCTGGGGAGTGGTATTTGCGGTGGTGCCACCAATACTGCCATGCTGATAGCTGGCAGGACAGTCCAAGGATTAGGTTCAGGAGGGATCACCTTACTAAATGGTCAGTGGTTCTATGTGACTCTTTTTTGTATATTTTTGTGCTTTATTAATGTTCTGGCTTGTGAACAGATATCATAGTATCAGATCTTGTCCCTCTCCGTCTGCGTGGCAACTACATTGGCGTAATTCTGTCAATTTACGGCATCGGCACCACTCTTGGTCCCTTCATCGGCGGCTCCATAGTCAGTCACACAACCTGGCGTTGGATCTTCTACATTCTTTGTGCGTGCCGCAGGCACCACCCACATCCCCGGCAGCGCTAGCTGCCGGGGATGTGGGTGCCTGCAACCAATCTCTGAGCGCGCAGCGCGACACCAATTTCTGAGCGAAGCGATTAAAACGAGCAGGACACAACCAATCTCTGAGCGCGCAGCGCGACACCAATTTCTGAGCGAAGCGATTAAAACGAGCAGGACACAACCAATCTCTGAGCGCGCAGCGCGACACCAATTTCTGAGCGAAGCGATTAAAACTAGCAGGACACAACCAATCTCTAAGCGCACAGCACAACACCAATTTCTAAGCAAAGCAATTAAAACTAGTAGGATACAACCAATCTCTAAGCATATAGTATAATACTAATTTCTAAGTAGAGTAATTAAAACTAATTAAAACTAATAGAATATAACTAATTAAAAAACTTTTAAAGAATTTTTAAAAAAAAACTATAAGAGATCTTTAGGAAATCTTTAGGAAATCTTTAGGAAATCTTTAGGAAATCTTTAGGAAATCTCTAGGAAATCTCTGGGAAATCTCTAGGAAATCTTTAGGAAATTTCTGGGAAATCTCTAGGAAATCTCTGGGAAATCTCTGGGAAATCTCTGGGAAATCTCTGGGAAATCTCTGGGAAATCTCTAGGAAATCTCTGGGAAATCTTACCTAGTAGTGGCTTACACACCTTTAAAAAGCTGCGGTTAGCTCCCTGTGGATTCATTGTGAGGTAGGTACCTGGGTACCTACCTCCCCAGTAGGGCCTGCTTTATTTTCTCGGTAGCATTGGTCAAGCTGGGTACCTAGGAATAAATGGCTTAGGGGTGCCAATCCTGGGGAAGACACAGTGATATGCTGCAGCCACCTGCCCCCCCCCCCCCCACTCATTACCATCTCCCAACATCTCTACAGGAGTACCAACCAGGTGGCCCAGCTGGTAGAAACCACCGCAGAAGGCTGATCATGGAGCGCTGGGAGGATCCAATTGCCCTGACATGCTGCTCTGCCCGCCGCAGGCAAGTACTAGATCCGTCCATGAGGTGCATGATACTGACAACATGTAGGCACAGCCTGACCCTGCGGCCTGCCAGCTTTTACCTCCCCCGCTACCTCTCAGGCACCTCACGCGGCCTCAGGGCGTCGGATTTGTCAGAGGAAAACACGGAGACCCCGCCCGACTTCCAGCTGAACAAAGAGCTCCGCGAGATGTGGCAAGGCGATGTGGATGCTAGGAGAAGGCTCTATGAAGAGAAGTCTCGTGTCATGGTTGCGCGGCTGGGTGTGTTTGAAATCCTACCTAGGAAGGATGAAGCCACGGGGACCATCATGCTCCAGGCAGTTGTTCGCAGCAACAACACCACTTCTCTCTCGATCGCCCCCGGACATCTATTTGTTGACAGCCTCGACGATGCCATGGTTATTGCGGAGAACATCTCTCAGTCCAGCCCAGTGGATCTCCTAGAAATGGTTGCATATCGTCTCTGGTTATGGCGCAATATCCTGCTCAACTCGCAGCTCAAGGCCGAGCGTTCTATGGACCGGGACCCAGTGCGCGAGGCCAGGGAGAAGATGTTTCGAGACTTCAACGATTGGTCTACCTTTATGCAGCGCGTCTCCCACTTGTCGGTCCACTAGTTCCGGAGCTCCAACACAGGGGAGTTCACAGCCATATTCAGACACGGCCTTCAACGCATGCGGCATGCGATGGAGTTAATGGATACTATTCTGGAGGAAGGCCAATTCCTGACAGACCCGAAGCACGGCGTCATAAACCAAGCCCACGCCATCTATGTAAGCCATGAGCTTATCCTTATCTGCCCTCTTCTAATCGTCTTGACAGGTGCGAAGAAACTGCAACCGCATGATTGCCATTGCCGAGATCCTCCACTCGCAGTTCTCCACCCAGCAGTGGTGGCATTACAACTAAGGCACCCAGGTGGGCAGGACGCATGTCTCTCGTGCAAGGTTCACCATAGGGGAATGTGAATTCACAGATCAAAGGCATAGTTGTGAAGAAGTTCAAATAACCATTTCCATTTTGTCTACTCCTTCTTAGAGTGCCTAAAACGGCTGACCGTTCATCCATAACTGCCACGGGTTGCCCAATCTTAAATCTGTGCAAGAAAGCCTTTCCTCCTCTCCCCCAAACTAGTGGTAGTAAAAACGAGAGCATCGTGGTGGGATTCACACCCACAGTCTCAGCTTCAATAAGCTACGGCATTCCTACTTGCCCACACGAAACCCGTTTCACTACCCCCTGACAACTGGCTTCATAGTATCATTGCCAAACGGCAAAGCAGCTGAAGGACCACACACCGCAGGTGCAGGGTAAGGAGCTCGGAAGGTATCTGTTGTTGTCACTAGATGTGTAGAGTCCCTCGTTAGTGAGATCTACACCACACCGTCACTTCATGCCAGCCTGCATGCCATAAACATACCAGGTTCATAGCCACAGCGCACCGTCACCCCCATCTCCGAACGCCGAGGTTGTAGGGTGGAATCCCAGAACTGACTCAAGTTCCTCATGCGTGAGTCTGCTCAGGAGTCTCTGCTCAGCAGGATTCTTCACTTTCTCCATGGCGTCAATTTTCTCCCGTCGAAAGAAACACAGGATCCTGCCAAGTCTCTCGTTGACTTTGGTAAAGTCGATTTCGGCATAGCGTTTGGCACAGGCGTCAACAATGTCCTGCGTAATTTCGCTGCGAGTACCATCCTCCTTCACCTGAAGGGCCATCCTGGTCTTGATATCTGTCATGTACAGAACACTTGCCCAGAAGTTTAGAGAGGTAGCAGCAAGGTCATCCTTTCGATTCTCCTTGAGGAACTGGTCGATGCAGGGTTTCCATAGCTGTGGAATGACCCAGGCGTCAGAAGTAGCCAGAAGAACCACGAGAGAAATCTCCCCCTTCCCATCAACGGTCGCAGACATGACCTTGTGACTGATCGGGTTGTCGATTGCCAGCTTCGCGAGGTCCGTGAAAGCATTCTTGTAGAATGTAGTACTGATTGCCTGTATGGGCTCAGTCTTCTTCCCGGTGTCCGGTGCGTATGGCGATTTAGAGATGGAGGACAAGCCCCGGTCGCGCTCGGGGTCTCCGAAAGAAAAGGGGTTCTTGGTGGGGGTGACAAAAGGGTTCCTCTCGCGCGCCCCAACGACAAAACAATCTTGAGTGGTAGGTGAGCTGGCTCCTGGTAGGGTGTTCTTGACCTGGTCCAAAAACGAAAGACCGCTTTGCTGAGCCTCCTTGGCCTGGTGTCGCGCAAGGACGGCCTTGGCAGCCTTGATCTGCTCAGGCAGCACTGGGGTCGCCTCGGTGCAGGTCTTCAAGAAGTTAGAGTCTCGGTGCACGTCATGCAGAAACTCGATCTCATCCACTGCATCGCACGTCTTTTGGGCAAAAGTGGTGATCGTGTGAATCGCCAAAACATCTGCTGGGGCGTCGATGGATTCGTGGACGGTCGTGGAGGGTGGCGACTGGTCCTCTGCTGCCCGCTTCTTACCACCACGGCTGTTGCCCGGCGCCATCTTGGAGGCTCTGTGGGGAGTTGTGAATAACTCTTGCGCTCGTGAGGTTGGTGGTGTTTTTGGGTTTGAAGGTTCGCTTTCGTTTTCGTGGAGAGTTTGGGGGATGTCCCAACCAAGCTTCACTCTGTATGGGAGTGTTTTCGATTGGAATGGCTGGGGGTGTTTTTGTAGGAGCTCAAAGGCTGTGGCTGCTGAGATTGGGCCCCCAATTTCTGGCTTGAAGCCCAGGGACTCGAGCTCTTCTGTGGGCACGTAAACCGTCCGTCCAGCATTTCTCGTCCGACTGTTTGTGTACCCCTCTGCTTCAAGTACCTTGTGCGCTTCGTCTAAGGCATGCTTGTGAGTCTTTGCAAAATCCCCCCAATGGCAAGCGTTTGTCTTCGCTTGGCTTGCAAAAACAGCTGTGGAGCCATAGAGATGCACGATTCGCCTGATACCTTGCTGATCCAGCACATGTGGTCTCTTTTGTAGCTTCATTTGCACCTGTTTCCTGTAACCCACATCCTTAGAGAGGTGCTTGTGCGTTGGCTCTAGGGCCAGATACCAGGAATCCTGTTCCTCCAAGCCGGTCGTTGTAGAGATCTCTGACCCAGACTCGTCCCCGTCGCTCTCGCCTGTAGCGACCGTGTGTGATCTAGTTGTCACCCCAGACATCGTGTATGACAGAAACGAAGCGCAGTGTAGGTGGCGGAGTGATCAAAAACAAATTGAGCCTGCCAGGTCTTCTGATGATTCAAGAGCAAGCGACTTTTCTAGTCCTAGTCTCAAGAAATTCTACGGCACTGGTAAAGGTCCCAACCTGCCCCCACAGACCAAACAGGCTCCCAGAGATTTCCCCAGAAAGCCCTGAGATTTCCCAGCTGACAATCTCTCGACACAGACTCAACCACAATCACTCCAACACAGACACGAGTTGCGCAAAGCTACCTACAATGTCCTCCCAGCCCACAAGCGAGGTCATTAACCTCACCAGCAGCCCTACCTCCAACAACCCTACCGACCCAGACCGCCACAAGGATAAAGCCATCGTCCAATTCTACAAGACAGCCTTCGAGCGAGCCATCAAGCTTATCAGCCCAGAGATGAAGGAGGATTTTGAAAAACAGCTCCCCAAATTACCTGCTCCCGATTCGAGTCTGTCTGACAAGCATGCATACTATGTCGCGGCTGTCGACGTGGTAGGCGATTTCCTTGAGGGTGAGCTCCGATATGTCGATATTTACCCCCGGGCCGAGCCGATCATGAAGAGCTGGGATAAAGGAGCTGCTGTCATGGCGAGGGCTTACTTCGGCCCTTTGACTGAGCCGTCTGTCACGTTCTTCCCGCTCTGGATGGAGCCCATACTCTCAGAAGTCGGGGTCAGACTACTCGACCATGAGAAAATAGGTGTGGCCCGTTCGGACCCAACCTTATTGCTGGCCTGTCTGGGACTGGAAGAGGTCGGTATTGACCCACCTCTTGCATATGTCTGCAATCCCGACGAATTTTATGTGGCATTTGTGCCAAATAAGGATGGCTGCCAGCAAGAGCCAGAGTACGACATTTCCGAGGCTGTATGGGACAGAGCTCGAGCGAAGCTCAAGGAAGGGCGGAACTACCGGGACTGGGCCAAGGTTGGCCGAGACTTCGCAGCACGTTGCCAATTTATCAAAGACTTTGGGATCGACCGGGTCATGGAGTTCGAGCACGCCCGAGAAGCAGGCTACAGCGTGGGCCCTGGAGCGCCCCGGGAGCTCCTCGGACGGCTCCGAGTCGGTGGTGGAGGGAAGGCATTTGGAGGTGACGGAACACCACTGTGGTGAGCGAGGGCATGATTGTCTCCTTGAGAAGTGTATCAAGTAGGAAAAACAGAATGACAGCCTGCGTCCTGACAAGAGCTGATGTGGAGCTGTCGGAAGATGGTGATGGCAACAACGGGTTGTAGGGGCAGGTTCAAATGTTGGCATATCACTGTATCTTTCCGAGCCTTAGGTGCCTACCTAGGTAGCTACCTACCGTTGTAGGTACCTACACTCCCTAGCCACAGGGGAAATGCCAGGGGGGAAATCTCAGGGAAATTCTAGCGGGGGGGGGGGGGGGAAATCTCAGGAAATCCCAAGTTGGAAGTCACGACCCTGCTGCCTCTCCGCCCACCAGCTGCTCCTCTCCCACGACCCTGCTGCCTCTCCGCCCACCAGCTGCTCCTCTCCCACGACCCTGCTGCCTCTCCTACACCCACCACACACAGCTTCACTACATCTCGAACCTCCTCACAAGTCTCTTACATGCCACGATGGACAAACGAAAGAGGCCTCGTACAGCTGCTGAACGACAAGCCAATTTTGTTGCAAAACAAGCATCATTGACCCCAGAACAAATCGAAGAACAAAATGCACAACATCACGCGGTTTCTTTCCGGCAGCTCAGCTTGGGCCAAATCGCAAATCTCAAAGCAGCAAGACGATGGTTCCTAGAGTTCATGCAGTTTCAGCACCCAGAGGTGGATACAGAGGCGCTGTACCTACAGCCCGGATCGCCATTTCCCCCCATTTCGCTTTTGAAGGAGTACCTTCGTTACCTTTCACAGTCTAGAGTCGGAGTAATCAAGGACGAGGTCGCCGCGATCTCCATCATAGGCTACATGAGCCACATATGCTCCGTGTTCGACAGAGCGAGAAACTCCCGGGAACGGCCCAGGGACAGCAGGGCTGAGCTACGAGACTTTGTGCTCAATGATCTTGTCACCCAGGGAGACGTGCACACGGCGGCACACGACAAGCACAATGTCAACAGCGAAGATCTGACATATCTCACAGCCAGGCTATACGAACGCGAGTTTGTGGCGAGCCTTGCAAACATGAGAGAATTTCTAAATCTCAACCTCTACATGTGCCTTATGGTTGACATGTCGGAGCGTGGCGGAGCACTTGCGAAGGGGACGTCGTCGACGGATGAGATGTGCCTGCAGTGGCAGGATGTAACGTTCTATACGTTCCAGTCGGAAGCAGACCCGGAGGCAAGCTTTGATCTTGGGGCCAATGTGAAGATCCGATGGTCGAAGGGCCAGAAGCTGAAGGAATCAGAGTGGAGGCAGATCCCCTTGGCCAAGCTGCTCCCTGCGAATATGTGCAGAGAGGATACACTTCGGCTCCTACTTATCCTTGCGATTCTGGACGGGGTACTCGACGGCGTCAATGCATGGGAGGATCTCGGCCGGCTCAGGGCGCCACCCAACGAGGCAACACACGGGCGGCGAGTCAAGATGGTGGAGGCCAAGAGAGAGCTCCCCGTACTTCGTTATATTGACAGGCATCACGTCGTCACAGACAAGCCTGAGACGTTAGCGCGAGTAACACGAAACTTGAAGAAACTGGGTATATACGCCGGACTTGAGACGCGATTAATCGGATATTGTCTTCGACGAGGTGTGGCCAACACACTCCAGGCCAAGGTCAGCAAAGAGGATCGAAGATTCCTCATGGGCCACAGGACGACAAGTACTATTTATTCGGCCTATCATTCCCGCACGTCTCAGGTTGATGTTGTGAGGGGCTTCCGGGGACTTCCCCCAGCTGAGGAGGAGGTTGTCAGGTACTCGAGCATGTTACTCAACAGGGTGGACGGGGCGCCGCGAGATCTGTCCAGCGAGGGACTAAGTCGCGTGTATGCCAACCCAGAGCTGCGGGAGGTAGAATCGAGCGTCGAGGCCATCCGTGTGGAAATCTTGGCCAGGCACCCCAGCCTTGTGTCGGCATCCCGGTGCGGTGACCCCTTGTGGACTGAGTACTACAAGGTTGAGAATCAGCGTCGGGCTCTCTTGGCAAGACTAAGGAAAGGAGAGAAACAGCGCGAGTACGCAGCTTCCTTTCAGGACATTAGACCACAAGCCATAGCGTCTACCGAAGTCGTGCAATACGCGGATATGGCATTAGGGGCAGACCAGCTGGCAGAGCCTGATGGCGTTCTCGAGGAGCTGGACGAGGCGGCGGACCTCTCGAACATCGACGAGCGGTTATGGGAGGTGTCGAAAGAGCTCGAGAAAGACCGAAACCACGAGATCGAAGAGTACGGGGCCGGCACTGAGGATGGTGGCGGTACCGAAGGCAATGCCGTTCCTGATGTTGTCCCAACAGAGTTGAAGGAAACCGATGAAGCCCTCAGCCAACAAGAGCCTTCAGGTGACAATGGAAACATCGATCACCCATCAATGCGGCGCCACCAGCTGGTAGAGGATCACTTCGGATCCAGGCATTCTGGCCCGCAATCTAAGGGCGCAGTGCAGCGCAAACGTCACCTGCCTGATGCGGTGGGACTGCTAAACACCTCTGCATACAATGACCTTGATGGCGAGCTACGGGCACAGGTCTCAGAAGAAGGGCTTGCCACCACACTTATACGATATTTCTCGGTGACACATCGTACGCACGCGTGGCCCTTGGGGTTCGAACCCACCACGGGGACATCCAAGTGTCGATTTTGTGACGTCGACATTTCCTCGAACCTACACCAATGGAGGCATGTATGGGCATGCTCGAAGAAGGCTGCAGGTCAACAAGTGAAGACCCTCTTTGAGGACACGATGAGAGACCAGACATGTGGCTGGAAGTATCTCGATTCAGAGGGTCGTGTCGTCGAGTGCAGCTTTGGCAAAACCCAACCCACCCCATTGACCAGGAGACAATGGGGCTCTCATATGATGAAGGCCCACACAGGGAAACTTGATTTACCCATGTGTTTCTTTGACAACTGTGCTTCCTTTGATGGCGGCAACTTGGTGGGTACTATGCTCCCCTCAAATGCCGAGCTAATGGATCACTTCACAACGGTTCATTCCAAATGGCCTTGTCT
This sequence comes from Diaporthe batatas, assembly GCF_019321695.1. NCBI lineage: Eukaryota > Fungi > Ascomycota > Sordariomycetes > Diaporthales > Diaporthaceae > Diaporthe > Diaporthe batatas. The sequence goes on along the minus strand of NW_025408557.1, from coordinate 354,624 downwards.
ACGCGAGACAGCAAGCTTTTGTTACTATTGTAACACATGGATTGTCAACCCCGCATTGGCCGACAACCATGTGGCTGGTCATCTCCCCGACGCACTACGCATCATCTCTCGCTTCGGATATGAGGGCATAAGCATTCGTGACCGGGTCATTATACCAGCTATCTGCCCATTTCACATACACGACGAGACCTTACCAGCAGATGAGCGCTGTATAACCCTGAAGCCAGAGAACCTTGATCTTCATATTGTTCATGAACATCTCCTGAAGGTCGAGCAGGGCACAGGGGCAGTTTGCCCAGCCTTTCCCAACATGTGTACCAGGGGGGATTCAATGGATGCTGAAAAGCTGAAGCAGCATCTGAGTACTGTCCACGGTATTCGATCTCTGAAGGACTCAAAGCTCGAAAAGAGGATTACAGGAAAGAAGAAGAGGAAGCAAAATGACTTCGACGAGCAGGAGGATAGGAATGAGGTGAAGAACAGCAGTCAGCCTTTGCAGGAGATTTCGAGCAACATCCAGAAGGTGCCCGCCAAGCACGTTCGGCAGAAAGAGTAAGGTATCTTTCTTCAAAACCGTAGCTTCTACTAGCACATACTTTTAAAGCTTCTCTTTACAATTCAATGATCATCTCTTGCCTAAGTCTTTATTAAGATTTCCTTAAGATTTCCTTAAGATTTCCTTAAGATTTCCTTGAGATTTCCCTATGAGATTTCCTTAAGATTTCCTTAAGATTTCCTTAAGATTTCCTTGAGATTTCCCTATGAGATTTCCTTAAGATTTCCTTAAGATTTCCCTGTGAGATTTCCCTGAGATTTCTCCTATTGGCGGCCTATCTCTGGTGATTCTTTTTATATTCCTCCAAGTCAACTACAAAGACCACATGACATTCAGCCAGAAGATCAGGCGGATCGACTTCCTGGGAAATTTTGTCCTCGTCGCCTCCACTGTTGCGATCTTGTATGCGCTGGCAAATGCTGGCGCTAGCTATAGCTGGGCCTCGTGGCAGATTCTAGTCCCAGTCATCCTTGGATTCTTCGGCTTCTTCGTTTTTCTGTATACCCAAGGTGGCCGAATCGCTGCCGCTGAGCCGGTTATCCCGCTCCGTCTCTTCAAGCACCGTACATCGATCATCATCAGCATCAACACCTTCATAAATTCGGCGCTTACGTTCTGGGGCGTATTCTTTCTTGTGGGTGGACCTGCCTCAGTACCACCTAGTATTGACTGCTAACTTCTGATTCGCAAGCCTGTCTTTTTTCAAGCCGTGAAACTCTACGGGCCACAATATTCAGGTGTTGCTCTATTGCCCATGTCCCTGGTCGCCATTCCAGGCTCGGCAATTGCTGCGGTGTCCATCAGCCGGTGGGGACGGTACAAGCCAGTCCACGTTGCAGGATTTTCCGTATTCATGCTTGGCCTGGGCTTATTCACACTTCAAAACCCCGATACCACCGTTGCCCAATGGGCAAGCTACCAGTGCGTGTGTGCCCTAGGCGCTGGAGTGCTGCTGAATTCGCAGTTACCAGCATTTCAAAGCGCGGTGCCTGAAAGCGACCAGGCTGCCGCTTCCGCAGCATGGGGTTTCATAAGAAGCTTCGGCTGGGTCTGGGGTGTTGCCATCCCCGCGTCAATATTTAACAATCGCGTTAGCCAACTTCTTGGTGAGATCTCTGATCCCGCAGCCGCCCAGATGATGGCAAGTGGATCGGCATATGGCGCGGCATCCGCTGCGATGGTGGAGCAGTTTGCTCCTGAAGTACAGTCCGAGATACGTTCCGTATACAGCCAAGCACTTCAGCGGCTGTTTCAAATATCCATCGCGTTCGCGGGAGTGGGGTTCATGCTGTCCTTATTTGAAGACGAGATCGTGCTCCGAGAAACATTGGAAACTGAGTTTGGATTAAGGCATGAAAATGACCGATATCACCGGGCTCAGGGAGCTGCTGAGGAGAAATCAGGGCCCACGGACGGTAACAAATGATGATTTTGGAAAGACCGGTTAGCAATATGGCTAGTTATACAGTGAAAAAGCTTACAAGATTCGAGGGGTGACGTCCAATTCTAAGACCAAGTAGACAGCGTCATTGCTTTGTTCAGCATTTTCTTGGCTTGTGTAAAAATAAAGAGATCAGATATTCACACCCACCAAAACAAAGAGTATACCCAAGCACTAAGGGATAACCTCTCATTAAACAACCTCCTATAGGACAACCTCCTATAAGACAGCCTCCTATAGGATAGGCTTCTATGGGAAAACATCCTATAGGATAAACCTAGGAGACAAACTTATTAGATTATTACTCGTGGTTTAGTGTTAAACTACTATATAAAGGTGCTATGTATATCCTCGGACGTATACGGAGTAGAAGTGAAACCAGTTTAGTGCTAAAATAAGCACTTTGATCTCCGAGTTCCCAGGTAGTTATGGGTGTACTCTCCGTTTTGGCGAGTGCGAATATCTGATCTCAAAATAAAAACATCAGAACACCTTGAACCATGGATTGATGAAAATCGAATAAAAGTGCTCAGTAGACAATTATTCCAATTTATTATATCCGATTGAAATGCGTTCAAGAGTATCGGGTGAGAAGAGGTGAGAATCCTACGAACACACGCACGGCGCTGAATGACCTAAATCGGCATAGGCCTCTACCAAAGCGGGCCAGGTTTTCCAAGAGCACCTATGAATGGCAGGGACCACTGCATCAATGTTATCTGGAAAAGACACCACCATGGTCTTATATAATTTTGTCAAACCGAGTTTGACGGGCTTCACATCGCCGAGCATTGCTGGAAATCCTAAACAACGTTGAATAACAGCGACGACTGTTCCAAGGTTTCTCGAAATGTCGGCCGACTCAACATCCAGGCTTCCCAGTGTGCAATTTGCGATTATCGAAGACGAAAATGGAGCCCCTAAGCTGGCCAACATATCATTGCCTGGTCTGAAGCCCGGAACCATCATGGTCAAGACCGTCGCCGTTGCGCTCAATCCGAGTGACCACAAAATGGGCGCCGCCTTTCCATCTCCTGGTGCAGTGGTCGGAATGGACTTCTCAGGCACAGTCGCAGCGATCCACCGTGATACCAAGACCGATCTCAAAATTGGTGACCGCGTCTGCGGCATGGCTCAAGGCTCGAACCCCGGCGATCCGACCAACGGGGCATTCGCTCAATACGTACGCGCGCGCCCCGAAATGCTGGTCCGGGTTCCGAAAGGCATGCCTATGGAAGAGGCTGCGACTCTCGGGGTGGGACTAATGACAAATATCATGGCTCTTTGGGACCATGCAGCGCTTGGCCTATCCGCTACTCCTGAATCACCGGCAGAGAAGCGCTTCCCTGTCCTCGTATACGGTGGGAGCACGGCAACGGGCACCTTGGCTATCCAGCTGCTGAAACTATCCGGACTCGACCCTGTCGTGACGTGCAGCCCTCGGAACTTTGATCTCGTTCATGGACGGGGCGCCGTGGCCCAGGTGGACTATATAAGGGCGGACCTTGTCGAGGAGGTTAAAAGGCTCACAGGCAACAAGTTGAAATACGCATTAGACTGTGTCACCGGGCCCGAGTCTGTAGCACATTGCTATGCGGCTATCGGGCGGACTGGCGGCCGATATGTCTCACTAGAAATGGTTCCAGAGGAGCTCCGTACACGGCGTGCCGTGCGGGCAAAGGTTGTTCTGGCATATGAGGCATTGGGCGAAGACGTGCCGCTGTCCCAGGGCTACGAGAGTCGGGCAGACCCAGAAAAGTTTGCATTTGCAGCCAAATTCTTTCCCATGTTTCAAAAGCTTCTAGATGAGGGTAGCCTCAAGACTCACCCAATCGAGTCCGCAGGCGTTGGACTGTCGAGCGTCTTATCGGGCTTGCAATCACTGAAGTCCGGATCGGTTTCCGGAAGGAAGTTGGTTGTGACTCTATGATTGGTAACGACCAAAAATGCCAACACGTCTTTTCGTCTTGGCCAAATAGATAAATATCATGCAGAATTTGCGAACCTTGTTCTTACAACTTAAGTATTAATACATTGGTATGAGTGATCTTTAAGCGTTTATTAACTACGGGAAGTACACCCCCGGGATGTATGCGGACGAAGACTAAACCACTCATACGAGTGACGCCACCCTCTTTCTTTTAGCCTGTCACATAGCCCCTTGACCCTTTGCTGGAGTGAAGCAAATACGAAGCTCCGGCTTGACCCACATCGAATAGACCCGAAAATCGCGGTCGAAGTCCAGTGGCTTGGACAATTGTTCGACATCATATGACCAAAGCACTTTCGCAATCACCAAGCGGAACATATGTCTCGCAACCTCACGACCAGGACACTGCCGAGGGCCCATTATAAAAGGGTAATGGGCGTCGCGCTGGTCTGTGGAGAACTTTGGGTCGTAGCTTGGATGGCTTTCCGGCAGCCATCGCTCTAGTCTGAAGTCTTTTGAGTTGTGGAAGAAGCGAACACTGCGGCCGTACGCAAAAAGCGAGTTACGGCAAATGACCTAGGAAAAGGCGAAAATCAGCTCTGTGTGTTCGGGAGACCGAAGGGGGGGGGTGGCGTGTTGGGGATAAAATTGTGGCAAGAGCGTAAGTGAAACTCACGCCTTTCGAGATATACTCCTTGTTGACCATAGCCCCCGGACTAATACGAGGAAGGGAATGATGTGTTGCCGCAGCGCTGAGGCGCAAAGTTTCTTGCAAACAGGCGTTCAAAAAAGGCAAAGCCCTGAGCGCCTCGGCCTCAATATCTTCGTACTGCTGAAAGTTCTCTCGCACCTCCTGGCGCACCTGTTTGAGAGCAGTTGGGTTTCTGAGCAGGAAGTAGAAACCCATATATATAGCCACCGAGGTAGGATCATAACCACCCAGAATTAATTGCCCAGCCACTGTTAGCATGTGGCTGATTTGCTTATCATTGGTCGGAGAGGGCCTGTCAGCTGGGAGGAGCTGTTCGAAGTAATCAGAGTGTTTGAGATCGTAGCGCCTTTTGATCCGGTGAACCACTTGCACCTTGGCCTCGCTGATCATCCTCGGCAGCGAACGCATGACCTTCCACGGTGCAAACATAAGGGCAAGTGGATAGAGGAAGGGATACGTTTTGGCGGCGGCTAAAATGACCACCAAGAAATTGCCTGCTTCCATCGCTTCCAAGAATCCGTGGGATTTCACTAATGACTGGTCAGTATGGGGATGATGACAGCAAGTTACGTGGAAGAGCATACTATCCCTAACTTGATGCATTTCCCAACCCCATGCGAGGTCTGCAGCTGTATCCATGCACAGCCACTCAAGCCACTTGATTAAAAAGAAAACAGACTTCAGCATCCAATGTATGGGGGAGGAAACAAATGCAGGGTGAAGTACTGGGGTCTGGGGCGAGGATTAGACATACGCTGCTTATATCTACTACCCCATGTTGTCCGATCATTTTTACCATGAGGTCAATATGTTTGTTCATCGTCGGCAATTTCGATCTCAATGAGTTCCCACTGAAAGCTGGGGACATTGCCTTTGACACCCGGCGGTGTTTCTCGGGGTCCCTTTCCCATAACAAGCCATCATCCTCGTCACCAAGGCCATCGACCAAAGGAGTCTTTATGAAGGTATCCTTCAAGTCTCGTTTGTGGCCATGAATGTCTACGTGGAATTTTTTCAACCAATTAAGAGCAAGACCACACAACATTATTATCGCAGTGACAGCACTCGAGGCTGATTGACTTACCATGCAGGGCTTGTGGTTCTAAGAAAACCAAAGAATTGGGGGCGATTCTAACAATACTTCCTACAGAAAAAGTCATCAATGTCATGTAATACGCGGCTGAACTTGCACTTCCAACTCACCGTACTGTTCCAGTGCTGTTTCGATTGCCCAAGGCCATCTCCCAGCACACCTACTTCTGTCAGCTTGTACCATTGAAGCAGGAATCTGGGGCTCCTTCCAGATATGAGAAGCTCACAAATGATAAACCGACCAAATCTCCGAGAATTGAGCAAGTTTTGGTCCCGGATACTTTGATAAAGGATGAAAAAAGACATTATAAATGTATTGGATGGTTTTGTACGTTATGAACTGTATTCGTTAGTCTTGCGCTCTGTGAACCGAGAGGAACTTCAATGTTATCAATATCGGCTTACGATAGCACCTGCAAGTAGAAAACAGTGCTTGACCGTGGCATGATCCCACAGTGCTTGCAATGATTGGAATTCACGCATCTTCAGGGATGGGATAGCTTTCCTCATGGATCTCGTTGCATAGAGTCTTAGATTCTAGCCCGAATTTGAGGGCGATTTAATCGAATCAGAGTACGAAATGCGGAGAGTGGTGATTGCTCCATAATGGCGCAGTCAGCGACTGGTGCACACAGGATGTCATATACGTCTCCCTTTAGTCGTTCCGCGTTACGGACCTTCAAATTACCCAATCCAGTAAATTAGGCCCGCTATGACTTGTGATTATGACTAGATATTCCATGAACTCAGGGCACGTTACTGTTCGATTTATCGAATTTATCTTGAAACCATAAAATTGAAATCCATTGCAAAAGGCCGTTGTGCAGAATTTCAAAAGTATACCCAAACCACACAGTTGCGCAAAAGCTGTGAAAAACAGCAGGATATTCTACTTGCCTCAAAGCCTGAGCCAAGGTGGTCACGGAACATGGTTTGTTGCGGTTTCGAGAATTTTTGGCCCCTTGTTTGTTCAGGGGACTGTTGTCGCGTTGTTGAGCACTATCCTGCTGGAAAGGATTTTCAATCAAGGTATCCTATGATTCAATTTCCAAGACATGCTGTATAAACTATCATACTATTTCCGAATTTGATTGCCTTTGGACATTCTTGCTCCCTGCTGAAGGTCGGTTGGAGAAATCGATGTCGACCATCTCGACTTCAGACCAAGTGTACTGAGTCTCAGTTCCATCAACGAACTGCGGCCAATCTGCCACGGTGCCCGCGGTCACATTAGCATCGCCGCGGACATCGCGTTGGCGCCCGCTGCTCGTGCTCTGCTCAGATTCAGTCTTGTGACTGCCGACCGATCTATAGTAAAGACGTGACCTGCTGGCCCAAGATGAGACTGATGTCTTCAAGCGGGACCAGAGAGATCGCAGCGGAAGCAGTGTCTTGTACATTGGCCCGCAAGCGCAGAATATGCTCGTTGCCATTTGCATAATATCCCAAAATGCATTGGCATCGTTTTCCTCTGACAGCGACACCCTAGTCAGCGGGAGACATACAAGCTCGTGGAAAAGAAAATCACTCACGACCATGGGTGTTGTCAAGTCCGTATACCAAGCCGATCTTGACAAAGCCTATGACGCCAGACAGGCCTCCGACGAGGAACACAAGTGTGAGTTTGGTCCTCAGATGCTTTGTGACCTTGAGCTTCCGGATAACAACAAAAGTGAGTGCTACCAGTGCAAAATCGATGGCTGAATTGGTCACTTCTTCCGGAACAAGAAATGCATTTCCACTAATGCAAGAACCTGGTTGTGTTCCTGCTACATCCCACCATTTGGAGACTGGCGTGCAGAGAAATAACAGGAAGAACAAGAAGGTGATGAACCAGCACACGTGGATGGTTGCGAGAATGTACACCCAGCGTACAAAGGTGCGGTCGGCCCAGAATATCCGATAGTAGAGGACGAAGAGGCTAGCCTTTACAAACAGTTGATTAACGTAATAGAAGGGGGAAGCTATGTAGGATAACTGGCAGTATATTGTGAGCCGTTGTTACACGTCGTATTGTTGAGAGAAAGAGGCTTCACCTTTGCGATTAGGATATCCAGGTCTTCTTCGTCTAAGTCGCCTGCTGCAGCTACGCCTATGGTTCAAGACTGTGTCAATGTCGTGGTTCCTGAATCCGTTATACGGTTTCGGTACAGTGAGACTCCGGGAACCTACCAACGAACGGCGTACACGCGTAGACAAGGAAGCCGAGCAGCCCAAGAACAGCGAACAGATCGTCCCAGCCGAGAGCTCGACGTGAACGTCTCGTAGCTACTAGCCGTAGTACTGTTGCTATAATACACAGCGGCACTGTAACGATGGACAGAATCACAATTCGGCCCTCGTCTGGGTCACCCAGAGCGTCTTCAAATGTGAGCCCCATGATGACATGAGCGGAATAGCGGCCACGACAATTCGAGCGGCCTCTTGCACGATTGAAAAAATTGAGTATTAATCTCAAGGAAGACAGTTGGTAGAGATAGCCATGCGAGAGTAATCAACAAAGTATGCTGATGGACAAGCACGGCTGGCGTACGAGCAACGGCCATTTACTCACACGAGCAAAGACCGCGTGCAAGTGTTCATTGCGGGAAGTGGGAGTCGAGACGAAGGGAGACCCCAGGAGGTGTTGTCCATGGCTGGGCCATCTCGCCGGAGTACCAGCTACTGCAAGCTACACTCAATCCTCTTGGGCTACAGGTTGCCTTCGGGCTCGGAATTCCGCAGCTGCAGTTCCAAAAGCGGTATATCGAAGCCGGTGAGCGAGCCAGGGTCTTCTGCAAGGTACCTAGGTACTTCCCCACTATCAGAGTGGCACAGCAACCAACAACTTTCCACTGTCTCGGAAAAACGAGAGTTGGCCCCCCCCCTGCAAAATGCCCCCTGTTCAAAAGTTAAACACTCCCTTTTAAAAGTAATTTCCTTTTAATAACTCTTTTAATACTTAACTTAAAAATATATAAAAAATATATTTATAACCCTTATAAAAGTCTTTATAAGATTAAATTTTTAAAATAATTTTTATTTAACGTTTATATATTACTAGGGTTATAGGCTAAACTACTTAATAAGTCCGTATACTTACTTATCTTATCAGCCTAGTAACCTCTATACTTTATATAAAAAAGATTTAATAATAAATATTTAAAAAATATCACTATATAGAAGTTTTAATAAGGATTATATATATATTTTTTATATATTTTTAAGTTAAGTATTAATAGAGTTATTAAAAGAAGACTACTTTTTAATAAACCTTTAAAATTTTTGACAGGGGTAATAAAACAGGGGGGGGGCCAACTCTCGTTTTTCCGAGACAGCAGGTAGAGCTGATGTAATCTAATTGGGCGAAACAGGGGCAGATAGCGTGGAGCTGGAGCCCACCAGACTCCGTCCGACCAGCCGCCGCAACTCCACCACACAAGCACCGGCCAAAGCCTGAAATGATGGCACGCAAATTACTGTAATCAATGACCCCAAGACCTGAATGGCCTTCAGGATCAGATTGAACATTCCGGGCAACTCACACGGGGAACAAGGAGGAGCCACAGTTATGGCTGTTGTCCAGCTCGTCCGCTCCCTGATCGGTCAACTTCTTGCCCCTGCTGCTGCCTTGGTGAGTTTTGGCGCCGAATGACCCCCGATCGGTGAAAGGCTGGATATTGCGGTGACGGCTGACGGAAGCAGATGGTGGCATACTGGGTCGGGCGAAGTATATACAATGTCAATCTCCACCCGCTCTCAAAGTACCCCGGTCCAAGGCTTGCCGCTATTTCTGACCTTTGGTGGGCTTATGCATGGTGTGTCATGCTCATTCTCAACAAAATCCTCGGCTGGGACATCGCTTATTAGTCTATAGCACGAGTGGGAGATACCCATGGTTGATTGAGGATACCCTACGAAAATACGGTGATTATTAAGCTATTTTCACTGAAGTGAATAGACCATGACCTTCGCACTAAATGCTAATTGCTTCCCTAGGCGATGTTGTGAGAATTGCCCCAAATGAACTTGTATTCATAAACCCTCAAGCAGCACAAGGTCAGCCTTTAATTTCTGCAGTTGGAACTTGATGGTGGCCTCAGAAACTATGTTGAACACGGGCTTGATCACGCGGTGAATGTACCAGACCAGGTCGGACCGAACTGATCAAGCACACAGACATTTACTTGGCACAAGAGAAGAGTCTGGAGACATTTGTCCAAGTCGGATATGATGCTCTTGATACTGGTGATGGAGGTATCTCTGGAGAGGCCAATCCTGTGAGGCATCGTGAAGTCGCCAAGAAACTTGCCCCTGCGTTCAGCGCCCGGAATTACAAGGCCAAAGAAGGTACTATTCATAAACACCTCGACTTCTTTGTCGAAAAGGTGAAAGAACTTGGAGCGATCGGCCAGCCCATCGAGTTGCGGCGTTGGTCTGATTGGCTCGCTCTGGACATGTCGGCAGATTTGACATATGGTCGAGATATGGGCCAGGTGCGGGATAGTAAGCCAGCCCAACGAATCTGTAATGTGTCCCAGATGCTGATGATTGAGTGATCTGATTCAGTGAAGGATTCATTGTTCATGGCCTCGGCCCTCAAACTCAATCTCTTCGTCACAATGAGCCAGGTGGTGAGGAAATTCCGCTCAGGCCTCTTCACCCTGTTGCCGTATCTCACAATTCCTCCGACGGTCTGGCCCGCGATGCCATTCTTGATCAAGATGAACAGCGAGATTGTGCAGGATCGTATCGGCCGGCGAGGGGAGCTGGACCACCTGGACTACTTTGAGCAGCTGATCCCGTCTGACACCGGGACACCGGTCCCTGACGACAAGAAGCACATCTTTCATCTGGAAAATGTGGCTGGCAACCTTCTTCTCGCCAGCTGGCAGCCCCTGGCGGACCAGTTCTACTCGTTGATCTTTTTCCTGCTCCGTGATCAAGATTCAAAGGCTTATGAAGCCTTGGTGGAGGAAGTGAGGTCGGGTTTTGCAGAGTACGAATCCATCGATACGGAAGCATTGAGTACGGCCAAGTTCAGATTTCTGCAAGCCTGTGTATCCGAAAGCCTTCGGCTCCACCAGGCGACTACGGATGGACTTCCACGCATAAGTCCAGGAGCTGTTGTTGACGGACAGTATATTCCAAAAGGCGTACGTGCATAGTCATCCATCAGACTCACCTTAGCTGGCGCATATTAATGTTTGTGCGCTCATCAGGTTACCTGCCAGATCAGTTACTTCGCAGCAGTGAGGAACGATCGCTTCTTTACCGAACCAAGAGAGTTTCGGCCGGAAAGGTGGCTATCCAACGACCCCAAGCACCCACAGTTCGACAGCAGATTCAAGGATGACAATCTGAAAGTGTCGAGGCCGTTCAGTCAGGGGCTCAGGGGATGCCCTGGCGGCGTTATCGCCCAAAACGTGATCAGGCTGTTCATCGCGAAGGTTCTGTGGCAGTTTGATCTCGAGGCAGCTCCAGGGATCAAGGACCTGTCTTTCGACAAGGACTTCAGGTTTCTTACCTTTTGGGAGAGGCCACAGTTTTGGCTTCGCTTCAAGCCTGTCCCGAGGCGATAAGAGATGACTACATAGAGCGCTCGTCTTATCTCGACCCTTGAAACAATTCTGATAGGTCACAACGATCAGTTCGAAGTAAGAGGATCGCAGTGGCCTAGGCTTCGAAATGATTCAGGAGACCATAGATGTGCTTGGATGGGATCTTGCGGAAGAAAGAGCGTGAAAAGGATACCTAAGTACCCACCTCACATTCCTCTGCATTTGTTGTGCCATCGAGCAGCTTCGGCTTTGCCGCGATTGTGAAACTCGACGAGGCTGAAGGACTGCTTACACAGTGGTAATACTATTTGGTCATTGGACGATGTCCAGTTCAGGTTTATCAATATTTCGACTGGTGCCTAGAAAAACACATACTAGAAGGATTGTAGCACTAAGGCCAAAGCGGGAAAGCAAATTCAAGTTTCTGTGGTACTGCACAAGTGGATCCCAGGTTCTTCCTTCTTCGAAACCAACCAACGCGTCCAGCCTTGTAAAATTTCGTCGTGACGATTTGTGCAAATAATTTTTCACCTTTATCCATGTAATTCCGTTGCCATGGCCGCACCACAGGCGATCCCCTCTTTCAAAGAGCGTATCTCTTCCGGGCAGCTCGTCAAGCCCTCGCAGGACATGCGGCGGATCCGCTGGAAGCCATTCGGGCCACTCGCAGACTCCGTCTACGTCGCCGAGGATCCCAGCGACGAATCCTCGCCTCAGAAAAGCTACCAGACGGGCCCGGCCAGCTTCCACCCGATCTCCGCCTCGCCCCTGACAGAGCCGCCCGTCTCGTCCATCACCGTGGCCCAGTCCGACCTCGAGGGCTGGGAGGAGGAGTGGGTCGAGGAGCACGTCCCCCACGCAGACGACGAGCAGGCCGTCTGGGTCGATCTCACCCCGGGTATTAGTACTGGGGCGGGAGAGGAGGATGCAGATGCAGGTGGTGATGATGGCGAGGGCCGGAGGCTCATGCGCTGCTGCGGCACGAGCAGGCCCGTCGTGCCGCCTGCGCTCACGGTCACGCCAACGGCATCGCAGCCGTTCGTCACGGTCCACGACTATATCACGGCGGTGCACTACTGGCTGCACACCATCAGGGGGAGCATCCTCGAGGCCAAGGGGGTTCACGAGGGCCAGCCCCTGCCGGAGAACACACAGTTCCACGAGATAATTATCCCGGACCTGACCTTGGTCATGCTGAAACAGCGCGAGCCGGATGCGTCGCCGTCTTCTTGGAGTGTCGACCCGTTGACGCGTGTCTTTCAACAGATCGCTGCTGGACAGACGCCGACGCCCATGTCGCTTGAGGGCTTCTCGGAGGAGTACCTTAGGGGGCTCCGCGAGGACAGTCTCGCCATCCAACGGGCGAGAATGGCTTGGAGTGGTAAGGGGCAGTGATATACAGCTGCTACTATGTGTGAGGTTCGTGGCCACTGGGAACGGTGTGAGTAGGATGGAGTGATTGTACTCGTAGTGCGGGCCATTTCAAAGGAAATTTAGATAGCTCATTCCATATACAAATTCATTCTAGGCTAAATAGTATCTACCTGCTCCTCTAATCTCAAACAGAGAGAACCCGGAATTCGGCATTCAATAAGATGATCACTGAGTTGACCTTATTCTCACAATGCGCTTAGACTTTGAGCGCAGATAGTAGCCCATCACCCGGGGCTAGGTAATATAAATCTGGATCGATCATCGATTCTAGTAGGTCTGGTACACTACATTAAATGGCTGTCTTTAGGCAGCATCTGAGCGTTTACCACTGTATGAAGGCGCCACATGCGTTTTATATGTATAGGGATTAGAAATGAAACTAAAACCACCAAGGAGCATCTTGTCCACACTCAGCTCATCCTCCTCACCTACGGTCCCGTCAGTGTGGTCTCGCAGTAGATCTGCCGTGAGACTGTCCTCATCGTTGATTGTACTTGGTTATTCGAGGTATGAGTACCCGCTGAACGGCCACTGGATTAGACGATCCACTGCTGGGCGGGTCACGACGCCTGGCAAGTGCAGGTGGAGCAGATACAGCCAATCACGCAGAGGCAGCAGAACATGCAGCATCACGAAGCATTGCTTGACGTATATCAACATTGCCTGCCATGAGCACATGTATGAGCCTGGCTTCGGTTACAAGGTGTGTTGATTGAAGGGCTTTCTTGAGTAGCTTTTGCAGGACGCCAGATGCAGAAGGACCTAGGCCAGACATGTCAATGAGGACATCAGTGTAGCCAACGTCGCATATGCATTGGCCGTCTGTCAATCTGCATTGAGACCGTTTACGACAAGAGGTCGGTTGTATTTTATCGTCTGCATATCAATCCGGTTCATGACAGATCTGACCCGGGACCAGAGATGAGATGAAATGCAGCCGTTGATCCAACCATGATGCAATAGCTCCCAGGAATCTGGTTGCCTGGGTATGTAGTAATCCACATGATCCACTCATCAGCACATCATCATCATCAGAGCCACTGGCAGATGGAGCTGGGACGTGCGTCTCCCCTTTGGCATTGGGACCTGCAGCCCTGGGCCCGCCCCTACCCCGCATTTACCCCGGATTCTGGGCCAGGCTGGGTATAGCGCCCAGCCAAAGAGGGACCAAGAGGGTCGCGGCGGTGTGGGTCGCAGTCCCGGCTGCACTCCCAAATCTCCCATCTCCCAATGCCTGCTACGGCCGTGCTCGGAGCTGCCGCCAGAAGGGTGCGTCACTCACATGGAAAATCCTGCTGCAGCCTTTTTTCCTCGCTGATGACTCTCCTTTCTTTCGTCCTCTTTCCTTTCTCTCACCAATCCAATCCAATACACCCTTTTCCTACCCTGTGCCTGGACTGGTTTTCCTTTTCTCTTTCCTTTTTCCTTATTCTAACCAATTCTACTGGTTTGGTTTTGGGAGGGGTTTGATACTTCATTGGCCTGATCAGCGTGGTGTACATGCAGATAGATATCTTTCAAGCATAATTTTCCTACACGTCTAGTTGCTTTTTCCTGTCGTCGCATTGGGCCTGTCGGGTGGTGATCACTGATCGCATTCCCGCACTCAAATGGCGCCACCAACGCAACCTCTCAACCTTGATGTCGAGGCAATCTCGGGAATTGCAGGGTATGCACGAGTCCCCCCCATCCCACCCTGCCAACTCTGTCGCTGACCACCGAGTAATTCAGCTCCATCTCCATCGCATGCTGGGTGGTCGTCTTCAGCCCCCAGATCATCGAGAACTTCCGCCGCAAGGCAGCAGACGGCCTGTCCCTCCAGTTCGTCATCGTCTGGCTCGCCGGCGATGTCTTCAACATCCTCGGCGCCGTCCTGCAGGGCGTGCTGCCCACCATGATCATCCTGGCCATCTACTACACCATCGCCGACATCGTCCTGCTGGGCCAGTGCTTCTACTACCGGGGCTTCACCTGGAAGGACGAGGTCGTCCCGCCACCGCCCAAGAAGAGGAGGAACAACAACAACAACGGCAATAGTAATGGGAATGGCGCCAGCCAGCACCACCACCAAAACAACGGCAACGGCAACGGCAACGGCAGCCCCGCCCGCGCCGAGCAGCCCAGCGAGCGCACCACCCTCCTGGGCCACGCCCAAGACCAGCGCGAGCGCCGCGGCTCCGACTGGTCCGAACGCCTCATCCACGTGAACCCGATCCTGCCCCTGAACGAGCCGACCGCGACGCCTCCCCCGCCCGCCTCGGCCCTGCAGACCCTAGCCTGGAACACGGTGGCCGTCATCATGGTGATCGGCGCGGGCGTGGCCGGGTGGGCGCTGAGCCGGGGCTACAACAACAACGGGGATGACGGACAGCAGCCCGGGGAGGGGGACAGCCATGACACCGACGAGATCCGCTTCGACCTGTGGGGCCAGATCTTTGGCTACCTGTGCGCGGTGCTGTACCTGGGCTCGCGGCTGCCGCAGCTGCTCCTCAACTGGCGGCGCAAGTCGACCGAGGGCCTGAGCATGCTCTTCTTCCTGTTCGCGTGCCTGGGCAACCTGACCTACGCCCTGTCCATCTTCGCCTACGACCCCAGGTGCTACGGCGACGAGGCGGGCTGCGGGCCCGGCGAGGCCGGCAAGGTCTACGGCCGGTACATACTGGTCAACCTGTCGTGGCTGGCCGGCAGCGTCGGCACGCTGCTGCTCGACATGGGCGTGTTTGTGCAGTTCTTCCTGTACAACAAGGCCCGGGATGGGGACGAGGAGGGGGACGGGAGCGCGGTTGAGGATTTTGAAGACGACGACGACGACCGGGACGGGGACGGGAGGAGCATCGACGGGGACAGGTGGGACCAGAGGCCGATCCTGGAGAGGAACCAGTCCGAGTGGTCTGCCTAGGACGCCCCTTGCCCATCCTGCTCCGCATCCCTTTTCACCTGGCTTTTCGGTGGCGTGAGGACCATTTTTGGATTTGGTTTACTCTGGTCGGCCTGCGGACTTGCTGGCTTTTGGAAACAACAGGAGTGGATAGAATAAGGTGGGGAGGGCGGACTTGGAAAAATATACGGAGTTCCGGCGTTCACATTTGCTTGATCACTAAAAAAGGATATTGGAGGGGGGGGGGCGAGAAAGGTTACGGAGAAAACACACCACCAGCATCCACCGTCATCGTCATCAGCATCAGGCTCGAGCACGGGGGGGGGGGGATAGATACAGTGCTAAAGGGGGTGGGGGGGACGGAAAACCAAGCGGGGGAGCTCTCTCACATCCCATCCATCGATCCACCAAGCTCGAGGAAGCATCCGGATCCCACGACCCGGGATGTACAATCCAAGTAACTGATCTACAGAAAGAAAGAAAGAAAACACCTCAAACACCCTTTCACGCCGACAGCTCTTCCTTGCTCCCCCCCGCCCTACCTACCTAGCTACCCACCCGCCCTGGGAAACGAAGGACAGCGGCGCCCTCCGCCGAAGCCCACCACCAAAGCCGCCGGCCCTCTCCCTCGCGGATTGTTGAGCCCTACCCCAGGGTGGGCAGCGGGGTTGATTGTTGTTGGGTTATCAGGGCCCCCCAGCCGCAAGTGGCCGCCGGGCTGGGCTGGGTGGGCTGGCTGCGCCCATCCATCCATCCCCGGACAGGTTGGGACAAGAGAGTCTCAGGCGAGACCCCCGTCCACCCGTCCGAACGTGGGTGCGTCTGCTGTCATACGTACGTACACGCGCACACACACAGGTCAGGTCAGGCAGGCAAGGAAGGGTGTGAGAAAAAAGAGACGTGGGATGGGGACCCAGGTTCGGGGGAGGGTAGTCTAGCCCGGCGGGATGATGATTCTGCCCCGGCTGGGCTCCAGTCCAGAAGTGGTTACAGCACAGGGAATCTTGGTAGGTAGACGCCCCCCATGCATCATCTCTCGCAGTCATCCCGTGTCTGGGATCCAAAGATGTGAGTCTCAGATCTGCTTCCGAGCCGGATCGGGGCCTTGCTCCTCGATCCCCCAGATCAGGTTACAAATACATGTTCCAAAGATAATCTGCCCAGCATTTCTCGTGGCCACTCCGTGACAAATTAGCTCCGGGGACGGACGGACGGACGGACGGACAGGCAGACAGGCAGATAAACAAACAACAGACGGAGATTGGGGGACAGACTGTGTTTTCGCTGTTGTTGTTGTTGTTATGCCAGTCCAGATTGCTCTTCTTATCTGCTTGTCTTCTATGTCTCAAGCTACTGCAAGCACCACCTCGTCCTAGGCTCGTAGGATAGGAGTAACCAAACAAGAAACTGGGAGAAAAAACACCGGTCTATGAGCGACCGATGCAAGCCGCATGCGTTCCGAACCATCAGTACAGAGAAGGAATCGTCGCTCCGGGTATCGATCACTACCAACCCTCATCAAAACCACCTTACCTCTGCCCGCCCCTGAAAGAAGTGTGTCGAATCTCTGCCCCCAGCTGGTAGAAGTCTCGAAACGGCCAAAAACAAAATAAGCACACACACACACAAGTTCCCAGCCACGTGTCATAGGCCCGCCTCCTCCCCAGAAACATTCCGCAGTCGTATGTATGTCAATTACACTGAGACAATCAACACGCCCAAAGGGGCGGGTTAGGTACGCGGGCCAGCCAGGTCAACATTCACGTCACCCGTCAGCACCACCCCACCCGCCGCCCCAGGAAGCAGAAGCCGGATCCTATCGCCGTCACGCCGGTGAAGACGATCAGGCTGCCGTAGCCGCTGCCGTACGCCAGCAGCGCCTCGCCCTTCCACGGCATCGAGTAGTACATGACCTGGCTGAGCGGGCCCGAGACCACGTTGCCGAAGCCACGGCCCGCGGCGAGCAGCACAAACACCATGATGGGGTCGACGTGCTCCGAGTATGAGCCGGTGTACTCGGACAGGGGCGACTCGGCAGGTCCGTGGCCGGCGCCGGCACCGCTCCCGGCGCCGGGCCCGAGCGCGATCTCGCTGCCGCCATCGAGCGAGCTCGGGGTGACGCTGTCCGACATGTCCTTGCCCGCCACCTCGCGCATGACGCCGGTCCAGGTGGTGGAGTAGGAGCCCGCCGACAGGCCGTAGCTGACACAGAAGACGTATACCATGGGCATGTTGAAGGCGCACCCCCACAGGAGAAACGTGCCGAGGGTGGCGCCGACGGTGGACACCATGATACAGGTGGTAACAT
Organism: Diaporthe batatas; assembly: GCF_019321695.1. NCBI lineage: Eukaryota > Fungi > Ascomycota > Sordariomycetes > Diaporthales > Diaporthaceae > Diaporthe > Diaporthe batatas. Next base: position 336,733 of record NW_025408557.1, on the reverse strand, counting down.
GGAAGCGGTCAATGAGCCAGCCAATGACGATGCAGCCAACGACGGAGGAGATATTGAAGAGGAGGATGCACAGGGCTGTGGCGAAGTGGTCGGCGCCGAGCACGCTGGCGGCGTAGATGGGGATGTAGATGCCGGGGATGTAGAAGCCAATGGCCTCGACCGTATTGGACAGCTGGTACATGACGAACCGGCGCGAGAGGCAGAAGCGGAAGTTGAAGGCCTTGAGGCGCCGTACCGGCAGCGGGGGCACTCGCGGCTTGATGTACCACGCCAGCGGGGCCGTAATCGCGAACAGCACCACCGCCCAGATGATTATGGTCGTCTTGTAGCCGTACACCTCGAGCAGCTTCTCGAGGATCAGCGGCAGCACCACGCCGGCCAGCCCGGTCCCGGACCACATGATACCGTAGGCGAGGCCTTTCCTCTTGACAAACCACTCGTCGATGTACATGATGCAGGGCATGTACGCGATGGCCCCGCCAATGCCGTAGAAGACACCCTGGGTGATGATGAGCTCCGTGACGTTCCTGGCGTAGGCGCTCACAAAGAGCGCCGCGCACACGACGAAGAGCCCGACCAGCGGAGAGTACCTCGCCCACAGTGGGAACATGCGGTTGAGAATGAGTGCGGGCAAGCCACAGAGATACATCAGTCCAGAACAACATGTCCCTTCAATCTCGATGTCAGTTTCTGGGTCTGGGAGATTTGATGTGGATCCATGCCACATACCTATGTTAGCTATTGCTGATGAGCCAGCAAAGGGGGGCGTCCTGGCGTAGTAGCCTGAGAAGATACCGAAGCAGAACGGATAGCCTGCGTGTCAACAAGAAACAAGATTCAGTCAGCCAAGCTCTCTTGTGAAAGGCCCCTCGGGTACGAAGGGATCTCGACAGAGACATCCTGTCTGATCTTCTCTGAGATAAGGGCAAGAGGGAGCGGGTGGGGGGCATCCAAAAGGGGCATGGGAGTGCGCTCACCCCATATCAGTGCCTCCAGTATGAAGCATGCCAGGAGGAAAAGATAAGCATGCTTTCCCTGGTCAACAGGGGGAAGGCACTCGAGCTCGAGGCGGTGGTGAAGCTGAACCAGGCTGAACTCGTCGGCGTCGCCCTCTCGTGTCGAGGCGGCGTCCTCGAGCTCGGATACCCTGGGGCTGGTGGAGACCAGGGAGAGCGCGGGCCTGGGCCTGGGCGGTAAATCAACTTTTTCCGAGTTCAGCTTCATGGTGTCTTTCGGGGGAGCATGGAGGAAGAAGGCAGGAAGGGTGGGTAGGGTGTTGCGTGCTTGGTACACAAACAGACAAGTGGCGAGGTGATATATAGATAGATACACACAGGTCTATGGCTCCTGTCTCGTTGACGAGGGAGGGAGCGTGGTCTGGGAAAGACACGCAGGTGGCGACGATGATCGGAGGAATGGCGTCAAGACGTTGAAAAGAGGAAACACCAGGGGGGGTAGCCACCGATAGCCACGATCGTAGATTCAACGGTAGACGGACCAACACAACACAACAGCAGCAGCAGCGGCAGGAGCAGAAGCAGAGCCAGACACCATCAGTCACACACTGCCCGGGACGGACTGGTGCGGACGGGAAGTCGAGGCAAGTCATCACGTCCCTCGGCCAGGTGTCGACATGATGACGCCCGGCTGGTCACAGACACAGCGATGGCTAGACAGCCTAGACCAGTTATCAGGTGCGCTGTACGCCGTGCGCTGTACGGGAGCACCCGCGGTGCGCAGAGGAAGAGAGACGTCGACGATCCGGATGTCGACTCCATTCCATTCCTGGGCTCCAAATTCCCAGCCATTGGACACATGGCTGCCCTCCCCCGTGAGGTCAGCGACGCCCCTGTATCCCCTGAGATCAGCGACGTCGCGGCCGTCGAGTGCCGTGACTGCGTGTACTGTGTGTGCGATATCCTCGCTCGCACGATGACAGCAGGCTTGCTCGTTCAGGCCCGGCCGCCCTCCCCAAGCAGGCCAGACAGGCCAGGCAGGTGGATGGGATGGGTCATGAACCGTGATCGGAGAAGGGAGGGAGGCAACTGTGGAGGCTGCAGAAAGAAGAAAAAAAAGCTCCATAGTTGTGCCCTCTCGCCAACGGGTCGTTATCATCGAGCACAGATCTCTGGTGGTAAAACATGACAGGCGCATCTCCTTGGGCGCCGTCACCGAGGCGTCGCACTGGCGAAGCACCCGGGCCACAAGCATGTTTCCCAACGGCAAACGTCAACCGGAAGGATGGTATCGTGTGGGCTCGTGCTGGTTGCCGGCACACATGCAAGCGAATAGTGGACAAGAGGACAGACAGAGAGACGAGGACGAGGACGAGGACGAGCGGCACGTCACTCAGTGGGCCGGCAGAAGGAGCTTGCGAGGCGCATTCCAGCGCGAGGCTGTCGTTGTTTTGTGGCCGATCATTTCCCGACAGGTGGTCGAGTCGACGTTGGTTTTGGGCGATGACAAGGTTGGAGAAGGTGAGACCTCGTGGACCCTGGGGAAGGAATAAATCCGATTAGACCCGTGCGGCGTGAGCTGGTGACAGGCTGGACAGGCCAAGCAAGGCGTGACAGCCGTGACAGGATGGCAGGATGGGTGGTACAGAGCAGTTCGAGATGCCTGCCAGTCGGGCCAGGCCATCAGGCCCACAGGGCCCACAGCTCCAGGGATCATCCCCAGGAAAAGCCCTCACCCTTGTCTGGGAAGGTGGAGCTGTGAGGAGCAAAAAGGTGTGGAGGAGGCTGGAGCAAGGTTGGAGCTTCCCGTGGGGGCTCGCAAGGGGTGTCTCAGAGATGCCGAGGCAGTCCACATCTAACCGCGGGGACGATGGCTTCACCCACATGAGGTCTGCTCTGTCAGTCTGTCTGTCTGTCAGACTGTTTTGCTTCAGCAAAGAAGATCCTTTCCCATCCCTGGCCCAAAACACTGTGTCTCACCTTTTTTGATCCCACGATCTGCCTTGGGTAGAGTCTAGTCTAGGTAAGTAGGTAACACAACTATCTATCACCTTCACGGTAACTCGGCCTATTCTGACTAACACCGTTTTGAGAATATTGTTGTACCAGTGCCAGTGCCAGTACCAACACGCTGGGCCACCACCGATAGATTGTCTGTGCCCGTACCATCGCCGTCGTCAACATGGCCGAATCCGTGATATCCGTCGAGTACAAGGGCCGCATCGCCACCATCACGATCAGCAACGAGAAGAAGCTCAACGCCCTCACCCAGCAGCACTACTACGAGATATCAAGGGCCCTGCGCGAGATCGCAACCCACGATGAGGTGTACATCACCGTCCTGCTCGCTAAGGGCCGCTACTTCTCTGCGTATGCTTGTCTCACCTGCTCCTCTCTCTCTCATTCCGCCATCAACCATCCGGGAGACCATCACGCCCCCTTTCGTCGGCCCGGCTCACCCTCGCCCTCTTCTCACTCTCACTCTCACACGCACACACACTCTCTTGTTGTTCTTGGGTCTCATTCTTCCAGCCCACCTGACCCCGAGGCGTTTTCCTCAATTTCCCCCTGACCCCAAAAAAAAAGAGAGCACAAGGGGGAGGGGGGAAAAACAATCGTGAACAAACAAGCTGACATCACCGGGGGGCCCCCTCGGTCCCTCACAGCGGCGCCGACGTCTCGATATCCCGAGCGGTGCCCGACACCGAGTCCGACCCGCGCCAGTTCTGGATGCGCACCTTCCTGGCCTCCAACGTGAACATCACGCACTCCTTCTACACGCACCCAAAAATCCTCGTCGTGGGGCTCAACGGGCCCGTCGTGGGCCTCACGGCCGCCATAGTCGCCCACGCCGACTTCATCTACTGCGCCCCGCACACCTTCCTGCTGACCCCCTTCAGCTCCCTCGGCCTCGTCGCCGAGGGCGGCTCCTCGCGCGCCCTCGCGCAGCGCCTCGGCCCCGCCCGCGCCAACGAGGCCCTCATCATGAGCAAGCGCATCACCGCCGAGGAGCTCGAGCGCGCCGGGTTCGTCAACGCCATCTTCCAGACCGCGCCCGGCGAGGATGCTAAGTTCCGAGAGCTCGTCCTGAAGGAGGTCGAGGAGCGCCTCGGGCCCCACCTCAACGGGGACAGCCTGCTCGGCATCAAGAGGCTGCTCCGCAGGCCCGACAGGGACGTCCATGACGTCCAGAACGTGACGGAGGCGCTCGACGGCCTCGAGAGGTTCGTCGCCGGGATACCACAGGTCAGTACCTCTGCACCCCCCACCTCACGGACAAGACGCGGGCTGCTGACAGCTTTTACCCTCCGCCCAGGAAGAGTTTAGGAAGATCGCCTCCGGCGAGAAGAGACACAAGCTGTAGTATAGCCTGTTTCGCGCTGTGTGTGTGCAATGAGTGAACATTGATTAGACTGGCCAAAAAACACGGCTTTGAATAAAAACACATCTGGGTATATACAATTAGCTGAGCGGGCCGAACAACAAGCTCGTCCTCTTCCAGTACTCCTGAGATGCCTTGCCCAGCCGTTGCTGTGCAGATGTGCCCTCGAGGCCCGTCTTCTTCCAGACGGCTTCCTCCAGCTTCTTGAACTCGTCTGGGGTCTCTGCCGTGCTTACAGACAACCTCAACACGGCAATGTCAAAGAGCCACTGTACCAGCACGTCCCGCCGTAGCTTCTCGGCAGCTGCTGAGTCTGCGGCCGCTTCCGCCTCGTTTTCTGTGGCTGTCTCTTCCGTCGCTTCTGTCTTGGCCTCGGGCTTTTCATCCGTCGCTGTGTCGTGAACTGCTTCCTCTCCATCTTGCTTCCCAGTTTGACTTTCCGCGGCAGACCCTGCAGGCTTTGTTGCGTCCTCAGCCCTGTCCTCTGGCTCCTCAGGTCCGTCTGCCTTGACTTCATCCTCAGCCCTGCCGTCGCCAACCCCAGCTGTAGGCTTCTCACCCCCAGGCTTAGCTTCGCCCCCAGCAAGATGCGCGTCCAAGGCCGCCGACCACTTCTCAGAGAGCTCCCTGCTCACATGCCTCCTCAGCGCCGCGACGGCCGCGGGGCTCCACAGGTCCGTGCCGGCATCGCCCATGGCCACCGTCAGGTCGCGCAGCAGCCTGAAGACGCCGGGCGACGGCGAGGTCGGCAGCTCCGGGTCGCCCTCCCACAGGCTCCGGCCGACGACCTTCCTCTCCGCCAGCGCGCCGCCCGCGAAGTTCTCGACCGGCGCCGCGGCGACGGCGGCGGCGGCAGCCTCCTGGAGGGACGGGACCATGCCCAGGCCGAAGCCCCTGACGGACTCGAGCTTCGGCAGCCGGGCCCGGACGTCCCTGAGGATCCGCAGGAGGTACATGGCGACCCTGCCGGCGTTCTCGCCCTCCCTGTTGGCGCCCCACAGCCCCGCCAGGTGCCCGTCGAGGTCCCGGAACGCCTTCTCCAGGGCGCCGTGCAGCCTCTCCTGCAGCCTGGCCGGGTCGTCCCTGCTCAGCGCCTGCTGCCGCTGGTCGATGGTCTCCTCGTCCTCGACCTCGTCGACGTCGTTGTCCCACCTCTGCCTCTTGAGCTGCTCGACCACCGCCTCGACGTCGTCGATGACCTGCGCCCACGACTTGTAGCCCGTCACGGCCCTGGCGACGGCGTCGCTGCGCCCGTACAGCCGGTTGACGACGTCGAGGGCAAAGGGCCCCGCGCCGTGGTGCAGCTCCATGTCGAGCGAGCCCGTTTCCCACAGGCTGGGCTGGGCGTCCGTGACGCCGGAGCGCCACACGTCCAGCGTCGCGGCCACCTCGGACCCCACCAGCCGCAGCTTGTGCACCTTGCCGTCCAGCACGCCCGCCACGTGCGCGTTGATGGTCTCGCGCAGCCTGCCCAGCATCACGGACGGGTCTGACCCGCGCGCCTTGCCGCCGTCGCGGATCCACAGCTGCAGCACCTCGGTCCGCAGCTCCGTGATGGCCTTGAACTCGGTCGTGCGCTCGAGCGTCTTCTCCAGGCCCTGGAGGAGCACCTCGCTGCCCTTTGCGCTCCACCTTGTCAGCATTTCGACGGCTTGCTTGCCGTCGAGGTCGTCATGGCGCATTGATGGCTTGTAGTCGGTGATTTCGTCGCCGCACCACCGCTCGCAGATGTCCAGCCTCAGGCTTTCTAGGCCGCGGAGCGATGTGTCGGATAGTAGTGTCTCCTTCTTGAGCGACGACAAGACCTCGGTGAGTCTGTTGGGAACTAGGTACTGGACGTCGAGGATTGTCTTGGTGTAGAGCTCGAGGCCCTTCATGACATCCAGAGAACTGCGGTGCTCTTCAACGTCAAACACCGAAGCCATCGCGCTGCCTCGGACGTCAAGGAAGTGGCGGATGACGTCCCGTGTACCGGTCCCAGTTGCCAGGCTGTGTGCGCAGAGGGCCTTGAGGAGGAGGTCCCTGCTGGTGTTGTCGCCGACCGTCTCCAGCACCCTGTCGATGCTCCGCAACAGCCTCCTCTTCAGTTTCTCCAAGCTCTTGGTGGAAGCTGCAAGCGAGCCCTTGACCTCAACGCCAGGCTTCTCATCCTCAAAGCTCCTGACCAGCAAGCTGCCCAGCACCAGGACCTTGGTCGCGGTGACAAGCCGACCCCCATCCTGCAGCCCAGCACGCTCCTGCTGCAGCAGACCACCCAGGACGAGGACACACCCAGCCAGTATCTTGGCCCGCGCAGCATCACCAGAGCTCCGCCTCCCAAAGCGGTCCTCGTAGACGCCGTCCCGCTCGGCGGCGAAGCGCCCCAGGCCGGCGACCTTGGCGCCGACGACGGCGCGGCCGCAGCGGGCGCCCATGCGGCCCAGGACGGCCTGGGCCTCGTCGACCTCGGCGCGCATGCGCACGATGGCGTCGGCGGTGCCCAGCAGCTCGCGGTAGCTGCCGCCGACCTGGGTGCGCAGGCGGGCCTGCTTGTCGTCGATGGCGACGTGGATGTGCTTGTGCAGGCTGCGGATCTGCGGGAGGGTGTAGGACGGGGAGCCCGCTGCGGCGGAGAAGATCTGCGACGAGGATGTCAGGGTCGACAGGTCGGGCTCGGGGAGGTGAGACGCCATCTTGGTGGTTGTTGTGGTGGTTGTGGTGGCGGGTTGGGGTGGGTTGGGTTCAAGGGATGTTGGACTATTGGGTTATCATGGCTTTTCGAAACTAGTGTTCATCCAATTGGTCGTTCGATGGCTTCAGTATTCGCCATGCAGCGCTTCGGGTTGAGGTGGTGGTCGATGGTGGTGAGGGATGGCTGGATGCTCTTGAGGTCTGCACTGCTTACAGGTGCTGCTGGCCCAAGCACACTTTCTGCCGAATCGGCACCGCAGATTCAGCCCTCTTTTTTGGTCTGATCCTCATGTATCGATGCACCCTACCGTGGTCAACGCTGGCAGCATGTATTGAATTCTAGTACTCATTATGCAAGTATGCTCAATTGTGCAATCCTCTATAGCTTTACACTCTTGATCAGGCCAGTCTTGATACCAGTCGTCTCTCCCTGGTATCCGCCCTTGCCCTCTCCTCCCTGGTACGTGGCCTTCATGCTCTTGAGCTTCTTCTGCTTGTCCTCGTACTTCTTCCTCTTCTTGACCCTCGAGTTGCGCACCTCCTTCTTCCTCTTTGGTGCCAGGCCCTTGTTCTTCTCTATCTGGTAGTTGATCTTCCTCTTGCCGTCTGCCCCGACCGTCTCCACCTCCACAACGCGATCCCTCACGCTGGCCGCTGCAAGTGCCTCCTTGCGCGCGGCCTTGTCGTCCTTCTTGGACTTGGTGCGGTGCGCTATCATGTCGTAGTACTCATCCTCACCGCCCCGTACCTCCTTGGCCACGGCCTCGTCCCCGCTGCTGTCATCGCCGCCCAGCTCTGCGCCGTGCTTCGAGTCCTTCTTGCCTCGCTTCTCGGCCTCCGCGTTGAGGCGGATCATGCGGTCCCTGAGACGCTCGCGGTAAGGGATATCCGCATCACCACCTGCGTCACGACCGGCATCCGCGCGCTTGCTGGCCTTCTGCACGATCTGCGAGGTGTAGAAGCGCAGACTCTTCTTCTTGGCGGCCTTGTCGGCGGCCGTTCGTGCGTCCAGAGCCTCCTCTTCGCCGAAGTCGGAATGGTCGTCCTCCTCTTGTTTCTGCGTGATAGTCTTGGCCTTCTTCGCCTTCTTGGGCTGGTCGAGGAGCGTAGATAGATCAGCAAGGGACTCCTCGACCTCCTTGGCCTTGGCAAGCCTCTCCTTTTCTGCCTTCTTCTTTCTCTTCTTGCGTTCGGCATCGGCCTTCGCGGCCAGCTTAGATTTCTTGACGGGTTTGACATCTTCTTCACCCATCGAGATGTCCTCTTCGGCTGAAACCATCTCTGGCTCCTCGCTTGTGGCCTTGGCCGGCTTGAGGTCTCTGACCTTCTGCCATGCCTCCCGGCAGCTCACCAACGTTTCCATGACCTCGTGGTCTCGGAGCTCTGCTGGGCTGAGGGAAACTGTTGGCGCGCCTGCTTCTCTTGCAGGCGACGTCAGAATGGCGAAGTAGCTGGCGAGGGACGCGACATAGCAGCCCAATATCCAGTGCTTGACCACCTCTAGCGATTGGGCGGGCTTGCCGTCGGCCTCCTTTTGTAATTGGACGAGCTGTGGCTGCAATTTCTCGAACTCTTCAACGAGTGGTACGAACTCAGGGTATCTCGCTTGTAAGATCCGGTACCTTTCGTTCGTGTCCATGTCATCTGTAACCTCGATATCCTTCAGCTCTTCCGTGACGACGTCGGCGCCCTCCTCGGTCTCTTCGGCTGGTGCTGCCCATTCATCCTCGTCGAAGATGAAATCAGCCTCGTCCATCTCCGCCAACTTCTTCTTTTGTAGTCGCTTGGCTTCCTGCTCTTCAGCAAGAGCGTCCGCCTCAGTCTCGATAGCGTCGGCATTGTAGTATTCTTTCTTGGAGTCGCCCCACCAGCCGTCGTCGCCCTCCTCGTCGCCGGACTGTTCCTCTTCTTCCGCCGCCTTCTTCTTGTTCTTTTTGGTCTGCTTCTTGACGGCCTTTTGGAGTTGCTTGTATTCGGCCTCGACATCGGACTCGGAATCGCTGTGGTCATCGAAAACCTCCTCATCAGAAGGCTCGAGGAACTCGTCCAGCCGGTCTTGCGTCCTCATGCGCTTGGATGATGGCTCATCCTCGAGCATTATCTTATCCTTGTCAAGGAAATACTGCTCCTGGTCGTCGGCGACGTCTTCGTAACTGCGAATGGCAAGGCGTGCCTCTGAGGGGTCGACATCTTTGGGGCCGGATGGCCCTGAGGCCCGGGAAACCTTTCTCTTCTTGGCCATGTTGGTGCCGTGAGTTAGAGGGGGAAGGCCCGCTTCAAATTTGCTAGGCCTGGTGACGGGGACGATATTTGAAGGTGCTGACAACTTCAGGTCGCTGGATTGTATAGTAAAGTGCTTGAGTCCTTCTCCCAGAATTTTTTTGGGAGTACAGTTACCGATTGGGGCTTATCGGCGCGATAAGACAGCTCCAAACAGGCGCCCGACAGGGGTCCCTCGGGCTAGCCCCTACAACCGTGGGACTACCTCTCTGTACAGGTCTGCGAGAATCAGAGGACGTACTCTGTCTCTGTACTCCATAAGTACCTTGGCACAAAGTCGAAAGACTCCCAAATCTGAGGATCCCATTAATGAGAACACTGTGCCAAGTTGGGATTTCCGTACCAATTGCATCTGCCCCGTCCCAAAGGCTCCTGAAGCTCGACTTTTTTGGCTAGGCGCAACCCAACCCGAAATCTCATCTCAGAATCCTCCTGAAAGGCGGCTGAGATATTGTGATGAACTTCATAACTTCCATGGAAACCTCACACGTCGGCATCGCAGTTGCAGGCGTGGTCATTGCGCTCATTATTTTCAATATGGGTCTCTTCAGCAAGAACCAGATGCCAGTTGAGGGCAAGGTATGAGCAACGGCTTGCCCAAGTACAGCTCGCGTTGTGCATGACTGACACGAGCGGCAGACTGTTCTCATCACGGGCGGTTCAGAAGGCATGGGCTTGAGTGCGGCGCGCCAACTAGCAGCCAAAGGAGCAAACATCATTATTATCTCGCGGAGCCAGCAGAAGCTAGACATAGCCCTTGCTGACGTCAAGGTCGGTGGTTTTATTCATGTTCATGCTCCCTGGATGTGATCAGACAGACACTAACAGCTTTGTGCATTCCTTCAACTTCAGGCCGCTGCAAAGTCTCAATCCCAACGGTTCCTCGCCATAGCTGCAGACGTGACGCAGGAAGGCTACGCCGCCGGCATCGTGTCAAAGGCCACAGCATGGAACAACGGCAAGTCCCCAGACATCGTCTGGTGCGTCGCGGGCATGTCCATCCCCATGCTCTTCCACGAGGACCGCGCCATCGCCGAGATGCGCCGCGAGATGGGCGTCAACTTCTGGGGCGGCAGCGAGATGGCCCACGCCATCCTCAGGGAGTGGTGGTCGCCGGACCACAAGTACCCCAACGAGCCCAAGCACCTCATCTTCACCGCCTCCGTGCTGGCCCTGTACGGCATCGTGGGCTACTCGCCGTACAACCCGACCAAGTGGGCCCTCCGGGGCCTCGCCGACACCCTGACCCAGGAGGCCATGCTGTACCCCGACCAGCCCGTCAAGATCCACGTCGTGTTCCCCGGCACGATCCTCAGCCCCGGCTTCGAGAGGGAGCAGACGACAAAGCCCGACATCACGCTGGAGCTCGAGAAGGACGACCCCAAGCTGACGCCGGACCAGGTCGCCGAGAGGGCCATCGCGGGCCTGGAGGCCGGCAAGCACTTCGTCACCGTCGGCCTCATGGGCGAGCTGCTGCGCTATGGGGTCATGGGCGGGTCTCTGCGGAACAACTGGCTGGTTGACACGCTCATGGCGTGGTTCATGGCGCCGGTGTGGTTCATTGTTCATCTGGTGATTCACGGCCAGATCAAGGGCTTTGCGAAGAAACATGGGCACCCGAGCACATATCCCAAGAAAATCTAGGCCTCTCTCCGGTGTTTAGCAGCTGGGAAGACGCGACTCTCCACGTTCACGACAGGACTCATGTACAATATGAGGAGTTTGGGGGAAAGCTACAGTTTTCTATATCTGTACCCGTGTTTGATATGGATTTGAACCTTGGAGCTGACAGAAACAACTGTTGCATAATGCCACTTTTGATCTATACCATTTGGAGTTTGCAGCTCGCACACATAAAGTCTTGCGTTCTGACAAGTCTTACATGACAGTCTTTTTTTCATTGCCGTGCCCCCGGGGATGACCTCTATCACGGCTCGATGCTGTGACTAGAGAGCTAGATCTCCTCTCTTCTTTTTTCACGCATGTGGCCGGCGAGCTGCAGAACGAATCTAAACCGCCGTCCCTTGCACCAACACGATTCCCAAGTGTGGTTTCACTGCATCATACCCCCCTCATTTCTCGTACAACTCGATCTAGCGTGGTGAGCACTAAGATCGAGTGGTACACCCGTGGGCCTCTCATGACCTTGGCAAATAGATATGGCACGCAAGCCAATCCAAGTTTCACAAGAAACAACAGTTATGAGCACTACACGGCACGGCGGCAAAGTCCGAGCTCCCTAAAATACCTATCATGGTAAATGCAACCCAGGCGCTTGTTATTTCTGTGTTGCGAAGCCAATAGACCGCTCTCGTATGCAGTCATCATTCGCCAAGAGTCCCGAGGTCCCAGCAACTTGCCTGGTTAGGCAATATGTAAGAAGAAACCATGAACGAAATAATACGCCAACGAGGCGCGAGGGATGCAGGTTCTACCGCATGACTCCTGTATTGATCTCTATTCTTGTGTGTCTTTTCGACTTCTGGGCCGTCGAGGAGCCGGGTGCTGTTCGTTCAGACATTTGAATGTTCGTGCCAAGAATATTCCGAAGGAGTTCGCAAGTGCCGCCTTTGACCCGACCAATTCTAGAGTGAAGGGTGTAACTGGCGCCTGAAATTCAACCCTTGACAACAATGAATTTCTTCCAGGCCGCAGGTGGTCTATAGCGCCGCGGTTGTTGGAGGCGGCTCCACCATCAACGGCATGTTTCTTAACCGCGGCGCCGCGAGGGAGTACGACGACTTGGGGAGACTGAATAATGCCAGTGACGACTGGTCATGGAATGGTCTCCCTACTTCGTGAAGGTGAGTGGTGGTTGACGTGGGATCATGACGATGAAATCAGGGCTGACTTGCGGATAACTAGAGCTCAACGCTCCAGCGTCCGGCCCCGGAGCTGGCAGGAGAGTATGTGATCACATACTAACCTTTGCTACGTCCACAAAGACTGCGGATCTCATAAAGTCACAACATAGACACAGCAAGAAAAAGCTCTAGATTTAAATACGACGTAAAGTTGCTTGCGCTGGGAAACTTCCGGGACAGTACTGGGTCTTTGAGATGTCCTTTTGCCTCAATCGGAAAACATATTTCATATGATTCGCTTCTCTAAGCGCCTGGGGATTGGCCTTCCAACCGGGACCCCATGCAACAGTATACACATTTCCGAACCGGAATATATACAGTGGGAAACTCGCCGCATTAATTCTCCGTTAATGGCCGCTGGAACACATGGGCTGTCCCCAGCGAGGTCGACGACACGTGCAGTCACGCAATGACGTCCTCAATAGCCGCCGTCAGGATCACAGCCATGCTCTCGTGGGTCGCCGACGAGGGGTGGTAGTCACAGCCGATGTTGTTGTTGCTCGAGTCCTGCGTGGGGAAGTTGACAAAGTGCGCTTTGCTGCCGAGCCGCGCGACAGCGTCCTTGGCGGCGTTGGACTGCGTGGTGAACTGGGCGTCCTCGGCGGTCGGGTAGCCGTCGCTCAGCAGCGGGCTCGACGTGATGAAGAGCTCGGCGTCCGGGTAGTGGTCCTGGATGGTCCTGCCGAACGACACCAGGCCCTCGGTGTACTCGGTGGCGTTGATGCGCGGCCGCGCGTCGTAGTTCTGCCCCGTGGTGCTGTTGGTCGCCACGTAGCTGAAGTCGTTGGTCCCCAGGTTGACGACGACGACGTCCGGAGTGTCGGCCGCCGGGAAGGTGTAGGTCCCGTCCTCGTCGGCGGCGCCCCAGCGCGTCCAGATCTCGGGCATCACCACGTCGTCCTGGAAGCCCGGGTTCACGATGTTGCGAATCAGGCCCTTCCCGGACCACGCGATGATGTCGTACTCGGCCGACAGGTTCTTGGCCGTGAGCGCGCCGTACGTGTTGGGCGCGTCCTCGAGCGCCGCCGAGTTGACGCACGGGAACGTGCCGTCCATGCCGTAGCCCGCCGTGATGCTGTCGCCGATGATCTGGATCCGCTTGCTCGCCGGCGGCGGGGCCTCGCCCAGCGTCCCGGATGTTGTCACGTCGCCGAGGAAGAGGCTGCCGAGCTGGGGCTCGGATCGCTTGCGGATGGAGACGATGTGTGTGCCGTTGGCGAGGGAGGCCGGCGTGTCGATGCTGGTCCCGTTGACGCTGTCGAAGACTATGGGCGTGCCGTTGTCGATGACCATCTCGATGCTGTTGCTGCCCCAGGACGAGGCCACGGCCACGCTGGCCGAGCAGCCGGTGAAGCTGAAGGTGAGGCCCGTGCCGGACCACGAGAGCTCCCTGGTGGCCGGGTTCACTCGCCCGAGGAAGCGGACTGCCTGGGCCGTGCCAAGCGCCGACAGGGTCGGGAGGAGGGCTGACAGGCGGACCATCTTGAAGAACAGTGTTGACTGAACCCACTGGGAGTACCGGTATGTCTGTTACAAAATTGGCCACTTGCGTTCCTCACGCTGATGGTCAGTCTATGTAGTTTGCCGATACGCGCATACAAACTATAAAAGTGGATGAGGGGGGTCAGTGGGCGGGCCACCCTAGAACCTTATATTCAATATGTTTGGCACTTGACCCCTTCATTATAGGAGGTGGATATAATTTTTGCGTGGCTGTTGAAGCTAAGCATGAGAGTGACGACACTTTGCTCGGTCTAGTGCCGGGGCAGCCGCGATAATGCGGAGGGTAGGTTCCGGGAGCCGGATCAGGAGGCGGAGCCAACTCAAATCACAACATTTACAATTCTGAACTACAACAAAAGTCTAAACTCAGGAGACGAATTCCAGAGCGTGAGTTGTGAGTAGATGGTTAACTTTGCAAACGTAGGCAGGACAGATGCACTCATTCGTTGTCTTGGGGTCGAACTCCGAATGAGACGCTTGGAATATGGAGTACTACTACCAAGATCTGCGTCAGGGGCCGTTTGACCCGGCAATGAAACATCGGTAATAAACTTTTTGCGGACGTTGTGGTGTACTCCGTACCTGCGTCATTTCCGACAACACCAGTATTATGCTTGGAGCTAGGGGTCCCCACATCCCCCTTTTGGCTCACTACTTTCCCAACAAGGGTTGCTTTCCAGCCTACAAACCGTACAAGCGCCTTGAACCTTGCAATAGATGGTCTGGTTCGGCGCGCAATAGTCGACAATCTTACTCCACAGCAGCAGTAAAAATGGTTATACCACGTGATGGCACAGGGGTCAGCAGAGCGTATTAACCCAGCCAAAGCAATCATTTTTGCCTTTTGTATTCAGACCTGATTCATACCGGCTAAATACTTTAAGAGATAAATCTTCTCTGGCCAATCCTTGTTAGAAAATTCTCAACTACCCAATCCAGCTTGAGATAACTTCGAGTGATTAAACCTATAGAAGAACGCTCCGCAAATCACATCCCTCGTAGGCTCGGTCCACGACCCGCTCTACTGAATGAAATTGTTAGATATAGAGACTAAGGGTCACTATAAAAGTATAGTAAATAACTAATTTATAATAAATTTACTATAAAATAATAGTTTACTATAAATTTATAATAGATTTATAAACCACTATAATAAATATTTAAGGTATTTACTTTTTAATATAATAAAACTAATCTCTATAATATAAAGAGTTTATAAGATAAAATAAATAAAATAATATTATTAAAAATTATAATTTTATTATTAAATTATTTATAATATAGTATTAAATTTAATAATTAAAAGTTTTATTATTTTAAACTAATTAATATAGTTAATAAAATTAATAAAAACTTAAAATATAATACTTATAAAGATAGAAGAATAAAATAACTAGAACTATAAATTCCTTCTTTAAGTTAAAACTTATAGATTTAAAAACTATATTAATTATTAAATAGACTTTTTTAAAGCTATAAAACCTAATTTCTAATTATAAAAGTATATAAAGACTATTATAATTATAAAAGGTGCTATTTTTAAACTATTAATAGACTTAATAATAATATTAAAAAGCTAAAATTATTTAAAAAATAATAAAACTAATAGTAAATATTTAACCTTATTAATACTAGCTTTAAATTCTATAATTTAAACTTATAAAAATATAAATAATTTAAATTAAAATATAAAAAAATAAATCATAGTTTAAAAGCTTAAAAATAAATAATATAAATTATTAGTTTAATATATAAGTTAATATATTATATTTTAAAAGAACTTTTAAAGTTAATATAAAAATTTATAATAAAAATATAAATAATTATAATTAAATAATATATTAAAATAAAAATATATATAAAAATACTTTTAAATTATTATAAAGTTTAAAGGATATTATACTTTAAGTAAACTAATAGAAAACTATTATAATAAAAGTTATTTAATAAAGAATAATAAAGGTAAAATAATTTATTATTTAGATTTATAATTTATTATAAGCTTTATAAAGAATATTATTAATATAAATAATTATATTTAAGTAAATATAAAAGTAGAAAATTATAAATAAAAGTTTTATATATTATAGTATTAAAATTTTTAAAAGGAATTATAAGTTTTAAATATATAAAATAAACTTATAAAACTATAAGGAGAGTATAAATAATTATTTATAATAATTTAAAAACGATAATAATAAAGAAAATACTTATATAATTAAGGAAAGGAATTCTAAATAATAAGGTATAAATAAATTATATAGATTTTATATAAGTTAAAAATATAATTAGTTTAAAGTAAAAGAACCTACTAATTTATATAAGGTGTATATTAGAATTATATCTTTATAAATTACTATTATATTTTTTTAAAAAGCCTTTAAAGGCTTTAAAAGGAATATAATTATTAAAAAAGGTATATAAAGTTTTAAAAATAATATAAATTTATAAGTAAAGGTTTAAATTATAAAAGACTTAAAATTAAAATTTAAGTTAAAAATAATATAACTTTTAAAAAGAATTAATTAAAAATTAAAAATAACTTTTAAGGTATTATATAATTAATATAAAGAATAAAAAAGCTTTTATTATAAGTATAAAAGAATACTTTTAAAATATTTAATTATATTAGATTTAATAAATATAATATTAATTATAAATAATTATAAAGGTTATTTAATTTAAAACTAATTATATATAATAATTATTTATAAATAGGTAATTAATAACTTTTATTATAATATATAATATAATATTAGTTTATATTAAAGGATTTATTTTATAAATAAAAATATTATTTTATATTTAAAGATTTTAATTATATTAATATTTTAAGGTAACTTTAAAAAAGTATTTTTAAAATAATAAAATAAATCTAATTATATTAAAAATAAAATAAAATAATCCTTTATAAACTTATAAATATTTATAGGTAATATATTATTAAATACTTAATTTATAAATTAAAGGTTATATTTAATATTTAAAGAAAAATATATAATATTTATTAAAAAAACTATTAATAAATAAAGCTTTTATAATATAAATAATTTAAATATTTTAAATTTAAAGTATTAAAATATTTAATAAATACTTTTAAAAGTATAAATTTATAAATTAATAATAGTTAAATATAAAGTATATATTCTAGTTAAGATTATAAGGTAAATCTATTATTTATTAAGAGAAATCCTTAAATAAAAAGGTAAAAGATAGTACTAAACTTTTATAACTATAAGCTAGGAATTTATAACTATAATTTATAATTATTATTTACATATAAAGTCTTTAAATATATATAAAATTATTATATAATAAGCTAAAATAATAAAATAATATTTAAAATATTTATATTTTTTTAAAATAATAAAACTTTAATATAATATAAAAGTTAAGATTATTAAATATAATAATAAAATATTTAATTAAAGATAAATTATTAAAAATTACTTTAAGTTAAAATATATTAAAATTAAACTTTTATATTTAATATATAAATATAAAATAATAGAGTAAAGTATTTAAAGGTATAATTAAATAGAAAATATAGGCTTTATAAATAAATTTAAAACTCTTAACTTCCTTTTAGCTAAAAATTAAATAAATAACTATTTATTTTAATAATTAAATACTATTTTATAACTTAAATTAATAGATATTATACTATTAATTTTTTTATTATTATTAGAAGGTAAGGAATTTTAAAATTAAATTTAAAATTTAATTAAACTTACTTAAAAGTATTTAATTATAAAGCCTATATAATAACTATAAATACTTAATTTAAAAAAGATATTAATATTTAAAATTATAGACTTAAATTAACTATTTTATAGGATATTAATTATTAAATATTTATTAAATATAAATTTCCTCTATTAAAAAAATAGTTAATATATAAAATATAATCTTTAATAAGTATTAAATATTTAATAATAATTAAAAGGTTTTATTAATAAACTTTTATTATAAATATTAAATAATTAGTAAAATAAATAAAAGAAATATACTTTTAAATAATAATAAAATATTAAAAATAAAAGGAAAGAATCTTCTTAAAACTAAAAATTTAAAAGAACTTAATAAAGGAGGATTTAAGAAAAGATAAAAGAAAGTAGAAAATATATAACTTAAGGTGAATTAATAAAATAACCCTATATAAATACTAAATTTATACTACGCTTTATATTATTTTAATTACTATTATTAATACTTTTAATATATATTATATAAATATAATTAAATAAAGAAGAAATTTTATTAACTATTAAATTTTAATACATTTATTATAATAAATTATATTTATAATTAAAATAAAGGTAGTATTTATAGTAAAATTAAATAGTAATATTTTTAATAAAGTTTAAATTAAAAATATTTATATTAAGGATAAAATATTAAAAAGTAACTTTTAAAGTTATTAAAATAATATAAGAATTTAATAAATTACTTATTTAGTAATTTATTTAAATAAGTTAAAATTAATTATTTATAAAGTTATATTAAAATAAGATTTTAAGTTAAAATTTAAAAGAAAGATCTTTATATAATAAAAAGTAAGTTTTAAATTATATATAAGTATATATTTATAAATTTAATAAGTATAATATTTTTAAAAGTATAAAATATAACTTATTATTAGAGGATTAATAAGTATAAGGATAAATATAAAAATTTATATTATAATTTTAATAGGATAGTCTTTTATATATTAATTATTATTATTATAAAATTTAATTTTAAATTAATTTAATATAATATAGTAAATATATTTATTTATACTTTAATTAATTAAAATATTTTTATAAGGATACTTTATAGTTATAAAAAAGGGTATTATTTTAATACTTAATAAAGTATTATATAGGCTATAAATCTTATTATTATTATAGTAAAAGGAATTTATAAAAATACTTATTAAACTTAAATATTAATAAATATTATATAAGCTTTATTATTATAAAAAATAGTATTTTAATCTTTTTTATATTAATAATATTATTATAGTATATTAAAAACTAATAAAAATAAGTTAATAAATTTACTTAATAACTTTAAGAAAAGTATAAAATTAATAGAGGGATTTAATTTAATAGTTTTAAGTATAAAGATTTATAAAGATTATTTAAATTACTAGATTTAACTAGTTTAAATTATATATATAAAAAATTATTAAGATAGTTAATAAAAATCTTTTTTATAAAGTTTTATAATAGTTAAAGAATTAAAATTATAAATTAATATTATAAAATTTATTAAAGTTAACTTATATTAATAAAAATTAAATTTATATTATTTATTATAATATTTATAAGATTAAATATTATATTTATTATATTAAGGTTTATATAATTCTTTATAAATTTAAATTAAAAATATTAAAATATTATAAATTAAGTGCTTTTATTTCAAAATATTAAATACCTTACTCTCTACTTTATAAATATAAATAATTTTATAATAGTAAGTAACTCTTTTTTATTAATAATATTATAAATTAAAAAGTTTTTAAATATTTATAATAAAACTATTTAGAGGATAATTAGATAGAGAGTTAATAAATAAAATATAATTATAATATTAATAATTAAGGTAGAACTTCTTATTTTAATATAAATAGTAAAAGAAATATTATTTATAAATAGACTTTTATAGAATTATTAATAAACTTAAATAAAAGAAAATTAAGATTAAATATAATAATATATAGATTATAAACCTAATAAATTTTAAGATTATCTAATTTAAAATAAAATTATAATATATAAATATTTATAATTATTAATTATAATAAAAGATTTAAAATAATTTTATTAATATAAAATATATTTTATTAATATAAATAATAGTAGATAGATTAATTAAAGTATTATTAACTAAAACATAGAATGGATTTCTTTAATAGTTAGGTTTAAAAGATATTAATAATTAGTAAGAAAATTAAAACTTATTAAAAGATTTTATAAAATATAAATAAGAAGTAGTGGAGGAGAGTTAAACTTTAGTTTATTATAATATATTAGTTTAAAGGTATATTAAATATAGAGACTAAAAGTTATTATAAAAGTATAGTAAATAACTAATTTATAATAAATTTATTATAAAATAATAGTTTATTATAAATTTATAATAAATTTATAGACTATTATAATAAATATTTAAAGTATTTACTTTTTAGTATAATAAAACTAACCCTTATAATATAAGGAGTCTATAGGATAGAATAAGTAAGATAATATTATTAAAAACTATAATTTTACTATTAAATTACCTATAATATAGTATTAAATCTAATAGAAATCTATTGACTATCGAGTTAGCCTTATAATAGTTCACTATAACTTATTATCTAAATGACTATTAGATTAATGAGCTCTGCTCGGGTATCCCACGGGCATCCAGGCCCCTTCACCCCACCCACCATAACTTCCTATAGTTTTGGAAAGAGGCTGGCTCACCTTAATATCTTATTTTACTACTAATATCATCGTTAGATGAGCTTCTACCTGTATCTCTGCTTGATCCCTAAGCCGGCTATCTCATCTTTCTCCCCTAGGGGAAAATATAATCTAAGGCGCTTAGAGAAGGTCTTCTTAGTAGGAGAGTACCTAGGTAAGGGCCTTTTTTATGTTCTTAAGGTTAAAGATAGGCTTTAACTATATTATATTTTTTATTTAATTATTTATTTATTTATTATCTTTTTAGCTTTTAAACTAGCTATTAACTTATACTTTAAATATAAAGTTAATAATTACTTAATATATACCTTTAAACTTATTTATATATAATAGAGTTACTAGCTTCTTTTATAAAGCTCTCTCTTTTATTATATTCTTTATATATTATATAAAAGTAAATAAATCTTTAATAATAAAGTAGTATACTTAAAAGAAGAAGATTTAATTTTTAAGTATTTAGATTTTTACTTTTCTTATATAGTATTTATTTAATATATAATAAATAAACTCTACTTAACTTTTTAAAAGAGTTTTAATCTTTTTATAGAATTTATATAAAAAGGCTTTCTTAAATAAGTTTACTATTATAATATTATTATTCTATTAATAGCTATATATTTAGAATAGGGATTATAGTGTGTTTAGCTTATCTAGTAAGGGTAGATCTAAATAGCTATTAAGTGTATTAATAGGGAAGAGCTAGTTTATTAGGTTTTATATTATAGGATTCTTCTTCTTATAAAGGTTATTTTAAGATTATTTTAGTCTTATTATATAACTACTTTACTAACTTTTTAGTATAGTACTATTAGGAGTAATACCTTCTAACCTTATTTATATAATATAAAGCTTAACTATATACCTATATATTATATTCTCTTTCTATTATTATTAGTACTATATTTCTTTAAATATTAGATTTTAAATATTTACTATTATATAAAGGTATTATATATATTTTATATGTATAGGGATTAAAAATGAAACTATGAAACCACAAGGTTAAAGATGGTCTTAGAGAACCTATAGCTCTAAACACATCTCTTGAAATAATTTTGATGTATCGCCAAACTGTAACCAGTAGGAGACTGTTGTGAAACGGAGGTGATGGCCTATGGACTGTTTTCATACACCCCACGGGGGCGTTATGGTCCATATGCAGTATTTAGAACGAGCTGGCAGGATCGGACTTGTCCACGTCTGGTTTTGTTCTCGTGCGAGACACTGACCCACTACTGGCAAGCCTGACCATGAACCTCTGCGCATCATAGCCAATTCTTGCGCCGACATGACCACGGCGCAGAGAGTATTACCTAGGTATGAGCATTCTAAGTGGTTTCGCTTCTAGTACGTATACGTCCGAGGACATACATGGCGCCTTCATACAGTGGTAAGCGCTCAAGACCCAGATGAGCATTCTAAAGATGGTATAAACCATCCCCATATCGAGTCTCATTGTCAATCTATCCACGCGCCCGGCATCATGTACAAATGTGGGTTTTCCAGCCGATTCCAAAACTGCCCAACGTAATGTTCGTAACGGAAGTCCATCTCAAAATACCAGTCTTTCGGGTCTGAGCCGTAATGGAGGGATCTGACGTACAGACCTCCACGTTTCTCACCTATCCCAACAAATAATGTGTTGCCCACATTACGGTTCCGGTCAGCGGGGTGCTTGATGAACCATGTCTTTGACTCCTGCCGTCCGAACTCCAACAGATCGTAACCGCAGCTCGCAAAATTCGACATGGCCATTTGAAGCTTCATCAAGGTTAGCTTCAATAAACGACGGGTAGTCCATCTATATCCCTTTCCGTCCAACTTGTGCGGTCCAAATCTTAAAATGCGCAGTAGGGCGCACAAAAGTGCCAATTCCAGTGCACTGCAACTGCCCAAACGTCTGAAGCGTGGCACTTGCAGCCCGTGATGCACGTCTTCCGTGGCTTCGATTATTTCCTTCAGCAGGATCTTCCAACTGTGATCCGCGATGTCAGACTCGGACCTCAGAATGTAGAAGAGAACCTGGTGCAACATCGAGGCACCGTCGTCGGCCCATGCCTGTACGTCGTTGGGCCGGACATGACGGTCAGGAAAGAGCATCAGTTGGAGAGCATCAGCAGTCCATGTTCGAAAACCTACGCTCCCCCAAAGGTAAAGGCAATAGGGATAACGACATGAAAAGTACCAATCCTGCATAAGGATCCACTGTTTACGTCTCGGCGGGAGATTGTGCCAAAGAGGAAACAAGGTGCGAAAACAAAGCTCAAATACTTCCGGCATGTGCGATGTAAACATCATGTAAGAAATGGTCAATGATTTCCCCCAATGCGAGATTTCCGACATCGGTGCACTGAGAACTTCAAGGTCTTCGACTTCGTCAGTCATTGACTGTAACAAGCCTCGGGAAACCATTCGCTGCGCGTATTCGATTGGCAATCGTTGTACTAGTGTCAAGGGCCAACAAGAACTAATACTACAGGCACCAGCTTCGATGTAGGGTTGATCCAGGTTTGTGTCGCAAAAATATCGGACAATGTGAGCTTCGCCATACCCACTAGCAAGCTTGATTCAGTCAGCACTGCCACCCGGTACAGTCAGTACCTTGTTATCGTTTGACGCACCAAAAGCATATTATTTCCCAAGCTATCGCAGTCCCTGGGAGAAGCCAGTCCTCGATTAAAAAGATCGATAAGCCCATCGAGGTCACCATTCTTGACACACACCAGACCGGGTGAGTCGTCAGGCACAATGTTCCAAGTAGAAAGGGTGGCTTGCCAGCCAAAGCAGGCTTGATTGATGATAACGTCCCACACCTTGTGGGAGAGCCACTTAGGCAATTGAAAGCGAACAGCGTAAGCTAATTTAAGTCAGCAACTTGATTTGCCCGGATTTTGTAGTAGCTTACTAGATTCGTTGTCTGCCACGGACTTATCAAACACAAGAGCGCCAAAGAGACAGAGCTCCGGCTGGGGCATAGAGATCCTGTTTGCTCGACGTCGAACTCCATTGCCTTTGCGACGGACTTGTTCTCGAGATTCATGGAGTGGCTGACTGATAATTGGGAAAGGTGGCTTTGCTGTCCAGCCTGAAGAGTTCTTTTTGCTGGTCTCCTGCTGTATGTCTGTTATAGCGGTCCATATGTTTGTGACCATAGCCCCGGTAATCATGGCATTGGTACTGATAAGTTTCGTTAGCTTTTGGCAGGATACTTACATGGTCGATGGAGCGCGAGATAGGTAAGTACTCACACAAGATAATTCGTCTGAGCCCCTTGTAAAAGCTTCATTGCCCTGTCTAGCCTTTCCCCTAATCCCTTGATTACATCTTTCTTGAGCACAACCCTCATCTTGGCCAAGGTCCTCCTGGCCTTTTTCTCTGCTTGTATGGCTCCATCCAACTCCTCAATCAGACCCCGCAGGTCATTGAAGGCTTGTCGGCAATATTTGGCACTCAGCATCGATTGTGGGGTATTTTGAGTCGTTAGGCTGGCATTTTGGACGCCGAAGTTGGTTTCAAAATCGCATAGGACGGGGTCCATGATTTCAATCTGCTTCATCAAGTCTTGAATCGTCTCTGGAACCTCATGGACCTGCTGCCATAACTTCTTCAACTTCCATACCGTCCCTCCGACTTTCAAGCCAACCTCAGCTACTGCCAAGCCGCTGGCTACGGCTCCGAGGACTTCGGCCATGTTGGCGACGGTTTCTCAATGGACTGGAATGGAACGCAAAGATGCTACAAGGTTGTTTCGGGGTCGGAATCAGAGGTCTGGAGATGAAAGGAGAAGAGCAGAGCCTGATCTGAATTGCTCCTGCGAGCGGAGAAGCTGTGCAGTGTGGCTCATGCCCAGATGCACCTACCATTGGGCAGGAATAGCCGGCACGCAGAGCTGCAGTCAGCCCAGCAGGTTGCCTACATGCACTGAAGCTACAGCACACACCCAAGCAGACTGTTCTTCTGCTGATTTACCACTCACTGTTGTTGCTTCGCCCCCGCCCCCACCACCCATCTAATTTTGTGAATACTGTCAGCAAATCTGACGTGGCACTGCACGCATGCCCATACACAAAGTCGCTGGTCGCCGTTCATCCACTTCCATGGCTGTGGTACTTGTCTTGATTGCTAAGTATCAAAGCAGCCAGGGGCCAGCCGTCGATCCAAATTGGGAGTACCTGGGTACCTAGACTGGAGGCCTCGCAGTATGTCTTTTGGCTCAGCGGCCACCGCTGCCCTCCGCCCTCCAGGCTATGCCATGACCCAGTTTGCAGCCAATGAACATAAAAGTCGCCGAGGGAACATGGTTAGGACTCTGAGGGCTTTATATGGGTAAGATACACCAACCAGAGAGCATTGCTCCATTTGCAAGTTACATGGTAAGTAATGCACCACTGGCACTACTATGATCATTCCAACCCTACTTCAATAGCAGACAATGCCCAATCTGTAAACCCCGCATTGGTGTCAAGGATATTCTCGTTGAACTCTTGCAGCGTAGGATAGAAATTTGTGGGATACCCAAATTCCAGAGTGAAGCTATACACCTTGTTGGCCCCCTCGATTCCCCAGTATCTACTAAACGTGTAGTCGGCCACGCCCCCAGATGTAGGATACAACCCCACACCTGGCCCGGATGAATATGAGCGACCACCGACAGCGCTCATGGCTGCCACTGACCTGGCGGCAACAGTCCGCAGGTTGCTGTCGTCCGTCGATGGGATATACTCCTTGTAGGTATCACCCAGGACGCCTCGCTTGCGATCCCACGCCGGGTTGAGGAAATTCAGGCTCGTGTCCGTGCTCTGGCCTTCGTCGTGACCCCATGGGTAGAGGATATCACCTGTCGCGGAGTGGATGTCCATGTACCAGCGGATATTTGGGAACTCGTCATAGATAGAGACCAGGTTCTTGGCCTCTGCCTCAGACTCGGGCGCGGTCCCGCGGAACGTCTGCGCGCTTGGCGAAGTAGATGCCGGGTTTGCGGACGGGTCGAAGTACTTCTCGAACTCCCACAAGAAATCGAAGTTGCGGTTGATGTCAACACCGGCGGCGCTGCCAGTTCCGGACTTGGTGTTTCGGTTTTTGCGCCATAGTGATCCGGTTCTCTGGTCGTATGTGACGCCGTCCGGATTTACCAGAGGGAAAAAGACGATTCCAGCGTCAACAATCGATGCTACTTGAGCGTTTGTATAGGTTTTGTTGCCGTACTTGAGGCCACTTCCGGTTCTGTTCGCCGCCAGGAGATCGGAGATCCAGTAGATGAGTTGGTCAGGGCCGCCACGTTCGCGCGCATGGGAACCCGCTGTGAGGTAGAGGTGGTACTTGGATTTGTCTGAGCCCCCAACATATCCGGCAAATTGTGTCGCACCTTCGAATGTCTTATGTGGAAGATCAACTGTGGAGACACCGTATTTATTGACAAGACCTTGGACTGCGCTGCTGATCTCACCCACGTTCAAAAGTGTGTCGATCCTCAAGCCCGCCGTTTTCGTTCCCAGGCCCAGCGGAGCGATGTTACCTCCCTCGAATCGATCTCCGGTCCCGATGGGGGCAGTATCCGCCTGTCTCTTGAACAAGCTCTTGTGTATGGAGAGCTCAGTGGAACTGTGCTCCTCGGTGAAATGGTCGATTTGCTCCTCCGTCAGGAATGCATGAAGCTTAAAGCCGTCCTCTGTCGGAAGGATGGCTGGTCGGCAGCCAAAGTCATAGGTCTCATTGCGAATGATGTCTTGGAAATGCTCAATGGATGGAGCCTGGAAATGGACCGGCACCAGATGGAAATCTGCGAGCACGGCAGTGCTCTGTGCGAAGAGCGATGAGATGATAGTCCACTTCATGGCTGAAAGCGATGTGCATCTGAGGGCGCGAAGTTCACGTACGTTGAGTTAGGGGGGAGCAACAGGCTGTCGTCGTCTTTACATAGGTCCACAGTCGTAACACACCCTGGGGCATACATGGGGCCTTTCGCTGATTGACTGGGTAATATCTGACTGCACCATCACATCGCCCAACGCCTGCCTCTTTCGTCCTAAGACTGAGGTGACGTGCTGTGTAGCTTCGGCCTTGGCTTAGGATAAGCATTCGGGTTATAAAAGCCGTTTCCTGACAGGGGAAAGTAGCCAAGCTGCCACGGATGATGCAAGATGTCCAAATGCTACACAATCGCGGGGCTTTGACGGGTAGTACCTAGGTAGAGCATTGCGGCATCGTTTTCGTCCTACTGCCCTCACGGAAACTCACTACCGATCGACTTATTTCTTTGTTTCGTTTCACTGGACAAATTCCATTACATACCTAGGTACATAATATCATAAAAAACAGGAACAGAATTTGACTGGTCCCAGAACTCGCTGTTCCCAACTTATGTTAGCATCTAGGTACCTAGTTGTCCGTTCCAAGGTTGATCATTGATGCCCATCTTACCAGTCCAACCAGTAAACTGATAAAGTGCCCAATTAACTATGCACATGGAAACATAGGTAAGTATCTTTGGCCACATATACTGCAGACGTACGCTCGTATACTTAGGTATCTAATCTGTCACTCTATCGTTCCTAAAACAATACGCAAATGAACTCTGCAGTCACGAGGTGCTTGACTGTGACTTTGACCATGGAGAGGGTATGGTCCTAGGCCTCAGAGGAAAAGATGTTGTGGACGAGAGAAGCTTCTCAGAATGGAACCCGAATTTGAATAAGACCGCAATTGGGCTTGTGTGCTGCGCCTATACATAGGAGACGGACAAGGTGGTTTCCTTTCTAATCCCCATGCCCATAAAATGCATGTGGCACCTTCATACAACGATAACCTCGGAAACTCTCAAGACCTAGCGTTTTAGAAGGAAAAGAGACACAATGCCAGTAACCACTGCAGAGACAAACAGTGCAGAGATAGAACAATACGTTTGCGGGCACGTGGCCTCAGAAAATAGTGAGGTTTTGCGCTGGCATTTGATAGCATTGCGGATCCACTGCATATGTGTACTTCGTAGTGGTTCCTAAAGTCCGCCGAGCCGCTGGTGTTTAATAAAAGTGTCAACGCGGAGAACATAATAGGTCGTGAGGTATTCTACCTCTGTTCTTTGGGGGAAAAAGCAATTTGATCACCCTTTGTTCATTACAGTAATCGTAATCTGGAGTCTCGGCGTGGCGAGGTGCGTGTCAATTTTGACCGGTCTCCAGCTTTCTGCATTGTCGACCGACCACACCAGGTGGTAATCCGGTGAAGGCTGTTGCACTCGGAGCGGTTTCCGTTTTGATCAAGGCCCACACATTGGTGGGCTGTGAGTTGCAATGTTTGACAGAATTGGTTCGCGTAACTTAAGACCTAGGATTCGGATCCTTCTCACCCACTGCTGCCTACTTATAAGACCTATGCTGTCATAGATGAGACGTTGGGTCGGAGGGTGGAGCTAGTCTCAGCTGCGGCACAGCAAATTGGGGGCCGTGGAAAGGAGACCGCTTTACTAATTAGCCCTCGACATCTGGACATTCCAAATTTTTGGATCTCCCCACAATCGTGACAGACTCATCAGCTCGGTCACGCATTGAGTACTGTCGCCTCTTAAGAGGACGTGTTGGCTGGGCGACTGATAAATATCTCCTGTTTATTCACCTCGGCTAGATACGACCTCGGGAACGTAGGCTCCACGAGGAACGATGGACACGCATCTCTCATTCGAAGCGCCTGAAGCAAGTGCACATGGTCCAAACAGGCACTTCCTGCCACTTCTACAGCGACATGGACAAGTTTCAGAGCACCCCCCACAGATCATGAGCGACGAGGCAATCGGGTCTGCCAGCATTACCCAAGCGCTTCCTTGGGACAATGGTCGCCGGCAAGGGACCCAAGGAGTTTCGAACTACCTCGAGGAATACCGCGAAGAGCTTATCGACCTGTTCTGGGTACAGGACCTGCCCTTACGAAAGGTCCAAGAGATAATGAAAGAAGAACACGGGTTAGATGTCACGTAAGTAGTAACATCCTGATGAGCCTTTCTCCGCCTCGCTGGATGTTGAGCATGATCTACAGCGTCAAAGTCTATAAGTCCCAGTTCCGTCGTTGGGGAATCCGCAAGAACCTCAGAAGACAAGAGGCCCTTAATATTGCCGCTGGAAATGAATCAGCACATATTTTCTGGTCAGATGACAGGATCGACGAATACGCAGCACGCATAGATCGTCACTTGAGGAAGTATCGACGGAACAAAGCACTATCACAAGCCCGCGCCGGGGCGGTCATGACCCCATCCCGCAGGATTCGAGCGCCGGACACACTTGAAAAAATTGAGGCGGCAACTTACTACCTCGACGCCTACGCAGCCAGCCATCACAACATATTCTGCACGGAGCGGTTCTCGACCGGCCCACAAGACACGTTCAGCGCCCTGTTCATTGGAGGTCTTGCACGTTTGTCTCGAAATGATCCACAGAATCAGGCTTTCAAGCAGATAAACCTGGCCTTTGAGCATTTGAAGGAGCTTGTCTCGTTGAACCACCCCATAGTATACCTACGGCTCGTGGCCACCATCGCTGCATTTGGCCAGTACCCGAAGTCTGAGGTCTGCAAGGCCGTCTGTCGCACGCTTTCAGACTATCTGGCAAAGCTCTCGCGGATTATATACGGGGGCCATCACCCTCTTGATCACGCCTGGGGGGAGAGCCTCTTTCTCTCAGCAGCACAAGGCCCCGACCGCTTTGCCCTTGGCGTGCTTGTGAAGGCAGTGCAACGATGCTGGACATCTGAGCCTAGAGTAAAGACAGGGGCTGTTGACATCGCAAGGTGCGTGCCCAGCGACGCAAGGGGCCTGGATGAAGCTTCTCTACGCGACCGTCTGGCTGTCACGGCTTCGCGTCCGGACCTGGTATCACAAGCACAGGAGACCAGGCTTGCACTTGCCGAGTTACTCATCATGCAAGTAAGAGTGCCCGAAGCAATGCACTTCTATGCTGAAGCCAAGGACTTCCAAGCTGCCGATCCGGTCCGCCGTGCAAGCAAGACCTTCTGGATTGCAGAACTTGAATGGAGAGGCTTCGATGCTCAGGGTTCCATCAATACATTGAAATCGGCTCTAGCCTCTGACGAAGTTGGAGAAGCGGGTGAAACGGACAACCTGGCCACGGAAACATTGAAACAACAAATCAAGGACGTCTTGTGTCACAGGGAGAATCTTCTCAGCTCAAGAACGTCTTACGTCACTGGCAGTATCTTGTCACATTAGGGAAGAACTAAATGTGTGGAAGCTTCAATGTTCCTAAAGGTTACTACGAAAGATCTGATCGGACATATATGATGCCTCCAGAGGCCTACAATTACACGAATGATCAAGACATCAGAATGAAAAAAAAAAGAAAAGCATTTTACTCACGACTTGCCACACCTCGCACCGCTAGCTACTAAAGAGTAGATTTGACGAGAAGTGGGATTTAAATATTTAAAAGATTATAGTTAAATAAAGCTAAGATATTCTTTTAAGATTCTAATAAAAACCTAATAAGATATTATATTTAAGTAATAGTTCTTAATATTTTATTATAATTATTATTTTAAAATAAAGTTTTATAAAAATTTTAAAGAACCTTTTAAATAAAAATATATAATAATAATAGTAAAGTATTTTTAATTTATTTCTTATTTTTATTTTACTTAAATAAAGGATTAACTTTTAATGAGATAATGTGAAACAAATTAAGCTATGATTATATAAGTATATAAGTGTATAGGAGGTCTTTTGATTGCTCAGTTATCCGAGTTATCCGGTATAGGCTAAAGCCCTATCACTCATTTCCTAAACCTTCCCCTCAGATAAAAGATAACAGCACTGGCTCGCTAATTAACAAATAAGGATAGCGAACTTATCTCTGTTTCCCCTCTCCTTACAGTGACCATGGACCAGGGTGGGAGCACGGAAACCTAAACATTGCGACTATTCACTACCTAGGGTAGTCTTGTGAAGCTGGTACGTGACCTCGGGAGCCCATAGAATGCATGGTTGTTATGGCTACAAGTAACGTTAGCTTATCGGTCGCCGTAATTGGCGGTGGCATTGGCGGACTGACAGCGGCAATTGCAATGCGGAGGGCCGGGCACAAAGTAACAGTTAAGACACCCAGCAATGCCCTTGATTTTCCTATGCCGGAGTAGTGATCTGTATTGAAGAGTACTTACAGATTGATTTTACACAGCTTTTCGAGAAGAACAGCTTGTCGGGCGAAGTCGGAGCCGCCGTTGGACTCGGGTCAAATTCGCTGGACTACTTACAAAACCTCGGCTTTGACAGTAGTAGAGCGAAGATTTGCAGAGGTGAGAACCGTCAGAGGCTTTTTTAGTTGGTATCTTTCACCCAAGAAGCAGTCCTAGATACATGCATCTATACGCTGAGGTCAACGGCTGATCAAGACCCCCGGTGCTAACTTGGGAATCAGTGAAAAACACACAGATCCTCGATGGAAGGACGTTGGAGTTGCTGCAAGTCTTGCAGGTAGCGGGAACAACCGGAGGCACGTTCTATCGACCTGACCTGCGCGAGGAGTTGAGGCTTGTGGCAGAGTCGCCGTTGTCTGATAAAGGTGGCGACGAGGACGCGACGAACCCGCCATGCCGCCTTCTCGAATATACAGAGGTAGTCAGCATCGACCCGGAGCAGGGGATCGTCCACCTGGCGGACGGCTCGCAAGCCGAGGCAGACCTCATCATCGCCGCCGACGGCGTCCACTCGTCCGCGATGAGCGTCATCCTCGGCGAGCCCTCGCCAGCCCTGCGGAGCAGCACCTCGGCCGCCCGCGCCGTGATCCCCGTCGCCAAGCTGCAGGAGAACCCCTTCGCGCGCGTGATGGCTGCCGTGCCCGGCCGCAGCACCTTCAGCGTGGCACCCGACGGCACGCGGTACCTGCTGGGCTACTGGTGTCACGGCTTCGAGTATCTGAATCTCGTCCTCTACGCCCTCGAGGACATACCCGGGATGGTGATCCACAAGATGAAAGGCGAGACGACCCGGGAGCACCTGGCGGCCGCCCTGAACGAGTTCCATCCTGATCTTGGCACGGTGTGTGAACATCTGCTGGATGTCTTGCCGCTGTGGCGGCTCCATACGCGAGCACCTGCCGCCCGGTACAGCCGCGGGCGTCTTGTTGCCATTGGTGATGCGGCACATGCCATGTTATCGGTTCGTCAGTTTTGCAGTTCACGTCCTCCCTCTCGTTCATCGGCAGATGGCGTAGTGACTGGTCTTATGCTGCTACCCAAGTATTCACTTCTAGGTGCAAGAGACTGACTGAATGCGTGTGATCCTAGCACTTGGGCCAAGGGGCCAATTCTGCCATTCTCGATGCTGCGGCTCTCGGTACTCTGTTCGAAGACCTACCGGATCGGTCACCTCAGACCATCTCTCATCGGCTTGGTCTCTTTGACGAGATCAGGGTTCCCTACAATTCAGCCGTTCAACTGTGGTCGGAACTGCCAATGTATGAGCAACCCACCAAGAAAAATGCCGAAATCCAGCCTTTACTCCCAGACCTCAAGCTTCCTGGTAAGTCTGCATGGCGCACTGGGCTCCGCGAAGCCTCTGATCCTGGCTAATTTTTCTGATTCGGAAAAGAGACGACTCAGGAACTTGTAAACTTCGTACACCGGTACGACGTTGTGAGCGTGTGTAGGGAAAGGCTTCAGACTTCGAGTGAACCCGACCACAAGGCAGCATAGAAACGGATTGATCATCTATGTAACAGGAGACTAGGCGGCCCAGTCACTTGTTCTAGTGACCAACCAACTTTCACAGGTTGGCTGTACGGCCCAGTGTGTCACGAAGTGGTTCCTTGGCTACTGAGCAACAACCAGGTTTGATAAATTCTCCATCCACACCAGAAATGAATTCTATATACATTGAAACTCTGGCTTGCCACGAAATGGCATCTACTTCTTTTCGAGAGCAGCGCTTACCAACTCGTTGAAATTCTATTACCAAGTTAGTGAAACACTTGAGTCAGTGATAAGCAAGGTACTCACAGGTGTGCCAAATCCAGTGACAGCGTCCCAGCCAGCCTGAGCCGGGAAGCCGGTAGTGTTGCAGCCGAAGCTCGAGCCGATGGTGACGTCGGTAAAAGTCTTGTAAGCCTTCTTGTACAGCCAAGGGTTGATGAAACCCAGCGTCGGCTTGCCGGCGGCGATGAGAGCGTCGTTGACGAGGGCCAAGATGCCAGCCACGGTGGGCGACGAGGCGCTCGTGCCGCCGACACGGATGACATTGCCGGCGTAGATGATGACGTCGAGGTTGCCCTGCGCCGAGATATCGGGGTACGCACGGCCGCTCTTGTTGTAGAGCCCGTCGTACGTGCCGTTCAGGCTGGCGATGTACTTGTTGACGGTCGACGCCTGGTACTTGGGCTGCGCGAAGTAGTTGCTGAACCCAGCCCCCGAGGCGAAGCGGGTCACGGCCGTCTCGGGGTTGAAGTTGGCGGTGGCGCCGATGGAGGTGACCCATGGGCACGACGTGGGGAAGTCGGGCGTGAACTTGTAGGTGTTGCTGCCGTCGTTGCTGTAGCAGTCACCGGATGATCCGACACCGGCGTCTCCGGACGAGACTAGGTAGGTGACACCGCGGGCACCGAGCTGGGCGAAACTGGAGCAGACCCTCTCGGCATATGACTGGGGCACGGTCTGCTCGTCGTCACCATAAGATGAGCTGAAAACATTTGGGATCTCATCCTGTGCGAGGATGTAGTTGAGGAAAGCCAGGTACGGCTCGTTGGTGTTAGTTGGGGTGCTCAGCGAGGGCTTGAACGGCGGGCTTCCACCGGTGTTGTACGCAGTCAGAGACGTCGGAGCGCTGACACCGAGGACCAGCTGAGCATCGAGGTTACCCTCGACGTTGGAACCCGCGTCGACAAAGACGGACTTGTTGGGGCCCTGGTAGTTCGGCCCGTCGTCAATGATGACGAACTCGAACTCGTCGGCGGCATCGACTTGGTCCGGGCGGAACTGCTGCAGGAATTGCTTGGCATCGTCACGGCGGCTGGTCTCGTTGAGATAATTGTTGATGGCAACCGAATTCTCCTCAACCGCCTGTGCGGTGTAGTTGATCGTGCCGTAGACTGTACGCAGGCAGTCGAGGGTGACGAAAGTAGCGTTGCAGACCGCCGAGACGTTGGCGGCCCCGGTTGCCAGCAGAGATGCAGACTGCTGCTTGTACTTGAGCTTGCCCGTGTGCTCCCACCAGGTCAACTCCTGCTCGGACAAGTCGTACCTGATGGGCTTGTGCTCAGGCTTGGGTGTCAGGAATGAAGTTGTGGGCTGGACGACATCAATATGGTCATGAAGATGCAGTGGCAATGACCATTCTGTCGCGCGGTTGGCAATGTGGCCCCCGTCGTGTTCATACTTGGTGTACTTCGTCTGAAGCAGCTCCTCGGCCTTGGAGATGGGCACAATGATGGAAATCCAGTCCTGAGCGGGCGAGTAAGCAATCTCGCCCACGCCGTGCCCCTCGAGCCACCGGTGGACACTGTCGATGGTCAGGTCTGTTGGGCGGACAATGTCTGCAACCTCGTCGGCGGACAGGTGCTGTCCGTAGCGAGCATGGTCAGGGTCCGAGATCTCAAGCAGGTGCTGCTCGATAGCACCCTTATTGCTCTGCTTCAGACCGATCTGGAGGTTGATAGTGTCGGATTTGTCTGCCGGGCCAAGACTCGTCCAAGACTTGGGGACATAATGGCGTTCCTTGATGGCATAGCTGGCCGACGGAGATTCAGATGGCAGAGCCTCAGCGCCGAGGAAGACGGCACCCAAGCCTACACAGAGCTTAGCGAAGGACATTGTGGGTATGAAAGTCAGGTCGTCGAACTTGGCACACGGGAAGAACTGACTTGGCTCATCTTGGCGTCAGGGGAAGCGACTGATATACATACAGTCCTGCTGTAAAGCACGCTGTTCGAGCTCCAAGCTCTCCTGTGCTAGTTTGCTCAACAGAATGTCGTGCTTGTGATAGCGCAATTAGCCGTGTGCCCAAAGCAGAAGGTGATACCACCTTCCCGTAGTCCCTGTGCTTGTCGATCATTGCTCGACTTTTGGGTCTAATGAGGTACCCACCAATCACCGTAAGCATCACCAAGACGCGCGGATTCGGTCCGCCCTGAATGCTAGCTTGATGTGGCAGGTACAGGTTCCATTGCGTTGGATCAATGATGCTTTGCGGGGTGAATTCGGTGGCAGTAGGGCATAGAGCGCTGACAGGATATTTCCAGGTTTTCTATACGAGCTCTGGCTGCACCGTAGTAGCATCCATGGATGCTGTCAGCCTGTCAGCCTGTGTGGGTGTCCCGGGGTTGCCTCGCAGGAAGCAGTCTCGCAGGGCAGCATCACAACATCACAACATCACTGCAGTGCCCCGCGTTATCTGCACGGCAAGTGCGCAATGTACCACAGCGCGTGCAGATGTTTGGGGCGCGCACGACTCAGAACTATACGAGATATATTACGGATCAAAGGTGGGGCCACCAATATCCGTCTATCCCAGATACCGGTATGGGCTTATCGTACTCAACTTCACAGCTGAGTGACCTCCCGAGGTCTCCGGTCTGAGCTTAATAAAAGTTAGTTGATATTATGAAGCAGGCACCCGTGGACGCGGGAGGTCATTGATCAAGGGGTGGTTTCGTTTCTAATCCCCATACATATAAAACGAATGTGGCGCCTTCATACGGTGGTATACGTTTAAGACCCAGCTTTGTTAAAAAAAAAAAGAAAATGCAGTACCATCAGTGATCAAGTGCATCAATTGATATTACACTGTTCCGTCTTCGATCAACAAATGCTTGACAGATTGAATCCCTACTTCCGAGTTAAACTTGAAATTGGCCAAGTGGATCATGAAGGATATAATTAATCAGTGCCTGCACCAACAAGTGCGCAGACTTGTACATACCGAGTTTCAAGTACTGTTGCACGCACCGAAGACACCATGTTAATCCAATTAACGAATCAGAACTCAGGAATTGCACTTCAAAACAATCCTAGGTACCGATATGCAGGTTATTCCAAATGTCATAGCCGTCCACGGGTGTGTACATCCGTCTGACCCTTGATAATAGCCCATGACCTGTAGACATGTATGGATGGGATATCTAGCGGGCAGGGCCCTGTCCTGCAGCTCGTGCTGGTCCAAACTGGATAAGGATATAGAAAGGGTACTTGAAACTGCGTGTAACGTCCCCGGCCCACATTCTAACCATCCCCTAATTCCAACCACCTCTTCCTTCAACCACCCCTTCACCTTAACCCTATTTATACTACTACTACTATTTTATCCTTCTTAATACTTAAAATCTTTAATTAGTTATCTTTATTACTTTTCTTAAATATCTACCTAACTTTAATTTAAGCCTATTAGATTACTTTAATATTTATAAATAACTTATTAAAGTTAAGTTAAACTTTTTTTTTTAAGTTAATTTATTAACTTTTAATTAATATTTTAATTTTTAAACTTTTTTATAAATATTATTAAATTAATATTTTTTTAATTTTAACTTTTAAAATTTTATAAAAAAGTTATTATATAAAGTTTAAATATTTATTATAAATATATTTAATTATTATATTATATAACTTTTATAATTACTTAAAAGTTATAAAATAATTTTTAAAATTAATAAAAATATTATTTAATATAAAAATATATATTATTTTATTTAATAATAGTTTTCTTTATTTTTTATTTTAATAATTTATTAATTTTAATAAAATATATATTAAAAACTTTATATTTAAAAGTAATTATAAATTAATTATTTATTATTTAAATTAAATATTTAATTTTATAAAAGTTTTAATATATATTTTATAATAATAATTAAAAACTTTCTTTTATAATTATTAATAAAAATTATAACTATTTTAATATTATAAATATTTTTAAAGGTAATTTTAAATAAATTAAAAATTAATATATTAAATAATTAAAATATATATAAACTAATAATTAATAAAAATAATATAAATATTATTTAAAAATATTTTTATATAAAATTAACTATAATATATATATAAATTATTTATATTTTTTAATTCTACTATTAAACTAAAAGTAAATAATTAAGATTTTAAAAGAATAAAATATAATATATCTTTTAAAGATTAGCTTAATTAAATTTATTATATAAAACTTTTTATAATAACTTTATAATCTATATTTATAATACTATCTATTATTAAAAAATACCTTCCTATATTAATATACTAAGTTATATTTAATTAATTTAAGCTAATACTATTAACCTATTAAAAATTAAAGCTATTATAAACTACAAGCTAATCTAACATTAATAAACACTATATATAAGTATTAAATTTACTATATAACTTAAATAAGTTAGCTAAAATAGATAAAAATAAAGCTACCATTCCTTTAAAGGTTCTAGCTCTACTTAAATAAACACCTATCTATTAGCTCCACTACATTGCAAGCAAAACCACTTGAAAGTAATTACTTAGTCTACCACGCAACCCATTAAATTGAGAAATAGCTAGGTAAGGCAACCACACTCTATTATCTAGGTTTATAATTCTAATAGCTTTATAAAAAAAGAAATAACTATTAATAACTAAATTTATAACTATATAAAGACTAACCTCTACTTTAAAGAAAAGTTATTATTATCTAAAATAGTTAATATATTTTTAAAAAAACTAAAAAATTATAAACCTAATTTAAAATATATTAAAATCTATAAGAATCTTAAACTTAAATTTAAAGAATATAAAACTTTAACTTATTTAAAAAAAGAAAGGCTAGAAAAACTTAAAAAGGCTTAAATTAAACTAAACTAAATTATAATATAATAAAATAATTAAATAAAAATTAATTAAAATTTTATAATTATAAATCTTTTAACTTTATACTTAAAAGAGGCTATAATATATACATAATATTTATTAATTATAAGAAAATATTATTTAAATAGGTCTTTTAATATAATTTAAAAAAACTTTTTAATTATTTAATTATAATAAACCTTTTATTTAATCTTTTTTATTATTATAAACTATTAGTTTATATAATTTTTAAAAATTATAAAAATTATTATTATTATATATTTAATTCTTAAAAATAATAAAGAAATTTAAAACTTACTTATAATAAATATATATTTTATAAAAGGTTTATATATATAAATTAAAGTTTTTAAAGTAATTTATTATTTTTAAATAACTAATTATAAATATTATTTTAAATTTTCTTTTATTAATTATTTTTATTAATATTTTAATAGTTATTTAATTTAATAACTTTTATAATAAATAATTATATTAAATTAAACTATATAAATATATTTTTTTATTATTTTTAATTATTTTACTTTAATTTATTAATATTTATAATTTTTAAAAATAAAATAATAAATTAAAGTTTTTAATTACTTCCTTTTAATAAAAAATATTAAAAAAGGAGATTATTTAGTTTATTAAAATATATTTTAAACTACTTTAATTAATTAAAAATAATACTAATTAATCCTTTTAAATATTAAAAAAATTATAAATAGTAAATTTACTTTATATATTAAAAATAGTTATAAAATATAATATATAAAATATATTAAGTTTTAAAAACTTTTATATAAGTATTTTATCTTTAATTATTATAAGTATATTATAAATTTTTTCTTTTTTATACTTTTTTATAATAATTAAAATAATATTTAAAAAAAAGTTTAATAATTAAAAAAAATTCTTTATAAAGTTATAAAGGGGTATAGATAGAGTAGGAATAGATATATATATATATAAATATAGGTGTAGGGTAGTCGGATTTAGGGGACTATTGGAATGTAGGCCGGGGACGTTAAGCACCAGATTATAATGCCGGTCAAGCCCCTAAATGCTAAAATTGTGGGTCAAAGGATGCGCTCCGAACGTACCAGAAAAGGTGGTCGATCATCAACGTCAACACAGGTCCAGTGAAGCCTAAGGAGGAAATCTGTCTTGAAGCGCCATCGTCACACAAGAGTTATTTAAGTCTAGGATCTATGCAAACCTATGATTTACGGCGACCTTGGCGCGACGAAATCTTGCAGGTGCGGCCATGGTTTCGCGAAGTCATTGTACAATGCATCATGCTGGCCCCAAGTTTCCATCACCGGTGGTAATTGGTAGTTAGGCCCCTCTCATGCCTAACTACCAGTCGATGCCATCCATGTTACCGCTTGGGCAAGTAATATATTTCTTTGAGTAAACGTGATCACACCCTCCCGACCTCCAGACGTATCCCTCTCACCTCGTCTCCGTCGCAATATCGACCGAGATGTGTTTGCGGCTGTCAGTAGTCGAGGCTAAAAACTGCATGCTTAGACTGCTAAAGCGTCAGTCACTGTAAGGAGTTGGCTGAAGGGAGTAATTGTTATAGTACTATCCCATAATGATTTCGTAGTGCCGACAGTTGCGAGCTGGTAGGAGCCCTATATCGTCTTAGATGCGTGTGATTTTGCTTAGCCAGCTCGCAGTCAACTTCACCAGGTTGGCTTTGTGCCCTACATAGGTACTAGTTCACCCCGTATACCTTGCGGCAAATTTTACCAGAACCGTTCCCCTGGCTTCGACAATTCGTGCGTTTGTCATCTTCTTTGATACAGACAATACATGCGCATGGGGCCACCGTCACTACCCTCAGTATCAACAAAGAGTATCTTCTAAAATTTGGTCATGGTGTGAAATATTCGATGGTCCGATAGTGGAATCAGGTTTAGGCTCTAGCATGGAAAGTATAGTTTAAGTTAGCGGAGGAAAGTAAACAAAGTCGCCAAAATCAGAGTGAGGTTCCTGGTATAGGTGTGTGGAAGGAGACCTGGTGAAGTAAGATAGAGTGAGTGACCGGACGGTGAAGAGGGAGAATCTAGACAGTGTAGCATATTGTACGCGAAACGTCGATAGAGTTCAAGATCAGAATGTGTGGGGGGTATCGAATTGATTGTTGTGCGCTTGTGTGTGGTGATCATCAGTGGTGCTGCAGATGACTCGTGTGGAATTGTAGGGCTAGTAGCTTGCTACCCTACCCTCTTTCAAGTTGGTGTTATATCCGGAAGTATATGTTATTGAGGATACGAAGATGAATTTTAAGTCTAAGACGTGGTGAAAACAGGACAAGAGCCTGCACCGCGGCGGAGGAAGATGACAGTTCCAGAGCTCAAACACATGAGCACAATGCTTGAACACAGAAGACATAAATGATCGGAGAAATGTATGAGAATCAAATAGTATCCTCTAGGTTAATTAGAGCCTAGCATCTGGAATGTTTTGAACTCCTTAGACTCGAGTACAGCGGAGGCGGAGGGCCTTTGGCACGGATCGACCACCAACATAAGGTTAAGAAGATCTCTCAACTGGCCGGGCATTTTGAGGTTTTGAGTTTCTTCTGCAAAAGACCCGATCGATTGCGGACCTTCCTCGTTTTGGCTCAAAATCACAGCAGATTCGACTGCAGATTTGAGGGTAGGTCGCTCAACCTGCTCAGGAGTGGGGATATGCCACTCGGGGAACAGTCGCTTGATTTTTGCCATGCACCAAGCCTCGTTGATAAGGGGATGAGGGCTATCCCACGCCCCCAAGATGCCAGGCTTGACCCAGCAGAGCAGCAGTGCTCCAACTGCCCAGACCTGAGATATCTTGATGCATGGTTGGCCCAAGAAGACTTCGGGGGCACGCATGGCATAGGGTCGGGCGTTATGAAGATAGCCATCCGGAACGACTATGAATGGGTCAGTGGACAGACATATTGATCTTGTCTATCCGTGGTTGCGTACCGAGCCCCAGGTCTCCAACTTTGGCAGTGATACGGCCTGTGTCGACGCCAGAGAGCAGTATGTTCGCAGGTTTAAAATCTATGCTTGTCAGCGAATTTCAATGATTCAGAATTGGTTGTTTCACCTGTGTTCACGTATTGCTGGCAGTCCAGAACGACACAACTGGTCAGCGTCTCCTTAGAACCGCCTTGATAATGGCATAATTGCGCGTGTTGGGCTGATATTTCACATCCGCAAGGGTGGAGTCCAGCCATTCCAAAGCGAGGGTGTGATTGTCAATCACATCATATAATTTCCGGAAGCATGTCACCGATGCGACACCAGTCAGGCGATAAGTTCGACGTTCACGCTCGAGATTCTCCAAGGCAATCTCATCGCCAGGCATAGCTTTTTTGATGATAGCCCTGATGTGATGGTTCAGTGTTAATACTTAGATAGGTACAATCGCTGCAACATGACGAACCATTGTGGTGTATTTGGACCATCCTCGCGTGGGACAACTCTGGCTTTGAAGACGGAGGATACGTGCGTTTCATCACCTTTAACTGAATCTGTAATTCGGTACCCCCATTTAGCACCCTGGAGAAGATGCCCAGAAGTAAGGGATGATATGGTTCTTAAAAATGAGGGTCTTGCAGAAGTGGATGCCAGATGGGTAAGTAAGCGCATTGTGAGAGCGCAAGAGATGAAGAAAGCATGGCCGGTGGGTTTGTTTACGTTAGTAAGTAGATGGATAACCTCATCAGATGTAACTATCCAGGTACTGGTAACTTGAAATTGTGAAAGAGAAGTTGGCACGCCCCGACCGAGACTCGGTAAATTTTGTGCCAGATTCAGGCAGACCACATTATTGGCACTGTATTTCTTCAGACGCTGGGTCTTGAGCGTTTACCACTGTATGAAGGCGCCACGTACATTTTACATGTATGGGGATTAAAAACGAAACCACTCAGGCAGACCACGCATTGCCAGGGGTATTGCATATGTCTGAGGCTGCCGCAATTCGGTTCTACTCTATGATTTTGTCTTAGCAAGGAAGACTATGATAATGCATGGCAAAGCTGCAACAGGCTCACAGGATGAGTGGTCGTGACTGACTGAAGTGCCACACTCAGTTACGGTCCTCTGGCTCTGGCTGTTGTGGCTGACGAGCTGGTTCAGGTTAACTCGTGGACCGGGCCTTTCGCTCCGCGGCAGAAGGTTTGGGGTAGCAATCAGGGGCACATCCTGACAAGTGCAGCGGGTCGGAAGCAGCCACCAGGAACCGTGGGGCGGCGCACGGATCAGGATCTAGCCCAGGGTGCTCACTCAAAAAAGCTCTGGGCGTGATGTCATTACTACGAACAACATCAGACGCTCCAGACGGCCTGGACGGCACATCACGCTCGTCACCTGTCCAACGGCCAAGCGCCAGCAAGAGTACGCTTTTTCGGTTGTTCATTTACACTATCTGCCAGTGGCCCTAGCGTACGGCAGAGAAATGCCTGGCAATCTTGAATGAGTGGGATGACACGGCATTTTTTGCCCGTCAGAGACAGTCACCGCGTGTCGATTTCAGGTTCTCAGGTTACTCGCCTCGGCTGTATTATGGGCATGTGTGCTTGCAGCCACCCAGAGACACCATAATCTCTTTTTTTTCTCTATGCCCTGCCATTTGCTGCCATGAGCTCCCCTGCTTCATGGTTCCCATAATACCAGCCCATTTCCCCCCATCACCTCTTGATCTGGGAGACCCACCTGCGAATACCTACACTACATCATCAACCTGTAATATTCTGGTCAACACACGTTGCATCCTCCCCAGTTCGCGGCACCGCCACGAGCACGCGAGACCCGACACGCAGGATGATGGCCAAGCTGAGCCCACCGGCTGTTGCGCCGGAGGACCAGAACCTGAAGCTCGAGACAACCAATGCGCAAGCAGGACAGCCATCTTCGCTGATTCGAGACGACAAAGGGCACGTGGCGTACCCAGGCTATGTTCCTCAACAGCCCCAATCGCCCACCAGCCCAGAACCCCCTTCGCCCGAGACAGAACCGCCGCCACCAGGGGGCATCCGAAAGGCAGCTTCAGCCCCTCTGGGGTCAGACATTGATGATCCAGAATCCTCCCCTAGGCCCAAGCCAAGCCAGAGGTCTGCAACTGCTGCTCCTCCAAAGACCACAAGAACAACATCCGCCCTACCCCCCTCTATCAGGCGAGCTGGCACCAATGTCTCCCAGCTCCAAGAGGCCCTCTGGAACACAAACGCTAACCTCCAAGATGAGTCCTCGAGCAGCGACTCCTCCGACGATGACGACCTCGGTGCCGACGTCGAGCGAACTGATCAAGCTTCTACCGCCGCCAGGCCACAGCCACCTCGATCCGAAAAGTCAGACCCGTTTCGCCGCTTCAAGGTCGGGAACGAGAACTACAGGACCAAGGGTAGGGTATCCAAGCGCGACGGGCGTCTGGCCATCTCCATTAAAGACACAAGCGACAAGGGCTATCTCGTGAAGGCCCTCGGCGCCACCCTTGGCAAGGTAGTCCCCCTGAAGGAAGGCGAAGAATCCGAGCAAGACCAAGAACGGCCCACTGCCGAGCGAAGATCCTCCGAGACGATACTCACTCCCGAGAGCTTCCAATGTCCCAAACTCAATATTGTCATCATGGTCATCGGGAGCCGCGGGGACGCCCAGCCATTCCTAAAGATTGGCAAGGTCCTGAAAGAACAATACGGTCACAGGGTCAGAATCGCCACACACCCTGCCTTTCGTGATTTCGTCGAGAAGGACACGGGGCTGGAGTTCTTCTCCGTTGGAGGTGACCCGGCCGAGTTGATGGCTTTCATGGTCAAGAACCCCGGCATGATACCTACTCTCGAGACAGTGAGGGCCGGTGATATTTCTCGGAGGCGACAAGCAATGGCCGAAATGTTTGAGGGTTTTTGGAGAGCCTGTATCAACGCTACAGACGAAGAGAAGAACGTGAAAAACGCCCGCATGATGGAGCACACGAACCCCTTTATTGCCGACCTGATCATCGCCAACCCACCGAGCTTCGCACACGTGCACTGCGCAGAAGCACTGGGGATACCCTTGATCATGGCATTCACCTTCCCATACACGCCGACAAAGTCATTTCCACATCCTC
The DNA here is from genome assembly GCF_019321695.1 of Diaporthe batatas. Taxonomy (NCBI): domain Eukaryota; kingdom Fungi; phylum Ascomycota; class Sordariomycetes; order Diaporthales; family Diaporthaceae; genus Diaporthe; species Diaporthe batatas. The sequence goes on along the minus strand of NW_025408557.1, from coordinate 293,700 downwards.
TGGCCACCATCAAGAAGAGCAACGTCGACCCTGGCTACTCAAATTTCATGTCTTACCCACTCGTGGAGATGATGGTCTGGCAGGGACTGGGCGACCTCGTCAACGACTTCCGTGTCAAGACCTTGTGTTTGGACCCCGTGTCGACACTCTGGGCACCGGGTGCTCTATACCGCATGAACGTTCCTATTTCCTACCTGTGGAGTCCCTCGCTCGTCCCGAAACCCTCGGACTGGGCAGACAATATCGACATCTCAGGCTTCGTCTTCCTAGACTTGGCTTCTTCCTTCACCCCTCCAGACCCTCTCGACCAATTCCTCAAATCTGGCGACCAGCCTGTCTACATCGGTTTCGGGTCGATTGTTGTCGACGATGCCGACAAGTTCACCGAGATGGTCTTCGAAGCAGTACGGCTCGCAGGTGTGAGGGCACTCGTCTCTAAGGGGTGGGGTGGCCTGGGCGGCGAAAACGTGCCAGAAAACATATTCATGCTTGAGAATACGCCCCACGACTGGCTCTTCCCCAAGGTCAAGGCTTGTGTCATCCATGGTGGCGCAGGCACAACTGCCATGGCCCTGAAATGTGGCAAGCCGACTATGGTCGTGCCATTCTTTGGAGATCAGCATTTCTGGGGTCCCATGATAGGCAGGGCCAAGGCGGGGCCCGAGCCCGTCCCCTACAAGCACTTGTCGGCTGAGAAGCTGGCCGAAGGCATCAAGTACTGTCTCACTGAGGAGGCGCAAGAGAAGGCCCAGGAGATGGCACGCGACATTGCCCGAGAGGGCGACGGTGCAGAGAACGCGTGCTCATTCTTCCACAAGCACCTGCAGCTCTCCGGAAAACACAGCATGAGATGCTCGATCCTGGAGGACAAGGTCGCTGTGTGGTGGATGAGGAACACCAGCCTCAGGCTCAGTGCCTTGGCCGCTGAGATACTCGTGGACAAGGGGTACATCACCTGGCGCAAGCTGAGGCTCTTGAGACATTGCGAGTACAACGACTTTGAGGGCCCCGGTGAGCCCGTCACTGGCATGATCGGGTCCATTGCTGGGACTTTCGGAAATGCGGTCGGTGGCGTGGCAAGCGTGCCCGGTAGACTTGCGAAGACTTCCAACAAGCGACGACAGCGCAAGGAGAGACGTCGCAGAAAGGCTGAAGAGAAGGACAAAGCAGACCAGGAGACGCGAGAGAACGGGGCTCCTATGACAGTTAACCACGCAGACGCTAAGGAAGGTGTGAATGAGTCCACTTCCGAGAGCAAGACCACGGAAACTAAGGAGAGAAAAGAGGGACCGGCAAAGACCGAGGGGAATAGAAAAGACGGAGACAACGGTGATGACGGAGCATCCGTTCACACAGCCACGACCGAAGGCACAGCAGAAGACGAAGGCTACGTCGACCAAGTCGCCGAAGGCGTGGGCAAGTCCGCCCAAGCAATCGCCACCGCGCCAATCGACCTCTCCGTGGCCCTCGCACAGGGCTTCCACAACGCACCACGCCTCTACGGCGACGACACCGTGCGGCGGCCCACCCGCGTGACGGGGATCCGGTCCGGCCTGCGGGCGGCGCGCTCCGAGTTCCTGTTCGGCGTCTACGACGCCTGGACGGGCGTCGTGCGGCTCCCGTACCGCGGGGCGCGGCACGGCGGCGGCGTGGAGGGGTTCGCCAAGGGCGTGGGGATGGGCGTCACGGGCTTCGGGCTCAAGAACATCGCCGCGGTCGTCGGGCCGTTCGGGTACACGCTCAAGGGCATCAAGAAGCAGGTCGAGCGGCGGCGGCAGCCCACCAAGCACATCCGGCGCGCGCGGATCCTGCAGGGGCAGCAGGAGGCGGCGGCGCTGCTCGGGGGCGACGGCCAGGGCAAGGAGCGCGAGGCCCGCGAGAGGGAGGTCGTCGCCGGGTGGAAGGTGTTCCAGGCGCTGTGGGCCACGGTCGAGGGGAAGGAGAAGGCCAAGGGCGGGCTCAAGGCGCAGTTCAGCGAGACGCGGACCAGGGGCCAGGGGGTGCCCGAGGCGCTGGAGAGCGTGGCCATGGCGGAGCGGACGCTCGAGGAGGTCCGGCGGGGCGGGAAGGTGGCCACCGGGATGAAGGAGTTCCGGCGGTCCGAGGACCTCGCGCGGAGGTCTGGGGATATCTCGGGCCGGCAGTCGGTCGATCGGAGGGGGTCGCCGCATGGTGGTGGTGGTGGTGGTGGTAATGATGGTAGGAGGAAGTCCTCGGAGGAGCACCAGGGCGGAGCATCGCTGGACCCTGCTTCTGCTGCTGGGCCGAGGAGGTCGGCTGATACTAATACGAGTGCGGAGAGGCAGAGGAAGGGGGCGGGCTCTTCTGAGCGTATTGAGGAGGGTGATGAGGAGCCTTCTAATAATAAGGCTGTGGAGAATGGGAAGGTCACTGCGTCTTGATTCGAACGGCGGGCATTGACGGCATGGCATGGCGTGGCGTGGCATGGCATGGCATGGAGTTTTAGCGACGTTGTGTCTTCCTAGGGACTGGAGTATATGATACCCTTTTAAAACTTTTCTTTGTGTGTTTTGTGGACACGGTCTGTGAACAGCTGATGTATCTCTAATAGATGTGTAAAGGAATCAGAGGTAGTGGGTATGAGAAACATCGCACGTGTGGATGGAGCTTTACTTGCCGTCAGCCAGTAGAGCAACCAGCCCGGAGCATTTGATAGCAATCCATCACCAGTGACCAGTGCACACACGCCGTGATGGAACAGGTTGGAACCAAGGAGGCCCAGACTCGGGCTGCAGTCCCCGATTATCATAATAGTCATACAGCCATTCGTCCTGAGGATAAACGTATCCATGTCACCGTCGAACTCCTGTTGTTTGTTTACATATGCAAGCACAAATGTGGTGGCCAAAGCCACACCCCGTGACAATGCCCTTCCGTAGGTTTTTAATGCTCTCGGTTTCTTCTTTTCTGCTTGCAGAGTCGTGCCGGGTTCAGGACAAATACTCACGATGCGAATAAGACCAGGAAATCCCATGAAGGACGAGTAAGTGTTCTATGGTATCACAAAGACGAAATCAATACTGAGAAGGCAACTTAGAAATGCCGGAATTGTGGTGGCGTTGGCCACCTACAGGGGCCTAGACCTGGGACGTAGGCAGAATTCGAGGTTACACGACATGTTCTAATTATACTGAGGCACGCTTTACTGCACCTCCTTTCTTGTTGCAGATTTCAAGACAGAATTGGCGAAAGAAATGTCACGTAACAAAATGATCTCTTCTTATAGCCTTCTAAACGTCACACAAACTCAACAAGACTTCCAAGACTTACCTTCAGCTGGGTGCGCTAATCAGCCCCGCTCGGTTTCCCGCCGTGATATGCTACCACTAAATTACTGCTGCGCCCCCTTCCCCTCAGGCGCCAGGACAGGAGAGACTTGTGCAACTGACAGTTTCTCCTACGTCAGAAATATACCTGACGCGTCTGGACGCGTTAATTACTCAACTTGTCGAAATGCTCTTGTCTCGTCCTACCTTCAGCACCAAAGTTATTGAGGTTTCAATCTCAACAACGCACGACGAGAAGATAAAATGTCTGTGAACAACACCTCGGTCGCCAGCAAGAGACAGAGGGAGGAGTCCCGACAGCCAGGGGCAGCAAAACGAAGCCGCCTTGGGAGTCCCGTGAATAACGGCAAGGTCAGTCCAGTCCGGAGCCCTTCTTCAGTACACAGCGTTAACCCAGTCTAACCTGTTCGGCCAAGAAGACATGTCTCGTGGACGACAGCCATTTCTCTCTGAAGAGAATCAGAATGAGTTCCGGCATGCCCATCATGAAAATGCTGAAGAAGATCCAAACGACACGTGACGAGCGAGGCGAGGCGTCAGATTTCGTCCGTCGCTTGGAGTGTCTCCGCCTTGTCCATGCCGGCGACAACGTCGAGTTTAGAAGAAAGCGGATCAACGGCTTCACTGACAACTGCGCCATTGTCTCCTGGTCATGGGAAGGCTCGCCGGAGCACGAGGACGAGACAGCTGGCAGCTACATGGTAGAGGACGCCCAGACCCGAGACCTGATGAGGACCTCGGACGTTCGGGACACGGTTTGGAGGCGGGCCGCGGCCTACATGAGATATAGGCGAATCAGCCATTTGTGGATAGATTCGGAATGCATCACGCAGGATCCCATTCAGGAGCGGCAAAAGGCCATGAGCGAGATGGATCGGCTTTATAACCAGGGGAGCCATCCATTTGGCATGCTTGCCAGGCCCGTCACGGAGGAAAGAGAAGTGCACCTCTTGGCTCAGATATTGCAGGGAAAACTGGTTCGCAAATACGAGTATGGTGACGGCAGGATTTCAATAAGGAAAGGGATGACTGAGAAGGTATACGAGGCTATTGAGCTTTTGGATAGAATCACCTCCGACAGATGGTGGACTCGAGCTTGGATATATCAGGAGAACTACCACGGAGGAAAGCGGATGTTCCTCCTCATGCCTCACACGCCGAATACAGAACGCCCGAAGGCCAAGTACGCTACCCTGTTTGGGAACATGAAAGGGGAAATGGTCATCAAGTCAATTGACTTCTCCGAAGCGTCGACAGACCTATGCTCGGCACTCCGGAATTCAAGCCAGGCCGAAGACCACGCGGAAGCTGTGAATCGAATCCTATCAAGAGCCGCGAGATACTCGAGACTGCTGGAAGGAGAAGACTCGATGACGCCATCCATCGTCGAGGACGTTCTGCAACGGGAGGTGAGCGTGCACCCGGACCGGATCGACATCATCGGCAACTGCTGCTCGTACAACGTACGCCTCAAGAGGGGAGAACTCGAGCAAAACAAGTGCAGTGTGAGCCTGGCGGTATTGGTCTTGCTCCTGCTGAACGGCGAGATCTTTTACTACGACCCCGACGAGGATACGGCATCATCTTCCCGCCTGACGGTTTCCGAGTTCATTCACGAGTACGCCTTCAACCGTTTCAGCCCACCGACGCTAAAGTACGGCTTGACGTTCAACAAAGGCTGCCGCTTCAGTAAAGTGTACCGTATCGACGATGACGGAGTACACACACAGGGTCACCTCTGGAGGCTTTGCAGCAGGGGTTTCACAATCTCGGGGCGAATCTCAAAGGGTCGCGGCTGGGTTAGGAAGACACTTCGAGATATTCAAAAGTACATCCGGGAATATGAGTGGGTCGAGGCTAAAGACTACATTGATGAACTATCCGCCGGGGACCAGCTCGCTCTGAGACTGGAAGAGTTCCTCAAGACTTCATCACAGGCCGATGACGCTGAGACCAAGTACATGTGGAAAATGGCCGAGATCCTCGCGGATGCATTGCGCCAGGGAGAGACGCTCAGGCTGGGATATCTCGAAGATTCAAGACGGAACCCCAGGTTCTCTCCGCCCACGGCCATATTCGTATGCGCGGATGAGATAATGGAGGCCAACAAGGACAGGATGTTTGTCTTTACGTCTTTCGAGGAAGCCGTGACGGGGAACATCAGCGATGTTGACAGGCATGTGTCGCTGCAGGTGGGCGTCAATCACACCGAGAACCTGTCTCGGTTGTATGCCCGAAGGTGGACGCATGGGTTGTGGTTCTCGACAGAGGCACCCCGCGAGGTTGTGTTCCCATTGCCACGGGTTCTGAGCCAGTTGTGAAGTCTGAGAACGGGGGGTTTGAGGGGCGGCCACGGTGTGCTTTGAGTTCAGTGGTCTCTCTTTCAAACTGCCGGTCCTCAGATAGACTGAGGCCCCTTCGTGGCTCACTCGTCGTCACATCAACATGGAATCACCTCTGTATTCTATGAAGGACAACCACAATTAGTGTATCTTAATCTCAACTGGCCAGGTAACACTAGTGGCCTGGTCGAATGCGTGCCCCCCTTCAACTGCTGCAGAGAGAGCTCGTGTCTGATAGCTAATTTGCATGGGCCATCGGCTGTGTGCTATAAGATACCGGATGGGCGGATACCCACTGGCTGTGCAGAATAGTATGATAGCAGGCACACATCGTATGCCGGGATGTTTGAGCAGGCCAGCTTACCGTCCCATAAGGATGGGGAAAGGGCAAGACACTAAGATACTGCTTATCAATATATTTTGTGAGTTCTGGGCGGCGGAGAAAGCATTGGAGGGGGGTTGGAAATTCGTGCAAAAACGCGCCTCATCACACATCATTGATGATGGGCTCCTCTGAATCAAGATGTCTTGCACCTCCATGATCCTTGGTGAGGAGGCTTCTGGGGCTCGAAACAATTTTAAGCTATTGAGAGAAAATAGGACCGTGTGGCTGTCCTTCAAAGTGTTTGCCCCTCCCCACTGGTGATCGTTGAGAGAGAGTGAAATCGGGCACACCGGTTCCAACTCACTTGAAGCGAAGAATCATCTGTTGGTGAATTTGAAAGTATAGTGAAGACGTCTCTCCGCGAGATAGCTGTTTGGTCATTGCGATACATAACGATGGAAACCGATTGAGGAGATTATTTTCCAAAGCAGGCCGGCAGTAATCAGAAATTTGCCAGCTGTGTTTTTCTTTTTATTTTTATCCATTGGAAAAATCCTATTTTTGGAAATGAAACACATACAAAATTTCCCAATCATCACACTCGCTGATCCAAGAATAGTAAATCTCGGTTATGTATGAAGTGGATGTGACCACTGAACAATTGTTCCTTCGGATGTTTTGGCCGAGGGCCTCCGGGTCTCCCTCATCGAGCCATTCTGGACGTAAGCTGAGCAGAGCTTACTGGAAGAACTTCAGATGTTGAGATCAGCCGATGTGCTGCATCCAGCAGTGATCCTTGAGAAGGCAACAATTCGACTTTGCCAGGCGGTCAGTGTGCGTAAAGGTCGCTCACTAAGCGTGCCCGCTGCGAAAAAGCATATCAATCCCAATGGACATCTGTGGGTAGTTGTCCAGGTCCTGGCTTGGAAACCTTACGCGTGATTCCCGGCACGAAGAAGCTCTTATCGAGCCATACTTGATTTCTTTTCGAATCCGGGATTTCCTTGAAAATCGACTTCGTGCTTTCGGCCAGTCTGGACGCTCACGTTCCCGGGATGAGTCCACTCATGTCTCGGTGATACGAGTGCAACCGAGCACATCTTTTCTCGTAACAGCAAGTAGCCACGTTGCAGTTCATGCAGCCACATTCTCTGACGAAAACTGGAATCGGGGTCACCGAAATATTGTTTCTGAAGACGAGGAAATCTGACAGTCATGTTCCTCGGCAATATTTGAACGTTGCAAGAAGCCGCCACTACACGCACCTGCGGGCACGTTGCAAGAGAAGCTGAATACCTAGATACCCTATGTCCGTGGAACACTAAGACCCAATCAAACAATCAATTAATTTATCAGCATTTGTCGTTACACAGTGTCGAATTAATGTAACGTTAGAAATTCTTGCGGAGCAATTGTAAGCGTGAGTAATCAGTCCGTAGCTAGTTTTGCTTCTATTCCGCATACGTCCGAGGACATACATGGCGCCTTCATAATCAGTCCGTGAGACCGAAATGATCATAAATATCACTACCTTCCACGATGAACTGCCTGATCTGTTGAGGGTGGTCTGCCAAGAACCAACCATCACCAGGGAAAGATCACTACCACCATCCAAAATGACGATTGACAGCACCACGGGAAAGGTCTTGTCCCCGGCCGCACTGGTCCACGTAGTCCTCCAGACGTCACAATACGAACCCATGGTCGCATTCTACAAGGAATTCCTAGGGGCACATGCGACTTACGAGAACGAGTACCTCGCGTTCCTGACATACGACGAGGAACACCACCGGGTGGCTATAGCCCACCTGCCCACAGCCAAACCAAAGGACCCGACGGCGGCCGGTTTGGCCCACATGGCCTTCGCGTTCAAAACCTTCAACGACCTCTTGCTAGCCTACCGTCAGCGGAAGGCCCGGGGCATCTTGCCCATCTGGTCCATCAACCACGGGCCTACGACCAGCATTTACTACCAGGACCCGGACGGCAACCAGATCGAGACCCAGGTGGACAATTTCGATACGGTTGAGGACGCGAACGCGTTTATGAATTCGCCCGAGTTTGCGGAGAACCCGATCGGCGTCGACTTTGACCCTGAGGATCTCATCAAGAGGGTAGAAAATGGCGAGGATGTGGCGAGCCTGAGGAAGAGACCCAGCATCGGGCCTCGGGGGGTGGAAAGCATACCTGTGCCACCGAGGCCGGACGTTCGGAAGAGCTACGATATTATCCAGACCTGAAGGACCTGACAACTAAAGTGGAAGAGTTGATGTTCTGGGGCATTGTTTGTCAGGAAGTCTATGGAGCCATTTGCACAAAGTCGTCAGACATGTGTGAAATGCATGGGTCATTTGCGTCCGAGCTAGAATGCCACGAGACAACACAAGTCAGATAAATTCCACAACTTTCATAGCGCCAAAATGAGAATAGGCACCTCGGAGCGAAGACGATAAATAGATTTTGGATTCTCTACTTCAAATCGATCAGAGTCAAACATAGAGCGATCCTCGTATTTCTCTGAGATCAGTAAGTAAATGGATGCGGTGGATGTGTATTTCAGGCACACCACATTTACTGAATATGTGGTTTCGCTTCTATTCCGTATATGTCTGAGGATATACATGGCGCCTTCATACGGTGGTAAACGCTCTGGAGAACCCCGTACACCATGTATCTGGCCTCACCTCCGACTTCCTGCAGCGCGCTGCCTTAATTATAAAAAAGAAACGTCAATATCGAGTTGCAAAGAAACGAAAAAACTTGTCGATCTCCATTCTCTTACAAAAAGATTAGGAAACAAAGTCATCACACTTTGACAGTTATATCAATCTTGAAAACCATATGAATCAAGTGACCCTGGTGGCTTCGCGTCTGCTTGTGCTTTCCGGGTCAAAGTAAGGCTTCTCTCCCAGGCTAACAGCCCGAGACCCCTTCCTCTCCCCCAAGTCTGCTTCGCCGATGTAATCCGGCGTGGCAGAGTGATAAACACTGCGATTATCCCAGATCGCAAGGTCATTGACGTTGGCCCATCGGTGGCGGACCTGCAGGTCGTGATTCTCGACAATCAGGCGGACGAACCAGTCCAAGAAGTACTTCGACTCGTCTTCAGAGAGACCATGGATGTGCTTGACGTGGTGGCCCACGGCGTACACTGACTTCCAGCCAGTCACCGGGTTGGTGCGCACAACGGGGTGGGTTGCCTCGAGGACTTCTCCGATGTTCTCGGGAGCTCCACGTGCAGAAGCGAAGATTTTAAAATTGTTCTTCTCTGCCATTGCATTGAAATCCGGCTGGGCGTAGTAGGCCGTGAGGGTGTCGAGGAAACTCCTGAGCGTTGGCGAGATGCGGTCGTAGAGCTCATAGCCTGAAGCCCAAAGTGTATCTGAAGGACTGTCAGCCGGTGGTCACACCTTCGCAGAGGGGACAAATTCCCAGCAAGTGTGGTGAGAACGTACCTCCGCCAGTCTTTGGCAATTGAGTAAGTCTCAGCAGGGCATAGTCGCTAGGAATCTTCTCAAATGTAATGTCAGAGTGCCAGAGACCCTTTGCGGACTGGCGGTTGTTCTGGCTAATCGACTTGTAGCGAGCAGAGTTGAACTTTTTGCCCTGCTCAGAAGAAATGACGCTAATCTCATTATCTGTGCCACCGTGCTCCCTGGAAGCGTTGTGGACCGGGTGAATGTGCAGCTTGGAGGTGGACGGCTTCCCTGTCAATTCTCCTAGACGCTGTACGAGCTCCTTCTGGAGATCATCAGTGATGTTGTCCTGTTTGCGGAAGAAGACAACACCTCTCTGTGAGACTATGATACAGCGAAGTCAGTTTGCATTTGCTCAGACCCATTACGCTCGCAACAGGACAACGGCATAGGTATGACGAAGGACATGAAGTCCCGATAGAAATTACGCACTGGTGGTTCCCAAGTCTCTAATAAGCTCATCAGAATTTGGGGCGCGAAGCCATTCGGCAAGATCGACGTCGATGAACTCTCGGCCGATGACCGGGGTCACATCGAATGACTTGAACTGGTCGAGAGCACCGCCGAGGTTGAGTGGCTCGCGGTGGTTGACCTCTAGCTTTGGGAGCACATCAGGCCCAGCTAGCTGTTCATGGCCCCTTCCATTCTCCTCATGCTTCGAGGGCTTCAGTGTCCCTTCGATATTGTCAACGACCGTCGTGGTTATCTCAGTGGCGGATGGGGACATGATGGAATTTGGACGAGAGCGAAGGTCGTGGTACTACGCGGGGTCCGTTAAAGTCCTTGTGAGGAAAGAACTTTAGGCTTCTCTCACATTAAAATGGAAAGTCGTCACGTTGGGGGCGCTTGGACACTGCGTAAGAGGACTTCCTTTATGTTTATAAAGGCCTGGTTGATCTAGCGCCTACCGATGCTTCAGTCACGCAATCTTGTGCGCGCCATTGTGGTGCTAATGCATGACCTGTTGGCTAATCTGCGAGTTGAGACTTCAGTGGCCTAGGCATTGAACTCGGTGTCTGGGCAACCCTCTTTCCTAAGGCGGAGCATCTGCGAGTCCTCCTTGGAGAACTTTGGAGGCCGAATTGCGTGATCTACGGTTCTACTGATTGGACGGTCTCCGTCATCCATTGTATGTGGTAGATAGTCAACACATATCAATTTCACATGTCCGGGAACCATTTTAGAAGAACTTGATTGGATTTGATGGAGCCTCCATTCACTTTGCTCCCCCACGTTATGACATACAAGAGTATGGTGGTGCCATTTTCGTGTCGATCACGAACCTCACCAAGACAGCGAGGAGTTGGCAAAATCACTGTGAATTGCCGACATAACGTCTATCCGATTGGAAGGTAGGATGTTTCAGCTACTACCAGATGGGAGCTTGTATATGTACGAAGCTGGGTTACTGTGCCATTTTAAGATGCATTCAATGCAAGTATCTCAGCGTCACAAATGTATATCGATCTTCAAGAGAGGACAGACTTTATGCTTCTTACCCAATTCTAGACCTCATAATTGATGGTGGCGGCTTGTCAGTGCCTAGGTAGACCGTCCATGATTATGAGAAATATGGACATAAGCCAGTTAACTACTCGAGCTTTTGTTGCAAACCCTGGTACCTCCATCTGCTCACATATGCTGGAGAATTCCCTGTGCCGCCATTATTTGTGGCATAAGCACCAATCAAAGTGCCTAGATCAATGTGAGTCTTGTGCGTAAAATGGAACAGCCATGTATATCTTGCTCTTTGAGATGGTGACCTACCGGTAAAGGGGCCAGTTCCTCCACTTAGCAAGGTACTTGGAGCATACCCTATGATATCTTCGTCCGTGCTACCATCAGACGGAGAGGCAGACAAGGCGTAATGCGTGTCGTTGACAGCTTGGACGCTGAGCCGTAAGGGCTGGTCCCACGCATCTGGGACGGGCTTAACGACTGTCTCGATAGCCGGACCGTCGTAATTGCCGGTTCCAGTGACACGGAATCTAAGGTAATAGTCCAAACCCGCCGTCGTGTTCAGCGCAACGAGACCAAGATCGATGTGCTGGTATTGGGTCAGGAAAGCGGTTACTCCCACTTCCTCCTCGGCGGCAGTAGCGTTGAGCTCGACTTCGACACTATAGTTGAACACGGTGTACGTCTGACGTCGACTGACGAATGTGATGCCATCTGCCGGTTCAAAGTCCGCGCCACCGGTCAAATTAGCCACACTCGGCACCAATTTGAGAGAATTAGGCTTTTCTTCCGGGGACACCTCGTATTTCTCAGCCTTTGGGAACCGCCAGTACAAGAACTGCTTCGGCATGGATTCGTAGTCCTCAAAGTCAACCACATCTGGGTCAGTCACCAACGGACCGTCGCCGGGTATGTCGCAAGACGCAGTCGGCAGGTCCCACCCGTTCATCCGTCCCTGGATGGGATTCTGACAGATCGGCCAATCGCCCTCCTCCCAAGTGACATTGAAGAGCACTGACTCCCGGCCCATTGGATAATTGATCCATTCCGGCCCGGACCTCGTCGAAAGCGCAACACCCCACCAGTTCCCGTCCGCGTCTTGCCACAAGTCTGCATGGCCAACGGTTTGGAAGTATTCGGTTGTGTTGCGGTTGGTCAGGATCGGGTTTCCGTCAAAGGCTTCATATGGTCCATCTACGCTGGTTGCTCGCGCGATTGTAACAGCATGGTTTAGCTCGGTGCCTCCCTCTGCTATCAGGAGATAGTAATATCCGCCCTTCCATGGCTTGTAGATGTGAGGTCCCTCGGGCCAGACTCCTCCAGTGCCGTTCCATATATAGTATGTCGAGCTGACTTCCCCCGTGCTAAGATCAATCTTGGCTTGTTGGATGCCCGCGAACGTGATGTAGACTTGGCCGTCCACGTCGTCGTCCCAGAAGAGATCCGGGTCGATGCTGGCTGGCGTGAAGCGGACAGCCTCGGACCACGCATCATCCGAGTATGGGTCGGTTGTTGTGTATATGGTTCCCACGGTTGTCTGGTTGGGGTCCAAGCCAAGTACGGATACGACCACAACGTAGAATGTGCCGTTTCGGTAGCGGAAGGTCGGGGCGAAGATACCATTCTGTTGCCCTGGGCTCGATTCCCCAATTTCCGGCAACTGTGACTCTCGAGTGAGTGCGCTGCTGACGAGCTTCCACTTTACGAAATCCTGGCTCGCGTAGACTGGGAGACCCGGTGTTGCTAAGAAGGTCGATGCCACGCAGAAGTTTGTGTTATTGAGCTCCGTGATAACACCCGTGCAGGAGGGATCAGAATGCCAACCGGGAAATATGGGATTGGTGAACGAGTTTGCCTGGGCCCGGGCTAAGACACTGGCACCAATCAAAGAGGTGAAGAGCGTGGTGAGAAGCATGGTGAGAGCTCGCACCCAACGTGGAACTGTGCGTTACACCGGAACTCAGGAAACTCAATCACATTGTGCAAAAGAGCAACCGTGGAACAGCCTGGATGAAATAGCAGATTGGTTGATGCGCCAATTTGAGAGGGGCCTCTTCCAATCACGTCACCCTCGCGGGGAAGCGTCCATAAACGGAAGCAGAAACTCGATGATATGTGCGTACCCCGTACTTTGCCAATGCAGCTCCCAGCCCTGCGTCGTATCGTTCTTCTCTTTCCTTGCAGTTGTCCCACGCTTTACCCCAGATTCTGCGGTGCGGCCCGGGATTCCCGGGCCTCGGAGTGCTAAAAGCGGCACGATGCGAGGTTTCGGTGGTAGATGAAGCGAACTGCGGAAATGAGATCGCGAGATCAATCATACCCTGTCACGCATTGAGACATCAAAAGACTGGGGCAAGAGACCTCGATGCATGCAATCGTTCTAAGTGCGCTGCTAAAACTTGAGAGGCACTTGGCACTATAACAACTTGGAAGTGTTCTTTGGCTGGACATCTGTGAATATCCATGTGGAGAGGGTCCAGCCGTCTACGCCAGTACATGTAACATTATTGCGTTTTTACTGGGCATGCAGTGTCACTGCTGCATCTCTCCCTTCCTTCCACTCGAGTTGCGTCAAGATGAATTATTAGTACTAGAATCGCCGCATTTCTAAACCTTGGTGTTGCCTCAAGTGCTCTTGGGCCTGAGCTTGCGTTCCACGTATTGGCACTGCGTGTGGTACTTAGGTACAATGGGCTGCCGATTCCTCACACACATTTGATTCTAGGCTTTTCTGAGTGAGTGATATCCGAAATCTGAACACAGGTCTCCTTGCAATATCACTCGTGACCAGGATCTGCAAAATCTCGGGATGCTGTGTCTCGCTGACTTCATCAATCAATGGGCGGATTGACATCCTAGCCTGCACATATTATGCTGCGATGATTAAAGCCAGAAACATTTGAAAGTTGTGGGCCGAAGTAGCGTGGTATTTAGACAACACTGACGCACTGAAATTTATAGTACTCGCATTTGGTCCATGGTGCTGAGTTCGCCTTGATTGCCTGGATAACTATTCCAAGGCTCTCATGAAATTTGTCCTAGAGTGAGTTTGTATACAGTACTACCACACTACACTATATCCTACACAGACTCACTCCACGCCAAATTTTGTAAGAATATCCACGAAATCAGGGCAAACCTAGTTCTAGTACTTAAGTAAATATTTCCACATGCGGGTATATCTGTTTTCTGTAGTTGAGTAGTCATGAGCCTCAATATAGCTCCTCGTTTGAGCCATCATGTAGCTACGAGTCTTCCCTCAGTTGGATCCCCGTTTAGATCAAGAGCAGCAGATGACAGGCGAAAGTTCCTTCCTGGCTTTTATCTCGCTCACTACGAGCCGGGGGGTATTGGATCCTGTTAGGAATCCTCCCCCCCCCCCCTCAAAGACGTCCACAAGTGGAGGGTGCCAAAATCATTTATCAACTTCCCAACAATTACATTCCCAAGGGTTTATTTGGAATGTTTTTTTATAAGTGCCTAGACTTCCAATGGCAAGGGAGCCATCTTATTAAAGGCAGTGAGGAGACACCACGAAGGGCTTGACTTTCTTGTTCTCTTTTTAATATACTCTGTTCACAACAGCCATACACCACGAATGTCCTCAAACAATGCTTCTAACTCCTTGCCTACAGAGGCACTTGAGGATTCAACGAAAATGGGAGCGGCAGTTGAATGCTGACACTGACACCCGCGAGACCCGTACAGGTCCGCCTGGAGTGGAAACGGCTCCAGGGTGACTTCCAAGGTTCTAATCAATCTGATTGTCGCTCCGGGAAAGAGCTGTCAACAGCGTGTCATACCTGCCCCTTTTCACAACGACCACGGGCTGTATCTGTGCCCAGCTCAGGATAGATGTCCATCTGGCAGGTTGCATTATGAGGCACCGCATGACAAACACACTCCGGACCTTTGCGAAAGTCTCAAGGTCTATCGCTTTCCCACCTCTAAGGTTCAAGTGTCGCACTCTTTTTGCACCCCCTATATCCTGGCAGCTGGTTGTCTGTCTATGATATCGTTCGTTTACCACCCTCACACTCCTTGTACCCCCCCCCCCCCATCCAAAATCCCACCTGGGCAAAATCCCAAAACCTCCCGAGGTCCTCTCCGGAGAATTCCACAGTGCAAAGATGCATTCCAAGGCCGCCCTCTCTGCTCTCGCCCTGGCCATCCACGGTGCCACGGCCCAATTCGAGGCTTGGGCTTTCGGCAACATGTTCACTGTCGGTCCCGCCTCGGGTAACAGAAACTGGATCGCGAAGGCAACCTGGTCCCTCACGCCGCCGCCGCCGCCCACCGATTCCACCGCGCCGTGCGGTGATAACATGTTTGTCTCCATCTGGATCGGCATCTCCCCTACGGCTTCCTCTGGAACTCTCGTACAGCCGCTTCTGAATTGGTCCGTCAATCAGAAGTCCCAAGGCTGCGACGCTGCCGATGACGAGTGGTGTGTGGATGCCAGCACGTTCACCGGTGGTATGTGTTCGGTCCAGACGCTGGCTATATTCGGGTAACATGCTGATGCTAGGCTACAGAAACGCAGGTCGCCCAACCTTACGTCCCGGTGCCCAATGGTTCAATGCTGAGCTTTGAGAGTGAGCTTTTGTCTCCTGCATGAGCAGCCTGGGCTGTTCCGGTGAGGGGGGCTAGCTGACATGCCGATCACAGTTGATACCACCGAGGACAAGAAGGCCTCCCAGAAAGTCTGGATTAATGGCGAGCTCGTGTCCTCTCAGACGGATACCATGGACGGATACCCGGCGTACCTGTACTCCAGCAACGAGTGCTACAAGGACCAGTGCGGTTCCATCAACGCCTACTGTAAGTTGTTACCCCCTTGGTCCAGTGATGCTGGGCTTTTCAAATGCATGCTCCGATCCAAGTTGGCTGGGTTTCTCTGACCTTCTATTTCTTACCAGTCTGGGACAACGTAACCATCACCCTCAACGAGGCCGATGAGAGCTTCGGCAAGAATGTCCAGCTCAGCGGTTCCAGCGGAAGCTTCTCGACCTCCGACGACGGCAAGACTTGGACTGGAACCTTCAAGATCGATGCCGACCACTTTCCCGCCCCATAAGAATTGGCAGCCTGGGTCATGTATGAATTTTCCGAAACTGATCCTATCTGTGATCCACAAAGCTTCGCCTGTTTTCCTTAATTTTGGGCTGAAGCAAACGTCTACAACAAGTCCCATGGAGTCCGGTTGATCTTTGCCTTCTGTATATATATGACACTTGTCTCGAATTACAGGTGTACAGACCAAATTCTCAAGTTCCAATGAATGTGAAGACCCTCTTCAAATTGGAAAAAATTGATTCAACATGTGAGTCCATACAATATTGGTTCAGACGATAATGAGCAACGTCGCCCAATTACATGTTCACACATTATCACCCACCTCTTTCCCTCAGGCCAAAGCTTTTTCATTGCCAACATCTGGATTCGAGCACCGAAGTAGAAAAAAGGGATCATCAAAGCCGCCAGGACGCCTGATATAATGGCAAAGACGTCGATAGCTCCGCCATAAGCAACAAGATTGATCGGGGGACGGTGGAATGACTGAGACCATAGCATATCAAACCAAGACAGGCACAGATGACCGATAACAGGGACTCAGCTTTGTTGGAAAATTATCACCCACTTAGGTGATTCCAAATAGGCTGGCGCTAAGGAAGGCGAAGAAGCCGAGCTTGTACCGCGCGACGATGGCCATCCAATACCATCCCCGGGAAAGACTTACCAATCAAGTCTTTTGAGGAATTCAACCCGATCAAGAGAGTGAGGGCGTGCTGTACAACGGCTCGATTGGAATTTTCCGGCCGTCACACTGCGCTACTTACGAGAAGAAAAGCATGCATCCGGAAACGATGTACCATCCAGACAAGGCCCGGGATGGAGGAAAAGATCGAGCCGGGCAAAGTGGTCAGAAAGATTCTTGTCCAAAATCAATCTCTTCATATTTTTCAATGTCCTGTTCAACTGCCCACCAATCCTGGTCTTCTAAAAAAGGCCTGTGGTCATTGAAGTGGCCGATGGCTTTCAGCTGACCACATCATACTGGCCCCGTACCCCTTGCCAGCACTGTTGGAAGGATTCGAAACCTGGAAGGTTAAGGTTTCAAGGCAGCCACAACCAACTACCATGATCATATGAAGACGAGCAGTGTCCTCGGAACTCTCAAGTAGTTTTCCATATGATTAACAATATGTTCTCAAGTCACCTATCACTCCGACGAAATGTCTTTCAATCCGGGGTTCAACTACGAGCCGCTCCTAAACTCAAGCTCAATTCGAGTGCTTCTCATTAACCCAGGGACAGCGCATGATGAGATACACTGCCAATTCTTGCCCTGCGATCTCAACGCCGACCATGACATATTCCCCGAGTCTCCGAGACCACTCAAGGTGAAAAGCGTGGGGCAGAACACAGAGACGGGCCAAAACTTCTTCATTTCCTGCGACATCATGCTCGACGATGCACCAGGCTCGCAGGGACAACGCTTACACCCCTTTCAGCGCTACAAAGCCTTGTCCTACGTATGGGGCGACGCGTCCGACCTGCAGACCATCAAACTTGAGGGTAAGAACTTCCTCGTCACGAGAAACTTGATGGCGGCCTTGAGGACAATACGCCGCCCTCGAAAGGCCGTCAGATTCTGGATCGACGCAATCTGCATAAACCAGGCCGACCTGGAGGAGAAGAGGACGCAGATCCCCCTGATGGGTCGAATATACCGCCAGGCCAAGTGCGTCTGGGGCCAGGTGCTGCCGTCATTCGAAGAGACCGAGAGCCTCGGGGAACTGATGCTTGCCATCGGGGCGGCCGGCATGGCCCTGGAGAAGGACCATGGGGCCCCGGGCCGCGACCAGCAGGTGTTGAGTGCGGAGGCCACTGCAGGTGGCCCGTCCAACCCAGGCGTACCAGAGGAGGGTACGGGTTCTCTCATATTCTCCAAACACGCCCTCGAGGAATACAACCTGCCCCCCGAGGCCAGCCCCCTGTGGCAGAGCTGGAGGGGGCTCTTCGGCTCCCCGTACTTCCGAAGGATCTGGATCCAGCAGGAGGTTGTCCTGGCCAAGAAGTTCAAATGGTTCCTGGGGAACGCATTTTTAGACCACCATGTGCTCTCCACCTGCATGGAGGTCATGCGGAGGTACAGCCGCGAGTTTCGGGCCGCGTATCTTCACCCACAGGGCACCGCCATCATGTCTTTGCGGCCAACCGTGGCGACAGAGGACAGTTCAGCATACGTCCAGGCGTTGGCGGAGATGGACTACGACGCGGGAAATGCCATTGCGTCCGGTTTCCTCGCAGCCGACAGGATGCTTCAGGAGCGGAAAGCGGCCGAGGGCTCCAAGACGGACAGGCGTCTTATAGACCTGCTGGCTGACTACCGAGACTTGTGCGCCAATTGTCCCCGGGATATGGTCTTTGGACTGCTGGGTCTCGCAAAGGATGCGGAGCGGTTCTATGATCTGGTAGACTATTCAACGCCGCTCGAAATTTTATTCACCTGTCTGGCCCGCAGACTCATAAGTCTTGGGCACGGTGTGGAGGTGCTTTTGCAGGCCTCGAACACCGCGCACACGAACGGCCTGCCAAGTTGGGTTCCGGTGAGTCGTCCCGGGCTATCAAGATGCCCATACCTAGGTGTGTATTTACTGACGCCGGTTCATAGAACTGGACATCGTCGGCCGTGACGCCGCGGGTGACTGCTCACGAGTACAGTCCCATAAACAAGAAAGACTTTTGTGCAGGTGGCCAAGATACCGAGAGCGTCATGGAGGTCATCCAAGATGCCGAACGCCGCCCGCAGCAACCGGTGCTGCGAGTCCGCGGGCGCATCATAGACACGATCAAGGACTGCAGCCTGGCAGCCCAGGCCGAAGAGCTGATGCCCTGGTTACGTGAGACCTACCCCTCCACACGGCACCTCGCGCTGAGAGACGGATCGCTCTCTGTCCAGTCTTCCTTTGCGTTCCAAGGGCTACGGTTCGCTATCCAGCGCCTCCCCAGGGGACAGGATCCAGGCCAGGGGGCTAGGTGGTTCTTGGAGGCGTGCTGTCAGGCGAGGCGTGACTTTTGGCAAGACCAGTCGTTGCACTCGCTTAGGCTGGGTTTCCTCCAGTTTGTGTCCATGTACCTGGACGATGACTTCTTCCTGGAGAAGGTGCGTGGGAGCTTCACCCCGCTGGACGAGATGATGCCCGTCAAGGACTTCATGAATGATGTGTTGGTGCCGCTTGGTCGACAGCGGCGGTTCTGCACAACGGAACGCGGACTATTTGGCCTGGTTCCGTTCGAGTGCAAGCCCGGGGACAAGATCTTCGCTCTGCTAGGTGGTGCTGTTCCGTTGGTACTCAGACCAGTGGCGCCAGGCCCAGCAGCAGCGGACAAGGGTGGGAGGTATCAGCTGATCGGGGATGCTTATATACAAGGGGTTATGTATGGAGAGGGGCCATTTTTCGACGAAGTCCACGAGTCAGATGTTCTTCTGGTATAGCGCTTCATATCCAGGGGACAAGTAGGATTTTGGCAAAGAGAGAGGTGGGCACACCTGAGCCGGAGATCACCCAGACATTCGCCGTGCAGGAGCATGCGCCTGGGCCAAAACAACCTATTTCTCTCGGTCTTCGAAAGGACTTGGTGGTGAATACGTCTTTTCACATCTAAACCATTTACAGGCAAAGCTACATCAGCCAGCACGACGCCGCATGCTGTATTGCATCTGCTCCTACTTTTCAACCACCGAAGAGATCTCAACACATGTCCTTCCCCTCTGCCTGAATCTAGACAGTCCTGACCTCCAGCTCCTGGCTCTCAAAGGCAGGCAGCTCGCCCTGGATGTCCTTCCACGTCTTGACGCCAGTGACCATCTCACGCACGGCCTCGAGGACCCTGGCCTCGTCGGCGCGCACCTGCTTCGTGCTGTCGCGCTCGCGCAGCGTGATGGAGCCGTCCTTGACGGTCTGGAAGTCAATGGTGATGCCGAAGGGCGTGCCGAGCTCGTCGTTGCGCGAGTAGCGCTTGCCGATGGTCGCAGAGGAGTCGTCCACCCTACTGGAGACGCCCAGCGCCCGCAGCTTCTGGCCCAGCTTGCGCGCGATGGGGGTGAAGTCCTTGTTGCTGGAGAGGGGCACAATGAGGACCTTGGTAGGGGCAATGGTCGGGGGGAAAGAGAGGACCTGTGGTTTCGCATTGTCAGTGAAATGCGCGTCAAGGGAGGGGAAATGGTTATGAAGCGGGTGTCACTTACGCCGCGGGCTTCATCGGCTCCGTCGCCGCGAGTCCAGAAGCTGTGCTCCAGAAGGGCATACAGGATTCTGCCAATACCGAACGAGGGCTCGATGACATTTGGTGTGTACTCCCGGATGTGCTCTGTGATGGTAGAGTACTTGATCTCAAGCAAGTCCTTGCTGACAGTGGCCTTGCCGTCCGCGACGCCGGGAACATCAATGGTAAAGCTGCCGGTTTCCTCCTGTTGCTTGGCAAAGGCCTCGCGCTGCTCCTGTGTTGTTGCTGTGATAGCAGCCTCAACCGTCCTGCCGTCTTTCTTGAAGGCGGGGCCGAACTTCTTCTTGTTGAACTCAAGTGTCCACTCTTGCCTGACACTTGGAGTGTCCAGCTTCTGGCGAACGACCAGCGGTGCGCCAGTCTTGTTCTTGTGCACAGTAAGATCGTAGGCCGAACGGTCAGCACAACCAACACACTCGATCCAGCCGTAAGACGTGAGGAGCTCGGCATCCCAGCAGTCGCAGGCGTAGTGGGCCATCTCATTGGCCATGTGCTGTCGGAAACGAACCTTGCTCATATCCACACCAATCTTTGCGAGGAACAGGTGGATACGTGCGAGGAAGTAGCCAAGGGTCTCGTTGTCCACAACCTTGTCGTCGACAGCCTTGCGAATGGTCATGGTTCTCAGGTCCGTCTTGCCGGACAGTTGAGTGTGTTTGTCCAGCAGCGTAAGCTCGATGTTCTCGACCTCGTGGAACCTGTCGTGCTTCTTGCCACCCTCGGGGTCAACAAAATGCTCGATCTCGGCCATCAAGAATTCTCGGACACGCAGCAGACCGGCGCGAGGAGAGATTTCGTTTCGGTAGGACTTGCCAATGGAGGCGGACGCGAAAGGCATGTTGCCCATGTTGAACTCGAGAAGCTTGGCGAAGTTGGTGAACTGGCCCTGGGCTGTCTCTGGCCTCAGGAAGCCAGCCAGCTGGCCGGACGGGCCGATCGCGGTCTGGAACATCAGGTTGAATGGCACCGGGGGCGAAGGCATGACACCAGTTTCGGGGTTCTTGAGCTCATACTTCTTGATCAGCTCGCCCAGCGCATCGCCATCGTAGTTGTCGATCTGGGCCAGCACCTCCTCGTACTCCTTGACCACAGCGTCGTCGAGCTTGACGGCCTCGGACTTGACCTTCTTCTTCTTCTTCTTTGGGTCCGCCTCTTTCTCCTCGACCGTCTGGCCACGCGCCTCCTTGTCGCCCTTCAGTCTCGCCTCGAGTATGGCCTCGACGAAGTGGTCCGCCCGCAGGATCTCGCCGTTCTTGGGGTCCTTGCACATCCAGTCGGCGAACTTGTCGACGTGACCACTCGTCTTGAAGACCTCGTGGGGGGTCAAGACGGTGCAGTCGACCTCGAGCATGTCCTCCTCGAGCACGAAGTGCTTCCGCCATGTCTCGATAATGTTTGCCTGCAGACCACAGCCGGAAGGACCGTAGTCAAACAGGCCAGCAACGCTGCCGTAGATCTCGAAGGACGGGGTGTAGAACATGCGCCGACGCAGCATGGACTCCATGGCCTGCCGGTCAATGGTCTGGCCGGTCTTGGTCGTGAGGGTCGCCATGTCTTTTTTGTTCACTTTGTATGCTGGAGCAGCTTTGTGCAGACGGTTGGTGGTCGTGAATGGTCGCGCGGACTTTGGACTCGCTGCGACTTTCCAGAAGTTTGAGGTGGGGTTAGCACCGGCAAGTGGCCTGAGGGAATTGACGAGTTTGAAAGCCTTCATAAACAGGCAATCGAGAGCCTCAGATTCCGAGGTGAGTCAAACGGCAACAACGATGTTGGGTGGCCGATGGCGAGAGAGGTAGACGCTGGCTGCTTCTGGGGTGACTCAAAAACCGTTCTCCAAATAATACATGGGCAATTTGGCCTGCGTCGCAAAGCACCTGGGCGCATGTGCCAAGCAAGGCATTGGAGCTTCCCCAGTGAGGGGCAGAACAGCTCCCGCCCTTGGGTCCCGGGCAGGCAAAAACAATTTCTTATCTTATCAGCGACAAAGCCGCCCAGGAAATTTCTTGAAAGTCGTCGTCGTCTCTAATGGCGATCGAGACCCGTCTGCTTTATTACACTCTTGCACTACGACTATTCCCACCCCGATTGCAAAGATGGCTGGGTCAAAGCTGGCTATGAACAAAATATATCGCCAAGAGCGACATGTCAAAGACAAGCGAACATCGAGCAAGGCAAAACGCGAGGAGCGCATGCGCAGGAGGAAAGAAGAGGCAAAGGCCCCCGAATTGAAAAAGGAACGCCTCTCACGAAACCAGACAAAGACCCTCGACCAGAAGCGAAAATGGGACGACGCAGATGAGGACAGCCTCTACACAAGCGCCGATGTGGCGGCGATGAAACGGCGGAAGTTGGAGGAGGAGCAGAACGGTGTCGAGGATGAGCCTCTCGACGACGAGAAGGATGGGGAGGACGACGAGGTGGACAGCATGCTGGGATCCGACGACGATGAGGAGGCAGACGACGATGCCGCACAGGCGCGGACAGAAAAGATGCGCGCGAAACGGGCAGAGCGCCAACCGAGCGCAGCGCCGTCCACGACAAGCACAAACTTCGACATGACGCCCGCGGTGTTATCCAAGAAATTCCCGAACCTGTTCAGCGACGAGCCCCCGAGAGTCCCCAAGGTGCTCGTCACGACATCCCTCAACTCGACACTCCACAAAGAGGCAGAGATCCTGACGTCGCTGTTCCCCAACTCCGAGTACATACGGCGGTCGGCGCACCGGTACGGGCACAAGTACAGCGTCAGGGAGATCTGCAAGTTCGCGGCCAACCGGGAGTACACGGCGGTGCTGGTGCTCAACGAGGACCTCAAGAAGCCCAACCGGCTCACGATCGTGCACCTGCCCCACGGGCCGACGCTGACGTACTCGGTCAACAACTGGATCGAGGGCTCCAAGCTGCCGGGCCACGGCAAGGCCCAGGACGCCTACTACCCGGAGCTCCTGCTCAACAACTTCAAGAGCAGCCTCGGCCTGCTGGCGGCCAAGAGCTTCCAGACGCTGTTCCCGCCGCAGCCTGATATCGAGATGCGGCAGGTGGTCACATTACACAACCAGCGAGATTACATCTTTCTTCGCCGGCACAGATATATGTGAGTAGCACAGCTGCATCTGATCATGTACTGTGCATCCACCCTCGGATACCCGCTGGCTGACACGTACGGCTGTACAGATTCCGGGACAGGAAGGAGACAGAAAAGAGCGTCCAAGCAGCAGACGGCAAGGAACTGCAGGGCGTGGAAGGGATTAGGGTCGGTCTGCAAGAACTCGGCGTAAGTACATGTACACACACATATCCCTCCCCACTTCCCCTTCACCCCTCATGGCACCTGTCGATCATGTAACTCTCCACGCACCCACACGCGTACCAAGAACATGTGGACGTAACCAACCAGCACCACAATCAGCCAATCGCACGCCGAACAGTAGCCTGATTCACCCCGGGTGGACGGCACCGTGGGCATGCAAAGCATCGTGGGCTGGTCTGGGTCAACGTCATACACACAAACACACATATATACACACATACACACAACATGCAACACCCCTACCTGGATCCCGCGCGAAGTTCACACCGGGCACTATCTGTAAATCAGAAATTTTGGAAACCCGCTGACGTGTGCGCATCCCCACAGCCTCGGTGCACCCTCAAGCTGCGCAGGGTCGATAAGGGCATCGGCCGGGCGGGCAGCGAGGGCGAGGACGCGCTGTCGTGGGAGTGGAAGGCCAAGATGGAGAAGGAGCGGACGAGGTTCAACCTGTAATCCTCCGCCAGGTTGTAGAACAAAAATCGATACCCTTATCTTTTCGCTCTTTGCCTTTGTTTTTTGTTGATTTGCATACATGCATGCACGCAGGCATACCTGCATGCAAGGAAATCCGGGATGCACTATGTGTCAGTGTGTGCTTTTTTGCCCCCCACCGTTCATGTCTGAGACAACTCGACGGTTCTGTCGATCCATCTCCCTTGCTACTAACACTGACAACCCGCGTCCCTCCCTCTCCCTTGTTTCGGCTCGCGAGGCTAGTGTCAACCAACGGTTCCACTGCCGCCGCCATGCTTCTCAAAATGGGGAACAGCTTATTAGAGGAGCGCGTCAAGGTATCTGAAATCCTCCGTCTTCGGGTCTCTAACCCCTATCGGCCCAGAGAAGCCGGCATCGTAGGCGATACCGTAGCGGGTGAGGATTCCAGCCTTTGCTGCAAGCTGAGCGAGCCTTTGCTGGGGCTCAGATAGTCCCGTCCGTTCCTTAAACGCCTTCCAGAATGCAGCCCTTAGCTCGTCCGCGTTATCATACCATTTCCACCCGTCAGCGCGCATGTCGCCCAGGGCATCTTCTAGCGCGTACAGGGAGAAGCCAAAAGGTTGGATGCTCGCAGATGACCAATCGATAATGCCTGTGATTTCGCCGGTATTGGAATTGATCAGTATATTCATCTCGTTGAGGTCGGCGTGTGTGAGAACCACTGGGTAACCCCCGTCGAGGAGCGATGGCAGGGCGGCTTGCGCTTCGGCAACTGCTGGTTGGAAGCGCTCGGGGAGGGCGTCAGCCAGATATTTAAACCTGGCATAACATTCGACACTGATGGCAGACATGTTGACCAATCCTGAATCTACTGGGATGCTTTTCTGCCACGCTTGGGCAAAGAAACTTTTGCGTTAGATTAGTAGTGTTCGCACAACGAGGAAGAAGGACAACCTCGACGAACTTTGCCAAGCCGTGCACAATGTTCAACCGCTTGTCGCACGGTAGAGAGAGGCGAGCCGTGACGCAGTTCTCTCCGAGAAGCCTATCCATCTCATACACCACCAGATGCGAGGAGCCCCTTACGTCGCCAACCCGCCCAACTTCAGAACAGCTTGGTACAAGATGGCCATGAATGTCCTTGGCCAATGCTAAAATGGTTGTATCTAACAAGGCGGTCTGGTCTCGGAACTGGATGATCTTGTCGTCATTTAGCCCTGCAATCACAGTGTAACTGCTCATGCCTTGAATGTCAACGGGTCGGATCTGGCCTCCGCATCTTTGGTGGGCAATAGCGTCGCACTCGGCCCTAGACGTTGACGCCCCAGCATCCGAAAAGAAGCTGTCGATGGCGTTGTTAAGGTTATAGACGACGAAAGGCATAGCTTGCTGATGCTGTGGAGTAACACAACAAGTATAAAACAATTAAATCAATTAGATAGTTCTGGCTGAAATAAATCTGGCGCGAAGCAGACGGCCCATGGTTAGAGCAAGAAAGGATGGGAGGTAGGTAGGGGTTGCACGATGACATCTCTCACTGCTGGTGCCTGGTGCCTCAGCGTGGCACAGGCGTTTGAAACGGTCCTTGCGTGGAACATTCTTCAAGCAAAATTGTTAAGGAACACCAAACACAAAAGGCAGTTCTATCAAGTAACTCTTCTTCCACCCTGATCTACTATTGAGAAACCCACGACTACCTAGGTAGGCAGTTACTGTGTAGACCTTTTTAAGACAGTAGGTCTACAAAACCTTCTCCATTGTACTGACGCACCAAAAGTTATGTATCGTGGGCTTCAGCTTGCATGCACAGACAGTTCAGAACGATTTGTTGTTCCACTGACCATCTTAAACTAATATGTCTCTCATCATCCTTTCAAACTTTCCACATAGATAGGACTCACAATTGATATTGTTAGCCTAGGTACAGGGCCTGAGAGAATTTAATGTTAGCTAACAACCAAAGGCTATAGTGGTGATAGGCCACAGCTGAAGTTCCTGGCCTGAATATAAGGCCTAATATAAATTATTATCGGCCAACAACCAAAGGCTGTGCCAGTGACAGGCCATGGCTAAAGTTCTTGCTTGGATGGAAGTTTCTATATCTGCCAACCACCAAACATCATGGAATAGATAGCTAAGAATCACCAACGGAATGCCATTTCTGCCTTGTGCTGCCTTTGTATTTTTGTCCTCGTAGTTGTCTATAAAATCCCAGAGAGCCCTGTCCCATGCTGCTGCTCCTCTGCTATCTCTACAAGTCGTACTCAGTTGTCATTTTTCGACCTCTCCAGGATTTGCCTCTCAAGAAATATCGAATTACCACAAATTTCATCGGCAGAACCAAATCCAGCTACTATGGCTACTGTGGAAGCCCTCAACCATCTCAACATCCCGGGCCTTCACAAGCGGCCTACGCTGGATGACATGAACAAGTCTGGAGACATGTAAGTTCACATTCACGCATCCACTCAGGGTCCTCTCCAATGATGTACTAGCACTGACTGTCTGTTGTTAATAAGCTACAATACGCTTCCTGACGACACAGACCCGCCTCAGGTGGCTGATGTATTTATTACTGGGCTCAAGGGCCTCATCAAAGAGTTCGGCGTCCAGAACAAGTTTGGTTTCCATCTGATCCATGGACACGTGAAGATGGCCAAGGGTATGGTCATGATGGGCAAGCCCATGAGCTGCCTCCCCGGCCTTTGGACCCGTCCAATCCAGGCTGATAAGCTGGACCTCGGGGCTTTGCACGGTTACGTTTTCGTGCTGGGCCCCGACGGGGGTTTCCACCCCTACGATTATCGCCAGGAGGCCCCTCCTTCGATGACTGCCAATGACGATGCTTTCATTGCCGCTGTACAGAAGTACCTCGAGCTCAACGGTCTGGCAGGCATCATTGGTATCGAGCTGCTCAGCCAGGACACACTTGGCAAGTGGATGAAGGAGTTTGTCCTCTCTGACAGCGACGGCACCATCATGTTGCCTGCTGACGCGGTTAACCCTACGGAGACGTATCGGACCACGGGATGGAATGCCATAGAGGGAATCATGGACGTCAAAGGCAATGAGTCGGCTCACCAGAAGACCACTAAGGGAACCCACCAAGTCTTCGTTGATGGGAAAGGATTGCCGGACATTGGCGATGACTTTGACTCCGAGCACGTCATCATCGAAGCACTGCGTGAAGCTGGCATAGTTAACTAAGGCGTGGAGCTCTGAGTGCTTGCCAGGCCGCCAACGGCAGGCAGATTTATGCGGCTGGTGGAGGAGAGTAGTTATAGGATCCATTTCAGAACACTCATTTTAGGATAGCCAGGCTTCGGCCACACTCCATCCTTCTCTACTAGCTACAGCTTTTGCTATTGTGGCAGTCCTTTGTTACACCGAGTCACTAGGAACATATCCACTTATTAAGGCCCTTTAGGCAACCCTCTGATGGTTATAAACAACCGACTACATTTGACACTACTTCTCACCTATCGTATTTTAACCATTGTGATAGATGTGGCTTTTTGTTCTCTTTTCTTCTTTTTCTACACGCTGGGTCTTGAGCGGTTACCACCGTATGAAGGCGCCATGTATGTCCTAAGATGTATGCGGAGTAGAAGCGAAACCATTTAGGGTGTGGTAAAACATTTGAATATTTAGATTACGGGGATGCGAATCCGTGCAAGCTGAGCGGACAAGACTGTCTCATAGAGATTGACTCATCTACTGGCCAGGGGGACATGGACATTCGGCAACTCCCGTCTGCCGCTGCTGATCTTTTTCTTGAACATTTTTCTTCTCTGTGAAGTTGTTCTATTGGTATGGGTGGACGGGTCAAGTCCCTCGCCACCCAGTTGGATACTATGCATGTAGAATCTTTATGGTATATATTATATATGAAATGGAATTTGTATGCCAAGCTTGAAAATCAAAAGAAGCATAACAACGCCAGCTGGAACAATGACAAGAGCTTATTTGCCCTGCTGCTTTTGCTTTTCTTTCAGCATTACCCACGAATATCTATTTACGTAGTCAGCATCGAAGTCAAAACGAATTGGAACACGGTCTGATAGTGTGAGGGTAGAGGAGAGAGAAACTTACGCCATGATACCCCCGATGGCAATCATGACGCCCAGCACGGACTTGTCGCCGATAGCGCGGCCGGACGTGGCCCAGCCAAGGGCGACAATAGAACATGTCTTGACGTGGCCGACGACGGTGCTGGACACCGGCCCCGTCTGGGCGATGATGAAGAATTGAGAGATGTTGATAAGAGAGGCAAAGCCGCCGGACTGCAGGGCACGCGCATGTCAGCCGAGTCATACACGTACAGGGAATGGGGTCGCTGTGGGTGGATTGCTATTCTCGGACTCTTGCCTCCCTTGCGGCTGCGCGAGATAAGAGCAATGCCGATCAAACCCAAAACCATGCAAAGATAGAGTTTGATTGATCCGCAAAGTGCGAACAGCGAAGAGCTGAGCTGCGCACGGGGAGGTAGGGGCGGAGGGACCCGGGGGTGGGCTTTCGGAGACTTACCATCAGGATCATCACCCAGCGGCTGACGCTCACGGTGCTCCACACGGGGAAGGTGTCCACGAAGGGGATCACGTAGAGCAGCATAAAGGCCGAGACAGGGGCCTGGTTGAACAGAAGCTGCATGGAGCTCATCTGGAGCTTGCGGTGGTAGGACGCGATCCAGACAGTGTACAGGGAGCTGGCGAAGATGCCGGCGAAGGCGAAGATCACGCCTAGGCCGCTGGTGGTCTTGATGTTGGCATCGGCGGCGGGCAGGCTGTCGTAATAGCTCACGATACCGACTCCGGCGCAGGCGGGGACGAGGGCGATAATGGCGTTGGTGGGGAGGGTCTGGTGGTACAGGACGTAGTTCATGAGGGCGACACAGGGCGTCAGCAGGATCCGGGCGACCTGGTAGAAGGTAACGGTGGAGAATGCGAGGGACAGGTTCGGCAGGATGACGTTGAGGGCCATGGAGACGGAGAGCGGCAGGATATCGCGGATGGATGCGCGGCGAGGGGTGAAGAAGGCGAAGCGAGGCCGCGAGAGGACGTATAGGGTGAGCCATGTGATGGTGAAGTGGAATGCGGCGAATGTGAGCTGTGCCAGCTTGAGCGACGGGTCGGAGAAGATTGCCTTGTTGACGAAGACCTTTGGTGGTTGGAGTGATTGTCAGACCGTGCTCTACTGTTCACAAGGAATACTGGAGGACCAATGCGATGCCCAGGAAATACTTACGATGCCAATGGTGGCCAGGGTGTTGACGACCATCCATACTATTGATGACGCCATGCTGCCCTTGGGCGGCTCTGGCTTCTCCTCCACCTGCGGAAGGAGCTCCTCATCCTCGCGGTCATGGTCGCTGTCGTGGTAGGCGGATGTTGGTGATTTGAGGGCGGTCAAGCTCTCGTCATCTCGGAGCGGGGCCATCTTCTCGTTGTGGTCGTCGACGCCGCCCGTCTCGGTGTGGGACGAGGCGATTGAGCCCTCCCTGTCGGACCGACCAGATTCTGAAGTCATGGTGCGCAATCCTTGTGCTTCTGGGTATGGGCACCTGCAAGTTTGCGAGATGCTGTCGTCAGGTTGATAAAGTGGGAGTGGAAGAAAAGTCGGGTTGACGGCCAGCTCAGCTGAAACGACAGAAGGAGTGGTGCAGGTCGATGATACGTCCTAGGCTCGTCGGGAGCATGAACACAAAAAGGGAGCGTCTAAGGTAGGGAATGGTGGAAAGGACCGTTGGGGCGCAAGATCAAGAAATAGAACCA
Organism: Diaporthe batatas; assembly: GCF_019321695.1. Lineage (NCBI taxonomy): Eukaryota > Fungi > Ascomycota > Sordariomycetes > Diaporthales > Diaporthaceae > Diaporthe > Diaporthe batatas. The sequence continues at coordinate 263,978 of NW_025408557.1, read as the reverse complement.
AGCAGATTTCATATGAAAAAAAAAGTAAAGCAGAAGGCACTAGGTAGAGTTCGAGGCGGAGGTGTCGGCCTGTGACGACGGCTTTGTACAATTTGGCTGGGCATCGAAAAGCGCGGTCACCGTCAGCAGCAAGCCCGAGTTAAGAAGGCTGACGGGCTTTCTACGGCTGATGAGGAGGAGACAGCGACAAAGGAACGTGCTTCAGGAAGGGGTCCTCCATGTCCCTGTGCCTGCAGGGGTTCGTGAAGGGCAGGGGCCAGGCTAAGGAACGAGAGCCTCGGCAGGGATACCCGACATAACTGACTTTTGGCCCGTGGCTGCCCAGCGGAATGGACAGATGGGCCCACACGCCCACGGGGAGACGGGCAGACAGGAAGGTGCAACCTGCCAGGCTGCCAGGCTGCACCGCAGTCTTGGACCTGCACCAATGTGTACCACAGTACTCCGTATACGTGCATGTATCGGTACGAACCGCGGCCAGCAACCCATTTTGCCATCTTGGAACCAAGACACCATTCCTCTTCCATCTTGCCGCACCACCCACCCACTCTGCCACTGTGTACGTCAACCCCGGCCAGAGACATGGTCAGCTGCCGATCTCGCCAACCAGAGACACTGGCACACCTTGGATCCTGTCGATATTGCTGTCAACCTGTCAGATCTCGGCTGCCGCTTCGCTCCTCGCCTGCTCGGGCCTCGCTCTGCCGGCTTCGATCCGGCCGGCGTTGCCAATTTGCAAGCCAGCAGTAGTGTGCGTTTTGTGCGCCAGTCCAGTCTGTTCCCTTGATCCTCCTCTGATCGTCTACCAGAACCCATGGCGCACTGACTGGCTGACTGGGCGCTATCCACAGTAGTTGAGCACCGACGGACGTCGACCAGGCAGGATCCTTGTGCCGACCAGCCTGCCAGCCCGATCACTCCCCCCGGTGCGTGCCATCATGGTCGTTACATCGTCGCTGCTAAATGCAGCAAGCGCGGCTCCTCGTTAGGGCTGGACCTCCCACTCAAGCCACTTCCCGTCCGAACATCGAAACCCTCCTTCGCATCTTGGCTGTCAATTAGAGAGCATTCCGCGCCAGCAAGCCACCAGAGACGTCATTTGATGGGCCCATCCCCCACTGGTGGCTGAGGCAATCACACGTACCGCACGCAAAGTGGTACGGCTATCCCACGGGTCTTCAACGGGTCTTCACCGGGTCACATCTCATCACACAAAAGTGTCTGGCCACACGGCGGACTCTCGAGCACGCGGTCGCTTGTGCTGAACTCTTGACGCTGCACCGCCCTGATAATATGCCAGCTTGAAACCCCCTTTCAACGCAGCGTCACAGAGCCTGGCATTATCCCACCGACTGTCGCGCATCGCCGAGCGTCGCCAAAACTTACTCGCGCCTAACGAGACACAGAACAGACCGACAAAGAGGGAGGAAACGGCCCGCCCAGAGCTTCGGTACGCCGCAGCCCAGCTCTCAACGCCCAGGCCTGCGCCCAGGCCTGCGCCCAAGCCTAAACCCTCCAGGGGAAGGCATCGCAGTATCCGCAAAGCATAGTCCATAAGCGAAAGGTAAACCACTTTTAGTGATTCGCAGACTATACCACGGCTAGAAAAGGGGCTTAGTAGCGTTGCCACCCCAGAGCATAACAAAAGCTGGCAGGCTGGTTGTCAACGGCGTCGTTTTTAGCGCATCAAGGCGTCACCATGCACAGACACCCCTAACTCCAGATATATCTCTTCAACTAGGCAATTTGACAGGCGCAGGCACCGAAAGGGGCTCCAGCGCGAGAGACATCGCTTGCGTACCGGATCAAAATAGTCCCAACGGTTCACAGCACGGGACGACGGGGACATTCGGGTGCAGAAGAAGCTATTTCGAACCCACAAGGGCAACAAGCTCGGCGACTCTGACATGCCAAGCGAAGCCTGTCTCCTATACTTTTTGTTTGCCTCTCACGACACCCCCACCCATGCCCAAAGATGAGACGAAGGTTGAGCAATTTCAATTGAACCGAACCTGGCCTCACGCGTCGACGATCACCAATGCCGTCCGGAAGCTGCGGGAGGCTTCATGTTTGCTGGCCGTCCGGCATCAATCGATCTATTAAGATTGCTGTCTCGGTATTAAAGGACTCGGAGCAACTGAGAGTCAGACACTGCGTTAATTGAAAGCTAACAACTCAATGCATCGATCTCAGCTGAGTTAAGCTTGTCGCCCTGAGCTTCCCACGTGCCAAGTGAGAGGCGAGAACATGCGCTAAAAGAGACCTTGTCCAATGCTAATAAAGCGGGTGCCCGGACATGTGGGCGGTGCCGTCTGGAGAAGGCAAACTCCAGCTTGTGACTGTTGCTATTTCGGTCAAGACACCTTCTGTCTAGAGCCCATGAGTCGAGCGAATAGGCTTCGACAGTTGCAGATTTGCCGAAAGCATATGGTTGAGTAATCTCTACTCTCCTCGAGTGTCGTGCGAGATGCATGTGTGTGTTTCGTTGCGCAGTGCAGTGCCATGTTTTCGAGTTTCGCACGCACGGCTTTGGTACCCTAACAGCCCTACATGGCGGGCGACCGGTGGAGCTGTCAGGAGGTGGAACAAGAGGCACTGTTCGTGCTGCCCCAGGATCTGTGCATCACGCCGGTGACAGGCGACACAAAGAGAACGCAACAGAAACAAACTCGACGGCCTGTCTTGGCGAAGGTCGAACCAACCAGTGCTTAAACTTCGCCACCAGAAATGGGAACCGAGTGATGGGTCCTGCGTGTTGGTTGGCAAGCCTGCAAGCCTATCGCGATCGCGGCTCTGCACAATAACGATGATGATGCTGATAATGCTGTCCCACGAAAGGGTCCAGGGCCACCATGCGTCTCCCGCGCGCGCTGCTGTAGGGCCGGCCAGGAGGCTCTTTGAAACAAAAAAGGGGAGCACTCCAGATCTCAAACGCGCATTCCCTGCCCCACATCGCAACCAACCCTCCCCAGAGGATACTGCGATGGTCCCTGCACATGCGTGGGGTGCAGTTGACGAATGCAAGCCCACTTCTTTTTGGTCTATCTGTGGCCCAGGAACTGGAACTGGCCTTGACCGGAGCGTTGGGGGGTTGCTCCCCAGGGCCCGTATCAGCTAGGTGCTTGCGATCTCCAGATCTGTTTACCCAAGGGTGCGGCTAGGCGGGGTGTCCCGTTGCAATGCCGCACAGCTTGTGCACGGAGCCAAGAGCCTGCGGAGGCACATATGTCGGCGTCGCACCGTGTTATGATCGGCAGCACGCACAGGGGCCCAAGACCAAGACAAAGATACAGACACACACGCAGCCACAAACATAGACATGGTCGATAAGGGACTGCACAGACTGGCGCTCGAAGGGGCAAGACGCAATGCCGTGAGACGGGAGCTGGGATGTAGGTACCCGACGGCTGACTCTGGCAGGCAGGAGGCGTCAGGGTGTGTGGGGAGTCGTTTGATCGAACCAGGCAGATAGGACGCCAAGCGCATCCGCCGCCAAGAGGGCAGCATTCTTTTTGGCCTGTGATAACTTTGATAGCGGGAATGTCCAGGGTCGTGGTTGACTACACGGTAGTACAGCGCGGTCCAGTACGCAGGCCTCGAGGCGGCCTCGTTGCGGCCACTGACGAACAGGGTCCACCGTGCTACCGAGCCTACGCTCAACAGCACGGACTTGTTATCAGCAAGAGACACTGGTTGACGGGGCACACGAGGGAGCACGCATCGTGCCAGCCCGGAAGCCACCATGCGGGCGTGCTCGGGTCTACAGCTACCGATTCGTCCACTGCGGGCCCCTTCGAGCCTGGCACTCGCATATATGAGAAGACGCAATAACGTTAGGACCCGGCGCCGCTCCGCGCCGCGGCACACGGTGCACGGAGAAGGACCCTTTTCTTTGCGCATTAAGATTTGCGGCTGCAGGAGGTGGCTCACGCCGAGGCTGGATGCTGCAGCTAGAAGACCCCCTACAAGGCCAGAAGAGGCAAATGCTGACCACCTGGGCACCAGGCCCGCGCCCGAAGGGATTCCTGATAATTAGTTGACGGCGCTAGCGAGGGCGAGCCGGGGACGATACGATGCAGCTAGCTCGGCGCGGTAAAGCGACAGTTCGTGATGTGGGCACGCATATGCTATTGTCAGCGCACCATCGGCACGGAATGGCTGGATGGGTGCCTGGTGGTGCCATGGCACGGTCGTTTGCTCTATTGTTCCTGGGCCGTCTCTTCCCTAGCAGGTCTGTCCTGCCATTCAGCCAGTTCGCCGGCCCGCCGGTCTGCAGTCCTGTCCGTCCATCGACACCGACCGACCAGGCCCCCAAGATAGCGCTGCCCGATAGGCCTGAGCTACGACATGCCCGTGTCACAGCTGTAGTGCGACCCCGTAAAATCTACCGTTCCTGGCGATTAATCATGTGTGCACATGAGTGTGCGCTGGAGGGATAGGAAAAGTCAATCTTGCTCGCTTTGCTTCCAGGCCCCCGGCTGAGCCGCTTGTCGTCCTGGCCTCGCAATGCGCAGGCCTCAACAATATCCCCTGACTAAAACGCGCGCGTCGAGAATAGCTCGTCTCCCAAGTCTCTCCAGGGGTCCCCGCCTGGGGTGTCCGGGTGTGCTTGTGGTGGTGCGTCTGGCATCCATCCCATTCCGCACCGCAACTCGTGGGCGACTGCGCACTGGAGGCTCCCTTGTACCGGTACCTTGCAGCAACGGGGGTCCCACAAATGCCAGGGCCGCGTGGTCGTTTGGCTCAATTCGAGCCTTTAAAAAAAGGAAAGTTAAAACCTACTTGCCCCCCTAAGTCGATGCGGCCGTATAATTGAGAGACATGGCCATGCCAGATCAGACTTTCTCTTGATCCAGTCCCCTTCATATAGCATATTTTATAACACAGAGACAAATCCTGCAGCCTCGTCCCGTCTGATTAGCCTGGCCCTCTCCCTGAACTCGGCTGTAGGCGATCTCACCCTTAGTTACTTTTCGGGACTAAACGAGTCTCCTGCCAGTTAGTTAGGCCTGCTAGGTTCCGGATCCCTTGATTGACAAGGCGACATTCCTTTGCCGAGCCATTCTTCCAAGACAGCCAACCTCTTTTCTCACCTCATATCCAGTCTCACTCTTTTTACATACACGGTATTAGACGACTTATCTCAAGTCAGGGGTTTCTCAAGCGCGAGTCACGACCCTTATTTGGACATTCACCGGCGCAAATCTGTTCGCCTGATAGCCGTTGCTCTCAACCCGTTGTCCCCACAATTCTTCGACTCAGTGGCTAGTACTTCACCGGCGAGCCTGCCTGCAGTTGAGGGTGATCCAGGTGACCGACCCCACGATCACTCAACAAGTAGCGGCAGCAGCGACAGCAGCAACAGCAGCACACACACACAGCAGCGCTTGCGCCTTTTTCCTTCTTCTTCTTTCTCTCACGGTTTCTTTCTATCCTCTCATTTGGAAATCTGGGAATAGAAGTCGCTCAAGGCGAAAGAGACGAGAAAGATGGCCCCTCTCACGAACGGTAGCAATGGCGCCTCAAATGGTACGTGATTCGTGACGCCCATCCTGAACTGGGACTGACCGCATTGTACAGGCAGCACAAATGGCTCCCGCCAGAACTTCTTTGAGGACTTTGGCGTTTGGAAGGAGGCCCCAGTATTGACGGGGACCACGAAATTCGAGCCTCTGCCAGATGTCAAGAACATCATGATCACCGGTGGCGCCGGCTTCATGTAAGTCGACCCCGCCATTCCTTCACCCCCCCCGAGGCCGGCCTGCTTGCCTCGGTGGCCACGAAACACGAGCGTAGACCCCTCCCCCCGCTGACACGGAAGTTCTCAGTGCATGCTGGCTTGTGCGGCACCTGACGTTGACGTATCCCCACGCGTACAACATCGTGTCTTTTGACAAGCTGGACTACTGCTCGTCGCTCAACAACACGCGCATGCTCAACGACAAGCGGAATTTCACCTTCTACCAGGGCGACATCACCAACCCCACCGAGGTGGTGGACTGCCTGGAGCGGTACAACATCGACACCATCTTCCACTTCGCCGCGCAGTCGCACGTGGACCTGAGCTTCGGCAACTCGTACGGCTTCACCCACACCAACGTGTACGGGACCCACGTGCTTCTGGAGAGCGCCAAGAAGGTCGGCATCCGGCGCTTCATCCACATCTCGACGGACGAGGTGTACGGCGAGGTCAAGGACGACGACGACGACCTGCTCGAGTCGAGCATCCTGGCCCCGACCAACCCCTACGCGGCGTCCAAGGCCGCCGCCGAGATGCTGGTGCACTCGTACCAGAAGAGCTTCAAGCTGCCCGTCATCATCGTGCGCAGCAACAACGTCTACGGCCCGCACCAGTACCCGGAGAAGATCATCCCCAAGTTCACGTGCCTCCTGAACCGCGGGCAGCCCGTCGTCCTGCACGGCGACGGCACCCCGACGCGCCGGTACCTGTTCGCGGGCGACGCGGCCGACGCCTTCGACACCATCCTGCACAAGGGCCAGCTGGGCCAGATCTACAACGTCGGGAGCTACGACGAGGTGGCCAACCGCGACCTGTGCGTGAGGCTGCTCGAGCAGTTCGGCATCCCGGCCGCGGCGCCCGAGGACGTGCAGCGGTGGGTCAAGTACACGCACGACAGGCCCTTCAACGACCACCGCTACGCCGTCGACGGCACCAAGCTGCGCCAGCTGGGCTGGGACCAGAAGACGTCGTTCGCCGAGGGCCTGCGCGTGACCGTCGACTGGTACCGCCGCTTCGGCGAGCACTGGTGGGGCGACATCTCCAAGGTGCTGTCGCCGTTCCCCGTCGTCAAGAACAAGGAGGTGCTCAGCGACAGGGAGGAGGTCACGGACATGCCGATGCCCAAGCAGAAGGTCGTCGGCGCCGGCAGCAACGGGGCGCCGGCGGCCAAGGAGAACTTCCAGGTGTCGTAGGCCTGCAAGCAACAGCATGGAAAGAGAGGGAGGGAGGGAGGGAGGGGGCATGAGCGTGAGAAGCTGTTTGTTTTATCTATATTGCAAAAAGGAAACCTAACCGATGTATTCTTGTTGGGTTTTCCGGGCTCCGGGCGTTTTTTTTATATTATTTTAAATGGCGTTCTTGAGATGAGGGTACTTACTTGAAAGACCAACCGCCAGGATAGGACTGGATACATTTTTATTCTCTTCGTATGATGAATTAAGAGGGATGAGATTCCTTGACACCCATCTTTCTAACGCGCAACCCCCACCCCTCTTGGTTTTGCATGTGGGCATGCGGTGCCTATACACACACACACAGACATATATATATAGATACAGCACACGCCCTTTGCAACGACCTTGAGTGAGATCGAGTAGAATTTATGGTTGTATCTTTGGATCTTCTTGCTTTCGCCAGTATGCATGTGAGAGTCAGGCACGCCGTCGGATGGAGCAGTCGTGACTTTGTGTGGTGTTTGCCTTGTATGATCCAACTTCAGCTCATCTTGAAGTGCTGCTGGAGGTTGGCAACTCAACGCCCCCAAGTAGCCACAACCTCTTGGGTGTCTGTCTGACCTTCCGCCACACACTGAGGGTGGCTACCTATGCAGTTGCACGTTGCTATCAGAATCACGAAATGAGGAGGGATAGTCGTCTCCACGAACGTAAAAGGCCCAGGGCCCCTATCTAAGTAATTTCTCTCTCTTTGACAAACAATCTATTCAAGCCCGCTATGATATTTCATCATCACCACTGCCTCGCCTCCCAGACATCCTCCCCCCACCCCCAAACGAAAAAAGAAAATCAGGACGTGAGTCTCCCCGCTCTCGAATGCATGGCCGTATAGACAACTTTTTAAAACTATCTGGGGATCAAACACCACCAACAAGGACAGGGGCAGACGCTACGTATCAGGACTTGACGGTCTAGAGGAAACTCTAATCCCCCGGATTCTCCACCACTCAAAACCATCGTGCAGCATCACCGAGACACAGAAAATGTGTGTGGTATCAAGGATGGGGTATCTCCACGGTCGGTAGAACGCACACAAGCACAAGCACAAGCAGGACGGCACAACGGACAGACAGACAGTCGGACAGACAGACACGTTGATCCTGCTCGACTAACCGGACGGCTGAGGCCGGGCAGCCCCCTCCGCCCCCTCCGCCCCGGGCACGAGCGGCTTCCGGGCGACGGTGACGCGCAGCCTGATCTGGAAGCCCTTGTTGCGCAGCGGGTCGGTGGCCATGGCGATCATCTGGCGGCCGACGGACTCGCAGGCGGCGCGGACGTCGGCGGGGTCCCAGCCGCGGTACTTTGTCAGCAGCCTGAGGGCGTAACTCTCGAATCCCGCGCGCAGGGTGACGAGCCACAGCTTGCCGAGGGGCGAGTTGGACGGGTCGAGCGGGACGACGTGCTCGTGGACCTCGCAGCCGGCGAAGCCGCTGTCCTCGAGCAGGTCCGGCTCCATGTGGTCGACGCCGCGGTGCTTGCCGTGGAGCTCCTCGGCCTCCTCTATGCCCCGGGCGGCCTCGTGCATGAGCGAGTGCGGCGGGAAGCGGTCGTAGAAGCTCTTCTCGCCCTCGTGGTCGTGGAACTCGAGGACCTCGACCCACCCGCCCGGCTTGAGGCACCGCAGCGTCTCGCCGTAGACGCGGCGCCAGTCGCGGAAGGCCCCCGACATGTGGCGGTAGTGCACCATGTCGAAGGTGTTGTCGCCCCAGGGCCAGGGCTGCTGTTCCTCGCCGTCCATGACCTCGAAGTGGCAGTTCAGGGGCACGGCGCGCTCAAAGGTCGGCGACAGGTCGATCCCCGTCACGTCGCAGCCGGGCCACCGCTCCGCCATGGCCATGGACCACTCGCCCGTGCCCGTGCCGACGTCCAGCACCGCCGTGGGGTCCTCGAGCGGGACCGTCGTCAGCTCCAGGTTGAAGATGCTGAGGTAGATCTGGTGCAGGATCCGCAGCCGGTCCTGCTCGTCCTCGTCGTTGGGCATGAAGTAGTCGCGGCAGTACCTCCGCCCATGCTCCCAGTGCATGTCTGTCTCGTCGTCTGGGTCGTAGGTCGACGTGCCCCATCTATCGCCGTCGGTCGGTCAGTCAGTCGGTCAGTCACACAAGGCACCTCGTCATGAGGACTTGGCTTACAGGTTCGGCCTCTTCTCGTGCGCAGTGCTGGCCCCCTCGTCTGTCCTCCCGTCCTCCTCCTCCCGCTGCTGCTGCTGCTGCTTCTGCGGCTCACTCCTTCCCAGCCCCAACGGATCGGGCCCTGACAACACGGGCTGGCCGGCATTGGCCCGGTCGACCATGTCCATGGCTGCCTGTCTCTCAGCGGCGACAGACTCGTCCGCGGCGTCTCTAACAGTTCCAGCCTGCGTGCTGTGCGAATAATCACCCGCCGGGACGGGCTGCTGCTGCTGCCCACCGCCGTGGACCGTGTTCACATCATGATCATCACCACCTCGACTCGGTGCGGATACGGGCGTCTCGCCCACGGGGCTCCGCCCACCAGCAGCCGGGGTAGATGCTGCTCCTGCTGGGCCCCAAGCCGCGGTGGGCTGCTTTCTATCCCTGGCCCCCATCTGGTTGAGGGAATGGCTGGCGTGGCCAGACACGCACGGGGTGTCGTCTTTGTGGTTCCTGGAAGGTTGGAATTCTATTCACCCGGCTGCCCGTTCCCAGCCCATTGCGTGGGGAGGTGGGAACCCTCGTCTCTTTCGATATCCCTTGTCCCTGCAGATTTCTTCCGCTGCCAGGGCCCCGGTTTGACGTGATCAAGTAAGTACGTCTGGCTTTAGTCAACAAGATATCGATGTGATATAGTGTCGTATATTTCTCCCCCGATACTCGGGATGTTTGAGGGAGGGGCGGTTGAAGGCCAGGGACGGCGGATATAGATGCCCGCCTGATGCAGCTGCTGCTTGTTATTGTTGTTGTTGACTGAACTGCCGAGGAGCTCGATCGGGTTCACTCGAGCGCTATGAACATTTGAAGCCGAGAGAGCTCTAGCTCGTGTGGGGTGAAGCTGCTTGGCTGGGCGCTGAGGGGTCGCCCGCTTTGTTCGGCCGGTGTCAAAAACCCACCGACGTTCGTTCAAAATGGTCGTTGATTATTTTGAGGACAGGCGAGGAAACTCGGTTGAGGAGGTCCTGGAACCCTTTCTTCCCTCTCGAAAACAAAAATGCGGAGGGGGAAAATACTAGATTAGGTAACTAGTATGCCTCATAGAAGAAGCAAAACGAAGAAGAAAAAGCAACCAAACTCGTGGGCATTTATTATTTGACGGCTGGAAAAAGGAGAACTCTCCCCCATCCCCCAAGGCGATCGGTGACCATACCGCGTTCCAACGGCGCAGGGTGGACAGCAGAAGCAAAATGCTCCCATGCCACCGCTGCCCTATGCGAAGAGCCAAGCACGGCTCTTGGTGCATATTGCTCCCGGGGTGGGAAAAAAACCTGCAGTGCTACGGAATCCTGGCCCAATGTTGCGCCTGGAGAATGCTTGTCGGAATCCCTCATGATACCGTCATCTGGGGTGGATAATAACCACCACGGCTGTCGTGGGCACGATCCAGGAGGGCTAGGATATAACGGTAGAGATGACTTCATCCCGTCTGTCCAAGATTCTATAGCAGCCTACATCCCTCCCACACAGTCTAGTCTAACCTTTTGGGTTTGGATCTGTTCGAAATCGCCTGATGAACCACCATGCCGGCCACGATGGCCGCCCGTTGTGTCCCCCCCCCCCGGCTCTAAAAGGATTCACCACCAGCCCTGTCCACAACGTGGCCACGGCTCTAGCCGGCGACCAGTCCAGTCCACCTACTTGAGTATATTGTAACCTATAACCTACCACAGGTGCTCTCATATAGCCAGCCGCCCCCAACAACAGCAGCCCGGAAGATACAACCCAGTGGAGGGCGCCGAACAGCGCCCAGCAGCCATACAGTACACACAGACCGACATCGACCGACCGAGTGAGTGGCTTACACCGATCTCGTCCCTACTTTCTCCCCGATCGCCCGCCCACCGGCTCAATCAGCCCCCGTACCCAGGAAAAAACCTGTCCTCTCACACACGGCCCTTCCCAGATGGATGGATGGATGGATGGATGGATGTCCCAGTCCTGGCCCGGCCGTAAGGGTAAGGGGGACCCACATATAGTGCTGACCACCGATTCTCGTCGATTTATAAATAACACAGCACGATGGGACCCAGGCCCACGTGTCCGGGAAGCCAACCCACCAGACTGCCGCTGCAGGATTTTTTGCTCTAGACGATTTTGTGTCTCACCTGCATTGCAGCCAGCCTTGTTTTTTCTTCTTTTCTTTTTGTTAACAAGCGAGGAGGGTGGGGGAGGGGGGGTCGCACAGGAAAGGAGTGCGGTGGGTAGGGTAGTCTGCCTGCATCCCCGTCATCACGCATGCATGCAGGAGAGCGGCACGGTAACTAACTTAGGCAAATACCTACCTACCTAGTCGAGGGGCAGGTGTGCAGGATTTCGTATCCTACCCACCCCACCGTAGTAGGGCCGCGGAAAGCGAAAGGGGGACATGCGAGGAAGCAGGTTAGAAAGGTTCTATGCGGTGCGTTTGCTTACTGTGCTCTGCGGCACCAGAGGGTGTGTAAAGTCCCGCTTTCTCGGCTGTGCTGTGTTCCCCCAAAGATATCCGCCCTGGCCTGGCTAGCTGCACGATGGCCATGCTCGTGAGGCTTGCCTTGGCTGGCGGTGGTTCCGGATCCATCCCGCTCCGTAGGGCGAATGTCTATTGGGTCCCAGGCTTTGGGCAGGGCGAGGGTGGTGTTCTTGAAGTCAAGCGGTATGTGTGTATTACTGGTCCGTCGCCGCAGCCGCTGCTTCCGTCTAGGGGCCGATCACACAGACGGAACGATGGGAGGAGGGGGGGGGGCCAAACGGTCGTCGGAGTGCTCCGAGGACTCGGGAAGGGATGATTCACTTTGGCCGGACTGTGTCACAATGGAGACATGTTCGATTTGCAGGAGACTGCGTGCGTAGATACAGAACTGTATTTGGATATCATGGAACTATTGAGCGCGCGCGCGCGCAAAGCATGGCGGACCCAGTGCTGGGCAGGAGACACCGCTGCCAGAGTCTTCCGCGCCAGGAGGAACGAAACGCCTCCTCCCTTCCCTGGGCACACCGGGAGTGGAGAGCTCTCTCCCCCCTCTCACATCCCCCCTCTAGACCCCATTCCACTTCCCAAACCTGACGTACTGCTTGTACATCTCCCGGAAGATGGCCCGCCCGCTCGCGTCGAGCGCCTCGTTGACGGCCCGCCTGCCCTCGGGCGGCGTGATGTCCAGCACCGAGTACAGGCCCGTGTCGAGGGCCGCGCGCACGCGGGGCTGCACGGGCCGCTCGAGCTGCAGCTTGATGTAGCCCGCCAGCACCAGGGGCATGTGGTGGGCGGCCGACTTCTTGGCCGCCTCGGGCGCCGAGTCCAGCGCCCCCGGGTTCTGGCCCCGCGTCACGGAGGCGACGCTTGGTTCGCAGATGAGGGTTAGGAGGCGGGAGAAGCGTGCGGCCTGGGCTTCCTGGTCGGGTGGGGAGGATGTGCTGGTGGTTTTGGGGAGGGAAGACGGGGTGGTGGGGGTAGTGGAGGTGGTGGAGGTGGTTGGCCATGGGATGATGAGAAGGCGGAGGAGGGCCTGGAGGGCTGCGGTGAGGAGGTGGAAGTGTCCTTCGAGTCGGTGGCGGTGTCGCTTGATGATGACCTCGACGAGGCCGCAGAGCCATGGGTAGGCTTTCTCGGATGCGTGAGCTTCGTCCAACATCGTTGGCCCGCCCGTGCAGATTGTGGAAACGGTTTCCAACGTGAATTCAATATTGTCTTGCTTCATTGGCTTCTTCTCGAGGACCATTTCTGCGGTCTTGGCGATGACTGAAAACTCGGCCCAGTTTTTTGACTTGGGCAGTCGTCGTGCGAGTTGATATTGGACTGTCTTCCACTCTATGAGGCCAGCAAAGAGTCCAAGCGAGGATTCTGCTTCGTTTTAGCCAAATTTCAAAGAATTCAAAAGGGTGTCACTCACTGCTCTCGGCCTGCAGAAGCCGGTGGATGGCGATGATATGTCCACTGATCCCATGGCCCTCGCGTAGCTTCTGACTGATCGTCCCTGCGTAGCTGGCTCTTGCCTCTTCATCCATGTGCATCAGCACAACATCGACGTACCGGGTAATGTCGTTTTGACTGGCGAGTAGCGGGCGTGGCACCGAACGGTCCGCATGTGGCCTCCAAACCGCAACATCGTCAGACGTGTGTAGAGGGTCCTTGGCGTGTCCGCCGAATGTCTTGAAGAGCAACTCCTTAAGCCGCCATCCGGATCTGAAGCCCCTGCTGCAAAGTTCGTCGCTCACGTGCTCGAGCTTTTCCTTGGACGGCAGGAGGCTTGCCCGGACAGCAATCGGGTCGAGGATATCAAGCTGCTCGATCAGGACGTAGCTGAAACTTGGCGAAAGGGGTGGTTTCTTCCCTACTATAATTACAATGTTTGCTCCGGTTGTCTTCTCGTAGAGACCGTGTAGGTCACTAGAGACTAGGGCATCCGAGAGCATTGAGGACAGTTTCTCCGTCAACTGAGCTGGATCAACCACAGCCTTGGCCTGCTGCTTGACCTTTGAGTTTTGCAGGGCGCTGACGAGGGCTCTGAGTAGGATATACCGATGTGCCTCATCGTCGGCGGCCTTCGCAGGCCAGCCTAACACGATGCGGGAAACTTCCGACAGATAGACTCGATCTCTTTCCTCCCAAGAGGAGGTCATCTGCTTCAGCGTGATTGATGCCAAAGCCTCAAAGAGTTTCAATAACTTGTAAGCATTGTCGGCAGATAGAACGTGCGGCTCTTTGGATGTGATGCCAGTCTCAATGTTCTGCCCCAAAGTAACCAGGTCGGCGAAATTCATGCCTTCGTAGTATGTCGGCCGTTTCATGACTTTGATCATCAAACTCAAGAGACTGGTTGTCGTTTCCACATCCGTGCCCTCTTGGAAGTCGACTAAACGCAACAGCGATGGCAGAATCTTCTCCCGCTGTTCACGACTGAGCGTTCCCGGTGGCAGATCAAGCAAGATGTGAATAGCCGCGTCCACCTGTCGCTTGGTACGCTTCGACTTGTCGGCCTCTTCTCGTGCGAGCGTGCCGATGGCATGGCTCACGAGGGCATTGAGGTACTTGTAGTTGCCCAGACTGGCTTCGTTCAACAACAAGGACTGCACTGAGTGGTTTGAAGGATCCGCCTTGTCCAAGCATGCAAGCAACCCCGCAAGGAAGTCACCACTAAAGTCCGAGGAGGCGGCGAGATCGACCAGCCGGCGTACGTCGTAGAAAGCTAACCTGGTGTCGTCTGCTTCTGCGGCTTTCTGTTCACCCTTCTGCAGCCTCTTCACGAAGGTCCAGGCCATGGCCGAAGTCTCGGACTCAAGGGGACCCTTGGGGTAGTTTGCCAGCCAGAATGCGGTACAGCAGCGGAAAGCTGCGATTGCCGCAGGGTCTGCCAGATCCTCCTTCTTCAGTGCTTTCTTCAGGTCCGACTCGATCTTGTGCCAGAGAGTGACAACGACCCCTAGCTCCGATTGCGAGACCGTTCTCTCAACAATACGCCACCACCGCGCCTTCGTAACACCGTCGAGATGCTTCAGCTTAACCTTGCAAGCAAGATCGAACAGCCGAGTTCCCACGCTGTCGACGTATTCTTCATCGATCAGGCCTTTGGTCATCGCATCGAGGACGACAAGAAGAGACCCATTCTTCCGGGAGCCCCCACTGCTCTCCAGCCACTCGATCAGAGTGGCTAATTGAGACGTGTTGATGGACGGTTGCAGGAGATTTGCAACGGCCTCAACGACCTGCTCGCTGGTCCAAATTCCCTTTACAATGGTGAAATCATCATCTTTGGCCAGACTTTCCGACAGAACCTCTGTCCACTTCCTTATGAACCACGGAAGATTGCGTGCCTTGGCAGAGCCTTCTGCGAGCGACACGACAAACTTGACCAGGTCAGTCTCGTTAGAGGCGTTCAATTCTGCGTCACACAAAATTGTGATCTGCGCGAGGACATCGTCGAGTAAAGACTGTCCCTCGGACGAGATCAGAAAAGCATCAACGTCAATATCCGCCACCCTGGGAACGAGGCTCAGATCAACTGCCCCACTTTCGGACGTATATTGCCTGCAGACCTCGCGCAAGCTGTCCAGGGAGATGCTGGCCTTGTTCTGTAGGGCTGTACCGAGCACGACCTTCATTGCCTCGTTTCGCCTGGTAGGTTCCGCAGTGCGCATGGACTCCTCGATGATCTCGAATACCTTTTGAGACCAGTCCTGGTAGTCCTTCCGCCCACTAGCATCATCGGTTACCCCTGTAGGTGAGACGGCGAGGCTGAACAACACAGGGTATGAAGCTGTGGGCAGAGAGCTGGTCATATTCACAGCTTCTTGTATTATGGCCACGTCTTTTCTGTGCAGGAAGGCAGCCCTTGCAGGTAGGATCATGTTCTTCACAAAGAATCGTCGCAGAGACTTTGTCCAGCTGGCCTTGACGCGAGCACTGACGACCAGGTCTTTGGAACGGTCCATCTTGGCTAGGATGATGAAGCCGATGGGGTAAAGAGAAACGGCCACATCAGCAGCATCGCTGGCGGTTTTAGGATGAAGGTCCCACAGGTCGCTGAGGACAGTGGTCCATTTAGGTCGGGTTTCAGATGTCTCTGAATCTTGCTCGTTCAGGGCGTTGCCACAGATTGACAGCATCGGCCGGATGATCTCAACAGCTTCCTTGGCTGGAATATAGAACATGGCCTTGAGGTGCTCAGCCCCCATGCGGACGTTGGAGGGTGCATCCACCGGGACGTCCTTGAGCCTGGCCAGGAGTTTCTCAAGGGCACCGAACAGACAGTCCGCCGTCTGCAAGCAGCCAAGTGGCTTCCGAAGCATCAAGAGGTCAAATTGCAGCTCGGGAGACCGTTTTCTCTTTTTCGAATCCGCCTTGGGAGAAGTTGTGCCGTCCGCCATGTCCACGTCGGAGGACGCGCCGTCCTGATCGTGCGGGTCTGATATTTCCTTGAGGGTTTGCTGGAGGATGGAAATGAATCGCCGGTCGATGAGTGACGTTGAAAGAGCAAAGAGAGGCATCCTGGTCAAGACGCAGGCCATGACGACCCAGGCCATAGGATATCGGCGGAACTGCTCTGCCTCGGCAGACTTGCCGTTCATGTTCTTGAGGATCCATCGCAGGATGAGCTCTGACGGGGCATGGAAGGCACCGACTGGAGAGGTGACTGGTGAGCTCGAGAGTAGGCGCCACAGATTCTTGAGGGTGTCGGGGAGAGACTCTGGGCCGGTCTGGTCCAGGATTCTCGTAGCTCTGAGGAGGTCGTCGGCCGACTGCAGGGATGGTCTTGTCAGTTCTGGACTTGTTCCTCTCCACGAGCCGGTCTGGGAGAAAGCTGTCTCAGTCTCACCTGTGGGCTTTTCCCTGTTTCGGCCGCCATCTTACTTGGGCCGGGCCTCACGAGTTCCCGGGTGGTGTTCAGGGTTGACTCGAGAGTCGAGACCCAGAAACCTTTGCTCCCGAAATTCTGGAAGTTCTGCCAGGCCGATAGCGATAAGCAGATGCCCCCAAATGTAGCAGGCGGCGTCGATAAGCCGCTAACCCTGGCTAGCTCGGCAAGCTTGGCCCCTGCCCCTGCCATGTCAATTGACGACTCTCGAAAACAAGCCGGAAGCGCAGCGCAGAAGCGAGCGAGAGACAGACAGAGAGAAACCACAGACCACAACGTCATATCCAGGCCGAGGAGAACGCGCTCAGCCCACAACCCCAGTGCGAGGTGAGCCCATCCGCGAAAGCTCCGCAGCGACAGGCGATTGATTGACAGGCTCTCAAACACAGAAACCACAAGTCACAATGGCAGAGACCTCCGTCCCTCCACCTCCCCCGAGCACCGTCTCGCGGCCCGTCAGCGAGGCCCTCCTGAACGAGAAGGTAAGCAAGCAAGTGCACCGCGGCATGGGGACAACAAGAACAAGACTGACGCGCGCCGGGACCGGCAACCCCCAACAAACAGTGGGACCGCTGCCTCTCCAACCTCCTGATCAAGTCCTCCCTCGGCCTCGGCTTCGGCGTCGTCTTCTCAGTGCTGCTGTTCAAGAGGAGGGCGTGGCCCGCCATCGTCGGCGCGGGCTTCGGCGCCGGCCGGGCCTACGAGGAGTGCAACTACAGCCTCAAGCAGGCCGCGCGCGAGATCAGGAAGCAGGCATAAGATAAAATCAAAGCTGGGGCATGGGTGGATGAATCTTGGGTGCTGCGGGCGGGCGGGCGACGGCGACGACGAGGTTCACATGCTTCACACAGAGACGCACGCACGTACGCACACGCCGTCGGTCGGCTCCACGCTGTCACAATGCAAAAGAAACAGTTACCATCGGTCCTGATATACGGAAAGGCGCGAGATCTGTACAACAAACAGTGCTGAGCTGGCTGGGCCCCCGCCGGGCCCGGGTGTGAAAAAGGGGTGACGAGGAGACGGCAGACGGGGCGAGGAGGCACCTTTCCGGATTGGCGCGAGCACGGTTCGGAGGTGGTGCTTTTGTATAGACAGACGGTTTGTAATTGGTATGAATAGAATCATTGACACTCAGCAGGGCTCTCTCGGGGCCATTGGGTGATGGGGACCATGTGCCGTGATCCAACATGACCCGTGTGGGCCGATGTGATGACGAGGTATCAAGATCGTGAACCACCAGCTTTGACAACCATCTCTCAGGGAGAGGGGATAATCCAGTCAATTTTTGGAAATCCATGCTGTGACAGAGCAGCTGCAAATCTAGGTAATCCAGTTTCGAAGAAGGAAAAAAGAAAAAGAAAAAAAACACACCTCGGAGACAGCTCAAAAGAGCATCCAGTCGCATTCTCACATATCCCGCAGCTCTCCAAGCTCAACCGCCTCACGCCCCTGCCCGTCCTTCTCAGAGCGCCCCGCCAGCCTGTTCACCCCAAGGGGGTCCTCAAACCCAAGAGCCAGCGACGGCACGTCCACCTCGGCTCCAACCGCCGGCGGCGACGGCGCGTCCGCCTCCCAGTCTACCCCCTGGTCCAGGTCTAGGTCCCCCGCGTGGAGAAGAGCATCCATAATGGCAGCCTGATCGGCAGCGAGCATGCGCGGCGACCGCGGCGAGCGTGGCTTATCGATCTCCCTCAGCTCGTCGCCGCCGCCCATGTCATTGTCCTCACGTGCATACTCGATAGACAGCGGCAGCATGGTGGGCGTCGCCGGGTCCGGGCCCAAGCTGCCCACGCCCACGTCCGCGAGGGAGGCGAGTGCGTCGTGGGCGGTCTCGGTCTCTGGCTCTGGATCCGGGCCTGTGCCCATGCACAAGTTCCCCAGCGACACCTGCGCATCCGGCTCTTCGCCCTCCGCGTCGCCACTGTCGTCGTCGCCCTCCGGCAGGTTCCCCAGAGGTTGTCCCGCAGACCCGCGCCGGCCCTCGGGGCCACGGGCGTCGCCCACATGCCCAGCTGCCCCGCCGCCCCAGCTGCCCCTGCGGTGGTTGAGGCGGAAGCGGAGGGTAGGCCCGCCACCGCCACCGCCGCCGCCGCCGCCGCCGCCGGTTGAAGTGAGCACCGCGAAGCCGCCGAGGACATCATCACCGCGTGGTGGCGTGGGTGTGGCTGCCGAAGCTGAAGCAGCGCGGGCCGGCTCGACCGGCAGGACGATGGCGACCTTGCGCGGCTCCTCCTTCTCTTTCTCTCTCGCTTCCTCTTCCTCCGGCGGCTGTGTTGCGGCCACGAACGCGCCCTCGCGCCGCAGCCGCAAGACCACCCGGCACAGCTGGACCACGACGATGACGATGCCCAGGGCGAGGACCGTGAGCTCGGCGCGGCTTGGCTCGTGCGTGCTCTTGTGGAATATGTAGGGGAGGACGCGGGTGGCTGCGGGCGGTGGTGGCGGTGGTGGTGGTGTATCTACCATGGGTTGTTCCATGATGCTATCGGTGTACTGTTGTTGTTGTTGTCTGTGGTGGTCGTGGGCTGGTACCAGTAGTACACGCAGATGTCCCACACAGGGGAGGACTTGACGGGCCGGCGGAGTCCGCGAGGTCGGTGCTGGCGGGTGAGGCTGGTGTTATCACGTCTCGGGGGCCGCGCGAAGGGTGTAGGCATATCGGTATTCTCTTGCTCTGGATTCTTAGGACGATGGCCCCATGGTTTCAGGAACAGTATATAGTGTACAGCAAGAGTTGTGTCGCGAGCGAGGTAGACAGGGCTGTGAGTAAGGTATTTCGATTTATGTATGGGTGACGTACTTCAGCCTGTGAGTCGGGAAGGCTGTGCGTGAGTGTGGTGTGTTTGTCTAAGCCGGGTAGTAAGTGACGAGAACACGTCCGCCGCCCACCTAGCAGGAACCAGCACATCCTAGGGTGGAAGTCGCGATCCAGATAGCTTGAACCCAGGCAAGGGTAGCGCCGACCTGGTATCGGTAGTACAGGTGGGCAATGTGACATCTATTATTCCTGACCTTGAAAGCGTCTGCGTCTAAATAGTCGTCGCCGTAAATATCGAAGCACATACAGTAGAAGAGAAACTGCGCCCGACACATTACATAACAACACAGCAGTCGCCGAGCTTCTTGGTGAGCTTCTCGATGACCTTCCTCTTGAGCTTCTCCGTGCCGTCCTCCTCCTGCTGCTGCTGCTCCTGGCCCTGCCCGCTGTTGGCCGGGGGCCTGGGGTGCGACTGGCCGTGCACCGGCTGGCCGTGGTGCTGCTTGCCGTGCCCGCCGCCGTAATGGGCGCCGCTGTTGCCGTACCCGCCGCCGTGGTAGTTGGAGGGCGGCGGGGGCATGTGCGGGATCTCGTGGCCCTGGAGGTTCACGTATATGCGGCCCTCGTTCTCCTCGGTGCGGTACTGCAGGCCCAGCTCCTGGCACAGGTGCTCGACGCGCGGCTTCAGCTTCTGCACGTGGCCGACCGAGTGGTTGCCCTTGCCCACGATGACGTGCAGGTGCGTCTGGTTGCGCGCCTGCGCGTCGCGGATCCGCGCCTCCAGGATGTCCTCGGCCTCCTCCACGAACTGCCCGTGCAGGTCGATCGTGTCGTCGGGGACCTTCTCGACCGAGTTGTTGGCGCGGAAGATGTACTCGGACGCCTGCTTGTTGTACTGCTCCATCTTGGCCGCGTGGGCCTTGCCCTCGTTGCTCAGCTGCTTCGCCCCGGCGCCGTCGCCGTTCTCATAGGCTTGGTGGGCCTGCCAGCCGGTCAGCCAGTCAGTCTCGATTCAACAGGGGAATTAAGCGCCAGTCAGGGCGGCGTGGACGGCGGCGTACCCGGTCGAAGCACGAGTTCCTCTTCGACGCCTCGGCCCGGGCCAGGTCACGGAGACGGTCGTATTCCGTCTCCGTGTCGTCGTTGTCATTATGATGGGCGTAGGCTGTTGTTTCAGTGCGGGCTCCAGGTCAGCAAGATTCACAGTGACATCATTCGCGATGTCTCTGGGTCCGGGGTCCATGCATGAGTCGACTTACCGCGTCCTCCCAGACGCGTCGACGGGCTCCGCGAGTGCATAGGAATTGATTCAGCCATATTGACGACGGACAGAGGGTTTAACGAGCGAATTGAGCATGCAGCGGGCCCGAGAAGCTATGTGCGTGCTGTAATGTTCAAGCCCGGAATCTTGGAAGCTGGCCTCGGGGCCTGTTAGATTGAGGCCACCCAAGGACGGACCCAGAAGCGTGGGCCAACAAGCTCGTCCACTCATGGTTGGTCAATTGGCGCTCTTGGTCAGGGGCGCGCGACTCGACGCCAATAACAACCCGGCCACAGTCGGTGAGACTAGGTATACGATGAGCAGCATTCCGCTACCCGCTCAGCTCGAGCAGAATGCCGCCCGAGACATTCTTGTGCAGTCCAAGCAGACGTGTCTGTCGGTAGCCAGATGGATGGTGGGCTACAGGTGAACCTTTTTGGGATCGATGTTCCGGCTCTCGCCAAGTTGGATCGACCAGATCCTAAACCTACCGCTCTGCCGCTGCAGCTGCAGCACAGATCGGATCATCCCATCTTAACTACCGGCACGGCTCTGACTCGGCGAGCGGCGTCCAAAACGACCGAACGGAGAGAATATCGGGTCAAGAGCCCGCTGCGGTATGCATGCCCGCAGACAGGCCCTCCACAGAGAGAAAAAGCCTCCGCATCGCATCCCCGTGCCAGAGAAGCGATGCCGCGCTCCCAGATTACAATCTGCAAGTCGCCCTCTACCCCTCGGCGCTATGCAACCTGGACCCGATTTCTCAAAACTCGAGCATCCCGGAACCTGCAGTAGCACCAGACGGAGGGGGGCAAAACCTGCGCCTGCTTGCGGTGAACATGCATGAAGAAAGGGGGGCTGCTTTGTCACAGAGGCTTCCATGAGGGTTTCTAGAACGAAACGGCGCACCGCCAGTCCGCCGGCAGGCCGGGTGAGAGACCAACAACCATGCTTGTCCCTGGGCGGGCCGAGTCTTTCTTCACGACGGCAGCCAAAACAGTTTCGGAAAAACTGGGGAGCGGGCAGGGGATGAGGAAGAGGCATGACAAGGCGAGGCAAAGCCAAGCGAGGAAGCAGCCGACTTGAACTCCTGACTGGCTGCATGGATTTTGGTCTACTCCGTACTGACGGTATCGATTTGGCTGGGTTGGGCTGGGCTGGCGGCGCCATTGCTGTTTGCCGTGCAGACCCAACTCCCGAGCGAGCGGGAAAGGCTGAAAACAGCCAGCATCTGTCAGGCAGGGCCGATCTAAATAGGTTGTGATATATCGCCGAAGAGGGCCTGTGGGATAAAGGCCCCTTGTTGCCATGTGTTTCAACGCAATCGATAGGTCTGATGCGCCACAGCCCCTCAGCCCCTAAGCCCTTGGTGATGCATCCATATCAGAAGCGAGGTGGAAATATCAATTGTCGCCAAATGCCTGCCTGTCTAGCGGCCTGGCGACACTGCAGAGGAATTTGACCAGGGTCTGCCAGGGCCTGCCAGGGCCGCAAGGCTATCTGTGGGCGGGCAGTTTAGCTCAGGCTGAGAATTGTGCTTGGGCGACGGGTCCTGGGCGATCCCTTCCCTCCCGTCTGACCGTTACTTTCTGGGGTCCCGTGTTGCGAGATTCGGGCTCGCATCCCCGGGGTCAGCCCACAATTGGTGCAAGTCTGAATAATGAATGCCACGGGGGTCACAACAGCCTTGCTGCTTGTCAGTCTGTCAATGTTGAAGGACGAGGGAGGCGGCTCTCGAGCCGATGACTCTCCATACGAGCACAGACTCTTCCTCATTTCTTGGGCGACCTCGTCCTGAAATTGTCGACGAACAAATCTGTGTCCGGCGTAGTACTCATAGTAACCATCAGGGGGCTGATTTTGATATAGTACAGGGGGTTCCGCTAAGGTGGTAACCTGGTTGATGGCGCCATGTTGGACATGCTGCTCGGCGAGGACCCAGGGCTGCCAGGCGGACGATTGTCTTTGTTGCGCTGCTATACCCGAGGGGTTCGAAACATGAAGGCGAGGACTGAGATCCTGAAGGGGTTTCAGGATCCTCAAGACGCATGCGGTGGCAGTTACTCTTGCTATTATTACTAACATTGCGGTTATTGTTATGGACGTCGGCCGCCCGCTACCAGCCAGCCGGCGAACGCGCGACCGGTAGCGTCCCCAAGCCGACGATCTCGCAGGTGCGGAAAATTAAAGTGGTAATAAACGCCAGCCCCTCCCTCTGCAGGAACACCTGCCCAAAAGAGGTCGGGTGGGGCCTTGACCCAGTCTCCGCAACGGCTCGCTGACAGGGAAGGGTGGAGGAGGCGGCCACGGCGCGGACCGGCCTTCGAGAAGAAAAGATGGAGGGCGACGATGCTCATCATCACCAGGAAGTCCAAAGATGTCCCGAAATAGATGGCGGCTCCTGTGCGGGCTGGGGTGTAATCTAATAAGCAGTAGAGCATAGTGTTGATGTGGTGGTGGTGGAGGCCACGGGGAGGCCAGCCATGACGCGGCTGGCAGTTCCCACCGCCCGCATGCCTACCTAGGTACGGGGTATACACACACACACGCACGCACGCTTGACCCTGCGGCCGCTGGGTGTAGCGCTGTGGGCGGGAGAGCGAGAGTTTTCCGCTTAGGGATTGAAATCTCCGCTTGGGTAAATTCTTCATCTCCGGGCGAGGCCCACGGGCCAATGCCGCCACCCGCTTCAGTCATGTCAAAAGACGCAAGCTTCGTTCTGGGGCCGCTATGGGCTATGGGACATTTGAGCTGGAGTTGAGGACGAGATCACTTTGCCGTTGTGCAATCTGAGTCTTTCGGTGCGCCGACGGATGGGCCGTGGCTGGCCTGGACCGCTCGGGCACGGGAGCGGCGTCGGGCGTGCGATGAGCATTGCGCGGAATGCCCTCCTTATTCCAACCACTCGGTATTGCCGGTGCCTGGAATAGTTTTTTTGTACTTGCTGGCGAGTTGCCGCCCACAGAGCAGAGCGGCCGCGGGCGCCATTGAGAAGGAACGGATGTGGGTGCGGACAGCATCCGTACTTTTAGTCCATGGACCGACCGACCAACCAACCAACCACCAGACAGCCGACAGACTTCTCGTGTGCGTGCTTACAGGTGCTCAGGTGCTGTGCCTGGCTGTGCCTGGCTGTCTCTTGAGGCAGACCCTTCCCGCACTGACCGGGAGGGGGTATCCGAGCAGGCGACCAGGGTGTGTGGAGTGGCCAGGTGGGGCTTGAGGGGAACACGCTGCGGTGAAATTGCGCCAGGCGAGGTTTGGGGTCTGAAGTACCGAATATGCTCACAGCGCTGCCATTCGCCGACGGGGCCGAGGGCGCAGAGATGAGCATCCCACTTTTCGACATGACGAGCTGGCCGGCGCCTGCAAGTGATAGTCGGGAGTGGCTCCTCCTTGATTACTGTGGTATCTTGTTGCCACTCGTGCTGGGCGTAAATGTGATATGTCTGTCTGTCAAATCTGTGTGTCTGTGTGTTGATTCCGACCCAAGCACAAGGCGAGAGAGAGGTTGGAGTGGAGGAGGAGGACATGATGAATAATGCGGCGCCAAGCAGGTCTCAGCTCCGAGTATAGAGACACAGTCAGCTCTGATCTCACTAGCACGGGGACTTATGTGACCACCCTGCCCAGCCAGGATGCCCCCGCGATAGGGTCGATTGAAGGGTAGCACGGCCTTGATGACAGGCTCGCCAGAGGCCAGACACCCAGCCTCCGATGTCTTGGGCCGAGACAGCACTGACAAAGCAAAGGCTGCAGGCCCAGAAGCAGAGAGGCAGGCTCATCAAAGGGGGGCCGAGTTGCTGCACCCGGTTGGCTGCAGGGACGGCAGAGACAGGCGTGTGACGGGCGTTGGAGGGATCCCGAAGATGCGTGGCTGGCAGGCTGGCAGGCTGGCAGGTTGGCAGGCTGGCCTGTCATTGCCGTGGATATATCCATGGTGAGGGTGGATAGATTGACCGAAGATCACTGATGGGTCCCCTTTCCTTTGTCGCCAGAGCAGAGGAGTCGGGAGGTGAGCTTTGTGGGTGTCGCACGCGTGGGTGGTGGGTTGCTGGCTGCCAGGCTGTGTGGGTGTGCGAGTGAGTGGCACGAGTGGGTGTTGGCCGGGCTTGCTAAAACGAGTCCCCTGAGATAGCATCGGCCGTACCATACGGTCCTGACGGTCTGCCTTTGGCCCACCACTGCCCCAAGGAGGCTAGCCCAGGCCCCGAGCTGCTGCTACTGGCACAGGCTTCAGCTTCTTCCCAAGGTTGCTCTGGCTCGGTTTGCTGTGTACCCACTTCTGTGCTGCAACCAAAGTGGGAATGGTCAGTGGTCACTGCAGGTGACCCTCAGTGGTTCCTCGAGGGGGGGGGGGAGGAAAAAAAAGTAGCCGGGGCGGGATTTGAAGTGGGAAGAAGCAGAAAATCGTCGACATTACACACAAGCGTGACTGCACAGAGACCACCAACCGTAGATGCAGGACGAGCAGACGAGGTGCAGCTTGCTGATAGTCGACCTGCCGAACCGAACCGCAGTCTCTCCTTCCGCCTGCCCAGCCTGCCAGCCTGAGAGCTCGGACAACTGGCTAATGTGCAGTCCTACCGTGTCAGGGCGTCAGGGCGTGCACCCCAAACACCGTAAACACCTGCTCTTCCGTTCCGTTCCATTCTACCACTGCGCTCCGCTACAGTGCATCGCATTGCATTGCATCCCCATCTGGGCTCTATTGATTGATCGGCTACCCAATTGCCTCATTGTCAACCAGTTCTGGTTCTTGGTGTTCTTCTTTCTGTCCTTCTTTCTTCCCTTCTTTTGTTCTGCCCCTTGCAAGTGCGCATCCAGCGTTTCCGTCAACTTGGCTGCATCTGGTGGCAGTCACCCAGTCACCCAGTCGGCCCGTAAGAGGTCAGTTAGGGTCGGTTGTAGCTCCCCACCCGCCAGTGCTCGCAACGGTACCTGCATAGTACCCTGCAGCTCCAGTTCAACGGTGGACACCCTTATATTAGCGCCATTTGGGAGCACCACCGTTCAACCGTTCTCTGCCGTCTCCGACACCTGTTCTGGCTGGCTCTGGCTCTGGGCCCTGGCTCTGGCTCTGGTTCAGGCTCTGGCCCTCTCTGGCGCTGGCTCTGGCCTGGCCTGGGCTCCCCTTCTGGTAGTGGCAGAGCAGCCCTGGTTGTGCCGGGCCTGGGCTGCTTGGATGCAAGTGAATAATCTGCCTTGCCCCCCTCACCCCAGAGACAATCGTCCCATCCGGGCCCATCCATCACCCATCCCCCATCCCAATCCGTTCCCATTCATCAACCCTCGCCCAAGCAGTCTGCTCCCATAGGCCTGTTCCTGGTTCTGCTCTGCCCTCTTACCCTCTAGTCCCTCTCTCTCCCCCTCCCCTTTCGTCTCCTGTCCGCTCGTCTGTCGACTTGGACCTCGTCCCCCATAACTCCCGGCCTCGTTATTTGCCTTCACCACGCTTACCCTTACCTTACTTACCACACCTCTCTTCCCGTCGTAGTCCAATCTTTCCATTGGATCTCAATCCTGGCGAACCTTCTTTTCTGCATATCGCCTGTGCCCCCCAATAACTCCTTCGAGTCCTGACTGTCTTTCCTTCTCCTCATCCTTTCCTTCAGGTCGTCCTGGCGTCGAATTGAGGCCGTCAAAACAGGACTCAAACATCCAACTGCCTTGCATCGCATCCGCATCGCATCGCACCGGCTCGACCGATCGCCTTCTGTACGGTACGTTCGTCCTCCCAGCCAGCCAGCCAGCCAGCCAGCCCCCTTGACTTTTCTCGCCGTGCCGTGCCTCGTCTCGCCTCGCCTCGCCTCGCCCTGCCCTTCCACCATCTTCATTACCCATCACAACCCCCATCACAAACAACCTCATCCCATCTTGCTCCTCTACGCTGTCGCCATCAACTGCCACGCTGCTTCATCCCTTACCTCGACTATATTGCTCCGGTTTCATCACGTCAGCTGCGGCCAAATACCCAGTCAAGCAAACCCGTTCCTCCCGTGTTGGCCTCCGCTGCAGCACCGCCCCTCGAGACTGTCAGCAGTCGCTGTCTAGTCTATCAATCAACCAACCATCGAAACAACGTCGCTCGACTCGACACTAATCCCTTGGCTTCAGATCCCCATCGAACTTGACGCCCTTATTAAATCACACCAATAGCCATTAATACTGCATCGGAGCGAAGCGACTTCGATCAATCACAATGGGTTGCGGAATGAGCACGGAAGAGAAGGAGGGCAAGGCCCGGAACGAGGAGATCGAGAACCAGCTGAAGCGCGACCGGATGCAACAACGAAATGAGATCAAGATGCTACTTCTGGGTATGTTTTCGGACTGAGTCCCCTCCTCCCACGCTACAACTCGATGCCTTTCGCTGCTTGAGGCCTCGATAGCGCGTGCGATTGCTGTCGCCGTTCATCGCTAACAAGCTTGACAGGTGCTGGTGAATCCGGAAAGTCGACCATCCTGAAGCAAATGAAGCTCATCCACGAGGGTGGCTACTCCCGCGACGAACGAGAGTCCTTCAAGGAAATCATCTTCAGCAACACAGTCCAGTCCATGCGCGTCATTTTGGAAGCCATGGAGTCACTGGAGCTGCCCCTGGAGGACCAAAGGATGGAGTACCACGTCCAGACCATCTTCATGCAGCCCGCCCAGATCGAGGGCGACGTCCTCCCTCCCGAGGTTGGAAACGCCATCGAGGCGCTGTGGAAAGACCGTGGTGTCCAAGAGTGCTTCAAGCGCTCGAGAGAGTACCAGCTCAACGACTCTGCCAGATAGTGAGTTGGCCATTTTGCTTGCCCACCTGTCGCGCGTGTCAACTAACAAGCCCGCAGCTACTTCGACAACATTGCTCGTATCGCTGCTCCCGACTACATGCCCAACGACCAGGATGTGCTACGGTCTCGTGTCAAGACCACGGGTATTACCGAGACGACCTTCATCATCGGCGACCTCACCTACCGGATGTTCGACGTCGGTGGACAACGGTCTGAGCGTAAGAAGTGGATCCACTGCTTCGAGAACGTCACCACAATCCTGTTCCTCGTCGCCATTTCCGAGTACGACCAGCTTCTGTTCGAAGATGAGACCGTCAACCGTATGCAGGAGGCTCTGACCCTGTTCGACTCGATCTGCAACTCCAGGTGGTTCATCAAGACCTCGATAATCCTGTTCCTCAACAAGATCGATCGATTCAAGGAGAAGCTGCCTGTCAGCCCAATGAAGAACTACTTCCCCGACTACGAGGGCGGTGACGACTACGCAGCGGCTTGCGACTACATCCTGAACCGATTCGTCAGCCTCAACCAGCACGAGACCAAGCAGATCTACACACATTTCACATGTGCGACAGATACAACACAGATCCGATTCGTCATGGCCGCCGTCAACGGTAAGTCTAACGCCTGTTGCAAGCTTGTCGCCTGCCGTACACCGTACTAACAACGCTGTAGACATCATCATCCAGGAGAACCTGCGTCTCTGCGGTCTGATCTAGTCCAAAACGCTCTTATTCGGATACCCCTACCACGTTATAATCGAACGATTTCTTCCTTACGAACGAAAACCTGGATCGCCTCACGGAACTCCCCGCGTGTTTCCCTGAGAAGGGGGCGGTACAGGTTATGTCTTACTCCGGTCCTTGATATCGCCCATCTGGACTCTCCAAGCCACCCCGCTACGTCGAATATATCGGCATCATGTCCTGCGAGATCACGCGACTGCGACTGCGACTGCGACTACGACCACGTCTGCAAAAAGGTTGCAGAGCAGGGAGTGGCTGGCGCGTTGAACAGAGATGGGGGCAAAAAGAAGGATATGCATCTGAAACTACTGGGCGGTGTTCAATATTCTGTTTAATTATGAAGTCTGTCAACGTTGTGGTCTTTTTGTATTTTTTTGTGTTTTTACCAAGTGCTTCCCGGGCGCAAGGCACCGAGGGGAGGCGCGCGAAGACGACCCCAGGCGACGGAGTGGTGGGACATGTTTCGCGACAAGGGCCCACACCGAGGGAGACGAGCGGCAACAGATCTCGACAGGTTTTCGGATACGGCGGCTCGACATCAACAATGCCCGGATGTTGGATTTGTCTATAGCATCGAGCTCTATTTACTGAAAGCCAATATTTTACAATACCCTTTACCTATTCTATGGTTCCCTCTCGCTGGCCCCATCAATTGCCGGCTGGCGCTGACCACCACACTTATCAACCAGCACTCCTCTCACAAGCTGATTGATCCGGCCTTGCGCAGGAGAGTTTGCCAGAGTCAGTCCCGCATTCTACATGCGACCAGCAGCCCCAACTATGCAAGATCTGGTGGGGGGCAAGGCCAGGCAAGGCAGGATAGCCTTTTTGCGGCTGTCCCTCTGGATCTGAACTTTGCGCGCCGACTCACACACACACACACACAGAGAGAGAGAGAGAGATGCACGCACGCCCGAACATGCATGCACAGAATGCATGCGTTAAAATCTAAGTATACAGGGCGCCCGCCCGCCCGCCCGAGGACGTGTGACTGGCCCCGAGCGGCCTACGGCCGCACTGAAACTTCGGACCAGGTGCCTCCCCTCCCATGTTGGCGTGCGGCCGGTCGCAGCTCGCCGCCGGGGTGCAGGTATCATCCCTGGTTGGTTTGGTGTTGGGGGGGAGGGGGGTTCTCTGCATTGCTGGGCTGGTATGCGTTCATTCTGTAGTTACACACTCACACGCGCACATGCGTTATATTCAATTGGTCTGGGGTATATGTGTGTGTGTGTGTGTGTGTGTGCGGCAGCATGCGAGTGGACGATCATTGCGGCGCGCTGCGTGCGGTTGCGGCGCACCACCTTTTTTTTGTTGTGTTCCAGGCTGGGAGGGGTTCCATTTTGACGTTATTATCACGGCGTGCCTGGGCATATATGTCATTGTCATGGTCACTGTCATGTCGGGTTCGAGTTGCTGCCGCTGTCACGCCGGTGATCACGGGTGATGATCTTGGCTCTCTCTCTTTTTGTTTTTTTTACTTCCTCGTTACCCGTTCTGGTTCCCGCTGCCAAACCAATCAGTCGGGGATTTCATTTTCTCACTAGGCGACAAACCGCGTGATTTAGATGTGTTTGAGAGTTACCACCTGGGGGAGACGGGCCCAAGTCTGTTGTTTTGTTTTCTTTGCGTGAGGCTTCACCTAGGGCAACATACTTCAGATTGCACATGCCAGTCCCCAAGGCGCAACCGGCCGCCCGCTCGTCTGAACACGACCACAAACGAAGCGGGTCGGTGATGGTGGTGGCTGTGTCTGTGTGACTTGTGTCGTCTCTTCTTCTTCTCGCCCCGCCGCCTGCCAGCCCTCAACCCAACAACCTGCGACCCCGGGGAAAAGGGCACTTGGCCCAGAAGGGGGAGAAAAAGAGGGGAGAGAGGAAAACAGGTGAAAGGCTGAGGAATATTCTAACCCTCCTTTCGGCAGGCCATGGGCCCGCGTGGGGCTGATACTGTTTGTGCTCGTGCGACACTGGCGCTGGCGATCTCCACTCCCAAAGATGGGATGGATTCCCGGGGGGGGAGGGGGGTTTGGCAGGAATGGGAAGGGCCAGCAGATCAGCTGACGTGAGTGTGTTGCGTGCTGTGTTCATGCCATGCGTTGTTTCGCTGTTTCATGTTGTGGCGGGTTCTTGGCCCGCGCCTGGTTTGTCTGTCTGTATTATTACTTGCATACGACATACAGCTTGCCTGGAATGTGACGGACAGCCTTGCCAGCCCAAGGGCACTAGGTTGTTTCTGCTCGCGTGCGTAGTAGGTATCATGATTTGAATTCTGTTCTTGGTGTCTCTTCTAATGAGGACCAACTAGCCAACTCATGGCCTGCCTACCTAAGTATCCTGCCTGCTGGCCAAGTCACCTCTCGTCACACGAAGAAATCTCGTCACACGGAGAAACTCTCTGCTGCTGGGGATACCCCTCAGAGAATATATAGCTCGAAGCCAGAATATGCACCTATGAAGGGGAGCGTGATGTCCCGGCCCGGAGGAGCTTATCCGGGCAGCTACGGCTCCCCGTCCTCGGGCATGCCGTTCCCGCCCGGCGCGGGCGACTCATACCCGCTCCCGCCGTGACGCGCCTCCTCGTCCTCGTCAACGGCATGCTGCTGGTCATGCTGCTGCTGCTGCTGGTGGTGGTGGTCCTCCTCGTCGCCCTCGGCGCCCACGCCCACGCCCAGGCTGGCGGCCAGCTCCTCGGCGTGCACGATCTTGAGCGCGAGCTGCTTGGCCGCGACCTCGACCTCGATCAGCGCCCGCGTGTACCGGTCCGCCTGGCGCACCTGCACGAGCGCGTTCTGCACCGTGTGCTTGACGCCGCTGTCGTGCGAGAAGACCGCCGCGGGCGCCTGCCACAGCTGCGCGGCCTGCAACTGCGCCGGGGAGCCCACCATGTGCTGCTGCCCGCCGGCTGGTGCGCCGCCGCCGCCGCCGCCGGGTCCCACCACCCCGCCCGGCCCCACGCCTATTGCTTGCTCCTGGCCGAGGACGGGCATCGCTACTGGGAGTGTGGCGTAGGGGTGGTGCGCGCCCGGGAGGGGAGGTTGTGACTTCTCTGTGGTGGAAGGGTGGGTAAGCATGTAGGATAGAAGGGTAGTTAGAAGAGCCAGGCAGGGACTCACCATGAAAGGAACACCTCGAGCCGGAGGCGTTGAACCAGCAGTTTGCGCAGCTCCCCATCATCTGGCCGCTGTAGACGACGCACACGGTCCAGGGGCCTTGGCCCTTGCGGCAGTGGGCACAGGGGTTGGCGGCCTCGGACCCGGCGATCTGGGCAAAGAGGGCCTCGACGTTGC
Organism: Diaporthe batatas; assembly: GCF_019321695.1. NCBI lineage: Eukaryota > Fungi > Ascomycota > Sordariomycetes > Diaporthales > Diaporthaceae > Diaporthe > Diaporthe batatas. Next base: position 232,671 of record NW_025408557.1, on the reverse strand, counting down.
TGCGGCGCACGAGGTTGAGGTCCTGGCCCTGCCGCCGCTGCTCGGCCAGGCGCTGGCCGGGGTCGCGCGACATGCGCTTGGCGAACGCACTGTCGACCTTGAACCCCGCGTACCCGGACTCCTCGGCCATCTGCTCCGTGGTCTTGGGCGGCGGCTGGGGCGGGTCCTGCTGTTCTTGTTGTTGCTGCTGCTGCTGCTGCTGCTGTTGCTGGGCCCCGCCCCCCGAGGAGGTCTGCGTCGTGTTGTTGTGGCTTGTCGAGGGCGTGGGCTGGAAGTCGGTCGCGGCGACGAGGGGCTGCGGCGCGGATATCGTGGCGGCGCTGCCGACGTTGGGTTGCGGCGGCGGCGGGGGTTGCAGGTCGGCGGCGGCGGCGGCGGCCTGCGCGTAGGTCATGCTTGCGTGGCTGAGGATGTCGTCGAGGTTCTGGTGGCCGACGTGGTGCGCCTGCTGGTGGTGTGGCTCTGCGCTCATGGGCGCCATGGGCATCTCGTGGTCCAGCGCGTCGCCTTGTTGATGATGATGATGATGTTGTTGTTGCTGGTGGTGGAGGACGTCGCCGTCGCCTTCGCCGCCCTGCAGGTTGACATCGTCGTGCTGCGCCTGGTCGTTCTTGAATGCATTGCCCACCTCGTCCTCGTCCATCACGGCCTCGCCTGTGTCGACGACATCCTGGCCCTCTGCGTTCGCGACCGCGGCGGCGGCGCGATAAAGGGCGTTTTCCTCTTCGGAGCCCTCGAAGTGGGCGGCCAGTTGGTCCTCGTCGAGCCTGCGGTTGGGTCGGCGGAAGGTGTTCGGTTTGGTGACCCGGTTGACGGCACGCTTCTGCATGGTTGAGGTTGCGAAGATGGAGACCCCGGGAGAGCTGGATTAAGAGGTCAATGATGGCACAGCTGGCGACAGCTGGTCGAGGTCTACGAGTCTGCTGCGGTGGCTGGACGCCCCAGCCTGGAAGTTCCCGCTCCTGCGCTAGCGGGGCTGGTACGTACCTAGGTACACGGCTGCAGGGGTCCCTTAATGAACCGGTGGGAACCCGAAGGAGCCAACGATACATCCAACTCATACATGATGGAATATTGTAGCAGCATGATAAATCTTCTTCTAGCCAGCCTTTGACAAAGTACCACCACAGTCCGATGGTCAGAAGGGTGAATGCAACAGTGATGACGACGCAAACCCAGACATAAGAGGAAACTTCGGGATTAGAGCCAGACCAATCCAACAAGGTCATGGAAAACATTGACCATGATAATATCAGACTTTCACTGAGCCCGGGTATCTAGGACCTTCTCTTTTCCCCATGCGCACCTTAGCGCTCGAGAAGGCCGGGATGTCTGCTCGGCTAATGGTTCTGGCAGCAGAGGTGTGGATGAAGAATCTGGATGCGATTTTCAGGAAGACTTGTCTGGAGAACGGGAGAACATACAGACTTCTTGCACCCCCGCCGGTTTCTTTAGATTTGAACATACCGGGTGCAGTAGCCAGGCCGTAATGACCATGGCGATTATGACCACGTCCGTTCTTCGCCATTTTTTTCAGCGACATACTGCAACCACTGATCCGAGTACACCTTTTTTATTCCCGTGAGACCCGTCTCGCCGGTTCGCTTCGCTAGGCTGTGGATACGAAGCAAGTCAGTGTACAGCAAGTGCTACGGTCTGCCATGCCTCACATACCTACCTAGGTATGAACCAAACCCGATGCTGTGCCATCAATGGGCGGGAGCTCCTAGTCACGTTCAGTGAAAGTTCACCGCATTGTATACAGGGACAGGAATATTGATGGAAGTACTATGAATAACTAACTACCTTGCGAAACCAATATTCCCAGTCCTTCTCATCTTTCAAAGTCTACGACACTGTATTTTTTTTTAAACGCTGGGTCTTGAGCGTTTACCACCGTATGAAGGCGCCATGTATGTCCCCGGATGTATGCGGAATAGAAGCGGAGCAGGTAACGAAATTTAAATGCTTGGAATTTAGTTGGCCGACCGATGAGCAGCCGTGCTCAAGTGGTCTGCAGTAGTTGAAAGACCTGACCCCAGGTGCCATCAGAGACCATGTAATAAAAGACTAGACCCCTGAAGCTCGAGATCTTGACCACGCCCTCTTATGCCCTGAACTGAGACGGAGCCTTGCCGTCCCTCAGACCCCACGGGCATGTTGGATCCACGGGGAGGGCAATCACGTCGTCCTTGAACTTACCGTTGTTACAGCGGGGCTCACCCATTATATACCTGCACCCACCGTCGCAGGTAAAAGTACTGACCATCATGGCATTGATGTTCGACTTGTAACAGGTATAATAGAGCGAGTCCGGGCCCAGGCCGTCGCACCCTCGCACAGTGTTGTCGAAGCATACCGGGCATCTGGCGAGGATGGCGGGAACGAGAAACGTCGCCAGGACGAGGAGTGTTGAGTGGATGTTTAGTTGCATACTTTCAAAGTTTGCGTACTTGTTTTTTGAATTTGTTGTAGTGCGGTGGTTTTGGTATTTGTAGTAGCTGATAGGGAAATACTTTCAGCAAAGTAATTGTTCAGGCTCAAAGGATGGAGAACAGGCTCCTAGTGAAAGTCAGTAAAAGATTTGTATACAAAGGATTTTGACTTGATTGGCCAGCAGTGATTTCCCTCAAATACAAGAATGTGGTGGCCATAGCCTATTGTCATATCTCCTAAAAATAGCAACGGGGCTGAATAAATGGCTTGTCTCTGCTGCTTGGCGGTATCGGGCTTCTTTGTGTTCATTATGACCTGTGCCGAATAGTAAGTACCAGCCGTGTTGACTGGTCCCGTAGCGTTTTCTGAGCCTACATCAGCTCTCAAGAGTTCCTTCCAGATTACCATCATCATGAAATGATTAATATTGCCAAGCTACAGATCCATACCATGCCTATTCGTCCTGATGAACCTTTTCAGCATTGATAGCACCGGATTCTCGTGAGCCTAGAGTGATATGGCTGTGAAGCAAGCTTCCACTTTCCGGGTGGGTCATTCCGGGCCGAGTGTATTTCACAACGCGTGAAAGTTGACAATAACCATTATAACATAAGATATTATGATGGCATCACTGTACCTTAAGCATTTTCACACGTCTAGATCTCATTGCGGAGCCGGTGTGGCTCGGTTACCAGGGTGTCCACATAGTGTAGGTAGATGTGCGTGATACGAATGTCCTCCATGAGAGCTCTTCCCACCGATGTGATTCTACATGAGGGCCTTGCAGAAGCGACATTAAAGGAGGTTGCGTCACAAGGGACGGGGCCTCACAGGATCCTGACCAGTGAGAACTGCCCCGGTTGTTCATTGTTCATGCTGTAGCTAAATAGCAGACAGTAGAGTGCCCAGGTGAGGTCCGTGAACTAATCCCACGACTATAGACGTATGCCACTGTGCCTCTCGGCCTGCTAGAACCAATTTATTCCTCGTATATAGCAAGCATTGGGTGGCACGGTCTGGAGCTGTCCCAAACCGGGAACGCGGGCGGAGTGGCCTCCAGATCCACCATTGTCATTCGCTCGATGGGCAACTGGGGCCGCCCGCTCCTGACGTCATGTGCCGCGCTAGGGAGTTAAGCTTTCTGGCAGCCCTGCCAAGCCACCCCAGCGTGGGCCGTTTGAGCTTGGCTCGGGCGGCTTCCTACTCCCGCTGGCCCCCGCTCACCTTGCTTGGGTGATGTCTGTCTGTCTGTTTTCCTCGTCTTCGCGTGGTGCAGACTACACCTGACGATCAAACAGTCGGTCGACATGCAGAAGGAGATCAGATCTACTAGTATGTGATAGTCTGGGGAATTTGGACGCCGCTCGGTCGTCGCATTGAAAAACAATCTATCGCACATACACTGCCAAGTTATACCCAAAGAAGAGCTGTAGATATGCCGACATGGGACGGCATCGACGTCACAGGCCCGCCTTCTCACATCTCAATCAATCACCGCCATCAGAGGCTATTGATGTCCGTCCCTCACAAATATCCAAACAGTAAAATCACCACGACGGAACAGCAGGCCCGCTTAACAGCATCCGCAGCTTTCAGTCATGCCGCAGCAGGTCATCGACTCGCCGCAACCACCACGAAGGCTCATGTCGGTGTTCATCTGTTCCTGTGCCTCCTGTGGAATCCTCAGGTTAGCGACCATAAATAGCAACGGGGAGTAGAGACCAAGAGGAAGATGGCGCTTACAGGCTGCTGAGTAACAACACCGGAGTCGGCGGGGGCGAGCTCCATGGGCTGCTGCTGCTGTGGTGCGCTGACTTCGGGCATCTTGTCTGGAGGCGAGGCAGATGATTCCAACGAGGGGTGGTTAAAGGAGCTCCGAGGTCTCTATGTGAGGTCGCAGGTCTCTCTCGATGATGACTGACTGACTGACTGAAATGGAGAATACGAACGTGAACGATGTGAGAGAAAAGGACTGTCCAGGAAATTGGAGGGGGGTGTCTCCCACTTCTTATCCTGATCAGACCAGGCCGGGGACCGCCTGATCCCCGTCTGCCCTATTTTAGTCCCACGCGCCCTCACCCTGCTCCATCGTGTTGGTTGGTCCAGACATCCCAGCCACCCTATGCCCGTTGTCAAAACCGGCTGCTCCTCGAATCATGTCATGGCAGAGACCACGGGGCCGACTTCCGGGTCCTTATGATGCAACTGAGAAATAAGACACAGCCTAAAACTCGTATTGTCATACCTGGCATCAATATGCTAATTCCCCTAATGTTTTGTTGAATGTCAGTCAGCCATCAGGTTTTTTATTTGGTGCCGGGGGGGGGGGGGGGCGGCGGGCCTGCGTGCCTCCAAACGCTCGCAGCTGGTCGTCGCTAGTCCCCACATATGTCCGATCTCCTCGCCTAAGCACCCCCAGATACTCAAATATGAGCGGTAGGGACCTTACAAAGACGGACACAAGCCACTACTAGGTCACTCAATTTCAATTCTATTTTCATACTGGTGCTGGACCGTGTAGCCCTTTGATTGATCCTCTCACCACATCACCAATACACACCGGGCATTGACTAGGCTTTCTGTTCCTGATCTCATTGCTATAGTATTCCTGGAAACATCACATTTCTACTTGGAAGGATCATCACCGTGGGTTCAGGCACGGTTAGAGTACAATTGTCAGCCGTGTTAGAGAAATGGGTGATCTTGTTCGTCGTGAGGGTTCCGAGTCCCTTGCAGCATTGCTGGACCACTACCTACTAGCCCTGGAGGTGGTACACATATTATGAGGCCCCTCGACTTCTTTGAAATACCTATGGGCTCTGTGGTCTTGAAAGGCCAAGGCATTTTATGCTCTCCTTATTCACATCGAACCATTCGGTATATGTCCGCAACTCTTCCTGCAACTCCAGGTTGACGTAGGTGAGGACCACGTACCAAATTTTGCCGTGGGGAAGATCTAATGAACAAAACACTACATGGTGATTCAACAACCAGTGGTACGCCAGGTCATACGCTCCGGCCGGATGAACGGCCAGCGTAGTTCACCCCGAAGACATTCGTCCGAACAAGCGATCCTTCGGACAGCGGCACCATTCAGGATCACTGCAAGAGCCTCAGGCCTCGATGTTAGTCAGTCCGCCGGCGTGAAACATCTCCCGCTGACCTTGCTCTGCGTCCTCTTTGAATTTGCGCATGGGCTTGTAGTCAATGAACCTGAAAGTCTCGCGCCCGTGAGTCTCGCGAACAAAGGTGATGATGCTGCGTACGGGTTTGGCGAGGTCAAGGAGATCACACCCACCTCATGCTTGGTCGTATTCAACGGCAACATTGTTGATGGTCGAATACCAGCTGTGGCACTCATGGTCATCCCGCCTGCTCGACGGGAACGTTTTTGTATTCTGCCAGTCAAAGCCGTGCGCGCGAATGAGAGGTCGGAATTATCATGAATTCGGAGGCAGATCAGGTCTTCAGAGGGGCGTCAACTGGTAGTGTCAAGGACTGTCGTTCGCCATTGTCGCGGGTAGATTCCATGTCGACCGAGTCCCAAGGCCGCTTGATGGCCCAAATCTCGTCCCGATCCCAATCTTTACCTCGGAGAACCCCGTGGCCTGGTCTCAGACGGCTTGACATACCGCAACATCCTCTGACGAGATTCGTGGCAGGCTATCCTTAGTCCCGAGTCTTCGAAATAGGTGGAGACGTTTCCATCTACCCAAGAAGGTCCGCTCTCTCTAAGACGCCGTGGAGCTGCGAGGCTAGCATACAAGTATATGATGTAAGACCATTCGAAGAGCTCAGGATCTCTCGTGAAGTGTACTCCCAAGTCGGTTAGGTCAACAACGGAGTCAGGGTCTTTCTTAAAGTTGCACAAGGAGAAGAAATGGACAGCTAGATCGTCACTACGGATAGCCATATCCCAAATAGCATCTGATAGCTCTTTTAGGAGGTAGTCGAAGAGGTAAAATTGTGTCATAATAACTAATAACCTAAAGCTTGAACGTGTCTGCGATTTAAGGAAGGCTGATTGCACTGCATAAAGAGAGTCGTCTTGGTGCAGATTGCCCAGTGAGGGAAGTTGTGATTGTTGAGGTTCAGTAGTTCTTGTCAATGGGGCAGGTTATCCTATGAGATACTGTCTTATTCAAGACGGTGCCCCTTAGCCTTGTCTGTGCGTCGCAAGGCTGAGGCCACAAGCACCTATCGTATTATAACTATTGTTCTCGGTATCGTGTTCTTTCTAAGCGCTAGGTCTTGAGTGCTTACCACCGTATGAGGGCGCCATGTATGTCCTCAGACGTATACGGAATAGAAGCGAAACTATATACTGTCTTATTGGAGGCGGTTTCATGAGATTTTAAACCGCACGAAGTTCATACTCTAAGATTTTGTGTATGTTTTGTTGTATGTGAGTTTGTCGTATAGGAGATTTGTTAGTGGGCACTACCCACGGAGGTCTATAGTGCGTAACGGGCTACCGACACTTTCCAGCACAATGACTTTTTGGAGGCTTGGGCAGATACTGTAAATACATGGAACTTTCAATGGATGGTGCTACAAAATCAGCCTAATCGCCACCAGTACACCTGGGCAGCAAGATCACCACTCGTGATGTGAGAGTGTGGGATCTATAATAGGTTCCGACCGGATATGGTGACTGGTGTGAGTGTACAATTCGCCCTGCAAAGTAGGCAGTGCAGTTCCGAATTAGGCATCAACTTTCGGTGGCTTTTCTGGGCGCCAAGATGGTTGGAGGCAACTCGCAGTGGTAGTCATCTGAGAGGTGTCACACTGGTGGCGCAGGAGCTACCGCGCTCGATCCTCGGATTAACTGGCAGAGTAGGTCAGAGGTATTTATGTGCTGCTCCTCTACCCAGAGTTGCATTTGCCGCTTTTTCTAAGCACTTCTTAGCGAGTTTGAAGTCCAGCAGTACGTCAACACCAAAAGCCTGTTTGAGCCATCTCCATTGTTTCAGGACACCAATCGCTCTCTTCACGCTTGCAGTCATGACCGGATCTGAACTGGTAAGTAATTAGCACTGCCATACTTGGCTCGGCTTCATATGAGACATTCCACTTGCTCACCGCACATGATTGCACAGCTTGAGAAGACCAAAAAGATTGCCGATAAGATGGCCATGGGTCTCATTAATGGAATAGGTCAGTTATCATCCCAGGATCTATCTTTGCGGACGAAAGGTTGACCTTAAAACTCGAAATAGCCGGTTCGAATGCAGCCAATTCAGGGAGTGTTGACGGCGTCAGCGGCGACGGTATTCTTCGGCCGTCAAAAGGCGGCACGTGCCCGCCCCATTTGGTGAAGAGAAGAGCGGACAAGGAGAGCATGGAAACCAAGCAGGAATCAACTGCCGAGAAAAATTGATCATTCGAAGTACCCTAAGGTAGTCTTGAAAATACTGGCTTACAGTGCTTCAAGATTAGGAGTGTGGTCCATTTGAGATTCAGCTCAAGGGCAATTACTCCACGTATTTATATCACTTGAGAAGTAGAAAGTGGTTCATATCCGGACTAACAACAATACTCATTCTTTGATGAACTAAATTATTTGCTCTGATCCGTCACGACTGGGCATGTTCTTGCCTGATAACTCCAGAGTAGCTAGAGTCCTGAAATTGAAGACCAAGACCAAGACAGACCAAGATGAGATCAAAATAACACCATACAAAAGACGGCCCAAGAGCATATGAGTCATCTGAAAATCTCAAACCATCCCTAGGATTCTCCGTTCCCATGATTCCCAGGGTTCCCCTCGCGCAGTTCCATCTCTAAGGGTAACATAAGTCCTTGTCTCCAATATCATGCAAGAACCGATCGCGCAAAAGGTGACGCACAAAGGGAGCAGGTTGATGACATTCCATTCTCCATTCCTCAACAGCTTTTGGGCAACGAGCACCAAAATGACCGACCACACAGATACGAGCTTCAGGAAACGCATCCGTAGCCCCCTGCGGAGCTTCATCATGAGTAGAACCACAAAAGCGCCTTCACACACCAGCCCACAGGTGCACGTCCTGCGGCTGGTTAGTAAGGAATGCGGCAAGGGGCCTTGGACTACCATACCATATTATCACCAGCGGGAGTATTTTGCGGTGCGAAGCAGAAATCAGGTTGGCCCCGACACAGATGCTGGGAACGTTCGCCAACATGCCCGCCGCCAAGACTGTCGGATCCATATAATAGGGAGGGATGGCTGCTGAGGTCACAGGAACGGCGAACGATGCGAGGATGACCAGCAATATGAGCGTCTTGGAGATCGTGCGAAGCCGAATAACGTGACTGCCATGTTCATTTTGTGTATTCCGACTTTCGCCTTTGAATTTGGGGTATCGAATGAAATCTTTCGGGTGCCAATGCGATTTTGGGCTTATACGACGCGCCTCGCTTTGCCCAGGCTGGGGCACTCCTCGATCTGGCCTCTCCATCCCTGGGAAACCAGGAAGCTCGCGGAGTTTTTCGTATTCATCTTCGTTTGTTTCTCTCATGATGTCCCAATGATCCAAGAATCGTTTGTCGGTTGAACTCAAAGTGAGGAAACTCCAAGACTCCACAAGGTCCTGATTCTGCGGAAAGCTTTCGTCGAAAAGATTCAAGCGCTTCTAATGTTGTCCGTTGAGAGGTGTATTCGAACGTGAACGAGAAACCTGTCGAAATTTGAATTTTGAACATTCCTAGTGGTTGTGCGGCTATGAGCTATTCTTACTTGATATTAAATACGCCGGCACATAAACTACCTAGGTAGTATGACACCTTACTTCACAAGCACCAAGGCCGCCCAAAAGCTAGCATAGCGGAGCCTATCTCGAAATCTTACGCTAGGACTAGTTTCCATCTTCGAAAGTACCATGAACCGAGCAGTACATATCCAGAAGAGAAAATCCACTGATTTCCAAATATGAATGGTGAGCGTGGGCCCGTCTGTGTAGAAGATGGAGCTCCTGAAAACCTCTGTTGTGACTTTATAAGTATAATTCAGGTATTAAGTAACTTATAAAATACCTAAACTCATAACTTATTAAAATAAAAGAAGATTTAAGTTAATTTAAAAGAAGATTTAAGTTAATTTGGAAGAAGGAAGGGTCCTAGAAATAATGGGAATTTTTTATTCTATATATGGGGAAGTAGGTGATAGTATTTCGTTTTAATAAAATACTGTTTTCCTAGCAGCTGCGGCCCCCCTTGGGGGACGGGTTAGCCCTTGAAGGTGTGGCCTGGGCCTCCACTCCAGTAGCAGTCGCACTAATGCCTCGCTTCAAGTACGATGTTAGGCTCGATTCCTTGTCAATGTCCTATAATATATGTTCCATTTTCTATCATAAGAGCCGTGAACTCGCCCATATTTATAAATATAATTAGTTTTGGCCGGTACCGGCGCTATTATAATAGTGGCTGTGCTAGGAAGGCAAGACGCAGATGTAGTTATATACCTAGGTATGCTGTCTGTCTAGTAAGAGATATACCCGCTCGACTGCGTGGTGACTTCATGTTATTTTGAATACTTCGGGCGTTATATTCGACGCTTTACTTAGCCATGGGGCGGTATATTATAATCCAGCAGGCACAGTACCTAGGTAGAAGACCTCAATGGTAACAGATAAATCACTCTGTGCTCTGTATTTAATTTAGGGGCGTAGACACACCGGTACTCCAGTCACCCTGGTAGTATTTTGCTTTGTCAATTCCATCTCGAGAAAGACAGCACAGCCTACTAGTATCGATCACGGATTTGATGCGTTGATCAAAGCTCCTCGCCCTGATCAAAGGCCTGAATAGTGTCGGCACCGCCTTTCCTATCCATCGGGATGCACTCAAAGTTAGCCTAAAAGCCCTCATCCGTTGGTACATCTTGTACTAGGTACGGTTGGAGTTAGTGCAACTCGCGGTTGAGCAATACCCTATCTAAGAAAGTTGAACCTGGGTGAGTGCTGTGCGGTCTTAAACCAGGGGTAACCTGACTTGCAAGATGCCTGTGGTCGCTGAACCCCCTCGCCGGTAGAGCACTATCCTATCTCGCCGTCGCTGCATCCTAGTCTGTATAACCTCACTTTCCCCCTTCCGTACTAAACGCTCTAGTCAAGGTCTGACTGGTATCCACACTCAAGTACAAGAAGGTGTGGTGGGTTTGGATATGAATACGTAGGCATTGCCTCCTCTCAAAGCCCATCCTAATTCTATATGGTTTCACCTGTATGCTACTTGTATAATCACATTTCTTTGATGGGACAGCTGTTTCTTACTTTGTTCTATGATTCTCATTTCATACATTCTTTCAATACCTAGAGCTGTTCAGCTAAGCAGAGAAAATCGTGACCATGGAAATCGAATCCGCCATCTCCGAGTGGCTCCGAAAGGACCGAACCGAACCCGCCAAGATGCCTCCCGGCTTCACGCCCCCCTACGAACTGTACACCGCCCGCTTCCCCAAAGTCATAAAAGACATAGTCATGGCGATAATCGGCGTTCAGTACAAGTCAGCCGAGCTCAACGACGGCACCAGCCTAAAGAAAATTTCCTCATTCATCTCCTCTGACGTCGTCGACCCCACCGCGCGCCCGGCGTTCCACGAGGTTGCCGCTGTGACTGATAACCATGGGTTCTACAACGTTGCGCTGTTTGCGTACTGGCCTAGCACGGAGGCCTACAGGGAGTGGTCTGTGAACAGTGGCTTTAATGGCTGGTGGAGCAAGCTCGAACCGGATGGGGAAGCTGGACATGGATGGTTCATGGAGGTGTTTTTGCCGACGGCGGACCGGCTCGAGACTGTGTTTACCACAGCCACGCCCGAGGGCGCTGCGCACATGCGAGAGAAGTTGAGCGGTCCGATCAAAGAGCACGTATACTGGGGTAGTATGCGAGACCGCCTGCCCATTTCACAAACGGACAAGCTTCTGGGGGAAGACAGCGATGATCAGTCACACGTTAAGGCGCCCGTCGCAAACGGCACAAGCCTCTCACGACGAGTCCGCGTTCCTGGAAAGAAGAACCTGGCCGTCATCCGCTCCGGGCAGGACTGGTCAGCAGCGCTGGAGGAGGAGCGAGAGCTCTACCTCAAGTCGATGCAGCCGCCGCTGATCAGAGGAATGGAGTACCTCCGCGACCACGGTGACGAGGTCGGCTGTTTCAGCTGCCGCTTCATGGATATCGTCGATCCCATTACTGGCAACGTGGAAGGCAGCGGCACAGAGCGAACCTTTGGGCTGGCGTATTTCGATACCCTGTCCTCATTGGAGCGCTGGAGCAAGGAGCACAGGACGCACCTGGCCATATTTGGGGAGTTTGGAAAGTATGCGAAGAGGTTGGGGGACCGGATGAGCCTGAGTTTATTCCATGAGGTGTTGGTGCTCGAGGCGGATCAGCAGTTCTTCGAGTATATCGGATGCCACGGAGGGACTGGGATGCTGAGGTCACTATAGGTTGTCTATTTTGGGAGGTCTAGTGTCCGTACGATGATACAATGGTTATAAGAATCGCAGTCTGTATACTCACTGGCATTTCTAGCCACCTGGGCATACCACGCACAGGTCCAAGGCAGGTCCCCAGATTTACCCGTAGACTCCAACTCCAATGCTGTCATGCATCAATGAACATTCAGCTCCGTGACGGCCCAAATTACAGTAAAGAGATCTTGTCGAGACGCACTGACCACAAGCAAGTCCTGCTCTTTGTTTCCCCGTTTGCACAGCTGTGCGGCCTCAGGCAGATCTTGAAACTCAAACAAACACCAACATTTCTACTGGCCTCCCCGCTTCTTCAAGTGGTACTCTACCTGGCCAATTTTCCACTTCAACAACTTCTTCTACAGCCGTGCAAACGTCTTTCGATTTCTGGCATACGTCCACCCGTATGACGGCACAACCATGGCTCAGGAGCGTGGATGGGGTCTCGATCGCGTGCCAGCCGAGATCCTCCTGATCATTATCGGCTCAGAAGAAACGCAGCTTGTTTCTCCTCGCGGAAAATGTCAGCACAAGATTCTGTCGCCTCGTGATCTTATCTCGCTGGCATGCACGGGTCGCCGCTATTACGAAATTGCTCTCTTTACAGCATACGAGAGACATGTCGACGAGGAAAAAGGCTTAGCCAGTAGGTAATTGGCAGAAATATGCTGAACGGGCCTCTGAAGCAACAGATCTACCAAGGTAATAAGCTAACAATACGTTACAAGTCTACTGGGCCATCGAAAACGACCAATACAGAATCCTGCAATGGCTTGTTGAGAATGGTGTCGATGTCAATATGCGCGACAAGAACCGTCGTCTTGGTTACCCCCTCGATGTCGGCGAAAGCTTCCGTGAACACGACCTCGAAAGGACGAAGGCATTCATACGGCCTCGCGATAAAGCATATTTCTCACCGCTGGCATGGGCCGCAAGCCATGGTAAAGATTTCATGGTGAAATACTTGTTGCGTCACGGCGCCGATATCGAGCAAATTTCATGGAATCTCTGCCCCTGTCGGCCTGATAAAATTCTCCGCTGCCCTGAAACGTTCCCAGAACCTTTGGGATTCTACTCGAGAGACCCAGACGACGACGACGACGACGACGACGACGACGATGACGATGACGACGACAACAGTGTCGAACGTGTCGAATTTGAAGAGTTCAAACCGCTGCACTACGCTCTTTGCAATGGGAAGGAGTCGACAGCACGACTGTTGATGGAGCGGGGTGCCAATGTCAACATATTAGGAGAAGCCAGCGGGCTTACCGCGCTCCATATCGCCACACGCTGGGAGCTCAACGACACGATCGACTATCTGTTGAACAAGTGTCGTGTCAACATCAATCAAGAAGGCTTCTTTGGCCTCACTGCTCTGCACATGGCCCAAGTCGCAGAGAGAGACGACCTAGTGGACAAGTACCTGGACCATGGCGCAGACATCAATTCTCAGTTCACATGCGAGTCCGGCCCCCAGTCCGGCCCTTGGACAATTTTTATCATGGCATGTGTAGCTGGCGATCACGGACGAGCACGGGAATATTTGGAAAGAGGCGCAAACCCCCACCTTGTCTTCCAGCACGAGGCCGACGACTTCCCATGGACAGTGATGAGACTCATCTATGGGTTTAGTAGCAGGGCAGATGATTATCCGAGGACGGCTACGTATGAGAGAATGAGGTTGGAGAGTGAGATACTTGCGAGTTGCGGGAGAAGCCTTGCAGATACCCGAAAGAGCAGGGTCTAGCAAGCGAGTGGAGACCATTGAATCCATGGTCTTGTCTCTTGCGGAACAGAAGTTTAGAGAATCAGAAAACTGGGGAAACCGAAAACTGGAATTGATTGTTTGTTGCCTTCGAAAGAAGGTTGTCTTGGTCCATCACTGAGACACCAGGCAATAGACGGTCTGCTAAATACAGCAAGGCCAGCTTGCTTCTAAAATCCGATCCCCCGAGCAAATAAATTCCGAGTCCTGGGTCACGAACAGTTTCGTGCTTAATCCGCGTATATATGAAGTATATGCGGTCCATTCATACTGTAGTCAAAGGCTCTCCTGCGTCATGAAATGGTGGATTCCTGACACGCTCCCGAGGTTCGTTGCCCTGCAGCCCGCTACTCGTCCTCTCCTCTTCTGAGATTTCAGTTGGTTGTTTTCGATCAAAGTCATTTCCCCCTTTTAGTACGATTGGTTTCCGCTCGGTCAGTTCATATGAAGTGACTTGGGGACTTCCTAGTGCTGTATGTTCGATTGCTGCAGTGTCGGAGACGGTTTTCTCTTGTATCTTCCCAGAGATAGGGAAGCGAGTGTGCGCACGACTTGGTTTAATCGCGGATTGGACAGCATCGGCTTCTCCGGATTGGACGGCGGCACGTAGTGCGGCAACTGCGTCGTTGGCATCAACCACCTCGTCTTGCCCGTTCTCGAACGAGAATCGTTTCCTCAGTGGCAGTCGTGGCTCTTGGGTCGCCCGGGGTTGGCTTGTTTGCTTCGGCGGTGACGTTTGTGGAGGAGGATCACATGATTCCGAAACTAGACTGGCCTGCGTTCTAGGCTTCTCTGGACGATCATGCAAGGCCATGGTGTCGTCTGCAACAGGCGACCTTGGATTGGAAATTGCAGCCCTCTTTGCGGTCGAGCTTGGCTTCTCCTTCGCATCTTCCGTTTCTGTCTCGCTACCCATAGACTCGTAGCCGGAATCATTGTTGTCGTTCTCCGGCACGGTGATGGCGTCATTCTCCAGCGAGGAAATGGCCCTCTGCAAGTCCTGATACACCAGCCCATCGCGGAAGCGGTTCTTGAACTCCAGCGCCATTATCTCGAGGTCAAGCTTCACGGCATGGCGACCCTCTGCGTCAGTGATGTCGGCCAGTGAGACCAGGACCGATGATATTGACTGCAAGAGCGGATCCACTTGTTTGACAGCAGCACGGCGGACTTTCCTGCCCGGTTTGGGCCTGTCGGATGCGCTCGTGGCTTCTATGATCGTCTCCTGGCTGGTCAAAGCGGGAGGCTCGTCTCCCAACATCAACATTACCCGGGCTTCGTGTTCACCGAAGCTCATCCCGGACGGGCTGGTGCTCTCGAGAACCATATTGCAAGACTTGACACCACTGGGTTTCGCCCGCATTGCAGTGTCCCAATATTCCTCGACCTCAAAGTCTGAGCGGCAGAGATATGGGTCAAAGACTCTGTGCGACTCAAAGTACTCGACATAATCGCCTGATAACTCCACAATGGGATTTGACTCTGGCATGTCCGCCTCGGTATCTTCGTCGCTCATGAAGCTCTCTTCCTGCACGTCCTCTAGCTGAGGTTGACGACGTCTGTGTCCCCTGATATCGACATATGGGACACGATTCTTGAACGTAAAATTGTCATCTCCAAACCCATTCTCCGGGAGTGCATCCACACATGGCGAGAATACTCCATGTCCACCACCGCTTTTCGAGACTGGCGCTAAAGGTGCTTCATCCCCGCTCGTTGGATCATTTTCATTGTCAGCATCCATTTCGTGGGCGCTTGTGTCGGAGTTCCCAATGCTGTCCGGAGACCAGTACTGGCGCCGATACTCTGGGTCTTTCACCTGTCCAACGTTCTCTGTCGTCATGCGCTCCATGTACAACAGCTTGAATTCCTTGGACTTGCCCACGCCCCCCAACTCCTCGTCCCGATGAGCCTTCCGCAGGCGATTCCTAGACCTTTTGAACCCGAGGGTGGTGTTGAGCCAGCCAGACCTTAGCGCCGACCTGTCTTGCACGGGGCTCGGAACGTCGGCGTGGTCGACTGTTGGCGATGCAGGCGGTTTAGCAGCTCTTTGTTGTTGAACTCTTCTCCCGCCAAACATCCGAGAGAACCTGCGCTTTATTGGTGACGCTGACTCCGGGGATGTTGGTGGAGAGACCTCGTCATCTGCGTCCCCATTGGTGCTGGGGTCAGAGCTGGATACAGGAGAACTCTCTGCAGACGACTCAGACTCCGGTACATAAGCTATCTTGCTTGTATCGGCTTCGTATCGCAGCTGCTGAGCAAACTTGACTTTCAGCGGCGAATTGCCGTTGTAAGTATTGTTCCTTTTGAGGCCTGCTGTCGGGTGAGAGGTGGGACATGTATCAGGCCCGGAGCCATCCAGCTCGTGCAAGCCAGGCGTGACCTTTGGTACAAGAGAAGAAAAGTCAGGGAGGTTATCACCCAGAACAGTGAAGAGCATATTTGGGTGCATGGTGACAAATTCAACCTCATCCTTCGGGTGCTTGTAGGAGAAGTTGGCTGGGATCTGTGAATGGTAGACCTCGGCGTGCATCCAATCGCCCTTGATCTCATATATCATCACCAGAAGACCCTGGGTTTGGGCATAGTCGTCGGCATCGATCTTCTCCTTCTTTAGAAGCTTCTTCTTAGCCATTAGCGCTTCCCTGCAGACGGTCAGAGCCTTGTCAAAGTGGTAGAGCGACAAGTGGACCAGAGCCATGGAGTGAAGCAGATTGCAGACGACCGCATCCACAGCTGCCTTGTTCTTGGCGAGGCCCGTTATGATGGGATCTGCTGCTTCCCATCGACGCTGCAGGAGGTAGCACAGCGCGAGTTGTACCTGCAGGTTGCGGAATGCTTCATTGTCAGACTTGCTTCCAACCTCGCGTTTCATGGCCTCCTGCAGGAACTCGATCGCCTTGTCGAAGTCGCGCTCCTTGATACGGTCTTTGGCGAGCTCTTCCAGGCCGTCGAGAAAAAGGCGCTCGAACTCGACATCATCGTCTTCTTCGTCCTCGACGGTAGCCCCGGCCACCGAGCCTGATACTGTAACAGTTTCCGCTACGCCAGAGAACGATAGCGGGCGGGGGCTGCCCAAATCAGTCGAAAGGCGAGGTGATCGAGGTCTTCTACGTGGCCGAGATTTGTTGGTATGCTCACCAGCTGGGGTGAAGCTCGGGCTTGTCAGCCCTGACGATGATGACCTGCGATGCTGGCGCCACTCGCGAACGTACTCCTCAACGCGCTCCCTCCTGAATGACGGCAGATCGCCCATGAGACTCACATCAACATCTGCCCCTGGATAAGTCTGCCATGGCGCGCCGTTCCGTGAGCCATCGCGTATAGTACTGGCTGTTGAGCTCGCCGCGCTGTGGAAGTGCCTCGCCGCCTGGGCGAGATTTTTGAGGTTCCGGGCCACACGCGCGTCAGAATAGTCCGCAGGCCGGTGGGCAAAGCTCCCTGCCGGCCGAACGGATGCCCGCAGGGCTTCGTCGATAGATGACTTCAGACGATCGAGCTCGAAAAGTATGGCTTCCTGGGATGCATTGTTCCTCAAGGACAAGGAGACATTGATCGTCTGAAGCATTGTCTGGAGAGCCCAGTTCGACTTGTGCACCTTGTCCCTGAAAGCCGCGAGCTCCCCACCGTACACGTTGAGGTTCACCACGGCCTTCACCCTCCACGCCCAGGCCTTGCCCTTGACCGTCTCCTTGATTTTCTGCACCAGCACGCCCAGAGAATTCAGCGTCACATGACAGTCGTCCAGTGCAAGTTCGCACTGCTTCCATAGGTCGTCTTCCACCAGCGCTAGGTCAAGTGCGTTGCGGCCCTTGAGGGTGCGATCTATGGCCTCGAGGCCTGAGGTCAGGCCTTCAAGCTCGTCGCACAGGCTTGTGATTCGATTCTCGGCTCCGCGGCACTGGTTGATAAAGCCGCATAACGAACTCGTGATCTAGGCCTTTGTCAGTATTCTGCCTAGTCGCGACACCAACATTAGGACTATGATTCCTAGGACTGAACCTTGGAATATGCCTCGCACTTTCTCAAGGAGGGTAAGATGCTGATGGAAATCGGGCTAACTTACGGAGCCGGCTGCTTGGATGAGCGTGATTGCGGACGTGGTGATCGAAAGCGGATCCATGTCGGAATCGGCCCGCTTCGGGGCTGCCCTGATTTCCCAATCGGAGTTCTCAATGTGATGGGTATCAGCCAGAGCTCATAGGACAAAACATCACCCAGTGTTTACTTGAAACTCGAAATTATAACGACTGCTGAGGTCGATGTATTACGCCAACTTGACCCATCAAGAACTTGGGAATTGAAAGAGAGCGATCACACTGCGATCGCAGTCAGGTGGGCACTTGGCTGGCTCAAGCTGGTGCCTGCAAAAACCTGAATGTCTGACCCTGGCTGCGTGCGCAGTCTCACCTCCGCTATATCGCGGGCGTACTAGGCGTTGCTCATAGTCACATCGGGGCTGAGCAGACACACACGGAATAATTAGCGAGGCTCTTTGCTGGGCTTATCGCTTGTTATGGTGGCTCAGGCTCCCTCAGCTGAACACCCTTACAGGTCTTGCAGGGCGTGCCTGCATTAGTCTCCAGAAATGCTGACTCCCCCACGACGCATTATTGGAGGCTGAGCAACAGTGGCTTGAATTACTGCTCGCCATTTGATTGGCGGGGAACGAATGGATTGACGAACCAGGAGGGAGGATGTAGAAAAACCAAGGATGGCATTTCAGCAGGCATTTTGCACTGAGAAAAAATATGTGGCTGTCTGCAACGCTCCGCACGCGGTATTGCCGAGGCCCGTTCTTCCAGAAATCGACGTGATAGGCTTAATTGAGTTAATTATTGTTGTAAAAAGTCAACATCAGGGCATTCGTACTCTCCGCCTATGAAAATCGCAGACGGAGGGTTTTCTCTGACGCCTCAGCCCACCTACTGCCCAGGGATCTTGTAACCCCGGGGAACCATGCAGTTGAAAACGCCTTGCGGGTCAACGGCCTGTCTGACCTTCTTGAAAAACGCAACGCGCTCCAAACTATCCCCTAGGATAGCTTCCAATGACGTCCTGACCCTGGTCTCTATTCGCATGATTCGCAAAGATGTACGGGTTGTACCGTTTGGCTTCGCCGATGATGCCGTCCACAAAAGCACGTGAAGTGCTATTCACAACAGCATCATCACTCGCAATCGCCCAGTAAGCCGACAATTCGACTATCACGAGTGACTCTGTCCGATCAGCCGGGCTGAGGATGTTCGTGGTGGCGTGGCATTGATACATTGATCTCCATACAGTTTATATGTATGGGGATTAAAAACGAAACCACACGAAGGGAGGAAGCGGCTCTAACACCAGCACGAAGTCGATGCTGGGAACGTCCTTGATCGATGAGCAATGTGAATGCAATTTTCAGTATGCGGCTTGAAGGAATTCCTTGGTGGATAAGAGTGTTACTTGATAGGTGAGGGGTCTGTTGGTTGTCAGACAGGTGATTGGGAAGAAGACAAACACAATAAATAGGTGCCACTATACCTAACACCTCCAGGATTCAACACGGCAGTGGTTCCGGCTTTAATGCAACATTGAAATGACTCCTTGCAGCTACCTCACATAAACAATCGCCACGCGGACACCACCAGAACCATAGCTAGTCCGAGCGTCCCATCACCCACCACCCCATCCCTCAGAGCGGAAGACAGCAGTACTACCAATTGTGTGTATAAGGAATTAGTTGCCCTTACTATAAAAGTAATATAGTATATAAAGTTAGATATTAAAAAGGGCTCTTTAAATATTAAGTTAGTATACCTTTATAATAGATTACACTACTATTAATAAATATTAACCTTATTATTACTAGTAAGTTATATAAAGCTAAGCTTATAATGAATAATTATCTAATTATTTAAACTATTACTTATATAATTACCGCATGGGATAACGATATAAATAGACTTACTATTAATATCGATATAAATAGGCTTAGATACAGCAGTTTAGGGGTAGGTTTTAGTGTCATTGTTGTTGATTGACATAGTGGTGGGATGACGGGAGAGGCTATTTCCTGTTTCGGAAGCGACAGATGTGAATAGCCTAGTGAAAATAGTGACTGTGTATATAGAGAGACAGGCTGTATTGTCGACAGGCAAGTGGCTTCGGCAGGACACTCGAGCGTGTGGCGGGAAATGCAGAAGAGAGTTATGTTCTAGAGTTGTCGTTTCCGCTTGCCAGTTTCCGACGAACAAAATTTCTGAATAGGTATAGAGAGGAGAAGAACAACACTTTCCAACAAGCGCGGGTAGGACCTGAGTAATAAATAGCGTAGTGGACTGCATATGGCCTAGGCGAACTCAATACCGTGGGTCAGGCTTCGATCGCCTGCCATAACTTCCGGTATTACCGGTATTACCCACCTGCAAGTCACACCCAGTTGCTGAGGGTTCAAGCAGTGGGCATCCTATGCAACAGCGGAAGTCCTCCATCTCCTCAGTCTATACCTTGGGCAGAAACCACTCGAAGCTTAGCCCTGAATTAAACCGAATCGAATATCGTGTACGATTCCGTCTTAGCCTGGGGTTCAACCGAATATTAGAAGTTGAATTTATCACACCAGCCTGCTGCTGCAATGTCGAAACACGTGGTTAACTCACCCGTCTTTCCATTATGGAATCCTTCGCTTTTGAAGCCAATGTCACCCTGCTAACTACTAACAGCTAGTCACTGACATTGATGCATGTGTTCCCTGTTCTGCGGACACTGCCCGAGTGGTAATGTCTCTGTTGGCCCAGAAGGAGGATGGCCTTGGCACTTGGTGCCAAGAACAGCCACCTACTGCTGTTCGGCCCAGTACGGTGGACTCCCGACTGAAGGATGGAATCCTCTCCGTGACATTTTCATCGAGACCGCCGAGACACAGGCAATGGTTATGGACGAAGGCATCTCAAACCACCCACACAATCGCCACCTGGGCATGAAGTACCATGAGACATTGAGAGGGTCGAACTTGATGCAGAGGAAGTGGAGGCGGTGAAGCGGGTGAACGCGTACATCCTGTTCTCATCCAACTGATAATAAATGGACAAGTGTAAGTATCTAGCACCTATCGTATTTTCACCACTATTATCGACACTGTATGTGTTTTCTAAACGCTGGATCTTGGGCTTTTACCACTGTATGAAGGCGCCGCATACGTTTTATATGTAACTATGGGGATTGTAAACGAAACCACTTGCCTTTGGCTTGTGTGGCCTTTCAGCACATAGTATTCGACGAGTGTTCTTAAGCGGAGCGTGCGGCCATTGGACTCTATACCTGCAGCCAAAGAGGCTCAACTTGGCTTGGAAAGACGTAAAGCCGATTGAAAGTCACTTGCTCAGTCCTATTGTTTTACAAAGCCTCCCTCCCCGTGCCTCAGCCAAGGCGGAAGTCGTTGCTTGCGGGCACCTAGGGACCAACTGCGTTGGGTGCCAATGACATCGTTTCTGCCATCTACAAATCAGATCAAACCAACTGTGCCGACTGGCAGCCATTCGTAGGTGCAGGTACGGGTGAGAAACGTGCTGATAGGCCATCGTAGTGGCGGGATCGCTCTCGGCTGATACATGTCATGTTTCTTGCGGCTGTAGCGCGATCCGTTGCTGGTGTGCATGACGGGATGAAGCTTGCCGATCTCTTGGCAATTTGTCTGCGCCGCGTTCAATAAGAAGTGGTGCCTGTGTCGCGGCCCAAACTTCAAGAGGGCAATAATCTCTTCTTGAAGATCAAAATCGCTATAGCATACTATCAGTCACGATGATGATCACGACCTACAAACTAGTCGCCCTCGCCCTTGCGGCATGCCCAGGTCTGGCCATTCCGCCACCAGAATTCGGATTTGTCGACAGCGGCAACCACACCGAACTCAGCGTAGCTTTCACCTTCGATGGCAACACAACGGTGGTCCAGGAGGGCCAGCTCTTCGGAGGAAACAGTAAGCTCGCCAGTCACGACGATCCGCGCCTTATCATCATGTTCCGCTGACGCTTTTCTTAGTCACAAGCCAACAACCGGCACTGGCCGTGAACCCAGCCGCCTACCAGTCTATCGCCGACTACAACGGCAACTATGTCATCCTCATGGTAGATCCGGATGCGCCGTCACCAGACAACCCGACCAGGCGCTTCATCCTCCACTGGCTTGCCGCAAACGTCACCCAAAACACCGAGGCGCAGGCGCCTCTGACCGGCCAGCGCGCCCTGACGAACAGCACGCCAGCTCTTGTCCCGTACCGCCCTCCCATGCCACCGACCAACTCTAGCGCCCATCGCTACATCATCTACGCCTTCGCCCAGCCGGACAACTTCGCCATCCCGGAATCCTTCGCCGGCTTCAGCGACCAGAACCGGTCCATGTTCAGCCTCGACCGCTTCATCAGCGAGGCCCGACTCGACCGGCCGGCCGCCGGCGAGTTCTGGTACGTGAGCCGCGAGCCCGAGGTCCCGGGAACCTTCATCGCCCTCGCCGGTGGCGCATACCCCGGTGGCAACGGCGAGGCCATCTTCTCATCTGGCTCGGGGAGCGCGACTGCCACAGCGACGTCGTCTGCCGATGGCACGTCGAGCACCGGTGGGGCGGGAAGCACCGAAACGTCAGGTGCCAGCTTCGTGGAGAAGACCTCATTCACAGGACTTTTCACGTGGTTCGTCGGTGCCGGAGGACTCTTGGGCTTGGATCTTCTACTTTAATAGTTATAACTCCAAGGTTACCCTAAGGTATGGGAATTGGCACGTCTTTTGAATTGGACATTGGATGGGTGGAAGAGTTACATTTCTCCATCACGCCCTGTAGGGGGCCATAGGTAATTCTTTCTTTGAACGCAATACGGATGGTGATGAAAAAGTGAGCTGCCGATTATGAAGGGGGGATTTAATTGGTAGTGTACGTGATGCTTTAATAAAGGGGCGTTGACTAAAGTTCAGGCATGTGAAATGAACGAATTGGCATTGTAAATTTTTTTCAACCTTCAGGTCTTTCAGCGTTTACCACTATATGGAGGTGCCGCATACGTTTTATATGTATGGGGATTAGAAACGAAACCACACGTCTTCGGACGTGTACAGCAATCTTATGAGTCGCAGCGGCTTAGTCAGCCTTGTACGGGTGACCTATCTGTTCCTTCGGGTCCGAATGTTCGATGCCGACCGTCTCCTCTCTCGTAGACCTACGAGAGAAGAGGTATGTCCTAGGCTGCCCCATCCTCATTTTACATGCTTTCTACGAGCAAAGCTCACAATTATAAAAATCAACGAACGTAGTTAGGATTTAGTATGGATGTCCCAGCCGCCGCCAATGCCTTGGGAACACTGGGCGCAGTGAGCATCTCATAGCCTCCACAACATGAAGGTAAACTTACACATCGCAGGTCTGCTGGTCAATCCAGGTCCGTTACAAATCTCCCTTGAACCAATACCCATTTAACAAGAGACCAGCTCATCCCGCAAATCATCATCAACTACCGTCGTCACAATGCAACCGGCCTCCAGCCCTCGATGATGATGCTCTGGGCATGGGCCGGCGTGCCTCTGGGCGTCTACAACATCGTCGAGGACTTCAACATCGCCCTGCGCGTCCAGCCCCAGATTCTGACTTTCCTGAGTCTTATCACCTGGATTCAGTGCTACTACTATGAGCGGGTAGGCATTCCAATCCCACGGATCTTCTTCACCTTGTGCGACTAACATGTCAGAACTGGTCCGTCCTCCGCTCCTTCACCGTCGCGACTCTTATCGCAGCAGTCATGGCCGGGATCCAGACAGCCCTCGTCTTCGCTCTGCGCATCCCCAAGTACCGCGGCACCGAGTGGCCGATGATCGTCATGGCCGTCCTCTCCGCGGCGCTGCTCGCCGCCGGCGTTTTGCGGCATTATTGGGACATCTACGTTCACCGCACCGTCCGCGGCATTTCATTCATCTTTGTCGCAATCGATGCCGCTGGGGACGTCTTCTCCCTCGCGTCAATCATGTTCCAGCCCTCGGTTGACGTCCTCGGTGTCATCATCTACGCCACCGAGTTCGTGCTCTGGTGCGGCGTGTTCGCCTGCGGGGGATATTACAACTTCCTGCCGTGGTTCTGCGAGAAGATGCTTGCGAGGGAGGACGCCGAGCGTGCCAGTCCCGCTGAAATGAGCTCTGGCCAAGGAGAAAACGTTTCGCCGGGTGTTGGAATCGCGTTACATGATTTACCCTCCTCAACATCAGTCTTTCGAACCGCATCACACGGAGACTCCGAGCTTCGCCCCAGAACTGTTGCGTCTCGCCACAGTGAACTTGATATCACAGCCTAGAGGTTTGCAAGGTTCTCGCTTCGAAAGCACCCAAATATAAAATGTATACGGTGCTTCGTACAGCGGCAAACGCTCAAAGACCCAACGTTTATTATATACTAATGCTGGAATAACGCAATACGTGACACGTCTGAGATTAGTATCTTTTCTTTCAGGAGTTAAGAATGAGTCCAGCCCATCGAAGCAAGCTCCTCGTAGTCCATCTTCCAGCAATGCTGACACAGAAAGCAAGTTTGCCATGGACAAATGTGCAAATTTTCAACTCCTACCTTGTGTCTCGTCCTGGAAGACAAAAATGAGAATGAGGTGACGTCGTCTAAGAGCTAACGTCCACCTACCCGCCATCTGCGTCCACTTACCCATCGATTTCCGGTGGCTTACCCAGTACAAGACTTTTAGTGCAGAACCCATATAATGAATGTACCTAACAAGGATTCTCCAACTTTCAGATGCTCAAGGTAAAAAGCCCCCTTCGCCTGCCTTCGCCTTGTAGCCTTTAGTACCGTGTCTAATAGCTACCTAGGTAATGAGTGCCACATCGAATTTTTTGTGTTGCACTAACTCCCCGGGTGTGATTCTAACTCACAAACTAGTGTTTTTATTAAGTTTACTATATTAACCCTAACCCTAAGCTAGTCTACCTACTTTATACTCTCTATCTCCTTTTATATATTTATATATTTATTTATATATTTATTTATATATTTATTTATTTATTTATTTATTTATTTATTTATTTATTTATTTATTTATTTATTTATTTATTTATTTATTTATTTATTTATTTATTTATTTATTTATTTATTTATTTATTTATTTATTTATTTATTTATTTATTTATTTATTTATTTATTTATTTATTTATTTATTTATTTATTTATTTATTTATTTATTTATTTATTTATTTATTTATTTATTTATTTATTTATTTATTTATTTATTTATTTATTTATTTATTTATTTATTTATTTATTTATTTATTTATTTATTTATTTATTTATTTATTTATTTATTTATTTATTTATTTATTTATTTATTTATTTATTTATTTATTTATTTATTTATTTATTTATTTATTTATTTATTTATTTATTTATAAATATAGTAGTCTTAAAATAATAAGAAGCCTTTTATTTATATAAGACTAATATAAATAGTGAGTAAAGGGTGTATAACTTTAAAGAATAGGTACTCGAATTTCTAGTCGCATTATGAAACCTTCATATACACGATAAGTTCCTAAGCCCCTCACTGAATATCTGCTGTGCGACGTGTCACATCGGGGTGGCATCAGTTCAATGTTTGCTTACTTAAAGTTTCCATACCACACCAGATGTTTTTAAGGCGCTCAACGGTTCGAGTGAGTATATTCCATCCACCTCACCGTATCCGTCAGAGATGCAATTTGACACAGGGGTAGCGGGTAGCTCAAACTCCGATCGATTCCATCAGCCCTCTGTCGCCAGTATTCGAAATCAACCTTGCCAAACATGAACCAGGAAGCTAAGAAAGTTATTTCTTTTTGGTTTGAGCGACCACCTATGGAGTGGATCATCGCTCCTGAGGGACTTGATACTGAAATGAAGTCGCAATTTGGCGATCTCGTTCTGAGGGCTCGTCGCAACGAGCTGGACGAGTGGGCTGGAGAGGCAGAAGGCAGTCTCGCCCTTGTCTCCCTGCTCGACCAATTCTCGCAAAATATCTTCCGCGGGCATGACGTATGATACGGCTAACCATTTGCTCTGTGAGCGGCGTCTGCTTGGCGATATCCCTAAACGCAAGCTGGCCGCCAGGGGGAATCAGGCTTGCGATACCGAAGCGAGAAATCGTTTGCAAACAGGCTGACCTGTCGCTCTTGGGATATGTTGTCAGCTACTCAGGCGAGCACAGAAGGAATAGCGGCACGTACTCTTGCAGCCCGGTGTACCAAATTCAAAGGCTCGGTGAGCAAATCGTGATGCTCCGCTGTCGCGTCAAGCACATCATCTTGAGCCTGGCCAATTTCACAAAGAGAAGGAACATTTTCATCAAATGAGGGTGAGGGAGCGCCTTGTGCATCGAGAACTTGTTGAATTGTAGCAGCTGAGCGATGGATGATGGCAGCAAGTTGGATGATTGGAGGGCTGAGGCTCTTTGAATCCATTTTGCTGGTCTCAGGGGCAGTGTCACTTGGACGTAATAGTAACGCAGACATCAGGATACTCGGTCAAAAAAAAAAACCCCCCAAAAAACCATTGCGGGCAAGATCAGGTCCTCAGTAGCTCATGTGTTTCACCTCGCTGATGCAATTCAGGAAACATAGGCATGTTACAGAGGAGCCATACCAAAACCTCTTTAATTGCATATTAATATATCATGCACCTCCTGCGCCCCTTGACTAGATGTCTAATGACTCCGGGGTGCGATGATGGTTGCGACCTTGCTCGGGGGCAGTGATCCTTGAAAAAAGATAAAGCCAACAGCCAACAGGCTATACAAGTTTGTGCCCATGTAATAGATCAACTACGCCGCAAGGCAAGGTGTCATTGAACCCACACAGTTACCACACTACCTAGGTACAAATCTAGATGCAATAGAACGGCCAAGATCACGGAGGCGCTCCGTTCAAGGTAGCATCTGTTGGTTCTCACAAAAAAATTCAAGACACCGGCTGCGTTCGCCGGAAAGCTCAACCTCCGAGGAACTCTGACCGCTGTGCCGCGGCGGTGCGTGGATCACATCGCCTGGGCGGCTACAGAGCGAGAACAGGTTTTCATTGGCCATGCTCATTTCGTAGGATCGATATCCTTACTTCAGAGACTGGCACTGTATACGTCGGTGTCAGCAAGCAAAAGTTGTGGGTACCAAGGCAACTACCGCGGCTATGCATCCACCGGAGTATGCGTAGTTAGACAAGCCATGGGCGCTGCATACCTAGGTAAACAGAAACACTAGTGGTAACGTGCATGAAAGGCCACCTGATCTGATCTTCCACTCCTTCTCCTCGTCTCAAAAATTATTCATTCCACCCGAGGAGCTCAACACATCCGAGTCCCTTCAGAGGCATCTCATTCTATCTCAGTGTGCAACAGACCTGTTCACAAACTTCAAGCCGGCATGGAATTCTCAATGAATTGGACGCTGCTAGGTGGTGCGGTGGTCGCTTACTATGTGACACTTGTCTTTTATCGTTTATTTCTTCACCCTTTGGCTCTATTCCCAGGACCGAGGCTGGCAGCAGTCTCGCGATGGTATGAGGGCTACTATGATGTAGTCTTGGATGGACAGTATACCTCTAAGATCGGGGAATTACACAGAATCTATGGTACATTGTTTCCAAGCACAAAGTGAATCATTCGTGGTAATTTGACTCTTACCGGTCAACAGGACCCATCATCCGCATCAGTCCACACGAACTGCATGTGAACGATCCCAAATTCTTCGACACCATCTATTGTATGGATGGACGTTGGGACAAGTACTCTTGGGCATATGATGCATTTGGAGCCAGAAACTCTACCATATTTGGCTCAGGTAAATGCTGTCCCCTTTCCTTTCGTGCTGTGGTCTCGGCTCAGTGTGCTCATTCCTATTTGCAGGACATGACAATCATAAATCCCGGCGTCGTGCTATAGCCACATTCTTCTCGAAGCCAAATATTGCTTCACGACAACCTGTCTTGCGCCGGAACCTGGACAAACTCTGCCAGCGTATTTCCGGTCTCACTGGGTCTACCTTCAATCTAGGAGCGGCCATTAGTGCTTTCACGCGAGATAGTGCCAACGAGCTTATTGTAGGCAGACAGTATAATGAGCTTGACTCCGATGACTTTGGTGTTGGACTATCTATCGCGTCTCAAGGAGCAGGACCATTCTGGCGGATAACCAAGCATGTTCACTGGTTTGGTCCTACGATCAGGGGAATGCCAATTGACTGGGCTATGAAGATGGCTGACGATAACACGAAAGCTTTTCTTGGCTGCTTAATGGTAGGAGACTTGTGGAGTCCCAGGATCCGAGAACATTTGCATGGAGCAGTGCGCTAATTTTTCAATCAGCAATCGGAACAACACACACGAGAAACTCTGGCAGCAGCTGCAGCATCGCCCCCTTCTGATAAATCAGCCGGTGAGACCATGATACACGCTATTGTGTATAGTGATCTTCCACCAGCCGAAAAGACCTTTGATCGTGTTCTCGAGGAGGTCATGACGGTGACTGGTGCAGCGTTTGAAACAACCGCTAGCGCCCTCAGACTGATCCTGTTCCATGTCTATACAAATGAAGAGATTCTGAGGCGGCTCAGGATCGAGATCACTTCACTTTCTGAGAATTCGTATGATGCAATCGATTTGAAGAAATTGGAGCAGCTGCCGTATCTCACGGCGGTACTGACAGAAGGCATGCGTCTTAGTCCTGCAATTTCTTCGCGAGCAGCACGCGTCTCGGATAAGGATCTCTTTTATGACAAATGGCGGATTCCTGCTGGCACGCCAGTTGGAATGACTACTTTGTTGTTACACACTGATGAGGAATTGTATCCGGATCCAATGTGCTTCAATCCAGACCGGTGGTTGGTTTCCGCAGCTGGGGAAGCGACCGCTTCTTTGTACGCTCCGTTTGGACGAGGAACGAGGATTTGCGTTGGCATGCAGTTGGTCCTACCCTCCACCCCCTTCCCGCCGCCTTGTATCCCGTGCTGACGCTTTGGGCCACCACACAGCCTGGCTTGGGCCGAGATGTATCAGCTTGTTGCTGCTTTGGTCCAGCGATTCGATTTTACCATTAAGGATGCCACAGCTGCGGACTTTGAGTTGTACCAAGACAACTTTGGAATCGGGACCAGGGCAGGGTGTGACTTGCTGGTTCATGCCACGCCATACAATCTCTGATGAACAATGCGAACTACTGAGAAACTTTTGTACACAGAACCTTGAAAGTGGGCATGGATGATTGTGGATGCTGAGAGTTTGAATGAATTGCCTCTGTATCGTTGACCGAGAACCTGTTGAAATTGATGCGCTTCAAGATTGCCGGCCCGTCAGAAGGCTCAGATTAACATTATTGAGACAACTAGTTAGTATTACAGACCGAGATATACGCTACCGTGGTTTGCACATTCATGAAAAGAGAAGCTTATTTTGCCAGCAGTATCATTGTCTGCAAACCTATCTGCTACATTCCTAGGTATGTAATGGCGCTGGCTTCAGCCGGACAGTGCCTGCTCGGTTGCGCCAGCATGCCCAGGTGTGCGTAGTTGTTTGTTTGTCACTTTCAAGCCCGCCGAAAGTTAGTTGGCGAACGATGAAAGTTATAAACACTAGCTTAGGTCTTATAAGTATCAAACCTACCTGGTAGACGTGGGGGCATCCATTTTCCTCTTGGTCGACTATCTGGGTATACTCGGAATTCCAAAGGCGAACACAGATATGGGAAAGATGATTATATGTGTTTGTTGGAGCGGGTGGATATATTTAGCATTTTATAGGGACTCTAGTTACATAATACTCAGTGGTACTGGGTGTCCAGATCTCTTATCTCTTTTTGCTTCCTCGTTGTGCGGCACGAGGTTGAGGCCACGCGCACACAGACGCGTTGTATTCCCTCTGCACTTTTATTGGTATTATATTTTCTGAAAAATGTGTCTTCAGCGTTTGACACTATATGAAGGTACCATATTTGTCTTTAACCGGTTTCGCTTGTATTTTGCATACTTCTGATCTCAGGTCAACTGGTCCTCCTCACCTTCTTGCCGCCTGTAATTCATTTCAGGCATATTTCTTCTTTTGAGTCTGTAAACACCGAAGCAGAAATATTGTCTATCATCAATTAGATAGGTCACGAGCCAGTCTTCAGCACTCTATGGTCGAATGCGCTTGCTAATGGTGGCGGCCGCGATGGCCTGATGAGGCTGAAGCGCACCGAAGGATATTTCTCCAATTGACAGAACTTGGACCCAATTCAGACCCTCTCAGGGCTGATGGCGTGTAGCTGAGTGCCCCGTGTCACTCTTTCTACTCTGCATCAAAGACCGAGCAAAGATGAATGATGAGCACGGAGACTGAGACATTCCGACTGTTCCAAAGCAACGCCACGCTTACCACTTTCCTTTGTCAACCGCCACGTAGTTGAATTACATCACGGCATCTCCGATCAGCCGCTCATTGCTCCATGGCTTGGATTGGCTAACTCGCGCCGAATAGCATCCCTGTGGTTCTATTTCTGAGCTACAGGTCACACAGTCTAGGCCGGCTCGATTAATGATCGTGTCGTTGTCATTATGACACGTCCACAATTCGCGAGCTGCGAGGGCAGCTTTAGTCCGAGCTTGGAAATGAAGCATTCATGACATTGAATTGCCTACGTTCCCTGAAGGATAGGTTTCAGACATCATTGGTTTCCTCCTGATCAGAGTGGAATCCCACCACCTGAAGAGAACGCAGAGAAATGTCCTTCCTACCCTAGGAAAGCACTGGGTGGGGATGAATTGGTTATCCAAAATTGAGCGAATCCGGGAATTCCTCCTCTTCATTTACTCATAATCTCAATTATACATCAAAGACTAAGGGGAAGGAAAGTCCAATAGTCTTGTGTCAGTAGCCTGGTCTCAACTTTCAGCTCAACATCAGGCGCTGCCTGGGCGCAGAACACGATGAGGGCTGACAATTCAGGCCAAGGCGGTCTTCAGCCTCATGGCGAGCATTGCATCAATGACAGCAGTGCTGGGCTGTGCTGCCAAATTATAAAGAATCGAGTTGATCTCCTGAATTCAGACCAAACAAGACTACCATAAGCACATCACACTCACACCATTCAATCACTCTACTGAATCACCCATTTCCACAACCATTTACTCGCTCTCAAACCCGTTACTTTTTTTTTACGGTCTTGATCATCACTTTGCCGGTGCTGTTAACACCGAAATCCCCAACATCTTGCCAAAATGTCTATTCGCAAGCTTCACTGGTTCGAATCGCGGGATGACGCCGTCAACATCCGCAATAACGGCTGGAATTTGCAGCTGGCCATGGCTGTCAAATCCGGCTCGGCCGCAGCTACTTATGACTTGATCTGGAAATCTCGGGCTTCGGCCCCGGACACCTCCATCTCGTGGAAGGTTCAGTATGGTTTGAACTGGACGGCCCAGGTGCCCAATGACGGAGTCTTGATCAATATTGGGGGTGAGTGGCAGGCTTGCGACAAGGGTCAGTCCTTCGACGTCGACTCCCTGGGCTACTGGAAGCCGTCTATCCATCCAGTCCCCGCTGATAGAGCCGGCTGGCTCAACGTTGGCGATATTCAGTATTCGTACCCGGGTGTTCTCGGCATCCATGTCGTCGTCGGAGTCCTCAATGCCGTTTTGGGCGATTTCGAGCCTATCTTCGTTGATAAGGGGCTTTGGCTATATTATATTTTTTATTTAACTATTTATTTATTTATTGTCTTCTTAGTTTTTAGATTAGCTATTAGTTTATACTTTAAGTATAAAGTTAATAATTATTTAATATATACCTTTAAACTTATTTATATATAGTAGAGTTACTAGCTTCCTCTATAAGGCTCCCTTTTTTACTATATTCCTTATATATTATATAGAAGTAGATAAATCTTTAATAATAAAATAATATATTTAAAGGAGGAAGATTTAGTTTTTAAATATTTAGACTTTTACTTTCCTTATATAGTATTTATTTAATATATTATAAATAAACTTTATTTAATTTTTTAAAAGAGTTTTAATCTTTTTATAGAATTTATATAAAAAGGTTTTTTTAAATAGATTTATTATTATAATATTATTATTTTATTAATTATATATTTAGGATAGGGATTATATTAGTTTATTTAGTAAGGGTAGATTTAAGTAGTTATATAATAAGTATATTAATAGAGAAGAGTTAGCTTATTAGGTTTTATATTATAGGATTCTTCTTTTTATAGGGGCTATTTTAAGAGACTATTTTAGTCTCACTATATAACTACTTTACCGGCTTTTTAGTGCAGCGTTATTAAGAGTAATACCTTTTAGCCTTATTTATATAGTATAAGGCTTAGCTATATACCTATATATTATATTCTCTTTTTACTATTATTAGCACTATATTTCTTTAGACGCTAGGTTTTGAGTGTTTATCACTGTATGAAGGTGCTATGTATATTTTATATGTATGGGGATTAAAAACGAAACCACAACCACCTCGTCGATAAGGCCATACTGCCGCCCGGAAGCTCGGGCTGGTACCAGCCGCAGGAGTCGGTCAGCTGGTGGCTCGAGTCCGGTGACCACACCGGCAAGATCTTCAGCGGCACCAGGAGCAACTCGACCACCTACGACTTCAGTAACCCAAGTGACCCCGTAACCAAGTCGTACGTGTGGTCAACTTCTTACGTTTTCAATCCCCCAACCTCTGCCAACCCTGCCGACCCTCCAAATCACTGGATTGTGGCACCTGGTGCGCCGCCGCAGTCCAGATCTGGCCCACCACCCTCTGCACTGCTCGCTCCCTTGAGCCTCGGAGGGCAGGCGCCCATGTCTCTGGAGCTCGACCCTGCCAGGTGGATCGTGACATTTGGCAGACCAATGGCTGCCGCCGCCCTGTCCGCGGCCGCAGCCTGTCTTTACAACAAGCTCAAGGCCAAGTTCACCAAGGTTGAGATCTCCATCGAGGGCACCGATGGCACTCAGGTCCGAGTCGTGTACGAGGCCGGCAATGGCAACGGCTCTGGCGGTTTCGCTTTCTTGGGCACATCCGTAGGCTCTGCCAGTGGGCCCGTGGCTACTATTGATGAAGCCCTGAGGGAGATGTTGACCAGCGGGAAGGTGCCCGCTGGTGAAACCTGGGACATCTCGGCGGACACAAAGCCGAGCCCGCTGGCTCTCACGACGTCGTCCAGCAACTCCCTCCTCCCTGCCAGCACTACTGTCGCCGGATACACCTCTCAGACTGGGGAGGCCATTTCCTCTAACATGGCCTCTTCCGGTCTTCAACAACAGCAGCAGCAGCCCGATAGAGAAACCATTGTGCCCACCATTGTCTCGCTCAGCAAGTCTACCAATGAAAGCCCTGGAGCCACCGAGCAACCCGCGGAGTATATCTCCCAGCCTGCCGAACCCAGCACCAATGATGCCGCCTCTTACGGTTTTCACCAGCAACAAGATCTGTCCAGCAGCGAAACCTGTATCCCCACCCACTTCAACGACGATAACCCGAACGGAGTTCAAAGAATTGCCGTTTAGGTCAACCCCATACTCGCTATCCACGTGGTCAGATCGTCTTGGCGTTTCTTCTCCCTTGCCCATCCGCCGGAATAGACATCCTCCTCCGAGGCTGCCTAGCTGGAGGTACACGCTACAATCCTCTAACGAGCACAGTCCTGGCGGAAGCCGATCACGAGCGCTCAGTCTCTCTACCGCCTTGTCTCCTATCGCAAATTCTCGTCCGTCTTTTCAACCTCGTTTAGATTCATCATTTACGCCCCCTTCCGCTCAGCTCTCCGCGTTTCCAGCAGAGCTCCCGGGGTCATCTCCGATGGTTCAATTCTCGCCCGTCACTGTCCCTTGCCTCGCTGGGTCCGGCCTTCAAGTATACGTGTTGTTGGACAACAGCAGAGCATCACCGTGCATTGAAAGACTTCCTGGATCACCTCAATAAAATGCGGAGGTCTATTGGTACTCACAAGCAAGAATTTGGTAGGGGCAGGGGGGGACGTGAATGCTATGTATTAATACCACTTTAATTTTCACCAAAAAAAAAATGCTTCACCTTTCTACGCTGGTACAAATCTTAGCATGAATTAGGAAACATGAGTCTTCAGCGTTTACCACTGTATGAAGGCACCATATATGCCCTCGGACGTATATCTAATAGAATCGAAACCAGTAAGAAGCATTGATGATTTCACATCTTACGACTTGATTTTGTGATTCACGGTTATTTGCACCAAGGCAACGGTATGGGAAGCGTCTAAAAGATAGAGACTGTAGGTCGATGAGTTTGGAAGGCGGTTGGAGGGCTACGGGAAACTGGTCAAGGCTATCAGGCTATTGCTGCAGATTCTCAATCATGGTCGTCTCGATCTCGAGACCTCCCTGCCTGGTCCTCTCCACGAAGTCCGGGCCCAAGACCCCAGCCGTCAGGCACCCACCCTTAATACCAGCCGACAGGTTCCGGTCGTACAGCAGCGTAGCACCCGCCTGGGCCATAAGCATGGCAGCAAAGGGGTAGTTGCCCTCCTGGTACCTCAGCTTGATCAGACACCCCTTGCCGCGGTTCTTCTCCACCACAGGGTCAGCCTCGATAAAAGCCGCGGCAGTGAATGGTAGGCTCTTGACCTGCTCCTCAGACGGCCCGGCCCCCAGCTCCGGCGCAGAGCGCATAATAAGGTTCCTGAACCACGTATACTGGACCATGGAGAACATAGAGAGAATGAACCAGCATCGGATTAGGTTGATAATGGCACCTGGGTACGAATGAGCCCTCTCATACTCGTTATACTGGAAGTTGGGGCCCCAGCTGCTCTTGGGCCCGCCCAGGACGCCCCAGGACCTGTTGATAAGGGTGCGAGCCTGGTCGCCCGGGGGCGAGGAGAGAGTGAGCAGCCCGAGCACGGGGTGCGTGTGGAACCCGCGGATCGTCTCGATGGGTTTCGTGTAGGGACTTGCGGGCGGCGTCAACAACGACGGGTGCCCGGCTGCGGCGATGGCTTTCGGGCCCCCGCTGGCAAATGAGAGCATAGTCCGCAGGGTACCGCCACTCACGTTGGGGCTGGAAATATTTGATTAGCAGTCGTAAACTTGCAAAGTCGACTCGACTTCTGAAGTGGATGGGTGCGTGCGTCCATACTCAAGATCGTCGACCCGTAGCGTCATCTTGCCCATCTGTGCCGACCACTTTTGCTTGATCATCTCGCAGGCATGAATGGCGAAAAGGTCCATCTCTCCAGTCATTGCCCCGCACGAGTGAATAAGCTGTTCATTTCAACCTGTCAGTTGCTCTGGCGCCCCAAATTTCCGTCACGACTGTGGTGTTGCGACCTACCGCGACGCCGTTTGCCTCGGCTTGCTCGTGATATTTGGCGATCCAGTCCCGGACTAGGGTAGGAACCCCGGCGCTGCAAGAAACTGTTAGAATTGATTCAATTTCAATGCGAACAAGAATAGAACAGACATGTCAACATAGTCAGTTCGCTGCTCAACGCACGCTTCTATGACGGCGTCCCCATCAACTGGGTAAACAACGTTGCTGAGGCACACCTTGGCCCTACCAATGACCTCTCCGAGGGTTTGAGTATCATCAGGTGCAACAATTTCGAGGTCTGTTCCGACGTGTGTCAGCATTTGGCTTGTCCAAGAAACACGGTGGCTGTATTCAATGTTCTCCTCTCACCTGGCTGTACTCGGTCCGGGTACTCGTCCCTCAACTTTGCTGCCAGCTTCTCGAGGCGCTCGCGTGACCGGCCGGCGACTGACCATTTGAGGTTTGTGGGAAATTTGGCCGCAATATGAGTACAGACCATCGTGCCCGTGTAGCCAGAGGCTCCGAGCACAACAATGCCATATTTCCGGGGGCCCGAGTCTGAGACGGCCATGTTCAAATTTTGTGAGCTGCTCTGGGCTTGAGGTCAATGTCGTTAAATTGCGATTGATGTATGCGAAAAGCCCTCGATGAAGCCTTGTTTCAATATATGAAGGGGAATTGGAAGGCTCTCTCTCTCATGGCCTCAAGTGCTGCATGCAGTATTGGTCAGCGATATGCATGAACAAGGCCTAACAAATCCCCTGTGGGATCGCGGCACAGCGGACTATTGGCGGGGCGGGTGAACTCTTTGGGGGTTCCAGACGGAATTCATATTGGCCAAGAGTAAAACCAACCAACACGCCCAGGTGGATAACACTTGGCACACAGGAAGGAGCGTACAGCCGCCGGCGGTTCTCGCCCCACATGGTCTTGAGCGAATCTCTGGACTGCTGGCGTACAAGCAACCTGCCAACCCCGTTGGAATTTACGTTACAATGCGCTATGAGAAGCTCATTTAAATATCCCTTCCCGTGCTCTTGCTGACCTTGAGAAAAGAAAAAAAAGATCAGTGTCCTGATAAGGCGATCAGGAATCTGGTGCCAGCTACCGCGGGCCTCGTGATTGACCTGTCATATCGCCCAACAGACACCACTGGCATGGGGGGTCCCCTGGTTGCCTTCGAGCTCAACTTGTTTTTCCGGCTGTTTCTAGTGAAGCTATCCGCTCCGAGTCCCGCTGCCAGTGCGGTATCCCTTCGGGGCCACTCCCGCTAGAGCCTTGCTTGCCCTTGCCTGACCACATCTCGGATCGCCTGCCTCGGCGGCTCCACAATCCTCGCGAATCTGCGGCTTGCTCAACTAACTAGCTATCACCGGAAAGAAACCTCTTTTCGAATATGTATCACTGATACGTGTCAGTGGATCGGTGGATTTGGGGCCCTGACCGAGGGGGAGGGGGTAAAAGACCTGGGTTACTGTCAAGACTATCCGATATCTTAGACTGTTGCGACATGAGAGTGCTTCATTTCCTTGTCTAGAGCGTCACCTGAACAGTGAGAAGCCTATCTACCACTTCCTAGCTTTACATCCATCCTTCTTAAATGCATCTTGGTCACTAACTGCCACCTTCACACCAACCAACCTGAGTCTACCTGGCCTATGATTCATCCAAATCCGGACCCTTTGCTACAGGGCAAGGACATGCATCTCGTAGTCTCGGCTGCTCTCCCGGAATCAAGCCGAAAGGGTCTTGGCAGCGGCGACAACGGCGGTAGCCCAGCAGAGAAAGTCCACGGTGAGGGAGCGGGAGACATGCACGCGCATCCACTGCCGAAGGACCGGCGTCAGGCCGCCGTTAGACAGGCCCCTGATCTTGGGCAGGACAGCCGGCACGAAAGCGAAGTGGCCAGCGGCAAAGGCGGCGCTGGCGACGTACCACGCATAGGAACCCTTGGCCTGGAGGAGCCCCGTGGGGGTGTTGTTGAGGATGGCGGCGGTGGAGGCTATGGTGCAGAACAGGGGCGCGACGACGTAGCCCAGGCCGGTGTTGATCATGGTGTTCCAGTACGGGGTGAGGACATGCTTGGCCCTGAGCTCGACGTCCTTGTGCAAGAATATGCCCAGGAAAAAGTACTGGTCAAAGGCGAACCAGAGGGACACGGTGGACGTGACCACGGGCGCGAGGTGAAGAAACGACATCATTGGGATCTGGAGCGAGCCAGGGGTAGACACATGAAGATCAATAAACGGGGCGTCGGCGGCGGCTAGTAAATTTGAAAATCAAGAAGAAGATTTGTGCATGCTAGAGGCAGAAGGGTGGTCAGAAGGGTGGTGTCGACAATCTAGCGGTTGCAAGCTGTCTTATCTGTGTACGGAGTACCTATATGAAGGTGTCGGAGCCCACAGTGGCTGAATCTGCCGCCCCTCGAACGACCATGAGCTGTTCTAAGCAAAAACCTGCTATGCTGCTGCAACTTGTGTTCATCCCGGAGATCCTCAAGTCGTCTAGTATCCTAGCTGGGGTGCCTGGGTTCTGAAGTGAAAGGAGAAAAAAAAGTTGTGCCGTTCCAGGAGGCATACTCAACCTACTTACATACTAGTTACATGATCTTGCTGTTGTTGGACGTTAGCTGCAGGCCCCATAATCTGTACTTATGTATCATATTTCCCAATGAGGCATGGTTCACAAACTGGCGGGGTGGTTCATGGGCGCAATTCACGAAAGAGGGTCCAACAACTCGGCACAGGCTTACGCCCAGCCAGAATCTACCGCTGTTATCTCGCGACCATTTTCGACTTGTCAAAAGTCGAACAGTAGATGCGGAATCGGCTGCTTAGTCTACGGCCGTCAAACTGGTCGTTACCCAAGAATTTCGGGGCCATGCCAATGTCCAATGTTGCATTTAAAAAACTCTCAGGTCCTGCTTGAGGCGGATCATCGTGCCAGTGACACCAACATCTGTTCCAACAATCCACAAGGCAACGATCATTTTGGGTTACACTAGAATCATTTACTCGCTTTACTAGGACCAGCCTGTATTTTCCCCCACAATACCTGATCATTCCGTTTGCCTGACCGGCAGGATCTTGAGCCCTCACCTCGGCCCCTACTCACGCAAATATGGCTTCTCGCGATGTCCTCAAAGTCTCGGCCTTGCACTACAAGGACCCTAGCAAGACTGATGAGGAGTTCGAGAAGCACGTCTGCGAGAACATTAACCCGGCTTGGGTGAAGCTGGTGAAGAGACACGAGGTTATGAAATATTCCATCGTTAGTGGCCCGTCCCTACCCCCACTTGCACAGTACTAGCATGCCTTCCTTGGCCATGGCCCCCCGGGTCGAACGCTCGTTTGCATTAGTGCATGGCTAACGGATATGTGGTCCCTGGCCTCAGACATTTTGCCCCGGCGATGTCTCCGAAGCCCTGGCCGCCACAGTAGATAAGGTCCGCCCCGGTTGGACCGTCATCCGCTCACACGCGGTCCTGACCTACTGGGTCCGGGATATCCAGCACATGATGGCTCTCACAAGCGACCCGGAGTATCAGGAGATTGGTCGCAAGTCTGAAGATGGCTGGATCGACTCCACGAGGGGCGAGATCATGGTGGGGTTCGAAAAGGTTTACGTCAACAACAAGGAGATTGTCGACGAGGTCGCCAAAAACTAGGGGTCTCAGTGGCTTTACGGGCCACCGTGTGCGGGAGGGAGTCACTTTAAAGCGGTGACTTTCGTGGTCGAAAAGTAGATTTCACGGCGAGGACCCAACATCCATGGATGCCATGCTTGGGTGTGGACTCGTGTGTGCCAACGCATCCTATTGGATTATAATAGGGGCTGTTGGCCCAAAATTACCATTGACCTCTTGGCAGCAGGTGGCACAGCATATGAAGGATTCGGAATCCAATTTTCATTGCACACATTCTGGCACCTGTCACATATGAACTTTGAAGGATCTGAGAGGCGTGAAACAATTCATAACTTGCTTGGACTTGGGACATGATCGTCACCCCGACTTTATTAGGACTGATGTTGTAAGCCACGCATCACGGGGCAACAATGTGTCCAGTTGGAAATTGCTGAGCATGTTGTGAAACACGATTGTCGTTGATGAATGCTATAAATTACGCTATGAGAGCTGCGCGGCTGTATGCGACCTAACCTGTACGCATTCAACCCAGGAAAGGCATTGTATTTCTTTCTAAAAAAAAAAAAAAAAGGAAAAGAAAAGATATAAACGGTTGGTCTTGAGTGTTTACCTCCGTATGAAGGCGTCATGTATGTCCCCGGACATATGCGGAATAGTAGCCGAAACAGAGAATAGTAGTCTTGTTTCTAATCTTCACTGGCATACCAGTTGACATACAAAATGTATGCAGTGCCTTCATACAGTGGTAAACACTCAAGATCCAGCGTTCTTTTCCTTTTTTTATAAAAAGAAAAAAAAGCTACAACGCCACAGTTCGCCTAAAAAAAGGTATCACAACATTAACTTGAAGAGGTTGGTGTAAATAGCCATGCTCTCTATCTAGTCAGCGTCTTTCTAACCATTCTGCGAAAAACAACAAATCTAGCTAGGAATTACTCTAAACTATGGTGAAATATGCACGACGAATAATTAAGAGGGGGCGGGCATTATCTTGCTTGTCACAGACAGCGACTGACTCTATTCACGCTCTCATCAACTGTGTCTGGACCGAATGCCTCTTAGGAATCAGTTGCAAAATGTCAACAATCCACCCATTGCCAATGTCTGTCGAGGAAACGTTCTCAAAGAGTGATACTGCCCTGTGAACACTGTCTGGCCAGGCCTGTCAGATCTGTTAGGGTCTTGTTTCATTCCACCTGCATGTCCACTGTGTCTATTTTCCCAAATTAGAATGGTACACCACAAACATATTATCCCTTTTCCACCAATCTAATCTACGTACCTAGGTATATTTAGTCTCTGCGAACATGTAATTACGGCAGCCCGCGGCCTTTACGCTGACACTTTAGCTGCTTCTCTTCTCAGCTGAAGCGACCTCGGGGTCTGAGGCCGGCTTCTCGTTATCAACCATCCCGTAGTCCGTCTCGAGCTCGTCCCTCAGCTTGTACTCCTTCTCAAGAGCGACAACGACGAACCCAACGGCAGCGAATGCGATGGCGACCTGCCAGATGCGCTTTAGACCGACAGACAAGACGGTGATAAACTGAGCCCTGGTCTCGGGCTCCATGGAGTTTACAAAGGAGGCGACGGCGTGCTGGTAGGCCCGGCCGCCGGTCACCGTCTCGGCGACTGCGGGGTCTGTGATGCGCTCGGACAGGGCCGCGACGCGGTTGTTAAAGATAGCCGAGGGGATCGCGGTGCCCCAGGTCATCCCGAAGCTGCGGATGAAGGCCCAGGTCGCGGTCGCCAGGGCCGTGTCGGCCTCGGACAGCGGCGCCATGATGGCCGGCAGGAGGGTGGGGATGACGAGGCCGACGCCGGCCCCAGCGAGTATCTGGTATCCGACCAACTTGCCTGTGCTCGAGCGCTGGTCCAAGAGGGTAAAGATGCCAAACCCTATAGTCATCAGGGCGAAGCCGACGAAGTGTATGACGCGGCATTTGCCCATTTTAGACATGACACTACCGCCTACTGCTGCCATCGGTACGAGGATCAGGATAGTTGGCAGCAGATCAAGGCCCGAATCCCCAGGGGCTCTACCCATGACGCCCTGGAAGTAGACTGGGAGGAAGTAGAGGGACCACATTGTTATGATGCTGTGCAAGAAGGTCAAGAAGTAGACGGCGATCAGGGTGCGGTTGGAGAAAAGACGCAACGGGACCATCGGCTCGACCACGAAGTTCTCGAGCACCAAGAAAGCGCCGAGCCCAAGTGTCCCAAGCACCAAGGGAACGATCACCCTGAACGATGACCAGGGGTAGACGGCGCCAGCCCAGCCCAGGCTGACAAGGACTGATGAGATGGCCGTGACAAACAGGGCGTTGCCGGTCCAGTCGATCTTTCCCAGGCTCATAGCCAGCGTCGGCTCCTTCTTAGACTTGACATGCAGGCAACAGAAGAGAAGACCCAAGGCCACACCGCCAACGGGGAGGTTGAGATAGAACACCCATCTCCAGTTGCTGTACTGGACGATAAGCCCGCCAAAGAAAGGTCCAAGGGCCATGCCTATGGAGACGAGACCGAATATTACAGCGAGGTAACTTCCTCGCTGGCGGAGTGGCACCAGGTCACACACGATGACCTCGTATAGGACATTGATTCCACCAGCTCCGACTCCTTGGATGACACGGCCGGCTATCATCATGCCCATGGTGGTGGCGCCTCCGCACAACCCACTGCCCAAGACGAAAGCAGCGGTTGATATTATGGTGGGCCATCGACGACCAAACACGTTAGCTAGCTGGCCGACAAGAGGCTGTAGCGCCGTCCTTTTGATGTTGGCTGTCAGCGCGGGCCTGTACCTTTGGGGGGTCTGGATGTTGTGGGTAGATAAGATGCAGCGTTGTATGGCGCTTTTTTGCTCACATGGCGAGGAAGTATCCATTGATTACCCAGATGTACTGGTCCCCCCTTGGGCCGCCAATGTCAGAGATGATGGAGGGTAGCGCGGTGGATGTGATGGTGGACTCGAGTGAAGTCAGCAGGCCTGCGAAGCCGATTGCGACGATGATGGCCCAGAACTTGACGCCCGGCTTGAACGGGACAGGGGCCGCGGGGGTCGGTGGGCTGATGGCCGATGAGTTCTCTATACCAGGGCCAGGGTT
This sequence comes from Diaporthe batatas, assembly GCF_019321695.1. Classification (NCBI taxonomy): domain Eukaryota; kingdom Fungi; phylum Ascomycota; class Sordariomycetes; order Diaporthales; family Diaporthaceae; genus Diaporthe; species Diaporthe batatas. Next base: position 190,954 of record NW_025408557.1, on the reverse strand, counting down.
TGAGAGGGGAGTGCTCGGCTCCGATTGTGGACTCGACATCATGCCTGCTGATGGGTGGTGACTAAGAGTTGTCTATAACAAATGATCGTATCACTCACAAAGGAAAGCGAAGATTATACTTGACAGAATCCAAACAGAAACAGAATAGGATAACTTGAAGATTTCAGTACTCAGGTTAATATCAAACTCTATAGGTACGTAGGTAGTTATCTTATATAAGGTTATCATAGGAGCTTATCCTACAGAAGGTTATCGTGTAGAAGGTTATCCTAGAGGAGGTCGTTGTCCTATAGAGCTTAGGTGTACCCTCCTTTTTGCAGGTTCGAATCCCTACTCTCCCATACAAACGGAGTGCATCCCTGAAGCTAAACATAAACTGAGAGTCACATTGGAAAGAGAACACCCCTTTTACGAGCTCCAACGCCGCCCCGCGAGGTTCAACGCACCCAAGAAACCCAACACCGGCACCGATACAAAGAGCTCGAGGAACTCGAGATCCGAGAAGCCAAGTTGCGACTGGCGGTGAACTTTAAGCTCTAACCTTGCAAAAGGTTAGAGACATTACACTTTATTGCGACTAAGACAGCCACTACCACCTTAAGTAACTTATATTTATTATTTAAAGTTAATGAAATTCACTCTATATATAAAAGGTTACTTATAATTAATAATAATAAGAAAATTAAACTTATTATAATAATATTTTTAAAATATATTATAAGTAATATATTTATTAATTAATTAATAAGAATTATATAAACTATTTATATTTTTTAATTTTATTATTAAGTTAAAAGTAAATAGTTAAATGTTTTTAAAAAATAGTATCTATATATAATAGTAAATACTTAAAATCTAGTATTTAAAGGAATATAATATTAATAATAGTAAAAGAGAATATAATATATAAGTATATAGTTAAGTTTTATATTATATAAATAAAATTAAAAGATATTATTTTTAATAATATTATATTAAAAAGTTAGTAAAATAATTATATAATAAGATTAAAGTAATCTTAAAATAACTTTTATAAAAAGAAGAATTCTATAATATAAAACTTAATAAACTAATTTTTCTTTATTAATATACTTATTATATAAATATTTAAATCTATATTTATTAAATAAATTAAATTATAATCTTTATTTTAAATATATAACTATTAATAGAATAATAATCTTATAATAATAAATTTATAAAACAAACTTTTTTTTTAAAAAGTAAAGTAAAGTTTATTTATAGTTAGGGCTGGGGGTTAAGGGTGGCAGGTGGGCCCCGTAGGGGTCCCTGCAGGTCCCCTTATCGATAAGGCTGCCACACTATTACCTCTCGCCCCGAAGCTCGAGGGGCAACCTTCCTTTCTTCCTTTCTTCCTTAGGCAACCCTACTCTTTAAATCCACTCTATTTAGTATAAACTTCAAGCCCTTATGCCGTGAAGCCCAAGTGATATCTTATTTATTATATATTAAATAAATATTATTATAAAAGGTTTTATATAATAAACTTAATTAAATTAACCTTATAAAGATAATTATATATATATCTTATATTTATAGGGATTAAAAACGAAACCACACGAGGATGGGCAGGATGTGCATTGTGCAGTGCCCGACTTGCCGCGCGGCTCCTCATTGCCAGGTGCTGTGCCGTACTGCCACCGTTTGACTCATCAGCTTTGATGTAACAACAGGCAGGGCACCGCCTCTTCCACAGCCTAGTTATAAGACAACGAACAATGCCGTTTGTGACCTGACAATTTCAAACGCAACAGCTTCCGCCATCACAAGTAGCACCACCATCATGGGTTGTTTCACTTCGTCTCTTCAGTCCCCTAGCACGGGAGACGCCATAGGAACTAGAGCCGAACGCCCTGGATATTCGGCTTCCACGACCGAGGATCACTCACCAGCGCTCCAATCCCCCCTCGAGGCATTGCCCGTTGAGCTTCAGACCCTCATCTTCTCCAATACTCCGGACCTGCGATCGCTCCAATCGCTTGTACGCTCCTCTCCGATCTTGCATCGAGCATATTGCGGCGACCGATTGCGAATCCTTCAGTCTGTACTCAGCAATATCTTAGGTGGAATAGTTGTCGAAGCCTTGGCGACCCCACGTTGCGACACGGCACTATTTGAAGAGGCTAGCGAAGCGTTTTTCCAGTGGCCATTTGACAAAGAAGACGAAGCAAGGTACAATATGCCAGAAGATTACTGGCTAGCTCGACTGGACCTCAGTGACACCATCAAGATCCACCATTTCCACATTCGGGTCATGGACCCACTTACAGAACAATACGTCAACTGGGCATTAGCATCGTTAAATGTCTTCCCTGAGGAGGAGACAACCTGGCGGCAACCCTTGAGGACCACGGAGAGACGCCGGGTCCAACGAGCCATGTATCGCCTGCAAGTAATAAACAACGTCAATTACCAGGACGAGCGCCAACGCCTACGACTCTTTTCGATGTTCCCTCCATGGGGGGTCGAGCAGGTCATTTGCATCCAGGATTTTGCAAGGGAGATCAAGAGCGAGGTTCTCCAAGACAGCGCCTTGATAGAAGAAATGGCCGATTATGAGACCCAGGATGTGAGACGCGAATGGTTTTACTCCAAGTACGATTCGGCTCAGGACTTCAGAAACATAATGGCATTCAACGGCGACGACATACATTCTCCTCCACTGGCCTGGGTCCTCTTTTGGCGGGGCGAGTATAGCAGTCTTTACGGCAACTACATTGATCTTGAACTGCGTCGCTTCGGCTATGTTATGTGGGATGCAGCCCGGCTTGGCGAAAGGGCCCAGGCTCGTATTGACTATCATTCATTCATTGACTTGGGCTGGACAGACGCCCAAGACCCCAGGTGGGATTACTATGATCCATCTGTAAGGGATGAACAACCAGAAGGTGAGATGATATCGACCCCCTGACCAGCTGAACTTGAAGGACTATCTCTGAAGCATTACCATTGCGAGAAGATTCAGGTCCACGATTTTGCCGTTAACTGGCCCTCTTTCAGTGTTGGAGGAAATTTCAATCCCGGACCCCAGACAATGCCCCAGCTTACTTTGAAATCACAAGTCTTGGGACATCTGCCGCCTGCAATACAATGGTCTTTGGTATTTTCAATATCGCTCCGATCTCCTTGGTTTCTTCTTTGGAATATCTTCAGGGCACCAATGTGTAGTGTCAGGTCTCAAAGACCAGTGGCACTTCTCATCGCCTCTACCTTCCACTGCGCTGGTCAGGAGAGGTGGTGAGCGACATCTGAGCTTGTCTTCGAACTCTTACCCGAACGAGCCTCAGGCTTCTTAAAAGGTGCAGTATTTTGAGTACATGCTGGGAAACTATCCCAAGTACATTGTCGACGCGTCATACTTTGTGATTGTTCCGTCCCAGCCTCCGCCTCTGTCCGGTACCCAACCCGGGTACTTCTCCGAAGTCTTAGGTGTGGTATTTTGCCCTCTTGCAACTAACTTCTGGGCTTCCGAGCCACTCATCTTCGCGTTCTCGGCATTACTTTTTGAGTTGTTTGAATTTGTCGTCTTCGACTCATTTTGCGCTGTCGATCCCGTTTTGACAGCGGGTTCGGATTCTTCTAGCGGCTGTGGCGGCGGTTTGTTATCAAAACGTTCAAGCTGGGCATGTACGGCAGCTCTGAATCTGATTGGTGTGCCGTAATGTAGGCGTCTGACTGTCATGATGATGGATCTCTCAGGTGTGCTCTGATAGTGTGGACAGCAGCTGGTTTTTATGGTGGCTTTTTTGCGTGGTTGAGATGTTTGATGGGCGGAAATTATGTTATGGTAGGATCGAGAAATTATTGAGAGACGCAGTCGAACTGCTCGTGGGGCCTCCTTTTTACATCATGACTATGGCGCCGCTAACCTACCCTAAGGTGCCTATGGAGTACTAATATTCGCATTTAGTTCGTCTGTAGACACACTTAGCTATCACGTAGTTCCGATCTAACATATGGGGTTGCAATAACTGTTGTAGCCTATTTTCTAACTGGCATAAGCAACAAAAACATGACCACGAAGCCGTCTCGATGCCAGGGTTCAAATGTTCCATGATTCACTGCTAGACGGTCGAAAGTGCGCAAGTTGCGCGTACCACAATGCGAACCCGTCGAGCTTGTCTTGATAATGAAACTTCGTGTCGAAAACCTCAGCCAGAAAGAACTCAACAATTGGCTCAGCGGTTGAGGTCAGATTCCATGGACTGAAGTTGACTTGGACGAGCGTTTCATTGTGACAAACTCACGCGAAAATTGCTCAAATCGATATATCAACAGCTCATGTCCCTAGCGTCTTCTACACTTGAAGCCGATTATACCTTGCAAAGCCGGCCATCACCTTGAATATCCCACCCCTCACTTCCTACCGCTGTCTTCGCCCATAGGACACCGTGCGGGTCATACTTCCGCTTGACTGATAGGAGATTCCGGTAGTTGGGGCCATAGAATGTTTCCTGCCATTCTGGCTGGTTGACATCCGCTTCGTTGAGGTAAGCAGCCCCGTTGGGGGTCAATTCTGCCAAAGCTGGCACCAGGACTTTTGTCACGGTTTGTCGGGCGACAATGTTTGCTGTGAAGTTATTCCTATTGTACATACTATGCGGAGGGGAATTAGCCTCAAGTGGAACTCTTATAGAGCCTCAGACCGCACATAAGATTGGTGTCGTCTTGATTAACAAGTCTTGATGGCAGGATCTTGTAGTAGGAACAACCATCCATCCAACACTAAAGTTTCCTCCCATGTATGTGTTTTTGGATGCGTTGAAGCAAATTTCACGGGATCGAGGAAGCTCACATTGCAACGAATGCCAGAGCCAGAGTCTCCCGCCAGTACGGGTGGACGGAGTTCGGGGACGTCGGGGCCATGCTCACATCTTGAGAGACGCCCACGAATATGCCTCCATTGTCGAGAATGTGCTCGATAGCATCAATCAAAAGGACAGCCGAGCTTTGCGATGAGGCGAGGGAACGCGGGATGAGGCGGCCACCAATGTTTATCTCGTTGACGTTCATCTGCGGGTTCATCGTGTAGAATGCATCTTGGAAGGTGGGATAATTGCGTGCCGAAAAGTCTGTGTGATCTCACATCAGTGCCACATCAAGCCTATGGAGTTGAAACTTGGAGAGAAAGAGAGCTTGAATACCATAAGGGATACCACTCTGGTTGAGAGCAAGTAGTGTAGGCTGGAATAATCGTTCCAGATCTTGTGCTGTGCCATTGGGCAAGTATGATTGCGGGATTGTGAGCCTCCCCTTTCTAATGATCTGCCAATACACAACGGCCCCAGCGTCCACTATCGCAGGAAGACTTATCAAAAACGCTTGGAGGACATCACGGTACTTTTCTGTCGGATCCGTGAAACTAAGTGTCGCTCCACCGGTTGGCATGTCAGGATGCAGCTTGACTGTCATTGACAAGACGGCGCCGTATGTACCGCCGCCTCCACCGGACAGAGCCCAGTACAGATCCGTGTTCAGATCAGGTTTAGCGTTGAGGATCTGACCGGTAGGCGTGACGACTTCCCATTCCAATACCTGGTCGGCTGCGAGCCCAAACCTGGATCCAAGCGGGCTGGCCCCGCCACCCTGAGTATAGCCGCCAGCAAGACCGACCGTTGGGCAGGCTCCTTCGACGACGACGAGGCCCAACGCATGTGCTACAGACTGTGCCTCGGAAGCCTGTACCCCTGCTCCAATCCTCATGGCTTTACCTGTGTATGAGCTGGAGCTGTAGTCGAGCACGTCAATGTCCTTCAGGTGGTGAGTCCATAGAGCTAGCGAGCCTGCCCCGGTCGACTTGCCCAGATAGTCGTGTCCAGTATTCCGGATGACGAGGCGTATATTGCGTTCCTCGGCAAAAGCTAAAGTTTCAACGTAGTCTGAGGCACCTGACGCGTTGACGGCATACTGCACATATGATCCTATGACGCATTGCGCGGTAAGATCTGTGAAGGGGTCGCAGCTCTCGTTGGCGAAGAATGCAGCCATAGGCGAGTGACTGGTCCTATCATGAAATTCCGGATGTATCCAGTTCGCCCGTATATCAGCACAAGTAGCATTGTCGAAGCTGACGCCGGGAAAACTGTCGTGGCAGGGGCTGGCAACGGGCACAGTCTGTACCAGCCGTCCACCCACAGTTCGGTTAAATTCGTCCCATTCGACGGTAGATGGCCAGCATTCGTCTCCTGGGAAACAGCGACAAGTCTGCGTTATGCCCAGAGGCGACTGAGATGCTGCAACCCATGCTGCTCCCAGGAAGACAACGCTAGTTGTGCAGGTGACCAGTGAGGTCTGGGTCTTGGTGTGTGTTTGGCGAGACATCGTGTGTTGCTTCGACGTCCAAGTAAGTTAGCACGCCCGATGCGACGTCTGAATGAAGTCGCTACCTCGGGAAGAGGTCAAGATGGTTGAGGGGAATCAACCACCAGCAGACGGCGACGTTACATGCGCTGAGACCGATGTGAATTCCTTGAGTAAGCAAAGCGACAAATGTATGATGGCATCGATCACCCCGCAATCCAGAGCGAGGCCTTCTCCCAATCCACGCTTACCGGGTTGCCGGGAAAGCTGACATACGGATAGATTTATTCCTTGCTTAGTGCTGACACAAGCGGAAGCATTAAGTATACGCAGCTCTGGGCGATTATTGACTGACCAACCGGTCTATTGCCCACTTCATAGTCTGTATGGGCACAGGTAATAAATTTATGGAGAAATTGTTCTCACAGCCGTCCATAAATTACTTGTCAGGAGGTTTACCGGAATCTTTGTGCCATCTCAACATCTAAGTAGTACAGGTCACTTGTCCAATGTCAAATTATGACCTTCGTGCGAGATGACTTTCTGGACCCGTGATGCAGCCTCACAGTTTAGTTGGTGCTTGGCCAGCGACTGAATCCCTGACTTCACCTTCCCGTACAAAGCAGCTATCTTGTTATAAACGGTGGCAACACCGTTGTGAAATCCCTGTGGTTTGGGACAGATCCAGTTGACCGGATTGTCTCACAGCACATGACCTAGGTACTGTCGCAGAAGGCAAGGACATGAGCCACACCCATATATTTTAATACTAAAATAACTGTAGCCGCGTAACGGAGATCTGAGCAAGAGCTATTCCTATACTCAAGTAGAGGCAAGGTATCGACGCTCTCCTTACCCTCGAGCTAGAACAAGCCACGCTTGACCGTGACCTCAGTACTGAGTGGGGTAGATTTCTTGAAGACAGAGTAGTAAATAGTCAAACCTAGCATTAAGAAAGATATAATACTGATACTACTAGTAGAAGTACAATGAATACACATAGCCTCAACCTTATGATTTATAAGGTATGCTAGTAACCTTGAATGTATGTTAAATGTGTATAGTAATTTACTAATAAGGACCTGGATAGTATTAGCGAATTGAGATTATAAAGCTGATGAGAAACGTACAAGTAATCGGAAGGCCTGGAATGGGATGATTTGAAACATAATTAAGGGAGTCTGTCTCTGTGTGTCTTGGTCACTGATAGTAGTCAGTGCATGATCATCGCAAATATGACAGCAAAGCATAGTTATTTATTGCATTCACACCTTGCGAGAGCTGTCCGCGCGGCTTCGTTAGATAACACCTCGTCATCCAACAGATGCGTGCTGCGATGACATTTGCGGATCACCGCTTCAAGTTCGTACAAATGGGCATTGACAGTGTCTGCAAAACAATTTAATATCATTGAAAGTGCGGCAGTACAAGCACGGCTTAGTGGTCGTGATACGTTTCATACTACTTTATTTGTAAAACTAACTCTCAAATTACCAGCAGTATATCCACTATTCGGTTTTTTTCATTCGTCACATTGCTGAAGAAGGTTGGTAAGCACGCATAGCAGTATGAATACCATGCCTTGCATCATTGTAGTCGACAGTGGTAGTGCCATTTGGTCAAGCCAGCTCAGATTGGTCAAATATCAGCTCTCGTAGCGGTCAATGGCCTGATCGAACAGTCTGAGAACCCCATCATAAAGCGCAGCTCCTTCGTCCCGCGGGCCTACAGTCCCGGTCCCGGTCGACGACAGTCTTTCATCGTCTACCCGAACCGGAAATAACAACTGGCGAAACCCCTGAGCCAGCTCCTGCAGACCCCGATACCCCGGCGCGAATTCCGACAGGATGCGCCGAAATCCGTCCGACGTCATATCAACCATCTTGCGGGCCGCCATCCCCTCGTAGCTCCCGCCCCGCCAGCCCTGAAGCCTGCTGTCCCCCGGCGGGGACACCGCCCCGTCCGAGATGACAGCCCAAAGCAGGACGTAAAGAAATGACTCCACATCATGCCGATACGTGCGGGGCCGGCCCTCGAGCGCACCGACAGCCATGAAGGGCGGCGTCCCGGTGATGGAGATGCCGCCCGGGTTCCGGGGCCCTGCCTCCAGGATCATCGCGACGTCCAGGTCTATCAGGATGCCGCTTGGTGCGCCTGGGTCTGGGGAATCACTGATGATGATGTTACCCGGGGCGATGTCCTGGTGGAGGATGCCGCCGTCCGCGTACAGGGACCTGTGGCCCCTCACAGCGTCTCTGAGGACCTGGAGGAGCTCGAGCACGGAGTTGTGTGTGTGGAGGGGTCTCCCGCACGGCGATGTGATGATGCAAACCATGGTCCGCACTCTGAATGTCTTCTCTGTTTCGATCGTATTTGACTCGACACTATTTCCGCCTTGGACGGAGAGTTTAGGGTCATTCTCGGATGGGAAGCGTCGATATGGGCGGTGTCGGAGGCGCGACCTCAAATCAGCAGTATCAATTATCTGGTCGAAGTAATCCAGCGAAAGCAGACCCCAGACGTTCCGCTCCTCTGCATGTCGAATCACAACGTCCTCTGCAATATCGTCTCGTAATCTCCATTTGAACTTGACGACGTAATCCCACCGATCTAATCCTGGTAGCCTGGCTTTGAAGCACGTTGTGGCTTTGCTGACCAACTCTTCGGGCGTGGCAAGAGGCTGTTCTGCCAGCCGCAGCGTGGAGCTTGCAAACTTATTAACGGAGGCGTCTTCCTTCAAGGCAATATATGGGCCCATCCCGTCGTGCTTGATGAGATCGCTCAGCCCTAGTTCTGCATCCGTCATTGACGAGTACTTCCAAATCACTGTGACAAATCTCTGGAAGTCTTTCTCCACGTCGAAGACATTGCAGGTGTATGGCCCGCAGCGGTCGAACACAAAGAGCTCTGCCCAGCTACCGCGGAGGTAGAAGGCGTGCAAGAACAGGCGCGTTGGCTGGACGGTGAAGATGGAAGAAGCTCTGGCACACAGTTTGAGTAGGCCTTCTTTGTAGGAGATGGCTTGGCCAAGACAGAATTCGCCTATGACCTGCACGGTTGCGTCGCTTGGCTCTGAAACAGGGTTGCTGCGGGTGAAGGCTACAGCGACATGCGTGCTGAGCTCAAGGCCTGTCTCGTGTCCTTGGCCAGAACGACACAGCGGTGCAGCCTTCCACGAGCCTCGAGCTCCCTCGTCGTTCTCCACGGCAAGTGATGACATCCAGTGACAGAACCTCTCAATTGAAGTGGTAGCACCCTGAAGAGGATTGCGTTCGCAAATCTCCCTCACTCTCTCCTGGAACACGTCGTCCGCGGCTGCATCGCCAAAGTACTTTGAAAAGAACCCATCGAGAGGCCCAGTCATGAAGCCATCGATATTCTCGTAGACCTCGTCAGTATGCTCTTCAGACATGTTGCTTCTATCAAGCGCAGACGTCGGCCAACTCGCTAGCGGGGCGTTCCGTGTTCAAGTTGGAAATGTTAAAAGGCGTGGACAACCACAGTGACGTTACCGGGACCAACCAGGCTCCCGGCAATTCAAACGTTATTAGTGCAATAGCGCATCAATATAAGACCGTGACTGCAAGACGGCCAGGCAGACACGGCTACTTAGTCAGCCAAAATCTCAGCATTAGTGAGGGGGCTTTCCAGCTACATTTTCTCACTTTATCGATAATCCACTTCGTCATGCGCAGCGGATGGACCGTCGCTGGGCAAAGAGTCGTCATATTCTGTTGGTTTCCCTTCCGCCAATAACCTTCGTAGGATGATTCAGTAGCGTGATCCTCTATTCTAGGTTGTAACATCTGGGGCCGCACTTTTGGGCCGGCCTTTTAAAGCCAACCTCAAGGCGTACTCCGTCGACATTTCAGCCTGACTTGGTGGTGGTCCTCGCGATATTAATGCCTGCTCAGGCCTTGCGCGGCGAATAGCTTGGTAGCACTTGAGACGTTGACTCACTTGATGAATGCTGGAAGCGGCGCGGGAATGGTCCGTGCCACTATGGTTCCAACAACGCCGACACAGCCCGGGGCCTAACACGACGTCACGATGTTCACCTGGGCAGAGATTGGCCCGGCCTGTGATTGTAGACTATACGAGACTCTAGGCGCGTTGAGCGATGTCGAACAAGTTATGCACTCACTATATAGGCACTCAGCTCCCCACCCTTTCTTTCATCCATCAAAATCATACACCGACTTCATCGACACGCTCGGAACACGTATTATTATTGTCAAGAAATACCAGCCCAGAAACGCTTCAAAATGGCAGTACTCATCAATACCTTTGTCACCTCTTCAATCTACAACTCTCTGCCCCACATCAAGGATGTCTCCGACGTGCCTACGGAGAATCGCGAAGATCTCGAGATTCTTCGGGCGTTGTTGCTCAAACATGATGTCCCTGAAGCTGTCTCTATTCGTTTGATTCATAAGCATTACGACGCGCTTGACGGGGAAGTGATGGTTTTCGACAAGGTGAAGCTTCCGGCATACGGCACTGTGCAGACGATGAGACCCGTGGTCCCGCCTAAGGATTCAGGATTCTGTGGCATTCACTATTTTGTGAATGACCAGGGCGCTCTCCAGGCCTATGAGTATGCCACGTGTGGCGTTCCTGATACTTCCAATCTCGGTGCCTTCTTTGCGGAATTTTGCCACATTGTCACCGAACGCAACCTCCAGCACAAGTTCGGTCTAAAGATCAAGACCATCGACGAGCTAGATCAGACCGGATGGACTGAATATGAACTTCATGCCAAACGCATCACCGTGATGTTTCCGGATGGGATCCCGCAGCCTCAGGGGGACAGCTGCGAAGTTGGTCATCAAGGGTCCGACTTCACTGTCACCACGGAGTGGCTTGGTTTGGGAGAGAACAAGAGAGGTACGACGAACTGCAAGCATAGGACTCAGTGCACTCACGGTTCCAAGAAATGCACCCATTGCAAGCACTGTTCCTCTCACAATAGAGACAACGCGGAAGAAAACTATAGCGAGGAGGACTTTTGCATTGGTGGACACAAGGTCATGCCTGGAACTCCCGTCCATGAGATTCTCAATGCTGTGGTGGAGGCATACTAGACAAATCTGTTGTGTCATTCTTTGCGTTTTGCCCTTCATGATCGACTTTGCGTTGCACAACACTTACAACACACTCGCTGATTGGTCTCAGTCGCCGGTCTGATTGTTGTCCAGGTTACACACTATTTCGTTCTTTTCCCGAGCATCTAGGTAGTAAACTAGCCCTGACGGCACGCGCAAGCATAAGGCAATCTATATATATGCCTGAGAAATACAGAAAGCTTAGCTGATTGGCACAAACCTTCAAAGTAACGTTCAAACAAGCGAGAGTGAAGGGAGAAGGGCTCAAGAACGTAAACAATCATCGGAATATCATCTTTAGCCACATTGATCATTTATCGGAGAACTCAACGGGATTTGTTGATGATGACATAGGGTGCAAAAGACCATTTTTGAGAGTAGTACCTCTGGCAACAAGAATGTAGTGAACTGGATAACATGATTATATCATAGGTGTAGATATTAAACATTGGTTAGCCAGTTATAAGGTTGGGTTGCCGCTCACCTATACTACACTACAGTGGGCCTTAAAAAGTCTTATATGAATTATATATCTACCCACATAAAACACATTAATTATAATATCTATTCATAATTAAAAACTTCTTTTTTATAATTATTATAGAGTTTAAAAATCTATTATTTTTATAGAAGATATTAGAAAATTAAGGGTATTTTTATAAATTATTTTTAATTTAAAAATCTATTATTTTAACTTTTATAAATAATAGTAAATTACTTAATATTATATTTTAAAAGGTATATATATTATTATTTATAATTTATTATAAATAGAAAGAATAAATAATTAAATAATATATTACTTTAAAGTTTAAATTTAATTATTTAAAGTATTTTAATAAATAAAGATTATATTAATTAAAATATTTAGTTTTTAAAAAAGTTATTTATTATATAATAAAATTTAAAAGTAGCTTAATATTATTATTTATAATAATATAATTTTTATAGTTTTAAAATTAATTTATATTAACTATTAATAAACTATATATTAGATATTTTTATTAAAGGAAGATAAAAGGTTTATTATTATTAAATAAAGATTTAATATTAAAATTTTAATTAGTTAAAGTTTATTAATTATTTAAAGTTTAATTTTAAATATTATATTATATTAAATCTTTACTTATATTAACCTTTTTAAGTGATTTTCTTTAATAAATATAATATATAAAATAATCTTTTAAACTTTTAAAGTAAGTTTAAAACTTTTTAATTAATAATATAAAAGGAATTAATTAACTTAAAGGATTATATAAAGTTTATAATTTTAATAATAATATAAAGTATTATTTAGAAGAATAGTTAAAGTAATTTTATTATAATAAAAGGATTTAATAGTAAAATATAATAAATATATATAAAAGTTATATTTAAAGGTTTTATAAGAAAGTCTTTTTTAATTATAATAAATTATATAACTTTTAATAAAATAATATTATAATTTATATTATAAAAGTAGTATAAACTTTTATATTAATATATAAAATCTTTTAATAGATTAAATTTTATAATTATTTAATTTAAATTTTATTAAAAATATATAGAAACTTTTAAGTTAAAGATTTATAAATAATATTTAAATTTATAAAAATTAATAAAGAATAGTATTAATATAATCTATTTTAATTAATATATAAAGAATATATAGTAGTTAATAAATTAAAGTAAGATTAATATAATTATTAAATTATTAAAGTAAAGAGTAAATATAATATATTATATATAATTCTTATATAGAATATTAATTTATAACTTTTTATAATTATTTTTATATAAGTTAATTAATTTAAATAAAATCTTTTATAAAGTTATAATTAATTAAAGTTAAATAGTTAAAATAGAGGTATAGTGTGGATATCTAAGTTATATAAGACTTTTTAAGGCCCACTATATACCTACTAGACTTTATAGGTAGTAGGAATGTAGACTAGGATAAAATGTAAATAGTAGAGGAGGAAAGTTTAAGTAGGTAAATAAGTAGGTAAATAAGTAGGTAAATAAGTAGGTAAATAAGTAGGTAAATAAGTAGGTAAATAAGTAGGTAAATAAGTAGGTAAATAAGTAGGTAAATAAGTAGGTAAATAAGTAGGTAAATAAGTAGGTAAATAAGTAAGTAAATAAGTAGTTTTTAAAAAAATAATAAATATATTATTTTAATTAATTAATATTAAGTTATATAGTTTTCTTTTTAAATATATTTTTAAAAAATTAGAAATTTAATTAATTTATAAATATTAAACTAATTATAGTTAATACTTTAATTAACTACTTAAACTTAATACACTATTTATAGACTGAACTTTAGATATATATAATGCTCTTTGAATTTAATATGACCTAGGGACCGCGCTCTACAAAAAGGCTATAAAAATAACACAATGAATATAATGATGCCCCACACCCATTCATTCATTCTACCACCCAGCCCGCGCTCTCCCATTCCATCTCACCACCACCCGCCCCTATCCGCCCCTGCCAGCTCTCCCAAGTCATCATCTCACGCGCGGATAGCCCCCCTGCCACTGTCCGGCCGAGGGAGGCGATGATGACCTCGCCCGCCTGGCCCGACATTCCGAGCTTCCCAGCCCCTCATTCGCGTCTCGCTCTCGCCCCTCATCCCCGCCTAGAACTAACCGCATCAAGTGTTGTGACATTGGAATAAGAAGTATAATGAAGGGATAAAGGTAAGAAAAGAGGCTTTCTACAAGAAGCGAAGCCGCTTAAATCGATAGGTGGGTGCCAGGCGCCCTGCCCTCCTCCGGAGATACAAAAAAACCCCACCAGCACCTTGGCTCGCCGGGCAAACTCCCCACCAGCAACAAGTCGATGATGGCGTGCGTGCTCTGTCGCTTCGTGTGCGTGACCACCGGAGCAGCTCAAGAGCCGAAAGAAAGGAGAACTTTTCTTGTCTCGTTCTGATCCGTCGAGGTCGAGCAGGAGAAAGGAACGCCAGAGTTCAATATAGGAGCACCTTCCCTCCCCTTCCTCTTTCTCTCCAATTCACATACTGATGATGAAGATGGAAAGTCGCCACCCGGCTGAGACACACATACACAGAAGTCCGTCGAAGTAGTAACAATACTTAGAAGAAAAAAAAGCGCTTCGTTCCTATGGTCGAATTTTTTCCTCTCTGTGGGTCCAGCCGCGAGAATGCTCTATATACCCTCCCGTGTGCCAAAAAGTCCGTCTGATAAGCGAGCGTGTCGAAAATCATGAACAAGAAAAAAGAGGGGGCTTTCTCCTCCTCTCCTCCCCCGCCGAATCGAAGGTCTCGGCGGCTGCTTGTCGCCGAGACGATGGAAGCGGCAAGTTTTTGTTGGAAAAAAAAGAAGGTTGAAACGCCGCGTCAGAACCATAAACTCCTTATCCGTACAAGCAATCCGTACAAGCAATTCATCAAAAAGTCCCCACGTCAAATTTTGGTTTTCTCTGCGCTAATCACCTGCGCCTGCCATGCAGTGAAGAAAGAACTCAAGGCCTTCCGTGGGCAGAAGGAAACATCATCAGTCTTGGTTCGAGCAATCGCTCTTCTTATCGAGCTGTGTTAGGGACAAGTCGGAATGATGCCACTCATCAGTAAGGCCTGGGGCTCGCAGTGTTGTTGCGGCCCTGGCGGCCCACGCGGCCTCCTCGACGGCCCGGTACATTGCCGTTCATGCCACCGTCGGGCACATTAAACCCTGGGCCAGGCATTCCGTACCCGTATCCTCCTGCTCCCATAGACATCGGCATCGGGAAACCTGGGGCGGCATAGGGGCTCTGGTTGGGAGCCGGCATGCCAGGCTGAGGAACAGGGCTACCACGGTACTGATCAACAGATGGGCTGGCGCTCGGGAAAGGAAGGCCACCGGTCTGCATGGGGTAGTATCCACCCATCGGTGGGGTCCCGCGCATCATGCTCTGCTGGTACTGCATCTGCTGGAAATTCATGGCAGGTGTCATTGGGCCCTGGGACGGGAAGGAGTTGAAGGGTTGCCCGGAGGGATCAACGTTATCGCTTCGAGGGATGCTGAATCCTCCGTCGAAGCCTGCGGTGGGACCACCAGCGGCATTCAGCGAGTTGTAGAACTGGCCGCTGTTAGCAGCGTTGTACTGGGCAGCCGCAGCTTGTTGCGCTTGTTGTTGCTGCTGCTGCTGCTGCTGCTGTTGTTGTTGTTGCTGCTGTTGCAGCTGTGCCTGCTTCTGCTGCTGCTGTGCCTGCTGTGCCTGCTCACGCTGCTGCTGGTTGTTCGAGTTGTTGGCCCTCGGAGTTCCGCGGTGTCGTTCTTGGTGGTTTCCTCCGTCACCACGCGAAGCTCCATTGCCGTTGCGAGTTGACAGCCCAACTTCATCCATCAGGCGCTTGTAGCCCTTGTCCGGCTGGGCCTTGATGCGAGACAGAACAGACTTCACGTTCTCGACCACCTTGCTCCGGACGGTCTCATCAAAGAACGGCGTAGTTATGACCTTGAAAATCAAAGTTGCACCACACTGCGAGTCACTGAGGATCGCCTCGAGGGTCTGGTCGTTAGGGCTGAAGAACATGGCCT
This sequence comes from Diaporthe batatas, assembly GCF_019321695.1. NCBI lineage: Eukaryota > Fungi > Ascomycota > Sordariomycetes > Diaporthales > Diaporthaceae > Diaporthe > Diaporthe batatas. Next base: position 174,996 of record NW_025408557.1, on the reverse strand, counting down.
GTACAATCTTGTCGCGGGCTTCCGGTTCCGCTTTCTGATTGATGACCTTGAGAACAGTCAAGTATGCGACCTTCTGGGTGCAGAGGGTGACCAGGTACGGGACGAGTTGAGGCGCCAACACCGTCCTACGGTGTGGGAAAGTACAGGTGTCCAGGAACCATGTGAGAAGCAATGCCGCATTGTGGTTAGTAGCCAGCTGCACGCTGTGGAGTGCGATCGCTGCAGCTAGCAGTCTCTGCTGGTCCTTGGTGGCATGGTGACTCTCCAAGCAAGCCCGCATACCGCGGGATCCAAATCGACCCTGAGAAATCTGCCACATGCGACTCATCATGGTCTCGAAGATGAAATCAGTGTACGGGGCACCGAACCGGAGGCAGCCTTGCAGGACGTAGTTTCCGTACTGGTCCAGGAACAGGCATACGGTGTAGGGACGGAGGTGGTCTCGGATGACACCCATCTGGTGTTCGGTCTTGCAGACGCCGATGATCTTTTGAGCGGCCCAGGTGCCGTTCTTGTGCACGCCGATTTCTGCCAGGTGCGGCGCGATGTACTCCAACATGGCATCACGTGTCGGGTCGGAGCACTGCTCAAAGAGCTTCTGCACGACAGTGTTGCCAAGGTAATCGGATGACAGCTCTGCGATCTCGGGCAACATGTCGCGTGCAATGCTCTCGATGTCAGCTTGCGACAGGGCAGCATTGTCGATCCGCTTGCGAATGTCGCGGAGCTTGGGTGCATCGTAGAGTCTGGTGTGCGTGGGCTCCCCGATCGGTGGGATTTCCTCGGCGAGCTTACCATAAGTGATGGCCTCCTGCAGATTGACGCCGATGCGAGCGACGTCCTCTTCGTTGGCGCCAAAGTCTTTGACGATATTCAGAATATCCGCTGTCATCTCCGACAGTGGCGGCACTGACGGTGTCCCCGGTCCGGCAGCATCAATCCCAACCGCGGTAGGAGTTTGGGTGCCGTTCTGTCCCTGCGTGAATGGGATCGGGCTTGGAGAGGGCTGGGTGCCGTCGTGTCCTGGCGTGTTCGATGCAGAAGGTGGCTTCGCAAAGTTGATCCGAACGGGACCGGCACCGGGGAAAATCTCTTTGCCATTCAAGGAGTTCTTAGCAGCCATGGCACTGTCGATCCTCTCGAAGTTGACGAATCCGCAATTCTTATGCGTCAGAACTCGTGTGAAGATAATAGGACCGAATTGCTTGAACATCTCGGTCAACGTCGTGGTCGTGGTTGATGTCGGAATGCTGCCCAGCCAGAGGGCGCTGGTGGGACCCAGTTCCGGCTCGTCGGCGGTCAGAAGGCCGTTGTTTCGGCTGCTCGACCGACCAAGATTCATCCCCGCGATAGCCGGCGTGAGCTCATCGGCATTTGACGCCTTGTCGTCAGCCAACCCAAGCTCCGCAGCAGTGATAGAGCTGTCAAGCCGGGAGGGTGTAGGGTAGTAGTTACGGAGAAGTCGGGAGGTGTTGGGCGTGTCCAAGACGCCAGCTGTTCTTGCACGAGGTCGGCTGATGGCCGCCTGGTTGGCGTACGCCTGGACAGCTAGGTTATGGTCACGAATTGCGGCTTGAGTTGCGGCGAGTCTTTGTTGGATCAGCTCGTACTGGCTCTCGAGAGTGTCTTGCTGGTAGTCATCTTCCTCGTCGTTGTCATATTCGTCCTCGTACGTGTCCTTGTTGTTCACCGAATAGGATCGGAAACGGCTCGCACTGGCCTGTCTGGCAAAGTCGGGCATCATTGTTTGAAGGTAAGGGGGGTCCATCTGTGAAGGCTGCGGCTGCGGGGTGCCCATCAGACCAAGATAATCCAAAGTCCTCGCAGGAACGTCGTTCTCCACGCCTCCTTCTCTCGAGATCTGTGACTGCGTAGGGGAGCTCGGCCCATTGGTTGAGACGCTAGCTATGCTGGCCAACGTCGAGCCCCTCTCGCGACCGACTGCGTTCCAGCTGCTGCTGAAGATATTCGGGCCAAACGGTGAGCTGGCTCCAGACGGGTGTGGGGCGAACGGGCTGCGCTGTGGCATGGAACCCGCTCGGAGGCGGGATAGCAATGCCGATGGGTTGCTCGAGGGCTCAGTTGACTCTAGGCCAGGCGAGGGCGACTTGAAAGGACTGTGCGATGGCGAGGGCCTCGAGGTCTTGAATGCCAACGCTGGGATGCTGAGCAGACCATTGGCGGGGCCCGTGGTAGACAGTCGAGAGGGCAAGGTGCCTGCGCGTGCACGGCGTGTTGAGATGGGAGAATCTTGGGAAGAAAGCTGTGAAAAGTCGGGGAAGCCATCCGTGGGCGATTCTGGGATGTTCTCGCGGAGAGGGGTCGAGTTCCCGCTGGTCGGCGGCCCTCCCCAGGGGTTGAGGGGCAGGCTGGTCACACCCTCCTGAGCTTGGATTTCGCGTGCCCTAGCCATCCGATATAAAGGTTAGCAGCCAGTTGCGCAACGGCCTAAAGTGACACCGGCACCACCAGGACAGACGAAGGACCCGCCGTTGACTACTCACCTCTTGCTGGATAGGAACCGTCCGCTGCCAGGAGCGGCGAGCGGATCGTGCGAAGGAGAGCCGGCCCCCGATCGCGTGGCCGAGGTCATTTTTGCTCCCGGATTAAGCCCTGATGTAGTTGGCAGGCCAAAAGGCGAGCGAATTGGCGCACTCCCGCCGGACGTGGGCTCGTTGGGGGAGGTGCTGGCGCTGGCGGGGTTTGACAGAGACTGGCCGAGGCCAGGCGGTGGCGCAAACTTGCCAATTGTCAAGTGCTCTGGTCTAGAAGTCGACATTATGGATTAAAATCAATCCGAACCTCATCAGACGGGTGTTCGTTCGTTCGTAAGCTGTGTTAATAAGGCTCCGCCGGTTGGAAGCTGATATTAGGAAAGCTGTATGTGCCGCGGGGTGTGCGGAAAAGTCTCGGATGGAGATGTCGGATGACGATGGCTGGACCGCACAGCACGACAAATGTGCCCGCAGCTCTCGGTCGACCGAAGTGGGTAACTCGAGTCGTGGACAATGACGACAGCACCACTGCACTCGTCCAAGATCACAGATCCCCGATGGCCCAAGCGACCTCAGTCTCAACCCGGATGCTGGAGCTGCTGGGACTCTCGACAGCCAGGCAACTCAGCTCGCGAGAAGCTTGACAGGTAGCGGCGCCAATGCAGGAGACGGCCGGATCGCTGCTGCCGCACTCTCAATCAAGGACCCAATCGAGGATCCGGAGAGTCGAGAGGGGGGAGAGGGTGAAGAGAGAGCGAGAGACGTGTTGCCGCAAGGAAGGTTGGCAGGACTGAGGCTGGTTGAAGCTGTGGCCCGAGGCGTGTGACGAGCAGAAAATCGCAGGGCGAGGCGGTGTGGTACAGGTATTGCAGAAGGGCGAAGGATTACGAAAGGGTCGACAGGCTGGCTGGCTGCAGGCGAAGACAAATCCGGGCAAGAGGTGCAGTCGCAGCAGCTGCCGGGTCTTGTCGAGTCAAGTGCTCGAACGGAGAAAAAGTTGCTCGTAGGCTGGAAGGGGACGCAGTTGTGGGGTCAAGAAGTGAAACTTGGCAGCGGCGCGAGCTGGTGCTGCAGCAAAAAGGAGAGTCGTGTCTCTTTCCTGTCGTTGGTCTCCAAGGTCTAATTCCGAACGGGGCACCAGAGCTCCAAGCGTCTGTTCGTTTCCTGCTCGTGGGGCCACCCGAGTGCTGGTGACGGAACCGACAAGAACTGCACACGAGACCTTGGGCGAGGTGTCGCGGGAGTGCTCGTGGGCTGGCCGATAAGATCGAGAAGAGGAAGGAAATGCGACGAGGGTTCGGGTGCTGGTGCGCGGGGCAGAGGGATTGGCCGAGGAAATCACACGAGGTCGAAAAGACAAGAGGAATTCAACGAGTCAACTCAATACACAGGCTTCATTAGACGGCTCGGTTGACGACGAAGCCTGGAGAAGAGGAGGAGGAAGGGGGGGGGAAGAAGGTGAGGAACTATGCCGGTATAGATGACCAACGGAGGAAGAAGTTCGAGGACGAGGTTGCGACGGGAGGTCGAGGCAGGACGGTATTCTAGTATAGGCAGGTAAAAAGAAAGGTACTCTGTACCACACCACACTGCACGTAGGGGAGGTAGGGGGGAGGGTAGGCAGACTCTGATGCAAGCCAGGTGAGGTACGGAGTAGTCTGGTCTGGCAGCCACGCCCAACCGTACGTTACGTATGTACCCTCCTTACTGGGAACCAGGTGTTTAGCACAGAATGTACTTCCACCACCATTCGGGACACTACGGTGTTACTGTGTAATAGGGTCGGGGAGCTCCCCAAGGGACAGACAGGCAGGCACAGAGGCACAGAGAAAGGCCACGCACACACAACGTCCCGCACACTAGATGGATCGCTGCCAGGGGGGGATGTGTTCTGCTGTTGGCTGCTTGCTTGAGCAGAGTCGTGCATGTCCTGCAGGCCTGCAAGGCCCTGCTGCCACCAAGCGCAAAATGGCAAGCCATTGGCCATGACAGCAGGACGGGTGATTCCAGGAGGAGGGGAGGGCAAGGAGATCCAGCAGGGCGGCAGGGGGGCAGGGGGGCGGGCGTCAAGCGGCAAGGGTCAGGGCAGTGTCAGTTGGCCAAGCCAGGACGGATGAAACAACCCAGGAATAAGGGGTAGCAGGTACAAGGCACATGTACCACAGCACCGTACTGTGGTACCTGCTACTCGGTACGTGCTCGGGAGCGGCGGGACGGGCGACTCCTGAGAAGTCATCTATCCCGCGCAGCGATGGCGTATGCGCCCTATCGAGGCATTGAGAGTTACTTTGCGAGGGCCTGATGTTGATGAGATGCTGTGGTAGACGGGACTGCGGGACTGAGAATGAGAATGTTGGACCCTGGCAACAACGTCTTTTTGTCGTTTGATACCCCAACCGACCGTTGCCCACCGTCATCAATCCCCCGTGACCTGCGTTATGACTTCTACGAGCTGGGCAGCGGGGATGAGGTCCAGATACGGACGTCTTCTGTTTCTTCAATTGATATTTTTGGATGTAGTCATGACATCTGACGTCGTGACCTCGTCGATTTCTTCCCCAATGCAACTCTGTGCGCAGACCGGTACCTAGGTACTATTATCCAACGCTCATCAATCGGTTGACAGAAAAGGGGGGGCAGAGAGACACAAACACACGCCCATCTATCTGATGCCTGGGGCTGTTCTGGCTGTCAGCCTCTGGCCGCCAGTTGGCCGTTGCCAGTTGGAGACGAGCAGCAACAAGCTCTCGCCTGCCCTCTCCCCAAACCAACCTTCCCCACACTGCTGGGACTATCAGCCTGCCCAGCCCTGCTCATCCTCAAACCTAGGGGGGCTGTCAGCAGCCTGTGCGACTATTATTATGCCTTTGACAGCCTGTCGACGCTGTCGTAAACCACCAGCACGCAGTATACGTAACCTGCTCATCCCTGGCCCTGCCGCACAAGCGCAAACCTGTCTTAGCAGCCCTGTTATGATCTCTCCCGGGTCGCCGATGATCCTCTTGTTGTTCGTCGTCGCTTCCGGAGTGCTGCCAAAAGTCCTGTCCTGCAGTCAAAGGACTGGACTTGTGTCTACAGTGACCTCTACACCAACCAGCTCGAGCAGCATGTCGCCACGGCATTTCGATCCTCTGATCAGTCCAGCCGATTCGGACTCCCCGACAGACCTGGCTGCCCTGGGGTGACTTTTCGGACCTCGAAAGTCATGCCTACCTGGTCCAGCCCGGTTGGCCCCCTCCCCCATGTTGAAAAGCCACAAAGTCAAAAGCCCCCCAAAAAGATGACAGGCAGGGCCTTGGAGGGGGGGGGGGGTTGTCGAGTACGACTCTGCCTTGTATGCCTTCCTTCCCGCCGCCGTGCCATCTGAGATCGGACAAGTTCAACGTCAAACCTCAACATGTCGGATTGCTTTGGCGAACCATCCCATTTCCCGCTGGCTCACCGCTGCCGCCAGCACCTGAGCAGTTGCAGCGCATCGGCAGCAGGGTCCCGGATGGCCTTCTGGCCGTTCGATGGTCGGACGGCACACACGCACGCACGATACACGGGGTATCATCTCGACGCCTAGTACTGTACATAGTTCCGGCGTGCGGCTCAGCTCACCTTGCCAAAGAGCAACGCTGGCTGCGAACCAGGCTCAGGGGCTACCTCGGCGAGTCCATCGTGGTGAGGGCCGAAAACAGTATCACAGCCCCCAGCCGCGCAACCTTAGCTGGACACAGGCCAATGCCGTGTTATGGAGCAGTCAATGCAAGCGTGACCACCGACCAAGCAGCGCCTGTGGGTCTGGTCAAGCGCAGGGCATCCGAACTGTTGCCGGGCCGGGTCATTCATTCATTGTGTAGTGTACACAATGCATCAATCAATCATCAGGCGAGCACGCACCAAGGCCAGCCGGGGCGTCCCACCACGTCGCGAACTGCTCTCCCTCCGATCAACAGGCAAGGCAGGCCATCGTCGAGAGCAGTGTTCCTGTTCGTGTATGTGCTCGCATCGTATCCCAGGCCGCTCTTGCATGCCGTGCCTTCGGATTCGCTCTCTCGGGCTACCAGTTATCGCGCTGCGGGCCACTCTGGCAGACTAGTGGGCCAGCCGTCGCCCAAGCCTTGTCCGCCCTGCCGCTAAGAGATCTGAAACACAGCAACAGCTGCACCCTGGCCTGCGGGCCCAGGTCGTGGCTGGCCACCTGTGGCCTGGGCAGCGGCTCACAGCTCCGACCGCCTGCATATGCGTGCTGCAGCGTTTGAGCAATGGCGTTGGCAGCTTTCACCACGAGACACTGGCAGCGTACGTGTAGATGCTTCAGCAGGAGCGAGCCAATCTGTTGCCCTCGTCATATTCGTCCGCCCACAAATTTGTCGTCCAGCGCCGCATGACCGCAAAGCTGACAGAGGTCCCCATACCCAACGCTCATGACGTGGGGCGCAAGCTTAATCCGGGCGGGCGGCATGAATAGGAGGAGTTGGAGGAGTTGGGAAGGATCAACTCTGTTGGTACACAGTATATGCACTTGGGGCGCGCTCTGCGGAACCCCAGCCGCTGCTGCAGCCGCCTCTCGACAGCACGGCTTATGTCGAATCCAGCCTGTCGTTCTCAGTGGCCCCAATGACGATCTGTCTAATGGGACCAACAGCGACACACGCTCATTCCGGCCATCGTCTTAGTCCTTGGAGGCCGGGCTTAGGTAAGGTGTTTTTCAGTTCAGACCCTCAACTGAACTGTGCATGCCGCGCAGCTGTCAGACAATCCATGACGGATTCTATTTTTACCCTGCCCCGAACCGTTTTGTAACAGTCCCCGAGAGATGCAGATCCCGGGGCACCGCACCGATACGTCGCAGGCGTCTGCTCGCCTCCGCTGCGAGATTTCTCAACACACACCGAGCTCCACGCTCGTCGGTCTCGAAGAGGGATGTCACACCATGTCATCGAAGCAGCTTCGTCGGCCAATAGTAGTGGTCAAGACCACTGATGGCACGTCCACCCATCATCAAAGAGGCTTGTAAGCCCCCGCGAACGATGTACCGTCTCACCGATACAACCCCCCTCCCTCCTCAAGATCGTCCCATCGTACCAAGATCCAGTCGTCTCGGCTACGCAGTACCTGACTGGGGGCCCTCTTGTATGGAGGGAGCCCTGATAAAAACGATATATTCATAGACTAGGGAACAAACTTATCCTGCTGCGGGGCGTTGCATCAGGGTGATCTCTGATCTCCCTCCGGCCAGAACAAAACCACCACACAATGGCGCGAGCGGGACCACCAAGTCAAACCTCCAAACAAGCCTGGTTTCTAGAAGCAAGGCCGTTTCGCAGCCAACCGAGCGCCCGTTGAAACGAGTTATGAACGGCGGTGAAAATTTCCGATGGGGAAGCTTGCTCGGCCGCCGGCTCTTTGGTCCATAGCGCACCTCTCCAGCCACGCACGTGTCTGGGGAACGCCCGGCGGCGCTGGGCCTAGCCGTCATCCACCATGCTCGTTGGCTGCTTGTGTGTCCGTGATTTCTGGGCTGTGTGTGGGTAATAAAACAGACAGGCAGGCACTGACGAAACAGCCCGGATATGCTGTAGTAAGCACTGGCCGGGTGGCTGGCCAAGATATCTGCCCTCTCCTGGATCGACACGGCGGAGACTAATCGGCACATATCGACATGCTGCAATTGCGGTGACTCTACCCTACTCTACGTTGGCATTGCAATGGACGTCGAGGCTGGCCACCCAGTCCGTGCAGCCTGCATGCACACTTTGAGCCTCACAAGTCCCGGCGTGGCAACGGTGGTATGCCGTTATAAGAGCAGGGCCCAGCACATATGGGCGCTCACGCGACCTCTTTTTGACCACACATCACCTACAGAGCACATGCATATAGCTAACAAAGTTATCAGCAGGCCTTTGGTGGCCGCATCCCAACTGCATGGTACACAATGCACGCTGATTATCGCCACCACCACCAGATGCACCGCCGCGGGTGTAACAGATGTAGGCCCATGCCTTGAGCTTCTCACGTCTGATCAAACAAACACGCTGACTCGCCTTGTCTGAGGTTTTTTATTTTGGCCGGGCCTCGAACAATCTGTAAATCCGCGATGCGATGGCAAGACAAGACAAGACAGACGGGGCGGAACCCAAAAAAAGACCGGCGGCCCGTAGGTAGTTGTGCAGCTCTCCCCCGTTTGATGACAGCGGTGCGATGCTACTGTATCTATCTGCTGCTTGGCCCCCCCTCGTCCAGAATCCGCAGCCTGGCCCCAAAGTAGGTAAACGTGCCCGCTTAGAGTTGGTGATCGACCCTGACCTGCCCCTGTCGATGAGCCCTGGGATCGTGGTTGGTGGGAGCTGTCGAGTCTGTCGTCTGCCCTGGTGCATGTCGTGCTCTACCGACTGTTTCCCCTTGCTATACGGTACCGTTTCCCATGTGCGAGAACTGCTTGGGGGAGCCTCACAAACAACAGACAGACTTTGTCCCCGCATCGGCACAGGGCCATGATGAACCTTCGTGTCGTCACTGCGAGAGGTTCGTCTCTGCTATACGGCGCATGCCTGCCTGGTCGCCCACGCCCTGCCGTACCGTATCGTACTTCGCCGTGTCGGAGACAGAAGACAAGACTTGGTGTACTCGAGAAACGTGCTGACTAAGGTGGTCGTGCTGGGCACTGGGCTTGGGTGGGCTAAAATTAAGCCGCGGCCCCTCTGCGGACCGCCTCCAGACTACTGCGGCCGTCTCGATTGCTCCTTTCTGGGGGCCCTTTTACCCTGCAACTGGCAGCCCCCGGCCGACGCGTGTCTTGGCCGAGATAGGCTTTGGGAGGAAGAAATGCGCCCCCAATTGTTTCACAACTCCCACATGGAGGCGAGATGCTCACAGCACTAGCCCTTCAGTCCATACTTCCAAGCAGTCACAGTCAGTCGGGACAAGCGCCTCCAAGTCTCATCTATCCGGTCGTGACCTCCGAGCACGGCGGCGTGCTATTCATTCATTGTCCAGCATACGACAGCTACCTGAGCACCTTCAATCCGACCCCTGCCTCCAGCCTTGACTACTACTATCCAGTCAGCCCAGCCTCGTTCCCGTATACCCTCGACCAGAGCGCACGCAAGCTGGGCCGTAGTCAGCCCGTCTACCACTCCGCACGCCCGCCTCACCCAGGAGAACGACCTGCCGACTCGCGACAGCTCGCCGCCTCCAGCCTCGGCCGGTGACGTGAGGTGCCCTCTGTGGCCCGAGTGCGCACGACGTATGCGCCTCTGGTAGCCGCCCATACCTTCCGCGGCGCCAGGATACCTGTGAGGTCGGAGATGCCATGGCTCTAGGCGGCTCATATGCGTCAAAACAGAACGTCGTCATTGGCGCCGTTCTGTTCATGTTCCTGTGGTACCTGGGCTTCAACAGCCAGGCGACCCCAGCCAAGAGCATTGTAAGTCACATGTCTCGGGTGTCTCTACTGCCCTCTGCTGCCCTCGGTCTAGCCTTGGCTAACCTACATGCACTTGTAGATCAAGACGACAGCGACAGAGACACTACAGGTCGACTCATCAAAGCACGATGGCCCCCTCGAACTCGACGCCTCCCGCCCCGAGGGCCAACCCGAACTCCCCCTCCCGACCAAGCCAGCCAAGGTCATCAACCCCTATATATCAGAGGGCCAGCTGAACCCCTCCGGCCGCCCCTCCAAGGGCCCGCTGTCCCCTCCAGCCGACGACCCATGGCGGCCCCTGATCCTTTACGCCTTCTCCGACTCGCCAAGCTCGCGCGAGAACCTGCGCTTCTTCCTCCACCACGGCCTGCACGCCGCCGCCGACTTCATCTTCATCCTGAACGGCATGAACAACGAGACGGCCCGGGAACTCCTCATCCCGCAGGGCGCCTCCAACATCCGCACCGTCTACCGGCCCAACACGTGCTACGACCTGGGCGCGTACGGCGAGGTCCTCCGGGGCGACAAGGTCCCGATGGGGATGGGGCCGGGCAGGCTGGCGCTGTACCAGCGGTACAAGCGGTTCCTGCTGCTCAACTCGAGCGTGCGGGGGCCCTTCCTCCCGCACTGGGGCCAGGCCGCCTGCTGGAGCGACATCTTCCTGGCCAAGGTCAACATCCAGACCAAGCTCGTCGGCATGACGGCCAGCTGCTGGCCCCACTTCCACGTGCAGTCCGAGGTCTGGGCGACCGACTTTGTCGGCATGCACCTCCTCATGCACCCTCCGCGCCCGGGGCCCAACGCCACCAACGTCGACGCCTTTGCCGGCCGCGACGAGCCCGTGGGCCTGGCGGGCTGCTACCCGGACCTGAACAGGGCGCTGCACGCCGAGCTGGGCGCCACGCGCGTCATGCTCGACGCCGGCCACGGGGTCGACCTGCTCATGTCCGCGTACCACGGCATCGCCAACTACTCGGCCGCCTGCGACCCGGACGCCCACGGCGACATGCTGTGGGACCGCAAGTACTTCGGCGCCAACGTGCACCCCTTCGAGACCGTCTTTGCCAAGACGAACCGCGACATCGACCCCGTGCTCGTCGAGCGGCTGACCGAGTGGCAGTGGAACTCGGGCTGGCGGAGCTGGGACAGCTGCGGGGCGTGGTCGACGTGGTGAGGGAGGGGGAGGGGCTTATTATTGGCATGGCTTGGGCCGCAGGGGGGAGGAGGCAGAGGCATGTGTGGGCATGTCGCTCGTCCGTTACTGCCGCTGCTTACTTGTATATGAGTAGACGGCGTTGGGAAACGAGGTGAATGGTTTGTTATTTCCGCAAGGCGTTATGGCTGGTTGTTTGTCGTGGAGTTGCTGCTGGACCATCTATCTGTTCTTATCGTAATCCAGGAACTCTTACTTGTGCCTACCTGGAACATTGTTTTTCTGGTCTGTGTGGTGGTCGACCAACCAGCCCCTATTGGCCTGATCTTGCCTGCAGGTGGGGAAGCCCTGCCAGAGATGTTGTGTCGTCGTGAAGCTGCCCGGGTCTGTGGCCCACTGAGAATCAGCCTTGGGTGCTCAATCAACAGGATGGTGTCTACCCGCTGCTCTTATGGAGGATTTATGCCACGGGGTCGCAACTCTTGGTCAAGGTATCTCGTCACCGGCGAACTCTCACGTTGTAATTTGTTGCGTTGATCTTTGCATGGACCAGCCCCCCCCCCCCTAATTCATCTCTGCAGTAAAGATCATGTATGAGAGAGTAGGCAGGCGGTACATCCTCTGCTGGTAGTTAGCGCTATCCCTACTTGCTTGAACAGTAAAAGATGACTACGGAATCAGGTCTGGCCTTGGTGTGAAGCACATGTCTGGGGTGTCCAGATGCCGTCTTTCTCTGATCTGGTGGTATCAGAGGTGCCGATATGAGGCTCCTAATTCAATTGCTCTACAAACAGAAAAAGTCCACATGACAACTTATATGCCGGGAAGAGACCACTCCCGAACGAGGCTTGCTAATGAGACAAGTGAGCCGCAAGTAGTATGTCAGCCCGTCCGTTCACTCCGCCTTCTGTGCCGGGATGTTGAGAGTGGTCAAGGTCCAGGTCTTGCCACCGTCGGGCGTCGACATGGCTCCGCCGGTGGCGCCGAAGTTCCAGCTGCCCGAGTGCTTGAAGCGCTGGTCTGCCTGGTTGAGCACGACCGACACGTCCTGCCAGCCTGTATACGGTCATGTTCAGTTGACTTCGAAGTTTCATATAAAAATGGGCCACTGCTGTCATGGCGACCTACTGTGGGCTGGGTGCTGGGCACATCCGCCGGATGCGCACTCGATGGAGATGTAGAAGATGTCTCCGTGCTGGCCCTTGCCTGAAAGACACGTTGTTAGTTTACGGCTTTGTTGAGGCGTATTGTGGCTTTTCACACCGCTGGAGGGCACATACTGGTCGAGACGGAGGAGAGGAGTTCGCCGTCGATGTAGACATTTTGGTCCCAAAGTTGTGTTGATGAGTTTAGCTTATCTGTACATGGTTCTCAGTAAGCCGCTACCGGTCGAGACTCAGGGTAATCTAACTTACAGGTCGTCTTGACTGTAGATCCGGGAGAAGCAGTAACAGGAGCGCCGACAGTTGGGTTTAAGCCTAAAAGATAAAAATGAATCAGCGATGCCCAGGTGTGCCAAATGAAGTCCAATACTAACCAACCAATGTGTATGCAAAGTTACACCAGTTCTTGCCCTGGTCATTGCAGTACGATCTGTGAACATGTTGTCAGACAGTTAATGCATTTCAATGTCTGGCTCGGCTGGTCATAGATGCTGCAATTACCCAGACGGAGAGTTTGATGTCACGCCCTGTAGGAAAGAGGCCTCGTTCTCCATCATAATTGCGCTCCAGATGGCGACATCCCCAGATACGGGACTTGGGAGCTTCGGGAGCACGAGTGTTGCGCTCGCTTCCGTGATGTAGGTGTTGCCACTGGTGTAGAGGCTGACAATGTCGGAGTTGGCTTGGGCCAGGCCGACGAGCGCCGCCAGGGCGCTAACGATGTTTGCTGGGACCCCTTTCATGATGCAGGCTCGAGACGAGGGAGATATCAACTAGTCGGAATAGGGATTGGGATCGTGAAGAGCTGATCAGTATTATAAATACCTACTATTCAGGACACTGAGCGGAAAGCTTGACCTGTATAAAGTATTTGACCTCGCTTACTGCACATCATAAAGCAAACAAAGCGTGAAGTTCAGAGCCAGAGGCTCTGTTGATCAACAGGCCTATAGCCAGCCAGCCCGGGGCCTATATTCGAAACCATCATATTGGCAAAGAAACATATAGCCCCATACTCCCGGACTCTATGTCTCCGCAAGACACGGCAGATTATTTCTCCGTTAGGTAATAGCCGTACTACTTCCTGACGGTCATTGACACCTTGAAGCTTTCCCAAGGGTTGTATTGAGCGCCGCCCACCGAGCGGCGAATGTTACCTAGGTACACGATCCTCGCTGTTGGGGATGTTTGTGCCCGCCTGAAATTGCCTGCCTTTACGATAAAGTCGCTTTTAGTACTCAAGAACGGGACGCCAACCTAACTGGTTTTTCTGGTTTCGCTTCTATTCCGCATACCCATGTCCGAAGACATCCATGGATGCATGGCGCCTTCATACAGTGATTTCATTTATAAGAATAAGAATCCTCTTTCTTTGAAAAAAGAAATAAGGAAGTAAGAACTTTCTTCTTTTATTATCTTCGTCTGTACCGTCGAACATTAGAGGTCGATCGTTTTAAAGCCACGATGCACGGCGCTTGAGTGGCAATGAGTGTAGTACCTAGGTAGTTAGTCCCTCTCAGGGCGCTCGAGGCAAGGATAACGCAGGCCTGTAATTAGTTTGTTATTCGATGCAGATATAATACCCTAGATCCCTTTTTACAGCAGTATCCATGGATGTCTGAAAAGAGAAATCCTCCCTGTGCTGCGAACTCCTGGCCCTCTGAAGCGCACTCTTGAAGCTCCCCAGCAGGTTCCTTGGGCTCTGCAGTGCGGTCCTCATCGTTGGAGGTTACAAAGGAAAGTAAGTAGCTAATATTTCCAAAGTTATTGTGATAATGCTAGGTCTTGAGCGTTCACTACTGTCTGACAGCGCCACTTTTGTTTTATATGAATGGGGATTAGAAACGAAATCGCACATAAAATTGTTAATAGTACTCTAGCAACAGACATCCATTAATTTAGAGGAGGATCATCTCCCGTGGACTCTAGCCCCGAGGATTCCACCTTGAGTCAGCAGCCCTGGAGTTCCCCTGGTTTGTAGTCCCATATGTGTGGTGGGAAGAGTAGCCCATATCAGACCACCCGTCGACAGTTCCCTCTAAACGGCAGAACCACCAATTGAATTCATAATAAATTTGCGAGTAATTTCTTGGGGCTGGGGTCGAAACCACGTCATCCACTCTGCACCACGTCTCCAAATTAGAAATACCAAGATTGTCATGCAGACGGTGACAACAGCATAGACGATACCTTGAATATTCTGGATCATCTGGCTCCCGCGCTCCCAAGGTACGGCGAATATAGCGGCAACGGCTGTTGCCGGCAAGAATGCCATAGTCATGACTGCGATCGTTTTCATAGATGACGTGTCCGCGCGAGTGAGATTGGCATATATCTAAAGCAAGAATTAGCTTGAATGAGTCTTTGATGTGTTTAGATATGTTGTCGGTGGAATAGTAGCTTACAATTGGTGTGAGGGCTCTGACCCTGTCTTCCCACGAGCGGTTCTGTAATGTTTCGTTCTTGAGGATCTGTCTGCAACTAGGCAGTCCCCCTGCCAGCCATTTGGCGGCGACACCATATTGTCTTTCGGAGTCTGTTGGTCGAAACTTCCGGCACCATTTTCGCCAAACATTTCCATCTTCCAGCTCCTCGAGCAACATGAGAGCAACGCCCATGGATCTGGATATTTGTGCTATTGTGACATTGGCGATACCTGCGTCTCGAGACACTTTGACTAGATGGTCCATATCATTTGAAACGTCGGTGACTGTGTCTTCGAGCTTAAAGATGAAACGCGATACGGTGCTGACTTGAATGAAGAGGATCGACAAACTGTCCACGAGGCCCAGGTATGCGAGGGACAAAGGATGATGTATATGATGAGACTTGAACTTTACAAGCAGCTTCTGAAATGCTAGGGACGGCACGAATTTCGTTTGCGTGCCGCACGCGTCCTGATGGTTGAGCGTAGCCTGGTTGTCGAGCGCGGCTCGGTCTTCGGATCGCCTTCGGAACCAGGATGGTTTTCGGAACCAGGATGGTTGATAGAAATTGAAATCATGCGCCGCTAATTCGACACGAATCACATGAGGGTCATTAACGAAAATTACACAGTTGGTCTCTGGCCCCCTGGGGAAAAAAGAACAGGCCATGGAGTACACATTCTGGATGGTGAGGAGAAAAGAGCATGTACCGTCGTCGCGCCGGATGCAGTGCCAGTTGTCTGCAAATCTGCACAGGGAGTGTAGGAAGGAATGGTCCAGCCCAAAAGCTGTGAACAGATTCCGCAATGCCTCTTTCGACACCTCTTGGAAAACAGGGTTAATGTGAACGTAGATGACATTCAGCGTTGCTGTCGTGTCTTGAGGCTTTGCCTCGAGCAACCCCTCCTCTGCAAGCCGTTGATGCCACTGTTCTGTTTGAGTCAATGGCGGTAGGTTCAAGCGGTCATAACGCTGTCCAGTAAACTGCTCCGTGGTGAAGTTCCCAATTTTATTCAAATTGAAATCAATGGTACCGTCCTTGAGAGCGAAGGCACTGATGGTGTTGATTGAAGTTTTCTTTTTGTCTGTGCCAAGGGTGTCATCAAGATCCCTCCCGAAGAGGTGGAGATATTCGTAATATCCAGGGGTGTTGAGAACTGATTCCTGAAGGATGTCCATGGCGGTACCTGGGTAGGTTGAGCAAACTAAACAAAACAAACGGTCAAATTATGTATGAGAATCACGCAGTGGGCTTTTTTTGGGTAACAGAAGAAGGAGGATATGTAGATGAGGACCTGGCCCTCGGGTGTACAATACTATTTGTATTCTTTGAGTTCCTTTAATGCAGTGCTGCCACCGCACACCAACTTGACTTTAGTTCTCGAAATGGTCAAACAATGATCGAATGAATTGATACCACGTAGTTGTGCATTATGTGGCTGTCGGGAGGTCGCATGCTATGGGCCCCAATTGCTTACTCACACCACCCCTTGGCCAAGTCATCTGTTTCAGCCAGCTTACATGTGATCGATCTGCACGCGGTTGCTCCCTCCCGGTGTTTGCTGCAGGCTGGGCTGGACAATACTTGGTGTTGTGTAGGCCGGTCAGAAGCTACCTACGTACATATACTCCTGCCGTCGGTATTGCACCATATACAAAACATGCCTGCGATACGGTAGTGGTAGCAGTGTCCGAAAGCTTCCTACTCTGCTCTTTGGAACCCATAACCAGCCCTGTGAGAACCGGTCCCACGTACTCGGGGGCAACGGAAGGAACCAGATGATGTTACACGAGCGCGCTTGTTTTGAGGCCCTCCTTTTCCCAGCCGTGACTTGAGCATGTTACACGATTTCCATGTCTCTGTGCCCTTTTCTTGAGAAGGCCTCACTGGCAAGACAACTTGAAGTTGTGGAGTGTCTCTCAGCCTTGCGCGACACAAGGCATTCTCGCCAGAAAGGCCTCACATGTCCAGCGGCAAGGAGCTCCAGCACTCAAGCTATTTCAAATACGAGAAAGTGTCCAGGTGTCTTGTAGACTTTTGTATCTATCTCCGAGCTATTTATCTACCTAGACAGGCAGGCGTGCCTGATAGTACCTCGGGGCCAAGTTCTCCTCGGCCCACTGATTTCAATTCATGGCTGTAAACGAAGGGGGAAACTTGAAGCGAGCTGTTTAATAGAGATGAGGCAGGCGCCCCTCTGCTCAAATCTGTCGGTACAGTAGGAGAAGGCGCGGGTGAACTCCCCAGACTTTCGAGTCGACGTAGGGACGTCTTAGATGAAATCGTCAGGGAAGGAGGGTGGCATCCGCCAGTGGGAACAGAGTAAGTACTCTGCCTCCAAGTCGCTCATGCCCATCCTGCCTGCCATTTCTGTAGTATCTATTGGAATCTGGTACGAGTGATGAGCGGGTGGTAGAGAAGGGAAAGAAAGTATAAACCATGCTTCGCTCTTTCCAAGTAGCAATGCAGTACGCAGCGTCTCTGAATGCAAAGTAAACAAACCTGAGCCTTTCCTCTCCTCGTTCCCAGCACTTCTCTTCTTCCTCAGCCTTCTTTTCTTGCACGACTCCTTCAACACGCATCGCCATCACTCTCAAAGCCCATTCCGCACTCTGTGTCTATGTTTACCCACCGCCAATATGCCCTGTTTCCTGATCTTCTCCCTCTCACGACCATGGCTCCCTATCCAGATGCCACTCGGCTCTAGCTGAACAAGATCCCAACACTTGTTCCCTGACCTTTGCTTCAGAAGAGGCTGTTCCCAAGGTTCCCCCTACACTCGAAGGGGTGGCCGCCACAACCAGATCCACCACTCTCCTATCCCTCCCTCGCCAGTGGCACTCGCCAAAGGCACAGCGAAGCGGGCTCGCCCCAACAGCCATCTCAGTCTCGGACAACCAGCCAGTGTCAGCCTCGTGTTGGGCGGGACGACTGGTGTCATCTGTCATCATAGATGGAGCTTCGGCCCAAGGGTGCGGACCCCCTCAGTGATGTGCTCCCTCTCCCGCAAATGGTGAATACCCCTTACACCATCTGAAATCTATTTGCATCTTCTCGCATTTATAATTTGTGGAGTACGTCATCCTTCTGATGTGGTGTGTGAGGGAGGTGAGAGGGGGTCGGTCGGCTTCTTATTTGTCTTTCCCGCACCGCATTCAGCCGACCCATGGCCGGCCTTTCGTCGGGGCTGCTCGACCAAGACAACGCACTCTAGGCTTGCGATGGTAGTCTTGCTTCGGACTCTAAACCAAGCACGCCGAATCGAGCCTTGTGGCACACTAGGCTTGCCCGGAATTCTGAAGCGCGCAGGTGACGAGGGATATTCGCCGGGGGAGGCGGCACGGCCTATAATCGTGTTCGACGGGGTGAAAATGGTAGAATTAGTGGCTGGTTGGCCTGGGGCTTGCGGCCAACTCACCTAGAAATATCTGTAGATGTAATGGCAGCTCCATACCAGCCAGCTCTTTTGTACACCAGTGAGCTGCCATGAATTTGTAGGGCCTGTGCCAGGTGGTCTGTCTGGTCACGCTGCGGCCTACTGCCATTACCTGTGCGTATTATAGTAGGCCGGTGGCATTGGCGCCCTCCCTAGCAAGTGACAACGGTTGCGGTGTGGCCTTGCACGAGATTCTGTGCCGCCGAAGAGGGTTGGCCGACAGCAACCAGCATGTACACACAATATTCATCATCTGGTATATCCTGAGAGGCCCCTAATGATCTACAGTGCCTTTCACAGCCTTCATCCAAAACAAGAAAAAAGAAGCGCAATAGACACGAATAAAACATTGTTGTATAAAGAGAGGCAGGAGCCCCCCCCGTCTTGGATCAATCGCACCGGTGCGCCTTTTTCCCCTACCCTACCCCCCGCCCCCAAGAGTGTGTTTGTTGTGTGCCCATCCATCCCTTCTCGTAAGCTCTCAACATTTCCTATTGATTCTTTGACCCCTGAGCAGGAACAGGTATCCCGCTATACCAATCAATCACACTTCCTGCGGATGTCCCAGCCAAAAAACAACCCCATTAGCCAAAGTGGTGGTGTGACTGACTAAAACTTGGGATCGTGAGACGATGTGGAGACTGATGATGTAGGGTATGCATGTCTGTTGTATGCCGTGGTGATGTTTGTTTGTTTGGCCTTCGGCTTGAATTACTTATCCCCCGAACCTTCCTGGCCGCCCACAAAAATAACGTCGCCTACACTGCCCTCATTCATCTAGGACGCTGGGCCCGCAGAGGCGCCGACCTTGGCCGGGTCCGTCTCGAACCCCACGCGCTTGTTCACCTTGTCGCGGTGCGCCTTGTTCCGCAGGTGCACCTCAAAGTTGGCCGCCGTCGTGTCTGGGCCGGGCGTGTACAGCTTGCCGGGGCAGTCCGGACACCTGATCCTGGGCAGGAACATGTATTTCACGTTGTCGGGGAGGGGCGCCCCCCGCGGGACCTGTGGCGGCGGTATGATGGTGGTCTCCGTGTCGGCGTGCACGGCGCAATGCCGCATGGTGGCCTCGAAGTTGTCATGAGGGTAGGTCTTGCGCAGGTCATTCAGCGACTTTTCCAGCCATTCTGGAGGTGGTGGCTGTGAAATGGTCAGCGGCTGAATATTCTATGCGAATGTGGCTCCCGGTGGGATGTGAAAAATCCGGGGCCAGCTGAATTGAATACTCACTAATTCGAGGGGAGGTTGCCCTTCCCCGGGCGGCGGAGGGGCAGCTACACGACCGACTTGAGGCACAGGCGCAGATGGGCTAGACTGCGACACGCTACTGGAGGTCTTGACAAGAGGAGGTTTAGGTTGTGCCGAGGGGGTCGACGGTGGCCCCATGCTGCCCGGCGGGACTGACGCACTGGGAGCACGTGGTGGGCGAGGGGTTTGTGCAGCATCGGGGCGGGTGATGGGCCTCCCCATCTTCATATCCAAAAGCATCTTCCTTGCCCTCTCGTAAGTTCGCGGCACCTTGACCACAACCCAGTGGTTCCGCGGCTCGTCGGGCGTCTCGTCCAGGGCACGACCAAAACGCCTCGAAGTCCTAGTTTCGTGATGATGTGATGTAATGACCTCGGGTGTCTCAGATCGGCCAATGTGCGCCATCTTTTGCTGCGCGACCGTGGCTGCACCACGCATGCCCCTAGTCCGCGCAGTTCCTGCAAGCTGTGACATGGCCGGGGAGTCTGGCGCTGATTCCTCACTCTCGTCCGAGTCTGAGAATGCGCCGTCGTGCTGGCCACGTCCCCTGCCTCTTCCAGTGCCAGTGCCTGCGACCCTCTTGAACAGCCCCGTCTTCTCGAGCGAGTCAGCAGCCCCGGGGATGGTCGAGGAGACGACCATCGTCCGGATCGTCCTCTGTCGCTCCTTAAGGTCGGGCAGCTGTGGGCCGCCGCGCCTGTTGACTGATCTCTTTTGCTTGCGCTGCTCTCTTGCGAAGATAACCTCGTTCCTCTCCAGATCTTGGTCGCCAAGCTCATAGAGGTACGGAGCGTAGTCCTTGGCCTGCTGTTGGGGCCGGAAAACAGTGGGCAAAGGCGAAGGCAAGAAGGAGGCGGCGAGATCAGGCTCTTCTATTGGCCTGCCGTCGAAAGGATGCCCGATGCCGTATAGGGTCCGTGTGAAAAGCTGTGTCTGTTCGCGGATGCAGTGTGCTATTGCCGTTGTGAATTCACCGGATAGCGACAGGTCTTTGGCCATGACCCGAGCGAATTCCTCGGGGGAGTTGTCTGGCTCGTTCATCTCCCACTCGAACTGATCAATCAGTGTGACCGCGCCGATTGTGATGTTGAGCTTGATCAATATCCTCATCTCGTCGTTCTTGTATGCCGAGTAGGGTAGTTCGGGGTCGAGCGCATCCTCCTGAGAGTAGACCATCGGGTAAAAGTCAAGCAGCTGTTCGCGGATCTGGTTCTGGATCTGCTCGTAGACCGGTCGGTCGTGTGGCGCCTTGAGGCCCATGTCCTCGACAAGCTGCGCGGAGAAGAGGTCAACGGGCACCAGGCGGTCGTGCAGGTTCCATGTCAGTGTGTCGCGCAGCTTAAGCTTGTCCCAATCGACATCGAGCCGTACGGGTACTAGTTCTTCGTACTGGTCAGCCTGCTCCTTTAGGTCCTTCCGGCTCGGCTTCGGCAAGGCTGGTGTGGTTCGCCTGCCGGCGCGAGGCTTGTCTTTGGGGTAGACCAGACGCGGTGGGCCGCGATTCTCGGTGTGTCCATTGCCAAAGCCATTGTACCCTTCCCCGTATAACCTGGAGGGGGGAAAGAACGAGGAGGTGGGTTGGGTCTGGACCAGCTTGTACTCGTCGATTTCTTGTTTCCAGCGTTTCGTATTGTCTTCGAGGCGCGCCTGCTTCTCCTTCAGGGCGGCAGTGGCAATTTTGTCCCGGGCGATGATGCGCTCGAGCTGATAGGCCTTGAATGATTCCTCAGTGCGGATGGGTATTTTGACCTCTGGGGTTGGGTCTTTGGAGGCGTGGTTTTTGGAGGCTGGCGTTTCGTCGGCGGTACCATTCTCGGCTGTGGGCGTGGAGGAAGACGGGGCAGGTTGGGCAGGATCCGACGAGCCAGCGGATGAAGGGTCGCCAGAGGTGGAATTAGGAGCAGGGATAGATGTAGAAGCAGATGCAGGTGCTGATGTAGCGGCGGGAGCAGACGCAGAGGCAGATGCAGAGGAATCAGATGAAGAAGCCATCGCGACACACAAGACAGTCGCAACGTCGGCGACGTGCCGCTTCGGTTCACGGGGACCGGCGACACGGCAATGAAAGCAATTTAACTGGACCGGCCGGACCGCTTAGAGCAACGGTTGAAGGCAAGGAGGAGCAACAATGGAGCTCAGGGTTGATGTGTCTGGATCGCGTTGTCGCGCTTTCTGGGATCGGTCGCGACTGGAGAAGGCCCTGGATGGGTGGACGGACGGCTTGGGTCCTGGCGAACCTTGTACGGTGCACGGGCCACCCGAGCCTGCGAGTGTGCAGGCAGTGCAGTGCAGACAGACTGCGGTATTCAGGACCAGCCTCTCATCACTTCTAGTGCACTGCACTATAAGGTTCCAAGGTGGTATAGACTTATTAATTCCACACTGCAGCTGTTGTTACCAAAGCGTATTATCCTCTGGGAGCACCAGCGTCAACAATATGAGTCCCAGACAGGGCTGCAATGATGTGCAGAACGATAAAGAATAATCATGAACAGAAGCATTTGCTCCAGATATGTCCCAGTCCCTTCAAGAGGTCTCGGAGTGATGAGCTGGACGGGGGTGGATAAGTTCACTGGGTATGTACTTGTCACACCGTGAGGAATGCTACCATTGGGCAAGTCTCAGGGGGGGCCGTGTAAATTGTTGTCTGCACTGAGGGAGGCTGGTGTTGCACACACCCGCTTCTACTGTGTACCCATGCAGCTGCTTGGACGAGCTTCCTGCAGTGCCGCTGCTGGGACCTTGCTAATAAAATGCGGGCCAGCTCCATCCAGCACAGCACAGGGCAGCACAGGCAGCACAGGCAGACAAGACAGGGCAGACGAGAGCAAAGCAGAGAGGCCCATTGTAGACGGCCCTGAGCTGCACAGTGAGCCACAGGCCCAGAGCTCAACAATGCTGGGGCTTGGCAGCTACTCAGGTACTGTACCTATCCAGGTACACAGGTACTCTTGCATTGAATGCTGTCATACGTGGATGAACCCCGACGAACCTTACGTATGGTTCCATAGCTTGGAACGCACATGTGCACCCAATTCCCACAGAATGCCCCCTCCCCCACCTTGAAATGCTGTGGAGGGGTAAAAAATCACTGCGCCTGGCCACAACGGGAGGGAACCTTACGTTCGCAGCTGCTACCCAAGACATCACGAGCCCACCTTCCTACATTACATACCTCTCCTCGAGTCCCCTCCCCCCAAAGCTTTGTTCCCTACCCCTCTCTTCTTCCTTGCACCAGAGGTACCAAGATACTCGGGAGACTCATCTAGGCCCTCCTCCTTCCTCTCGCTCTTTCAACCCTCTCTCCTTACCACACCACCAACCAACCCAACTCCGTTCCAGTTCGGAACACAATCCTGCAATCATGGCCACCGAAGAGAAGGAGATCGGTCAGTTAACTCCTCCCTCCCCTGGCCCATGCCTCCCCTCCTCCCCTCTGGCTGCAGCTTTTCGGGCACCTTACGACTCCGAAGAACTTGGCTGCACCGCAGCTCGGTCATGGCAGCACCTTCACTGTGCCCCGAGACTCGATCGAGACTCGAACTTGGCTACTGCCACTGCGCACCGCCTGCCAGGCTCTATTGTTGTCGTGCCGATGCTCAATGGCTCCCAGTCTGCCTCACCAACTCTCTGCGGTCCGCATGCTGATCCTCCCTTGTAGACTACACTCTCAACAACCCCGACACCTTGACCAAGTACAAGACCGCGGCCGAGATCTCTGAGAAGGTCCTTGCTGCCGTCAAGGAGCTCTGTGTCGCTGGCGAGAAGATCTCCGACATCTGCGGCAAGGGCGACCAGCTGCTCGAGGAGGAGATCTCCAAGGTCTGGCGCGGGAAGAAGGTCTCCAAGGGTAAACAACCACCCGTGAATCTCTCGAGGCTTTGATTCTGCACAGCGGCAGGACCCGCTAACACGGGCAATGTGCAGGTTTTGCTCACCCTACCACCGTCTCTCCCAGCTCCTATGTCACGCCGTACACCCCGCTGAAGACGGACGAGAAGGAGGCTGCCATTGAGCTTCAGGAGGGCGAGCCTGTCAAGATCCAGCTTGGTGCTCAGATCGATGGCTTCCCCTCGATTGTCTGCGACACCATCATTGTCCCGGCCAAGGACAAGAAGACCGACGTCATCGAGGGCAAGACTGCCGACCTGATGCTGGCCACCCACTACGCCAACGAGCTCCTCCTCAGGCTCATGCTCCCCCCCGGAACGCTCGCATCTGGCTCCGAGGAGGAGAAGGCCAAGGCCGCCGCCGCGAAGCCCAAGACGCAGGCTCAGATCAACGACCTCGTCCAGAAGATTGCCAAGAGCTACGATGTCAGCATCGTCGAGAGCACCACCTCCTGGCTGTTTGCCCGCAACGAGATCGAGGACAAGAAGAAGATCGTGCTTGCGCCGGGCGAGGGTTCCAAGGGCGACGGCACGCCTGAGATTGGCGAGGTCTGGGGTGTCGAGATTGGCATGAGCTCCGGCTCGGGCAAGGTTAAGCAGCTCGACCAGCGCTCCACCCTGCACCGCCGCACTGCCCAGCAGTATGGCCTGAAGCGGCCCACCTCTCGCAAGATCTACTCCGAGGCCCAGAAGAAGTTCGGCTTGTTCCCCTTCAGCCTGAGGCAGTTTGAGGACGAGAAGGACGCCAAGACCGGTGTTGTCGAGTGCGTCCGCAGCGGTGTCTTCCGCCAGTACGAGCTTGTTGGCGACAAGGATAACGCCCCAGTCGTCAGGACATGGACGACCGTCGGTAAGAACATCTACGCAAAAAGCCCCGTATCTCCCCAGGGACTTGCTGACAATCACACGCAGCCATCACCAAGAATGGTATCACCAAGCTCGGAGGACCCTCCGCT
The DNA here is from genome assembly GCF_019321695.1 of Diaporthe batatas. NCBI lineage: Eukaryota > Fungi > Ascomycota > Sordariomycetes > Diaporthales > Diaporthaceae > Diaporthe > Diaporthe batatas. The sequence continues at coordinate 150,817 of NW_025408557.1, read as the reverse complement.
TGGGACCTGACCAAGTTCAAGACCGACAACAAGATCACGGATGAGGAGATCCTCAAGATCCTCGAGCTTCCCATTGCCAAGAACAAGGGCAAGAAGAAGAAGAAGACCACCACCGAGGCGTAGATTGTCCCGAAGCGTTTGTCTACCGCCACAGAGGGGGCGCGTTTCAAGGTGGCAAAGTCGCTGGTTGGATAAGAGGCTGCAACGCGGGCTTTTGGGCGAGTCTAGCACCCGCGTGTGCTGAAAGGTCAGTTGAGGTACGCGCAGCACAGTTCATGGAACACTGCGGACTCCGGAAATTTCCCACCCTCCAGGGAATGGCCTCGCAGTCGACGAGCGAGTCATCAGGCTCGCGACGCGGACGGACGGGCAGACTGTGGGAACCTCTTTCTGAGACCCGAGGAGTCAGCAGGGAGGAGGGACGGCACCGCCCAAAACGCAATGCAAGTAGGAACAGCCCAAGAAAAGAGAAAAAATAGACCAGCATTGAATGCGACGACCCGGAACAGGCTTAATGATGCGATTAAATGCGTGAGCCCAGTCGCAGCAAACCAAGGTGCCGAGCATACACGGATGGGCCGTCTTTCGCCGGCCCTGTGAGCACCAGTTGGCCGGTGAGTGAGCGAGTGAACGAACGAACTATTATACCCGGGGCGATTGGGTTCTACCTATCAAGATCCACGCCACCAAGACACCTGCCGCTGCATATAGCTATCGCTATTTCTGTTGCTCCTTTTCTCTCTCTCTCTCTCTCTCTTCCCTCCCATGCCCTTTCAGGCTGTTATGGTATGTACTGGCCAGCCTCCCGCGCTGAAACCAACCAGTCGAGCGCAGCAGTGACCAGCCAGTGAGTGTGCTCTCAAAGTCGACGGCTTTGACCTTTTCGGGCAGTCTCACTGATGCTCCGTCGACCCCTGGCGAGAGCACACCCACGCGCGCGCGGCATTACAATATTTCCGGGCACAAAACACCTGCGTAGGGAAATATAGATCTGACTTGAACCGATCTATCATCAGTTTCACCGGGATACTCTCACAATCGCCGGGAAATTTGAGGCTGTCAGAAGGGACTGGCACTCGCTCCCAGCTGCAGGCGGGTCGCGGGAAGAAGCAGATGCTGCCCTGGACGGGCTTGGTAGCACTGAAGAGGATCTCAGCCGCCTGTGCAGCCCCTGACAGAGGGGGATCGGCTCGCCAACCCGCCCCCTCCGAAACCTTTAGAGACCCCCTAGCAGGGAGCCTGTTGGCAGTCTGTCAGCAGCCCCGGCCCAGCCCAGGGCTCTCTCTTTTTTTTTTTTTTGGAGAAGGGCAGTCCGTTCTCAAATTTCGAACCTCCTTTCCAAACATTCCGTTCCCAGAGCTGCACCTCCGCCTCCGGGAACGCGTTCGCAGCAACCAGGTCCCCACCCAAACAGCGCGGCTTTGTGCCCGGACCGAAGTGCACCCACAGGAGTAAGGCAGAACCTCTTCCCAACCCGCACCAAAATTATTACTAACAGTGCATATAGGGTGGTGTTTTTCCCAGGCACAAACCACCAAGTCGCGAGCAAGGAGCGCGGGCCGGGCCACACGGCAGCTCCTTGACAGAAGAAGGGGGGGCGAGGGGATGCGAACCCAGGCCCGGCACTCCCGAGGCTGTCAGCGATGAGTGCACCACCGACGACGAGAGCCACGCGCTCGCGATACTCGAGTCCGGCTGTGGGTGGAGGAGGAGGAGCAGGAGCAGGAGGAGGGTCGCGGGGTTCAAACGACAGCAGCAGGGCTCGAGACAAGGAGAGCAGAGATGCGGCGTCGCTGGACCGGTCGAGGCAGTTCATGGAGGCATGGATAGAGCCGGAGCGTGCCAAGCTGGCGAGCTTCCAGGAGGACGGCCTCGTGCGGCAGGGCGTGCTGGAGACGATGGAGCCGCTGGGGACAAGGCCCAAGCCGGCCATGGTCAGGAAGCTGATCGGTGCGAGCAGTCCCTTTCATGGCGGCGGCGGAGGCGCGTCGGGGGGACGTGATGAGGCGTCGGGCCAGGAAGGGGGCGCGTCGGCGTCGACGTCGACGACGGCAGGGCCACGCAAGACCGGGGGCAAGCGTATTGTGCTGAAGCGGAAGAATGGCAATGGGAATGGGAATGGGGGTGGGGGTGGGGGTGCTGCTGGGGACAACAGCTCGAATGGCCGGTTCGACATGTCGGGCACGCAGTCGCCGACGCCCTCGACAGCTGTGGCCACGCCGCACCCCTCGTCAACGCCTGCGCCCGAAGCTGTACCTGACGCTGGTGCTGGAGCTGCATCAGCACACCTTGGGGCGAGAGAGGTTGCAGACTCGGAGACTGAGCCTGAGACTGAGCCAGAGCAAGACGACCAGCCTGAACCTGCACTTCCCCCCCTGCTGGACGACGACAACACTGCTGCAGCCGCCGCCAAACAACGGCCCTCAGCATCGATCCCACCAACTTCAGACATCATCCAACCCGAGTCTGAAGACCAGCCAACGTCAGAATTGACACCAACCCCTCTACTGCATAGTGAATCTGTCTTGCGCAGCTCACCCACACCCCGGCAAAGACGCGCATCCCAAAGCTCGCCGTCTCCCTGTCATCACTCGCACTCAATCCCACATTCACACTCACTCCCCCCACTCAAACAGCCTGCGCTTGCGACACGCTCTCTGTTGTTCCCACCAAAGCCCTCTTCAAGACCCCTCCTGCCTGATCCAGTCAAGCAATCAATCGAAGACCTGCCCTCATTCTCATTCTCGTCCTCTCACCAAGCGACATCACCGCGGTCTGTCGCGTCCTTCAACGACATTGACGACTCCTTCTTCAAGCGCGAATCATCAGTTGCGCGAAGCGCGTCGGCCTTCGAGATGGCGCCCAGAACCCGCGCCCAGTCGGCCATGCCGCAACAGACGACTAGTCCTGCTGTCGAGGCATCTACTGTCCGGGCCTCATCTGCCCCTGCGCCTCCAGCCCAGCCGCAGGTCAGAGACGGGCCTCACTACACGCCCGCCGAGCTCCAGCGCATAATCGCACAGAAGGAAATCGTCGAGAAATCATTCGACGCGGCCGCGGAGGAGGCTCTCAGCCACCACAATTACGCGGTGGCATACGCGTTCCGCACCCTATTCGAAGAGTACGAGGATAATGCGCGCTTCCTGCTGCTGGCAGAGTCCATCTTCCGGCAGACGGCGAGCGCAGAGTCGGTGTTCAATTTCGGCGTCTACCTTAACCCCAGAATCGCCGAGGGAAACAAAGACAGGACGGCGCTCAAATACTTTGAGCCAGAGGCGCGCGAAAACAAAGAATACGTGCCCCACCCGCCGCAGGCTGCCCCCTACAGGGATCACATCAGCCTGGACCTCTCCAGGCTGCAAGAACTTGCCGGCAGCAAGAAACGCAAGCGGGATGAGGACACCAGCGCCGACGAAACAAGCGACGACAACGACCTCCAGCCCGACGAGGAGCTGCAGAGGCCGGGCAAGGCAGAGGCCGAGCCAGACACAGCTGAGGTTGAGCCCGAGGCGGTCGCCACACCGCCCCACCCTTCCAAGAGGCAGAAATTGCAGAACCGCGAGCCCTCCACCGGCCGCTCCGCCGGCCGCAGGAAGACTGCACCTGCATCTGCATCTGCAACCCGCGGGATGAACGGCCGCGCGAACGCGTCGCCTCTGCGGCGCAAGACTCGCTCGGGCTCAGTGGCTAGCGACTCCTCACTGTCGACGGCAAAATCCCTCTCGCCCCCCCTCTCACCACCACAGGAGGCCGACGAGGACAGGCCGATGCAAGACGCCGGCCATGTTCCCGTTGCTGCTGCTTCTGCCGCGTCCACCGCCGCCGGTGAGACTGGCGCCCCCAATCCTGCCGGGGCAGGGCCAGGGCCAGGACCTGGTCCTGAGCCCCAGCCAATAGCGGCGCGCCCAAGGCGGGCTCCCGCTAGAGGGCGACGAAACGCAAATGCGTCCTCGGAGCCAAACGCCAACAACACCACCGCCGGCCAGCAGGACGCTGCATCGACCAACCCCGTCGGCGATGCACCAGCCCCCGGACCACAGCGCTCCAGGAACCCACGTCGCGGCGCTCCCGACTTCACGCCAACCCAGAAGCTGAGCGAGGACGACCTGGCAGCCACGCGCAGACGCGCCGCGAGGGACTTCACCCATCGCCTGACCACCAGCGCCCGTGCAGAGGCCGACAGCAACATCAGGGCAGAGCCCCGGACAGGATCACTCATCCGTCAGCCGTCCGTCCAGTCGGACCTGTCCTCGGTGCCGGATGTGGAGGAGCCAGAGCCAGAGCCAGAGCCAGAGCCCAGGCCGCAAGCACCGCAACCTACCACCACGGCTACGACTGGTCGTGGTGCCAGAGCCACCCGTGCTGCAAAGCGGCAGCACGAGGACGGCGACGGCGACGATGCTGCATCGACATCCCCCGACTTTGTCCCACACGGAGAGCCCAGCACTGCCGTGACGTCCCGGGCTGCAACGCCTATCCGCCCTGCCAAACGTGCCCGTACTGGCCCGCGACTTAAGGTGTCGTAAGTAATGTCCTTGTCCTTTCTTTCCTTCTTTCCCTCCTACCTGGCCCTGGCCTTCACATCGCTGTCTGCATCCATCGCATGTCCATGTCTCCGACACCCACCCGAGCTCATGAGCTCACATTGAGCTTTCGCCTGATCCTCATTGGTCTGCACCCTTTCTGGTGGATGGGATCCATCCCCAACAACCGACTGGTCCAACTTGCATCTCCCAACAGAGACTGTTGTCCACCAGCAAGCCCGTGGGACACGCGGAATGGATGCTAATGGACTTTTAACCACAGGCCGGTGAAGAACAAGGCAGGAACTGCAGCTGGAAATCCGCGTGCACGCATTGATCGTGCCAGCCCTACCATGAACGGCAACCCGAATGCTCAGGCAAGTCCATCAAATTCTGGTCTTCACATGGTCATCATGGGCGTGCACACAGTCGTGTCTTCTTTTCATCCTCTGCCCTCCCTCCCATCATGCCGTTCAGCTTGACTCCTGGCCAAATGGCATGGGTGCTTTTGTTGCTTCTGTTTTGTTTGTTTTTTTGCTCGTCGCACGGGCTGCGTGGTTTTCTGCACTTTGCTCAGTTTTACCTGGTGGTGGTTGGTTCTGCCCATGGCCGGGGTTCTTCAGCCCAGGTTTTGGGTTTTGGGCACTCAGGCCCGGGGCCTGGCCCTGCCCCGAGTGCAACTGCTGTGGCAGGCCCCCCCAGTGGCTGATCCGACACTGCCGCCCGCCTCTAGTGAGGCGTAGGCCAGTCATCCCTGCTCATCTCATCACTGGACAGACGCAACGCCACGCCTTCCCTGCCTTAATGTCTCACAACTGCCTCTGGCCGGACCGCCCCTGATGACCACCACCTCTATCAACGCCAACTAACATGTTGATACAGGTGGACAATGATGATTTCTGCTCGTCTTGCGGCGGCAACGGCGAGATCGTCTGCTGTGACGGATGCACGCGCGCCTTCCACCAGCTCTGTCACGATCCTTTCATCCCCCACAGCGTCCTGAGCGACGAGGACGAGGAGTGGTACTGCTGGGACTGCAGCATCAAGCGCGACCCAGGCCTCGTCAGGCAGCACAAGGGCCCCTGGGGGCAGCTATTGACTGCGCTCGATAAGAAGCACGCAGTCAGCTACCGCCTGCCCAAGAAAACACGCGAATATTTCGAGGGCGTCAAGACAGGCCCCGACGGCGAATATGAGGACTTCATTCCTCAGCCCAAGGGAACAAAGTGAGCCCAGCCTTCCTCTGCACATCAGCACATCGCCCCAGCCGGGTTTGGGTTTGTTTGGGTCTGCTGTGTGCCGCCGGCCGCCGACCGCCTGCGGCCTCGCCCTCACCCTTCGCCCACCTTTTCCCATCTACGTGCCCCTGGTCTCCCTGTGCCACGTCAGCTGACAAGTGTTTCTAGGAAGCAGAAGACAGTCGAGACCAAAGACTTTGATTTTCATCAGGTCATTGACAAGGACGGCAATCCCGTCCTGTGTCATGCCTGTAGGACAGGCACCAGACAGGATCGACCCATCCTTCCCTGCTCCGCATGTGGCCTGTGGTGGCACATTGACTGCCTTGACCCCCCTCGGGCTATCACCCCTAATCCAAACCTGTTCACCTGCCCATGCCACGTTGAAAACCTCCAGAAGGCCGTGGGCCCCTTGGGTCCTGCCCACAAGTTCCGCAAGATCAAGGGCCAGTCCGAGATCGTCTACGGCTTCCGCCGTGGCAACATCAACAATGGATACATTGAGATCGAGGATGATTCGGAGCCTGCAGACCACAGTGGCTTCCGCGATCAGACATTCGGACATGTGTACCGCCTCTCTTCATCTGGAGTGCGAGCAGACTTTATGCACAAGTAAGTTGACCATACGTGCTGTGTCGTTGCTTCAGACGCTGACTGTAACCTCCAGGGTGTCTCGCAAAGGCAAGGCCACGATTTACCGCCCAAGCAAGCCAGTCACACTACCGCGGAGGATTCGCGATGGTCTCCGTGCAGGCTCCGACCGGCAGCGAATGGAGGCTGCCATAGGTCTCATGCGCCTCGCGGAAGCTGCAGGACTCCAAGCCGAGGCTGCCGAGGCTGCCCACGCCCCCCCTCTAAGCAACGACGCCAGAACCACTGCCACTAAGATGGATGCAACCAGTGAATCCTTGGACTCCGCCAGCGTCGAAGAGCTCACGGCGCTGGAGGAGGCGACTCGCAGACAGTACGATAGAATCTTATCCGAGCTGAAGAAACGCAAGGAACAGGAGCAGCCACCCAGCGGTGCCGGCGACTCTGCTTCTAACGTGGCACAAGACTCGGGTCCTGCGAGCACCAAGACGCCTCGCAGAAGCGGCCGCCTCACTGCCTCTTCTACTGCCTCTTCCACAGCCGAGGGCCAACAGAGCGGAGGAGCAGCGGATCGAAGTAACTCCGGTGTAAATGATACCGAGACACCGAAGAAAAGCCCCGCGAAATCGAAGGTTGAGCCTGCTACTACTGCTGCGAATGACAGCGTGTCCACCCCCCTCACAAAGCAGAAGACGGCCAAAGATGATGATGACTGCAGTGTCACTCAGGTCGTATCCAACATTGTCGACGCCGCGGTAGCATCCGTCACAGGGGAAGACTGCACATCTGCCGCTGACACCATAGCCGGCAAGGCTGCAAACGTCGAGCAGAAGATCGATCAAGACCCTGCAGCACAGGCCGCCATCGACTCGGCCCTCACCCCGGTCTCTGAAGCCAACAAGGACGGCGACGACCAGACCCCGGCCGTGACCATTGTCAAGCCTGCCACGAGCGGCGTGGAGACTCCCGAGACGGAGCCCAACGTCCCAGACCAAGCCACCTCCCCAGCGAACGCGATGGAGCTGGACTAAGATCACACGACACATCTTCCAGGGTATGGAATGACTGCCCCGAAACCCACATCCACCTCTGATCAACGACCTCCTTGTACGCCACTAGCTCCCCGAGTTCTCTCGTACTCTACGATCGACTCTGTCTGGTGGTAGCTCTCCAGATACTCTCGCATTCTACGATAGACTTCCTGGTCAAGCTCTAGTAGCGTCGACATGAACACGTTACTGAGCATATCCCCGCGACATCAACCCGAACACGCCCGATGTCATCTTGTAGGAATAGCAGGGTCTTCCTGATTGACGTGTGGAAACCGCAAGGGCGTACCAACCAGCATGTACCATCGATGCCCCGACCGACCGACCGACCGAAACGGCGGCTGGGCAGCCCCATCCATTCGAACTGTTGTTTCTCTGTAGGGTTTCAGATTTGCACGAATTCGCATGCAGCATTGCATCACCGGGGCAGCTTGATTTTTCTACTGTTGTTTTTGTTGTTTTCTTGCCTTTCGGTTCCTCGCATCGGTTGGCCACCCATTGCCACCCTCGGCTATGAAAGGGCCCCGAGGGAAAGATTTGGCAGCATTGTCTGGCTTGCGGCCAGGAGGGGATGGAAGATCGGCGTGAGAAGAGGGTACCCACGATGAGGATGCATTTGCCCAATTCTCAGCTGCTGTGAATGATCAGAAAAGAGGAGGGAGGGGAGGGGAGGGGAGAGCAGAGTACCAGGTTCCAAGGTACTGTAAGTCTGGGGGCCAGTGGATTTGGCTGTACAGACACTCGGAATTGAGGACAATAGAATTATGCAGGCTCAAGGTACGGCGGCACTGCAGACGTACCAGGGGGGAAGAAGAAGGCTTCTCCTGTGATGTGGCCAGCGAATGGGAAAATAATTTTTGACCTGTCACTACTACAAGACTCGTATCCATCTCTCAGTCCATGTATGGAGAAATTAAGATATGACCACTGGGTTGGTGATGGAATAAGGTCACAAAAGGTGACCAAAAAGACCCTCCCCAATCCTGGTGTTTGACCCAAGCAGGCCGGCATGATAGTGGTCGGGGCCTGACTCAAATTCACCCAGCCAAGGAACGAGGGAGGAGACCTTGCAGGCTGACAGGCAGGCTGTGGGGAAGGCATGTTTGTGAACTGGGCTGGGAATATGGCCCGTGCACCCTCAGCTTCGTCATTGCTTGCACTGCTATCGGCTCACCAAAGTAAGACTAATGCTAGCTCTGGGCCAAGGTTAGCGGCCGAGCTTCCCTCAACATCATCCTCTCGGACTTTCACACAACAACTCCCTCACCTCGGAGCCAGCCATTCTTTGGGCCGGCAGGACTCCCCAAACATTTAACAACTTAGATCTGGTCACTAGGTCATCAGTACAGCATCGGCCAAAAGAACCACAGATGTGAGAGAGACAGGCCCTTGGAGCTCTCGCCGTCGAACCCCACCCCCGCCTCCTTCTGCGCAGCAGCAGCAGCAGTGCGCCTGTGCACCTCCGGCCGCCTGCGCCAGCAACCTCCCGCGACAGCCTCCCCTCCCCTCCTCTCCGAGCCGATCTCAGAGGCAATCAGTCTGAGGCAAGCTCAGGCCACTCCCTGCGCAGGCACAAAACTAGCTGCCAGTTGAAGAGTCCGGAAGCATGTGGAACGACGAAGACAACAACCCCTACGGGGACAGCTTTGACAGGAGGGACTCGTTTTCCTCGTCCATTGCTAATCCCACCTCTCCAACATCCCATGAGTGTGCGTGCGATTTTGTGCACCTTGTTTGCTATTTGCAGTTCTCGAGTCCTTGAACATGTTCTACGATATCCCCCTTGACTCGTCAGAGGACGATGCTGACAGCGACTGGGACATCATAGATCCTCAGTATGACATCCCACAGCCTCCAGAGGAGACCCACCAGTCCAGCTACAATGCCCCTGCGACTTCATCCCCAGAGAGCGACGAGGACGACCAAGAGCAGTTGGCCCCGCGCCGGAAGCCTGGTGGCTACGACAGCCGCATTGAGCAGATTCTCTACGAGAACCCCGAGCTGCCCATCCTGATCACAGATGCGGGCAAGAGCCTGGAGAGCGGGGGAAGATACATTGTCTACACCATCAGGACAGGTGTAAGCACCCGCGAGGGTTTCCTCCGCCCCGTTCCGCCTTGGCTGACAGCACCCTCCAGGATCTCGAGGTTCGCAGACGGTACTCGGAGTTTGCCTCTCTTCGGGACGCCCTCATTCGACTCCACCCCACGTTGATCATCCCCCCGATCCCCGAGAAACACACAATGGCAGACTATGCGGCCAACCCGACGAACGCGAAGCAGGACCAGCAGATTATTGACTTGCGGAAGCGCATGCTGGCGGTGTTCCTGAATCGATGTCGGAGGAACCAGCAGATCCGAACGGACGGGGTCTGGTGGCGTTTCCTTGACCCTAACGCAAGCTGGGTACGGACTCCTCTGCCCGAAGCAGGCATTGTGAAAGGTAGAATACTGACCTGACAAACACGCAGAACGAGGTTTTACATTCTCACCCAATAGCTTCCATACCAAAGTCCATCTTCAAGGCTCCCCCGTTGGATCCTGCGAACCCAACACCTGCTCACGGCTACCTCCCAATCCCGACGTCCTCGAACAAGTTGAAATCGCAACAAACCATCGGACCCGGGGTGGACGGGGCCTTTGGAACGGGCAACAACGCGGGACTGTCCCGATTCCCGCCCGAAAACGCAAACCTGAGCGAGCAGGAGCTAGACCCCTACTTTACGTCTTTCGAGTCCTCCATCAAGGAGCTCGAGCAGCTGCTTACGGGGCCGATGGAGAAGGTGAACCGGCGGACGCTCAGCCACTACTCCCTGTTAGCGACAGACCTGTCTGAGCTCGGTGCGAAGTACAACGCCTTCGCGCTGTCGGAACAGGACCCCACGCTCGGCCCGGTCATAGAGCGGATCGGACAAGCGGCAGACATGTCATACGTTGCAACAGAAGAACTTTCGACTTCCCTGGGTGCCAGCTTCGCGGAGCCCATGAGGGAAAATGCGCAGTTCGCCGGGGTGGTCCGAAGTGTGCTGCGATACCGGATCATGAAGCGGATACAACAGGAGGTCACCAATGATGAGCTGAACAAGAAGAGGCTGCTGCTGGACCAGCTTGAGAGGAGCGAGGCTGAAGCGCGCAGGATTGACCAGTACCTGAGTGGAAGCCAACAGATCCAGCCGCCCAAGAGGTCTGCGAGTGTGCAGGAGTCGCCGAACCGTCATCGCAGGGAGGGAAGCGGCGAGGATACAGCTTCGATCGATTCCGACTTCCCACCTACTCACGGCGACGTGTCGTCAGCACCATCGGCCAAGATCGGATCTCCGGAGCGATCGACCAGCAGCCCGGGCCATAAGAAGGCGGCGAGCGGCAACTCGATCACGAACAAAATCTTTGGCCCGATACGTCACGCAGTTCAGGGAGTTGTGGACGTCGATCCGGAGAAGACACGACGAGATACCATAGGAAGGACTCGAGAGTCTATCGCCCAGCTCGAGCAGGCCCAGGTTGCCGTCGCCAAGGATGTCAAGGATGCCAGCGCCAGTGTCCTGAAAGACATGAAGCGGTTTCAAAAGGAGAAGGAGGATGACCTGAGGCGCTATATGGTGAGTTCACGTTCTTCCCGCCTGCGAGCCCCCCGCTCCTGTCCCTCGTGCCCGAGCTAACGAACACACCCGCAGCTTGCCTACGCCAAGAGCCAGATCGAGTGGGCCAAAAAGAACAAGGAGACGTGGGAGGAGGCGAGGGCCGAGGTTGACAAGATCGACGAGTCTTAGGGGGCCCGTCGCCCCAAGGCGCAGGTGGCGCCTGACGATGATGAGACGATGAGCATGATGGACGGGTGGGTGGATGACTTTCCGCCGAGCCAGGCCTAGAGAGAAGGAAGGAAGCCCCGACTTCCCCTTTTTTAATGAGGCCCGAAGGTTGCAAAAAATGGGGTCTAATTGTATAATGGAGAAAAGCAGCGAGCGCATGCATCGTGGGCTTCTTGCTGATATTGGTCATGGGGGGGGGGGGAGGAAGGCAGACACCACCAACGGGAGGGGCCGTTCTGGGGCTGCTCTGTCTTTTTTTTTCTTTTCTGCGGCCAGCCAGCCTTGATTATTGGTTGGCTTAGTCGAGCCGAGCCGAGCATGCATTCCTGACAGGCAGCAAGACAATGGATTATCCAGATTTAGAGGACTTGGCTATGCTGGTGTGGATTGATGCTAGCTTTGTAGGAGTGGGTTTTGTGTAAAGGCCTTGTTTGAGTTGGTTCGGCCACCGGTTAGCAGGAGAGCTGCCCCAATTAGTAGAGGCCATATCTGAGTGGAGAGGCCAAGCCCAAGGCTGAATGAAGCCAAGCAGTTAGGATGACCGTGGTTGTGCAGTAGCTAACCTTACCTATAGCTACATATGATAACGGATAAGCACGCAGTCGGCAGGCACTGGCTATAGCTCTCTCTCTCTCTCTCTGGCTCTGTCTAATTGAGGGTCCATTGTCGCGACTGGGCCTGCCGTCCCATTAAACCAACACATCTTCACCTTGCTCCGTTCACTTTGCTTTCCAACCCCGTCGCTCTTCACACCACCATATCAACTTCAGGATATGTTATTTCGAACGAGATCCAAACCCCCAATCGAAGTCTTGTGTCTGAAGTAGCCCACTGAACCAGACTCCAGCCTGGAGCGAGTCTCAGTCTGCACGCGCAACACACACCCCCCCCCCACATCCTGCCACGCAACGCCATGGACGCGAGCGCACAGCCCATCACTCGCATCGACGAGCCCGGCGTCCGGGCCGAGGGACAGCTGCTCCAGCAGCTGCGCCAGGAGGTCGCCGGCCTGCTGGGGCGGTCCCAGATCGGCTTCCCCGGCGCACAGCCCGTGAGCTTCTCGAGGCGGCACCTGCAGGAGCTGATGACCAAGGAGTAAGTTGGCGCAGGAGACGGGTGTCTCTCCCCCCTCCGATAAAAAACGCAAGCAACGTGGCTGACATGCTGGCCCCGCGCGCGCACAGCTACTTCGTCTGCGAAAAGACCGACGGCATCCGCTACCTGCTCTACCTTACCTCGGACGAGAACGGCGACGAGATCGCCTACCTGATCGACCGCAAGAACGACTTTTGGTTCATGCAGTACCGCAACCTGCACTTCCCGACACCCGAGAACGAGGGCGGGCAGCACGACAAGTCCATCATCGACGGCGAGCTGATCATGAGCCGGCAGCCGGGCGGGGGCGAGAAGCCCCAGTTTTTGGTGTTCGACTGCCTCACGCTGGACGGCATGTCGCTGCTGGAGCGGCCCCTCGACAAGCGCCTGGCCTACTTCAACCAGAAGATCTACGCGCCCTACCGGCAGGTGTTCAAGAAGTACCCCGAGGAGGCGCGCTTCCAGGCGTTCCAGCTGGTGATGAAGGAGATGCAGCTCGCGTACGGCATGGTCAAGATGTTCCGCGAGGTGCTGCCGAACCTGGCGCACGGCAACGACGGGCTCATCTTCACGTGCCGCGAGACGGCGTACCGGTGCGGCACGGACGAGCACATCCTCAAGTGGAAGCCGGCGGACGAGAACACGGTCGACTTCAAGCTGCAGCTCAACTTCCCGCTGGTGGAGCCCGACGAGCAGGACCGCGCCGAGGGCGTGGCGGAGCCGTACGTCGACTACGAGGGCGTCCCGCCCGCGCGGCTGCTCATCTTCGCGCAGGGCCAGGTCGAGCGCGGCGCGGACCCGTACGTCGACTACGGGGAGCTGTTCCTCACCGAGGACGAGTGGGAGACCCTCAAGGGCCTGGGGGACCCGCTCTCGGGCCGGATCGTCGAGTGCTACGTCGACGAGCGCGGGCGGTGGCGCATGTACCGCTTCCGCGACGACAAGCACCACGCCAACCATATTACTGTCGTTGATAAGGTCATCGAGAGCATACAGGACCCCGTCACGCAGCAGATGCTCGAGGAGGCCGGGCCGGCCATCCGGGACAGGTGGAAGGCGAGGGAGGCTGGGCGGAGGCACTGAGGCGGGCGGGGTGTGTGCGCGGTTCTGGGTTTGGGTTGGCATGCGTGCGTGCATGGATGAATGAATGAATGGATGGACATGCTTGCATCAACCAGCCAGCAAGCCGGCCAACATCCCAATCAACGGCGCCGGCTTGCTGGGGTGGGTCTACTTACCACTACTATCGACCCCGTCCGTCTTGTGCCGATTCCCACGAGTCGGGTGTTAATTGGGCGGCGACAAGAAGATGAAGAAGAAGAAGAAGAAGAAGAACAAACACGCTACCGTTTGAAAGCAAGCAAGGAATGAATAGGTGTGGTTCCCTTGATGAGAAGACCTCGGGATGGGGACCTCGAGGTTGGCCTTGCAAAAGGCACTGGCGATAAGACAAGAAGCCAAGAAATGGGCGAGAAGGAGCGGAGGGGGGGTGCCAGGCGTTTGGTTTTCGGAGTCTCTTTTTCTTTAGGGTATTTGTCTTTTTTCTTCTTTTCGTCATCCGACACTCTGTGGCCGGGGGGATGTGTTGCTTGATGGATTCACTAATCAACTAGCTAGGGATCTATGGCGTTCAGGACACGGTATTACCCAGGAAAGAAAGAAGGTCTCTGGACTGGCGGGCGGGCGGGGGGATATAGCTCTTTTGTAATCTGTTGGAAACAGTTTGGGTTTCTCACACAATCTAAGCCATGTTGTTTCCAAGAGTTTGTCTTGTCTTCTCTGTGCGCCGTTCATGAGTCGGAGGTGTTCCATGCTGGCCGGCCGTACCTGTGCTGTGTTGTGTTTTGTTCTTGGCTGGGTTGTCTCTCTCTGGATGTCTGTCGCCTTCGATGAAAAACAAGAAGAAAAAAAAGTGAAGTACCCTAGGGGAGTCGACTGTTCTTGCTGGACAACTGGATATGAGCCTCCAGGTTGTGAGTGGGGTTTTGCCTCCCCCCCCCCTCCCCTCGAACCAGCCAGCCTCCAAGCACACGTCTGCTGAGAACAGACTTGGCAAAAGTCCGGGGAGCGCTGCTCAACACAATCAGTCCGGTCTACTGGAAGGCCTGGGGACGAGTGACACGTGTGGATCTCGTGAGAGATGGGAGGCTTGCTTGTCTATCCGCCCACACCACTAACTAACACCAGCATGCTACCCTAGATACACAAGCACCTGCATCAGGGCCGAGGCAAGGGCCGGACTGGCTCTTCTGCTGCCGGTTCGTGGGAGGATTGCAGGGGCAGGCTTGGAAGAGGGACTGACTGACTGATTGCTAGTGATGACACATTCAGGAACGCAGGGAGAAATCAGAAATACTAGTAGTGTAGAATGCTTTCGGCCGTGCTCGGGGCGCGTCAGTCACGATGATGAAAGACCCCGCGACGGAGCGTATTGACTTGAAAGATGTCTGTGTCAAAACTTGAAGTGCTTCTTGTAAGATGTTTGGGTTTTTTTTCGAATAAATTGCCATGCGTGTGACCGTTAGCTACCATACCATGAGTTGCTTGGATGGCTTTGTCGACGTCAATTTCAACGCACAAGACATTCTGCTTCTTGGAGAATATGCAATGCTTGACGCCCAATGTAATTCCTCCATCACCGAACACCCGCCCCGGAGCCCCGGTCCATAAATGACAACCCCCCCCCCTCCGGAACCTTCTCTGCAATAAAAACGGAACTGCGCTGCTCACCAGTGGCTCACAAATGGTGGAAGAGCTTGCTCAGGGTTCAGTTAGTATAGAGACCCTTTACAGGTTGAGCAGAAGCACCATTGATACCTGCTCGACCTCTCGGCCACTATTTGGTCGACCTAGATGGGTAGCCCAAGGGCGTTTGTGAGATCGACAGCACGCCCCCCAGGTCCTAAATGCCACTCAGGTGAGTACAGAAGGGATTATCCACGTACCCCCCCCCCCGGGGCACAGAGTCGCCGTGATACCCTGGGGCTGGCTGGTGGCGCCCACAGGGCCCGCCGCAGCTCGAGCCGCCAGGCGCGGAATCCAGATTCTAGTAATACAGCTCGGTGCCGCGGGCCCCCATACCATTGAGACCGAACCACAATGAGGTCAGTAACGGCTGAGCCCCGTGTGAAAGTTGTTGCAGATTCACAGATAAGTATAAGCCCGTATGGCCATGAACATGCTACGGGAAACTGGGGGGGGGGGTGGCATCATGCCTGTGATCGTGATCCAAAAGTAAACAAAGCACCTGCTATACACGTACAATAATGCCCCCCCGCCTTTCATGTGGCCTTTCATTTCTTCGATCCCGGCACCACTCTTCAGGACGAACTCGTGGTCCATGTATGGCGGTAACTGCTGCATGATCTTTGCAGTGGACTATAACATGTTATCCGCCGCCGCCGTTGGCCTCTGAGCCCCGCCGCCTACTAGCACCCCCGCCTCGTTGCCTTTCTCAAGAGTCAAGCAGGCGAGGCCCAGCATTCCATCTGTGGCTCTGTCAACAGCCTTGGAAAACCTGAGTGGCTTGGTGCTCAAGGCGCTCAGAAACTCGCGCCCCGAAGGACTCGAGCGTGTTCCTGTCGTCGGGCCAGTCCCTGAAGGCAAACTGTGCTACTGTCTCGCGGCAGTATGCCAGCCTGTTGATTTCTGCCAGGGCCGGCACGTCATCCTGGCTGGCCGTCTCGATTGTCACGGCGGTGGTGGCTTGTAGTGTCTGTACCGTTGTGGCAGGCTGTCCAGGCGGGAATACTTACGGGAAGGAAGGGGAACTCCCGAGGTCTTGGACCGGAATTATGAAACTTGGCAGGATTGCCAAATCCTGCTTGTTGGTTCGGCTAGGTGGGCCAGTATTGACCCTTATGGTAACTAACATCCCTGCATTTCGAGGTTGAGCTGAGGTTATCGCCTCCAGGCTTGCTTACCTGGGGTACCAACCGGCGAAGGAGGCGGTTCTCTACGGCATAGGGCTAGCTGCAGACAAGAGCGTGGCCTGGGCAACACGGATTACTGTGATGCTGACTGAGGTGTTGCTCATCTTGCCTAATATATCCTCGCCAGAAACGAAAATCACGGGAAAGCATGAGTTGTCCTCGTTTCAGTTCCCGAGCCACGAATGTTCCATGTTCTTGCACGACTAGGGTGTTTACGTAGTGAGCCCTCGGTAGTCTATTATGTAAATTGTCCTACCCAAGGGTACTCATATGTGGTTGTGGTTTCGCTTCTATTCCATATACGTTAAATCCCAGACAGGGTTATTCTGTTTCCAGGTTCAAGGCTCGATCACGACCAAAGTATTTACCGGAAGATATAGTCCCTCGAATGGGGACCATCCCAAATGTAATAATGGCGTCTCGATACTCAGTTACCTATGTGATTTACAGTATCTCCCCTTTGGCTATTTGTGTCGACGAATCTAGTCAGCGGCGCCGTCAGGAGCGATGCCTCCTAGCCTTGTCTGTGCGGTACGAGGCCAGGACCATGTGCCTATAGGCGTGCTGTATTCTCTCTGTACTGTTATTAGCACTGTATTTTGACTTCCAATATGGCAGTCCAAGTTAAATTATAAAGAGTTGGAATTTCTCACACAGTTCAGCCGCGCCCTCAATGACAGCGCTGGGGGAATTTGCTGCGTGCTAACCACCGACTCAAAATCACTCTGTTCAGTTAGTCATTCGGACGGTATACGGAATAGCAACGATACTGGTTCAGTAGGTAGTCATGCCCTCTGATTGTTGGTAGAGATATCTGGGGAAAAGTGCAAAGTACCTACGTAGGTAAATTAGAATCTAGAAGCTAGACTAGAGGAAGGCTCTTCTAATAACATGAGCAAGAATTTTAACCTGGGGAAATGAAAAATTATACGCCAATGATATGAAATCTACCACCATGCGGCATTATCTCCCCAAACACTTGAGCAAGGAAGCTCCTCCACCAGGAACATATTCTGAAAGAGAATTAGCATTGTGTTCTAACCACGAGTCGTTGGTCAGTCTTGGTTTTTGCGCGCTAGGTAGGGATTCATTTGAAGAACACAAAGGCGAGAGAGTATTAGACTGTCAGCCCTAACTAGGTCGACTGTGTACCCCGGCCTGACCGGGGTTTCCGGGTGCGGCCAGTCACGTTATACATTATCACCACATGCATTTCCTACCACTGGCATGCTCCGGATGTCACACTTGTGGGCCCAACTAGTCAGTGTTGCCCGTACACACACCCTGCCCCCTACCACTGAGCTCTTTTGCCAGCGCTGTACATAAACACACTACGTTCTCGCAGATCGTGTGGACGATTTTAACCGATAATCCCAGGCTGTCTCAGGCAGCAGTCGAGCCGCAGGCAGCCATCGGTTGACCACGCCGTGCCGCGGCTGGAAACTGACAACCGACGGGGGTGAGGCGCCCCCGCCTGGGCACCTCGGCTGCCACGAACAGGGTGCCGATCCATACATATCCATACATATCCTCCTCAGACATCGCATCAATCAGTCGAAAGAAAATGGGCCGCGGGTTTCTCAAGGGTCTCCTGCCGCCGAAGTCGAAGCCCCTGGACATATCAAACCCGATGGTGTCGCCGTCGCTGGGCGCCAAGCTGACCCGCAAGCAGCTCGACGAGTACGTGCCAAAGCCCCAGCCATACTACATCTTCTCGGGCTCGAGATGGCAACGCGTCAACCCGCCAGCCACGGGGCCGGTACCGGGGCCGGGCGCGGATGACAAGGCCGGGATCACGAACCTGCGCCTCCTGACGTGGAACATCGACTTCATGGCGCCGTTCCCGCAGGCCCGCATGGCAGCGGCGCTCGCGTACCTGCAGACGGTGGTCGAGGGCGTCCCCGAGCCGTCCACGACGGCGGTGGTCATCTGCCTGCAGGAGCTGCGCCAGGACATGCCCATCGACCTGGACCGCCCGGTAAGCGCGGGCCGCTTCGACCCGCAGATCGCCGACGACCTGCGGCAGGTGGCGGCCGCCGCCTGGGTCCAGGGGCGGTTCCTCGTCTCGGACCTGGCGACGGACCACTGGCGGTGCGGGTACAACTGCGTCACGCTCGTGGACCGGCGCCTCGGGTGCGCGGGCGCCTCGAGGCTGCCGTTTGTGAGCGAGTACAGGCGCGAGGCCCTGCTGGTTGACATCCCCGTGGCGCCGCGGGCGGCATCACCCTCGCCCTCCTCGCCCTCGTCCTCGTCCTCCCCCGGGGAGAAGCAGCAGCAGCAGACGGTGGGGTCCGTCCTGCGGATATGCAACGTCCACCTGGACTCGATGGCGGGGAAGCCGCCCATGCGGCCGATCCAGTGGAAGGCCTGTGCGAAATACCTACAGCGCGCGTCGGACGGCGTGGCCGGCGGCATCCTCGCGGGGGACTGCAACGCGAACCAGGGCTACGACCTGACCCAGGCCGAGGAGAATGGGTTCACGGACGCCTACCTCGAGACGGGGGGCGAGGAGGGCGACCCGAGGGGCCACACCTGGGGCCCGCAGAGCAAGAGCTCCAGGTTCCCGCACAAGAGGATGGACAAGGTGTGTTTCTGTCAGCCGGGCCGGGGTGGTGGCGACGGCCAGCAGCTTCTGAATCTCAAGAGCCTGGAGAAGATTGGCGTCGGGGTCAAGATCGGGGACGAGTCCATCAGTGCGAAGCTTGCCGAGGAGGGATGGCTGGATTTCGTCACGGATCACTATGGGTTAATGGCAGATTTTGAGATAGGAGAGGCGTGGATCTTGGGTGTTGAAGCCTGAGGCTGAGAGGGGGAGGAAATGTACGAGTGTGAACTACAAAGGGTGAACGAACGTGCTTCAGTTTGTGCGGCCAATGTTCAGCGATTTGGTATTTTCTGGCTTCCACCAGCTTGGGTAGCTCAATTCCCATGTGCATTTTGCCAGTGCTTTATAGTAAAGAGAGAGGAGAGGATTGGTTTCGTCATTTCGTCTCTAATCCACATACATATAAAACCTATACGGTGCCTTTATGTAGTAGTAAACTCTCAAGACCGAGCTTTTTTTAAAAAAAAAACAAATACCTAAGGTAGGCCCGTGTCGTACCTGTTATAGTACCCACTGGCCCGCCCTATATAAACGCCGCTGCTTCGCCAGCGGTTCGTAAGTCCTAGTTCCTTTCCTACTCGTGCAACAATGAATTCACAACCATCCGACCAACACTGTGCCGGTACCTACCGGTCCTAGTTATAGCCCTCCGCTATACTGTAGGGCTTGCCACCTTCACCTTAGCGGCCCTATTAGAGAAGTCATCTTTGACTTAGGCTATATACTTAAGCAACAGAGTACGTGATAGCTAAGAAGTAATATGTGAATATTTGGTCTAATAATAAAACCTTTACAACCCGGTCTTCTCTTGGAGGCTCCTACATTGCACTAGACGTCCAAGTGCTGGGCTATATCTACTCAGACCCATACTATTAGCAAACATGATGGTTAAAGCTTTCACAAGATAAGGGTGGTCTCACACCTTTAGCACTGTAGAAATTGCCACCCACCATATGACTTATACCTGTACAACTTGCCCTAAGGGGGTGGTTCCGTTTCTAATCCCCACCCTATCCGTCCGAGGACACACATGGCGCCTTCATACGGTGGTACACGCTCAAGACCTAGGAAACGATAAACCCAGGTATGTCCCTGATTATCTCGAGCAACACGCACAGCTCCCTTTTCCCTCTGCGCCAATACACCACCATCTGTTGAAACCCAAAGACCCAGCTTTGTCCCTCCAGTCCACGTCTCCAAGCTTGGCCATCCGAGGACTCACTGGCAGCCTCCTCAGTCTTGCCCTCATCCTGTGTCCCACCGAGCAGCCACGCTCGACTTTCAACCCCATCTCATCACCAGAACCAACATTATCCGTTTTTCGACAACAACAACAAACCCGCCCACCCCCCAAAAAATGAACATCCTCAAGATCTTCCTCTGCCTCCTCGGCACCGCCGGCGCCACCACCCACGTCGGCGGCAATGACAGGTTCGAGTGCTACGTCCGCGGCCCGATCTTCTCAGACATGAAGGCGCAGGGCGGGGGCAACGGCAACATCGACGAGGCCATCGCGGACTTTTGCCACAGGAGGCTGCCCGAGCAGTGGGGGCTCGGGCCCGGCCAGAGGATCCGCCACTGCTTCCCGTTCCCGCAGGACAACACGGGCAACAAGCTCGAGATCGAGATCAAGAACACCGGCAAGGCCAGGGCCGAGGTGGACGTGGGGGACTGCGAGCACGCGCTCCGGTGGCTGCGCGACCACTGCTGGTGGGGCGGCCACGGCGAGCACCGGGGCTTCGAGTACGATATCGACCCTAACTTTGAGCGGTGCTGAGGGCCCGGGCGCGAGGAGTTGGTTTTGTCTGGTTGGTGGTGGTGGTGGTGGGGGTATGGGGGGGGGGGCTTGGGCGGGCAAGCACGTTGGGCTACGGACAAGGCTAAGATAGATGGATGGACGGGGTCGGGTGCCAGGTGTCCGCTCTTGTGGTAGCTTGCTATCTAAGCTGGGATGGGTGCTGCGCTGTCTGCCTGCGAGGGAGTGGTTTCGTTTCTAACCCCCATACATATAAGACGTATGTGGCGCCTTCATACAGTAATGCTCAAGACAATGTTTACAAAAACAATAATACAATGAATAATACAATGACAGTACAGAGAGAATGCCTGCAAATGTCATCATCTGATCCTCCGCGGACGAGCTTGGTGCCGCTAGCTGTGGCAAGTTCGCAGTGGCTTTATCTTACCTAGGTAGGGAATCTCCTACTAGACGACTGTCCAAAATACTACCAGTCCACGTTGAAGGGCTCGAGAGTCAAAGCAGCAAGAAAACCTAGGCCACCTTAATCTACCCGCAAAGCCTTCATTACTTAGAAACCATTAGAGAACTCTTGTGCAGGCAGGCCCGCGGGGGGTTGTATGTCGCATGTCAGTACATGTTTCAAGAGAAGACCGTAAAGTTAAAGGTGAGGATGCCTGAAAACCATGACTACGGGACGAGGCGTCACTAGGGCTCCGCAATGCGACAAAACCCCCACTTGTCAATTCCCCGTCACACAGAGGTTTATTGGCAAACCCTGGACTGCTGCAAGAAATCGACTAACGTTAGGAGTGCTTAGAAGGTCGTGCGTGTAACCAAATTATCATCGGACAAGGGGATGAGAAACCCTGCCCTTAACCGTCTTCGAGTTGAGACGGACCCCGGCGACAAAACACGAGCTGATCCAGTGCTTTTCTATCATACAAAAGGCATCGAAGCCGCGGATCCCGTAATTTTGAATGTTTCATGGCCCTCACAATGGCACAGAACGAGTGAAACGCAAAGAAAACGTAATTTCATGCTAATGTACAACAGGCGTGGAGATCATCAGCCTTCCTCCTCTCCTCCCCCACGGTATCGAGAGTGAAAATGCCCTGTCAAGGCAGATTAGGTGATGAGATGTGGGAAATTGAGAGTAGGTGGAGAGAAACCATGAGATCACCGCGATCAGAAAGAACCTTAAACGCCGTGGGACCAGGGAGATTCCAAAACCTTTCCATCCATTATGACCTTCAAAAACGAAGAACAGGAATGAATCTCTTGTTTCCATACCACACCATCAAAACCATCCAGATTCAAGATGTAAATCTGAAAGAGAAGTCTCGGAAAAGACGGATGGCGAAGGATCAGTTGTGGCGTGACTGTGTGCAGTATTAAAAGATGCTAGTCAATGGACCCAAGACGAAAGGCGAATGTCTCTGAGGAGGGGGTTGGGTCAAGAACAATGCTGATGAAAAAGACTGGCCCTGTCTAGAGCCGTTTTTGGAAACCAAGAGGGTTGGATGCGCAGAGGTGCGCAAAGTGACACGAAGCCCCTTCACGTCTAGATCGAGAGCGCAAGTATGGTAACCAGCATGACGGCGCAGTAGAGGCCATTGCCAGTACCTCCGTTACCGCTGGCGCCCATGGGCTTTCCAGCGACCTTTCCTCCGCCGCTGGTCGACAAGGTGGCGATGGTCGTAGGGCTGGTGTATGTGGGGCTGTACGTGCCGTTGCCCTGCATGGTCAGAGTGATGCCTGTGGCGGTGGTGGTAATATGGACCGGGCCAGTCGTGGCTGACGAGTTGCTGATGGTCTCCGTCACCGACGCCAAGCTCACCGTGTAGGTTGTTGCCAGGCTGGTGCTTGTGCTAGTCACAGTTGAAGGCGTGGTGCTGCCACCGTCGGTACCGTTGCCGATGCTGAGGGATGCGACGGTCAGGCCAGGTTCCGAGGTCGACGTGTCCGTTGACGAGCCGAGCGTGACATAGATGGTGGTGGGAGGACCGCAGACGCTCGTGATGCTTGCCGTGGCGGATGCGGTGCCGGCATCCATAGCGCTGAGGGTGCTGTCGGTGGTTGTGGTGCTGCCTGACAAGGCGCCGGTGTCCGAGCTCGCGGATGGGGTCACACTGGCTGGAGAAGAGGAGGCTGTCTCAGGGACGGTCTCGACGCTGGGCGGCCCGAAAGTCGTCGGTGGCAGTGTAAAGGTGTTGATGCTGACAACGATGGTGCCTAGGGAGCTTGGTGGGGTGTTGGGGGCACCATACGGGCGGTCACATGGACCGGCACCATCGCCGAACTCGAGGCAGTGGTGAGGGTTGGCTGGAACCATACCAGAGGGTGTGGACCAGGTGGCTGATGTTGTCGTGGTGATTGAAACTGCAGGGAGAGTGATTATGGACGACGAAATGCCACCACTGAGTGCATCGGCAGAAGAGACAGTGATACCAACCGCCGCAGCCGAGAGGACACTGGTGCCATTAGTGTTACTAAGGACGGTAGTGGTCATCTGGGTATGCAGGGTAGTCTGGATCGTGTCGCTACGAGTATGCCGGTCAGTTTTGTGCGAGCATCATGGTGTCAAGAGTTTGAACTTACGAAGCTGCGGTAGACTCCTGAGTGACATTAATGCTGGTCGCAGCAGGGAGGATCGTCGTGGTTTTGAGCACGCTGACAGTGACGTCGGCCTCGGTGCTGCTGCTGGTGCAAGTGGTTTCGGTGGACGCGATCTCGGCCATGCTGGACGGGAGAGTCGGGGCATCCATTGAAACGAAAGTCGAGAGGACAGCGGAGACGGCTGGGTCATTGGAAGCCATGACATCGCGAGCGGCGATGGCGACAGTGTCGTCATCGTCAGCAGTCATGCCACTGAAGCCATCCAGATACGACATGCGACCGCCAAGCTGCTCCTCAAGAGCCTCACTATGGGCACGAGACGCACTGCCCATCTCGTGGTTGAGCTTCTGGATGGTGTCCTGGTCTGCCAAAGGGGTTTGCATTAGATTTAACGGTGTTCAGTCTGCCATGTTGGGAAAGTGACTCACCCTTGCAGACCCGAACAGCCAGGACAATGCAAGTGACGCCAACCATGACGAGCATGCAAGACAGGAGGAAATTGACGTAGCGGCTGTAGTTCAGGCCCTTGGTGTACTTGGCGAGAAAGGTGGTCTTGGTGACCTTCTCATCGGCGCCGAGGTGACCGCCGTCGTCAGGCATCGCGATGACGACTGGGGGAGAGGTGGCGTCAGACCTGACGTGGGCGTCGCCGCGGTTGCCAACGGAGGAAGGCATGATTGATGATAAATGATTGATGTTGACTCGAACGAGAGACTGCGTCAAGAGAGACTGGTAAGAAAGGTGCTATCTGATGGAGGGCTGTCTCAGGAAGGACGGAAACGAAGGTGGAGGTTGAAGGAAGGTCAGTGATGTTTTGATGGTGCGTACGAACCAAAGGAGCGTGCCAGTTTTGTAGTGGGATGAGGGGAAAAGAGCGTGGGGTGGCTGGGGGGAAAACAAGAGCTTTCGATGGGCCAGGAACAATACACCAAAAAGTGAAGGGGGAAAGCTTTCTGAGGAGGGCGTCAGGCAAACGAGGGAATGGAGGGATGAGGAAGAAAGACTGTGCCTTTGCAGGAGAAGAGTACAATGGTAGTGGTGGTGTGCGCAGGCGAGTGGACAATCTGAGTGAGGGGACGTTGGACAGACAGGAGACGTCGTGCGACAACCGTTTGAAGGGAGAGTGTTTGCAGCACCGTTACTCATACTCGGAGCACCAGGACAGCAGGACAGCAGGACAGCAGAGAGACTCCTCTGGGGGCAACAGAAGGGGACGGTGGCACGTACCGAGAGATTTGGGCTGAGCCTCATCAAGTGGGTGGTGGTTGTTGAGATTGCTGTGACGGTGCACAGGTCGGACGCGAGGTGGCAGACGGAAGGCTTTGGCAGGAGAGAGGAGGCAGGTACTTGGGTACCTCGCAGGTACGACGGGCCAATGACCTGGAACGTCAGTGGGAAGTGGGCAGGAGGCAGGAGTGTGACAGACGACCGTACTACGATGGGGTGGGCTCTCTCTCAAGTTGGGAAGGGAAGGTTCAGTTCCTGTGACAGGGGGACTTTGACGTTTTGTGCAATGTACCTGGGGGCCCAGACCCCGTTGAGATTTTCTTAACGTGTTTGTTGTCTGGTCTGATGCTCCCACCAACTAACGTTTGGTTTTTAATCCTACACACAACTACCATTGCAGTGGGAGTGTGAATCACTCTCACGGCTGCTTCACCTGCAGGCAGCCCTTCCACCCTTCCAGCTGGCCAGCCCCATCCTCTGACCCTACCGCCTGGTCTGCTCATACTCCTTCTACTTGATCAAGAGCCCGGATTTGAATGCTGACCATTCAATCACCCTTGGTGCCTCCAAGATACATCATGAGTAAGTCCCTTCCTAGGTGCTAGCCTTGTGATATCAGCAAAGCCCGCGCAGGGACTTGCCTTTCTGCACTCATCCCAAGGTGTATTCTTGTGTACCACAATCGCCCGCAGAAACCCCCTCTGCTGGGCAAAATCGGGTCTGCCCCTGAAGACTGTGGAAATACACACGGCAGCAGACATGTTGCAAGGTACACCCGATATCATACCACAAGGTGAAAACACCTTGGTGAGCTGTATGACAGTGTATGAAACACCTGTCAAAATGACAGCGCCTGAGAAGCCGACTGCATCCCATTGAGAGTTGGTGGTATACAAGCGAGTGCCTTTGAAATAAGAGAAGAGAGGAAAGAAAGTGACTGGAATGGAAATAAAAAGCAATATATGGCAGGCCTTGTCTCTGTAATCGGCGCACACGTTTCAAGTACACTGACATGTACATCCATACCCGAACCGAGATATCAATTGCGCCCTCCCATTTACTTCGGCCGTGCAAGGACTGATCCATCACCTGGCAACACTGAGGAAAGAAGGGAGGTATTCAATCATCTGCCATGGACTTGCACAAGGCCGCGGGTCGACTTAACGCCCTCTTTATTTTCGGCAAAGTACTCGAGGGCAGTATAAGAGAATGTGAGGATGAAAGTGAGCAGGGCCAGGAGTTACAGGAAACGGTCTGGTTCCACAAGGGGTTGTCAAGTCGCCCATGTCCTCCGGCTGAAGGAAGCCGACCAAGTTTGGTTGCTGTGGCCTGGTCTGTCCGGCGGGACGGGACGGTGAAAGAAGAAAAAAAAAGATAGAGTAGGGACGAAAAGAGCCCAATACCCTGAAATCTGTCATGGTCAGATGCTCACTGACCAGAGTGGCGGGTTTGGCAAGTCACGACGCCTTGACAAGATCAACGCAGAGCACTCGGCCGAAGACTCTTTATCTGTAACACGGTCAAGACAGCAGCCCCTACGGGACCGAGACTGCCCGCTACGTCAATGTCCGTCGACGCGCAGAAGTTCTCATAGGGGACCCCGCGAGCCCGGGCTTCCAGAGACTCCCTCGGGCTGAGCTCGCCCCCCCATGGCTCGAGGCATGGTGTTGTCATGGGATCACTTGTCCCATACACAGGTGTTGTCATAAAAATAAAAGCGTGTCTAGGCAAGAGACACTGGGAAATATTCCAAGGAATGGGGGATAGAAAGCATTGGCTCTAACCACCCTGAAGATGTCGACGTGCATCTGGGCAAGGCTCAGAAGCTGACAACTTGACAAGTTCCTTCTGAGAACGCGGCTTCCGCTTTCGCCGATGGCCAGCATCCAACATGCAGTGCCCATGCCCATGCCCATGGATCACGGTCATGAGGCATCAGCAGTCGAGGAGCTGTGGCTGTTGTTGTTAGGAGAGCCGAGGCGGGCATAAACCAAGAGATGTCGTTCCCCTCGTTCCGCGCTATCGAGTGGACCCACTTTTAATTGCCTGTGGGGAAACGGGCACGCGCCTGCCGTTGCTTGAGAGGTTGTCGGTCGCGTAACGGGACGGGCCAGGACAGAACAGGCCAGGACAGGCTCAAGCTGGGCACCAGCGCGGGTCTCTTGGGTTTTGGCGCTGCGACCACGACCACCACCACGACCACCACCACCGACTACCCGTTCACCGTTTCCCACACCTCGATCCACATCCCGCGAAGCTCTGCACCAGCTGCCTACCCACAGCTGCGGACCGCCCCTGCCCGCATCTTCTGTTCATCTCACCTCCAGACCCGCCGTTTCGCATCGCGACAGGCCTTCGCCTTCGCTGCCTCCATCAGCCGCCTCGACGATTGGCCTGCATGTTTTGATCCCGCGAGCTGGCCCCAACCAGCCCTACCACCTCCTCTAGAAGAAACCTGCCTGGCTCCTGGCCATTGAGCTTCAGAGGATCGCGTGCAATTGGAATCTGCCCTCCCCGCGTCGCCGCCGCAATTGAGAGGGTCCGTTAGCAGCGCATCATGTCGTCCCGCAGGAGAAGAGCGGCCGAGCCCGCGCCCGAGGAGGACCAGCAGCAGGAGGAGGAGCGCGACAACGAGGGTCTGCAGTTCAACCAGGCATTGTCATGGCGCGCTGGCAGGCCCATACCCACGGCGGAGCTGCACAAGAGACTCGACACCCTGGCAAAGGAATTGGCGGAGCTGGATCAGGACTGGGAACACAAGGACTCGTTGACAAAGGTCGCCAAGGAGCTCTGCTCTGCCAACATCCTGGGCCACAAGGACAAAGGCGTCAAGGCATACGCTGCATGCTGCATGGTTGACATCCTCAAGATCTGTGCGCCCGACGCGCCCTTTACTCCATCGCAGCTCAAGGTAAGCACTTGAGGTCGGCGCGGCCACCTTCGCGACGGCATGCTGACCATGAGTAAAAGGACATCTTCGCCCTCTTCATCAACCAGATCCTCCCTGCCCTGCAGGATCCGTCGTCCACATGGAATAACCAACATCGATACGTCCTCATATCTCTGTCCGACGTCCAGAGCATCCTCCTCCTCGACGAGATACCCAACAATGACGAGCTTTTCGTGCGTTTGTTCACCTGCTGCTTCGACACCGTCTCCGGGACCAAGGCACCGTCGGGCGAGCTGGTCGGGAAGGATATCGAGCATTACATGACACAGATATTGGAAATGTTGATCGACGAGGCCACCACCATCCCGTCCAAGGTCATCGACATCATCATGGCCCAGTTCCTCCGCGCCGCAGCCCCTGGCGCCGGCAAGGACAAGTCGGAGCAAGCCAGCCGGGATGAGAACCAAACAACACTCCTCCTCAAGGAAGAACCCGCTGCCTACAAGATGGCAAGGTCTGTCTGTGTTGAGAACCCGGAGAAGATGGCACGATTCGTCGGACAATACTTTAGCGACGTCATTATGGAAGCTTCCGGCTTGGCTGGTAGCAATGGCCACCGCGCTGCCGATTCCGACGACGAGGATGGCCCAGCTGGACCATCCGAGGACGATCTCAAGGAGCTCCGGAAGGCGCACCTGCTGATCAGGGAGCTCTGGAAGGCTGCCCCGGCATCTTTGCAAAATGTCATCCCTCAGCTTGACGCCGAGCTGTCAGCCGACAATATCAGCTTGCGGCAGCTGGCCACAGAAGCGCTTGGGGATGTCATCGCTGGCATTGGGGCGGCTGGCCCGCCGCCTCCCCCAGCGTTGGACCCTGCTGCATACCCGCTTTACCGCATGTCCGATTTCGATACCGACGATACCCCTTCGAATCCTCTCACGACTCCCTTCTCTCCGATGTCATTCGCACAGACATACCATCAAGCCTACCTCAACTTCCTGAGTCGCAAGAACGACAAGTCTCCAATCATCCGAGCCTCCTGGACCACAGCTGTAGGATACATTCTTTCCACGAATGCTGGAGGAATCGGCTTCAATCGGGAGGATGAGCGAGCTCTCGTTCGTGGGCTGGGAGAAAAGCTCAATGATAGCGATGAAAAGGTCCGTTTGGCTGGCGTGAAGGCTATCGAGTCCTTCAACTTCCGCGATCTTATCCTCAAGCTAGCGTCGGATGGTGGGTTGGAGAAGGAGAGCTCGATCTTGTCTAGCCTTGCCGACCGGTGCCGCGACAGGAGACCCCAGGTCCGCGTTGATGCCATGGCTCTGCTGGGAAAGCTCTGGGCTATATCGACGGGCGAAATCCTCGCTGGCAACCAGGTTGTCGTGGGCGCCCTGTCGGCTGCCCCATCAAAGATCTACAGCTCCTTCTACGCAAATGATCTGGAGGTGAACGTCCTTCTTGACAGGGTGGTCTTCGAGTGTCTGGTACCATTGTCTTTTCCTCCTCCTAAGAAGAGCTCGAAGAGTGCAAACGGAAGCTCACAGTCGCAATCCCAAGCGGCGGCAGCTGGCTACGACCAGGACGCCGTCAGGGCCGAGAGGATACTCCTCCTGGTCCGCTCACTTGACCAAAATGCCAAGAAGGCCTTCTTCGCCATTCAAGCCCGTCAGCCACAATTTGCCACTATACTCCAGACTTTCCTGAGGGCATGCGACGCCTACAATGGCGGCGTCATGGAGCAGGACGAGGAGCGCAAGACAAAAAACCTGAAGAACACGATTGATTACATCACACGTTTCCTGCCTGATGACGCAAAGGTCAGGGCGGAGCTGCAGAAATTTGCAAAGGCGAACAATTCACGGAATTACCAGCTGGTTAAGTTTATTACTGGTCCGGAGCACGATTTCAAGACGGCCAGGAATGCCTTGAAGGAGCTGATCAAGCGCCTGCAAAGTGCGCAGCTCTCTGGTGTTGCTGATGTCCTGATACCCCTGCTTTACAGGTCAGGTTATTTCATGTTTAACCGCAGCCATTTGTCTACCATCTTGGATTATTCCAGAACCGACCAAGATGGCTTCGGCGCCACAGCGCACGAGATTCTGAACGAGATATCACAGCGCACGCCGGACCTGTTCAAGTCACACATCGGAGATCTCTGCAAGGATCTTGCGGAGAAGGCTCCCACCGCAACACGCGCAAATGAGCCATCGGTCGTTGAGACGCTCAAGGCTTGCGCTTCGTACGCGCGGAAATATCCTGCCGAAATCCCAAAGGACAAGAACTTTGTGCAGATGATGATCAACTTTGCGCTCTACGGTACACCTTGGAAGGCGGCCAAGTACGCCGTAAATATCCTCCTGGCCAAGAAGGACGAGACCAGTCTTTTGAACGCCACCAGGCTGTTCAAAGAGGTCATGAAGCAGTGGAAATACGGAGCTCCCCACTTCCTCAACAAGCTGGCGATAGTCTCTCAGCTTGAGATCTTGGCACCCAAGGTTACGTTGGACAAGGACCAAGCCATTCTCGAGATGATCCAAGACATTCTGAAGCAGGTTCGCACCGATGCTAAGGACAGCGACCCGGAATGGGTCAGTGATGCGGACATGGATGAAGAATGCATAGCGAAATGCTTGGCATTGAAGATCCTGGTCAATCGGCTGCGGGCAGAGGAGCAGGACCGTGGGGACGGCGAGGCAGACTTGAAAGACAGGGCGAAGCCTGTCTTCAAGATGCTCAAGACCCTGATCACAAAGGACGGCGAGATGTCCAAGAACAAGGAAACACCAAGCCATCACAAGGCGCGATTACGACTCCTCGCGGGCCAGTTGGTCCTCAAGCTCTGTAAAGAGAAGCAGCTTGACGACCACCTTCCACCCGAGGACTTTAATGCGCTTGCCTTGGTCGCACAGGATGCCCACCCTCAGACCAGGAGAGCGTTCGTCGAGAAGCTCCAGAAATATCTGGTACAGAACAAGCTTCGCACAAGGTTCTATACCATCATTTTTATCACAGCGTACGAGCCTGTCACCGAGTTCAAGACCAGGGTGGAGACTTGGATCCGTTCAAGAGTCCATCATTACGAGGCAACAGGCACACCCGTCATGGAAGCCGTCATGCCCCGACTGCTGTCTTTGTTAGCTCACCACCCAGATCTCGGCAAGTCTGAAGATGATCTGGTTGACCACTCCCGCTATATTGTCTACTACGTCAGCACCGTGGCCAACGAGTCCAACCTGGGGCTATTAGCTCGGTATGCAGAGCGTGTCAAGCAGACAAAGGACGCCATTGAGCCGGAGAAAAGCGAGAACCTTTACATGGTCTGTGACCTGGCGCTGGCTGTGATCAGGAAATGGCAGGAGAAGCGCGGGTGGACCTTCGAGGCCTACAGCAAGAAGACCGGGCTGCCCAACGGCTTATTCTCTGCTCTCCCGAACCATGAAGCTGCGCAGAAGCTTTCTGAGCAGCAGTTCATCCCAGAAGGCATCGAACAGAGGCTGGATAAAGTCCTGCAGTCGATGGACCGCAAGAAGGTATGTTCCGAGTGATGAACCGGTACCCGAGCTCTGGACAAAACCTGGGACATTTTACTGACGTCAAACAGAAGCGGAAGTCCATGGACGAAAGCGGGCAGCCCCCTGCCAAGAAGGCAAGATCGCAAAGCAAGATCGCCCAACCAAGCTCGGTCAAGTCGAAGAAACAGACGACCCTGAAGAAGGCGGCCAAGGCAAAGACGGCCAAACCCAAGAAGCCCCGCGCGTCGTCGCCAAACATCCCCGAGTCAGAACGCCGCCGCAGCGGCCGCGCCGTCCCACGGAAGAGCTCCAACTACGTAGAGCGGGATGACGACGAGGACGACGAGGAGATGCTCGAGGGGGTCGCCGAGTGGGAGTACGAAGGCGAAGAGGATGACGAGGAAGAGGGCGAGGAGGGCAGCGATGACGACGGTGACGAGGAGGAGGGGGAGGAGGTCGAGGAAGGCGACGAGGTCGAGGTCGAGGTCGAAGCCGAGCCCATGGATGAGGACGACGAGCAGGAGGGGGAGCCCGCCGCCGAGGAGCAGGACGGCAGCGAGCTGTCCGAGCCCCCCGAGGAACAACAGGCGGAGGAGGCGGAGGACGAGGAGCCGCCCGCGACCAACGGGCGGCGGAGCGGCAGGAGCTCGGCGGCCAGGGCGAAGGCGGAGCCGCCGAGGAGGGCGCCGCCGCCGAAGGGCAAGGCCGCCGCGGCCGCACTGCCGACCCGGGGCAGGGCGGCGGCGGCTGCTGCTGCTGTGCCTACGAGGACCAGCGGCCGGTCGAGGAGGGCCAAGGATGTGTTCGACTCGGAGTAGTTATCAGTAGTAGTGCGTGATGTGATGTTTGTCGCTGTGTTTGGGGAGAGCGCCTTGTGCCGAGATGAAAAAACATAACTGGATTGATTGATTGCACCCGAGAGATGGTTTTCCGTGTCGTCTTCTTCTTCTTCTTCTTTTTTTAGCTTGTTCTTGGAGATGAATTAATGGATAATGCCCAAGGTTTTCTTGTTACGAAAGGGGGCGGGGGTAGGGAAGTATGTGATTTTGCTATGCTACCATTCTTCATAGGGAGGGGGGGAGAGGTGCGAGAGGGTTGGTCGGTTGACTTGCTCTGGTGCGGGTGTATTCTGAATCCAACTGAAAAGTACTTAGCCTTGTTTTGTTTGTACTTGTGTGGTGTTTGGCTTGCTGCGGTGTACATCGGTGATAGCTGTCGTTCCGAGGCACGTTGTGTGGTTCCGAATCTGTCTCTTTTTGGTTTCACATGGTTTCTTTGGATCTCGCTGACGGCGTTCACTCTGATCGGTTTCGACAGGTGCCACAGTGAACATGCCGCCCGTCACAGAGTGGTATTCTAGGTCCTGCCTACCTGCCCTGGTAAATATGCGCCCGACTGCACGTCGCTGGTTTCTATTTGTCCCTGCATTCAAGGTTGGCCTCACCCCATGGTGGTCATGGTCTATATTTCTGCGACTGAGTCCGCACGTATTAGTTGGGTCTTCTATGCTCTGGCAGCTGAACACATCCATCCCACGGTCTGTGGTGTCCAGACTAGACAGACCGAGTCTCAAATATCCGCTGCCTCGGTCCAACGTGGTTCGTGTTAGACATTCAGAAATATATTACGACGTCACTTCTTCGCGAGGAAGTTGAACTACGGGGATCTGCGCAAACCGCCTTATTACTTCAAATGTTTCGAAAACCTGCAACAGTCAGCATCAAGAATCAAAACCACTCGCAGCCAAATATCAAAGCGTAACACAACCCGCCGCGCTGTTTGACTCGGTTAGTATCCTTAGTATCCCTTCAACATCAGCACATCACGCAGCCTACCCCCCAAGCTCCAACATGAGCTGTTCAAACTCCGCGTCGGGGCCAGCACCCCCCGCCTCTGCCTGCTGATCACGAGCCAGCCGGCCCACCCTCCACGGCGGCAGCTTCGCACCGGCACCCCCCCGCCGTGGGCAGTCGCGGGCGACGTGGCCGGCACCGTTGCAGGCGCGGCAGGTGACACCAGCCACGAACCGGGCGGGCGCCGTGCACAAGGACCGGCGGTGGCCGGGCCGGCCGCAGTTGTCGCACGCCCGGCCCTCGTCGTCCCGGAACGTCCCGTTCATGACGGCCAGCTGGCGCAGCTGGGCGCGCTTGCGCCGGTTCTGGTCCTCGGGGCTGCAGGCGGCGGCCTCGATGACCTCGTCGATGAGCCTCCTGGCGTGGTCGGCCTCTGCCTGCGTGTCGGCCCTGATGAGGCAGTGGAGCGGCTCCTGCTGGTCGTTGTTGTTGTTAGTCCCGTGGCCCCGGGGGTGGTGGTGGTGGTGACCGCCGGCCCGGCCCTCCTTGACGGAGCCCTTGCCCCGGATGGCGACGTGCGCGCCCGACTCCTCGCTCATGGCCGCTAGGCTCTGGCCGCGGGGCCCGAGGATCTGGCCTATGAAGTTGATGCCTGGGAAGTCGCGGACCGGGATGTAGACTTTGGTGGTGACGACAGGATCCCGCTTGAGGCTACAGTGCAACAAGTCACGGGGCCGCTGGTAGCCTGGGATGGTGTCCAGGGCGGCGCCGACGAGCGCGCGGCGTTCGGCCTCCAGGCCCTGGCGGTAGCGGTGCTGGCGGGTGTTGGTGCGGCGGCCTGAGGCGTCGTACTTGGGGGCTGGCGAGGGTGGTCTTTTCGAGTCTGAGCTGGGCGGTGGGGCCGGGCCGCCGCCGCCGCCCTGCATCTTCTGGCCGATCTCCTCGATCCGGAAGTGCGTGGCGTACGCTTCGAGCTGTTCGGGCGTCATGGCTGTTGTGATGGCGGTCTTGAGGCCGTTCAGCGCGGCGACCTGGCTTTCTGGGCCCCATCGTGTTCTTCGTTGACCTTTCGCTGGCCTGGGGATAGATCCAGGTGATTTGGGCGGATACATCTTTGGGAGGATCTTGATGTGGTCGTCCTGAGAGGGGTTCTAGAATGATGATCAGGAAGTTGAGCTTTTGTGGTTAGTAGCAGTTAGTCCGTTATTGCGATGCTTTGGATCTGGAAGTTAGTAGATATGCTGTGGCTGGGAAAGCCTTGACGGCATAGCGTATCGGGAGATGTTTGGTGGTGGTGTAGAATGAAAACCCGTGAAACGTGCAGCCGAGAGGGGTGGTCATTTATATATGTTCATTCATCATGGTTTCTGTTCATTTTTTGGCCATATGACTAACACAGAACTAACTCTGCACCTTTCCTCAACAGTCCCACACCACGCTGTCTAGGCCGAAGCCAGACGGCTTGTAGAGGGAACTAGAGCCGAAAGCCAGAGACGGCGCCAAATTAAATTAAAAGCATAATACTTGAAGTAACCGTGCGTCATTAACCTGGAGTGATTCCAGTCCTTAGAAGAAATCTACGTAAGACACCTTGTCAAAAGTTCTGGGAGACTTGCACTAGGCGCTGAAGTTCAACAAGGTGACAGATTTACAGCCACTAATATCGAAATACCGCATTATGTGATTTATCAGCTTTCGTTTCTGTTCCGTATACGTCCTGAGCCATACACAGAGATGCTAAGAAAGTAATTTTCCTCCTCGATGCTAATAATGGCACCGCATTGCCAATAAGTGACTAGTATCAACAAGCAGGTATCAATTTAGGCATCAAAGGCTGAGCATGTTCGTCGCCACACAGACCCTTCTCGTCTCTGACTGCTGTTGAGATCTAATGGCAATGAACCGCCCATGTCTGTACCTAGGTAGTGAGATTGTGGCCGTCTCGGATCATGAAAATGGCACGCTCGAGGCCTCTCAGCATGCACGACTTATTTTTTACTTGTTACTCGACAGCCTCCCGTGGATCGGCCTCCTACCTACGTATTGGACAGCCTCCTATGGAATAGCATTCTGCTGGTCGATCTCTTGTGGGGAGGCTTTGGTGAAATCGACTTCCGGGCTATGAACCCCATTGGGAAACCTGGGTATATACGAGCAGGGTCGCCGAGCATGTTACCTCGTAAGCCAGCCATAGGGATGCAGGGAAAGCTTATCCTCAGATTTGGTGAATAGTGGTTGATTCTTTCAGTCCAGAATATATGGTTTCGCTTCTATTCCGTATACATCCGAGGACAAGTCCAGAATATAGCTAGCTGAACGTGCAGGCCTTTCGGAATTAAGAGACTTCGTGATGAGCTTGGATCCGGTATTCGCTTCGCCGCGACAGCATCTGCGTAGCGACGATCTGGGCAACCTTGCAGTGACCCCCATAAGACGACCTCATGCCTCCCACATGACTATCTAGGCACCTTTCATAGAAGAACTTCCATAGGAGACTCTTCCATTGAAAGTCTGTCATAGAACACGTCTTAGCTTCAGCCACATTACATTAATGATACAAAGTTAATACTATGTACTTACATATCACATTCTATTTATATTACTACTAATATTATAACCTTATACACTCGATTCAAAATATTTATTACTATATATAGGTACTACATACGTTTTTTATAGACACTAGAATTGAAGCTACCTAGGAAAATATCTTTTAAAAGAATAAATTCGATATGTCCCTGTGGGGAAGTCTGCACTTGGTTAATTTGGCAGAAGGTGAGCAAGCATAAGTGTGCTCCGCTTTGATTCTGTGAGTGTTTTTTTAATCCCTCATTTCGTCGTATTTGCTCCTCTTTGGACGTAAAGTTCAGACATTAGCTCTTGTAAACTGACTATTTAGTTCACCTATTTCCAAATCTCGATACCGTTTCGGTCATTGGATTGGAGGAGACGTGGTTGCGGAGAACATTGCAGCCCAGATCCCACCTGTAGCCGAGACAGCAAGTCCAGCGTGGTATAAGGTTCAGGTGCGCTTCTTTGAGTCTCTGTTTATCTGGAACCAGATTCTCAGGCTTTTCCAGTTTTCCTGTTTAGATATGGAGCATATGATCAGGGTATGTTTTCTTGCAGTGATTGTCAACTCAATCTCGGTAGTTCTACATACCTGGATGGCCGTAGCACCTTGCGTACTCCCTTATTGGCTTCGAGATTCGAAATATTTGGTGGCAGTTATCGCATACTTGGATATCACTTATCACAGGCTTCGAGTTTTCCAAGGGTGTCTCCAAGGTTGTCGTGCTCTCCTTGCTGGATGTCTGCGAGATCGGTCTGGTAGTCTCACCGCTTCCTATGCTAGTCTTACCGGGTGACCTCGGGACTGGAGTGGGCGCATCCCAGTTTGTTGTGTTCATCGTGGTGACTGTTTCCCAGCTTGTTGTGCTCATCTTGGTGAATGCCTCCGGCTCGGGCTTCCGTCCGAAAGCTTTCGAAATACGATTGAAGAACGAAGGCCCCGTGGGTGTTTGTCTGTCTGATACAAGAGACTGAGGAGACGAATGACATTTGTTAGCCCTTGAATTTATATCTCAGCAGTCATCTTTTATGTTACCTGGGCCAGGTCCACGGCGATTGAGACCTTTCCTTTCATCGTGGGATCAGCTGCAAGATCGTTGACGACTTTGACCAAATCATCACGAGAGAGGAGGGCTATGCGAGCCTCGAGGTCTGGCTTGTGCATCTTGTGTCGAAATGTTTCGGCCGCACCTAGAAGGTTGTCCGCTAACGCTGGGCTGGAATGCTGATGTGGAAGTTTTAGGATAGCAGCGCAGGACAAACATCCACGGAATGTAAAATAGTATGGAAAATTCAATTGAAAGCCCGTGGCCAGAAATTTGTAAACGGATCAAGCCCGGCTTTTATACAGGGCCTTCCAATAGTTCCGAGTTTTGATCATGCGGAATCGCTTGCACCTAATTTTAACGATTGAGGCAGTGTGAACTACTAGACTGGCGCACGCGCCAGGAAGAAGAAACCAAAGCTTCCTCGCTGGTTCTAGTTTAGGGCTAATAAGTACGCGGAGCTTGGTTCGGGTGCCTGCTACGCGGCCACCGCAAATCAAATGTGGTCACCTAAGTAGCAGCTAGGCAGTGCTCGTTGTCCAGCATCCTCTAGAAGCAGTTGAGCCTCGATCGATTAGAATTCGGTAGAAAAGCCCACTATGGGATAATGAGCAAGCCACCCAGGATGACGTTCTCTCTTGCTTAAGCAAATGGCCCTGTCAGCGTAGTCTAAACCATGTGATGGCTTAGTGAAACCACTTTAAGGTGGGGTACTGTTAGCTCCAGATGGACTCGACCTTGATAGTGGAGGTTAAGCACAGCATAATATGCAAGCTTTAGTGCAAAGTCACAACATGTGACATAACGTCAACTTGCAGAAGTGGGTTAGGCGGGTGCCATTGCGGTCTGCATCTGATTCCATACGGAGTGTATATAGTCCATCCATACGGTGGTGAACATTCAATGAAGGTATATGGTTGAAGGGTGATCCTTTGACTTGTCTTTCCAGATGAACATGGTAGAGTGCACAGCGAGAGTTCTCTCTACAGCGGAGTCAGCATACATCACTCCGGCACCAGCTCTCCTAGAGACTTCCACAAGTCACATCGGAATCCTCGCCCCCCCTCCCACGTGTAAGCATTCGCCAGTCTAAATTTGTTCACCTGTCCCGGTCCAGTGCAATATGGTAAGCCGTTTATGACCTTTATTGATGGACAAGTGGCGTTGAAGTCTATGAGGTAAGGGTCGTAGATGCTGTAGGTCGGCCACTCGCTGACAGGGTTGAAGCTCGTATTCCCCGTGGACAGGCCATTTGCAAGGGCGTTGGAGATGGACGGGTTGTCATGGACGATGAAGTTTCCCAGCATATGCATGAAAGCAAGAACCTGTATTCAACGTCAGCATGCGTTCATTCTTGCTTTCGCTGACTGCTGAGGAGGTTATGGTCCATACGTAATCAGGGCTGTAGTAATCTCCAGAATACGGCCAGCTAGTGAAACCGGCGCCGTCTGCCCCATGATACGCGTTGGGGATAGAGAATTGGTACTTCCAGCTCTTCCCACCATTCATGTTGTCGCTATAGGCCTCGGCCAACCAGTAAGAGGGACAGATGAATGTAGTTTCGCCATAGATAGCGATAGCACGCTGCATCTGGCCAGTCGCAGCCGTGCTCTGGTTGAGGTTTGTAGGGGCAGAGTCTCCCGTGGTAGCCCATTTTGGGTCAGCTTGGTTGACGGTTTCGTTGTTCGTCGGGTAGTAGAGAAGAATCTTGGCGATATCGTTGTTGGAGAGCATCGGAAACGTGACCCGCAAGTATTCTACCATTTCACCAATGGTGGTGATATTCCGTAGAACGAATTGTGCGGCTTCGAGTGCATTATGCCCAGTCAACATATTCAGGCCGTTGACGTTGCCATGCGCAAGTTGTTTGCTGGGGACATCCTGGATTATCTTGCCATCCGTTACGGGCAGGAAGGCCCATGTCGAAAGACTTCCGCTCTGCGATACGTCCGCACTTGCGTTCATGAGTGTCGCTGAATCTGCTTCGACGAGGCAGTCGAATATGGCCTTGGACCCGTTGCGGAGATATGCATTCTTGGTATCGCAACCTGCGGCAGTAGCGAATGCATAATATGCTTGAGACGGCTGCCAGTCCTCTAATCGGAGAAATTAGCTTAGCAACTTTGAGAAGAACGGAAGTGCTGTCGGGTGCATCGTACTATAGCCATATTGAAAAGGGAGAAAAGGGCTCCCGGAGACCGAGTTCCTGAACAAGGACGTGCCCAATGTGCCACCGTATGCAAGACTATATTTTGGGAGCACATTAGCAGCCACTTAGAGCACCGCAATTCCTTGCCGACTTGGTGGCATCGATAGTGGATTTGCACAAGGCAAGAGAATGGGGGAACACACTCGTGCAGCATGACGCTTCCTCCCCCAGCGCTTTCACCTAGAATCGTGACCCTCGTTTTATCCCCTCCAAAGAGGTGAATATATTGCTGCACCCAATGAAGAGCCAGTTGTTGGTCCAACAGGCCGGCGTTGGCCACGCCCTTTCTATAAACTTCGTCCGAGGATAGAAAGCCAAATGCCCCAAGCTACAAATTCGTCTTAGTGCCTGGCTGAATCATCTGGAGCGCAGGCATGACTCACCCGATACTGGATGTTGACACCGAGAAAGCTGTTATTGTTGTTTGTTATCAGGGGCGTCAGATCGAGTCTTCCGCTTCCCTGCGCGTAAGCACCGCCATGAATGTAGACAAGAACGGGCAAGATCGGTTTCGTGTCGGCAGCAGCCGGTGCGAAAACCTGGTTGGATTTAGCAGTGGGCAAATTTAATACAGGTAATCATCATCCCCACATTCAAGAAGAGGCAATCCTCGCTGCTTTGTGAATTATCCGCAGGGGTGTATTCGCTCGAGGCACCAGGGCTCTGCGGACACTGCGCTGGCCAGGTATCGGCTTGTATAAGCGAATCTTGCTCCTTGTCAGGTGCGCGAGGAGTTTGCCATCTAAGGTTTCCCGCAGTGCTCTGCGCAAACCGTATACTGTGAACCACATTAGAACAGTTTGCCATACAATGCTTGCCAGGTGAGCTTTAGAAGTAGTTTACTTACCCTTGAAAGATGTTCAGACCGGCAGATTCATTGTACCAGCCCTGGTATCGTCCATAGCCCAAGTCTACTGTACGTGAAGATTCATTGACCCGCGCTTTTGAAGCAAAATGAGCATACGGTGGCCCCCGGAATGCACAAGCCTCGAGGGCGAATAGCACGGTGTAAGCCAGTAGTGTCAGCATCATTGCGAATAGGTCCGTTTTTCTTTAATCTCAGCATAACTTGAACGAGAAGACCATGAACAAAGAGTCAGGAGGGGAAGTTGAGAACTTGCACTGAAATAACAGCTAAATGCAACGATAATGCAGCCATATGCAACGAAAATGCAGCTATATGCAAGACGTCATGGGCCAGGGATCAGAATAAGCGGCTGAAGTTTGACGCTCGCGATTGCTGGACTGCGAGTATTGTGGGGTTCAGTCAGCATGAGTCCATTTTGACTGGGATTTTCCTCCAATCCATCAAGCTTTGGCGGGTTATGAGCGGGCTATTCGCTGCTGGGACATGAGCGGGAAAGAGTCGGTCTGAACTTGAAGTCCTCGAGATCCAGGGAGACGGCACCGGTCAATAACATTGAATGCTCGGACGGATGTCCTAGCCAACGGCATGGAGGCTACTCTTAGTCAAATACTATACCGAGGTATTCTCTTTGTTCGGAGCCTCTTATCAGCCGGGTACTCCCGTTCTTAGTCTAGTGTTGACAATCGTCACGCACGTGTTGGTCAGTTCTAATGCTGGTCAAGTCCGAAATCCCTACCAAAGGCACAAATACACGGGCAACAGCCAACTTTGCGCCAACAGAAATGTTGATCTCTGGTAGGATCTTTGTGTGACCTGTAATGCCGGCGCCAAGAACGTGGTACAAGATGTTTTAGTCTATTGTTGCTAGAGGCTGTCGGTGCTACCACATTCCCCTCACGACCTCGGGAGTTTCCTGCACTGCATGCACGTACCCGGGGGTCAGACCTTCG
Organism: Diaporthe batatas; assembly: GCF_019321695.1. Lineage (NCBI taxonomy): Eukaryota > Fungi > Ascomycota > Sordariomycetes > Diaporthales > Diaporthaceae > Diaporthe > Diaporthe batatas. Next base: position 110,553 of record NW_025408557.1, on the reverse strand, counting down.
GTTGCCCCCTACGCCTCCCGGCGTAGGGGGCGCCAAAACCCCCGCACGGCCAAAACCCCCACACACTTAAGAAAAATAAAACACTATACTTAACTTAGTCTAATTTACTTAAAAGAAATAGTATAAAGGAAAAAAAAGTAGTTTTATAAACCTTATTTTTTAGGGAATTTAAATAAAATAAGTATAAAATTCTAGGGTTAAGGTTTAACTAGATTTTATTACTTTTTTATATTTTATATAATTATAAATATAAATTTTATAATAGTTAAGTAGAAGCTATAGGGAAGCGCCCTAGAGGCGCCCTAGCGCCTAGTTATACCCCTTTCTTAAACCCTTTAAAAGGTAGGTAATATTTACTTATTTTTTTTTTAAAAAAAGTAAGAATTAGTTTTATATTAAACTTAAACTTAATAAACCTTTAAACCTTTTTTTATTTATATTATTATATTTAATATTATAGTTTATTATAATTTTAATTTTTTTTTATACTATTTATAATACTATTAAAAATAGATAATTAAAGGAGGAGGTTTTAAATAAGTTTAAATAATAATAAAAGGAGTTTAAATACCTTTTTAATAAGTAATACTTTTACTTAAAAATAAAAATAAAATTAAATTCTTTAATAGAAGATAAATACCCTTAAAGTAGTTAGGATTATTTTAAAAATTAAATTAAAGAATTTAAAGTTAATTAATATTATTTTATTATTTATAGTTTATACTTTATAGTAATATAATAGTTAAATAATAAACTTTAAAAGGGTTTATATTTTTAATTATAATTTTTTATAATAATAAAATAAAATAATTTATATATTTAACTATATTAATAAAAGTATTAAAACTATTAAAATATTTATATAAAATTTAAAAGAAAGGAAATAAATTTATATTTAATTATTATAAGTAAAATAAATTTAAGATTTTTAATAATAACTTTAAAAGATTTTTAAAGTATTTTTAAGGTTATTTAAAATTTAATTAATTTTACTTATTAATAAGAAAATTAAAACCTTTAATTTTTATTAATATCTTAAAATTTTAAAATTAAAATAAAAGTTAAAAATAATAATTTTAAAGTTAAGTTTTTTTTTAAATTATAAAGCTAAATTTCCTTAAAATTTAAATTAAATATACTTTAAATTTATTAAATATTAAAAATAAAATAATTAAAGTTATTTAAATAATTTAAATTAATATATTTAAATAAATTAAAAAAATATAAGAAATTAAAAATAAAGTATAAAAGGTAATAAAACCTTTAATAAAAAAGAATAAAGGAAAATTCTTTAAAATAATATTATAACTTTTAAAGGAACTTAAAGTTTATTATATATAAAGGTTAAAGTTAAAAATTTTAAGGTAAAAGTTTATATATTTAATTTAATTAAAATATTTAAAAAATAACTTTAAAACTATTTTAAAATTTAATTCTTTTAATAATAATAAAAATTAATTATTTATTATTATTATAATAATATTTATTATTATATTTTAAACTATTTAATATTAATAAAAGTTATAATATTTATAAATTAAGTTTAAAGTTATAATAATTATTAATTAAAGAGTTATTAAAGGTAAAGTTAAAATAAAAGTTAAGGATTATTTTAATTATTTATTAAAATAATATTTAAAATAAAGAAGTTAAATTAATAATTAAAATTAAAAAAGAAAAAATAATAGAAATTTATAATACTTTTATAATTTTAAAGGAAGTAATTATAATATAAAGTTAGAAGTATATTAAAATTAACCTTAATATTTAAATTTAAATAAACTTAATTAGTATTTTTTATAAGAAAATTTAATTTAAAGAAATTAAGGAAATCCTTAATATTTATTAAAGGAATTAATTATATTTTAATATTTATTTATAAAGTTTTTAAATCTTTTTTAATTAAAAACTATTTTAAAATTAAAAAAGAATTTAAAATATTTTTATTATTAATTAAAAGTATTTTAAGTTTATTTTATTATTAAAAATTTTAAGTTTATAATATTTTTAAATAAGGTTAAAAAGTTATTTAAAGAATTAATAATTTTAAAAGGATAACTTATATATTATTTAATAAATTATAAAATTCTTTATAAAAATTAAAGATAAAATATTTATTATTATATTATTTTTCTAATTAATAACCTTTTAATTTAAATAATAAAGAAAAGTAATAAAAGTTAAAAGGAATAAATAAAAAAGAAAAATTATTTTTAATCTTTTTAATTATATTTATAATTAAAGGTTTAAAGGAGTTTTTATAAAAGTTAGAGTAAAAGAACTTCCTTTTAAAAAAGGTAAATTATATAATTAAATTAAAAGAAATATTATTATTTTTTATTTTTTATTTATTATTATTAAAAAGTTAAAGATTTTAAAAAGTAATTAAAAGAGTTTAAAAATTAAATAAATTACTTTTAATAAGAGTTTAATAAGGGTTTTAATTTTATTTATTTTTAAAAGAATAATACTTTTTAACTTTATATTAACTATTAGGTTTTTAATAAAATAATAATTAAAAATTATTATTTATTATTATTAATTTTAAGATTTTAAACTAACTATTAAATATAAAGTATTTTTAAGAATTAATTTAATTAATATTTATTATTAAATTTATATTTAAAAAGGATAAATAAAAATTATATTTTATATATATTATAATTATTATAAATTTAAAGTAGTACTATTTAAATTAATTAATACTTTTATTATATTTTAATTATTTATTATAAAGGTTTTAAATAATTATATTAATATTTATATAATTATTTATTTAAATAATATTTTAATTTTTAGAAAATAAAAAGAATATAAAATATATTTAAATAATTATAAATTAATTATTATTAACTAAACTTTATAAAAATTTTAAGAAATATAACTTTTAAAAGAAGATTAAATTCTTAGGATTTTTAATTAAAAGAAGGAATTTAAATAAATCTTAATTAAATTAAAACTATTTAAAAATAGTTTATTTCTACTATTTATTATAATATTTAAGTTTTTAGGTTTTATAATTTCTATTAAAGGTTTATTAAGGAATATTTTAGAATTATTTAACCCTTTAATAAGTAATTATTTAGTATAAAATAGGGTTAAAAGTTTAATAAAATTAATTTATTTATACTTAAAAATTTAAAGGCTTAAAAGCCTTTAAAAACTTAAAGTTAAATTTTAATAAATATTTTTATTTTAATATTATAATTTAATACTTTATATTTAAATTAAGTATAATATCTTTAATAAAATAGTTATTTTAATAATTTTTAGAAATATATTATTAAAAATATATTTTAATAGTATTTTATAACTTTTTAATTAAAAAGTTTATTAATATAAAACTTAATTAAATAATTTATAATAAAGAATTAAATATTATTATTAATAGTTTTAAATATTAATAATAATATTTTAAAAGTTTAAAATTTATTATTATTTTTAAATTATAATAATTTTTATAGTTTTATAAAATAAAAAACTAATTTAAAAATAAATTTAATAATTAATATATTTAATTAAATTTTAATTTTACTATTAAATATTACTTTAATAAAACTAATTTAATTAATAAACCTTTAAAAAATTTAATTATATATTAAAAAAGCCTTTAAATATAAATTAAATTTTAATTTTAAAATTAAAGATAGTTATAATTATTAAAAGAATTTATAATTTTATTTAAAAATTAATAATAAATTAAAATTTAGACTATAATTAAAATTATTATAATATATAAAATTTTAAAAATAACTTCTTTTAATAAAATATTAACTTAAATTTATAACTTTTTATAAAAATAGTTTATAATAAAAGTTTAAACCTAAATATATATATTTAATATTAATATAATATATTTAAGGTTCTATTTTTATTTATAAACTTAATTTATAAAACTTAAAAAAATTTTATAATTTAAATTATAATTAAAATATAATTTTAAATAATATTATTTTAAATAACTTTAATTATAAAATTTAAAATAAATTCCTTTATTAAAAGAAATATATATATATATTAAAATAAAAGGTTTTAAAATAAAAGATTTTATAAATCTATTATAATAATTTATTAAATAAATATTAAAGATAAATAAAAATATAAATCTTTTTTAAAAGTATTTTTAATAATTTAAATTAAAAGCCTTTATAATAAAATATATATACTTTTATATAATATATTAATATATATTTATATTATATTATTATTTATATAAAGAGTTTATTTTATTATTAATTTTATTAGAATTTATATAAAATTTAATATAAACTTTATAATTAAACTTTTAATTATTATTATAAATAATAAAAAATAAATTTAATTTTAATAATTATAAATTATTTTATTAAAATAAGTTTTTCTTTTAATTTATATAATAATAAATACTATAAAGTTTAATAAAATTTTATAAAAAATTAAATATAAATAAAAGATTTTATAAAAATTATTATTAATTAAAATATAATTTTATAAATAATTTTAAAAATATTATATAAACTTAATAATATTAAAACTATTATATTATTACTTATTATTTATAAAATAATAAATAAATTAAAAATAAACTAAACTTTAAAATAATACCTTAAATTATTTATAATTAAAAATATTTAAAACTAATTAAAATTATTATATATTATATTTTTATATATAATTTAATTTAAAATATAATAATTAAAATAAATTTATTTAAAATATTATTAAAATATAAACTTTTTTATAATTTTATATAATTAATAATTTATTAAAAATAATATATTATAAAAAATATTAATAATAAAAAGTAATTAAAAAGCTTTAATAAATCTATATAAAATATTAAAAATTAAATAAAGGTTATTAAAGTTTAAACTTAAAACTATAATATATATTATTAATCTAAATAATTTAAAATTAATAAATAAATATTCTTAATAATTAAATATTTTTACTTAAAGAATAAGAAATTAATTTTATAAAAGATTAATTTATTTAACATTTTAACTTAAATTAATAAGTAAACTTATAATTTAATCTTTTTAAAAATATTTTTAAATATATAATATTTTTATATAAACTAATTAAAACTATAAATAATTAAAATATTAAAAGGCTTATAAAAGATATTATAAATCTATTAAATTTAAAAATAAGTAAATTAAATAAAAGTTAAAGAAGATTTAAAATTATTAAGAAATTAAAGGTACTTTATTATTTAATAAAATAGAAAAATAGTTAAATAAGTATAACTTTTAAATATTAAAAATAAAATATTTATAAATAAAACTATTTAAAAATATTATAAAAAAAAACTTTAATATTTTTAAAAAGAATTTAAAAATAAATAAATAAAAATTAAGAAAAAGGGTTATTTAAGCTATAATAAATAAAAATAAATAAATAATAATTAAATAATAAAAAATAAATATTAAAAAGTAGCTAATAAAATAAGTAATAATATAGTAAATAGTTAATAAATAACCTATAAAGGCTTTATAATAAGTTTATAAAAATAAAATATAATTAAAATATAAACTTAATAAAGAATTAATAAAATAAATAATAATTAAATAAATAAGTTATAAAACTTAATAAATTATTTAAAAATAAATATTAAAGAAATAAGTACTATTAATTAACTATTAAAAAGAGTTAATTAATTATAATATTAAAATTAAAGGGTTATAATAAAAATAATATAAAATATATTAAAATAAATAATTTTAAACTATTTAAATTTATAATAGATTAAAACTTATTTTAAAAGGTAATATAAAAGGGTATTATTATTCTATTTTAAAAACTTTAAAATCTTACCCTTATAATTTTATTTATTAATTTATAATACTTTTAATTAGCTTTTAAGGAGGGCTATTTATATTTTATAAATTATTTTTAAAAAAATAATTTTAAAATTATAAATTAAAACCTTATTTATTATATTTATTACTTTTAAAAACCTTTAAATTAAAATATATTAAATAAAAACTATTATCTATTAAAATTAAATATAATATACTATAATAATCCTTAATTAAATTATAAAAATATTTTTTAAATATTATTTAAATCTTTATTTAAATTAAACTCTATTAATTAAAAATATATAAATTAATTATAACTTATAATTAAAAATATTAACTATTATAATTTCCTTTTTTAAAAAAGTTAATATTAAATTTCTAATAGTAGTTAATTACTTATATTTAATATAAAATTTACTATTTCTTTTATTATTTAATAAACTACCTTAAAACTTAAGGTTTTTAATTTTTTAAAAAGCTAAATAATTATTAAAACTATTTATAAATATATTTATTAAAATATTAATAAATTAAACTTAAAATTATATTAACTTATTCTTTTATATAAATAAAAGTAAAAATTTTATATTATTTATAATTCCTTTTAAAAAATTTTATTAAATAAAAATTAATAATTAATTTAATAATAAAAGAATTTCTTTAATTTAAAAGTTAATAATAATAATAAAAGTAAATAAAAAAGGGTTTATTATAATATAAAAAATAATATTTTATAATATATTAATTATAATAAAAATTATTTAATTAAAAATTATATAAAAATATTTTTATATAAAAAAATACTTTTATTTATTTAAAAAGGTTTTTATATATATATTATAAAGAGTTTATAACTTAATTACTTTATTTTATTTTTATAATTTTAATATAATTTAATATAATATAATTAAAAGAATTTAAATTTATAAAAATATTTTTATATATTTTTAAAAAGAAATATAATATATTTTTAACTTTATAAAGTTAGTTAAATATTAAATATATAAGAGTTAAAATTAAAAATCTTTAAAAATTTAAAAACTTTAAAAACCTTTTATTTAAATTTTAAAATAAAAGGTAATTTTATAACTACTTTTAATAAATTTAAAGGGTATATAAAATAATTTTAAGCTATTTATTTACTACTTTTAAAAATAATTATTAAAACCTTAATAATATTAATATTTTTAATTAAATTATAAATAAATTTAATATAAAAAAATTAAAATTAATAAAATTAAAGTTAATATAATTACTATTAAAGCCTTTAAAGATTAAACTTAATAAATTAAAATAATTTTTAAATAAACTATTTTTACTATTTAAAATAGTATATATAAAATAATATATAAAGTCTTTTAAAAAATTACTTATAAACCTTATAATTATTACCTATAAATAATATAATAATAAATAAAGAGTAATTATAAAATAAAAATATTTTAAATTACTTTAAATAATAAAATATAATAATAATATTTAAAAACTAATAAAATAATTAAGAAAAATAATTAAAACTAAAAAGGAATTTATTAAAACTTAATAAGATTAATTATTAAAGGAAAAAAAGAAAATAAAATAAAAGAGAGAGGTAACTACTTAAAAGAAAGGTTAGCTAGTTTATACCCCTATAAAGATATAATAAAAATTATTAAAAAATTTAATAAATTACTAAAATTAATTAGTAATAGTAAATAAAAAAGATTTTTAAAAAATATAAATAAAAGTAATTAATATTAATTAATAATAATAGTTAAAAATAACCTTTTAAGGAGAGATATAATTATAATAGTTAAATGAAAGCTATAAAAAAGTACCTTAAAGGTACCTTAATATTTAGCTATACCCCTTCCTTAAGCCCCTTAAAAGATAGGTAATATTTACTTACCTCTTTTTTAAAAGAGGTAAAAATTAGTTTTATATTAAACTTAAACCTAATAGATCTTTAAACCTCTCTTTATTTATACTATTATACTTAATATTATAGCTTATTATAAATTTTAAATAATTTTATATTAATATAAATTATATATTTTTATAATTTTATAATATAAAAGTATTTATAGAATATAATAAGAAATTTAAAATTAAAGTTTTATAGTAAACTTTTAAAAGAATATATTATATTATTTTATATAATTTTTACTTATTATTTAATATTAAATTAAAATTAATATTTTAAAAATTAAAATAATTTAAAATAAACTTTATTTAAATTTAAATTTATTATATAACTTATATAATAAATTTAATAAATAAATATATTAATTTTAAATATATTTATTAATTAATTTATTATATTTTATAATTTTAATTAATATAAATATAGAAAATAATATTATATTTATAAAATTATATATATATATATATATAATTAATACTAATTAATTAATTAAATATATATATATATATAATTAACTTTATTTAATTAATTAAAATATTAATTTATAATTAAATTTATAATATAATTTATAAAATTAAGTTTTATTATATTTATTTTATAAATAAATAAATAAATAAATAAATAAATAAATAAATAAATAAATAAATAAATAAATAAATAAATAAATAAATAAATAAATAAATAAATAAATAAATAAATAAATAAATAAATAAATAAATAAATAAATAAATAAATAAATAAATAAATAAATAAATAAATAAATAAATAAATAAATAAATAAATAAAGAATTAATAATTTAAAATTAATAAATAAAATTATTACTTTATTTATTTTATTTATTTTATTTACTTTATTTACTTTATATACTTTATATAAGTTATAAACCCTAACCCTTAATTTTTATATTATTTTATAAATACTTTAATATTATAAAGATTATAATAATATATTTTTATATTAATATAAAATTATTTAAAGTTAATATATTTAATAATATAAGTATAAAAAAGTAATAAAATCTAGTTGAACCCTAACCCTAGAATTTTATACTTATTTTATTTAAATTCCTTAAAAAATAAGGTTTCTAAAACTACTTTTATTACTTTATACTATTTTTATTTAAATAAGTTAGACTAAGTTAAGTATAGTGTTTTATTTTTTTTAAGTGTGTGGGGGTTTTGGCCGTGTGGGGGTTTTGGCACCCACTGCGCCAGCAGTGGGTTCCTCGGAGCGAGAGCGAACCCACGGGTACCCCCACCTCCCCAGGTGCCTCACCCCAACTCCTGTGACAATGCAACCTCGAGATCTCAACGTTCATCCAGTCTTGTTGGAGGGGCATGTGACAAGGTTGACACAGCACACATGATGAGGCAGCCCTAGAACAATCCGAGCAATGCACAGTCAAGGCGCACCAAGATCAGCGCAGCCAATTGTAAGTAAAGCAATGAAAATTCTCTATAGGATTCTAACATCTTCCACCACAACTCTCTTCCACTGAAAACAGCGCATGAAACGTATACGGAGTGAAAACGAAAACAAGTAACGATCTAACATCTTCCACGATTCTCCCCAACTGAAAACAGCTAATCGGACAGGTATAGTAAAGACCGAAACCAGCGGAAACCAGCTCACTCGAGTTCTCCCACTAGCAGGTCAGAGTCTGCTTGGGAGCATCGTACTTGCAGGCACCGCCGTTGTCGTTGACAGCCATCTGCGAGCTGTGTCAGTCTTCTGTGTACAGTAGGAAGGCAGTTCGAAGAATTATAGAAGCGACTTACGTTCTGGAACCCGCCGTCTCCCTTGCCGACGAAAACACCGCCTGCCTTCAAGTAGAAGCAGTCATAGCTAGTTGGTGGTCCGTGATTAGTCTCTGTGCCACCATAGAAGGATTATCAAGGATTGGGAGCGATGGGCAAGAAAGTAATAGGAAACTTACTTGGTGAAGAGGTTTCCAGAAGTCAGCTTGAGGCTGACGATGTCGCTCCTCAGCTTGGGGTCATTGACGGTGTAGTCCTGGTTCTTGCAGACTGCACCCTTGAAGCTGGGGTCGGCGCCGATCTTCTTGATCATGGCATCCACGGCATCCACGGTGAACTCCTGGCGGACCTATCGATGGATTAGAATCAAATCGAACAATGAAGAGCTCCAAGTCAAGGGGAGGGGGGTTTGTTGCTCACCTTGTCCCAGGTCGAGAGGTCCTTGATAAGCCCCTTGAGGGAGTTCAGGCCCTCAGTGGTTGCCCAGGTGGCGGCGGCGGTGCCGGCAGAAGTGAGGATGAAGAGGCTGACAGGGTCAATCACTCGCTTCTCGACTTGGGTGGACTCCTTGTTCTGGTTCTGATCAAGGGGAGCAGCGGTGGCAGCAAGGAAGAAAGTGGCGGCGGTGAAGAAACGCATTTTGAAGTTGGTGAATGGGTATGAAGTTGGGTAGAAAGTTGCTATCGAAGCTGAAATTTGTAAGAAGGCTGAGGCTTGGTGCTTGGTGCAGAGGCTGTAAGTCTGAAGACTGAAGATTGAGAATTGAAGTGAAGATTGAAGTGAAGATTGAAGTGAAGATTGAAGATGAAGATGCTGATGATGATCTGGATTGAGAGATGGAAAGGGAGCTGACGACGACGTTTATATAGATGGAAGACGATGGCATCGTGGGACTGTCTACAGCCATGTCGACCGACTTTGGTGGTGTAAGTGGATCCAGGCAAGCATGCCAGCTCACTTACAGATTCTCAGTGACCAATCGCTGGCTGCAGAACAACTCCACGATGCAAGAATGTGTTTAGATGAGAGGTACGGCCCCGGTCCCGGCAGTTGTGTAACTAGGCGAGGCTACCTTGGTAAACAGTTCTGTCATTGATGGCAATCACCTTAGCTGAGGCTTAGCCGCACTCAATTAAGTTTCCCCTCGTAGTGCATAATACTGCAGGCCAAGACCCAGCGATATGCTGCCTAGCCGAGTGTCGTTGTGAGCCCATTCGCTGAAAGTTTATCCGCTTCTCTGGATCAAGGCCATCTGGCCCATAAAAAGAACATCAGACGAAAGCTGCCACAACCTGGTCCAGGGGCTCGATCCAAACAAACACACGGACTCTCGGTTCTCGAGGCGAGGGACGGGCCCGCACGGCTGCCACATAGAGTTAAACTTTTAAACTCTTGGCTCGGGAGCCAATCGCGCGGCCATTCTGACATGCACAGCCCTACCAGGCCCCACACTTCGGGACCATCCTACCTAAGATCTTGACAGGCACATATATGGGTGACTGGCATTTTTAGGCGAGTCAGTGCATCTTCGGCAGCCCGGATCCTCCAACTGCCATCAAGCCGACGTCTATCCATGATGATGATGATCTACCAGTAAGGTTTGTTTTCCTGACGTTTCAGCCTCCGCACTTCGCCCGCGTCGCCTACAGGACACAAATAAGTAATTGCTGACAGAGACGAGGTTGAAATTTGTCCTTGATGTCTGTGAAATGTACTCAGCGTGCATTGGCAAAGGGCGCTCTACCTAAAAAAAGAGTCTAGCTAGCTAGCAATGCCGTATAAATATGTTCGGTAGAGGATTTGGGAATCTCTTGGCTTTTGTGGTGCTGCATTAACAAAATGCTTTTCAAATTGATGAGCAGAAAGTGCGGCCTTGAACGCCAAGGGAAGGATTGGCGGGGATAGTTTAAAATGTGTTTAGGAATATTGGTCGAAATAAGTATTGCCAGACAAGGATATTCGGGAACACCCTGTGGATCTGAAAACGGAAACAGAAGCTTATACTAGGAAGAATGTCGATCAAGGACCTCTGAAGCAATGGCGTTGTTAAGGACAACAGACGCGCGGGCGGTGTTTAGTGTGTTTCGAAAAAGGCAGCAACCATACTTTGAATAACATGTGACCCAGACCGTACAATCAGTTTTCTCTTGGAGCATTGGCATGAACCTGCACTATTGAAAATGACGCAGAATACAGTACCATTCATTCCAATCAATACTATTTCCGTGGAGTCCTAGGCTCTGGGCAACTCGTGTCGACGATCAACGCCCGGTCCCGCCGTCGGGAGCGATGCTTTCCAGCATTGTCTGTGCGCCCACGTGCTCAGTCTTCTCACATTGTTTGTTGTTGGCATTGATTCTTTTTTTTAGGAATGTTCTGGGTCTTTGAGTTTACTACCATGTAAAGAGACCGTACACCTTTGGAGTGTATACGGATTCAGAACGAAACCACTTACATTGAGTCCATGTATGGCTTGGTTCCTATGTCACAGTAACTGATAACTATTCCAGTACTGTTTCAGCTTGAGAGATAATCTGACCCAATCCAGCTGTTCGAGTCAGAGGGCTGTAGCTTCTGATTAATTAGGCGTCCTTTGCATCATCACTGAGTAACTCCGGGCGGCTTTACATCAGAGCTCCTCTCATTTCCGCTGTCTTGGCTATTTGTAGGAGTCATTTCTCATATCCTCGTCAATGGGAAATGCCAGTGAACGCCGCTGAGCTCAAATTTGGACCACGCCATCAATGTCAGTCTCAGCTGCTCACCATTGAATGCATGTCGTAGCGTCTCAATGAGTGGGCCAGCGTGTCTCTTTTCTTTCTTTTTTATTCCACCCGTACCTCAAAGATATCAACACTGATAAAATGGCTCCAAATGTCACTGTGCGTTCTGTGCGAGGCGCGCGACATGCGGCACAGGCAGAACACGTAGTGCTGCATATTGGCTGCAGGACAAGCTGCTCGCCCCATCGGGATGTTGGTGAGTTGGTTGTGGCTCAAAGGCTGTTCATTGGATAGCGCCGGCTGTACCTATGTCGTTAATAGCTAAGCTGTACTCCATATACCGTCGTATTTCTGCGCATCTCTGACTTCATCCTTATCCCTGGGGTAGCACGCGGCAGGACAACGTCTCCTTGATCAGCACAACAATGGATTTGTAAACCTTTGGGAGCTCAGCAGTGTCCGGATACACCACTGATCTGCGAAAGCTTGACCAAAATTTTCTTCGGGTACAGTGAAAGCGATCATCGACATTTTGTCGCGGGGCTAATCTGAGAATGGCACTTCTGCTAAGAGATGAGAAATTCGTGCACCTAAAATTATAAGGTACAAACCTTTCCTATTATTTAGTTAATTAAAGTATTAAGTCTTAAAATCCTTATAACTTTTATAAATAACTCTTTTTTATAATTAAGGATTATAAATAAAGTAGGTTAGTCTTTTAGGAATTTAAGTTATATTTATTAATTTAACTTATAACTCTTTACTATACTATATTTTAAAGGTTACTCCCTTTACTTTAGCCGGCCCTTTTATAAAAAGAGTCTTATATAAGTTATATACTTAGTTAGCTAAGGGTGTGTAGCTTTTAATTTTAAGTGTATAAATTTGTACTCTCTCTATTAAATAATAAAACTTAACTATTTTATTATTAAAAGTTAATACTTAAGTAAAGACTATATATATATTATTTATAACTTAAAAAATATAATTTAAAAAAGCTTTATATAAATATATTTATAATATAAAGTTAAAATAAATCTTTATATAATTTTAAATACTAGATCTTAAATATCTACTACTATACTTAGGTACTATATAGGGGCTAGAAACGAAACTATAAGGTGGGTTATATGTTTCATTAGATAGATTGTATTGGCTTGGTAGAAATGGGGGGTCTTCATGTGGGGAACATCTTGTGATATGAGCCATTCGAGCATGAGATCAAACGTACTGGGAGTAGAAAAGGGTTTTATTATAACAATCTGCCTTGAACCATTCAATACCTTGCGGTTGCAGGATGCGCCTCATGTTCTTTACAGATCTTGGTGCTTGAAGCTCAATGTTGTTAGCCTCAAGATCCTGCGCATTTCCTCCGGCTTCATACCGGTACCTTCTCTTCAAAGTCGAGACCATTGTGAAAAATGGCGATCTCGTCCTCAACGGCCATTATGACATTTCCCTTGGGGCTTACTGCCATTGGTCCCACGGTTATCCCGTGCCAATGCACAGGTACGAGGAAATGTCTCGTGTAAAACTTGTCGTTTGTCGCAGTATCCAGGTTGATCGAACAGACCCAGCCACTATGCTGCAAATATATGAGCCAAGATTTGTAAGTTCCTGCGATAGCCTTCAAGTCTTTGATGGACTGCAGAGTAGTTGGTGGATATGATAACGTTGTGGTCGAACGATCGAAGGCTTTCAACGGAAGCAATTGAAAAGATAATGGTCTTTTTGTCGTCATCGCTGGCGCATCTAACCCTGCTATGATGCAGACATACCGGCATGGGTCGGGAATTATCGCCCACGTAACCTTACACTTGGGATCGACGATCGCCAGAAACTCGGTGCCAGGATTGTCAGTAGAGAACAGATCTTCAATGGTCGCCCACGTGCAAAGTTGGCAAGATGTGCCTTCGAAACACATGATCGTCTCATTGTCTGGGTGATTCGCCAATCTCCGGGGTAGACTTGGCTTTGCAAAACCATGTCTACTGACCATTGCAGCAGAGATGAGGTCCCAAACCTCGAGGCTGTCAGCCGTGGAAATGAGCATTTTCTCTCCGTCGGCTTTGACGAGGATTTGATCAATCACACCCTCACACCGTACACTCAGAGACAACTTATTTGACGAGAAGGCGCCAGCACTGTTCTTTTGCACCGTACGGACATACACTTGACCAGACCTGTCTGCAACGATCAACAGATCTCGTGACTTGTTCCAGTCCAGAAAGTCCACAGTCACATTTTTGCTGTCATGAAATAGCTCTTGTGCCATCTTTCCGGATTTCGCCGAGTAGGCTGCAACTGATCCATTTCCACGACCACAGAAGATGCATTCGCCGTCGTGATGAGGTACCAGTGCCGTGATGGCCTTCTCATTGTCGATTGTTTTTGCAATGCTCATCGGAGCTGCCTGAGATACCCGGTCGCTGATGTCGATGCTAGAATCATCGTTGGTGTTGTCGTTACGTCGAACCAGTGCGGATGGTTCCCAAATGCTACAGGTGTTGCTCCTGACCTCAAATAGACGCTGTCCAGAACTATTGAAGGTGATCGCTCGGATCGCTCTCTGGCTGACGAAAGTCTGATGCAATAATTTCATGGTCTCAAAGTCGTACAGCTTGATGAAACCGTTTCCGCTACCGACGGCAAGAACAGTACCGTCCGGAGAAGCCGCCAGCACAGACGCGTCTGTCTGTGCGATGGCTTGCGTTTTCTGTATCTCTGGGTCAAAGACATGTGTGGAACCATCTTGGTAGCTCACTGCCGCTAGGTTGATCTCTGGGTTCGGATTGAATAAGAATGCATGAATGTAAGGCTCCAACGAGGAGGAGTTGGTCGAGCGAGTGAAATGTCCGACAAATTCTTGCTCTTCAAGATCCCAAAATGTCACAGGTCTGAGTCGATATGTTACGCCCAGTAGTCCCAAGTTCATCATGAAGTCTGCATGCATTGGCGACTTTTGGTATTTGTGATATTGTCGCTGGCTCTCGTTCCAATCCCCAAAGGCAAATTTGTCGATTCTCTTCCCTGTATCGATGTCTATCACCAAGGCATAGTTGGCCCTCGTTGCAGTATACAACTGCTTCTCATCTTCACTGAATGACAACGAGAGCGGTTCGTCCCTAGTCAGGAAAGTCCAGACTTGTTTGCCAGTCGCTATGTCCCAGGACTTGATAAGCTTTCTCCCCTGAGATACAATGCGTTCGTATGTCGTACCGAAACATAGCCGTCGAACTGGCTCGCCATGTTGCAGCTGAATCTTTTCTTGGAAAGTCGATTCGTCGTAGATGATCACTTTCCCATTTGCAGTCCCAAGTGCGAAATTGTTCCCTTCACATGCAATGGATAGTATCTGTGTATCAGGAATGACGATGCAGCCGAGTCTTTCATCCCAGTCATCTTGCTCGAGTCCTACCACTTGAAGGCCACGAGGGTGTCCTTTAAATGCTCTGAACAGGATCGACTTCTTCGGGCAAACAGCCGGGATCAGATGATAGATGGCTTGCGGGCTTGCCACAAGTGTCTTTCCGAACTGTGCCACCAGATAAACAAGGTCATTCGCCCAGGCCAGGACATTCTGAACTTCACTCCCCAAGGGCGATTCATATTTCGCTCTTCGATCCATGTAGGCTTTGACATTCTTTGCCGTTCGTGTCAAAGGCGATAGATCGCTTGTTTTTGCTACTGCCTCGATCCATGCCATAGAATTGCTCATGAGGAAGTCGTCCAAAGATGTAAGTAATGTTGAGCTAGACGATGTTGATCGGGCAATGTGGTCCGAGAAGAACGTGACGGCGTAAGAGGAGAACGAAGACCTTTTGGGCTCCTTTTTCTGAGCGAGGGACTTCGCTCGACGGAATCTTGGGGGCTTCATATCCGTGCTGCCCAAGTATGAGAGACATATTTCGGCAATTCTGAAATGCTCCCTTTCCCTAGACATTCCATAATCTGAACCTCCTTTGATGTGATTAAAGAAGAAGTCTCGAACGGTTTGGTGGGTAGCTTGGACACGCGAATCCCGATCGACGTATATAAGATTTCCACAGATCGTGCCAGCTGTCTTGTCCAGTTGGTTCAGATTTTCTCTAATGTCGAGCCTTAGAGCCTCCCTCAACTCATCAACAAACAACGGTCTCATTGAGCATAAGGTCCATCGTAGAATTGCCTTCGCGATAAGCCCAGTCTCTGAGGATGCCATAATGCTGGTTGTTATCTCACTGTACAGCTCATCCATCTCTTTTGGAACGGAGTTGAGGATGTTTTGGACTTGCTCTTGGCTGACAGCATTCTCAATCTTCTTGACCACCAAGTCCGTCCAAAGAAAATTGCCATTCGACATGTCCAAGATAGTTTGGACCAAGGCCTCCCTTTCGGCTTCACTCTCAGCCAGGAAATATGATGCATGCTCATTCAGATAAAGCCCGATATCATATTTGGTTGCATCCAAGGGAATGGTCTCTGCCACCCTCAGGCTTGATATGTTTTCGCGCGAAAACGCTCGTTCGAAGACTAGCGACGGACGGCTGGTCACGAAGATTCGTAAAGGGATATGCTTTTCGATCTTGGCGACTAGTGGAAAGAAAGCTGCGGGGTTAGATGACTCGTCAAGGCCATCGATAACCCAGTAATGTAGTTGCTGAAACGAGATTCGAAGAATGCGACCTACGAAAAGGGTTCTCCAGATGGAACGTTCGTCCTGGTGGTCAAGAGTCCCACTGTCGTGCATTTCAAGCAGTCTTTCGCGAATCGTCGTGTTCGTGCGGGCCATCTGAACTGCCAGTGAGAGCAGCATGTCCGCAACAGTGGACTTTCCAGTGTGAAGATTTCTGAAGAAGAAGTAAGAGCAATCTTTGTTGGAATGCTCAAGGTAGTTCACCACATGAGCGGCAAGGGTTGATTTGCCTGTCGCCGGCTCGCCACTCAACCAGTAGAACCTCGAAAATCCATTTCCGTCTACAAGCCACTCTTGGAACGTATCTTTCTCGGTTAACCAGGCACAAGATCCTTGACTTTGATGTTCTATGATGTTTGCGACGTCTGTCTCCGGGCTTTCCTTTACTCCGAGCCACGCTGTCAGCTTCTCAACATCATCGTTGCGCCGCTGGTAACGAGGTGCTAGGCATGTCTTTTCTATCAACGATATGCTCGCCACGAATGCGTCCCTCAGCCGCGTGTAGTTGCTGTCGTTCGGCGTGTCGAATTTACACATTTGGGAATGGTCGGCGTTGAGATGGGAAATCTGCTCCCCCGGCAGGTCGAGAACGGCGGATGTCTTTTCAACAATGAGACCCAAAGCTGTGGGCATGGTCTCGAAAAAGGAGTAGAGATTTATGCCTTGAAACACGTGTCTAAACTGATCATTGATGGCAGTTATTGCCTCGGAGTCGGGATACAGGTTATCGACGTAGGATTTGGGACCGTGGCCGATGGCGAGTTTGAGAAGGTTGTTGAGTGTATTTGCCAGGTTTGACCCACGATGAGGAGTTGCGAGGAAGAAGAGAGTGTGTATGCGGGCAGCAATATTCGATGCTGCGGGGTCCTGCTTCGCGAGCAGCAGCATCTTCTTGATGACGAGACCACCCATACTGTGTCCCACAAGAACAATTGGCGTGTCGCTGTGGCACAGAAGAGGAGAGTTCCTGACATCAGATAGGAGCGCCTGGCCAAAGTCATGTATGGTTAACATGCTGGCATGTCTCTCTTTCCATACTGCACTATAGCCAAACGAATGTATGCGAACGTTCTTGAATCGGGGCTCCGTAGGTGGCCATTCCTTGGGCCAATAATGGGCTGAATTCGATGTCTTGCTCCATGTCTTCCTTGAGCCACCGCCCAAACCGTGTACGAAAATGAAATCGATTAATGGTTCTGAAGGCTCATGAAGTAGTGTCAATCCTAGAGGACCCCAGGAATCTTCATCCGTCGGTTGCTCCTCAACATCAGTTAGACTCAGGCTCTGGATACGACGGATGAGAGTCGTCTTCGTGGTTCCCAGCAAGGACCTTCGCGAAGCACGACTCGGAGACTCCACAACAGGTTGACGAGACTATAATTTTCGGCGTTAGTATTCGAGAGATATTTCTTACTGGTTTAGAGAGTAGGTGTAAAAGGAGTGGGCTGGTGGCGGACCATCTCGTATAATCTCAAAACCTCCAAAGCACCGACGATAACGTCAATTTCTACTCAAGACCGCCCGGGCGGTAAAGACTTTCGCTCAGGGTCCGTTCAGCGTTGTAACATGATGTCTCGTTTCTTTAGATTCTCGAAAACCAGGCCAAACAGTGCACGACAGTCTTGAGATCCGCGGCGTAGGCAAGAGTAGGCGTGTCTTGAACAGTCGCTTGCCAAAGCCTTAGATGTGGCCGGGACATTGTAGACGGTCGATTCCAACCAGGAAAGCGGGACAAGTTGTGACTGTCTGGTCAGCTTTCAGGCCGAGGTGGTTCGAAACCCCTCACTTAATCAATCTTTCACCTTTTGGGCCTAGCAAATTGCTACATTCAGCAGGATATCGGATGATTATGCCGCACTGCGGCACAGCACAGTCACGCAACGCGCCTGCGGGCTCGCGGGAGACTTCAACGCAGTAAGGAATGTATAATACCGGTAATAATCTTATCCATAGTCGTTCTTCTGCCAGTGTATTTCAATACTCTTCACCATCGACGATTCTGATGGTACTTACAACCGGCAATGAACACTACAATGCCAATGCATGGGAAGCTGTAGAGCGGCGGACTGTATAACTTTGGCAATTCACGGTAGTAGCAGAGATAAGGAAATCTGCATGTTTGCTGTCGGATAGTCTGGGCATCCCTGACCCTTCAGGTGGCTGGGTGCTGCTGCAGGGGCGTATTTAGGCGCTGGGTTTGAACCTTCTTGCACATCAGATGCATTACTTCTTGTCCACCCCCCAGGCGCATTGATTTCCTAGCACCTGTCAACAACGAAACACCATACTTTCTGCTCGAAAGGAAAATGTCCACAGGGTCAGATCGCACTGGCAGCGCCACTGCGTCAGAGACTTCGGACTATGATGGTAAACTTGACGAAGGAGTGCTTTCAGGTGCGAAACGATACCACTTGAGCGTTGTTCCGAAGCTGATATCGTGCAGCGCTTCCCCATAACAGCAGAGTCTTGTCTGTTACTCCGTCAGGAGCCAGTGCATGGGGTGAGACCATGCGTATAGAATGCGAGTTGGAAGACGGCACCTTGAAAGACTTCTTTATGAAGGCATGCGTCCGTCATAAAGCCTGGAGCCTGTCAATTGACCCTTATTAACGAGAATTAAACAGTGTGCTACTGGCGGAACCAATCGCCGTATGATGGAAGGTAGTTTCGAGTCCGAGGCGATCTTTCACCACTACGCCCCCGAGAACATCCCCGAGCCTATCGCCTTCGGTCACTACGAATCAAGCCCCGACACATGGCAAGAACGGCCCCCTTTTTCCCCAAATCTAGTTTTTTCTGTTTCCGACATCTCAAATATATCTAAATAGCACTGCAGTGGGCTGATGCTGAAAGCTAGGTTCTTCCTTGCCCAATTCTTTGACATGGTCGACGAAGTCCCGGAACCAGGCCAGTTCATTCCCCTAATTGTGAAAATCCACATGCGTAGCATGGGAGAGTCACCCGACGGCAAGTATGGTTTCCATGTGCCCACACATTTGGCCAACCTTCCCAATGATAATAGCTGGCAAACTACGTGGGAGGCCTTTTTCACCCAACTGATGAGAAAGATGTTTGAGCTCGAGGAGCTATCTCATGGCAAAGATGAGAGACTTGATTTCCTGAAAACTTCTCTGTGCACCAAAGTCATTCCACGACTGTTGCGGCCTTTGGAAACCGACGGTCGATCTATTCAACCATGCCTTGTGCACTCTAACATTTGGCCTGGAAACATGATGCTGGATGTGGAGACAAGTGATGTCATTCTGTTTGACTCCTGCGCATTCTGGGGTCACAATGAGGCTGACCTGGGGACCTGGCGGGCCCCGAGATACAAATTGGGTCGACCATACTTCGAGGAGTACCAACGTGCTATACAGATTTCAGAGCCTCAAGAGGACTGGGATGACAGGAACGCTCTATACGCGATGTAAGTCTCAATGACTTCTG
Source organism: Diaporthe batatas (assembly GCF_019321695.1). NCBI lineage: Eukaryota > Fungi > Ascomycota > Sordariomycetes > Diaporthales > Diaporthaceae > Diaporthe > Diaporthe batatas. The sequence continues at coordinate 90,264 of NW_025408557.1, read as the reverse complement.
CCATGTGGCTTCCACTTGATGAAAGGCTGAGGCATTCATAACCTGATTAACCGATCATGCAAAGACGTTACGATCTCCTGGTGTCAGCCCTTTTCCCAGATGAGAGCGGCCTAAAATTCAGGGAAATGTACGTTGGCACACTTCCACTTTCACAAGATTATAAGCTATCTGACACACGTTTCCAGGGCAATGCTTGAGATGGAGAGGCTCGTTCAGAAATATCCACTAGGTTATGAGGGCTGGAAAAGCTCCGCTGTTTTGTGAACGTCATGTAGAAAACACATGGTAGTTGCGCTTTCCGTTGCCAGTTGAAGCCTGGAATTGGCAAATCGTCGTGATGCTAGAAATCGAGTTTGCGAGGGATTTCAAGCACCGGTTGTCTGAGACTGTACCTATGAAGATATCAATCTACATTCATGACAAATTGCGCACAGGCCACCGCTTGTTTGCCAGGGGCGGGGGTAAATCCCAAGAAAAAATCGGCACAAAGATACCAACCAGATCCTCCACTCCATAACAAACACATGAAGAAAACCTCAACACATTGTCACACACATCTCTACGATATTCCAGCCAAACGCTGCCGAGACCCAGTTTCCCTGAGTACTTGATCAACCATGAACAAGAAACAGCCCATATTTCTGACCGCCAACCAAATCATACGACTATACCGCACTCGCATCATCGCGTCCATGCCCTCACAGCATGCCCTTCTCGAGTCGGCCGTCGCGTCTCCCATCAACCAGCATCACTACACCCGCACAGACGATGTATTCTATCTAGCCGCGGTACTGGCGCAAAAGGTCATGCTCAATCATTCCTTCTCAGACGGCAACAAACGCACAAGTGTCGCCGCGGCCGACATGTTCCTCAGGCTGAACGGCTACTATTTGACAGCAGGGGGCGATGGAATTGACCTTCCAAAGGACGGCTGCAGAGGAGGCAGATTTACTCAGGGCAGTCATCCTCGGTCGTCCCTGGCAGATGCGCACGTTGCCGTGGCGAGCGGACAATGGAGCGAGGACGAGCTTGCGAGGTTTTTCAAGGAGGTTGCGCAGCCCCTGAAATGAAGACACATGCACAGAACGGGACTCGGGTGATCTTGAGCCAAGCATCACGAAGCCTGCTGCTGCTACTCAGAGCCGAGATGCTTGGATCTGGTTGCTTTTGGGCAACCGGCCATTCCCAGACACTGCCAGATTCAAAAGGTCTGGAATGGGCTCGCTTCGTAAAGTATTTGTGTGCGGGAAGATTCCAGGGCACCAAGGGCCCATAATGATTCCTGAGGAGGATTTCCACGTTTGTTACCACGTCGTTGTTGGGCGTTGGACGAAGAGACAAGAACAAGACGAGAAGAGGCAAACAGAGAGCCGGATGATGCTCAGACTGCCAAGGTACATCGTCAAGTTACAATGAGCCCGTCCATCCAGCTACGAGTGCTGGCCCAGAGTTTCGCCAAAGCACCACTCGTGCGGCCAGCACTGAGCGAAACCAACCTGAAGAATTTGTGGGGCGGGGAAAAAAAGAAAGGGGCTGGGGTTCTCAGTTGGTGTTGAAAAACCAAAAACACCTACTCAGCGGTGCCCGCCAACCACAACAAGACAGTGAGAATCTCCTCCAACTCATCGAATCAGATCGTTTTTGATTGTTGGAAAAGGATGTTGTCACCGTCCCTGGTCAGGCCCGCAAAGCACGTGGTCCGACGCGTCGGGTCAAACCTGCTCGGCGGAGTGAGACAGCAACCGCTCTGGCGACGGGATCTCATGACAATTCACAAGAGAACGGAAATTCGCGCACCCAGAATCGGAAGGCGCGCACCCTCCCTACTATTCAGCCAATCAGAGCACAGAACCTCAAAGTCCTCACGACTTCAACAAATAAGTGTTCTTCGCGATTTTAGAGGCCACAAACAGGGCGGGTTGGTCCTCTGGGAACTCGGGTCGTGCCTACCGGCCCTACTCACGACCCTCCGCTATGCTTCGCGCTCCGGGGCTCGCCCCCTTCGCCCCAGCCGGCCCTTTCGTGGAAGAAGAAGTCTGTATAGAGTACTTCTTAGTCAGCAGATGGGTGCGCGCCTTCCGATTGAGGGTGCGCGAATTTCCGTTCTCATTCACAATACTAAAGGCAACTTGGTCACGATTGATAATTTGGGGGCAACGGTTAGCCAGGAGGTCATCATCTCCCGTGGAGGCGAGGATGAATCTTTCGTAATGGCGGAGCGGGAGGTTGGATTAGCCATGAAATCGTCCATCGTGCGGCAACTTGGTGTCTCGCTGACCAGCGACCCTGAGGCGATCCCGCTCAAATTTCACCACAAATCTCTGCATTTCGCGCACGGTATGTCTCCAGCGGGGGAAAAATGTCATCAAGTAAGCCATATTTGCTAACACGGATAGAATCGCTACCATATCCACGCCTAATTATTGATAAAGAACTCGCTGGACCGGATTCAAGTGGTGTCAGCGCAGCTACCTTGTGGCTCTACGGGCCTGCTGCGTGCGAGTTTACGTTGGACGGCACTCCTGACCGTAAGTGAATTAACACCAGTCATCTGCTATGAGTTTTACGAAGCTAAGAATGACCCAGATGATTTCGCCAAGTCCTCCCGAGAGAGTCACCAACGACTGAAGGGTGTCCTAGAAGAGTTAAAAGATAGATAGCTGAAGGGAGAACTCCCTTTAGAATTGAAAGCTGAGAAGTTTTCGTATTATGTATTCGAGCCTTGGCACCCATGATGAATCTGGTGGACGGTTCCCTATGTCCTCGCCCTACTACCCTCGCCACTTTAAACGCCTCTACCATTGTGGCTTTAGACTCACGTAGGCCGATAGCAATATTAGTAGCATATCCCAAGATAGTTGCAGACCGCTGCTATAGTTGCCCATTCAAGGAGATCAGATAGCAGTTGTGGTCAATCTTTAGACCCATGGTCCTCATAAGACTGCTCTCCTTTTTTCAATCACGTCAAATCCCCCCTTGCCAGACCCAATGAAAGCCGTTATTCGCTCCCTATGGGACGCATACCGCACCCCCGGTCGGCCGACTAACTAAATAGAGCCCCGCTGCGTCAGGGTCTACATTGCCCGGCACCCCTTCTCCAGTATTGAAGGAGGTCGCAAGCTGACCAACGCCGATCTAACGCCGTTCTAACGCCGCGAGGAAGCGGAGAAGGCGCAAGGAATTGTCTATCAAAAGGGACGGGGACTCTCAGCGGAGAGGAGGCAAGAAAGAGGAGCCAGCCTAAGTATATCTTAGTCCTTGAATTTCAATACTCCTATACGCTATGCTATTGCTATGTGCCCTTATCCGTTCTACTTGCAACCACTACCCTTATGACATGCATATAAAAAGGAAATACCGGTACAATGCTGCTAATAACCGTTTTCCTTACCGCTTACCTGCCTGAAAACATGGAAAATAACGCTTCAACCCCGTGTCCAGAGTCTTCATGCTGAGAGGCTTGACATGGTACTCCTGCGACCCCGCATCACGCGCGGCCGCGCGATCAGCAAGGCTATCCTGACCCGTCACGGTGAAGAGGACGCTCTGCCCCCAATTCCTCTCCTTCTCTAGCTGCCGGATTCGTTTCGTGGCTTCGATCCCATCGCACATTGGCATTTGAAGATCCATCAGAACGAGCTGGATCGGCGACACCTCTTTCTCAGCCGCCGCACATTCTTGACGGTTTTGGAACACCGATATGGCCTCCAGGCCGTCCCTCGCACATAGGTATGGCAGACTGCGCTTCTTGCAATACATCTGCATGACCTGCAGATTTAGGGCGTTGTCATCGACCAGCAGCGCAGTAGGATTGGAGGTGGTTGAGTGATCGGCAAATATGTCTGCCAGCTCAGACTTTTGATATTGATCAGAAAGGGTTTGGCCATCCTTGGCTATCGTGTCCGCGGAGCTCTGGGGTTCAGGAACAGCAGGGCTATCTTCCGCCGGCGGTGTAACTTGAAGTAATTGTCCTTTCCTTGAATGCAAAGGATCAACCGGGACCCCCTCCTCGGTCCGGTGGACCTGGAGTGGCTTCGGGCTGCTGGGCACACTCGCCGATTCGCATCCTGGAGACTTCGGGGTGCCGCTCGGGTCAACCATGAGACTGGCAGCTGCTTCCGATTCACCATTCGGTACGCCTTCAGGTTCGGTCTTGTCATTGCTCATGCAAGCGGTCGGCTTTGGAAGCACAACAAGATCTGTCGTGGCTCGAGGCTTAACCGCTTGATCGAACAGCGAGATGACCTTGTCGGCGCGCTCAAGTGCCGAGCTCAACGTTCGAGCACCAAAAGGTCCATGTACATAGACAACATTTGTATGTGTGGTATTATCGAAGCCAAGTTCTCCCTCCGAGAAAGGGACTGGACAGAGCACGACTCGATCTGACGGTAATTGCGAAATCATGGCGCGATGCTCTTCCGGGTCGGCTACAAACTCCAGAATTGCGAGGGCGTCCTCGAGATTTTCCGACGCAGTGAAGCCGTAGCAGGTAAGGGACTTGGCAAAGTGATCGCTCAAATTCGAGGCCTTCGAGCATGGAACAACATGGAAACGTAGAGGTATGTTCGCTGGTTGTGTCACCGCTGGCTCAGGCCGGAGAGGCGATTCTGAACATTCCAGTTCCACGTCTTGAAAAGTAGCTCTGAAGTGCGATCCATGATTGATCTCAGATGAGACCAGCTCGATCGAGCCCTGGAGCAATGCTGCGAATCTAGTTGCCAGCGTCAGACCCAAACCGGCACCAGTCGAATACACGTCGACCTGCTCGTAAAGCTCAAAAATCCGCTGATGGTCTTTGGCGGGAATGCCGTGACCTGTGTCCTTGATGTCCACGACAAGTTGTTTGGATTCTGGCTGGACTGATATGGAGATCTCGACCAGGCCCTTTGGGGTGTTTTGTATCGCATTCACGATGACAGGAAGCAGGCTGTCTCGCAACAGGCCAAGGTCCGTTCGGAGACTGCAGCGATCTGGTGGGAAATTGTGGTTGAAAAAGATAGAGGCGTTATAACGTGTGTCGCCTGAGATCACCTTCTGCACTTCGGCGGCCAGTTCAGCCTCGAGCTCATAGGTGGTATATGTTGCATACTGCCGTTCTGTTATGGCGACATCGGCCCACCTGTTGAGCGTTATCATGCTGTTTATGATTGATATTAGGTCTCGTCCAGCCGTCTTGATTGTGTCGAGGTACACTCCGTGGTCCACATCGGTCTTGGTGATCGCGTTCGTCTGGAGCAATTCCATAGTCGTCGAGACTGTGTCGCCCAATTTTCGTGCCTTGAGGTCTTCAGCCAACAGCTCCACGGAGCCCAAAATCCCATGCACTGGGGTTCGCAACTGGTGAGAAAAACCACGCAGGAATTTCTCCTTGGCGACCATGACCTCTCCCAAGAGCCGCTTGTGCCACATCTGGGATATAATGACCGCGCAAGTCTGTACGAACCACGCGTCGATATCGTCAAAGATCTGTTGAAAGTCCTTAGACCCAACGACGAGATAAGAATGTCCTGACACACTCTCACATGGTGCAGCAATGGCACGCACCACCCTGTCGGTAGGGAGCTCTCGGTGATTTGACTGGGCAATGAAGTCGTCGATGTATTCAGCATCCTCCCACACGTGGCTTGAAAACTCAGACAACGATACCGGGTCCCGACCCTTGAACTCCACATGGCCGGCCTTGCAGGTTTGCAGACTGATCACGGCGCCTGGATATGCAGTCTGCAGCATCCGCGTGATGGGCTCCTCGGAAACCGCGTCATCTGTCTCTTCCTGCGCTGCCGCTAGCATGTCGACCATCCGGCGTCTTTCTCTTTGGCGCCGCGCCCGTGTGAGTTGCACAATGTCGGAGACAATCCAGTCGGCCAGACGGGCTATGGTAGTTTGCTGCGCTCTTGTCAAGGGTTCGCGTGGTGTGGTAGAGGCTACGCAGATCGACCCGAGGCACACGGCGTCACCATCCTCGTTCTGCAGTCGGAGCGGGGCACCAGCATATGCAAGAAGACCACCGTACTCGACGTAAGGTGACTTCTCAAACCTCCAGTCTCGGCGCATGTCCGGCAGCAAGAAAACACTCTGGGAAAAGGGTCAGCAAACCTCCATCTGACGTGCCGAAAGGCTGATACCGTACCCCAAGAGGCTGGGCGACCATGTGCGCGCAAAGAGTCTCGCCCCGTGGCAGGATCCCGAGCGGTGTGCCGACCGTGGCAAGGCGTTTATAGAAGTTGACGTCCAGGACGCCGATGATGGCACAGTCCCACCCCGTAGACTCCTGGGCGATGCATACTTTCTCCTGCAGGCCCGAGAGGAACTCGAATTCCTTAAAGATGTCGCGCGTGTAGTACCAAAGCATAGACAGCCGGAGCCTCTCGTTCCTGGCTAAGGGAGCTCGAAGATAACAATCTGAGTAGCATTGTCTCTTTTCTGGGATTGTCGCTGGCGCATACGGTTCCGCCTTGGGAGGATAGAGGGCCTTTTGTTCATCTGGAGACCACGCCGGGCATGGGGAATCGGCGTTGCGTGGGTCGTAAATCGGTCCCACAACCTCCGGGTACGATGGCGGCGGAGCGAGTTTGTAGGACAGAACTGCAGCATCTGCTTTTGGAAAGAACATTGTTGGCTGTACAGGGACAGATCCTACTAACGTCTCAGGTAACCATATTGTAGCATGAGTGTGCACTGATCGTCGCGAGTGAGGAAATGAAGGAGGTGGGTGACAACACTCGAAGAGAAGGCGGCGCCTGGGACAAACAAGCCTGGAAGCCAAGAAGCCTAGGCCTACCAGTGGACCTTTTAGTCAATGCCGTGCGGATACTACTCCAAGAAGTTAGCGTCGCCGTTTCTCGGATGTTTTCCCCTTGCTAGCCCTGGAGTGAAAACGCTAAATCGAGATCGCGACCACTACCCCGGTACGAGAGCTTTCCCGGAGCTTAGGAGGACCAATCACACAACGGTAGACGGCATCGTCGGCATGATTGATCAGCTTGGCGGTAGAAAAATCCGTTCAGGTCCTTCATGCAAGTTTGGTGAACATAATAAACAGTAACGACATTTGACGCTTTGCCCGGCGTTCTTTGAGGTCCTCACCGCCCATAAACTTGAATGTTCATAAGTAGCAGCGTCGATAAACAGCAACATATGCGACCGCCGTACTTTGACTTCCCCGAGTCTCTAAGACAAGAATTCATTGTGACCTTGCCAAGGAAGGGAATCGTTCTGAAAAGGTGACTCTGGCGACGCTAGCAAGCTTCTGCATATATCTGCCATATGTCGTATTTTAACTATAGTTATTTACCTCATAGTTTTTTAAGCACTGGGTCTTGAGCGTTTACTACTGTATGAAGGCGCCATGTATGTCCTCGGACGTATACGGAATAGAAGCGAAACCAGTCTGCCCTATGGATGCGTCGTTTCCCTGGCTCATCAAGACCTTCAGCATCCTAATGAATTATACTGTACAAGCGTACCACGGCCTCATATTGGTATGTGAGTTTAATTAGGGGGTTACAAGGTCTCCGCTTGGGTGCCACCTCCCGTCGTCTCCGCTTCTGACGTAACGATCTGTATCAGGTGTTTTAGTTTGCCTTTGAGCACTCTGTCAGGGTTAAACTGACTGTGGTGTCGTTCTTAATCCCCATACATATAAAATATATGTGGCGCCTTCATACAATAGTAAACACTCAAGAACACTCAAGACCTAGTGTTTAAAAAAATTGTAGTACTAATAGTAATAGAAAGAGAATATAGTACGTCTATGGGCACGTGGCTTAGCCTCGTACCGCACAGACAGGCTAGAAGGCATCACTCCCAAATGGCGCCGCTCACTAGAAAGCCGGCAAAGCAGTCATACGGCAGGGTAAAATGAAGCTTGGAAATAGGTCTTTCGAAAACCATGTCTGTGAGATGTTCCTCTTATTGATGGCTTTCACCCTCACAGGGCGGTAGAGGGAATACAGGTACTCCTTAACAATATTGTATGAGCCTCCTCGGCTGAGCGTATCAACCGGTAACAAATTTGTATGGTTTTTAAACCCCGGGTCTTTGAGAATGTATTACTTTACGAAGGCGCCGTGAATGGCTTCGGACGAATGCGGGATAGAAGTGAACTGACTTTGGTCAGTATCCCTGGTGGACGGCTCGAAAGAGAGATTTTGGAAGGACTTGAGTATTGCATCGATCTGCGACGAGTTGGGCTGTCGAATACCGCTTGGTATTCGGCAAGCTTCATGCTACATTACAGTCACCGGCACGCTTCCACGCACGCCAGTACTTGCAACAACTTCATCAGGAGCCGATGCATACACTTTCCTTTGCAAAACGCTGGACTGAAGAACCCACCCACGAGAAGACCGCATCGACGGTCTTGGAAGACAGCCTATGACAGGTTAAGTTGACACGCCCCTTTGCAGCAAGATCGCTTTGTCTCCTGAAGTCTGCAATTTCTTGGGCACCGAGGCTCCGTACTCCGTTTTCGAGACGGCGCACCAATGGTTGGTGATCTCTTGGGCCGATGGAAAGCAGCCGATTCCTGCACAGACTCGAATCCAGTGGGTTTTGCAGGCGAATGGATATTCACGTCCACGGACAGCCTCGAAATTGCACTTATTCCATCATCGCGTTACAGAATATGCCGGTGGCAAAGACCAGCCCATATGCAGATGGCGGTACTTCTTCAACACTCCATGGTCTCGTCCAGCAATGACCTAGGCTGAGAGCACCTCCTGAAAGACACAACACGTTCATTTCCATGGCAGCATCTCTGATATATGCATGCGCTCAAGAGCTGAAGACTGAACACGAGCCCTCCGCGGACTCCAATACCGCTTATTACCTGAATCAGCGGCACTTGCTACATCATGCTCATTCATACATTAACTCTTGCACCCAAGCTCTAGGAACTAATATTAGAAACACCATACCAATGGGATGTGCTGTTCAGTTTTCGAATTTCATGATACATGAGTGGACTTGCAACCATGTTGCAGGTAACAGCGTTGGAGACGACGGAGACATTTCCGCATCGAGATGCTTATCTCTTGCTTTGTGGAAGCCAAAAAAAAAAAAGAGTTCGATGAATAGTTAGAGCAAAAGAATGCGCTCAGAAGTTGAGTAGATTGCACCCCCGACTGGGATCAATCGGTCAAGAACTCCGAACAGAAGCGGAACTGGCAACAATGGGAAAATTGAAAGACGTGTTAGCGCTACAATAAATTGTAGTGGAAGCAACTAGACACCTCGTCGGTGAGAGTTCTCCAGAGATATTATACAAATCATCCTATCTTAGGCAGACTAACCGCTAACTACCCTTAGTATAATTAGTATAATATAGTATATATAAGTAAGCCTAATGTATTATACTATACTAAAGGTACTTTAAACTTTAATATACTATATTAAAGATTTTAATATATATTATATAATAAGTTAAGGTGTAAATAGGATGGTAGGAGGGTAGGAGGGTAGGAGGGAGGAGGGAGGTTGTAAGAGGAGGGAAAAGGATGGAAATAGAATCTGACTGAGTAGCGACCATCTCGGGACAGCGTCTGCCATGCAGAATCTCGCAACAAGCTACCAAGGGATCGGGGCTTCACCAGGAAGCAAAAGAATCATTGTTCCAATGCGCTGGAAACACGCGGAACGGTACTGGGCAAATTTAACGAGAAGACAAGGAAGACAGCCAAAGGTCTGGCGGGCGTGAATGTCACCCAGGGATCAAGGGGCTTTGCCGGCTATGTACATGCTCATGGGTGATCTATGTGTTGAATCAGGAATTTCCATGGACTAGATATCAAGATTTAATTTAGATGCGAGTTACCTAGGCTTGTACCTTATAAGTTATAATGTGCAATTACAATCTGCAGCGTAGCAACCTATATTAACTAAGGTAACCAGCCCATATCCAAACCACCCCCCCATTCAGACCACCCAAATTCATCCTCCCACACTAACTACCCACCCCCTTCATCCTCCTCTAACACACTTAATTTACCCACTATAATATAACTATTTATTATTTTTAATACTTCTAAACTTACTTTATTTATTAACTTAACTTTAATTATTCTAACTATAATTTATACCTTTTATATATCCTTAATTTATATAAACCTTAAGTTAAAATTTATTTTAACCTTCTATTTTTTAATAAATATTAATTTTATTAACTTTATTTTAAATAACTTAACTTTTTATAACACTATATTTAACTATTAATCTTTTTTATTATATACTTTTTAACTTTTAAAAAGTAATTACTAAATTATAATTAAATATATATTAAAATAAAAATATTATATAAAAATTATACCTTTTATAAATATTTAAATATTAATAACACTACTTTCTTTATAATAATTAATACTAAAATAACTAATTTAACCCTTCTTTCTTATAGAAAAATTAAATTTAATATTTTTACCTCCTTTTAATCTCCTTAAAGAATTAAATATTAAAAATAGTTTAACTATATTTATTAATTATAATCTATTTACTTACTACTTATTAATAATATTTAACTTCTTAAAAACCTTTATATACCTTATATAATAATAATAAAAAAACTTACTTATTATTTATTATATTATTAATATAAAAATTAAAAATTAACTTTAAATTTATATACTATTTTAAATAATATAAATATATTTAAATTAAATAGTTATAATATATAAAAATATATAATAATAAATAAAATATATATACTTTATTTAAAAGTACTTTATATAAACTTAAATATATAATAACTTTTATATTTATTAATAACTAATAATTACTATTCTTTTTATTAATTAACTTAATCTATAAAATAAAAATCTTTTAAAATTATTTAAATACTATAATATTATTAATCTAACTATTATTTATAACTATAAATTCCTAATTTTTATAACTTTTAAATATCTTAAATTATTATTATTATATACTCTTCCTTTTAAATATTATTAATAAAAATAAACTTTATTTATAATAAAAATATACTCTATAAAAAAGTTTATACTCTTTCTTTATTACTTTTTTATATTATAAACTTCCTTACTTTAAACTTTAAAATAATATTATTAAATTTAATACCTTTAATAATACCCTTTTATTAATATTATAATAATTTTCTAACTTAATATTAAATATAATAAAACTAAAAAAATTAAATTAAAATTTAATTATCTCTATCTTAACTTTATTAACCTTTATATAATATATTTAATAACTTTTATAATTTAAAATATTTAAATTTTTATTAAAAGCCTTTAAATTACTTCTTATTAAAAGGTAATAATTATAATTAAAAGTTAGTTAATTAAATAATAAATATCTATATTTTAAAATAAATTAATAATATTTTTAAAATAAATTAATTAAATATAAACTTTATTAAATTAATCTCCTAAATAATTAATAACTTTATTTATAAATTTATTATATTAAAATAACTTTAAATATCTTTTAATTATTAAAAAAAATAATTTTTAAAATACCTTAATATTAATATACCTTTTAAATTTTAATACTATTAATAATCTCTTTAAAGACTATTTATATATTATTTTTTATATATATCTTTATTAATAAATAGTTATAATAATTATAAAGTTTAAAAAAAAGAAAAAAATCCCTTATAAAGTTAATATATTTTATATATAGGTATAGAGTAGTTATATATATAAATATAGGGTAGTCTGAATAGGGGGGTAGTCTAGATGTAGGCTAGTCACCTTATAAGCAGTACTTATAGGTTCTTCACTATGGGACCATATGGGTAAGCAGTGTAAATTCTTATATTATACTTGACAATGTCACAGAAAACGTGCATGTGGCGCAAGTTTGACCGGTCTTGTAAAAGTATGCCCTTTACTGCCATAGCAAGGATAGGATAGAACGTGGAGCCATGTTATTTACGTGGAGGTCATTGAGTGGTTTCAATGATTCAGAAGACCATGTTGGCGGCACGGACTCGGGGTGCTGACAGGGAGAGGAGGAGCACCCAGGGCAAGAGAAAAAAGCTGGGTGCCAAGTTCTGCAGCAAATGCTTGTGTGCTGCATGCGGCAGCTGAAGAGGGCGGGAGGCGAGCTGACGGGGTGACGGGGTGGCCCACTGGCGTGGTCAGCTGCGGCCTCCAATGTAGGTACGTGTCAGCTTGTGCAGCCGAGTGGCTGCAGGATCTGGAGTGGCGCTGAGGATATGTCCTATGCATGAGGATCAGCGTCATATTTATTTTGGGGATGTCTGAGATGCTTGAACGCTTTGAATGGTGAGAGAGCATATCGCGATTAGAGAAGTGCATCTTGACAAGGAGACGGGGTCACCCTCGGGAGTACCACAGTACATGTCTACTGTAGACTGTAGCATTTTCGGCCCGCCGGTCCCAGATGAGCTGGGCATGGGCAGGAAGGAGCTGGGCAGAGGTGACCTCATCACGGCCACAGCACAGCACCAGCCCCCGTCCATCCGTCGTCATCCCCCCACCCCTGTTTCGTTTCAACCCCAGGCCGGATCCCATCTCACCCATTCATTCATTCACCAACCATTCACCATGCACCACCCTCGCAGGATTCAAGATTGACCTCTGGTGGTAAAATAAGGTGTGGCTTGGGGTCACAGGTAAGTGAGAACCACAGGTAGGCAGGATGTTGTCATCATGAACATCATCATCATCAGCGTTTTTCCATTTCGTCGTTGGACCTCGTTGAACCTCGTCTTCTGGGGCCAACAACAACAAGCTTTCCCCGTACCCCGTACCTCCACGTCTGTCCCACGTCTGTCCGTCCGTCTCACTCTGATTGACCCGTCCCTGCTGCAGCCTGTCCTTCGCCACGGCCCGCCGCGAGACAGCCAGACCAGACCTGTCTCGGCAGGCGGCAGCTAAGGCAAAGCTTGCCTCCTCGACGACCTGACGGCCGCCCTCGTGGCAGGGACTGCCTTGTTGCATTGGGCTGGACCACCACCAAAACAGCTGGTGTTTCCAACCCCAAATCTCGCATTACCGTTGTTATCTCTTGCCGACTTTTGCTTTTTCTACCCTCCTTAACCCTCCTCCTATGCCAACTCGTGCATATTCCTGTTTCTTTCTTGTTCTAATCGTCAGCCATGTCGTGACCACCCTCCCGGGTCTTTCTCCTCCCCCCCACTCCGTCTCACAAGGCTGAGACATACCTCACCTTCTCATCCAGGATCCAGGACCGCGGGTCACCACCCCCACACCGCTTCTTTACTGTAGCACCTGGCCCTGACGACCCCCTCAAGTTACCCTGGATCCAAAAACCAACAATGCCTCGATACCGCTCCCCATCGCGGACCCCGTCACCGTCCCGCTCGCCCTCGAGGGGCAGGACAACCTCCAGGCCCCGCTCATCACGCTCCCGCAACAGGAGCAAGAGCACCTACTCAGACGGCGTGTACAGCACGACCTCGTACTCGTCCCGGTCGCGGTCGCGGTCGAGGTCGAGGTCCTACTCCCGCTCCCCCACGCGGTCCACCCGCTCCCGCCGCACAGATGTGACCTCGTCCTCGCGCCAGACAGGCACCACCAGGCGCGGGCCCCTCTCGCACATCCTCGACACCTCCGCCAGCACCCGCTCCGAGAAGGCCGAGAACATCGCCAAGACCTCCCTGGTCATGCTGGGCGCCATCGGCGCCGCCACCCTCGCCGCCCACAAGTTCTGGCCCAAGGGCGTCACCTACGGCGACAAGGAGGACTGGGAGTGCGAGGACAAGTCCAAGAGGGAAAAGGTCAAGGACAAGGTCAAGGATGTCAAGGCTGCTGTTACCGGTGAGCCGAGGCGGGATGAGCGTGGTGGGGGTGGAAGTGGCAGCGGCGATAGGGATGACGACAGGCGGGACGACAGGCGAGGTAGCGGTGGCAGGGGAGGGGGACGCGACAGGGACAACGACCGCGACCGCGACCGCGACCGCAGCCGAGAACGCAGAGAGCGCTACCTCGAGGAGCGAGAACGCTACGGCCGGCCCAACATAGCCAGGGACGGCGTCGCCGCAGGCCGCCTGGTCCTGCCCGCAGCAGCAGCAGGCGCAAGGGCGGCGGCGGCGGCGCACCAGGACGACCGGGACCGGAGGAGCAGGAGAAGGGACGAAGACGACAACAACAGGCCACCACCGCCACCCCCTCCACCAGGACCTGGCCCTCGAGACCGCGACAGAGACCGCTACAACGACTACGACCCGCGCGAGTGGCGCGACCGCTACGCCGAGGGCGTCCCACCCCCACCACCACCTCCACCGCCCGGTCCACAGGGCACAACATACCCAGCGACCCAGCGGCGCGTCGAGCGCGCCTCCGCCGCCGCCGCGGCTGAACAGCGCCCACCACCCCCTCCGGCGGCGCCGAACCCGCCCTCCGTGGCAGCCAGCTACTCGCGGGCCGACGCCGCGCCCGCGCCCGTGGTCATCTCGACGGGGGGCAGCCGGGACCGGGACGGCATCAGGATGGCCGGCCCCCCGCCGACGGGGCGGTACTATGTCGACCGGGACACGATTGTGATCCCCTCGCGGGGCGAGACCGAGTTCATCGTGAACCGGTCCGGGCCCCCCGGGGCGAGGCTTACTACCGTTGAGAGGGAGGGGCGCATCTATCGGGTTTGATTGTGTGTGTGTGTGTGTGTGTGTGTACACGGTCCGTCTGTCTGGCTGTTCGGCCGTGTTGCTGTTTGGTTACTCTGGCCTGGCCTATCCCAGCCTGTGGGGGATGGATGGACTTACCTACTTACTACTAGCCTTTGTATTCTCGGGGTTATCTTGCTGGGTGGGCATCATGAGAATGAGAGTATACGACTGAATGAATTTATGGGATGAGGATAAACCTGCACGTGGACATGTGCAAACCTAAGGTACGGACGGCAAAGCGGCTCTACGTTTGTTGTTGGTTGAATTTGTAACTTCAGGGGGCTTAAGCGTGTCGGCGTTACAAGGCAGGCAAGAATAAATAAAAACCATCACATGGGGGCGGCCTTTTGATCTTCATCCTTCTTGAAAAATTCTTGGATTCTGATTGTAAACAGCCAAATGTGTATATGTGTGCACCTGAATCTACCAAAATCCCAAAGTATGTATGCCTTGTGCGTGACCGTGATGCAAATGGCATCCCTCCATGCTGCTGTGCGTGGCCAAATCAATAGCAATGCCGTAGACGCACGCCCCCTCGGAGGCATCTGGGACAGCGCAGTCAGTCAGTCCAGCAAACCCGCCTCGCACAAGTCCATGCTGGTGGGTCATGGTCAGCCCTGGCCTTCCGATTCCGAGACCACGCTTCTCGCATGTGCAACGTGGCTGGCGGACGTGACAAAGAGTTAGGCAGGTCAAGGCCGAACGTATGTGCCTTTGATGTCGTCCACTCCCACTGCTCCTGTGTTCCATCCGCCCCTGCGCCTCCGTGCCAGGTCCAAAACCACGACGTCCGTCTAACCCGTATCGATCTCACCGCTCAAACTAGGGAGTCCCCATCGAATCAGAGCCGCCGCCCGGGCTCCCCCCGAGCTCATCACCCGACTCACCATCGTCAGCGACGACCTTCCGCGCCCGGTCCTTGGCACGGCCGGCCGCGGGCTCACCACCGTCGCCCCCGGCCCCAGCCCCCTCCGCCACGACATCCCTCACAGCATCCGCCCAGCCCCCGCCCGCCGTCCGCATCACGAGCACCCTGTTCAGGTCGGCCTTGAACCACCGGTCCGGGCGCGTGTGCGTCCTGGAGCCGCCCTCGAGCGCCGCGTGCGAGGCCCGCGTGTTGCGCATCCGCCGCTTGGTGCCGCCGCCGCCGCCGCCCTTGCTCAGGAGGTTGCTCATCCTGAGCCGCTGCCTCTGGAGCTCGTCGTCGTACGCCACGATCCCCCGCACGTACGGCGCCACGTCCTCCACGATGGGCGCCAGGGTGTGGTCGAAGACCGAGGCCTCGAGCGAGGAGGATGACGACGACGAGGCGCTGGTCTTTTCGGACGCGGCGAGGGGGTCGAACGCGAGGTTCAGGTCGTCGCGCGTGAGGCCTCCTGTGCTGGGGGGCTGGGACATGTGCAGGCGGATCTTGGGGGTCAGCGCGGCCTCGTCGGGGGCCTGGAGCCGAGGGGACGGGTAGCTCGCTTCCAGGTCTCTGCGCGCCAGGGTCTTCAGGCTTATCGGCAGCGTGGTTGCGAGGGGGTCATATGTTGACGTGACGGGGGCGTCGAGGAGCTCGCGGCCGAGTATGTAATCCTCGCGGCTCTTCGCCGTGATTTCTGGCATCGTGCAGTCGATCCCTTCATGATGTGATTCCGCGTGGATCATGGCGGACGAGCAGAGGTCTGCCACGCCCATCGCGTCGGCAAATTCATCGTACTTTGTGAGTGCGGCCAGTCGTGTTCCGCGATCTGATGCTTCCAGCTGTGAGGCCCACGATGGCATGTCCAGTGTGTCTTGCCAATCACCCACGTCCATCTGCCAATTGTTCCACGCTTCCTGCAGCAGCTCATCCTCGAGCCATGCCATGTCGCCCTGCTCCTCGGCCAGGACGTCATGTGCGAGCCAACCCATCCCCTCAAGATACGTATCCTGGCTGACAACCCGAATCACGTTCCCTTGCTCGTCAATGTCACAGCCTTTCGGGTAGCGTGGGTAGTACCAATCAACTCCACTGCGTCGGTCACCCACAGCTATCTGACACCAATAGTTCAGTTCTGCCAAGCAAGCACGCAGGTCCCGCTGGCGGGCCTCGAACAAGGCCGAGACTGCGTTCCGGCGAAGGGCGTGACCTTCGCAGGCGGCTATCATGAGCAGCCGGTCGACAGCAAGGTCCGTGGGCGGTTCGCTGAAGCGGAAGATTCCGTGCAGACTCAGAGTCTGGAATGGTACGAGCTTTTCATCGTTGCAGGTCAGAATGAACGGCCGCTTCGACTGTGCTATCAGTCCAATCACAGTGCTCCAGAAGTTCTTGTCCTCCTCGTATAGAACGTCGATCTCATCCAAGAGGATCAGTGACTGCTTCTGGTTCTTGGGGGCTGACTTCTTGACCTCTGTCTTCTCTGCGTCGCCCTTGGGAGCGGGCTTCTTGGTCTTGGAGGGTTGTTTAGGCGTCGGCTTTGGTTTGAAGAATGAGGCCATCGTCGCCTGCTTCCCAGACTTGATGTCCTCAGCAACTTCTTCATCGTTTATAGCGGATGCTGCAGCTTCGGTCTGTTGATGCTGGACCAGATGGTTGCGTGTCATGTCTCCGATCTTGTCGAAGACGTCTTTGCCACTCCTGCGACTGCCCGGGTTGATTTCGAAGACCTCAAAGTCCAGCTCCTTTGCGATCGCATACACTGCTGCAGTTTTCCCACAACCGTGGGGACCGCTGATGACGACCGTGTTTGTTAGGCGCTGGGCGCCTTTGGAGTCTTTGGCGTGGGTGTCACCAGCCCGAATAACCGTTCTTTTCCCCCCACGTCTGTCGGGTGACCAGTCCTCTTCTTCGGGATCGGAGACCTCGTCCATTTCGTCTGCCTCCTCGTCACTGTCAACGATGAAGTCGTCGGTCTTGTTCTTCTTGCGCTTCTTCTTTGGTGGTGCGCCTTTCGTCGCCTTTGGTCTCGGTTCCCCGGTGTCGACCGATTGGACTTTGAGTGCCTGCAACCAGTCTCGCAGAAGGAAAACTTCTTTTCCATGTTGCAAAACTTCAACCGCGGCCTTGGGTGCATACTTTTGCGCCCAACTTATTGGCTCGCACTGGTACCTGTCGAAGGCTGAAAGGGAAGTGGCGAGCGATGTGCGAAGGCTTGCCAGGGCATCGTGTTTGGCGTTCTTCAACTCGGGCAGAATCCGCTTCTGCAGGTTAAGCCCGCTTTCAAAGTGCTTCTGCGGGAGTCGAAGTTCGCGTGGCGGTGGGAGGAAGCTTTCTGTGTCGATGTTCTTGACAGCATCGAGGAGTTCGGGAATGTTGAGCTTGGTTGCGAAATTCCCTAGGACCTCTTCGTGTGGAGGGATATGGATGGTGTTGCCCTTCGATTTCCGAGGTAGTAATGGGATTGACGAAGCGGCCTCGTCCTGGCGGCTAGACACGACATCATCTCCTCTAACGTGAAGCATGCCCTTCCAAGGCCAGGCTGGCGCGCGGGCTCCCGGGGTCTTCAGACCCAGGGACTTGACACCAAATTGAGGCATCGGCTTGCTTGATCCTACAGCACGCTGCTTTTTCGGGGAGCAGGGCGTGGAACTGAAGATCCTTGGGCGCTTTGGTGAGGGCGGTGGTTTCGATTTTGTCTCGGTCTCGGCTGTCGTTTCTGATTGGGATGTCGCTGTGGCCTTTTGGGGCTTGCCTGAGAAGAACGGGTGGGTGTCTTTCTGGGGCGCCTCGCTCTTCGCCTTCGCAGTTGTCTGCTGTTCTCGTTTCGTTGATCGCTTCTTCAGCTTTGAGGGAGGAGAGACAGCAGTACTCAGAATCCCGTCAATCTTGGTGCCGATCCGGTTCCTAGACTCGTCATCGGTCCCGTAGCTGACTTTCACAAGCCTGGCTGAGCGTCTCTTGCCCTTTGGTGTTGGGGTAGCCTTCTCTCGAACAGGTACCTCGTTGTGTCCCTGCTGCATGCCAAGTTGTGGCTCCTTTGGCTTTGGCGGTGACCCAAGTGTGCCAGTGTTGGGGTTGAATCGCAGGACTTTCTTTGGTGGGACACTGGGCTCTCTTCTCTCGCATGCTTGATCTGCGATCGCCTGTACCGTGGTGTCTTCGTTATCGGCACTTGAAAGGGGCTCGGTTGGTCGCTGGACCGCGTCTTCGTTGGGAGTCGTGTCGTCGGGTGAGCGGGTCTCGTGGGGCGTGGTCGCAAGGTCCTCGCCTTCTCTTTGAATGAAGTGGTTCATGATCGAAACCGCCTGAGGGTTGTTCTTCTTCCTGCCACGTCGGGGCTTCTTGTTGTCCGCCACATCCTGCTCGACGTCCTCTGCTGGCTTGCGACGTTTCCGTTGACGAGCGGTGCTCTCTGGTGATTCCATGTCGCTGTCCTTGGCGAGAGTCTCTTTCGAGTCTGCAGAATCGACCGAATGGGAGGCAGCAGGGGTTGGATCTGGGTCTGTGGTAATGGCATCTTGCTGAAGAGCCCTGGGCCTGGGCGCGGTAAAGAAGGGGTGGAGCTTTTTGGGCTCTGCGGCAAGTGTGCTGCCTGACATGGCTTCGACAATGACAGAGCCCATCTAACCGGTGGATTTGAAGTGGCGGCCTTGGACTGTCAGAATCAAGCCAGTCCAAGCAGGGCGATTGGTACCAAGGCGCACCAAGTTGTGCTGCAACATGGCATGCGCTCAGGATGAGCAGCAAATCGCGGGCATGCTGGGGGCGAATTGATGACGGGACGAAGAGATCAGGATGCACTCAAAAGTGCAGATCAACTTGGGTGAAAACAATGAATAGCCTTGGTTCGGTGTGGGCATGTGAGACAAAATGCGAGAACCCAAGGAAAGCCGCTCCAAATCATGGGTCTTGAAGGAGAGAGAAAGGCCTCGGTTTCCAGAGAGGCGCGTCCAGAAAGCGCGTCTCGTTGAATGAGCGCAGCGCGACTTCCATGTGCATATGACGCCCTGTCCAATTTCAGTCCAATCACAAGCTGCTGACACAACAGCTGCCCCACCTCCTGCCGGCAACAGCTCGGGACCCCTATCCCTGCTCAAGTGCCGTAGGTCTTGGGCTGATATTTCCAAGGCTGCTGTCACTAAGCTTTAAGTTAGAAAAGAAATAAGTAATTAAATAAAAAGATAGTAATATAATATAAAAGAAAAAAGTGGTATAATTGAAGCTATAATTAATTTATACTAGTGTATAGTACTAATGTAGGAAGGCCTTATGTAGTGACTAGTTTTAGATGAGGATAGTTGACTACTGAGTAGTTACCTGGCTGGAGAAGTGGGTGGTTTCGTTTTTTATCCCCATGTATGTGGCGCCTTCATATAGTGGTAAACGCTCAAGACCCAGCATTTTTTTTAAAAAAAATGCAGATACAGTGCCAATGACAATGGCAAGAGAATACAGTACTGGCTGAAGAAAAAGTCGTTGGTGCTAGTCATAAAACCGTACCTAACCACTGTGGGGCCGACTCCCTGCCGTAGGATCATCATTTAGCAACCAACAGTCATGTGAATTCTTGGTTTAAAAACAGATAGCCGCCCTTGTGGAGCATTTTAAGTCTCATCGACGCAGGATTGCGGCGTTTCTTTACAAATACGATATAACATTGCATTATCATTGAGTTTTCGCCGCTTTCCGATCCTTCTGAATGCAAGTCGAGTCAAGTTCGAATGGACTGTGTAACTACCGCTCCAGGCTGTGCTCCATAGACCCGCTGTCTTCGACAACCGCGCCGCTATCAGTTGTACTCGCTTTTTTTGTGTTCGTTTTCCTTTTGGATCTGAATCCTTCCGGCCACGAGAACATATTTTCCCAGAAAGACCATCGTCTCCCATCATTCTTATACTGGGGTTTCAACCGTGACCCCTTAGTTTACGATATTGTGTACGGCCTCGCAACCAGCAAACTTTGGAGCTCGCACACCTTCTACATCTCTGTCTCGTCATCATGGGGTTTCTATTTGGTCTTTTGCCCTACGTCTCCTCTTTCTTATTGGCTGTTCCACTTCTGACCTGGCTCGTTACCTGGAATCGATTTCGAAAGGACAATGACGCGGTACAATATGATGTCAAGAAGCACTGGCAGCAAAATAAACCTCCTCCAACTATTCCCTACAGCACACCCTGGCTAGGGGATGCAATTGTGGCACTTCTAGACCTGCAGAAATATGTGTCGAGTGTCTTGTAAGTTCAAATATTCCTCGCACCAACGTGGGAAACCTTTCACAGAGACGCGCAGGCTGACTTCCCATTGCCCCAGCTCTCGCTATGGCTGGCGCCAACCCCTACGTGCCAAATTTGGGCCCAAATTTGTGACCCTTGTGAGCAACCCCGAGCACATAACGGCCGTCTTTAAGGCAGCGAAAGTAGCTGGCGCGAAGCCGGCTTCATCCATGGCACTGCGCAGGGTCTTTGGCAGCTCTGCCACGACTGCCAAGTATTGGGATGACGACAACTCTGGCATCGCCGTTCAACCGCGGAAGGACAGCAACGTGAAGCCGGAGAATCGAGTGCATTTCTGGACGGCTCATACAGCACAGACATATCTGTCAGCCCCCCATCTCCAAGCGCTGAATGAGCGCTTCGTTGCGACTGTTAGAGAGAGGCTCGATACAATGGGTATCCAAGAACAGTGGGTAGAGTATCCGGATTTATATAGCTTCGTCCAGTCAGTGGTAGGAGAGTCGGCTACGAAAACTCTGTTTGGACCACGCATACTCGAGCTGAACCCAGGTTTACTGGACGACTTTCGTGTCTTTGACAGGAACATGACCAAGTTCCTTTTTGGTCGCCCGAGCTGGCTTATGCCGGCTGCGTATCGAGCTCGGGATCGACTTCGAAATGCTGTCAAATTATGGCAATCTGAGGCCCACAAGAACGCTGGTGCAGAGGTCAACAAGCTGGATTCTAAAGATCCAGAATTCAGTACTCACTTCGGCGCTAAGCTTATGAAAGCAAGACAGGTGGCTATGATGAAAATGGACTTGGATGCTGATGATAGGGCGTCCCTTGATGTGGGCTTGATGTTTGCGTACGTATATCTATGGATCTTCTCAAATAGTTGTCTGAATTTCAGAATGCTAACCTTGAATCTTCAAATGTAGTATTAACTCGAACGTCCTAAGAGCGATCTTTTGGTTCATATTCCACGCCCTCCGTGATGGCCCCCTTCAAGCCCGGCTCCTCGCTGAAGCGCAACAATGCCAGCAAGCTAATGGGCTGTTTGACGTGACTGCGCTAGCTCAAAAACCCCGTCTTCAATCAGCATTCGCCGAGGTATGCCGTTATTATGTCGCCATCGCTATCTCGCGTACTGTCAATACACCTGGTCTCAACCTTGGAGAGTGGACCATCCCCGCTGGGCAGTCTCTCTCTGTCTTCGGGCGGGAGGCTGCATTCAATGATGAGGCATGGGAACTTGTCGGCCGTCCGCAGGAGAAGCCACTGGCGACCTTTGATGCCGAACGATTCCTCACCGCCCCGAGCGCCGACCCGGCGATTGGTACGGACGACGTTGAGTTCTCACTTGAAGGGCTTGCTGGATGCTGGCTGCCATTTGGAGGTGGCCAGCGAATGTGCCCCGGGCGACACTTTGCCAAAGTGGAGATGCTCGGTACATTTGCAATGGTTTTTACTAGGTTTGAGCTGGAACTGATGTCGCCCGAGAAAATGGATAACGTGAAGCCGGACATGAAGTGGTATCCTACGGGAACACTACCGCCGACGAACAAGGTTCCGTTTCGAATTCGCAAGAGGACCACGACATGAGTGGTTTCGCTTCTATTCTGTGTACGTCCGAGAGCATGCATGGCGCCTTCATACGGTGGTAAGCGCTCAAGACCCAGCGTTTGCAAAATAAAAAAAAGGAAAGAAAAAGAAAACAAAGAAAATGCAGTGCCAATAACAGTACAGACACAATACAGTATGTGGGCATGTAGCCTCAGCCTCGCGCCGCAGAGACACATAGTGAATAGTAATACATCCTCTCACTTTGATTCAATTACCCGAAAGGTTCTCGTGCTGGTCTAGGCGGTATTACAATTAGATGTGTTCGGTCGGGCAAGTCTCTCCAGCAGGCAGCGTCGATCGATCCATCTCGACACTATACCGTGCGAATGGACTCGCAAGTCTCAAACTCTTGCTGTATCGGAAAAACACCCATGGAGCAACACAGAACAGAATTGATACACCTGCCAATATGGACCCAGCACTATTCGCGCTCAGTTTACCGTACATTGGCTGCGCTAGGAGCGTCATAAGGCCAGAAATAATGGCCCTGACAAAGGCTAGGCCAGAGAAGGCGGAGGCGCTGTAGAGCAGATACGAGTCGGCAAGGAAACCGCTGAGGGTGTAGGCAATCTCGTTGACGGCGAAGCCGATGGGCACCAGTGCGAGCGTGGGCGCGATCCACGGTAAGCCCGGCACTGCTGGCGGGACCGTCCAGGCGAACCAGAAGAGCCCGATGGTCAGTGCTGGGGCGGCGAAGGCGAAGCCCATGATTTTGTCTTCTCTGAGTAGAGTTAGATGGTAATTGTCTGTGGAGCTTGATGGCATTGACTTACGGCTCGACGGGCTCCTTCGCTACATGACGACGAGATACGACCTTCATGTCCCAGAGGCGTGGGAAGAATGTCAAGCACACCCCAAACGCAAGTGCCAGAAACGGCAATGAAGCGGTTGTCTTGCTCAAACCCATGGACTGGTAGATGCCTCTCGTAGACTCTGTGAAGAGGTAAATAATACCCCACGAGATTCCCGAGATGAAAGCAATGAGAATCACGAGCGGCTCAGCAAGGAGAATGTAGGCGGGCCTGACAACCACTATGTGCGCGAATGCCTTCCAGCCTCCTGACCTGGGGTCGGCATTGTGCCACCTGAAATCTTCAATCTTGTCGCCTTGCTCCCGCTCGAGCCTGGCCACCGTGCGCCCAAGCAGCACGCTGGGCCGACTCTCCTTCACCCCGATGAGGGCCACGGTAAGCACACCAGTGACAATGGCCGCGCTGTAGTAAACCCATCTCCACCCAGCCTGGGGCGAGGAGATTATATAGGATGCATATATGGGGCCAATGCAGAGCGCAATTGTGGTCGCGGCGTTCCAGAGCACGACAACCCACACGCGGGCTCTCGTGTCGAAGAGGTCCTCAACACTGCCCGCAATGACGACTGAGGGTACAGCTGAGGCGATTCCAGTCAGGAACCTGCCAAATAATATGGCCGCTGGCGTTGAGGTACCTCCAAGTGGTATGATCGCGCAGAAGATGCTGAAGACGGCTGAGGATATAAGATATGGATATCTTCGGCCCGCGAGCTCGGAAAGGGGAGGGATGAGGTAGCCTCCGATGGCTTGGCCCAGCTGGTACCTACGAGGAGTGAATCAGACATGTGTCACTGACGTATCTATGGCAGCTTTGGATTTCATTGTGGGATAAGCGTGTTAGAATGAGACGGAGAAACACTGGTGACTCACATGAAAGTAAAAGCAACCAGTGCCGTGATCCTGCTCATGTGGTACTCTGGTCCAGCAACATCGGCCACTGCTGCCTATTCCAATCAATAATGGTCCTTTTTCTCGAATCGTGGTCTGCCACAACTCAAACCGCGGGGGGGGGGGAGATCCAACGTGTAACATCAATGATACAAAAGGAAAACACTTACTCCCGTTGTACTAATGATAGTTCTGACACCCTTCGTAAGCAGCTTCGAAACAATACCAAAAGAGATCCCGAGCGTCTATGGAACTCACGTATAAAGCTCGAGTAGAATTATCAATGCCGTATCGTAGACTTTTCGGCCAATAGGCCAATACCGAGGATGGTGCGGGCTGTCACGAGCCCAGCTAATGACCCCATCCGTCTCTCTTGCAAGCCCATATGAAGACAGGATCTCCCCATCGTCGAGGTCTGTGGCTGAACGGATTACGATGGCACTATCGCCAGAGGCATCGCCTTTAGCAATCATGTTGCTTCTAGGACAGAACGAAAGGGATAGGAAATGCTCTAGCGCGGCGTGAAGAACCAGTTGACCCTGATTTGCGGTAAGCCCTGATTTCTGAGATTTGTAACTCCAACGTATCTCACAGCCAGAACAGTCACTCAAGGGCACTAAGTTTTATTTTGTTTATACATGCATACATCACGTTGTACTCTTTTCGTCGCTGCCTATTCCCTTGGCAACCTAGCTGTGACTGACTTAGATCGCCGATGTCTGCAAATGTGGTCGATCAGATCGCTATCCTGCACATGCAGTGTCTCCCTTCTCAAGAACATGAGCATCTTTCGGCCAGACGTGTTTCCATTGGCCCTCATGTGTACGTACTTAGGTAGTTAACAATACTATATGAGGAATGGCATGAACAGTAATATTTTGGCGTCGGGAGCTATTGATCTGGCTGCTTCTTATTTGTCCACTCCACGGCGCCAATGGTCCAGACTTCAAGCTTACTTCGGCATTTACCTGGCCGGCCCACAGGATGTATACTAAAGTGGCAAAATACCCCTGCTCGCATGTAATCTAGAATCTTTTAAGAAATACAGCAGTCGCTATATACACGCTACAGGCTTCCATACCATGCTCGTAGTACTGGGCTCCTCTCCGATCTCTCACAACTCGACGGTTTCGAAGGAGATGTAAAGCTCCGAGTTCCAACGTGAGCGTGGAATACGCACAGAAGAGATAGTTCTGGCCGTGTCACCCAACCTAGCGCTTTCAGAATGCTAGGAACAAAACCTTGCCTTTAGTAGCCCAATCGGATTCCACAGCGCTGGCACAAACTCACTCGAAACCGCCCGGGCGTGCAACGCATCCACTCACAGTAAGCATTGTACAAAAATTTCGGCGACACGACATTGGTGCGTTTCCGTAGCCCCGGAGAAAAGATTTAGTGCTGCGACTATCTGATCCTTCGTGACATTGCCCAGGGTGATACGGAGTTCGATCCGCTCGAGAAGTCTGAGGAAGCTTGGCTCCTGCGCGTCTGATCTCCGCTACAGTGCGCTTAAACATTCACTACGGCCTCATTAAACACGACATAACTGGAGGCAGCGGCTTGTAACATTGGAAGTCTTGGGCAACTTGCAACATGTGAAGTGAACATACCTTCGCGATCTGTCGAGATTTACTCACAATCCCACAATACAATTTGGTTATGTCTCTTTTGCTTGTTGTATTATTTCAAGATTCTATTTGAAGCCCTGTTTTGCCATGTCAAGCCGTCGAGCCCCTGAAATGTTGTGGTGCATGGGTTGTCTACCTAGGTACTTGGCCCCCGTCAAACTCCGGTGCTTCCGACTAGACATTTTGGAGGAAATATGTTGTGTACTGCTTAGAAATTTATCGGGCTAATAAATGGTAGAGGTCCACCTCGGACCCATGAGGCTCGTTGGCATCGGACTTATGGGAAGCACACGGGCGCGAGCGTCCTTGACTTACGTTCCCGCTCCAGCCAAGCCTCCATTTGATTGAGCGGCATGGTAGTCATTAGGTACTTCCGTCCCCGTGGCTAGCCAACACACGCCGCGAATGCAGGTTGGTCTCAGGGCGAGGACAGTTAGCTTGGAAAATTTCAGCTGACTGGCTTGGACATTGACCTTTTGGGAAAGGCTGATATCACCTGCCATGTTATACTGATAAATATAATGTTTGTATTGCTGCCCTGAGAGCGGTGCCGATTGGTTTGAAAGGCTCGACGTCCTGGATTTCATGTCGTGGCACTTCCGTCAGTCTTCCCCAAGGGTCTTCTATTGTGTGCTGGGTCAAATTTCACCATGGAGAAGGACAGCAACCCGTCGACTCAACTTTGGGGCCGGCCGGAGCTGACGGGTGCTGCATATGACTTCAGAAGTAAGCACTCAATTTATTCATAAGAATATCCGCAGTCTGAATATCGACCTTGAGCGACGGACGCAAAGGGAGAGGGGCTCGACAAAGAGAGATACGCGGGGCCAACATCCGAGTCTGACATATTTTACACAGGCGATGTGATAACTACGCCCTCGGTCGGCATGCTCGACGCTATCAGACGAGCAACCTTAAACGACGATGTCTATGGGGAAGACCAGACTACCTCCGCTTTCGAGCGTGAGATGGCTTCCATTTGCGGTAAGGAGGCGGCCGCCTTCGTGATCACAGGCACCATGGCCAATCAGCTTGCGTTGCGCACCCTCCTGAACGAGGCACCACCCTATGCTATCATGACAGACGCCCAGTCTCGTGAGTTCCCGCTGCCGCCGACTCCATCTTGATATTTTCCCTGTTCTTCCTATCATCGCCTTTGAGGCAAACTGCACCGCCACAAAAATATGGAATCCCCGAGAGCGGTCGCACCGCTGATGAGGGGAGCCTGCAGATATTGTTCATTGGGAGGCCGGGGGCGTCGCGTTCCTTAATGGGGCCATGATCCAGGCCATACGGCCGCTCAATGGCAGATACCTCACGGCGTTGGACGCAGAGAAGCATGCGGTGCTAGGCTACGACGTGCACAAGGCGCCAACACGCGTGGTGAGTATTGAGAACACGAATTCGGGTACGGTAATTCCGCTTGAAGAGCTGCAGAATCTTCACGCCTGTGAGTAGCCCCACAGTCCCGTTACTAGGACGAGAACTAGACCTGAAGAAAGGACTTCGTCTGGCAGCAGTAGCTGTCGAGACACCAACGACGCAGAGTGGTTAGTGTATTGACGTAAGATGAGGACTGACCGAAGGTATTATAGGGGCACAAAAAAATCATGTCTCGATTCATATGGACGGAGCACGACTTTTCGATGCCGTGACAGCTAGCAGTTCATCACTGAGTGACTTCGCACAGTGTGCCGACCTCATCACGCTTGACTTCAGCAAGAACCTAGGCGCCCCAATGGGAGCTATGGTCCTCGGGTCAGCAGCTAACATTAAAAGATTGAAACGAACACGAAAGGGAATGGGCGGTGGGATGCGACAAGCCGGTGTGCTGGCCTCTGCGGCACGCCAAGCGGTAGTTGAGAATTTTGGACTCAGTGGCATTGACTCTGCTGGGGTCCTGGCCAGAAGCCATGGCATTGCGCAGTCGCTTGGGAGATTTTGGACTGAAAGAGGGGGGCGTCTGCTGCGCTCGGTGGAGACAAACATAATATGGGTAGACCTCAAATCGCTTGGGATTGATGAGAGAACTTGGAATGCAACTGGTAAGAGCCGTGGTATCTTGTTGGATGGCAAGAGGATCATGGTACATCACCAGATTTGTGACGAGGCTGTGCTGAAGCTACAGACCGTCATGGACGAGTTATTGCCTAGCGAAGCCAAAAGCATTGATTTCGATCGTGCCGTTATCACGTATAGCACGAGGGCAAGGTTATGATCGAGTTAGTAATGAAAAAGATTAGTGAGCGTTTTAGTGCGCTCTTATTCTTATAGTATAATATAATAATAGGGCTTTCTTATAATTAGAAGTAGAACTTAAAGAATATTTACTTAAATATTTTATAATAGAAATAATTAGTCTATTTAAAGAGGATTACTTTAAGTAAGTTATACTTTAATTCCTAGATAAAGGAGAAGAAAGATATAAAATTTAGTAATATAATAAAAGTAGACTACTAGTATAAATATAGAGGAAAGATATAATATTTATAATAGTAGGCTAGTAGATTATATCACTCGATGGTAGTTCTAGTAGGGTTTAAATTTATACCTCTTATATAAAGATTTAAAGGAGTCCATATGCTCCAGTAGAAGTGTACCTAGGCAGACAATTCCTTCATATATCGATAAATGCTTAAAGTCTACAGGTTCAAGACATGATGCCGATGACAGTGGGGTCGAAATGTGACCTGGCATTGCGTCCCATATGTGAGTTAGCCCTGGAGTGCTGCTTGGTTGAATAAGTTCAGTGTGAGAATCATTAAAATTTGACGAATGGCGAGGGGTGTGAGAAGCCTCTACAGTCTGATAAATGCCTGGTTATGTAGATGCTTAGCTTTACTTGCCGTGTTGTGTGCACTGTCATCTGCATGAAAGTCTATCCTTGACTTCATCGACTTTGCTGACGTCAAATATTGTCTGATCATGTCCTGCAGTCAATCAGAGATTATAGTTCAAACCACAATCATCCGTCCGCGCTGGCTGGATGGAGAGTGTGGTATGAATATCAACAGGTAAACGGGAGCCCGGAAAACATCACGCAGGTGCTTGCGGGGTTTTCTATTTGTGTACCTCGGCAAATACGGCTAGCTGTTATGAGGAGAAGCAATTGCATCCAGTCAAGCCTCCTGGAATTCCAATAGCAGACTGCCGAGTAAAGATCTACTATGCAATACAACGCTTCACGTAACAACGATACCACTGTGTGGCTTATCTCAGCACTAAAAATGGCAACTCGGCTTTGCTTTTGGTTGTATCGGAAAGACTGCAGGATGCGAGATCCACGACTATTGCTTGCTCTCAACCGAGTTATATTTCAAAATCTTCATGGTTAAGTAAACAATCCCAACCCATCCTCACTGTACGAAATGATATCTGAGTCCGTTCGCCACAGTTTCAGCTCTGTTCTCAGACATAATCGACTTTTCCGGCTTACACGTAGGACAAGCATCACTAAGCCAATTTGGGTTCTGTCTCGTCTTGGTCTCGGGGTAATGCTTGACACTTGCCAGTGACCTCTGGAAGTGGAAAGACAAGAGTCTGTCCAAGGCCGATCAGTCACACTCGTGTTACGCCACCCGCACTGATGCGCGTCGTCCCGCGCCGATAGTATAAACACCCAAGAAACCCCAGTTGTGGCTCCCTCCTCGAAATTCAAACACCGGCCTGCTCAGCTCTCATCTTCAACGTCACGGCCAGCAAGCATGTCGGTCTCCGGAACCCAGTCTGAGAATGAGGCCCAACTGCGTCCACCTGAAGCCGAGAAGGACACTTCCGACGTCCGCGTCCGGGATGGAACTGTCACGAAGGTGATTCACGCCGATGGCGCGGTGGACTATGTTGACTTGAAGGCCATTGGCGGCGATTATGCCACAATGCATCAGGGATATTTCCGAAGTCCACAATTCCTCGGCACTTTGACGGTAGGGAGAGATTTGGCAAACAACTTGTATGTTGGCTAACGGGTTACTAGGCTCAATGTCTCGCTAGCATATGTGCTTACGTTGCCTGGGTGTTACCTTCGAACACACTGTGAGTTATAAATTGCGTCTTGCCATACTTTGACCGGCCAGCATAAGATATGCTGACTTGATCCCAGGAGCCTTCTGAATGCAGAACTTGGGCCATCCCCTAATATTACCTGGGTGGCCACTGTGTACACCCTGGGCTGCTCCGTCGGCTTCCTCCTGGTAGGCCGACTATCTGATCTCTACGGCCGCAAATGGATCGTCCTCGGAACCTCGATGTTGGGACTGATAGGGTGCGTCATCGGATCTTGCGCCCAGACTGTGGAGACGCTGATCGCGGCAAACGTCCTCAACGGCCTGGCATCTGCCGGGCAGCTGTCCTTCAACGTCGTCATGGGGGAGCTGGTGCCAAACAAGTGGAGGGGGGTTGTCTGCTCCTTCATCCTGCTCTCTTCTCTCCCCTTCGCCGTCTTTGGTCCCGTGATCGCGCGGTCCTTCTTCAACAATACGGTTTCTAGATGGAGGTGGAATTACTACATGGGAGACATACTGGGGTTTATATCCCTGGTACTGTACTGGTTCTTTTACCATCCACCATCCTACGATCAGCTCCACGTCCACGGGAAGACTAGGTGGCAGATGACCAGAGATCTGGACTTTGTCGGAATCTTCCTGTACGTTGCCGGCTGTGTGCTTTTCCTGGTCGGTCTTTCGTGGGGAGGGTCTGTATATCCATGGGTGAGCGCGGAAGTTCTCTGCACCCTGCTCGTCGGAGTCGCAACATTGGCCGCGTTTGCCGTCTACGGTCAGTATTCACCCGAACCCTCAAACCCCAAGAACGGTACCAGGCTGACTCGACGTATTTAGAGGGCTATTTCTGCAGGGTCCAGCCCCTAATGCCGCCGAGAATGTTCAGGAATGTCGGCTTCGTAGCCATCATTGCCATCGCCGTTGTCGGAGCCATGGTTTATTTCTCGCTCACCGTGCTCTGGCCCACGATCATTGGCTCTCTCTACACTGCCGACTCGATGCAAATCGGCTGGCAGAGTTCTGTGGTTGGTGGGGGGATGCTCCTCGGTCAGACGATGGGCGGGTTCTGCATCTCGTACGTGCCCAAGGTGAAGTGGCAGGTCATTATCGCGTCAGCACTTGCCTTTGCATTCGCCACGTCCCTCACGACTATTTCCCCCGATCGATGGTCGGCAACTATAGCTCTGGGAATTCTGCTCCTCATTTGTGAGTTCTTGACTGCCCCCTGTTAAGATGACACCACCTCAGGGGCTTTTCCTTTCTTCTTCCACCCACTAACACGCCCCAGCCGTTGGATTTGTCGAGAACATCTCCTTTCCAGGAGTCACGCTCGTGTGGGAAGCACAAGACATCGGCCTCGCAACCGGCGTCCTGGGCTCCATACGCAGCCTCGGCGGCTCCATCGCGACAGCGCTGTACTCGTCTGTCCTCGCGAACGAGCTGGACAAGAACTTACCCAAGTACGTCGTGCCGGCTGCCACAGACGCGGGCCTCCCGGAGTCGTCCGTGGAATCCCTCCTTGCTGCCCTCACGGCCGGTGACTTCTCCGGGGTTCCGGGCATCAGCCCCGAGATCATTGATGCGGTCGGCGGGGCGCTTAAGACGGCGTACGCCAGTTCGTTCAGGGTCGTGTTCTACGCGACCATTCCGTTTTCTGTCATCTTGCTGCTGAGCGCGTTCTTGGTGCCGGACATGAAGAAGTTCCTCAGCCACAACGTCGCGAAGAAACTGCAGGAGGGTAAATTTGAGACCCGTGCTAAAGAGAAGAAAGAGATAAGGGAGTAGGTATAAGATTTATTAAAGTACTATACCTATTTAAGTAAGTATTTTATATATTTAAATAAAAATATTATTTATTATATTTATTATAATAATATAATATAATAAATACAAATAAATTTATTATATTTTATTATATTAAAAATATTTTAAAATTTATTATATTATATTAAATAATTTAATATATATATATAATATAATAAATTTAAATATAAATAAAAGTTTAAAAAATAAAAATAAAAATAATAAAAATTAATTAATTAATTAAATAAAATTAAAAAAATTAAATAAAATTTTTTATTTATTTATTATTTTATTTATTTATTATTATTATTATTTTATTTTTAATTTTTAAAGTTTCCTTTTTTTTTTTTCTTTTTTTTTCTTTCTTTTTCTTTCTTTCTTTCTTTCTTTCTTTCTTTCTTTCTTTTTTTCTTTCTTTTTCTTTCTTTCTTTCTTTTTTTTCTTTCTTTTTCTTTCTTTCTTTCTTTCTTTCTTTTTCTTTTTTTATTATTTTATTTATTATATTTATATAAAATTAAAATTATTTAAAAATATTTTAAAATTAATAAATATAATTTTTATTATATATATAATTATATTAATATAATTAATTATTAAATTTATTTTAAATATTTTAAATATTTTAAATATTTTAAATATTTTAAATATTTTAAATATTTTAAATATTTAAAGTATTTTTATAATTATTTAATATTAATAAAATAAATAATATTTAAAATAAAAAATAAAGAATTTATATAATTTAGTATTTTTATATATAAATTTTAAATATTTTAAAATTTTAATTTAAAAAAATCTTTTATAAAAACTTTTATATATAAATAAAATTAATAAAAATATAAAATATAAATATAATATAAAAGCTTTATAATAATATAGAATTATAAATATAATTAAATTTATTTTCTTTTTTAATTAATATTTTTAAATATTTTATAAATTAATTATATTTTTATAATATAAATATTATAGATTATTTATATTTTTAATTTTATTATTAAATTAAAAGTAAATAGTTAAAGTTTTAAAAGAATAAAATATAATATATTTTTAAAATTAATTTAATTAAGTTTATTATATAGAACTTTTATAATAATTTTATAATTTATATTTATAATATTATTTATTATTAAAAGATAT
The DNA here is from genome assembly GCF_019321695.1 of Diaporthe batatas. NCBI lineage: Eukaryota > Fungi > Ascomycota > Sordariomycetes > Diaporthales > Diaporthaceae > Diaporthe > Diaporthe batatas. The sequence continues at coordinate 57,639 of NW_025408557.1, read as the reverse complement.
TTTTATATTAGTATATTAAATTATATTTAATTAGTTTAAGTTAGTACTATTAGTTTATTAAAGGTTAAAGTTATTATAAATTATAAATTACTTAATTTAATATTAATAAGTACTATATATAAGTATTAAATTTACTATATAATTTAAGTAAGTTAGTTAAAATAAATAAAAATAAAGCTATTATTTCTCTAAGGGTTCTAACTCTACTTTATAAGTAAATATTTATTTATTAACTCTATAAGTAAAACTACTTAAAAATAGTTACTTAGCTTACTATATAATCTATTAAATTAAAAATAACCTTTAAATAAAGTAACTATACTTTATTACTACTCTAAATTTATAATTCTAATAGCTTATAAATAAAAAGAAATAATTATTAATAATTAAATTTATAACTATATAAAAATAAACCTTTACTTTAAAAGAAGTTATTAATATTTAAAATAGTTAATATATTTTTAGAAAAGTTAAGGGATTATAAATTTAATTTAAAGGAAATTAAAATCTATAAAAATTTTAAATTTAAGCTTAAAGGTTTTAATTTAATATTTATATTTATAAAAATAAAAGTATTTATATAACTTAAAAGGAGACTTAAATTAAATTAAAGATTAAATTAAGTTATAATAAAAGAAATTAATTAAATAAAAATTAATTAGAAAATTATAATTATAAATCTTTTAACTTTATATTAAAAAGGAATATAAATATTATAATATAATTATTTTAAAATTTATATTTTCTTTTTAATAACTTTCTAATAAATCTTAATTACTATATTTACTATTAATTTTCTAAATAATTAGGGTTTTAATACTTCTTTTATAGTGCTAAGGGTATTAAGTATATACTATAGTCTAGATTATCTTCTCTATTAAAACATGCTGTGGTGGGGGCTTGTTGTACGCAACAGTATCGACAGGGGATCCAATTTAGTAGCAGGGGTCCAGCCCCCCACTGTAAAGTTACGATAAGCTGATAAGAGCAACCCCCTGCACCTCACTCGAATTTTTTCTACCTGGGAAGCGACTCCGAACTTGACGATTCAACAGCCATTGAGTGCGCCGAGGCCGTATTGCTTGCCCACCATGGCTGCGACTTTCAACATCCAGAAGCCATATGTGCTCACCACCCTGCCTCGACCGCTGAACCAGCGGGAGGGCGCGAGCGCATACCAAATTGGCGATGTCTGGGGCCAGCAGCCGGGGTCCAAGAAGAGGAAGCGATCCGAGCTGGCAGTCGGCATCGATGGCGAGGCCCTCAACCTCTACGATGTCAGTCCCTGGCAGCAAATCCTACCCCCAATCCGCCCAGGTCATCATCACTGACTCACTGATTCCCTCTAGGTGCCCTCATCACGGCTGATCACCTCCTACCCCGTCCCACCCCAATCCATCTTCACCTGCTCTCCGTGCTCGACGAGGTCCAGGGTCGCAAAGAGCAAGGACGTCACACGACACACCTACATCTCGACCCAAAACCCAAAGCCCGAGATCACCCTGTTCAAGGATGTCATAGGGGCCTCTGGCGAGACGACCTCGACCACCTTGACCAAGAAGGTGGCCCACTCCTCCAAGATCGTGCATCTTAGTACCGCCTCCACCACGAGCCCCTCGGGCGCCGATGACGCTGTCGCAGTTCCAGACCTGCTGGCTGTTGCCGAGGATGGCACCGTCATGTGCCTTCAGGGCAATGATCTCGAGAAGCAATGGCAGGCTACCCCAGACATTCTGAAGCAAGACCTGCCTGCCCTGCCCAAGGGAAGCCGACTCCAGGTTGACCTCGTCCAAGCGGCGCTCGCCAGCGATGTCATCGGAGGCTTGTTCGGAGGCAACAAGGACGCTTTTGCGGCCTCGCTACGGACAACACAGGAGGATACATCCGCCCAAGACACGCTGCTGCTGGTCACGAGGATCGCGGGCAAGGAGGGGGAGACTCGCCACCTCCACGTCCTGGGCATCTTCCACGCCTCGGAGACGCAGCCTACCGGACGGCTAGTTCAGATGCACACCTCCCCCATCCCGACATCCTCCTCGGCTGCAAGTGGGCCCGGCAGCCTCCGCCTGGACGTCAGTTCTGGGTCCCTGATGGAGCTTGAGGAGGACGGGCTCGTTACATACGATCTGACCTCCAGTGTTGTCAAAGTCGACAGCAAGCTCGAAGTCCCAGACGTGAAGTCGTTCGTGCGACTGTCCAAATCGTCCGTCCTTGCAGCCAAATCTGACTCTTTGGATGTTTACAATCCTGTGTTCCAGTCTCTACAAGCATCCTCAACCATCGATCTGGATACGACGAATAAGGCCTCAAGCGATGTGACTCTGTCACTGGTGGCATATTTTGCGAGACTCGAGATTGCAGTGGCCATCTATGGGGCGTCCCTTGTCGCCGTGCAACTGGAAGCCCCTAGGACGCGAGGCAAGAAGCGAAGGGCGGAGGGGCTCTTGATTGACTCGATTGGTCGGGGTATCGCTCAGCACAAGGATCTCATGAAGAAACCGAAGACGGACGGTGAATCGTCAAGCTTCTCCGAGCAGATTCCGGGCTCCGTCACTGGCAATTACTGGTCCGAATATACTGCAGACGTGCAGAAGGCCGATGCGCTCCTCGAAACCGGCGACCTGGCCGGCTTCGAAGAACTCATGGCCATTAGATTCGGGATTGCAACGAAAGAAGCAGACACCGCAAACGGCCAAGCGGACGAAGAACAGCCCAAAATGCCAGAATGGATATGGCCAAGCCAGCGTTCTGCGTATCCTCCAGCTGACCGCCGATGGATCCTGTACACGATCACAACGCTGTTCGACTGGCAGGACGCAACGGAACAAGGCACAGATCAGACAAGGCTTGTTTGCAGGCTACCACACAGCAACGTGCTGAACTGCCTGGTTGACGCCGGTCACCTTACCATATCCAACCTCCAGTCAGCTTTCAAGGATGAGCTCAGGACTGTCGACGACGCCGATCACATCCTCAGCGAAGAAGTACCTCAAGTACTGGTACAAGCAGACCCAACCTTCGAGCTCCTCCTCTCCTACCTTTCATCAACGAAGCTAGGGGCTGGCGAGCTCCTCACGTCTGTCCGTCTGATCATGCGTAGCCTCGAGCTCGTGCAAGACCCCACAAAGATCGCGCCCAAGCTGCTCGCCTTCGAATCGGAACAGCCAGACGACGCCGACCCGGACGAGAGCATGCTCAACGCGGACCAGAGCGCGTTCGGCCACGAGCTGGACCGCCTCGAGCAGGAGCTCGAGGTCACGGAGTTCTACCTGGGCGACCAGTCCACCATCCGGCCGCGGGGCCTCAGCGTGGCCTTTGGCAAGCTGGCGAGCTGCCCGCGCGGCCCCACCATCCGCACCCTGCGGCGCAGCTACAAGCCCGAGGAGATCCTGTCGCTTATCTACGTGCTTCGCATGGAACTCGTCAAGGACGGCTGGACGACGCGGTACCTGGACAACACGCGCCTGGACGAGGACGACGAGCTCGAGGCGCCCCCCGACGGCAGCATCAGCCTCCTCGCGGACCTGCTCTGCCGGTGCATCGACGCCGTCGGCCCCGGCGGCTGGCTTATTAATGACGCCATCGTCGCGGCCGGCGCGGGCGACCACATGGACTCGGCCGACTTCCTCGCCTCGCTGAAGCTCGAGGTCAGCGCGGCGCTCGAGGGCGTCCAGGAGGCCGTGTTCCTGCGGGGCATCCTGTCCGAGGCGGTCAGGTACGGCGCGCAGGTGCAGGCCGGGCAAAAGACCAGGCGCGCGGACGGCAAGGTGGTGGTCGCGCACGGAGGACACGGCAGCAACAAGGCAGCCGGCGGCGCCGGCGGCGAGGGCGCCATGCTGCCGCTCGGCATGAAGGCCAAGGGGAGGATCTCAGCTGACAAGGTTGTCTCCGGGGGCGAGGTTATCAAGAAGAGCAAGAGGGAGATTGGTCAGCTGATCAGCCAGGAGGTTGAGAGCTACACAACGGAAAGCATCCGCATCTAAGGCTGCCCGGGGAGGTTGATTGCATGCATGAAGCGGAGAGTACGGTGTGCCAGGGCAGGCGTTTTTCTTTTTCTGTGAGTAGGGTCAAGGCCTAGGTAGGCCTCGGGTGTACAAAAGTTGTCGGCTGGGTTGGTAGCCGCGGGGACATGTTGTCTGAGCAGAATAATTCGAGCAAATACCCCCCATCACAGTGGCGCCAGGGCAATCACAAGAAGTGTTACATGCGGACACATGTCCTGTCCATTGTGTAATGCACAGTGCGTAAGTACATTGGTGTAAATTCTCTATGTGCCGGGGAGGGGAAAAGAGCCCTACGGCATTCATCCTAACACTACGAGGAGATGGAGCGAGACACACCCGACATGCCAGGCGCGTAGTTCCGGACAAGGCGACACAGCTACACGAGCACAGGAACAAGACCGACGTTGCACAGACATGTCGCGTGCCGCTCGTCGCCAGTCAACGGCCTGGGATGGACGACCTGTGCTTTTCGCCCGGGCGGAGGCAGACTCGGAGGGCCCTGTGAGACGGACAGACGGACAGACAGCAACGGGGCTTTGTTCCTCGGGTTTAATGGACGACAGCCCTTCTGCTCGTCTGTCTGGGCCGGGGCCGGCCCCGAGGTTTTTGTTGCGTGCCATGCGGGAGAAGAAGGGAATGGGCTTTTGACATGGGCGCGAAGGCCGTCTTGTCTGTTGTCTGTGTGTAACCGGGGCACGCTGGCCTGTCGTTAGGCGTGTAACGTTTCGAGAATCTTGGGTTGTGCGCGGTGCAGCAGCGTCTGACCACGCTCCCAATGTGTCTTGTCTGTCCTCCTGCCCACAAGTGTAATTTCCCCGACTGATAACTTTTGTTTGTTGTCGTTGCCTTATGCTGTGGACGGGAATACACGGGGGACAAGGCGGACAGGATCAGGTGGGCTGACATGGATGACATGTCGCAGGCGTGACATGTCATGGCACTGACAAGACCGACAGACAGACTGACTGGCACTGCCTACTTGCTTACTTGCCTGCCTAGTGGCATGTTTCTACACTGCGGCTCATTTCTCTCCTTTCCTGTATCTCGATGCGGTCCAACAACATTGTAACACCTTTGCTTGCGCCCGGGTTACTACTATTACATGTCCGCGCTCGAGAGAAGCGAGAGGGAATGAAAGCCGGAGGGCTGCCTGGCTCAGGCTCCCTCCCCAAGGCGCGCCTCGGGGTTCCGAGTCGGTGCGCGGGCATCGAAACTCTGCCCACCACAGCAGCAGAGCCGCATTCGCATCGGATGCGCATCGCCCCTCATTCCTCCCCGCGAACCAGCCGGCGCCCCCCGGCCCGTTGGACTGGCTGACTGCCTTCCTGCCTGTCGCTCGTCATCCGCTATCATGGGGTAAGAGGGTGGTCTGAACGAATCCATCCGATCCCAAGGGGACGGCGGGATCTCCCTAGGCATTATGGAAGATTCCGCCTGGCGTGTCTGCCTTGAGCCATTGTCAAGCCTCCTCTCTTACCTGGGCCAATCTCGGTATGGGGAGATTGCTAATAAATAACTAGTCTAGTACGTTTGTGTGTGTGTGTGTGTTTGTGTGTGTCTGTGTTGGTCTGACATCGCGTAAGCCACTTGTCGGGGGGGAGGGGGCTTGGCCACTTGGTAGTTAGCTCGGAGCCGGGAACTCCCAGTCTCCCATGGACCGACCGGACCCAGCAATGGGGCTTGGCTCACAGAGCCGCATCGCGGACTTATCGGGGGGAGGGGGCGGACATATTGATGAGGGCGATCGGGGAGTATGCCCGTGTAGATTTCTCTGGTGGCAGATATAATGGCCTGGAAAACTCCTGGGGATATCGTTGCTGGCAGGCTTGCCCCTGGTTGCCACAGCTTCCGTAATGATTGTTCATCCGACGATTTTAGGCTCACGGCTACATGCGGCTCACATGTTGCCTCGTGAGCTTGCGCGCCCTTTCTTTGGACGAGGGCCCTGCGATGTCGTCGAGTATCGGATGCGAAGGAGAATATCAAACCTTGGGTGTTGGACCATGTGACATCAAAATGAAATCTGCTTATTCAGACGAACTGGATGCTTCGGGCAATGAGTCACCTACAGGACGTTGATCATATGTAAGGTAATATCTGCATCATCTATGATTCCGGGACAGCCGACTCGGCTGGATTATCTAAGGCGAAGCACGCTTTTGCCTCCCGTGGAAGGGATTTCTGATCAAAATAAAAGGCTATCACGAGTTGGTTTCGTCATCAACATCGCCTACTGTGATTCCCGGATCCCTGCCCCAGACCGAAAAGACAGACATATTGTCAAGCTCGGCATATGCCGATCTCTCGGGCAAATGGGGCCTCGCGAGACATATTTCGAGGACTGTTGCCTAATAAATGGGTATCCGGGGCAGATCGCGCCTATCCGAGTTTTCTTTTGTCACGATCAATGTTGGTGCCGAAGTCGCGAGCAGAATCTTGACAATTGCCACAGTGCCGCCCGCCCCACACGATGAGACCATTTCTGTGACGATAGTGTGACGATAGCTTATAGTGTTTCCAACGATCACACTTAAGCTCCCCGGTCCAAGATGACCGGGTGCGGCGGGATACCAGCCTTGGTTCTTTAGCCACATTTTCCACCCTTCTGCACATGCCAAAGCTGAGCTCGCCATTGGATCAAAATGTCACGCGGTTCACACGGCTTCCTTAGACGCGCCTACCTGCTTGAGAAGGGCGACTGGATTATACATGATGTAGGCTGCGTTCTTGGGCGTCAGGCTTGCTTATTAGAATCTCTTGGGGTGTGAGCAAAAGTCCCGAGCGTAACAAAGAACGGCCGCTCCCGCATACCGGCCTACGATGGCTCCACTTCAAACCGACAAGTTGATGCCGATAAGCATGAGCCTCTATAATAGGCTCAAGGTACATATTTGGTGTGATAGTGCCTTCTCGTCCACAAGGCTGTATGGTTGGTAGGCCAGGAAGCCCCCTTGACAGATGAGCAAACGATTCCCTCTGGTATTGGATGGTCTGAACGGCCATAGTTCCTTCCAGGGCTGTCGCCCCGCTTGTAATTATGTCGTATGTACAACTCTTGTAGCACCACTGGGGATCGGGGATGAGTTAGTTCATCATAGTTTTATCGCGGCCAGTCGATCGAAACGAACCAACCACTGCCACCACTGCACGGCTGGGGCTCTAAAACCTGGATTGGGGTCACTAGTCTTGCGCCTAGCAAGATGTTTTATTCGGGCGGGCTGTTTTGCATGCTGGCATGACAAAAAGCAACATATTTGGGGGGCAACAGGTGAATTGCCAACTCTCGTGAAACACCTAGGATACTAGTCCATGCGAGAACATACAGAGAAAGTGTACCATACTGTGGGATCAGACCATAAAACTCAACTACGATACGTCATTCGTGATGAGGTTGCGCGTAGGACACGTTCTTCACTTTCTTCGCATTTCAATATGGGGCCAAGCACTTTTAGTCTTGCTGCAGGCTGTGAATGATGAATGTGTGAACGGACACTTTTTGATCACCGCCCCCAACAAGTGCACAAACGCGTCTCCCACATACATATGCAGTGTCTTGCCCTAAGGGTCGTAGTATAACGCCAATTAGAGAGGCTTAACACGGACTCAAGGATGGCGTATCGCTATGAGCTGGGCAGGTAAGTATCCTTTCACATGTATGCAGAAGAGCCGCATTTGCTAACTACTAGTAGCAGCCGCCGGTGCTCCCCACAGCCTCGACCGGCGAGGACACCATGATACAAAGACGTGGTATTTTTGTCCCAGTAGCCTATTTGATCACAATTGCCGTCAGCATACTCGGCAGTTGCGATGAGGCTATGTCGACTTCAGGACGCCGTCCATTAAGTACATTTGTAACCAGGCGGGCGTTGGAGGCTCCGGATGACTCGGCCGGCGATGATGACGGATCACCGCAGGTGCCTTGCTAGTCCTCTGAAACGACGGTAGCTTAGGCTTTCCCAGGGAAGTCTGACTGCTGATATGACCGGAAGGACAAAGTGGGATGGATAGGTAGCATTGTCATTGATTGGATAGAAATACAGAAAATGGCTTCTGAAGGAGTTGCCCAAAGTGCGGACCGACGTCTTGCATATTATACAGCCCCATATGTGCACTTTTGTTATCATCGATCGTCTGCAACGCCGTAATATCTACTAAGAATATGCATGCAGTCTTCCTAGCACACCACAGTAGCCCGCTGCGGCTGTCAACACACCTCTGCCTGCTTGCCTGCTTTCGACGCCAGGACGCCGTGTCAGCCGCCGCATGCACGACTTGTCAAGCTTATGCAAGGCAGGAGTTAGTTATTAGTCTGTCTACAGTAGTCTGGCCAGCAAGGCAGCAGGCAGCCCACTTTTTCTGTGTCTTTGCTGGTCAGCCAGCCACGCCACGTTTGTTGCTTGCCGGCGCTGCTCCAAGATTTGGGGTTCTGCGCAGCGAGTTGGTGCAGGGACAGGGCGACGATGCACGCTCGTGGGCCTCCCCGCGCCGGCGCCGCGGGTCGACAGCTCTCTACTAGTATCTCTATCTGCACACAGGCGGGGCGCGGGCCAGGCTAAGCTGGGTTCGTGGGCTTGCTGGCTTTAGGGCTGCGATTGGGCCGTTGTTTCTTTTCCGCCTTGGTGGGCTGTGTTGTGTATGTGTGTGTGGTCTGCAATGATACCTTGTGCGACGGGGAGAGCGGAAAAAATAACCAATCGACGGCGATGCAGTGTAGATTATCACGAGGTGGCGATGGCGGGATAGAAATTTTTCTACGTTCTCCCGCGCGGTGTTTTTGCCCGCGATGGCAAATGACAAGGGAGGAAGGATTGGATGGGATTTGATTCAGTGGTCAGAATCCTGACCGTAAGTGTTGTCCCAAATCCCAACAAAGCCCAATACGGAGGGGGAGGGATGTGGAGCAGCAGCGCCCTGCTTGGCCTTGGTGACCTGGGCTTGCCTGGCTTGGGCTGGCTTTCTTCACAGCCGCCTTCCTGATATGCAGAGTCCACATAAGATGTGTGTTTGAAACCCTGGACATGTGGAAAGGGTCCACGGCAATAACGAGCCCGGGTATGCCGTCGTTGCGCCCCCGGCTCTTTGTCGTGTTGTGCATTATGTGCAAATGGCCTTGGGTTGGAACGGGGCCAGCCGCCCCTCGTCAAGCCCTGGTCAGCATGGTGGTGGTGGTGGTGGTGGTGGTGGCAGTACTCCGTACTCGGTACGGTAGTTGTGTGTGTTGATTATCCACCTTCGATCAACCACAGAAAAAGCAGACAGATAAGACACATCTACCTCGTGACCGTAATGGTGGGGTGAGGTCTCGAGGCCCTCGAGGTCGAGAGACGAGGTCGAGAGACGAGGTCGTGTGGTCCACTTCTGATTTCTGGAGGGGTCGAGGCCTTGTGGAATTGGGCTGGGCCAGTGCCCCAACGCCGTGGTACAGCCCGGTGGCGCAGGGCTCCTAGGTTCGAGGCTAGAAGAAGCTTGGGAGCTTCTCTTGCTTCCCGCCCATTCTTCGCGTCTTCTTTGCTGCTGACTTGACTTGATGACGACCCCCCACCTCCCCAATGTGCACAGACCTCCCCACACCTGACAGCCCGGTCTGATTGGAGAGCATCCGGGGAAACAAAGGTGGTCTGTGCCAACCATGGCGATGATGATTTCATGCGACGTCATATGGCCGTGCCTGCTGTTCCCTGCTAGGAAACCCCCAGAGGTCCCTTGCTGCGTCCGGCCAAGGGGAGCTGCTGGGGACCCAGGGAGCTGTGTCGATTTGCTGTTTGTCCAGTCGCGTCGACCCCAAGCCTTCTGTGACGAACACCCAGGACACAACCACCAGCCGCACCAACCACCAATGCGACGGCCCAGTGCCGCTCCCAATCAAAAATGCACAAATGATGGGCGTCTCGAACACGTCCTGACGTCTACACGTTCGCACACGGGCCTGGAGAGGCGACGATCTGTTTCGAGACGGAGAAATTCGTCCAAGATTAACTGCCCTCTATCACAGGCTGGCAGGCAGGCAGGCAGGCATCATCATTCTGCCACCCACACACCATCCTTCCATTTTGGTCTGGGCTGTCTTGCTGTGGATATGCGCCCCGAGCACGCGAGGATGCGGACCATCATCAATCGACCCCAGCCTGCCAGCTGAACTTGCCTTGGTTACAGGTACAGTGACACACGAGCATATGTTTGTCCTGTTTAATATACACATCCACCCAGCTGCCGTCGTCGTCCACACAGACAGTAACACAAATACGTACCCACCCACCAGCACATTGCCGGCCTGTTTGTGCATCTTGTCCATCATCATATTCAAGTCTTGCAAGGCATCACCCACCCTGTGTGTGCTGGCCACAGCCATTGCCCGTCTTGTGTCCAGTCTTACTTCTCCTTCTCGCACCCTCACTCCCAATCCTCGAGCCGAACTCTTGGTCCTCGAGCCCTCGAGCCGCGCACTTCATCTTGACGAGTGTGTGACGGGTTTCCAAGTTTCTTTCTTGTTCCTGGATTGCTTTTTAACTTGACACAGCACACCACACCACAGACCCTTCTTCTTTTGAGTTCTGCCGCACCCAGCACCCGCAATTCCGCCACCTTAGTCCCATTCTGATCAGATCCTCCGGGCCTAAGACACGTTGGACCCGTGCCGTCGGTTCAAACCCCCTACATGCGTCTTAGGCTGAGGTACGAAGTACAGCTCTCTCTGCAGCCCTGGCCTGGTCTGCGACAATCCACACACCCAGAACACCCTCCTATGACAACAATCACGCCCATCCATTACATAGCCGCCCTCCCAACCCGGTCCGGATCTTCGCAGTCTGCCCCAGGGTGGTTGTGACGGCCGTCAGCCAGCATGTTTGTCCATCCTCACCTGTCCACAACACAGGGCGCTCTGTTCCATTCCAGCAAACGTCCACGACGACATACTACTGAACAAACCTCGAACAGCAGAAATAATACCGTGAGATTTCCACAGAACGCTCGCCTCGACCAAAACCAGCAGCAGCAGCAGCAGCAGCAGCACCACCACCACCACCCGACTGCGAGGGCGACGTTCCCCACACCAGCGGCAAGCAGTCTGCCCAGACCGGCGCCGCGTAGCGGCCACTACTACGACATGCCAGTGGACAGCAACTCCATTTCCTACATTTCTGCCGTCGCCGCGGCTGCACGAAACCTCTACCGCCGCGCAAAAATATCCGGCCCTGAGTTTGCCGAAATCGCAACTGCCGTGCGCCCTCTGCACTCGGTCCTGAAGCATCTGCGCGCCGAGGCAGAGGACGCAGACAGCCTCCTGAACAGCGACGGATACGAATCCTCCGTCTATGCCCGCCAGCTCACCCCGATAGTCGAGGACACCGACTTCACCCTCAAGCAGCTCGACACCATCCTCGAGAAATATGGCTCCTACCCCAGCGACGGCGAGAGCCCCGAAGGCACCCGCAGGGAACGCGCAAACACCAGTGCCAAGCGCATGGAGGACCGCGAGAGGGACATGGTCGCCCTGATCAGGACCAAGCTGGCCAACCAGAAGACCAACATCGACATCTTTCTGGACACGGTGCAGCTGCACAACCCCACGAGGCAGCACAAGCCCGTCGACCTGGAGCACGCAGACGGCCAGCAGATGGACAAGATCAAGGACAAGGTCGATGTCGTAGCTGCACGTCTGTTCCAGCGCAGGGCCAGGGCCCTCGCCTCAGGCGATGCTGCCCAGGAGAGCGAGGACCAGATGTGGCAACAATTCTGGGCCGAGCTGGTCAAGGAGGGCTTCTCCAGTGATGTCCTCCGGAAGCACAAGGTGAGTAAGAAGATGCAGTCGGAACATCACGCGTGCGGTGTCTCAGAAATTACATTTCCTTTCTTCCTCGATTCAGACGTGTCAACGTTGCACGGCAGTGCCCCAACGTGGTGCCACCGCGCGCCCTCGGGGCGCCCAAACTTATGATTCGCATATGACGGCTGCTGACCCTTTGCGCTCCCAGGAAGTACTGCGCGCTTACATCCGTGAGCTGGACTCAAATGGCTACCTTGATGACAAGCCGCCGTCGATGCGTGGGCTTCTAGACCAGCAGCTGCCCCAGCCCTATCCGGAAGCGCCCGCATTCGGTGCTCGCCAACCGCAGCAGTATGGCTCGTCCCCCCTGCCCCCGCCAGTCGAGATCACCCCGGCCTCGTACCCATCAAACCCCCATGCCGAGACCATGTCTCCCAAGGAGATGGTCTCGCCCACCATGGACAACGAGAAGTTCATGCCCAGCGTGAAGCTTGAGCGGCGCCAGCCGGAGCAGTGGCCCGGTCCTGGGGACAACCCTTCACCAACCAGGCCGTCTTATAACCCTTATATCCCGCAGACACAGGGCCAACAGGGCCAACCGGGCGGGCCACCTCCACCACCAACGAGCATGCCGGTGCAGACGTCCTTTGAGCGCTATTCGTCCGACTCGTGCTCGGATTCCGGCTCAACGGACTCACAGCAGCTGGCCCTCATCTCCACCAAGGACCTCATGGCACTGGATCGGAATGAAACTGACAACCTCTCGGCCCGCATGGGCGGACTCGGTCTCTCGCCGGCCATGTTACCCACAACCCACGGCGTCTCCCCAGGCACATCACCCAACATGCGATATCTTCCGCCGCCCGTCGCCGCCCTTCCGTCTGACCACTCGCTCAGCTCGTCGCCGCGATACGTCCCGTCCCTACCTGGGTACCCGAGCCCGACATCTTCCACAATGACTCCGCCTCCCCCTTACGCCTCCCCAAACCCCCATACCGCCGCTCCGATCCCCTTTCCCTCCTCAGCGCCAACATCGTCGGCCCCGGGCTTCCCACCACCACCGACATCGTCGGCACCGCGGCAGCAGCGTTATTCCCGCCTCGCACCAGACAGCGTTGGCAATGAGATCCCCCTCGAAGCTAAATGGACCCGGATCAAGCGGAGCCTGGTATCGACTGAGGTCCTCACAAAAGCGGGCGTGCGCTACGAGGCAAGGCCGGACTTCGTCGCCGTGCTTGGTGTCTTGACCAAGGAGCAGATCGCCGACTACGCGAGGAAGTCGGCAGCCCTGAGAGCAGGCCGGGGCAGGGGCTACTCGGACCCCAAGTATCGGCCGTCTGCCTACTACCCCGAAGAGAAACGAAACACCAACGGCAGGCGGCACCTCCAACACTCCGACTCGGACAGCGAGACAGACTCGGATGATGTCATCTGGGACGAGTCGGACACGACCGACTCGGAGTCCCGCGACCGGTCGGGCGCCATGACGGACAAGTACATCCCCCGGGAGCACCGCCGCCGGCGAAACAGGAGGGCCTCGACCAACTCCACCATCCAGGAGGAGCCGGAGCCCGAGGACAAGGGCGGCGACCACAAGGGCCACCGGGTCTACCCGATCATCGTCGAGAAGACATCGCCGGCGGCCGTCACCCAGCCCAAGCCCATCCTCAAGAACCGCAACGAGAACCACGTCCGGTTCGACGAGGACGGGCCCAGGGAGTACTCCCAGGAGGAGCTGGAGAAGGAGAGGGAGCGCAAGGAGCGCAGGGAGCGCAGGAGGGCCGAGAGGGAGAGGGAGGGCGAGCGACGCCGGAGGGACCGCGACAGAGCACGCGAGCGCGAGCGTGAGCGCGACCGGGACCGCGATAGGGACCGTGAGCACCGCGACCGCGATTCCACCACCCGCGAGCGAGAGCGGGACAGGCAGCACCGCGACCGTGATCACCACGACCGCGAGCGCGACCGCGACCACCACCCGTCGTCGTCATCGTCGCACTACCGCCCTCGTGGTGGCGAGCGGGAGCGGGAGCGGGACCGCACGGCCGACCGGGAGCGGGACCGCGAGCGCGAGGAGGCGCGCGACAAGCGCCGCGCCAAGAAGCGCGCCTGGGGCGAGACGCTCGGGGCCGTCGGGATCGGCGGCGCCGCGGCATCGCTGCTGGGCGTCCTCACCGAGGCTGCGTCCGGGCTGTGATGAGATGAGAAGAGAAATGCGACCATGGTTGCGCTGCGCTGCGCTGTGTTTGCTCCAGACCATGTATGTGGATGACATTGTATGGATAATGTGTGTTGTTGAAGAAGGGGTGGATGGATCGATGTTTGTTGTACGAAGTAAAGAGAAGCCATGTAATATGTATAAAGACGGGAAAGGAAAGAAAGGAAAGGAAGGGTTTCACGACGAATGAACGAGCGGACGAACGGAATACAGTACAGAGGGTAACGCATGTGTGTATGCGAGAAAACAAACACATGGGATGGAATTGCTTCTCTTTGGGCTGGCTGGAACGGAGAATCTGGAAGGGAAGGGAAAGAAAGATACCACTGGCTTTCACGAATGTCTGTCTGTCTCCTTCGTTGTTCTTGGTTTCTGTTTCTTTTTACATATATACCCCCAATGGTCTGTCTGTCTGCCTGTCTGATTGAATTGAACTTTTGTGTTCCTATCTACATAACTATCTTGAAACCAATCTGATGCTGCCACTGGGTGAGCTTGTGCACACACACACACACACACACACACACAGGTGCGCGTCTTCCTCCATGCTACGCTCCCGCTCCCCGCCCGGACGGCAAAAACATGCTGAATCTCGGAGGGACTCACGCTCCCTGCCCGACGACGACGTGATCTCGTCCTTCTGCCACTGCCGGGATACACGGGCTGTGGCTCTCTCTCATCTTACATGGGCGATGTTGAGCGCACGACATGACCCCAGCTACCCACACGGGCGGGTCCACGGTATTCTCATGAGCGGGCAGGACGAAGATGGCCGGACGCTGACCCCGCCCACCCCTGTGCGCGACGATGCCAGCCACATTGACTGGCTGCCCTTACATACCTAGGTACTGGCGCTGGTATCATTCAAGGATGTTCATCATTACCGGCTATGTATCCCCAGACTAGATAGATACCTCTAGCCCGGCCCAGCCAGCCAGCCAGCCAGGCGTACACCAGACTCCATGAAACAAGAATTAGCCAAGTGGTATGCAGGTGCCTCCCCCATCAAACATACAAGAAACATCATCATCGTCGTCGTCGCCGTCGTCGTCGTCGATATGGGGCCAGACCAAGATGATAAGCCATGGGAGCAGCAAAAGAAAAAAGAGGAGTATCTAGTACATCCCGACCGACCAACCAACCATCCCGGAACGAGGCGTCCGTCACCCCCACCTCACCTCGGCCGCATGCTCCTCCCACCCCCATAAGCCCGCCCCGCCGGCGCCGGCGCAGGCTTCGGCCTCACCACCTTACCACTCCCGCCCGCACCCGCGCCCGTCTCGCCCCGGAGCATCTTGCTAACGAGCTCCGCCTTGCTGATCTTGGCCTGCGGGTCGTCATACTCGACCTGCGTGCTGGGCGCCGCCGCCACCGCCACAGCAGCATCAGAAGCAGGGCCGCCGCCGCCGCCCTCCTCCTGCGACGAGCCCTCCCCGCCGATGGTCGCCGCGGACCTGCCCAGCGCGTGGCCGCCGCCGCCGCCGGACGAGTCGGTCGACGCGACCGAGGCGTTGCTTATCGCCCGGCCTATGACGTCGCGCCGCTTCCGCCTGGAAGCCGGCCTCGCGTCGTCGTTGCCGCCGCCGCCCGCGGCTGCGGGATCGCTGTTGTCGTCGTTTTTGCTGCTGGTGGTGTTCTCGGCGGCCGCTCCCGCTGCCGCCGCCGCCGCCGCGCCGGGGTTGGCGGGTGGTGCGCCGCCGCCGAGGAGCGAGGTCAGTCGTGACGAGAGGGCCAGGCGCTCCGCCTCCTCCTCCTCTGCCTTCTCGCGCCGTATCCTTTGCTCCTCGGCCGCCGCCGCCGCCTCTGCTTCTGCCTCATTGCCTGCTTCTGTTGGGCAGTCTGGTTTCGGGGTTGTGTTGTCGTCGTCGTCGTCGTCGTCGTCGTCGTCGTCGTCGCCCGCCTCTGAGTCGCACACCTCGCTGCGCACGCGTGCCAGGGGCTTGCGCGCTGGGGACTGAGGGGCGTCTCTGGCCGATGGCCTGTTCAGCTCGCTTGCCGACTTCTCGCCTAGTGGGCGGGATTCGTTTCTGGGGCCTGGGCGTGCCTCGGCCCGCTCGGGCGCTGGCTGGTCCCTGGGCTGGTGTGTAGGGGCAGTCTCAAACACCGTGGCGGCGTCGGACTCCCGCCTTGATGGCGGTTTGGCACGAGATAGAGGGGGCTCGGTGGACACGAGGGGCGTGGGGTCAAAGGCTGACATGTCTGGGCCCGGGAGGCTGGTCCTACCTGGCTTCTCGGTCCGTTCTGGTAGTGACTTTGGAGTCAACTTCTTGTAGGACACATCAGAAGTTGACTTGGATCTACTTAGTGGTTTCGATATTGGAGCCTTCTCCGTCGTAGTGGCCCTTTCTTTCAGCTCGGGAAACGTGAAAGGCTTGGTCGAGAGCCTCCTGCCCTGTGATACGCACGCCCAGAGCCACTCGGCCTTGACGATGGGGACTTTCCAGAGCAGAGCTAGGTCAAGCTTCTGTTTCCGGACGGCACCCAACGACACGCACAGCAGCAGGGAGACCTCGGCAGTGAACCGCTCCTCAAAGCGTGCCCCCAGCAGGCGGATCGTCTTGTCGACTTGCAGGAGATCGATGTCGGTAAAGCCAGCAGTGCATATGGAGAGCTTCTCAAAGCCCTGGATTGGGAAGACTGGGAACGGCCTGCCAATGACATGGTCTCTTGGATCCAACAAGGCCTTCCTGTGTAGACACCTCTCAATGAAACACTCTGTGATGAGTTCCGCACCATCTGGTACCAGTGGAACGGACTTGTGATCGGCGCTCTGGGGCACTATGACAAAGCGACGGATCATCCCCTCCGGCTTGGTGATCTCTGCCAAGGACCCAACCACCATGCCCCCCAACGATAAGACTGCGTTGATGAGAACGTCAGTCTGCCGTGGCGGGAACCCCGTGGCGAACAGACAGCATGAGGCAAACGTCATATCGCCCCTGTTGTCGGTGTTGCCGATCGATGAGTGCGAGCGGCTCATATCAACCGACTCGCTCACGCGCGACACGGACGCGTTAGATCGCAGGACCGAGCCGCTCGGCAGCGGCTGGGTGGGCTCCTCGGTCTGGTGAGAGGCGGACTGCTCGACGGAAGGCTGGCCCAGGATCTCGCCCCACATGTTGTCCCTCTGGCTGTTGAGCTTCATGCTCGCCGTCTTCCTCAGCTTGCGCCGTCCTTGCTCCTGCTTCGCCGCCGCCTCTCTCTGCCGCTTGCCGAGGGAAATGCGACGGGCCGCGCTCGCATGCTTGTTCCACGCGCCGAAGCCGCGCTCTTCCTCGGGGAGCACGGGGTCGAAGCACTTCTCGTCGAGGATCATGCCGCGCCCGACGGATTCGTATACCCAGTTGATGTCCACGACGTGCAGGCCCCAGTTCCTAGCGGCGAGGTACTTCTTCCCTTCTGGGCGGCGGGCGACCAGGTGCGTGACCAGCTTGCTGAGGTCGCCTGTGTATCTGCCGCCGTGTGACTTGATCATGTCGATTATCCGCTGGCGCTCGTCTTCTGGGGTCATGAGTTAGCCTTGGTCGTCGATCAGCCAGGGGTGCCTGGGGTGCCTGAACAGCCGCAGGGGAGCAGCCAACGTACGGTCGTCGAAGCCCGTCAGGCAGCAGATCAGCGAGTTCCTGGGCCCGGCCTCTTGGTTGTCGTCCAGCGCACCGCCTCCCGTCTCGAATGCCTTCAGACACCATTCCTTCTCGACGGCTCTGAAGTTGATCTGCTCGTCCTTGACCCAGAGGTTCCGCACGGCATCGACCCAGCCCATGGCCATGGCCTTGATATCGGGGCGTTCCTTGGCGACATGTCTGTACTTGGGGGTGTCATACTCGCCGACGATGAGGTGGGTGACGTCGGGGGTCAGGTCGTACTTGTGGGTGCCGCCGAGCTCCTCCGTCTTCCTTGCTATTAATGCCTTGGGGTGGGCAAGGCCAAGTCAACAACAGTCAACAACAGTCAACAAGGCCACAACTTACACGCAGGTCGGTGGGAATGCTCGTGCAGCAGACAACGACGCCTGCAAAGGGGTGGGCGTGGTCGAAGGCCTCGTCGCCGTGGTCTGGGGATGCTGGAGGCGACTCCATGGCCTTGGACGCGTTGGATTGGAAATAGTTACCCGTGCAGAAGCATGGGTTCAGTGTTGGGGTGGGGATTGGCTGAGCAACGGGTTCGAAATCGACCAGGTCGATGTGGGTTCACGGGTGCCTCGCCCAAGCACCAAGTCGCGTCTCGCTGCACAGTACGTAAACTAAACAGGCCCCTCCGAACCGCGTCTTTGTCCTGCAGAGGGGAGGGGCAGCACTGCGCTTAGTCAGCAGCAACGGGCAGCACAACGCATTCATCCCACGCCATTGCTCGAGTGCAAATACAAGTTTCTTATGACATTATTTCTGCAGCTTGAAACATTGAAACATTGAAACCCCGTCACGGATCGATATCGTATATTTACATGTAGGTTTCAGAAGACCATGAGATATATGAGCTACTGAGATTGCACTCATATTGTACTTTGCATATATCATGACAACAGACAACAGCCACTCCTCCAACACACGATTACCATCATTTGACAGTAAAGGCATATACACCTTGGCCATTTGTCACATAAACCACATTCTTGTCACTCTCCCCACGCCCAGCCGCGCAAGCCGTCGGCGCGCTCAGCTTGGCAACGACGACAGGTTTCGCACTTGCAGACCCGGCGGGGTCGAACTCAACCACCTGGTTCGCCCCGCTGTTCGTCGTGATATAGAGCCTGCCGTTGTTCCCAAAGCACAGGTCGTCGCCCATCAGGTTCGTCCAGAGCGTCGAGACGGCGCCGGCCGGCCTGGCCGCCGCGTCGACCGGCACCTTGTGGAAGCTGTTCTTGAATATGTTGGTGTACCACACGGTGCCGGTGGCAGCCTCGTACTTGATCCCGTCGATCCCGAACCCGACGGGCCCGCTGGGGGCCATGGTCGGGTCGCTGATGGCGACGGCGGACTCCCCCGTCGACACCGTCAGCCTCACCACGTTGCCCCTGCCCGCGTCCGCGAGCAGCACAGTGTCGTTGTCGAACACGGCGAGGCCGTTCATGTTCTTGGCGTCCGGTATCTTCTTGATCAGCGTCGCCTGCGGTGCCGCGCCGCCCGTGAAGTCGATCTTGTGCACCGCCGTGCCCTGCGGGGACCCGCCGATGACGACGAACACGTCCGGGGAGATCTCGCCGATCCCGCTCATGCCTGACGCCCCGCTGACGGCCACGGCCGTCGAGACCTTCTTGGCGGCCGGGTCTACCGCGTACAGGTTGGGGCTGTTCATGTTGGTCACGAGGAGCTGGCCGTTGGGCCGGACGGCGATGTTCTCGAGCGAGGCCTGCCTCACTATCTCTGTTGGGGCCGCCTGGCGGGCATTGAGAAATGCTGCCGCCGCGAACCCCTGGGCTGATGCAGAGAGAGCCAGGGACAAGCTTCCCAGCAGGCTCGTTGTAGGTTGGAACATTGTGTGAGCGTTGTGGTTGTGTGAATGATCTTTCCAAGTTTACTGAAAGTGAAGCAGCTATGTCGATGGACAATGGTAGTTCTGTTGTAGGTCTACAGGCTCTCTACCTAGGTCGGAGGTCGTGGGCGGTGCTCACTTCTAGATATTCAGTCTGCCGCTGCGGAGCGCGGTTAAATGCAGCTGCCACTTCATCAAATACTATGGCTAATCTTGACAGTCGGGCTAGAATGTCTATCACAAAACATGACCTACCGGCTTAGCAGTTACACTGACTAAATTGCCTTCTCTTACGCGTTCGGGGTCGGTGTGCCATCCTCCGACATGCTCAGCGCTTCATCGTCCTCGAGTGCTCTACTCGAAAGTACGCAAGAACCAGAAGCTGACCGCTGGAAGCACGTTGCTGGCAATGGTTGGGGAAATCTGCGCTATTGACCAATCCAGATTTACACTGTATGAGTATTACTAGGTGCAACAGGTGGAGAACATTGATGCCAATCGCTCGAAATTGGGTTGGAGGGCTATCTGCTTGTCTGGACTGCCAAGATCGTATAATAACGAGAATCACAGATCAATCCCCTTTGTTGTGAACATCAATCTAACCTTCGGCAGTACGACCGGCATGTTGTCAAGAAGAAAACTCTGTACAGCTGACTGACTCAAGTTGAGTGTAGGCGGACCAGTACCTAGGTATCAATGGCAGCTCCAAGTCCATTTGATTTGTTAAGATGGGATTTATGTACATGAAGTAGTGATCAGTCGATCAAGTGGACACCTCGACTCAAAACCAGCCCCTATCCTCTACAGTCATCTCGCGGCATGATCGGCCGCCTCAACGATGCTCAGGCCCGAGTCAAGCGGATAATTCCTTTCCCGAGGCTTCCCCGTGCACAAGGATTGTGTGAATGCAGACATAGACTCCCTCCTCATGTCCTATTCGCTCAACAGGTGAATCTCGGTGATTAATTCACGGCTGATGGAGACTACATTGCCATCGAGGGTCATCTGAACCTCTTTACAGGCGCACAACCTTGTACGCCTTGACGCCCGTGACACACTTGCGCGACTCGTCGGTCACCAACTGCGTGCACTCAGCGTCGGAGTAGAGCTGGACTGCACGAGCAGGGTAAGAATCAGCAAGTGTCTACCGAACAGCTGGATCTGCTCTAGAAACATTGAGGGCAGACCGCTTCTCGAGAGGGTGGGATGCTTCGATCGGATTGGGAGACTCACAGCCGAACAGGGGAGTCAGGGGAACGCCCGCGAACATCTGGAAGTCGGCGTTATCGATAGTCCTACAGTAGTCGAGGCTGCCCACGGCAAGGCTCTGGCCCACCGGGGAGACGATGGTGCTCGTCGTGCAGGTCGCGTTGGCGTCATACCACATCTGCAGCGTGCCATAGATGGTGGTGGCGCTGGCGGAGGCGGCCAGGGCCAGGATGCTGGTAAGGGCGGCGATCTGCATCTTGAGGTCGGTCGGTTCCGGTGAATGATGGATGGCTGGCTGGCTGGTATGTTGTCTAGGGAGGTTGCGATGGCTTGGGGTTCAGAGACAGACAAAAGACTCTCAGACGAGACATCCGCGTTCCCCTTTTATACCAATTCCGCGGTTCTCTTCAGCAGTCAGTACTTCATATATTCTGTGGAACCGGACGGGTCTGCAGCAGGGATCACGCTTGGCAGCACCGGCGGTGCCCTCTCCACAGAGCCTCAATGATGGCACTGCGGGCCCTTTTCCGCTCGTATTTGGGGTCGGTCAGGTAACATGGTGTAATGGATCCACCTGGAATGGTGCTTGATTAAGGTTATTCTATTTAAAGGTTCTAGAAGGGGGACTGATTCGGAAAGATCAATGCCATTTACGTATTTACCGCCCTACTTGTGCTCACCTCGGTACGCTCGGCACCTTAGGTCAACAAATCACAGTGACTGCAACCGACCGCTGTCAGTCGACGGACGGTAAGACCTCTCCCTCTTGTTGTACATTGAGATCATGGTCAGTGTCCCCAGGTCTTCCGAGTCTGCGTGAAGCATGGGCCCGCGGGTCTTTGCTACTGTGTCCCACATCGCAGCTGACCGCTCATTGGATTGTTTCATATGGGACTCGTATTTCATGAATTCTTCGATAAACCAACCCCCTTTACGAAACATCTTATGATTTAGACATGCTGGGTACTTCAACCTCGAGTGAGCCGTCTTAGAAGATTCTACAAGCCACTAGACACCTATTCAACAGTGTGACCATTATTCGGGTCTCGTGGCTTCCTTACTACAAGCCCTTCACCAAGATCGTTGCCAATTGAAAACTAAAGGGACGACTCTCAGTCATGCTATCTGCATAAGAACGATGGGGTATGTTGCATGCCTTTCTCCATCCGTAGCATTGATAAACGAGTTTCGCTGCACAATAACTAGGTACCTTGTAAACCCCTGGTGTCGCAAAATGTCGGGGTCTATTCTGTTATTGTCTATCTAGAGCAAAAGTCCGAGTCGATAAATTTGTGAGTGGTTGGGATCACGGCCAGCCATGAAATCTTTACAGCTCTTGGGCTACTGATATGAGACGGAGCCTTTCTGTAACATCACTTCTCACTGCCCACGACCCTTCCTGCGGATCCCAAAAGCCCTCATGATAGACTCCCGCTGCGCGTCAGTCGTGAAAACCAACTCGGCCGGCCCCTTCCCCTCGGCAGACCTCCCGACCAGCCCGGCCCGGCACTCCTCCTCCGTGGCCCAGACGTAGTCCTGGTGCTCGTTGGGGTCGAGCCTCACGGCAGACGAGTCCCGCACCTCGACGACAAACGTAAGCTTGAAGATGAGCCAGCCGCGCGTGGTGCGGAACACGGCGCCCGCCCGCAGGCCCTCGCCGTCGCCGACGCACGCGACGAAGCGCCGCACCTCGAGCCCGCTCTCCTCCCACACCTCGCGCGCCAGCCCGCCCACGACCGTCTCGTCCGCGTCGACGGCGCCGCCGGGGATCTCCCACCTGTTGGGCATCGAGTCGTGCGGCGCGCGCTGCACGAGCAGCACCCGGTCTGGCTGGCCTGCTGGGTGGTGCGTGCTGAAGATGACGGCGCCGGTGGCCAGGCCTTCTAGCTTTACTGTGGGGTTGTCGTTCAGCCTGGAGAGGTAGTCGTGGATGAGCATGTCGTAGCCTGACAGGGCTGGCTCTAGTGTGAAGTCTGCTGGGGGAGGCGGTGGAGGGGCCATGGTGGGTTGGCTGCTCTCGTTGTCTTTTTTTCAATTTGTCTTGGGTATAGCAAACGGAGAAAAGGGCGTATTCGAAAAGAGATCTATGCATGTGGAGTTATCATTGATGTATGAGTAATCTCGTTGCGCCTGAGGCTGACTGCTAGGCAGAACAGATGATACTGGATGAAGTCTTTCACCTGGCATAGTCAAATCGGGTCCTCTCATTAGCTGCAATGCTGCTTAGTCAGCAGAGGGACTGCCTTCCGTTTGAGTGTGTGCGAATATCATAATCCATGAATAATATTTCATTATATCCGTGGCCCAATCAGGCAACTGTGTATCAGTACCGTATTGTCTCTCAGATCTATGTGCGTTTTGACAGCGGATACGAAACAAATCACTTGCTACAAAGTCAATGACCCCATAAACAGTTCGGGTGCGGCTCGTTGACGTAGGTGAATCTGCAGCTGTTGTAAGATAAGGCGACGATGAGGACACTTTGGTAATTTTTCGGCCTGATGACGGTTTAGTACCTGGTCGTCTACGACATTTTGCTGTTGATGGGTGCATATCGTTACTACAGAAACCAGCCCCTGATTGTGCTGAATATGTTTCCCTGGTGCCGAACTCCATTGGGGTTGGTGCTTGACCGACGCGCTGGGCTTTCTCAAGTTA
This sequence comes from Diaporthe batatas, assembly GCF_019321695.1. Lineage (NCBI taxonomy): Eukaryota > Fungi > Ascomycota > Sordariomycetes > Diaporthales > Diaporthaceae > Diaporthe > Diaporthe batatas. The sequence goes on along the minus strand of NW_025408557.1, from coordinate 34,316 downwards.
CGTAAGTAGTGTTAGAGTTTGTTGCTTTCGCTGGAATCCTGGATCTCGTTCTGGGATGGACTCCTTTCGAAATGTCCGGCAATAGCGAGCAGGGAAGCACGTTACATACAAGTGCAAATCAATGACTATCATGACGAGCCCAGACTAAATTATAAAGGGTTTCATACAGCATAATCCATTTGTGCGGCGCGAGGACGAGGCCATATTTCCACAGCTTAAATGTGCTGTAGTCTCCCATTATATCAATGTTTTCCCAAAAGCGAAGCTTAGTTTTTCAGCGTGTACCACTGTACATGTGAATCGACCATGCGCCTTCGGGATGTACACGGACGAAGACCATGGCCACATATAATTAGCCTAATCTATGGATTTCACTGGCTACTTCCATTAGGCATTTCAAAACATGAAATGACATATAAGACCCGTTAAGTCTTAAGCTTAAAATTTGCACTTGATCATACTTAGTACCTATATACATTATTCTTGAATCAACAGATACATAAGTACTCTTATGCAATGATTCGCAGGTTAATATGAGAACTCCTCGAGCTACAGAATCATCTGTGTACGTCTGTTGCGTATTCTCTTTCAATCGTCAATCTTGTAAGTGGGCTCAACCTTTCATGCAAGGATCAATACTATACCGTCAGTAGCGGGTAGCTCTAAATCGTAAATACACTACTTAACCACTATTTAAAGCACTTAAATGATATAAGTAATGTGTGACGGTACGGCACCGTTGGGCCTTATATACTGCTTGGTCTTCCACTTCCAAGTGTCGACTTGAAATTCTGGTCTTTTGGCCGAGCGGTCCTTCTTGCAAGCAGTAGTTGGATTCGTGTCATAATGAGCCGAACCCGTGGACTGCTACGCCACAGACGCCCCGGCCAAAAGACTATAATTCTAAGTTGCCCAGACTTAGAATCTAACAGTTATTCACTCATACCGTTATAAGAAAGTAATAGGAAATATAACTATTTATTCTTCTAAATAATTTACACTTAATTAATAATTTAAAAATAAGTATATAATTTAATATTAATATACCTCCTTTAGGTAGTATTTATATAATAGTATTTCTCTCTCTTCTAACTTTATAAATAAATTAATATAATTATAAATAAAAATTTTAAATTTAAGAAAACTTAAAAAGATAAAGGAGATTTTATAGTAAAGTTAGAAAGAAGTTAAAGATATCTATTATAATAAATTAAAAAGAAATTTAATTTTATATTAAAAGGTTTAAATACCTTTATAAAAGGAGTACTTTTTTATACCTACTCTTAAAATATTTAAACTACTTTAATCTACTTATTCATTTCAAACTATTTAAAAGAATAAATAGTTATATTTCCTACTACTCGCCCATATAGTTTAGACCCTCCCAACCTGAGTGTATAATCCGTACTGTTGTACATACTTGAAGTTATCAAAGGCCAGGACAAGACCATCATTCGCACCATCCTCGGCTTGCGCGGCAAAGGTTATACTCGTCAACCAGGGTTGGCTCCATATGCATGGGAAATCGAAGCTTTGCATCGCTGCGGCATTGAGTGGAAGCCCAAGGAGTGTTTTTGCAGGTTCTATCTTGAACGTCAAAGTCTGGACATCCGAGTCGCCCGCTGAGTAGTAATAGGGAGCCCCTGTAACGTTGACGATGACTGGGCTACTTGGAGCCGAGAGGCCGCCCAGCAAGTTTTTCGTGAAGGCGCCTAGGAAAATGGACTCAGGCTGGAATGCGGGGAACCCAGCCGACATACCATCGCTCTCAGCCATGATGACAGCTGGTGTGCTTGCTGGAGAATTGGGCACTATGGCGAAGCTGTGAGGTGTAAAATGTCAACGAGATGCGACTCAATGCATGTGGGACTTTCTGGCCTGAGACCCAGATGTTGCGTACTTCTTGCCTTGTGGGAGCAGGAACTGCGAAGCGGGGGAAGATGTGACGGCGTAAAAGCCCTGCCACCTCAGGCGGCCGTATCCGTTTGGGACAGGCTTGCTCAAGGACGCTGTTCCGCTGCCCATCGCTGGCACGTCTTTTATGCCTTCGAACTAATGATTGTCTTGTCAGAAGGATGGGTCTTGTACAATTAGTATGGCAAAGTAATCTCTGGGAGCACTTGAGACTACATGGTTATTCGCCTTACTCCAGATTTCGACCAGTAACACCCAGATTCGGGTTCTTCACTTTGTGATTTAGCCTTTGGTAGGCCACTTATACCAAGAGCAATTCCATAAATGACAGAAGCTGGAAAATGCATATCGGCTGTCTGCTGCGCTCTGCTTGCGAAGCGATCGGCGGGTTACTGGAGGCGGCAAGAAATGGGCAGGATATATCAAGGCGAGGTCAAAACAGCTCAGAAAGAGGATAGGGCAATACGGCCTTCTTTTATAAGGAAAAGTCTCATTCATAGTTCTGATTTAAATCGCCTGGGCTACTCAGCTACGAGTGCTGCTACCAAGTCCAACATGTGAGACATTGTGCTGTGAAGGTATGAGAAGATATCTAATAAACCGCCGTTTTGCTTGAATATTCGTTAAGGGACACCAGGTACATGTTTCGAGAAGGGAGAAATTCTAAAGAGAGTGGAATGGAAAAGGCAAGCTGGTGTTTAGGCTTCAACACTATTGGTCCGCCATGTCTTATTATGACAACTCGTATTGTAAAAGGGGACATCGTGGGAGTTCAAGATGCCGCTCCCTCGCTGCCTGGTTTCATATCATAGCCTTCGTAAACTAAAAATCCAATGTATTTTCGACTAGATAATGTGACACGGTTTATTCGAGAACTTTCTGATTAAGTGACGATATTCCTCTGCTATTATGGGAGTGAAAACGACCAATGTATATCACCTTCTGTTTTTCTTTTCTTAATGTCAAGTCTTTGAGCGTCTACCACCATATGAAGGGACCGCATGGCAACGGGAATTATACGGATTAAGAAGGGGGCCACTTAGTCCAGCCATGCTGCTATTCTAGGGTATCCTTCTCAATGAACCCTTTCACTTTTGGTTTCTATTTCTATGTTCTCGCCGTTCTTTTACATCGAATGCAACTTTGGAATGAAGGTTCTCATCGTAATACCATCAGTCCGGGCCTCTCCCTGATTTCGCCGGGCACTGAGACTCCGTGGGGCTCGACTGTACTGGTGAATGTTCGGTATTGTCTTATGAATTTCGAAAGAGGGTTATTGTGTTAAAACAAGTGTGATGTAAATTTTGTCTCATCATGCCCACTCATGGTATGGAGCCATCGTTTGTGCTTTGTGAATGTGGCTGTCCCATACCGAATCCATCGATCATCGGGACCATTTCATCGCCAATGAGCCTAGGTTCCATTATGTCTGATAGCTGCCGTAAGCTTTCCAGATTCAAGCCTTCTGAAGGTACCGAAAGACCACATCGGTCCACGCGGCCGGCTCCGTCGTGGTAATTACTTCGTAGCCGGCGAGTCGGAGCTGTGAAATGTTCGACTCCTTGGCGGCGGCCAGCTTCCGTATGGCCCCCACTGTCTCATCCACCATACTACGGAATCAGTGGCGAGGCGGCGAGAGTCCATTGGTAGGACTGGAGAATATGTGTCATATGTGACGGTCACCTTCAAACCCAGGCCAGGGATAGCCGTCGGGCCCGCCGAATTCGACTCCAACCACAGCTTTGGCCGAGTCTGTCAGGTGTGGAGGAATCCAGTCTTTGATGGGCTTGAGCGCCAGCGTTTCGAGGTCAGAATATACGCTTTGCCCTCAGCAAAAATGACTATGTAAGTAGCAGAGAAATTCGGTCTTAAATCCAGGATCTTCAAGCGTATGTTACACTTGAATAATAAAGGAATTTCCAGAGAGACTGACGTTCACGAAACCGCCTGCTGCCTTTGCGAAACCGGGGTTCTTGGCCAACCACAAGCCCGTATAGGCCAGTGATTGTCATATCCTATCAACCAACGTCGATTCCTAGCCAACACGGATCAGGCTTTTGGCTGCATGGACTGACCTCTGGACTAAGTGCGCATGGTGCAGGCACATTGAAACTTGCTGGGACGGAGAATATTTGCGAAGTTTTGTTCAGAATACTCAAGTGCTCGATTTGTCCCACCGCTCTTTCTTTCCCTGATTTACATGGACATGAAGGTGAATGGTGGGGGAGAAAGCATTCTCATCATCATGATGAAGACGAGAACTACCAAGAAACTCGTCGACACTCTCCGCCAGGCGCAAAAATGCCTTGGCGGCGTTGAAATTCTTACCAGCTCCCTCAATGATTCTCAGGAATGTTTCTACCGCCGATTTGAAACACAATTTCGTAAACTTCACATGCGAGTGTAACCGGATAGAGTGGTGGGCGTGCCGTCTGGCCGTCTGAGAAGCGGGAAGCCGTGCCGGAACTTTAGAAATGAGACAAAACGAATACTTCGAACTTCTTTCCGCACCGAGATATACCCAAGACTGCTCAAGTGCTGCAATGTCTTGAGGATCACTAACGCTGAAGACTAAGCCAAGTCCCTTTCCACGCAAAGCCAGACTGTCTGACTGTCCAGGGCAAAATGAACCGCTTCCGATTGCTTTGCCAGAAGCAAGACACAGTTTGACTTTTGGGCGGCCAAGAAATCACGCTAATCGCTCCTCTATGACACCGCGTTTGTCGCCGCCTCGTCTGTCTCCATCGTCCATCTCATATGAGTCTCCGCGCATAAGTCGGTGGTTATTGCTAGCCACCCCAATCGCAGTTGTGCGACCCCGGGGATCGCCGCATTTAAAGATGGGTGCAGTGGCGCTGATGATCTCCCTCGGATTGAGCATGCCGATTTACGCGTATAAACTGGAAGCCTCCCCGGTAATGCTGGTCCCAAGAGCCCCCAACTTCAGGTTTTACCTGCTTGTCGACGATGTACTGCCAGTGTAACGCTGTAATGGAGGGACGCGAAGAACTCCACCATCATGATGATGCAGTTCAACATGGAGTGTGCGCCAGCGACCACGTCGGCGATGCTTATCTTGCTGTCTGGCTGAAGCGGTGATGGGTCGAGTCCTTAGACTATGTTAGGGATGATCTGAGAGACACAGGGGCCGTGTTCATGCCATGGCGCGAATGAAGGCGGACTGGGCGCGGTCCCTGGATTGTGAATGATCAAATACTCATATTTATCACGACTTGGGTAAGTTTAAATGGACAACTTTGGCATGGTATTGAATGCTGCGGTGCCACAAGGGCAAAATAGCCTCCAAGTGCAGACCAAGAACTACCATCCCTGTCAGCCAGAAGGGCCATTCCATTCTCATCTTTCGGGACGACAACCTATTTGAGATCACGCCGCCTTTGTGTGCACAATTTGTCTATTGTATTTGACTGGTAAGATTTAGCAACCTGGTCGCCATCGTTCAAGACTATGTTGGCGCCAGCCTGAACGGTTCTGCGCTATAGAGCCTCGGTGCTGCTGGCCACGAAGCTATCATTTATGCTGATGTGCCGGCTCAAGATCCAACAGCAGGGTTGGTTGATGACGCCGTAAAACGCTTCGGCCAATACTTCATATTCATCAGATTTGAAAGCTGATTAGCCTGGTTTAGCACAGTTATATTCACAGTTGCATTGTCGTTTGCAGTGAACGTTTACGACATTTGTTACTCAGTTGTGGACATGGGTGACGTCTCGTCAATACCTGGGTAAATAAGACACACGTTGGTATCAGGGGTTCAGAGAAGGGGTATCAGAACAGCCCCGTGGTCTTTCCATATGTCGTACTGCGAAGCTCAAGTTGCCATTTTCGTACCCAAAGTCTAACGCGTTGAGTTTGCTTATCTTGCTGCGGCATCTCTATCTAGGACTCTCCCTGTTTAGGTCTAGCCCACCAAGTCATGGTGCATGGAGGATGAGTCAATCCCTCTGCGCGATTGCGTACACCATACGATGTACAGCTATGCTTTGGTCACACATCTCTAGGAGACAATAAATGGCTTGTCCCAAGTCTCAATTCATTGTGTAACGGAGTAGGCTGTCGCTGTACAGGCGAAAGTGCCGTAAGAGATTGCCGATGTCCTCGAACATTTGATTGTATCAGGGGAAATTGACAGCATGGAAGCAACAACCCTCAACGGCTCGAGCATTTCTGTGCCTGGGCCATCCTCAGACGGCCAGATACCTGTGCGTCAAAATCAAGTCCCTATAACGATTGGCACCTCTACGGAGTATCAGCACCGCCTATCAGATATCTCTGCACGTGCTACGACTCAAGACCGATTAAACACCCTCTTTCAGTGGGAGAAGACCGGGCCATCCGTACCCTTTACAGTCGATCAGCAGTACGAGGCTTGCATGATACGTATCAGAAGCAAGATCGCCGGAGGAGCATTCATTGTCGAGGCTGCAGGCTTCGCAGCCGTCGCGTGCTGGCAGCCGCCCGGGAGCGTCCCGCCCGACCGCACTGAAGAGCAGCTTGAGGAATTGTCTCAAAGGACACCGATCTACGCGAAGTTCTTGAAAGAATATGAGGAGACCAGGCGGGGGCTCTTCGGAGAGTCGCAGCAGTTTTGGTTTTTGACTCTGATGGCGAGGGACCCCGAGCGGCTCGACAAAGGGGCAGTCAGGGCCGTCCTCGAACCATTTGTCGCCGAAGCGCGGAGCAAAGGGCAGCCGCTCTGGCTGGTAGCAGGCAATCAGAGGGCGAGGGATGTTTACAGCTACTTTGGGTTTCGGGTTGTCAAGGTGCTCATGAGCTATCCGACTGATAGAATGAAGGCAGAAGGCGTGTTGAGTGAGAAAGATATGGAGGGGGTGCCAACATGGTGCATGGCGGCAAATTGGCCGGTTGCCGAGGTGAATTGAGCGAAGGACGGCAGAAACGTGATGGCAGTCTATATTCAGACGTGTTGCTCTTACATGGAGTTATGTGGCGATAGAAACCAACGCGGGACTGTTTCTAAGGTTATTCATGATGAAAAGAACTTGAACGTCCGTTTAAACCGTTGGGCATAGTAGTCTGAACTTGTGGCCACATGCAGGTGCCAATGAACCACGAAGGTGAACATGGTTCACCTGCGGGTCGGCCAAGAAACGCGGTGCAGACTTCGGCGCGTGATGGCGGTGTAGTCTCCGCCGAAAAAAATTGGCTGAGATGCCATTCACTCGGCTGCAGCGCCAGGCTCGCTTCAGAACAGGCAGGCGGACCGGGCCGATCTAGGCTTCCACCCAATTATTCGACCATCGCTGATGTGCATACGGCCGTTGTAGATGTCATCTGTACGTTGAGATATGTGACAGAAAAACCGGGTCTGACAAGCATCTCCCACCAGGGACCAGCTCCTTCTTACGAGCAACCTTCCCTGATCGGGAGATGTCTGCGAGGCAGGATAGAAACCCGTGATCATTTGCCAGAATTTAGAAACAACCTCATTTCTTTGGCGGTGAGCTGCCCACAAGGCAATCGAGGGATCTCCCAAAGGTGCGGCCGTTGAGTTCCACTGCGGATCTCGATGGGTCCTGGTGCCCCATCTTCAACTGACCAAAATGCCGTATATTCAATCGGCATCTACCAACACTCTTTCTTCATCAATCTCCAAGTATATTTCGAAAGGCGTTGTTTCATGCCAGTATCCTTTTTTCTCGGTTTAATGCAATGGGTTAGATGCCAACTTCGGGTGAGCCAATGGGAGTCAGCGGGGGCAAGCAGTCAGAACATACTCCTGGGCCATCAAAAGTCACACTGAACCTCACTGGCGCTGAGAAGACGGTGTTACCGATGGTGTTCTTCAGGTCGATGGATGCTCAACTTCCAGATCCTGTGCTCGGTGACACATATTCCAAAGCAATTCTGGACAAATGCGAGATCGATTTAAACGACGACCATTTCATCAAAGATGATCGCTTCATCGAATACGTTATGAAAAGGACGAAGCATTTAGACAATTGGTGTCAAGTATGTTTGAACCGATGAAGGGGCCATCTCATCATCACGGATCTTAATCACCCTTAACGCAAACATGCTAACATCAGATCCGTTCCAGGAGTTCATAAACGCACACCGAGACGAACCTATCACAGTATTGCATCTGGGCTGCGGTCTTGATTGTAGATATTTGCGTTTAAGGACAAGCCCCAATGTCCGATGGATCGACGTCGATCAGCCTTGTGTAGTTGAAGCACGTGCTCGCCTCGTCCCTCGTCCACAGGGTGATTATATGCTCCGAGCGCTGCAGGTCACCAGACCGGGCTGGCTGAAAGACCTGCCCAACGACAGGCCGACTCTCGTAGTGGCAGAGGGCTTGTTCCCCTTCCTGACACCCGCCGAAGGGAAGAGAGCCATCCACGATGTTGTCAGTTACTTCAGCCGCGGCGAAGTCATAACTGATCATGTCAGCCCCACCGTTGCACGGCTGTCAGGTTCGATCAAGTTTCTACGGACGAGCGGGTCGAGGTTTCAATGGGGCGTGGGTGATCCCAGGAAGGAAATTGAACCCCTGCATTCCAAATTGGCATTGAAGGGGTGCCTGTACTGGCGTGACTTGATGGAGGAGCATCCGCCAATTTTTGGAGGAACAATGACGAAGATGATGGGAATATTTTTACCTGGATGGAAAACGAACCTAAAGCTTCTTCGATTTGAATACAAAGATATTGATGGTTGAGGTTCATTGCGCGTAGACCGATGGTCATAAACACCTATAGCATTTCGGCCAAGTTGCCGATATCCGGGCTCGTCTCACTTTCAGCATGCTTTTAGCATCATATTGTCCATCTTGTCATCACTTCGGATATTTCAAGAGCTTCACTGGCAGTTACTGAGTATCTTCTCATGTCAGTCCATATTACTGGCCACTGTAGCCAGTCCTGGATACAAATCGCTCACTGCTTTGCTCGTCACTTGGGACATTTGCAATCTTCACAGCGAATGACTCGGAGTGCCGTTCATTCTAAATACATTGATGCTTTGAGAAGATACCCAAACAGCCGAGTCTCCGCAAATACCGGGTCCACGCTGTCCATCTCTGCTCAGACGTCGGAAGGCTTTCTAGGTGTGGGGATTCTGTATTCAAACATGAGCGCTTGTGATAGTTACCGGACTCGAACATGGCGAGGGAAGCAGTTATTAGGCCGAATGGCATCTGGAGTCCGCTACGCCTCCCACTTGCAGGTCGATAGGGCACTGGGTGTATGTGAAAGGACATCATCCAATGTATTCGGCATACTTGAGCAGCCGGGAAGATAGGAGCATACGGCCATCTGCCCATACAATTCCAGAACTTGAGAATGCTGCCTCTTATCATATAGGAACCGATGGATCCCGGACAGCTGGGGGGTTTCGCTTCTCTCGTTTTCCTACCGAGCAGTTAGCATAGACTGGCACTTAATGCGATACTTATCTTCTCCAAACTCCCCAACAAGAACCAGAGGTAAGTGGCAGGCAGAAAATTAGCAAAGTCATTTCCCTAGCATTTTGGCGCGCATTACGAAATGAATTGCTGAATCTTTTAAGGTGATATCGCTTCAAATCACCTAGGCAGTGACCCATACTACAGGCCCGGTTCATTTGTCACCTTGGCTCTCACCCAAATGAATAAAGAGACAACTTCAATACATTCAAGGTTGCCAGCGATCGGGGTTAGTGGGTTTCAAGTGGACTTCAGGGGCTAACTATCCGCGTCGGGCAATAAATATAAAGCACAGCAGCCTCGCGCAATTTGGATCTTAACACAACACCTCTGCATCTGTCTCGTGAGCCCACAAAAGCAATTTCAAAATCAATTTTCCATCACCGTATAGACTCTTCCAACACCGCTCATTGTAGACATTGTACCCCAGATGATTGATTCTGAGAACCTTTACAAAATAAAATCAATTTGCTTTGCGTCCGCGGCACGAGGCTGAGGCCACGTACCCACGTACTGTATTCTCTCTGCACTGTTATTGGCACTGTATCTTTTTTTAACGCTGGGTCTTGAGCGTTTACTACTGTCTGAAGGCGCCACATACGTTTTATATGTATGGGGATGAAACGAAACCACCTGGGCACCACCCTGCTTTGCGTCCGTCGCCGACATGCAACGATTCCGTGGATGCAAGACCTGGCAGATAGCCCTGTTCGGGTACTGAATACCTTCATAGGCACCATGACGGACCGGAGAACCCCACTCTTTCTCTTCGCCCCCACCGTCTCGCGCATCGTTCAAAAAGTCTACTGCGGGTGACCAAGTCAAGCGTATTCGTCGTCGCTTTCATCAAGTGTACTCCTCGTCTGTGGCCGTTGAGCCTGTCGCCGTGGCCGGGGAGGTTGTGGAGGGGGCAGCACTGCCCTTGGGGGCCTGTCTTGAGCCATGAAAGCGAGTTCAGGTGCACGTGTCACAGCTGGATCTGGATACTGGAGCTGTTCTGGCCGCTGAAGGTGGGAAACGTGTCTCGCCCGATCTCCTCCGACCCACTCATCATCGGATTCGATTTTCGTACCATATCTTTGAGAATTATTGTTAATCGGTGGGAGGTCCCACTGTCTCAAGCGGATCCCCTGGTACCCAATTCCGAGTGCGTCTGCGTTGGTGAGTAACCAGTTACGAAGTATCCTGACAAAATACAGGGCGTCGTTGATTCGACGATTTTGCTCATCGTCATCTCGTGCTGTGTATATGAATGTCATATGTATGGTAAGGCGATCTCGCGGGTTTATCCGAACCATGTTCTCGACCCAGGGTGCATAAGAAGCGTACTGCGTGAACTGATCTTGCATTGTTGGGTCCTGAAGAGAGTTAGTGGACTTTCAGCTGCTAGGTAAATACGGACGTGTCTCGAGGTCTCTGTCAAGAGGGTCATGCGTTGATCAGAGGTTGACCTCGGTATTCACTCACAAATACCCCGTCAAAGTGCCAGGACGGTGCCTGGTTCCGGAAGTTGAGGCGCAAATGTTGCAACCTTGGCAAGTCATTCAGTGTTCTCGCCAGATGACCTAAGCGGTTGACGCCATCGGTCCAACCTATCGTTCGGTCTGCAGAATTGCTTCTTGTCGATTCCATTGCTTCGAAGTTGTCACTTTGCGGGTTCTCTGGGTCCTCGGTCTGCCACATGTCAAATTGGAGTGCCTGGATGAAGGGCCGGCTGAATCGCCTATGCCTGAAAAAGGCCTCTGCTGCCAAGATGCTATGAATGACTCCAATATCTTCTTCTATTATGTTTTCGTCTCTCATCACAGTGAAAGAAAACATTTGAGAAAAGAATATCGGAGCTGCCTCAGAATACATCTCTCGGCTCGCTAGGAGCAAGCTATATCTGTCATTCCCCTATAGTCCTTGGAGTTAGCTGTGAAATAACTTTGGAATCTAAGAGGTAGCTTTGTGCCAATACGACAAAGACTGGGTGCCAATGTGACTGTCACCTTAACGTAACCTTCAGCGCATGAAGATTTCGGTGTCGAAGCTGAAGACTGTACATGTTTATTGTAAAAAGGAAGCGACTGTATGCAAAAGCCGCTTACCAATGACTGGAGCTGTTCGTCAGTGGCTGCTGACTCGTAGGTAAAGGTCGCCATCTCCCTCATCCAAGCAGGTGTGTCGCTAACTGAGAAAGGAACTTCGTCCTCCGGCAACCTCGCAGGGTCTATTCTGCGCCGCCGAGGCCGACTTCGTGGTAAATAGTTGCGCCGAAGCCGGTTCATGTTGTTCTCATCTTCCCTCTCCTGGCGGAATCTTGTGGCCGTGATTGTTCTGATTGGTTCCGTGAGTTGAAAATAAGCCTCGTAAATCATATTGCGAATCTCTGCTGGAAATAATTCTTGGAAGGGTAATTCGTTTAAACCCCGGGAAACATAAGGTCGTGAAGGGGTGGGCTCAGGGAGGCGAGGTGGCTCAGGGGGGCGAGTTGGCCCAGGGGGGCGAGTTGGCCTAGGTGGGCGAGTTGGGCGAGTTGGCCCAGGTGGGCGAGTTGGCTCTTGCTGTCCAGGGCTGGTCCGCTGAGGACCAGGCGCAGTAAGTGGCGGCGCATTGATTCGCTCAGTGTAGGGAGGCCGGTCCCCACAGACGCAGTCCTCATGAGCGGCCTCTACTTGCCGAGCCTTGTTTACGAGGCCGGACAGCTTCTTTAGCAGGCCTTGGTTGCTGTAGTCTCTCTCGGGGACATTGTTGTTACAGGGCACGGTGGTTGTCGGGCACAAACAGGGGTCGCATAGGCAGGACGGATCTCTTCCGCCAGCTACTGAGAGGCCGTCGGCTGACTCGATGCTGTTTTGGAGTCTATCGAGGCTTCGGACAACATTCTCGATGGTAGGAGGTCCCGTGTTACAGATACATATATGCGACATGATGTCGAATTGTAAGATGGGGCTTCGCTATTAGCAGTATTGTAATACACACGCAAACGAATCAGATATCAAGTCAGGCCTCGGAGCCTTAATAAAAAATTTGGTAATTCCATGTGTGCGATGGAGCTGGTTCGTGAGTTCTGGAGCTATGTAAACGTACTGTAAGTCATGCTATTAATGCGGGCACCGTTTGCGGTCAGCGCTGTCAATGAGTCCTGAAGTTGAACAATGGTTACAGCTGTCAAGCCCACCGCTCCCGTCCCTAGAATCACACACCAAGCGGCCGTCATTTAGATCAAAGAGTTCCTATTTTTTGTTTTGTTTTTTGATTATCTAATTGCAAACAAGCCATGCCGAACAATTGCAGACCTTTCAAGTTGGGAAGAGCTTCCACATGCAGACTTCGATGGATCTACACCATATTCGCGCATTCATGCTCGCTGTCCGTTTCATATCCTTCAGATGTTAAGTGAGGCCGGTGGAATGTGTCAGGGCTGACATTAATAACCGACAGCTTACTGGTAGATCGGTTGATGCTCACCTCGCCTACGTGCCATGGTCCGTGGATGCCTCGCGCCGTTTGGGCCTCAAGATGTGTGTCGTATAGAAGTGGAGACAGGGTGCTTTGAGACTCACGGGTAACCATGAAGTGCCCCATATCAGGTGGATTTGCAGCTGGTGCAGTAGACAGAAGGTCGAGGAGACGTGTGAGATCGGGTAAATGTGAGGCTGAGCCGTGGGCCAACCTGTTCAATTCGGGCTCAATTATCTTTTCCAGGAATTGCTTCAGTTCTCTCTGCAAGCCTCCGCCCGGCTCAAAATCAAGTAGGTCGGAAACATCAAGCCAGACTCGACGTAGCAAGCCTGCGCCCGGCTCAAAATCAAGGAAGTCAAGGAAGTCGCAAACATCAAGCCAGACTCGACGTATATCCATGACTAGGCCGAAGCGGGCACCTGCTCTTGCTCTGCCCCATGTTGACCTCCCAAAATCACCCAAGACGAACCGCGGCCCAGCGGAAATATCCTTGTCGTTCCAGTGCAGGAAAATGTTGCCCCAATGCAGGTCTCCATGAATGACAAAGGGCTTCATCGAGTACATGAAGTCAAGAGCCTGACTAAGATCTCGGACCATGGTCAATATCAGAGATGGCGGCGGCGGAAGGTTTTTGGTAGTGCAAGCGTGCCAGAAATCCTCCAAGGTACCTCCGTTGTAATAGTCGTAATACTTGACACGATGGTATAGTAATTCTTGACCTTCCCGCTTTTGTGGTGTTGGTACCTCGTCGGCTGATTGTAGATGCGAGATACTTGGCTGCACACCGCGTTCGCGAGCCTGTGACTGTAATGCAAACAGGACTCGTTCAGGATCTTCCCTATGTATCTGATCCTCGTTTAACAGGACGTTCCCTACCTTACGGACGACCAACTCACCTGTTTGCACATGAAGAACGAGCTGTGCGATCGCGTCTGCTCCACTTCCTATAGTTTTTATCAACAGGTACTGATCTTCTCCGTCTATAAAAAGGTGACCGAATTTTACCTCGATGGGTTCCATTATGGGGCTTGTTTCGTTAGGACGTACTGTGCTCAGACGTGGTGTGTTTGGATGCTCGTGGTGATAGTCCCTGTTTATCCAATGGCAGCAACCCGTCTCACGATCCTCAGTGTGATTGATGCCTTGTGCAAAAATGGGGGATATTAATAAACATGTAGGCATTCACCGTAGTCAATGAAACAAACAGCCATCTTTTGATTGTTGTTACACAATGACGGCGCCCATTCACAAAAACAAAAAGAACAATGTCACAAAGCGAACGTCCGAGCTCGAAAGCGGAAAACTTAGTTAGCGCTGCGGTACGAAGTCTCTTTTTATTCTTAACGGGGTGCTGTCAAAGCGCTTTCAACAAGGCTATTGTCGGTGCCTTCCCTTCACTGAGGTCTTGAAAGCGTTACTAGCGGGGAACTATAAACTAAATCCAAGTTCGACTGCATGTTTTGAGGTTGCCACTATTGTGATGCAACCCCTTAACTTACTAAGTAGTCTTGGATCAACTTTCAGCTCACATCTCATCCGACTCTAGCTCATCACACTCGCAGCCTGGAAACCAATTACAAAGATGCCTGCACCCTCTCGAATTACGAAATTCTGTCAGCTTTTCTTAGATGGGGATGATCGGTACGTGTTCTTCACCACCCTGGCCAATGGAGGTACCTCACAGGCCCAGCTTGTTCTTCACATACCAACGAGCGAGCTGCGCGTGCGTAAAGTGACCCACCTCCCTCTTGACCGCGAAGCGACGAGAAAAAAGAACAGCGAGGAAGTGCTCTTCTTGCTGCAAGAGCAGGCGGCCAAGCAGGGAGCCCAGCCTCACATTAGCCATCTGTACTCGTCTAGTGACGTACCGGCGGTTGGCTCGCACGAGAACAGCGAGTTGTGGTCTCGCGTTTCCTATTCCAAGTGGTACAACGGCGGCACGGTCGGTGAACTAATTCGTGCCTACACCCACATGGAACAGGCAATTCCAAGCACAACTGTCTGGAGACTAACGACACAGGTCGTCGACGCCCTCCACTTCATGAGCACCTGCGGGGAGGGGGTTCTCCACTTGGACCTCCACAGCGAGAACATCTTCTTGCACTACGAGGGCGCGGAGGGCTCCCCTCCAAACTTCTACATCGGAGACTTTGGCAACGCGGAGCACGGCCCCGCGGGAGACCGCACGAGAGATGTCGGGTATCTTTCGTTTCAGCTCAACCGGTGGCTGTTCGTCTCCCCTGCACCTGAGCCCAGCGGGCGCGACGAGCTGTGGAAATATTTGCACTTCGTCGTCCTGCCGGCCCTGAGGGACATTGCTGCCTCCCAGGAGTCCCCTGATCTGGAGCCAGTGATTGAGCTCTTGCGGAACGCGCCTGCGGGCCCGGTTGAGTCTTTGCCGGAGTGGTTGGACCGCAGGGCCGAATATTCGGGCTTACCCATGTTCAAAACGTACGAGGACGAGTGTGTTGAAGAGCAAGGGGTGAATGGGCCTTGGTACGCGGCAAAGGTGAGTATTGACACAGATAAAAGGCACTTCAAGGTCCTCAGTATCAGCGAGGATGCACACTGCAGTGCGGTCCCTCAAGGCCATTGTGATGACAGCCTGAGAACCCCAAACTCGGCGAAGCGCGGGCGGTGCATTCGTAGTGATTCAAGTGCATTTAAAGCCGCAGTAGCTAGACTTGTACTGACTGAAGCCCGCTACAAGGAGCAGTTTCCTGAACAGGCATATACGGTCTAGGACGAGGCTTTGGGTGGTAATTCAATTGTCAAAATGATTTTTTTTTCTTTTCTCATTTGAGGTATAAATGTTATGTACTATTCTGGTATATGTGCCTGGAATGAAATATGGAGTATAAACAAGCGTTACAAACAGTTGTAGTTCTGTAAAATGGTGCAAGTCTTAAATTCCTGACTTGATGATATCCGCAGCCTATTTAAAGTGAGAGTTGTCAGTACGTGTTGCGTGGACAAGAAAATAAATCCCGCAAGGAAGAGATTCAGAATGACTCGAGGTAGTAGTCATGGGTGTATTAAGCGGCTTACCTTCTCAGCCAGAGCGTAGGTGGGCTGGCATGTGTTGGCACTAGGAACCATGGGCATCACGCTGGCATCAACCACACGGAGGTTCTTGACGCCATACACGCGAAGGGTCTGGTCGACAACGCCGCCGAGTTCCAGGGGCATCATGGCGGAGGTGCCGACGGGGTGGTAGTCAGTGGGCGACAGGTTGCTCGAGATGTAGGCCTTGAGGTCGGCATCGGAGGTGACGTTGGGACCGGGGGCGTACTCGACGGGGACAAACTTGTCCTTGAGCGAGGTCTCAAAGTTATAACGGCGAATGAATTTAATGCTCTCCATGAAGAAGTCGAACTCAACGGGGTTCGTCAGGGCGCGGTAGTCAATGACTGGCTCCGTGTTGTAAGGGTCGGTGGTGTTGATGTTGATGCTGCCGCGGGCGAAAGACTGCATGGCCACTGGGCCCTGGGAGCCATGCTCGGGCTGCAGCATCACACGGGTGAAAGCAGTGTGCTTGGAACGCATCTGGGCGGCCAGGAGCTTCATCTGCGCCTCGTAGCCGGCGACAACGGTGGAGTCCGTGTCGGCGGGCAGGAGGCTGGCGAAGTCCTGGCACTCGAGCTTAGTGGCGATCTGGTCGGCCTTCTCGGAGATGGCGGTGAACGGGAGCCAGCCAGCCAGGTTGGTGAAAGCGATGGTGTATGGGCCGCTCTTGTTGGCTGCCCAGACCTCGTCAGCCCAGTCCTTGAACTCGTTTCCATCGACGAGATCGTTGGGGTTGGGGTGGATATCGGTGATCTTGGAGACTATGAAGAGTTTAGCATCAAACTTCAAAATTGAACGTGGCTATGATCGCCGAGCGAGAGCTTACGAGTAATGTTCATGGTGGCCAGACTGCTGTGGTCGTGGAAGTTCTGGCCGACACCGGGCAGGTCGACGAGCACATCAATTCCACCCTCCTCGAGGACGCTTGCCGGACCAATACCGCTCAGCTGAAGAATTTGAGGAGTGTGGACTGTACCGGCAGACACAATGACCTCCTTGTCTGCCTTGACAGTAACAATAGTGCTGTTACCTGCCAGGGACTGGAACTCGACTCCGGTAGCAGCCAGGTCGTCATCCAGGATGAGCCTGTTTGCCCTGGTGTTGGTCAAGAGGTGGTAGTTTGGTCGTGTGGCGTTGACGTCCAGGTAGTGACCTGTGCCGGCGTAGGAGCGAGTGACGGTTCTCGGGTCCTGCAGCGTAGGGAACCAGAACACGCCAGCCTTTCCGGCGCCACTGTCCTCTGGGAACTCGATTCCATCGAGCTCCTTGAATGCCTCCACCAGAGGGGCGACGCCGGGATAGTAGAACCTTGGCCAGCCGGCGTAGATATCCGAAGAGTCGCCCCAGTAGGATGCATCATACTTGACGCTGTCGAAATTGTCTGTGAGCTCAGGAGGTGGCGCAGTGAAGTGTAGACCCTATGATAGAAGAGTCAGCGCGATGTTATCTAATATCTCTCTAGGAGGACTCCAACCTTCTTGAAAAATGGCAGAATGCCATCCCAGCTCCAGTCAGCGGGTCCCGCTTGAGCCTCGGAGCCGAACAGTGCACCCCAGCGGTCGTAGTCCTCGGCAGATCCACGCATGTTCATCATGGCGTTGACAGACGAGCCACCTCCGACTTGTCTTGCAATAAGGACTGGGCCAGGCTTGCCGTCTAGGTTCGGCTGGGGCACCGACTGGAGACCAGGCCAGTATGTTGCACTGGGATCCCCGACCCGGGTGGCGAAGTTGACCTTCAGGTTGAAATCCATGTCACCAAAGACACCGACTTCGAGGACGAGGACGTTGACGTCGGGATCCTCGGTGAGGCGATCTGCCACGGTCAGACCTGCGGTACCACCTCCAACGATGACATAGTCATAACTCTTCAGCAGCTGGGTTGAGTTGATCTGGCGGGGAATAACGAGGGCGTTGGTGATAGAGCTGGCGGCAAGGAGGGCAGAGAACGTGATGCCTGTCCAGCGAGGCTGGGACTTGTGCTGGCGAAAGAGTGACATTGTCAATATCGATGTATGCACGTCGATAGACAGTATTACGGCGTAGAGAACGGAAGGCGAGTACTCCTCGCTCGAACTCAGTATTGAAACTGGTCTGGATTCTTAAGCTCTATTTCACACTCCTCACTGGCAGCAGATGCGGTCTTGCTCGCGGATGACTGATGTTTATTTAAGCTTGACATTCGCGGTGGATCGATCTATGTTTTGCGCGATCCGGTATCGCCATTTGCCCCTGTATTGCACAGATTGTTTGTCAAACCAACCTTCTTGATCTTGTCAAAGTGTCTTGGCAAGAAGCCAATTATGGCAACTCAGAGTTCAGAGTTTGGTTTCGATCTGCGGTCAACTTGGTCCGCTATCACACTGCCTGCCCTGCATAGCTGACATGCTTGACATGATGCCAAGAGCGTAGGGGTCGTAGATAGATGGTGGATACAAGCCCTGTCGAGGTTACTTCGCCTTCGGGGAAGTTCCAAAGCCTGTTGGTTGCATGCGGTTGGAGCCGCAGAAAGTTAAGTCCCCCTGCCAAGTCGCCGTGATTCGTGCGTTTACTTGGTCTTCCCCTGCGTCTTATACACTGCAACGACACTGCAATGCCGTCTGTCCAGTGTCAACCTCGAATGCCCCACAGCTGGTCCAACGCTGTCCAAACCCCCCGAGAGGCCCCAATATTCGACCAAGGCGCGATTCATTAATGCCACCAAGAAGACCCAAGCTGCCTCTGCATCCATTAATGGGCCTGCAGGGTCTTATCTCATATTGATGGGCTCCACAAGCCCGCAGATTCCGGTAGCCGCGCGCAAGCGATCATGAAGACCTCCGAGAGCCACCGCCGGCCTCTTCCAGGAGCAGCCGTTGCTGCCGAGCCAGTTCTACGATGACGCAAGTTTCCAGAGGACCTTGAGGCGCAAGTAAGCCCGGCACCCCCACGTCGTATTCCGTATTCCGTATCCCGTGTCTCGTCCTGAGTGGGGGGTCCGATACTAAAGAGCAATGCACAAGTTGTTGTTCCCGGTGATGTGGTCAGCCAAGCCCAGAGTGAAGTTGCTCAGATAGGCGAGGACGTCCTGTCGGACCAGGTCATTGCCTGGATCACTGGTGCCGAGACAAACACCCCCTACCTAGCGGGCCACGGTCGGGACATCCTCGGTAAAACAACGTCCAAGCTTGTCGTTGGCAAGGGATGGCGCAGTCTGCATGTTTTCGGAATCGCGAGGGGCGACTGGTTATGACACGTCACTTGAACAGTCGGCCCGTGTCGTTCAGTCCCCGAGGCTGCAGCTGTGGAAGAGGGTTCCGCGGTCAACATCTCCTATCCTTCGGCATGCAGGACGGGGCGGCTCGGATGCTTCAGCTCCGGCTGGCCCGTCCTGGCCTCGACCCAGGCCTGCGCAGAGTCCTCGGGAACGCGCTGGAGCATCTCCTGTTCAGGGGATGACTGAGAGGACCGGCGGGAGCGACGTCTCCCTCACAAGAAACCGTTTCCCGGGGGGAAACCTTCGCCAGAGACGCTCCTCGCTGACGCTCAGGAGAAAATACCCCTGGCCCATGGTCCATCTACGGGTGCAAATGGCTCTCCAGTGCAACTGACTCAATCATAATCGGCCTCTTGGCACGCAAATAGAACAGAGTCAGCGCGTTCTAAGCTCTCATGAAGGCGGCACCACTCGCCGCCGATCACTCAGGCGGGCCGTCCTATCGGAGGGGCCGGTACGGAGCTCAACGGAGTTCGGATCCAACGGCCAGATAATAAGCTCGGGACCCGGTCCCTACCCGCGGCGCAGCTCGAGCTGGAGGACATGTGTGGCTGGCTCCTGGGCCAGGAAGGTCACGGCATCAAGGAGATCAGAACCGTCCTCGCCATCACACATGTTCCTTCTGCCGTAGCTGCCGTTGGTTATGTCGGCCGCGCGCTCGACGTCGCCAGAGCATATGCTAAAGTGAGGCAGGTCGGCGCCGGGCGGGGCAAACGGGTCCTGCTGGCCCAGAGCTCACTGCACATACAGGCGCCGGCGGGTACGACGGGCAAGTACCATGGCCTGATGCTGCTCACCTCCTTCACATCGCACATATGAGGCTTGGACGAGAACTCCGAAAAGGGACTTTTATAGCTGTCCACATCGCCAGCCACCATCACCCCCAGCCAGAAGCACGTCGTACCCCTCCTTCGGGTGCACACGCCGCTATGCAAGGCCTACGTCTGCAAAAATGCGACTCACGTCCTGTATGAATGCATGGAGGCGCTGGGCGGGATTAGCTATCTTGAGAACGAGGAAGCCCGGCACCTCAACATCGTAAGACTGCACCGTGGCCGCTGTGTCTCGTCCGCATGGCTGGGCACTACTGATGAAAGGGGGCCAGGAGTCCATAGATGCCCTAGATTCGTTGTTTAGTAAGACTGTGGTGGACTAGTCCGGCTTAGCGGGCAGCAAAGCAGCAGCAGGCCCCCTTCCAATGGACTGGCAGGGGACGCTGAAGGAGACCCTGGCCCAGGATTCACAAGCAGTTCTCACTACAGATGCATGGCGTATCCTCTGGGATGTGGATGAGGGTCTCAGTGACATACTGCTCTGTGCAAATGTACACGGCGACGGCAACCTCAAACGGCATTGGATATACCATCCCGATGGAGGCTCGCCACGGGAGGTCAAGCCCGCCAAGGTAGTATGTCGAGGCCGTGGTGTTTCCACGACTATCTAGAATATATCGAAGTAGCCATCATCGTCAAAGCCGTTGTCATCCCAGTCCGAGGAGCCATCCCGTTCGGAGTCACCTCTCTGTTCCGACTCATCGTTCTTTTCCGAGATCTGCCTCTGCTCGGAGATGTCATCATGCTCCTCCAAGACGTCGTTCTTTTCCGAGATGTCACTATGTTCGGATGTTTCATCACGCTCGGGCTCCGAGGTGTCGTTCTGTTCCGCGATATCTTTCTCTTCCAAAAGTTGATCCCAGTCCGTGTCATCCTGTCTCCCCAGATGTCATCCTGGCCCGGCACATCATTAGCAGACATCGCATGCATCCAAAGTAATTCATCGGGGCGCCACTCAGCTGGGTTTTCAGACCCGCAGTGACCCGCCGTGAGGGATTGAAGCGTGGTACGTCCTCGCACTCGGACCTTTGCAACACCGCTACCTAGAGGTGGCACAGAGTCGATTGCCGTGGATGAGACGCCTTCTTGGCTGCCTTCAACGGCCAGGCGGGCCGCGAGGCAGAAGACGAGTGCGTCCCGGGTCTGGAGCCCCGGGGCGTGGGCGGACAGCTGCCGCTCATGGGTGCCGAATGTGTCGGCCCGAGGCTGGGATGCGGCATGAGCGCGATCAAGATGGCTCTGCAGCGCGGTGACCTGCTCAGGCTCCACGGTCCCGTGGATGAAGCACGCGTCAGACAGGGCCACGAGCTCGGGGCAGCCCGCAGGCTCCTTTGTTGCGATCATGACACGGGTGTTGTTGAGCCTCTGCTGCCGCATGACAGACTCGAGTTCTTTGGTCAGCTGTTTGCCTTCTGTGGCCTGAGTTAGGATCTGTGATTATCATCAGTTCTTGTATTCCTTTTTCTCTCGTCACCTGCGGAGACAAGGCCTACCCCATGGGCGTCGTCCATGGCAACGATACGGCCGCAGCTCGGCTGCCCCTCCATGAAGATGCTCAGCACGACGGAGAAGAGAGCACACGCGGCCTCGGGGTTGAGCTGAGGATGGCTGAGGTCCACGATGGTCAAGGAGCCGGGTTGGAAATCCCATGCCTCATCCTGGTGGACTGCTGGGCCTTCCGAACTGTCCTGTTCAGTCTTCGGCTTGATCAAGGTCTCCAGAAAGGCCAGACGCAAGCCCAAGCTTTCTCTCTCTGTGTCTATCCATTTCTGTCTGTCCAGTCTTTCCCAGAACTAAGAATATATAAAACCAGTACCAGACAATACTATATAGTTTCATTTTTAATCCCTATATATATAAAATATATATAGTACCTTTATATAGTAATAAACACTTAAAACTTAATATTTAAAGAAATATAATATTAATAATAATAAAAAGAGAATATAGTATATTTATAAGAGCTAACATCTACTCACTTAATAATTATATCCACTCACTTAATTCCTACTATCCACTTACTTAATATAAGGTTTTAATATATATAACCTATATAATACTATATACCTATTAAGCTTACCTTATAATAACCTTAAAATTATATATTAAATACTTTCTTATTATTATACCCTTAAAAATAAAGAAAATTAATTTATATAGATTAAGTTAAATATTTATATATTTATTTTTAAATTAAATAAAAATAAAGAAATTCTCCTTTTAATTAAATATAATAACCTTTTTATTTTAATATTTAATTATTATTTATTTTATTATTTTATTATTTTAATAATAATTATATTAATAATTATATAATTATAATTATATTAAACTTATAACTATATTAATAGGAAATTAAAAAATAATAATAATAGTTTATTAATTAATTTTATTTTTAACTTTTATTATATTTATTAATTATTTATATTTTATATATTAACTTTTAATAATAAAAGAAAAACTAAATAATTTAAAATTAAAAGCTTAAATAAAGCTATTATATTAAATATTAAAGTTATATTTTATTAACTTATTAATAAATAGATAAAATTTTATATAATTAGTATTTTATAACTTTAATTTATAAAATAGTTATATTAAAATATTAAATTATAATTTAAACCTTTTAAAGATTATTATATTAATTATATTTAATAAATATTTTATATTTTAAATTAATAGTATTATATAATAATATTTTTATAATAAATATTAAAGTTATAAGTATTTATAAAGTAAAAGGATATTATTTATAAACCTAATTAGTTAAAGTATATAAATTAATAACCTTTTTAATATTATATTATTATAATTAATATTAAATATTTTACTATTAATTAGTTAATTTATTTTTATTATAAATATTATACTAATTAATAAAGAAAAGTTTTAAAAGTTTATATATAAAATATTATTATAATTTTAAATTAATTTTAATATTTATAATAAATATTAAATAATTTATTAAAAGATATTATTAAGGTATTATTAATAGAAAAAATTCTATTAAAAGTAATAATTATAATATAATTAAAGTAGTATAGTTAATTATATATTTATATTATAATAAATATTATATTAATAAATAGGTAATAAAGAAGGCCTTTAATAAAATAGTATATTATAATAAATATAATAAAAGCTTTAAAGATTATTATTAGTTTTATAAATAAAATAAAGGTTAATATAGTTATAATAAAATTTTATATTTATTTTAAAAGTAAGTAATAATAAATTAAGTTAAATTATTTAAAGATTTATTAATATAAAGTAGAGGGGTAGATAAGGATTATTTATTATTTTTAAATAGTTAGTTTATAAAAAAGTTTATAAATTTAATAGTATAATTTTAAAATAGAATTAAAATTAAAACTATATATAAAAGTAATTATTTATATAAAAATTATATTTAATTTAAATATTATAACTTTTATAGTTAAAAGTTAGTTAATAAAATATATATTAATATATATTATAATTAAATTATATAATAAAGGTTATAAAAAGGTATAATTATTAAATCTTTTAATATAATATTATTTTTAAGGTTAAAATTTTATTAATTTAATAGAATATAGGTTATAAAAGGAGAAAGTATAAAGGATTATATAAAAGTTATAAAATTAGTTATAAAATATAGTTAAAAGGAAAAATTAATATAAATAAAGTTAAAATTTAAATAAAGGAAATTTTATATATATTAATATAATAATAATAAGTAAAAAAATTAATATATATATAAAATAAATATATATATAAAGATATTTATTTTAAAATAAGAAAATTTAATATAATTTATATTAATTAAATTTTATATAATACTTTTATAAAAGTAGTTAAAACTATTTTAATAATATAAATATTAATTTATTATTATATATATATTAAGTTTATTTTATTAAATTTATATTATATAAAAATATTTTATTATATATAAATATAATATTTTATATTATTATTTAAAATTAAATAAAATAAGTTATTTAATATATTACTTTTAAAACTATTTAAATAGTTAAAAGAATTAAAATATATTAAGTTTTTCTATACTTATATATACTTTTATTATTAAAAAATTTAAATAAAAATAGTTATTTAATATATTACCTTTAAAATTATTATATATTATAGTTTAAATAAATTAAAATATATAATTAGTTTATTTAAATAAATATATAATTATAAAATAAATTATAATTAATATATATAAATATAATATAAATCTTATAAATATATATAATAAAGACTTTATATAACTTTTATTATAGTAAATTAAAACTATTTATTTAAATTATAATAAAGTATAATAAATAAAATTAATAATTTAATATTAATTATAATAAATAAAATTAATATTAAAAGTATTATAAAACTTAAAATATATTTTTAATTAAAGCAAAAGTTAAATATTTATAAATATATTATATATTAATTAATATTTAAAATATATAATTTAATAGTTATTAATTTAATATTTAATTAAAGTTTAAATAACTTTATAATAAAGTTTTTAATAGTTTAATAATTATTAATTTAATATTTAATTAAGGTTTAAATAGCTTTATAATAAGGTTTATAACTTAATAATTATTAATTTAATATTTAATTAGTTTAAATAACTTTATAATAAGTTTTTAATAATTTAATAATTATTAATTTAATATTTAATTAGGTTTAAATAACTTTATAGTAAGGTTTATAATTTAATAATTATTAACTTAATATTTAATTAAAGTTTAAATAGCTTTATAGTAAAGTTTTAATAGTTTAATTATTAACTTAATATTTAATTTATAATTCTTTATAGTTTCTTTAATTATTTTTATTTAGTATACTTTAATAAACTTTAATATAAATTTAGAGTTATTAGAAAATTTATTTATATAAGGAATTAAAAGTTAATTTATAAGTTTTAATTAGTATTATATATTATTAAAGGCTTTTAATAGAAATAAAACTTATATTAATAAAAGATTTTATTATAGTAAATATAATAATATTATCTTTTTTAAAAGTTTTATTTAAATAAAAATTATAATAAATTAATATAATATAATATAATATTAATTTACTATATAAATATTAATAATAAAAGTTATTTTAAATTTTAAGTATATTTATATAATATAAATTTATTAAAAGTAGTTATATAGTATATTATAAATTTTCTATAATTATAAAATTATATTATTTAATAAATCTTTTAAAGTATATATTTAAATATATATTATATATAGTATATTATTTATTATTATAATATTTATTTATATAGCTATTTTAATTTATAAATTATATTATATTTATAAAATATTAAATATAAAAGTAGTTATATAATATATTATAAATTTTATAATTATAAAACTATATTATTTAATAAATCTCTTTAAAATATATATTTTAATATATATTATATTTAATATATTATTTATTATAATAGTATTTATTTATATAAAGCTATTTTAATTTATAAAACTATATTATATTTATAAAATATTAAGTATTAAAATAATATATAGTTTATTATAAATTTTATAATTATAAAATTATATTATTTAATAAACTTTTTAAAATATATATTTTAATATATATTATATTTAATATATTATTAATTAATAAAGTATATTAATTTATAAAATATTAATAATAATATAAATAAATATAATTAATAATAATAAAATTAAAATACTTTTATTATCCTTATAATAGTTACTTTAATATATGGATTTAAAATTTTATTTAAATTTAAATAGTATATATATATTAAAAATAAGTTTAATAATTATAAGTTAATTTTTAGATTTATTATATAAATAAATTTTTAAGTAAAGTATTTTTATATAAAAGTCTATTAAAGTATACTAATAGGTAATATAATATTAAAGAAATTATAAAAGAAGAAAAAAAGTTAAAATAACTATAACTTTAATAAAACTAAGGGCTTAAAGTACCTAGTATTTATAATAATTACTATATATTATTAATTAATAACTAAATATATTAAAATTTTAAATTATTTATTAAATATATTAAAGGATTTTAAACTATTTAATAAATATATTAAAAGATTATTTAATTAATAATTAAATATATTAAAAGATTATTTAATTAATAATTAAATATATAGGGATTTTAAATTATTTATTAAATATATTAAATAATTATTTAATTAATAATTAAATATATAAGGATTATTTAATTAATAATTAAATATATTAAGGGATTTTAAATTATTTATTAAATATATTAGGAATTATTTAATTAATAATTAAACCTATTAAGGAATTATTTAATTAATAATTAAATATATTAAAGGATTTTAAATTAATTATTATATATATTAAGAAACTATTTAATTAATAATTAAATTTATTAATATATTTTAAGGTAGTACCTAAATATATTATAGAATTATTTAGTTAATAATTAAATATATTATAAATAATTAAGTATTTTATAATAATATTAAGTTTATTAAAATAATTATTAAAAGTATATATAATTTTATTTAAAGTTTTAATATATTTTTATTATTTATTATTTTAATTTATATTTAAATAAGGATATTTAACTTATTAGATATTTTATTTTTAGGTGTATACTTATAATAGCTTTTATATAAAAGTATAGCCTTTAAAATAATAAAGTTAAAAATAATAAAGTTAAAAATAATAAAGTTAGTTTAATATATATATACTAAAAGATAAATTTAATAACTATAAATTAACTTTTAAAATTTTATATTATTTAATTTTTAATATAGTTAAAATTATAATAAAATCTATTAAAGTATTTTAATAAATAAAATAAGGTTAAAAGATTATAAAAGGTTAATAAAAAAGATAAAATAAATATTTATAATACATTTTTAATAGTAATTTTATTAAATAACTATTATAAATATTATAAAAGTTAAAATTAATTAAAAAAATAATAAAGTTTAAATAATATATATATATTAAAAATAAATTTAATAATTATAAATTAATTTTTAAAATTTTTATTATTTAATTTTTAATATAATTAAATTTATAATAAAATCTATTAAAGTATTTTAATAAGTAAAATAAAATTAAAGGATTATAAAAAGTATATAAAAACTATAAAAATTAAAACTTACTTTAACTAATAATAATATACTTTATAATATTTAAAAAAGAATATTTAGCTTATTAAATACTTTATTCTAAATATAAATTTTTATTAAAAGTAACTTTTTACTTTATTTTAAAGTTTAAATTTAATTTATTTTTATATAATATATTTTATAATTATTAGTAAACCTATTAATAAAATAATTAATAATTTTTAAAATAAATAATTAATATAAATTTAACCTTTTATAAAATTAAAGAGTTTTTAAAAGGTTTATTTAATAAATAGTAAATAATAAGTTAAGTTTAAGGATTTTAATAATTATTTAAAACCTTATTAGTTCTACTTTTAAAAAGAAGCTTAACCTTTTAATTTCTTATTTTTAAATATAAACTTTTATATAAAACTAATTCTTTTTTATTTTATTTTAAGTTTTTAATAATTAATTATATTTAAATTTATTTTTATATAAAGTATTTTATAACTATTAATAAACCTTTATTAAAATAGTTAATAGTCCTTTTAAAATATAAAGTAGTTAATATTAGCTAATCTTTTATAAAGTTAAATATATTTAATTAGGTATATTTAATAATAAAAGTTTTTAAAGATTAATAAATAATAGTTAATAATAAATTAAATTTAAAATATTAATAATTTAATAATTTTAAAACTTAAAGTATATAACTTTATATATATAATAATTTAAAAGTTTATTTTATATTTTTTTATTTTTAATTATATATTTTTAAATAGTTTAATAAATTTAATAACCTTAATTATAAAAGTTTATAATTAAAATAATATTATAAATAAGTTTATTTTAATAACTTTTATTAATATATATATATAATTTAATTATATATAGATTTTTATAAATATTTTAATATTTTTATTAAAATTATATAAATAAATAATAAAAATATTATCTATTTAATAAATATTAAATAATTACAATTATTAAATATAGCTTTCTTTTAAGGTATTTATATAGTAATTTTATTTATTTATAATATTTTAAAAATAATTAATAAAATAAAAAGTTTAATTTTAAATTATATTATAAAGTATTTAATTATTAACTAATTACTTTATTATTTATCTAAAAGTTAAATAAAGTTTAAAAGAGCTATTTTATTTATAAGGTACTTTACTTAATTTAATTTTATATAAATTTAAGCTTTTATATATTAAATTATTTTTACTATAAATAATATTAAGTTTATATAATATTAAATATTTATTAGTTTATTAAAATATAAAGGGACTTATATATATTTATATTTAAATTAATATTTTATTATAAATATATAACTTATTATAAAAGCTTTTATTTATTATATTTTTAAAATTATATATATATAATATAAATATTAAAGTATTAATATTTAAATATTACTATTTATATTATATATTATTTATTATTAATTTAATATAGCTTATTAATTTTAAAATAAATATTAAAATATTATTATTTAAATATTAATATTTTTATTAATTTTTATAAACTTATATTTAAATATCTATTAATTTTATTATTAATACTTATTATTTAAAACTTAAATTAAAGTAAAAGTTATAATTATCTTATAAATTTATATTATTAAAATTATTTAAAATATTATTATAATCCTATTTTAAAATTATATAAAGCTACCCTACTTTAAATATTAAATAAAGTTACTTTATTTTAAATATAAAATAAAATTACTTTATTTTAAATATTAAATAAAACTATTTTATTTTAATATAAAATAAAATTTTAAAATATATTTAAAGGTTATTTAAATAAAAATTAATAAATAAATTTTAATTCTTCTTTTAATAAAACTTTTAAAATATAAACTAACTTTTAGTTTTTATATATTTATATATAGTAAATTTAATAAATTTTAATTTTAAAAAGAATATTATTTAATTAAACTTTAAACTTTAAACTATAAAAGAAATACCTTTACCTTTATAAACTTATATTTAAAGTACTTTTAATTTTTATTAATTAATATTTATTATTAAAAATTTAAATAAAATAAAATTTAAAGTTATTTAATAAACCTATATTATTAAAAGTTATTTATAATATTATTATAGCTTTATTTTAAGGATTATTTAAGAATACTTTTTTATTTAAAATATTATATTTAAATTTAAATAAAAAGAAAAAAAATAAGAAAAAATAAAAAAGTTAAAATAAAATTAAAAATATATTTTATAATAATAATATTTATTATAAAATAATATTAAATTATATTATAAATAATATTATATTATTTATTAATAATTAAATAACTTATAAAATAAATAAAGGAAATTTTATATTATAAATTAAGTTATTTATTATAAATAAATTTAATATATTTATTAAATTTATTATATATAATTTAACCTTTATAAAGCTTTTATAGTATTATAAATATTAATTTAATTTCTTTTAAATTTTATATTTTTAAATATATAATTTATTATATATTCTTTTTATTAATAGTTAACTTTATTTATAAAGTTATTATAAATAAAATATAAAATATATTATAATATTATTTTTATTATTTTATTATTTTTAAAGGGAATATTTAACTTATTAAGTATTTTATTTTTAAAAGGAGTTTTTAATAATAAATTAATTTTAAAGCTTTATATATTTATTATAATAATATTAAAATAATATTATATAATAATGTTATATTATTATTTTAATTTATTTATATAAATTAAAAGTAATAATTTAAAAGTTATATAAAATACTTTATAAAAGTATAAATATTATATTATTTATATTATTAATTATATTTTAATATTATATTATTATATATATAATTAAAAATAATATAAATATTTTATATTAATATTAACTATTATTTATAAGAAAAAATTAAAATAATAATAAAAAATAATAATAAGGAAAATAATAATAAGAAAATAATAATAAGAAAATAATAATAAAAAGATAATAATATAAATAAATATTATAAAATATTTTAATAAATATAAATAAAGTAAGTAATTTATATTAATTAAGTATATAAAGTATATATTTAAAAGCTAAATAAAAGTACTTATATTTATAATCTTAAAATATAATATTAAATATTTTATTATTATATAAATAATTAAAGATATTATAAAAGGTATATATTAATCTTAATAATTATTTATAAAAATTAAAACTTAAAAATAATAATAAAATAGTTATTATATTATTTTATTAAAAGTTTATAATAAAAAGTTAAAATAATAATAAAAATAAGAATAATAATATTATTATTAATTATTTTAAATATTATTAAAATAGTTATTATAAAATAAAAATTAAAAGTAAGTTATAAAAGTAAGAAAAAAAAAAATATAATATAAATTATAAAGATTCTTTAAAGGATAAAAAAAAAAAAGTATAATTATTTTTTAAAGAAAATAAAGTATTATTTAAAAGAAAAAGATAATAAAATAAAAAAAAGAAAAATAAAAAATAAAGAAAGAAAAAAAGAAAAAAATAAAAAAATAAAAAAGAAATTAAAATAAAAAGACTTTTAGTAATTATATATTAAAATTAAAATATATAATAAAAATAATAAAAGAGATATAATAGTTATTTATAAAAGTAAATAATTTTTAAAATATATTTAAGGTTTAAATAAATTATTTAATTTAAAAGAAAGTTAAAATTTAAAAGATTATTAATATTTTAATAATTTATATTAACTTTATATAAATAAATAAATTATTAAAATAAATTTATTTTAATTAAAATATTTTAAAAAAGTTAAAACTTAACTTTTATTATTATTATTTTATATAATAATATAAAAGTATATTATACTTTTAAAAGTTTATATAGTTTTTATAATTTTAAAAGAAGTTATATAAACTTTTAAAAATATAATATAAAAAGTAATACCTATATTTAAAGTTTATTAAAAATTAAAAACTATTAGAAAATTAAATATTTTAATTTAAATTTAAAAACTTTATTTAACTTTAAAACTTTAATTTAATTATTTATAAAGTAAAATATTTTAATAATTAATAATTTAATAAATATAAATACTTTAAATTTTATTAATAAATATATTAATTTTAAAAATAACTTAAATAATTAAAATTTACTAAAACTAAAAGATTATTAATAAATTAAACTTTTAATTATAAAAATAATTAATATTAAATAAGGTTTTAATTATTAATATTAAAGTTAAAATATAATATTAAATATAAATATAAAAAAGTTTTAAATTAATTTATATAATTTATTTAAAAGTATATATATAAATATAATTAAAAGTTTAATTATAATAATATTAAATTAAATATAAAGGTTATTAAATATATTATTAATAAAAATAAGGTAATATAAAAAATAATATAATTATAACTTTAAAAATAAATTAATATTTAAAATATAATTATTTATTATTAATAAATTTAAAGTATTTATAAACTAACTTTAAAAGATTAAAAAAATAATATATATTTAAATAATTTATTTTATTTTATAATTAAAAATAATTTTAATAAAAATAAAATAAATTTTAAATATTTTATTATAAAATTAAAATTAAAAGATATTATTTAAAAGGATATAAATAACTTTAAAAGTAGAAATTATATAATAGTAAAGTTTTAAAAATAAAATAAAATATATTTATAAAATTATAAAATAAAAGTTATTAATTAAAATTATAATATTAAATATTTATATTTTAAAGTTTTTAACTTTTATAAAATTATAATAAATATAATAAAATAATAAAATATTATATTTTATTTATTATACTTTAATATAATAATATTAATATAATTTTTTATTAACTTTTAAAAATACCCTTTTATAATATAATACTTTTATTATATTATATTAAAATAAAAGTTTTATATTTATATAGATTTCTTTTAATATAATTATTAATTTTATAAAGAAATTAATTATTAAGATTTATAATAAAAGTATTTATTAATATATTTTTATATTTTAATTATATAATTAAATATTTTATTTTATAAATTTTTTAATTTTTATTTAATTATTATCTTTATTAAATAATTTAAACTTAAAGTTTTTAATTTATAATAATATTTATTTTTATAATTAATTAAATAAATAAATAATTTAAATTTATTATTATTTTATTTATTTAATTAAATTATAATTAATAATTTTTTAGTTTTAAAATTTTATTTATATTTTAATATATTATTTAATTAAATATAATTTATTATATATATTTTCCTTAATTTAAAATTCTATTAAATTAATTTATACTTCTTTTTATTAAACTTATTAATTAATATTTTATATTTTAATTTTTATATTATTTTAATATTTTTATTTATATTAACTAAACTTATATATATAAAAGTAAAAAAGTAGTATTAAAAGTAGTTAATTATTAGTAATTAACTATTAAAGTTACCTAAAAGCCTATATAAGTAAATACCTTCCTTATTAACTAAGCAATAAAAAACTATTATAACTATTATATTAATAACTTTTTTATTATAAAAATAAAATATTCTAAATATAAATTAAATTTAAAACCTTTAAGTTATTAAAATAAGTATAAAAAAGAAATTATTCTATTATATTATTATTAATAAAGGTATAAAGAAAATTTATTAATATTATTAAAAATATTTAATTTATATATTTATTATAATTTTATACTTTTATAAATTAAAATAAATATATTAATTTATTTATAAAAGTTTTTAATTATTATAAAATAAATATTTTAAAATTATTAATTTAAGTATTTAAATAACCTATTTAAAATATATATATAAGTTTATACTTTATTATTATTACTTTAATAAATTTAAAATTAAACTAAACTAAATATTTTATAATATATTAATAAACTTAATTTAACTAAAATTAATAAAATTAATATATATTAAAAGAATTATAAAAATAAACTTTATTTTAAAATAGATTTCTCTCTTATTATTAAAGAAAAGATATAAATATTATAATTAAGGAAATAATTTAAAAACTAATTTAAAAGGACTTAAAATAAAAAATATAATTCCACTAAATTACTTAAAAGTAAAATAATTTTATAATATAACCTTTAATATTAATATTTATTATAAAATTAATAATATAAATTAAATTTAAAAAGGTTTAAAGTTAAATAAAGTAGTTTAAAAAAGTTTTTTATTAATATTTAAGGATTTATCATTTTATTAGTTTAACTTTTTATTTTAATAATATTATATATTATATTATAAAAACTAATTAAAGTTTATAATTTTATAATTATATTAACTTTTAATAAATTTTCTTTTAATATAAATTAATTATTTTAATTTATTAAATTTAAATTAAAGTAAATTTTTATAATTTATATATTTCTTAATTTAAAAAGTTAGCTTATTATAAAATATAAGCTTTTTAAGTAACTTATTAGAGTTTATTTTAATAAATATATTAGTAAAATTATTATTATTATAAATTTAATAAACTTTACAAATTTTGTATTATTTATATATTAATAGAATATTATTATATTAATTATTAAATATTTCTTTTAATTATATTAAGCTTAATAAAATATTTATATAAAAGAAAGAGTTAATATAAATAATTAATAAAATAGTTAATAGTTTTAAATAATTAGTAATTTTATTTAAGATAGTTAATATTATATTATTTATATTAAGTTTATTTATTATTTTATAAATTTTTAAAATAAGAATACTTTTAATAATATATTTATATTTAAAGTTAATAAATATATATTTTTAAGTTACTATTTTATATTTTTAATTTTAATTTTATTAATAAGTATAATTATAAAGTTAATTTATAGTTAAAGTTATTATTATTAATAAATAATTTATTAATAAAAATTATTAATTTAATAATTTTAAATTAATAAAATAAAATATAATTTATATTTAAAGTTATTAATTTATTAATTAAAATATTTATTAAGTTTTAATAGTTTACCTTATTTAAATTATAAATTTAAATAGTAATTAAAAATTAAATATAACTTTAAATTAATAAATAAAAGTTAAATAAGTAGTTTATATTTATTATTTAATATACTTTTATATTTTATTTTTATTTTAATATTTATAATTTTAAACTTATTATTTTATTCTTTTACTTTATATAGATATTATTTTATTAATTAAAATAAAGTACTATTAAAGGAAAAAGAGTTATTTAAAGTTAAATATTCTTTAAACATAATAAAATTTTTACTTTTTTTTTTTTATAAATATTTAAAGAAAGCACTTAATAGTTAATGTTAAGGTAT